>NC_137176.1:58099601-60499601 GCF_951804945.1 Podarcis cretensis | reverse complement strand
TTAAACATAAGTGTGGCTTTAGATATCCATTGACTACCTCTATAGCCATGGTTTGCTCTGTGCATCTTAGGGAAATTCCTGCCCTCCCCCACCGCATACAAAAGAAACCAAGGGGTCACTTACAAAAATGTGCATAGGAATATCGCTTATCTGAGAATAAGTCAAGGAACATGAGGTTCTTGTGAGCATTGCTAGAAATGTGTTGTGCACAATCAGCAGACATAATAACTACTTTAGCAACTTCATTTTCCTGCCCCATGGCATGCAGCTGCCCTACCAGCTACTCCTGACTGAAAGGGTTAAGCATGCAGCAAACTAGTATGCTGCAGTATGCTTATACATTGATCAATAGCAATTGTCTCTTTATTAATTACATTACACACACTTCATTGCCTTCTTGCAAGAATTCACATGTACTGGCTGGGTAGAGTGTGTCAGACTAAGAATGGGGAGACCGAGGTTCAAATTCTTGCTCACTTATATGGCAAACAATTATGCATCACCTGAAAAGAGGAAATGCATCCACAAAAAGAGGGCATATATTTAATAATAATATATAAATGCATCAGCTAATTTATATGCATAGATGCAGATTTGAAAAGTATACAATGGGCAGAATTCAAAATCATTCTCTCCTAACTTATTCCATCAGTACAAGCATTTCAGCTTGAAAAGATTTCCTGACAAGGTGGTTGTAAGAATCATGACAAGATAACACTTTTGAAGCATTTTAAATGCTTGGATAATATATGCTATGCAAGAATTGATGGTGTTGTTGTTGTCATTGTCTTTTAAAAGCGGTTTTAACCAATTTTGATAAGCTACTTTAGGAGGGTCTTGCCCCGGAAGGTGGCAGATACATTCCTTAAATAACAGAATAGTAATATTTACCACAGTAAGGATGTAGAGTCATACCTTCTCTCTGTACCAAGAGTTTAATTCCATTTACACCTGTGCAGATTGTGGGCTGGTAATTCAGAGTAATTCATTTGCATTCACTAGTGCTGAACCATTTCCCCCTCTCTGTGTGTGTGTGCATAATCATTCTCCATCAATTAATCAGAAATTAGTTGTATTTGAAAGCCCTCAAAGAGAAATTTTCATGGGTAGAGTGCAGGGCTTTTGTTGTGTTGAATGAGGAAGTACTTGTGAGCATCCTTTCATTCTACAAATCAGGTCTCTGCATTCTGCAGCCTTCCTGAGTGCCTTTGCTTCAATTAAAGGTGTTGTCAGATCAGGAAGCATGAGCAGCCAGGGAGGCTGCAGAGTGCTGAAGAAATATTTACTGGCAAGAGAAACACCTTGCCACAACAAGGCAAGTGAAAAACACTACCCCCGCCTCACCTCACCAAATGCTGCTTTGCCCTGAGAATGAGGCATGAGAATGGAAGGGGAAGAAAATGTTGGGGAAATTGGAGGACAGATTGTGGCACAGCAGCGCTGCTGATCACAAGCAGTTAAAGCTAAGAACCTAGTAAAACCGGTAGTGTCTTGTTTCAGAAGACTGGGCAGATGTGAACCTCTACAGCATGCTGACATGGGCTTCATACAATGCAATTGTTCTCAATTTACACACTCAGTTTAGACTGGTGTGACTGAGGACACCATGCATAGCACATTTTTCAGTTAGCTTATTGCCCCATCAGAGGAAAAAGGAAACCATTATTCACTTTTTAAATGTTCCCTTTAGAAGCAGTCGAAACATAAATCTGGCCGATTCCCATGAAGAAGGACAACCCGCCTTAAACAGAACAGCGGAGTGTTGCAGTCTCGGATTCTTCATTAATACGGCCATTTGCCAATATGGAATTTCAGTGTGCACTAATTAAATAGAATAAGTGCAGAAGGGTTACATTAGTGTGGTGTGGCTGGAGATGGAGTTCTCAGATAGAGTTGCTGGAAGGAGGCAGCCCTGAAAGCAACACCTGGCCTGGACTCTCAGCAGTGCATTAGTTAGAAACAGGAGAGAGAAACAATTCTACCACTAATGAGCCCCAGGTGAAAAGACTGTTTAACTAGATGGGGCCTTTAAAAAAAAAAGAAAAGGGAAAAATTCTGAATATTCTGATTGATGAGAAAATTGTTTGGCATCCCCAATTGTTCCTTACATTAAAAGGCAGACTTTGTTTTATTTTTCCCAGTTAAAACATTTGGGCTGCCAACTTCTGAAAACACATATAATGAGTTATGAGGGGAAGGAAGGAAGAAGACATTCCAAGCATGTAAGAAAGGGAGATAAAACCGTACATCACATTTTGTGTTGCCTGAGTGTTTATGGGTTGGAATGGTGGAATGGGAATCTCTTTTAGCTTAAAGGGGCTTATTAAGCATCCACCGATGGACAGAGTTTTCCTAGCATTACCTTTGGAGAGACGTCAAACTTGACTTCTTTCCTTTTGGCCAAATTGTTTTTAATCGGCTAGAGAAAAGTACTGTATTTTTTGCCCTATAGGACGCACTTTTTCCCCTCCAAAAATGAAGGGGAAATGTGTGTGCGTCCTATGCGGCGAATGCAGGCTTTCGCTGAAGCCTGGAGAGCGAGAGGGGTCGGTGCGCACCGACCCCTCTCGCTCTCCAGGCTTCAGGAAGCTCTCCGCAAGCCTTGCGAGCCCAGTGGGAGGTCCCGCGGGCTCACAAGGCTTGCGGGCAGCAGCCTGTTCTGTGGGCTGGGGTGGAAATAAATTTTTTTTATTCATTTCCCCCCCAAAAAATGAGGTGCGTCCTATGGGCCAGTGCATCCTATAGGGCAAAAAATACGGTATGTGTGCATCTACTTTACATTTTGAAAAGTGGTTTGTTTGCTATCGTTATCAAGATATCAGAACCAAATTTTGCATGATGGATCCTGTTATGTACTGAGTTGAATAGGATCCAAAATGCAGCAGTCTAATTGGTCCTAGAACAATAGGATCCAAAATGCAGCAGTCTGATTGGTCCTAGAACAATAGGATTCAGAATGCAGCAGTCTGATTGGTCCGCAGGAGCCACCCAATCCAGCTCCAGGTGGAAGTGAATCCACAACCTGATTGGCCTACAGGAGAATCCCGGAATTAGCCAATCACGTGCGGCCCATTGTGTAAATAATGCATATAAAGCAGATATTTTGGGAGAACTTTCATTCCTCACTACTATGACCTGAATAAAGAGCATGAAATTCACACTCGACTCCGAGTATATTTCAGATCCTGAGAACAAGAAACGGGTTTCCATGTATACTTAAGGTACACTTTGAATCACGGTGGCAAACGGAATCTTTCAGAATTGCACCATTTTTTTTAGTTCCTCAGAATTCCTGAGCAATGCGTGGCACAAGACTGATATACACATTAGTTTCATGGTAATATGGATTCCGGTGCTGAATGGTAATCAGAGTAAGAAGAAACCTGCCAGGGCCATAGGCCTCTCTATACCCAAATCTATGGGCTGACTTTTCCAGCTGAGGTACCTGAGGTCAGTGGCTGGGGGCTGGAGCTAGAAGAAGCTACTAAGTTACGGTAAAGTGGAAGGTAATGCTCCACAGACCAGACAGGTGTAGAGAGCCAATCTCCCACTATTGATAGTAGCTTCCCACAACCTGGTGTTCTCCAAGACCTTTGAACTGCAGCTCCCGTCAGCTCTAGTCAGCCCTGCCATGAGGCAGATGGAAGCATCTTCCTTGAGCTTCCCTGTTTGGACTCACCCTCACACGAAGGACCCCTGTGCCCTCTCCATGTGTTCAGGTACAGAGTGTAAAGAAGGAAAAGTTCGGGGTGACTTCCTCTCTTGCCACCTTTTATATTTCTAGTGCAATATACCCTGGAAGCCAAAGCAAGTCACTATGCAGCCTCATTGCAGGATCACTTCTCATTTTCATCCTCTCTCTCTCTCTCTCTCTCTCTCCAATCTCTGAGACAGGCAGCTATTGCAGACAGGCATTCAATTGCCCCTTTGTCAATAAAATTCAATTCACTGAAAAGCTCTGATCTTGACTCTGTTGCTCCACAGGCACCTTACGAGGACATCCGACTACCCTCTCTCATGATCTGAAGCTATGCCCTACTCCTTCCTATTTGCAAAATGGGGTTGTTTCTGGGCCAGCTCTGCCAGAAAGGCAGCAGCCAGACCTCCAGCAGAACAGAACCTGGCTCACTGGAAATGGTAGCCCTAGAACATCTGAGCTGATTTCCCACCTCCATCATTCCTGTTTCTGGAAGGGCTTATTCCTTGAACACGGAGAAGTAGATATAGAGAGACGTGTGTCCTGAGCAAGCAGAATATTGAGTAGAAAGCTGTAAGTTAGAGCTCCATGAAGGTCTTACAGTGCTTCAGAAAATGACTGTAAAGTTGACATCGAAACTGGAAGCCATTTTGAACAAAAGCTTGGAACATAAAAGCAGAACCAGGAAAAAAACAAGATATACCAGGCAGTGGGGAGGGCTCACTGAAACCTTTTAATGGTGATAATACCTCTCTTCCCAACCCCAATTATTTCCCAGTTGCAGATCTTTCCTGTTGCCTAGAAGTGAACTAGCATGAAGGCTGTCTCCTTTCATTGGAATGAATGGGGACCACCATGAGTACATCTGAGCATGTCTATATATTTTCCTTAGCACAGATGCATAAATGCCTTGGAATTTACTTTTACATGTCTTCCTTTCACAGGAAGGAATGTCAGCAATGATGAGCCATTCTGAGCTCCAGTGCCTTATCTAAAAAGCATCCTGTGAGACTAAATTTTCAGCTGTTTGGCAGCTGTACCAAGTTCTAGCTTAGGTTAAATATATTAGGCCAGGATCCAAATTCTAGCAGACTAATTTCATTGTCATGGTCCTTTGTTAGTTGATGCAAGTAAATATTCTAGTTTCAGAAACATTTTTCTTGCTATCATGTGGATCAGTCTCTTTCTTTCTTTCTTTCTTTCTTTCTTTCTTTCTTTCTTTCTTTCTTTCTTATTGAACTTTTCTTCTTTGCTCCAGATGGATCAGTTCACAAGAACTGCTGTTTTGTCTCTCCTGACCTGAAAACCGCACCTGTAAATTCACATTTTAAGAGTTTTGCTTTATAAGATTATCCAGGCTGTTATTTCCTTTAATGATCTCTTTAATGTTGAACTGAATAGCCTTTCCTCCTGTTGGATCAAGGCCACACTGCTCTTGAACAGGTAAAATGAAGGGGTGAATAAATGTGTGTGGTGGGGTCTGTGGTTCTCCATGTGTTGCTAGCCTAAAGCTCCCCTCATCCATTGGCCATGCTGGCTGTAGCTGATGAGGAGTTGGACTCCAACAACATCTGGAGGGCCACAGGTTCCCCACATCTGGAATAGATAAAAGCAGAACTTGTAAAGTATTTTTAAAAGTATTAAGCCTATTTTTAAAAGCAGAAGGCCTCATTGGACGCTGCTGCAAAGCCATCACTGCATTGCATTTATGCTTGTTTGATTTATTTCTCATGAATCTCTAAGTGGCTAACATTACTTATGTGTAAAACATAATGGGTGGTATATAACAAAGTACTTCCTCCGTGGAAGGACTTTTGGCTGTGCAACAGAACTTCCCCTCCCTCTCATCTCCTCTTCCCTAGACCCCCCAATCTGTTATGGGGGCCCCCTCAAGCCTCCAGAGCAGATTTGGGGAGGGCACAGGGGGCATGTGGAGAGAAGTGAGGAAGGGCAAGTTCCATTGTGCCCGTGGAAACCATTGGACCTAGTGAAAGTACTTCATTGGAACCAGTGGCGTAGCGTGGGTTGTCAGCACCCGGGGCAAGGCAAGTAATTTGCGCCCCCTAACCCGTGGATTTGCACCCCTAACCCTACCCCTACCCCTAACCCCCAGACGTTGCGCCCGGTGCGGCCGGGCCCCCCTGCACCCCCCACGCTATGCCACTGATTGGATCCCACCCAATCATACAGATGCATAAAATCATGCCAATACAGTACTGCTTGTTTACTTGACTTAAGCCAGGCTCAACATGTCACTTGCCAAATCCGGCCCCCATGCAGAATACTTGAGATGCTGTGGAAATGTTTCCAGAAAATCACACCAGTTCCCGTAGACATTGACCACTGCTTTGGTCTCGGAAAGTATACAACACTGTCCCTCTTACTCTTCGAACAACAGTGGCCTGTCGAAACCAAAATGTTATGTGACAGCATTAGCCAAACACTTAGGGTGGGATTTAAATTTAATAGTCCCTTTTGCCAATACTTTTCTCAACTTTTTATTCAGGACTGTGAAAAAATATAACAAACCTTTCAAAAAATTATTAGCACCTCCTAATATCTCAGATCAAAAATTTCACTAGGCTAAGTTCTGGGAATTTAGCCAACCAGGAAAACAGTTGCTTAAGATATCATTTTTCTTCTCCAACCCACAGTCTCTCCCCCAACATTACTTCCCAATGTCTGTGTTAACACAACTGCCATTTAGAAGTTATGGGCTAAAGTCATTGGGTTGTGGATGACAAATAAGATAACTTTGTGTTCCTTATTATTAATTATTAATTACTATATAAATAATTAGTGTTAAAAACTGAGATACTTCTTTAAGAACCCCAAATGGGGCGCTTTTCAGAGGTCAGATACATCCATTCACCATATCTGATAATCACAAACCAGACATAAACAGATGTGGCCTGAGGTGTTTTGGCACCTGAGGTGAAACGCCCCACTGCTGCCCAAACAAGGGGGTGGGGGGCAAGCTCCAAAAGGGCTTCTCCTCAAGAAGACCTTGTGGCCTCTCCTCCACCGGGCAGGGGAGGTGGGATTTATACAGATCCCCCTTCTCCTTTTTTTTCTTCAAATTTTTTATTCATTTTATAACACAAATAAAAAACACAAACAGAAAAACAAAAAATACAAAAAATACAAACAAATTCTTGTCATATCCTTATTTTTCTAAACATTGTTAAGTGGGCTTCCCCGTGTCCCACCTATCTGATTTTCAATTTACTTCATCTTTAGCAGTTTACATATATCATAGTTTCTAACCATCTTTTTTTAATCACACTTAAAATAACTTCACATTTTATCACTTACAAATAATACTATTTTAAAATACACTATCTTCTACTTCTAACCCTACAGCCTATATCCACTTCCAAAGCTATTCTAAGATTTAAGTATTAACGTATTATTTCAAATATTCCTTAAACTTCTTCCAGTCTTCTTCCACCATCTCTTCTCTCTGGTCTCGGAGTCTCCCGGTCAGTTCAGCAAGTTCCATTTGGTCCATAGATCCCCCTTCTCCTGCCTAGCAGTGGAGCTTCGCACTGGCTTCTCCTTTCTGATGTTGTGATCATGTTATAGTTATATAACAAAATATAACAACAAATAATAACAGAAAACAAAAAGCAGGTCTGGGAAAAGAAAATACAACAGGGCAAACCCCTGAAATGTAACGTTTTGGCAGCAACATTATCTGGATTCTCCACAGTAATGAATAAATGGTGTCAAGCCCAGAGAAAATTGCCAGTGTGAAAAGCAAGCATAATAATGCATTATTGTGTTAATAAGTTAATGCATGTTGATATTCTTAGTATATTGTTAACTGAAGCTTTCGAGGGCATTTCCCCACTAGAATGTTGATCCTATCGTTCATAGTTTTGGTGTGTGTTGTGTCAAGAGAATTCAAGACTGGAAATCCATACACATCTATAGCATTAACTATATCTATTGCAGACTAAATGAGTATGCTTTTTTTCTTTTTTCCCTTTTTTTTTCTAAAAACCTATTCTTCAGAGAAGGAGATGCACACTATTTACATGACTGAATTTAGGTAACACTTTTTAAAAAAGACTTACAGCTTCCTGCTAAAGGTCATTTGTAATTGAGTTGGGCTCCTTAATCTAAACAGTTAGATGCAATAACATTTGTTCAAAGTTGAGAAAGAAATGGCAAATGGCCACATTTCTTAAGATCCTGTAATTGAGTGAAATCTTGGAATCCAGCAGATGACAAGTTCAAGGATGACCCTCTTCTCCTAAAGCCCAGTTGGAACGTATAAAAGCCATCTGATTTTCTGTTTTCATGTGAAACTTTTTAGAGCAGCAGGATTAATGAATGTATGAGAATGTGTCCTTGGATTACGATGCATTCCTTCAGAATGAGAATAAGAAATATGAGAAATATTAAAAAGAAAACAAACGCGGCATTGTTAATTTCTCACTATGCGGCTGAAATACTTGTAACTAAGTGTCCATAACATGACTTCAGTACTGGTTCATTTTCTCACAAATGCCAGGTGCATTCACTGGAAACAGTTGTAAACAGTACATGATTCTGCTAAGAGACAGAAAAGAACATAAACTACCATTAAACTCCGTTTATAGTCTCCTATAAATGCTGCAAGATCCTCTCTCCTGGAACTAACAAGATAATAAATTTAAATTGGCTCACATTTCTAACATGGACAGTGGAGCTCTCTATCTACAATTCGGTCTCTGTGACAGTATGAAAAGTATTATCTAATGTTATGTGGTTTATTTATGAAAAAAATGTTGTTAGTCAAACCAAATAATCCAACTCTATGTAATTTGAAACAAAGCCACAATGTCACAGCTGCTTGTGAGAACCTTATTTTCAACTAGCTGATGAGGAGAGCTACTGAAGTAGAGTAACAATCATCTTTGATCTGTTTGTTTAAAATTACTAAATTGTGAAATTTAGAGTTAAACTCAACAAGCTTACCAGCTGTTCCATCAGATAACTTCCTGGTCAAAGGTCACTCTTGTTATAAGAATGGGAATATATTATATAATGGCAGGATCCTGCTACTGAAATAAATTTGTACACTTTCCAAACACCCACAAATGCTACCATCACTGTATTTATATATTGAATACCAGAAATATCCATCGTTTAAGTATTTGGACACTGCATTTCCGAGAAGGACTAGGGTTGAACTGAAATCCCTTGAAGACTGGACTTCTGTATGATAAAGATACCTGAAACAACAGCCACTGTGTACTTAATTCTGGAGATTTCCTGTTTGTCTAGAGTCAGAATGGTCAAACCTGTCAGTTTTGGTTTCTCTGCACTTTTTATTTTGCCCAATGTTCAGTTTGTCCCATTTCTGCATCAATGTGTGATTCTTTTCTGAAAGAATCTTCTACTGTCTTCTACTATGGGCATTTTGGTACACAATGCTTTGGTGGAGAACTGTGTCACAAAATTTGGATAAGTGCAAATTTCAAAGGAGAGCAATGTTTCCATTTGTGTATTGGTTCAGGAACTATTTGGTGGGTTCATATTCAAATATATACTGAACACTTTTCTCCATCATCCCTTTTCCAGAGAAAGGTGAAGCCTACAGCATGCTTCTTTAAGCCTCTCATCTGCAAAGCAGTTAAGATGAATGAATTAGTGAATGGACAAATGAACGAGTGAACTTTATTGTTTAAAGTATAAAGGTAAAGGTAAAGGAGTATGCTACAACGGCAGCAAGGATACTCATCGCTAAGCACTGGAAAACCCAAGATCTACCCACACTGGAAGAGTGGCAGATGCAACTGATAGACTATATGGAATTGGCTGAGATGACCGGCAGAATCCAAGACCTAGGAGAGGAGAGGGTTGAAGAAGACTGGAAGAAATTTAGGATTTATTTACAGAAATATTGTAATCTGGTTGAATGTTAAGAAGGATGCTAGATTATAAATAACTGACCACCACTAAAATAGATGGAATTAGGATGATAAGTGAGATTGAGGAAAATATAAACTTTTTGGAGAATTATTAGACTATATTTAAATGAGCGGGACATAAGAACGTAAACAAGATGATAAATTGCTGGTAAAAATTTACAATGATGTAAGTGGGAGCGGGAGATGTGAGGGAGTCCAAAGAAGCTATGAAACTATGTTATGATACATGTTACATTGTTTATTATTTTTGCATTTGTACTCAAAAATTTTAATAAATATTTATATATATAAAAAAATAATAATAAAGGTAAAGGTAAAGGGACCCCTGACCGTTAGGTCCAGTCGTGGCCGACTCTGGGGTTGCGGCACTCATCTCGCTTTACTGGCCGAGGGAGCCGGCGTACAGCTTCCGGATTATGTGGCCAGCATGACTAAGCCGCTTCTGGCGAACCAGAGCAGCACACGGGAATGCCATTTACCTTCCCACTGTAGCAGTACCTATTTATCTACTTGCACTTTGACGTGCTTTCGAACTGCTAGGTGGGCAGGAGCTGGGACTGAGCAACGGGAGCTCACCCCGTCGCGGGGATTCGAACCGCCGACCTTTTGATCGGCAAGTCCTAGGCTCTGTGGTTTAACCCACAGCACCACTGGCCACCACAATATAAATACAGCAAACGAACAACCATTTTGACATAGTCAACAAACAAATTTTGCTACTTTGGTGGTAGTCAATACATGTTGGTTTACATATGTGGCCCAAGAGGAATCTGTTTGACAGGGGCCAAAGGACACAATTAACGAATGTGTGCCTAGGGTGCCCATTTAAAGGGCAACTGAGTAAGTAATTAGAGACACCCACAACCCCATTGCACTCACAAATGCAGTCTTGGGTAGGCTGAAATGTTAAGTACCTGTATAAACTATGCTAGACCCATTACTCTAAAGAAACAAAAACCTTATCCTAAATATGCACAGCTCAACCTTATATATATTTTTATTACACAGAAGTAAATCCCACTGAGGTTAACTCCCAAACCTATGCTCACTTGCCACCCAGAGTTCTGAGTAAGGATGCAGAGGTTCAAGCAGTAATGTCCACAGTGTACATAGAATTGCAGTTTAAGTCTGCTGTCTCTGAACCCAAGGAAATTCCATTTCTGTCATCAGGGGTATCATTGTCTTTGTGGCTTAGAGAGCTAGTGTGGTGTAGTGGTTAAGAGCAGTACTCGTAATTTGGTGAACCGGGTTCGCGTCCCCGCTCCTCCACATGCAGCTGCTGGGTGACCTTGGGCCAGTCACACTTCTTTGAAGTCTCTCAGCCTCACTCACCTCACAGAGTGTTTGTTGTGGGGGAGGAAGGAAAAGGAGGTTGTTAGCCACTTTGAGACTCCTTAGGGTAGTGATAAAGTGGGATATCAAATCCAAACTCCCCTTCTTCTTCTTAGAAATCCTCTGCCAAATAAGCATGTCTTGTTAAAAAATTTCACAGGCTTTAAAAAGATTTCATGTGATTCACCTGGAAAACAGAAGGGGGAAAGGAATGACAATAATAAAAAAGGCAGCATAAATGTTACTTATTATTATGATTTATTAAATTTGTATACCAGCCTATACCTGCAGATCTCTGGTGGTTCACAAGAAAAAATCACAGCATGAAAAACACAAAATACATAACAAAAATAAATGCAAATGCAATCCAATAATCCCCATTCCACAGCACATTTTAAAAGGGCTTTGGGTGTCAGTCAGCCAAAGTCCTGGTTGTAGAGCAATGGTTTTGCTTGGCCACATGTATTTGTGGTGCTGCTTGTGCACTTACTGTTACTGGTGTCATTGCTAGATTGGGGCTGCATTATTCTGGGCAAGGGGTGGGGGGTAAATTCAATTTAGTTTGCAGTTAAAGGCAAACCTACCTAATTCACATCATCCCTCAAAATTTGCACTTCTCTCAGTTTTGCAGTGTAGTCATATAAATGCATATATTAGTGAAAATAACATACAAAAATGCATTATATTAGGGAAATTGTTTAGCAAAATGTGTATATTAGGCAAACTTGCATACAATAATGTGTACAATAAGAGAAATCCACAACTGAATGCTAATGAAGTTTATGAGGACTTTTTAGAAAATCAGAAACTAGCATAGAAATGTGGAGGACGAAATGTGAGATTGGAAAAATGAGAAACCGAGAGAAACCAACATTGACAGATTTGCCCACCTCTCCTCCGGTGTGACATCACTTTCGGTGATGTGCTGGTGCAGCTGACAACCCCCAACCCCTTCAGCGCATATTTCCTGACATGGCTCAAGTCTTCTGCTCAGCTTCATAAATCAAGCTTAAATCCCAGCTCTTCCAGCTAAGGCATTTTGTAAATCAACTCTGAAGGAAGGACCGAGTGTTTCTTCTGCCTAACTGAGAATTTGCTAATAACACAGCCAGCCAGCAATACTTCACGTTCTGCATTGAAAGAGAGGGTGTGTCCCTGGTTGGCTGGTTTGTGCTGAATTAATATTTGCTTAGCAAATTCATTTCAAAATATCCCTTCTCAACAAATCAATATTAAAATAGGATAATGGGTTGCACTGGAAGAACTGTAAATAAGATGGACACACACACATTTGGAGTAGAGTAGTCTTCATGTTGAGTCTGCAATCCTAAACATATAAGCCCCATTGGATACAGTGCATAAGACTGGGATGTAAGATCTTACAGGGCAATTATATTCTTCCACATGCCACATGCCCCGTGACTTAGTCAATAATTTTTCACTATTTCAGAAATCCTTACAGCTCAACCCTATAACTTTTTACTCAGAAGTACATCACTCCAAGTTCATGAGACTTACTCTCCAATAACTCTAAACAGTCTGAGAAACAAAAATCTTAGCCTTTCCAAAGGCTTTCTGGCCAGCACTTTCTGTTTTGATCACAATTGCCATGCTACTTACATATTATGAGAAGCAGCAATTCCTCCATCTAATTCTAACCTGTTGCAGATCCATTTCCTTGCACGACTCTGAGGCTCATCCACACTTCCGCTTGTCCCAGGTCTGAGTGGTTTTCTGTTTGTCTCAAGCTTTCTAGGCATTGGACTGAACAGTTTTCCAGTTGCCCTGCCACTTTCTCTGGGAAAACCAGGTCCTTACCTCTGAATTGAAGCAAAAGAAAACCTGTTTGATGTTTGTGGTTAAGACCTTGATTACCCAGGGGAAAGCAATGGACAAGAAGAGGTGTGGATGAGCCCTGAGTTGCATAAATGTGTATATGAGAAGCTTTTTCTCCCTGTATTCTCTATGTCATTGGGATGGTATCAGGCCTGGGAGTCAAGTATGTCCTTCCAGACTGAAAATCTGATGTTTGGGACTCTCCCCAGACCACACATACCCCCTGCCCAGCTTCATACCTTCCTTGAGTATTTTTGCCTGGTTCAAACCAGTCCTGATATTGCCTCTGATATTCTCTCTGGCTTGTCTGGATGGAGGAGAGAGAGAAATAGAGAGGGAAGAAACTAGCCCACTGCACAAAGGTAAATCTACATTCATTTCTCCACCCACTTTGGCCTATGTCTGCCCTGTCTGCCATATGCATGGAGCCCCTGGAAAGTTGCCCAGAAGGTTCTGCAACCCTCAGGTCAAAAGAGGATTCAAAACTGTATAAGGTAATCATCCCTGACACTTTATTGTCTAAATAAAGCATGTCATAGGGAAGATTCTGGTCCCCTCACCTCAAAAAGACCCTGCTTCCACCAGTGGCAGACTTTGGGCTCTCAAATTTCAGCGGCGCCCTGTGCAATGCTAAAATTCAGGGACCTCCCCTCACCTATAGCGTTGCTCTGGTGCCCTCTGGTTGCTCTACCCCATAACTGCCTCTGATTCCAAAGATCCCCAAAGCGCTGTGTTTTATCCTATTCATGCTTCTTTGTACTGCCTCCATCCCTTCTCTTGTGCTCATTTTGACCCGTTTTACTCTTCATTGTTGTGTGATGGATCCCATAGCAAACATTTTTATGATGGTCCATCAGAAGCATTGCCCTCCCTCTGGAAAGGAGCTGTGCTATGAACACTTTTCCACTGGTTGCGGACTCTCCCCATCCACTATCTTTGGAGTGGAGAAGTCCTCCTGCCTGTTATATTTCACCCCCTTTTCTAGATCCAGATCCTATCTAACCCCATTGTTCATTTTTACTGTACAGAGCAGGAGTAATGCCTGGCTGCTAATAGTCCCATCAGATTATCTGGTCTGTATAGTTGTGTGTTGAAACATTCCAGGGTAATCCACAAACACAATTACGCATATGGTTAACTATAAACATTTGAGTTATGGCAGCAGAATTAAAAAAAAAAAAATGAAGTTTGCACTTCAAGTCAGTGCATAAGCTAGAGGACTCTCTCATCATCCTTGGGGATCAAACCTTCCATCAGCATTCCCATTAATTTCGATGAGACCTCTCATAAGTGTCTCTACTCAGAATTCGATCTGCAGCATTTGAAAATGAAACATGTTCCCCCTAACTTTGGGCTACTGATAGGATTTCATACCAAACCACAATATGATACGCATGGCTGCCATAAAGTAATGCAGTGTCAACATTTTTCAAGCAAGAAGATGTGTTGTTTTGCCAGGCAGATGGCTTCCAGATCTGCTGTTGTCACTCATTAAGATAGTAAGCTGGACTTCTGTGAATTATGATACGGTAAATACTTTAATAGTAGATATATGGGGGAGTGATCTCAAATCATTCTCTCCCTTGGTTGCTTTAAGCATTTCATCTTGACAGTTGGCCTTGTGAATCTGTAACAGGTTTAGAAGATGCCAGGAATGAAACATGCACAGGATGCAAAGGAATCTAGACACAAAACTGTGGGTCCTTTTGCCTTATATCTGGCATGATATCGCTGGAAGGAGATCAGGAGAGGAACCAAACACCTAATGCCAAATGCAGAACCCCATGTTAGTGTCATGTAAAATAGTCACTGGGGAAACCACATTTAGAAAGCTGTCCTGCTTTTTTGAATGTATAGTAACCTATTAGTGGATATTCATATTGTCCATAGTAACATATGGGGTACCATATTTAAATGGTGCTGAAGGCAAGCCATGTTTTCAAAAAACATTTGTTTTTTCACAAGGGAAGCTTGCATTTGGTGCTGTTTAAATTTAGCACCAAATGCAAGCCAAACTGCTGATCCACTCAGAACCTCTTGACTGGGAGCTCCCAAATGGATCTACTGAGAAGCATCGCTGCGAAGTGGCCTTCTTTTTCAGGCGGGAGGTGAGAAAAAGAGGGGGGGGGGATGACTCAGAAATTTTCTCAGAAAAATGTATTTTGATAAATTTTTATTGAGCTCTCCACGCAGCACTTTTTCTGCAACAAATGTCTTCAGAACATATGCAGAGAACCAAGAAAAATATATTTTGGTAATTTGAAAGTATTAATATGGGTTGAAGGCGAATTTGCCTAGGAATGGTGGTAGGAATCACAGGGCTGACATCTGCCCAGAGTGAGGCCATCATTCTGATTGGCTATCACACTACACTGTCTTGGATTTTCTTTCTCCTGAGGACCCATAGCTTGGAATAAAACATGAATTTAGAAAGCTGCCTTATGTCAGGTCAGACTCTCTGTCCATTGTGTTATAAAGCTAGGATGGCCACTTAAAGGTAAAGGTAAAGGGACCCCTGACCATTAGGTCCAGTTGTGGCCAACTCTGGGGTTGTGGCGCTCATCTCGCTTTATTGGCCAAGGGAGCCGGCGTACAGCTTCTGGGTCATGTGGCCAGCATGACTAAGCCACTTCTGGAGAATCAGAGCAGCACACGGAAACACCGTTTACCTTCCCGCCGAAGTGGTACCTATTTATCTACTTGCACTTTGACGTGCTTTCGAACTGCTAGGTTGGTAAGAGCAGGGACCGAGCAACGGGAGCTCACCCCGTTGTGGGGATTCGAACCGCCAACCTTCTGATTAGCAAGTCCTAGGCTCTGTGGTTTAACCCACAGCGCCACCCGCATCCCAGGATGGCCACTTACATGCTAGCAAACTGAAGATGCATCAGCACCAAAGAAAAGAGTGCAAAAGAGGATACAATTGTGCATAATATTTGAATATGTTAATTTATATGTGTAGGTGCACTTTTAGAGATTTAAAGAGAAATGCAATGCATCTTGCCATAGTGGGGCAGAGTGTAACCAGGTGAGCTGTGTGCTTCCTCAGTCTGCTGTTCAGGTGCTAAGTGTTCAAATGCTATGTCTTGAGGGGTACTATCAAGACCTTGCTGTCCCTTCTATTCTCCCCCCCCCCCTGCACTGTACTTGGATGAGACAAACCTTCAAATAGAGGACTGTCTCATGACAACCTTTTAAATGAAGATTGTCCTCTGTAAAGTTAAGAACAATACAAAGGTATTACTCTTTTAAATGTGTTGCAAGTTGTATTTCCCCCCTCCAGTTATTCTAGTACTTTGCTGATAGAAAAGCATAACTTAGTGGGCATGTTACACCAGGATTTCATCCTGTTTAGCATTTTCTGGCATAACTTAGTGGGCATGTTACACCAGGATTTCATCCTGTTTAGCATTTTCTGGCATAGTGGGACCACAGGATTATACCGAAAAGGATGCAGATCCAGAGCATGTAGTATTGCTCACTATTAATGATGTCATAGGCCCCAGCCAATCCATTGTCAAAACACTAATGACATCATGAGCCCCTGACAAAAATGCTTAGAATACTCTCATGACATTTTGCACAACACTTTCAATAACAGAAGTAACAGACACATTACCAAGGAGAAGTATCACATGGTTTTATTTAAAGTATAGCTCTCAAAGCGGCACGTTTCCCCCACTGATAAAATACTACAGCCTGAGTGCTGTTAAAGCTGTAATCTCTCTGCAACAGATGTGCTATCTTGAGGGAGAAATGCTGGACTCTACAACCAGATTATCTAGGAAGGCCGTTCAAGTCCCAAGTCCCAGGCAAGAGAATTTACAGTACAAGTGCTGTGATGAAATCACTTTCTGTGCTTGACTTTAAACATTAACATTTGGAAAGTTAAGGAGGAAACCTGAGAGGCTACATGGATCTTCTCCTGGTGCCTTGATACAAAGGGACACATCTGGCTGGCAGGTGCACACTCTCAACATCGAGACTTGGGCTCCCCCCACCCATCTCAAATCAGTTGTTGACCATATTTAATCATTGTCAGCCTTGACAAGACTCCCAGTTATCTGCAAAGGAAATGTTAACAGTGCCACCCCAAATGTATTAAGGTCACCAATTACAAACATTAAATAATGTTTTATCACAATGTCTTGTGCAGGATTATTAGACTGTGGTTGTGTAAACCTCCTCCTCCTCCTCCTCCTCCTCCTCCTCCTTCTTCTTCTTTTTAAAAGCCACACTAGATCCAACAGTGGACAATCTTTTTTCTGTTGAGGTCCACATTGTGACAGAGATGAACTGTTGGGAGCCACATGCTTGTGGTAGGTGAGCCAGTGCTAAGGATCGACAGAACCTGAGAGAACCGTTCTCAGGGTTAACTAACTATGAATAAAAACAGTTTCCAATTTCACCATGGCTACCTCAAAATTACCAATATTATGCAGGTCTACTCAGAAGTATGGCTGTATGGTTTTAATGGGTTCACTCTTAAACAAGTATATAGGGAATTGATTCACTGATTAATCAATCCATCAATCAATTACTCCAACAAACCAGTACAACTACTGTTCTGAAAACCAACTGAAAGCAATACCTTTCTGACTTGTGTGTACCACACAAAAGAAAGAGGGAGAGAGAAACCTACCAGCTTGTTCTGGATAAAAAATGTTTTTCCCCAAGCCGTACAACCAGGGAAAATGTATTTTTTTAAAAAATAAGTTTTTATCAAAAAAGATATTGCCCCTCCCAATTGTTTTGAAGCTACACAGAAAGAATGGGGGGGGGAGGGGAAACCACTTTAAAATGCCAGGAAAAAATAAGGAAGAAATGAACAGGAAGGAGGAAATCAGATGGGATGGAAGACTAGGACAGTTTCCAGAAGTGTTGGAGGTAATATAAATTGAGGTCAGGAGCCTCAAATTGCCAATTTGTGCACTAAATGATGAGCAATAACCTATAGAATGAGAAGCAACACGCATGTGGTTCATACCAAACTTGATCTGTGAACTTAAGAGTCAATTCACACAAATGTTAGCATATTTTCACCACCACCTTTCTGTTTCACTCTTCCTCAATAGAGTGCCAGGTGGCATACATGAGGTTTTCCACACTCCATTTTATCCTCACAGCGACACTCTAGATTGGCCTGAGAAATAGTCTAGTTTACCATCACCCAGTGACCTTGGATGAAAGCTGGTGGTATTCAAACATGGTGTCCCACTGGTTGATGGATATTCATGTTTGGTGATACACCTGTAAATGTTTAGCCGGTATATTGCACTCAAGCTTGGCTGCTAGCAGGACTGTAGAGTTGGGGGTTTTCTTTAGCTTTATTCTTCTGAGTATCTTAGCTGAAGTGTAATATAGACCATCTGCCACTTTAATTCACTTCATAATCTGATGAATTAGCTTGTTGCTGACAAAAGCCCGTGCTGCAATAAATCAGCTACAGTCTTTAAGTGATCAGATGATTTTATCCTTTTGGGCTTGATTTTCTTGTGGGTGGAAGGGAGAAGGAAATCAAGCCTGATAACCAATGGGCTGGATCTCCTGCAGAGTCAGACAGGCTGAACCTACTCCTTTGTGATTGCAGTTGGTTTACCTACAATATTTTAAACTGTCTGCTACAGCCAAGTTTGTTTTTGCTGCAGATTTAATGTACTCCAAAATATTTCTTTTCTTTGCCCAGGTTTCCATTCAGCCACAATAGTGGTATTCCATCCAATAGATTAGTAGTAGTCTCACTCCATATTTTTTTAAAATGGATACTTGGAACAATAAACTTTGCAAAACCTCAACAATGCCGCAAAGTCACTTGGAAGAAACCAGTGGATTCACTATTGGATTGAATCAGAGCCCTTTGTGAAACCTTGGCTCCACTGTAGATCAACCACAATATGGGTAACATTAGAATTCACAACTACTCAAATATTGTTGTTGTTGTTTAGTCATTTAGTCGTGTCTGACTCTTTGTGACCTCATGGACCAGAGCACGCCAGGCACTCCTGTCTTCCACTGCCTCCCGCAGTTTGGTCAAACTCATGTTGGTAGCTTTGAGAACACTGTCTAACCATCTCGTCCTCTGTTGTCCCCTTCTCCTTGTGCCCTCCATCTTTCCCAACATCAGGGTCTTTTCCAGGGAGTCTTCTCTTCTCATGAGGTGGCCAAAGTATTGGAGCCTCAGCTTCAGGATCTGTCCTTCCAGTGAGCACTCAGGGCTGATTTCCTTCAGAATGGATAGGTTTGATCTTCTTGCAGTCCATGGGACTCAAATATTACTGTGTTAAATAGCTTAACATTTGCTTCACTTTTTCCTTTGTGTAGAAAACATGATCTTGATTAGTGCAGTTTACTGAATTTAATTTCTGCTTGCGTCCTCTGTGTGAACAAGAGGAAGCTGGAAACTATATATCCTGGATTTTTGAAATATAGTTCTGTCTTTATGGTACAAATGCAGAAAATCCACAGTTATTTCAAGGATATGTGATGTTTTGGTTACAGCCGATTGTTTATTAAATGATAGGTCCCAATGGCTACATTCAATGTGCTTTATGAATGGTCCTCAGGTTTCCCAATTAAGGTTGCATTCCTACGCACACTTAACCTGAACGTAAGCCCCACTAAACATAGTGGGATAACTTAAAAGTAAACATACATTGGACTGCACCATAAGATGTTGAATGGCACATTCCCAGCACCTACAAAGATCTGAGCAGGCAAAAATGTCCCTGCCTCACTAAATAAGCAGATGGGGGAAATGGCCTCACTGCATTTTAACTTGCTAATTGTGTACAGAGCCTTAGGAGCAATCCTAAATATTGGATGCCAACATAATTTGTGCTGCTTTCAGTTAAGCAGACATAAAGTACACCAGATCCAAACTCCATTCAGGAGGGGAGCTATTGCCAGCTGAGCTGGCTTAATCCTGGCAGGGGCGAAACAAAGCTTTTGAAATAGACTTTGGTTTACACCCCCACCCTTTTTGCCAGCGTTAGTTGTGCTGGGTTGCCAAGTCATGTGACTGCGTTGAACAGAGTTAGGAAACAGCACAAGTCCTCCCCTACCTGGTCCTGCCTCCACCTCTCATCTCCTCCCTTGGAAACCCCAATTTATAGGACTTACTCCTGCATTAGTTCTACCAGCCTCATTACAGCCAGCTTAAAACCTGACTGAGCCAGGAAAAGGGAGCTGTTACTGTATCTCCAGCTTAGCTGGGGATGGGACTTATGCTGACATAGCTCAGCTGCTTTCTGAGACAGAGATTCACCTTCCTTGTTCATCCCAGTGAACCTAAGGATAAGATTGTGTGCTATATCTTTGTCCCACCTCTTGAGTCCATGTAGATATGATTCACGCTTCCGTTATATCCATTTTGAAGGTATATATTCTTAATTGCATCCCTTTTCTGGTATCTTTGTGGTTTTGCCACCACCTTCTTTTTATATGCCAGCCCAGTCTGTCAGAGGACTGTGTGAATATTGGGGTGGGGTGGGGAAATAGTCTCCTCTCTCTGTGAGATTTCCTAGAAAGTCTATTCTCTTAACAAAACACTGTTGAGGGGTGTGATATCTCAACTACATTCATGGCCACTGGTGAGTTTCCCTCAAAGGCAGCGAGGGGGAAAGTGCGAGGTTTTGTTTTAGCCTGCAGAGGAGGCTGGCCTCTGAAAGATCATATGCCAGAAATTTCTAGTCATCTTTAAAATCAATCTGAACAGGAGCATCATTTAATAATATTGAGAGGCTCCCACAATTGCTTTATAAAGTAATGTCACTCCCCCCCCTTTTCCTCCCTCAATCCTGATTGACAAAGAGGGCAGAATCCATTTTCTAACACCACAAGATATCCATTACACGGGAACTTTCTTCTGGCGCCAGGAGGTATTTAAAGAGTTTGCTTGCTTATTCCACAGGGGAAAGTGTGCTGAAAGTGAGGGATACCTGAGGAAAACGGACCATTTGACAAGCTCAAGAGTGAAGAGGGGGAGCCTCAGCAATTAATAAGGATTCCCTCCTTTCCAAGTTTATTAAACAGGAAAACTTTAAAGCAGGAATAACAAAAGCAAATTTATCCTGCAAGCAAGTGGGCACATGCTTGGAGCAGGCTAAAAAGCATGGGCCCAGATCCCCAAGAATAAAAGTGCAATCTTACTCATGGTTGCTGGAGATGTTAAGACCCCATGCGTTTGTAGGTGCCTTAAGCCGCAATCCTAAAGATGTGGTAGAAAGCCTCATTTGGGACAGTGGGAATTACTTCTGAGTAAAACAACATAGGGTAGTTCTGTAACTCAGGTGAGAGTGCATAGGATTGCAGCATGACAGAGCAATCCTAGGAACACAAGAAGCTGCCAGCTAAATTCTGTCAACACTGAAAGGTAGTATTGTGTAGCAGTTAGAGTATCAGACCAGGACCTGGGAGACTTGCCCTCAAATCCCAACTCAATCATGAAGCTCACTGGCTTTCTTTGGGTCAGTCATGCATTCTTACCCCAACCTACTTCAGAGGGTTGTTGTGGGAAATAAAGTAGGAGAATAATGTACACCACCTTGAGCTCCTTGGAGAAAAAGCTGGGATTGTCTTGTTTTGCTGTGAACCACCTTAAGATCTAGGGGGGGAAGGGTGATATACAAATTTAATAAATAATGAATAATAAGAATTAAATAAATGAAATAGCATGGATAGGCAGCGGCTCTCTGGGGTTTTAGACAGGGAATATTTACTAGTTCTACCTGAAGATGGCAGGAATTGTACCTAGGACCTTTTGCGTGCAGATAGGATGCTCTAGCACTGAGCTACAGCACCTCTCAAACAGTGTATTTTTGGTTTATTTTTTTCAAAAATGAGGTGTGGATACTTATATATTGATAAAAGTGCTACTGGTGTTGGCACAAAATGGCTAGCATGAGCAGCAGAGAAAGCGAGAGAGAGAGAGAGACCGGTACTTTAAACATAAAATCCCAGGAGACGTTGTCAAATGCTTTCTCTGCATTTAAAAACATTGAGGCTGCTTGTTTTTCATTTCTCACTTGTAAATATTCTATTATATCAATTATATTCCTAATATTGTCCTTCATTTGTCTTCTTGGCAAGAAACCGGCCAAATCATGATGGATTACATCTTTCAATACATTTTAATACAGTTTTCAACTTATTTGCTAATATATCTGCAAAAAGTTTATAATCATTGTTCAACAAAGCTATAGGTCAATAATTCTTAACCTGCTCTGGATCTCTATCTTCTTTAGGGATCAAAGTTATATATGCACTCTTTTAGGATTCTGGCAGTTCCCCTGTATTTAGAGTCATATTCATAATGTCTTTTAATAGTTGCCTTAGGTAATCTTGTAACTTCTTATAATATACTGCTGGTCCAACATTCCTACCACAATTCCCACCACTGCCATTATTAAATTGATGGTGCTGCTGACTGAGCCTCCACTGTCTGAAGGCATCTCTCATGGGTTTTCAGGCTAGAGGTACCTGAAGATGCCAGAGACTAAGCCTGGGACCTTCTGCACACAAAGCAATGTTCTGTGACCCTTCCCCCTCATCTGACCTCACAGTCCTTTCATACAAAATATATATTTCTGATTTCCCTCCTAAGCTTAGTTTCAGTAGCATAACTTTGGGGACTGGGCAGGTGAGTTGTTGCTACTGTTACACAATTAGGATTGGCTAAAACCAGTGGACATCTGAGGAGGCTGAATGTTGGAATATTCAGGACAGATAAAAGAAAGCACATAGTTAAACTTTGGAACTCACACCGACAAGGCAGTGATGGCCACCAAATTGCTTGGCTTTAAGCTACCACTACTATTCTCTGCTTCCACGGTAGGGGGCAGCAATGCTTTTGAATGGCAGTTGCTGGAAACCACAGGAGAGGAGAGGGCTCTTGGGATCCAATCCTGCTTCCTGGTTTGCCACAGGCATCTGGTTGGCCACTGTGAAAACAGGAGGCTAGACGAGATGAGTCGTTGACCTGATCCAGACCAGCAGACTCTTCTTATATTGTTAATCGGGAATCACGGTGACGCGATCTTCCTTCAGTTTCTTCCTGGCTTAACCCCAGGGCTGCTTTGTCCTCTCCAAAATAAGACTGCTCCTGGTTGAAACCGTAAGAGAATCGTTCTTGTCCCTCCGTTCTCCGATTGCAATTCAGCCACGAATTCCCTGTATGTGTTTAAAAGACGAATCGTGTTGCTAACCCAACTCTCGCCTGCACCGTCGCAGGGGGGGGGGGAGGTGAAACTTGCCCCCACCTTAACCTATCAACCCAAAGAAGGAAATGGGGACATTTCAGCTCTGGTCGTTTTGCCTTGTTCATGTTATGCCTCGTCACAAGCAATATAAAAATGGTAAACCGCCTTGCCTCCCTTGGCAGAAAGGCGTTTTATAAATGTAATAAATAAACAGTTGCCACAGAGTTCATTGAAAGAGCGGAACTGCAACCCCAGTTATTCATTTGCCCCGCCCCACCCCCTCGCTTGATTGGTTTTCAAAATCCATTGGATTCCCTCGCAAATAAGGCGTTTTGTGTGAGGATGGGCGCAAAAACCACGCACGGAAGTGTGAACCCGATCACCGGTCTGCGGAAGAAAGAGGAGCGCAACTCGCAGTTTGAGAGGGGGCCATTCACTCCTCGCTTCCGTCTCAAAAAACGGTCTTCGCTGCTTGCCAGAAGAACTGGGAAGCTTCCTCTCCTTACACAACACGCAGACAAAATCATTTGTGTATTTCGATGGTGCTTGTCTTGTTCCCAACAGAACCACAGCAAGCAGATCCCTCTCGTGAAGTCAGGACTCACCCAATGGAGCTGAATGTTGGAAGATGCGGGACAGACAGAAGGAAGCCCTTCTTCAGCAAGAGCATAATCTAAACGATGGCACTCACCCCGACAGGATGAAGGACCGGGACAAATCCATGGGGATGAATGGCTGTGGCTTTGCTTTCTTCTACCTCCACAGTTGGAGGCAGGAATGCTTCTGAATATCAGCTGCTGTGAACGGCAGGAAGGGAGGGTGGCGTGGAGCTGAGGACCAGTTTGCAGGCTTCCCATGGGTATCTGGTTGGCCACTGTGAGAACCAGGATGCTGGACTAGGTGAATCACTGGCCTGACCCAGCCCAGCTTTTCTTAAAGGTAAAAGGTAAAGGTACCCCTGCCCATACGGGCCAGTCTTGACAGACTTTGGGGTTGTGCGCCCATCTCACTTAAGAGGCCAGGGGCCAGCGCTGTCCGGAGACACTTCCGGGTCACGTGGCCAGCGTGACATCGCTGCTCTGGCGAGCCAGAGCCGCACACGAAACGCCGTTTACCTTCCCGCTGGTAAGCGGTCCCTATTTATCTACTTGCACCCGGAGGTGCTTTCGAACTGCTAGGTTGGCAGGCGCTGGGACCGAGTAGCGGGAGCGCACCCCGCCGCAGGGATTCGAACCGACCTTTCGATCGGCAAGCCCTAGGCGCTGAGGCTTTAACCCACAGCGCCACCTGCGTCCCCCAGCTTTTCTTAGGTTCTTTCAAAAGGATTAAAACTAAGGATGCTGGTTTGGTGATGGCTGGACCACAACCTCGTGAAAAGCAGCTCATCTTGCCCCTCTGACCAAGCTGATCCAGGTGATAATAGGGCAGGGCAGAAATTTAATGAATAACATAAAATATACTCAAAATTCAAAAAGTTATTTTTGATTTTTATTATAACAAGTCCATTTCCTTGTTATAGCAGGCGGGACTGCAAAGGTGGATGGATGGAGGAATAAATAAATGACTATAACCCCCCCCCCCAAAGTAAGGATTTGGGAGTAAGCATCATTTTACTTTGTGGAACCTACTTACGAGTAAACATGCCTAGGACCCAGCTATCAGATACTAAATTCTGGAGTTTTGTTGTGGGAGGCGAAGCATTTTCATAGAATCTTTCACACGCAAACCCAACAGTAATGTTGGAATACGTGCCTACTCAGAAGTAAGAGCCGTCGGGTTCAGTGGGACCTCTCCCCAGGCAAGCTGCTCTATGACCGCAGCCCGAAAATGTCTCATTCATCTTTCGCTGTTCTCAATATACATATTTTCTCAAATAATTACAATTAAAATGGATCCCATTGTGTAACGCACAGAGATGCGCACTTCTTCGAAGTTGGCTCCTTTTGACGTCGGTGTTTTATCCTCCCTCACAACAACCTTGTGAGGTTGGTTAGGCTGAGGTGTCCTGCCTGGACCAAGGTCACCCAAGGAGCTCCGTGGCCGAGTGGAGATTTAAACTCGCGTCTCCCAGGTCCTATTCCATGACTCCAACCAGGAAAGCGCACTGGCTCCCGAGGATGCAAGAGAATCGTCCTACCTTATCTCCCCATCCGCAGCCTTGCTACAAGCCATCTAGAACTTGCTATTTTAAATGGAAAATATTAAGTGTTTCCTCTCTGTATTCAAATCCCCCGTTCTCTCGCTACCGCTAACCATTCCAAGCATTCCATCATTTCCTACCTAGTTCTAGATTACAACAATAATATGAAAAAGCGCCTCCTTTAAAATAATTTCCCTAAAGCTCTTTCCAAGAAATGAAAAATTATATTTCCCCTTTCAGAGCAAAAGTTTGGCCGCAGCTGCGGCAAACCAAATACCCAAAGAAAAACGATCCATTAATCCACGAGATCTTAATATCGACGAAGGATCGTATTCGGTTCTCTCACGCTCCTTTCCTGGTCTGCCCGGAGTAGGTGGGAGAGACAACTTCCCTTGACTTCTCCACCCACTGGCTCCCAGTCACCCCGACGCCTTGCATCGGGGGCAAAGGAAATCTCCATGGAACTCTCGGGGTCAGTTCACACGTGCACTCGCATCGCTGGGTAACTGGCAGCCGTGTGAATACGGGAAAGCATCGCGTCTGAGAGCAGGTGCACTACAATGACGTTGTCTCTTGATCTCCACTCGCGCATCTCATTGTTTACACAGTTATGTCATGGTTTTATTCTCCCCGAGAAATCATTTTTTGCATGCATTATAAGGAGGAAGCGAAAGTGGCCCTTAGGCAGTAGTGGAGAAATCCAAGATTTTAACGTTGCTGTGATTGGGCAGCTCTCGAACAAATGCGGAGTACCGCGGTCCCGTTTATATCTCTGGGATTCGCACGTGCAAGTCGCCACTTCGCGCAGCAGTCCTTCAGCGGTGAGCATTCACGTGTGAGCAAACCACCTCTAGTGAAATGAAGTAGGTCAACAGTACTTTCACGGGCCATTCTGTTACTTTGGCCTTGCGGTCCTAGAGACATTTAACAGAGCAATCGTCATCCGTGTTTAAGCTCTCCAGCTACTTTAACTGGACTTACACTGCCATTGTGGAGAAGCCATTGAATTTGAGAACTCCTCGATGTTTAACGCATCAAGACACTAACAAAGAGTTATTCCTGGTCCTGGCAGACACTTTTGCAAGTCATTTCGTGATGGTTGCTGAACTAATTTATTTGCTGTACTAGTAGGAAAAGGATTTCTGACATCCGAGATGGTGCATCGCCAACAGTAAGGAACGCGCTGATATCTTCAGAGCCCACAGCTCTTGTGTTTTGCTCACTTCGTGGCTTTCATTCTCACGAAAGTCCTGAGGTTTGCTGAAAAGTGTTTGGGGCCATTATTAAGGCTTATTACAATGGTCTTAATTGGCACGCCCGCCTTCCCTCCCATCTCCGAAACCCTCTTATTTGAAATTAGGCCTCGCTGCATCGCTATAGTCTAAACTGCTTTTACTTGAAAGCTCAGTGAGATCACTTAGGCAGGCAACAGGATCTTTAAACACGCCTGCTAGCTAACCTAGTAGGACTTATGTCTGGATCTATGTTTTTAGCCTTGCTTGGTTCTTTATCTGTTTGAGTCGCCTTGAGTTCCTCAGGGGGGAAAGGTGGAGTATAAATAAATATATAATAACATCATCACCAGGACTTAAGATGATGGCCCATCTAGTCTCGCATCCTGTTCTCACAGTGGCCAACCACGTGGAAATGGGAAGCCAGCAAGCGGAACTTGAGCACGACAGCACGCTGCGTGATTCCCATAGTGCCTCTCGGACAGTGGAGGCAGAACATAGCCATTTTGGGCTAGCAGTATCCTCCATACATTGGTCTAATTTTATTTTAATTGGTATTCATTGGTATACCAATGTCCTAAATCTTCCAACATTCAGCTTCGTTGGATACCTCTGAGTTCTAATAATATGTGAGAGGGAGGAAAACCTTTTTCTCTAAATATGTTTATTTGTGTTTATTTCTTGCAGAATTCCATGCACCTCTAATGCAAATAAATGTGCACGGGATCGCACCACACTTTCCTCCGAGTTCAGTGCGTAGCTTTTCCATGGCATTTTCCCTTTACTCGTGCAGCAAGGCAGTGTGGTGTAGTGCTTAGAGTCTCCCGGGGATACCTTGTTTCAAATGCCCACGCAGCCAGGAGGTTCACTGGGTGATCCTGGGCATCCTGCATCATCGGAGACTGCAATTAAATGCTCCATCCGGCTCAGTAGTGTGGATGCTAACTGGGAGTGGCTCTCCGGGGTTTCAGATTTGGGGATGGCAGGACTTGAACCCGTGACCTTTTGCGCGCAAAAAAACGTGCGCTCTGTCACTCACCGCCTTGAGCTCCTTGGAGGAAATCAAAATGCTAGGAACCCCACAGTGTGCCAGTGGATAGGTCTCATCTCTGTAACTCGCTGATAGCAATATTGTATCCAAGATCTTTGAGACTTGAGCTAAACACTAAACTGCAGGTGCTTATTGCAGATTTGAGTCTCGGAGTACTGAGGGCTGAAGGGAGAGAGTTCGCCTTTAATGAGGGCGGCGCGCTTGAACCCGGTTCACACAGTTCGGTATATGGTTGCCCGGCCACGCAGGCTTCCGCAGGGGGTCACCCCCCCTCCTCCTGCAGCTGCTGCAACTTTCTATGGATTCTTCATCGAAACAGCCGAAGCATGACGTTATTCTCCGTTCCCGGCGAAGGATTTGTTTTGGAACTTGATGCGCTGGCGCTGCTCAAGCGCAGAACAAATGAGGGGCTTGCGGAAAGTCAAGCGACCCCTTCAGCTCCTCCTTCTTGTCAATGGACCAGCTCCTCTCTCGAACTCATTTACCTGCTGAGGTCGATGAGACCGTCAGTTGATGACGATAATAATAATAATAATAATAATAATAATAATAATAATGGCAAACCCAATTCTCCCCATGCCACTCCATAGGCAGCCAAAGGAGCACCACGCACGCGCACAAGGGGGAAAGTCTCTGCAGGCTTGGTTTACACAAGTACTAACAAAATTTTGAGGAGGAGAAAAAGGGAGGGAGGGCCACGTTTTCTAGTATTTCAGGCGGCTTGTTAAAATGGGAAACTGGCGATTCCCTCCGCCTTCAGCTGGGCCAGCATCCAAAGTAGTGCTTTGTCGTGGGAATGCCCTTGAGCATGTACAGAGTGCCTCGCCGATTATCACCCTCCACATGGAGCCTGAGTGCTTCTGCAATGAAACCAGGGGACGAAGAGAGCGTCATTTCCCAATGAGCTTGAGCCCCGGAAGGTCTCTCTTTTGGGGGAGGTAGTCTTTAAGGTCCCCACCCGCTCCCGCCTGTGAAGTTCAGCCCACGGAGGGGGCAGAGGGAGAGACAGGCCTCTCCCAGCGTGGCAAAAGAAGGGTACAGTCGGGCATCGACATTTCCACCACTGTTTAGAAATAGCCAGCACTTTCCTTCCCATTAATCTTTAGTAAGGAAAGAGTTCAGACTGCACCTGTATAAACAATCCGGAGAAACGGAGAGGCGAAACCTACACATCTAACCTCCGGATGTGTGTGTGTGTGTGTGTGTGTGTGTGTGTTGATACGGCTCTTCTGCGGGTGCTCTTCAGGATCGGGCTTGTGGCACAGCCAGCCAGCCACCTGCTTGGGAGAAGAAGCCGAGACAGGGCTTAGGGGCCGGTATCAGCGCAAGTTCAGCGCCTCCAAGTGCCAAGTTGGACGCCGGGTGCATTTCAGAGCTTCTTCCACCGATATTCTTGGCTTGGGAGAGAGTTGCCCGTGAAAAGAAAGGGAGGGCAGGCTCCGAATAAAGAACGGCATTTTCTAAGAGCAAGAAGGGGGGTGGGGGGTGGGAAGGGGAAACCTTCCTGAGACACCAGGGTTGCAAAATCCAGCTAGAAAGCGGCTCCATCGTGGGAAGCGGTGGTGCCAGGAAGCGCAAGGCCAGGGAGGTGGCGGCGGTGCCAACGCCAGTCTGGTGGGAAGGCGGATGGAACGAAAAGGTTGCAGATGCAGGAATTCGGGACCCAGATCCCCACCTGCTGCGGCCGTCAGGGGCGGAGGAACACCCACAGCCCCGGCCCCGCTGCGCCAGGGAACTTTCTGCGCCCGGCCGCAGGGGTGGGTCACGTTGCGAAGATCCTATTCATGTTTGCGCATTCAGAAATTAGGTCCCACGGGTTTGGGAGGGGAGTTGATCCAAAGGAAGTGTGTGGAAGATCGCAGCCTCGGACTTTAAGCGGGAGGCCGTGAGCGGCAGTTCACAAGGGGAGTGGGATTGCCTCTGTGCCCCGCGGGAACAGAGCCCTGGGGCTGAACGATTCTGAGCCGAACACGTTTCGGAAGCATTTTTTAAAAATGCTGTTATAAATTTTCTCCTCCTGTTTTTAGTCTGCTGGTCGCCTTAAAAATGTGTGTTTATAGATTGGTTTTTCGTTTTAGCATATCACTTTTTAAACAATTGTATATAGCCACTCTGGTGCAGTTATGGAGACAAAGACGCACTGGAATAAATACAAAACAAGCATTTTATTCGCTGGATCATAACCTCTGAATGCTTGATGCCCTCCAATAAATGATGGTTCCACTCCACTTATATGGACTGAAGGAGCTGCTGATTAATTTGAGAAAATAAAAAGTGCAGAGGATGAGGCAAGTTTACCTGACAGTCACACTCCTGTCCTTAAAACAAGTCCTAGATTGCGTGTGTGGGTGGTTTGTATTTACTCGCTGATGCAGCAGGAGCAACCTACACATGTTCAGTGGAACCCATAATTTTATTATCATCTGGCATATTACAAGGCTGTGTGTCTTCACAGGGCTGAGCTTTGCCAAAGCATTCCTGGTGTGAACGGGCCTTATCTCCAAGTAACGTGAATGACAAGCAAAAGGCGATAACTGTTTGTGTCGCCGGAGCGTAAATTTCCAAATCGTTTGTAGCCATTTCCCATAACATCGCGATTCTATACGAATTGCTTAACAGTAAATGCATTTGTTTTCGCTGGGATTCACTTCCAGGCAAAGGGCGATTTCTACATTTTCGTTTTCTACATTCCCTTTCTGCTACAGATAATGGCAAAAATCCTGTGGATTTCAGAGGAACTTGGCTGAACATGCATAGCTGAACATACATAGATTCGTAGGCATCTGACACAAATAAAAGGAGGGCTACTGCCAAGGAAACTGCTCAGGCTTGGATGGAGTTATTTAATTTTTCAGCTCTAGAATAAGTCATTTAACCTCTTTATCCTCGCAGCGCCTAGCTTCTGCCCTACCTATAAACAAAAACGTGGGGGGTTGGTAACAAATAAGATAATCAAAATCTGCAGCAGGTACAAAATCGACCATATAATAATCCGTTTGCCTCAGTGTGCATTAGGTAGCAATTGTGAATGATCGGATCTTTTTTCTTTTTAAAAAATCGGCCTTTGAACTCTTAAGAGATCAGTTCACAATATCCATGAAATTTGAAAAAAATATTTTTTCCGTCCTTAACCAGATCCTACTCATTTATTTTTTTTTACTATATTATGAAACTTCGCCATTCAGCATAGGCTCGTTTGGGGCCACTATCTCGATTCTGAACACATTTCTCAGAAGTCTATTTTCACCTTGAGTAGCTGCGCAATTCTATCCATGTCTACTAAGGAGTCCCCTTGTTTTCACTTACTCTCAGGTACGTGGGGTTAGGGCTGCATCCCGCATTAGGATGCCAGTTAAAGGGAGTGAGACCATAAATCGAAGTAATTTGGCCTTTGAAAGCAATGCGCTCCAAGGCTTCCCGCAGGCATCAGGTTGGCGACCCCCTTGGGAAGCCATATATATACTGGTCTGGAAAGGGATTTGGCCTGATTCAGGCAGGGTCCCTCTTCTTATGGGCCCGTTCCATGCCAACTTCAGATCCCCTTTGCCTAGCGAGCAGCGCCACCCAACGCCACTCATCTCTCCTAGCGGCGCCCAGTGTAAGCAGCACCCAGGGCGCGCAAAAATAAAATAAAAACCCTTCCACAATCTGCAGGACTTTCCTTTGGCAGGATGCTGACTGTCCCTCGAGAGTCCCTTATTTGCTGATTTTTACTGGCTGGAAATCGCCCCCTCCCACCCCGACGGCAAGGGGAGGAGGAGGAGGAGCAGCAGCACCCCCTGCTCAGGCGGCCAAAGCCTCCGCGACCCAGACGGGCGCTGTTGAATGGAGCGCGCGCCGCCCTTAGAGCGCAGCGTCGCCCAGGCAGGCAGAACCTCCCAGGTCTAGAGGGGCGGGGGAGTGACTCGGGCAGGAGTCTCCCCCGCGCGCTGCCACTCGGGCTACGCGAGCGCGAGGTCTCCCCCCGGTTGCCCCACACAGATGGTACGCCCCGCTGTGGCGCCTATATATCTATCTATCCATATAGCCCTGTCAGGAGACGGTGCCCTAAAAGCCGTCGAGCAGCTTCTCTCGGGGGGTGGGAAGCGGAGCCTTGGTCGGCGGGCTCCCGCTCGCCGCTCTGCCTTCCTCCTCCTCCTTCCCGCCCCACTTCGGCGTGTGGGGCTGGGTCATGTCTACGGGCTCCCTGAGTGACGCCGAGGAGCTGCCGGAGATGGACCTGAGGGGGCTGCAGCTCGACTACCCGGGGCCTCCCCGCTCCAAGCGGCGTCCCCGAGGCGAGCCCTGCCCTTCGGCGGGAAACTCCTCCGCCGCGGAAGAGGAGGAGGAGGAGGAGGAAGACGACGACGACGAGGAAGACGCGGAGACGAGCTGCGGCGGCAAGAAGAAGCGAGCTAAGGGAGCGCCCGCGGCGGGAGAAAGCAACGGCGGCGGCGGCGGCGGCAAGCGTCCTCCGGCGTCGGGCCGCGGCGGCCCGGTAGCGGCCGAGTGCAAGCAGACGCAGCGCAACGCGGCCAACGCGCGCGAGCGAGCCCGCATGCGCGTGCTGAGCAAGGCGTTCTCGCGCCTCAAGACCAGCCTGCCCTGGGTGCCCCCGGACACGAAGCTCTCCAAGCTGGACACGCTGCGCCTGGCCTCCAGCTACATCGCCCACCTCCGGCAGCTGCTGCAGGAAGACCGCTACGAGAAGGGCTACGTGCACCCCGTCAACCTGGTAAGAGCTACTCGCGGGAAGGCGCCCGCGGAGCAAAGCTGCTGTGGTGTTGTTTAGTCGTTTAGTCGTGTCCGACTCTTCGTGACCCCGTGGACCAGAGCACGCCAAGCACTCCTGTCTTCCACTGCTTCCCGCAGCTTGGTCAAACTCATGTTTGTAGCTTCGAGAACACTGTCCAACCATCTCATCCTCTGCTGCCCCCTTCTCCTTGTGCCCTCCATCTTTCCCAACATCAGGGTCTTTTCCAGGGAGTCTTCTCTTCTCATGAGGTGGCCAAAGTATTGGAGCCTCAGCTTCAGGATCTGTCCTTCCAGTGAGCACTCAGGGCTGATTTCCTTCAGAATGGAGAGGTTTGATCTTTTAGTCCATGGGACTCTCAAGAGTCTCCTCCACCACCATAATTCAAAAGCATCAATTCTTCGGCAATCAGCCTTCTTTGTGGTCCAGCTCTCACTTCCATACATCACTACTGGGCACATTAAACCAAGGGTGCTTCTGAACACGTGCAGAGCACGCCTTTTCTGTCGCCACAGAATCATACCAGGGCTCGCACATCTATGGTTCGGTGTCAAGAGTTTGCAGAGCAGGAAGTGGCGTGTAGACGGGGCACATCAGGCTTCCTGAATTCTAAACACCGCACAGGGATCATGAACAAAAAGTCCCAGGAATTTAAGCTATATGGGCAACCTATATGAACTTGAACCTGGCACCTGCCACTTTAGGAATTCTTGTTTGGCTTTTTCCTAGACACAGGTGATTAGTTAATATGATCCATATCTGCCTATTAAGATCTAATTTGTTTTTAAAAATCAGCCTCTTGTTTTGTCAGAGGAAGCAGTTAAAAATATCCGGTAGTTTACTCCTGTAGACATTAGTGGCTAAGCAGCAACCCCCAGTTATTTTCTAAGGCAACAAATGGAACTTTTGAGAATCATTCATTCTCTCAGTATACACAAATTACTGGAAACTAGAAAGAATGTAATAGTTGTAATAATATACATCTGTGCTGCAGACATGGGAACTGTAGTAGCCTTAGAGTTGGAAAAGCTTTATCACCTGCTAACCATGTTGATAATGCACAGCTAAAGGCGACTCATGAGTTTTTGTGTAAGCTTTAGTGGATAAAAAAAAATCTCAGTGATTTTATTTAAATCTGAGGTGAGAAAATTGTGGTTCCCTGCTCTCCTCATCTCTGATAGTTGGCTGCGCTGGCTGGAGCTGATGCAGCTGGAATCCACCACTGGCTGGAGGACCAGAGGTCCCCCATCCTTGATTATATCGTATTCCAAGGGAGGCTTGAACTTCTGGCTCCTTTTCCATGTTGTCAGTAGGAGCTCTGTCTATGGATTCCCACCTGTCTGTGGAGAGTTCTCTTCCTGGGTTTTAAGCAGTTGTGGGTCTACTAGCACAGCAGTGGAGTGTATCTTTTGTGCTTGTCTCTGGAGCACAGTATTTTAAAGCTCTGAAATGCTAACCTGTTCAGTGTGCACATAGAAAAACACAATTGCTTCGTTGGATGAGATGATGGATCTTCGTCTTGTTTAGCTTTCTCTTTCCAGCAGTGGCCAAGATTGGTCAGAAGTGGAGCATGGAAGTGATGGCTGTCCTTTAATGTGTCCCAGAATAGGTACACCTGTTGCTAGCTTAATTTATAACCTCCATATTCTTTTGGTAATGGATTCGCTAAGTTATGTGTTGGGTGTGGAATTAATTTTGCCTGTCATGACCCTACTGTTGATTTTTGTTGGATGGTCCTAATTTGAGAGGGGGGCTTTTTGCTCTTTTTTCTTAATGCAGTTCCTAACTTTTAAAACCTCTAACATGGTCACTGGTTTCTAAAGGACACAACCTAAATCTCCATGGGTTTTCTTTCATAGGGAAGATGCTCCAACCCCAAGTATGCATGGTGAACATCTAAGTATACATGGTTAGGATTAATTCCTCAGGTCCAAGAATACTGAAACAAAATACTTGATTTTACGATGTGAATCTGTTTCTGGCAGAATATTATTCATATGCATATTTTACTCATGAAAGCTCTTACGATTTTTTTAAACTGTCTGACACACTTAAAATATACATCTGTGTAAAAAAACTGCATCAAAGCTTAAGTTGCACTTAGTACATTCATAACTTGCCCCTCCTCTAAGGAGTTCTGTCAAGTTCTAGCTTCACAGTGAGCATGTGAACTAGATCAGGCCAGAAACATCTTGTTCTTCAAGACCATACAATGAGCTTAGTAGCCACATGGGGATTTGAATTTGAGCTTCATATATCTAGACCCATTCACTTGTGCCCCCTAACCCATGGATTTGCACCCCCTAACCCGTGGATTTGCGCCCCTAACCCGTGGATTTCCCTAACCCCCAGATATTGCGCCCGGTGCGGCCGGCCCCCCCTGCACCCCCCACGCTACGCCACTGCTTACATTGACAGTGTAAGTACCAGATTTCAAGGCTCTGCTTTTACAAAAAGAGAAATTGTTAAGTCAAAATACCAATAACACGTGGCAGAAGTTTGCCTAATCACCTTGAAACATCAGATAAGTTTGTAAAGAGAATTTTGCATTTTGCTTGGCTAACAGACCAAAACAAACTGAGGGAAAGCATCTTGCATTCTGCTGGACCAACATACTCTTCTGGGTTGCCTTGCCTTGCGTTATTTTGGAATAAAGCAGAGGAGAGTTATGCATACAAAACCAGATTGAGGTTCATTAGTGTTTGCCAAGGGGTATAGGCTGCAGTTAACAGCGTAACGTGAGAAAAGTTTTAAGCCTTCAGCACTTTTTCTCCCAGCAGAATCAGACACCTTAAAGAGAAAGTTAATGCGATTCAAGGGGAGCTGTGTGACTTTTAAACACCCTTTCAAGAAAATGCTTTTGAGTTTTTTCTTGAACTGGGGGCTGGAACAGAAATAGCAATAGGATTTTTGTTGTTTGCATATTTTCGCCTTTCTGTCTAACATTGAATACCGCTTTAATTTCAGACCTGGCCATTTGTGGTTTCAGGAAGACCAGAAAGTGATACCAAAGAGGTTTCAACAACCAACAGATTATGTGGAACTACAGCTTAGTTAAAGTAAGCAATACTCTTGCTGGATATGCTTCCAAACCATCCTGACTTGTATGGACCAAAACAAACTGATGCAAAGAAATCAAGTCTGCTCAGTGTTTAAGCCCTCTCCTTGTTCATTTCGAAGGGAAAATGCACTTAAAAATATAATGAAGAAGGAAAGAGGGAATTTGCTGAATTTTCTGCTTCAGCTAAACTGGCGGGTTTGGAATAGCATTTTTCTGCATCATTACCTGAAGAAACTTCCAAAGCCTTTTTGACTAACTGAAGATATACAGGAGGACAACTCCACTAGCATTAACAGCATGGACCAAAAATATAGATTGTACAAGCTAATCCCAAACAGTGTTATTTGTATGCCAAAAGAAAAGTGGTATTCTAGACTAGTGTGCAAAACTCAAAATTTATAATATATTTGATCTTATGTTCTTGGCAGCTATGCAATAGTAAGACTACTTCTATCATTTTAGTATGTTAAGAAACAAAAAAAACCCAAGATGAAAAGGTAGCAAGAATCCAGCTGCTCCTTTACAGCCTGCTCCACAAATGCAGTTAATCAAGTGAATTTAAGCTGAACCATATCCATTCTCAATGAAGTTGTTGGGGCTAAATTTTCTTCTATGCAAGTATGAGGTCTTAAATAGATCATGGATCAAAGTCGTTGGTAAATTCTTGTTGGACGAGGGCTAGTGATCATATTTTTGTGCGGATTACTTTCAGTGGGATGCATTCAGCAAAGATGCTTGAAGTTCCCTTAACCTGAAACAGGAAGCCTGTTCACTTCAGACTGGGGAAGAAGTGCTATGCAAGAAGGTGGTACTTTTATTATAGTTTAGGAGATTTGGAAGGGACGCGGGTGGTGCTGTGGTCTAAACCACAGAGCCTAGGGCTTGCCGATCAGAAGGTCGACGGTTCAAATCCCTGCGACGGGGTGAGCTCCCGTTGCTCGGTCCCTGCTCCTGCTAACCTAGCAGTTTGAAAGCACGTCAAAGTGCAAGTAGATAAATAGGTACCGCTCCAGCAGGAAGGGAAACGGCATTTCCTTGCACTGCTCTGGTTCGCCAGAAGCGGCTTAGTCATGCTGACCACATGACCTGGAAGCTGTCTGCAGACAAATGCCGGCTCCCTCGGCCTGTACAGTGGTGCCCCGCAAGACGAACACCTCGCAAGACGGAAAACCTGCTAGACGAAAGGGTTTTCCGTTTTGGAGGTGCTTCGCTAAACGAATTTCTCTATGGGGTTGCTTCACAAGACGAAAAAATCTTGTGAGTTCCCGCGGGTTTTTTTCGCTCCCCCCCTTTCCTAAGCCGCTAAGCCGCTTATCAGCTGTTCCGCTGATAAGCCGCTTAACAGCTGATCGCTAAAAGCCGCTAGACCGCTAATAGCGCTAATCCTCTAAGCTGTCAGTGGGCTTGCTTCGCAAGACGAAAAAACCGCTAGACGAAGAGAATCGCGGAACGGATTCTTTTCGTCTTGCGAGGCACCACTGTAGAGCGAGATGAGCGTGCAACCCCAGAGTTGTCTGTGACTGGACCTAATGGTCAGGGGTACCTTAACCTTTACCTAGGAAATTTGGAACTTCCAAACCTGCTGTGTTTCCCCCACTTCTCTCAAGCTTCAGGTATCAATCTTTCTGGAGTTCCTTTTGCGAATGATGTAGTAACCAGTATTTCAAATGTAAATAACTCTATTTTTATACATGATATTAAAAGCTTTGTTGCAAGGATACTATGAATTCTTAGTCATGGTTTGAGGGGGGGAACCCCAATTGCTGAAAAATCCAGAAATATTCATAGAATTGGGCTTAATGGTTGCAATCTGCAGTGGAGCAAACTGATTAACAGAGTGTGTCAGAGCATTCATTGACCTTGCCTGGAATGGGAAGTTGTGTGTGTGCGCATGTACATGAAAAGGAGAGGGGTGTCACTTCATCGTGACAAAAAAGTTGGAAGTATTGTTGAAAATTCAGGTAATTTTTCTTGGAGGTGGAGAAACATTGAAGTGGAAATAATTGATCTTTGCCACTGTGCACATCAGTGATGTCCTCTTTTGCAGTTATTAATTTGCATTGGGAAAGATTCCTGAGCTTCCCCAGTTGGAAACAACTTATTCCTCTTCCAGATCACAGATCCTGAAATACTTCGATTTCAAAGCATTTCTTGTGGCTTGCCTCGCAGCAATAATTGGAACTGGTGATTACAGTGACATTTTGAAGATGCTTTATCCCTATAGCTCAGTTGCTGGACAGCAAAAATGACTGCTTCCCCCAATAACATTACTGAAAAAACTTTTTTGTGCACAGATATCTGTGGTTCAACTCACTGAACTTCATTTCACCTCCAGATAGCATTCTTTATGGACAATTGTTTTTACAACACAATGATCTGGTATTCACTAAGCAAGAGAAGGTGAAATCAATTAATTCTATAGTACAAATTACAATCCATTGCATAGATTTACCTTCGAGTTTAGGTTATGTGATAAAATAACGTGAAATGGTGACTTCTGCTGTACTTGGAGAATTTCTGTTGAAGAAAGGTGAGCAATACAACATTTCCTTATTCACATAACTCTTGTCTACTTTTCCCTTCTGCAGAGAAAAATCAAATAGCTAAATCAAATGGTTTCATTTAACATAATAAACATTAGGCTCACTTTTATTTGCAGCCATGGTGAACAAGAGAGAGAGAGGAGGAGGAGATGGAGGAGGAGGTTCAACTATTTCTATTAGGTGCTGTGTGAAAAGCTTATTTCTTGGCCTGGGCTATTCTCTGGAACTGAGCCCAGCTGCAATTGGGCAACAATTCTTAGAAATTGGAGAAACAAGAGAAAGAATAAAACAGTTTAAATAACTTATACTGGAATGAGTGTGAAGCAGTTAAATAGGGATGTGAGATGGGGGGACATTATGGTTTGGTTCTTAACTAGGCTTCTACGAATGTAAAGTCTTCTCCTGTTCATGAATGCAACTGAGATCATCAGCTGGCAGAAGCAACACAACAGTTCCCCCTCATTTTCTTTGAGTTGTCTTTCAGGCTGCTCCAGAGAGAAAGTTTCTTTTTTTTTTTTTTTTTTTGCTAGCGTTCTTTCTCCCTTCCAGTAGCAAGAATTTCTGCTCAGAGACTACTTTGGCCACTAGGACAAAACTGAGGGTCCTAGCCATTTTTTTTTTTTGCATGAAATAGCATGGTTCTATATTTATCATTTTTGCAAAAACAACAACAACTATACTACAAACATTAAGAGCAATGAAAAACATAAAAACAACAATAAAATTGCATTCATAAAAAGTATAATACACATGACAAATCAAAATATTGTATGGATACATAAACACAGCTAGATCACCTCTTTGGGAATGCCTGTGTGAACAGATGAGTTTTAAGCAGGTGTCTAAATAACAGGACTGCAGGTGCTTGCCTGATGCTCATTGGACGTGCATCCCAAAGGGAGATGACTGCCACATAAAGGCCCTGGTCTTAGTGGACATAACATGAACCTTGGAATATTCATCTATATGGATGTTGCTTGTTCTTGTTTAAATGGTTCTTGGGGGTGCGTTATTGGATTTTCTGCTTTATATCATTTGCCATACTGGCTGAGCCTGACAGGAATTATGGCCCAAGACTTTTGGAAGACACCAGGTTGGGAAAGGCTGCTGTGTGAAATCCTGCCTTGAAATACACAGACAGAAGCCTGCAACTTAATGCGGGGCAGATGGCTATGTTAAGATAATGGATCTGTGATTAACTGGAATGCATGCACCCATTCATTACCACAACACACCTGTTATTTCTCCTAGTGGGTGATTTGGGAATAACATGCCCTGTGCATGACCAAAGGAACAGCTTCAGGTAAAATGCATAAAAGTCTTACATCACCTTCTATGTCACTGTAAAACAGCCCAATTCTTAGCTACTGCAATAAAATAAATCAGCAGTAGATGATCTTGCACATGGCCCTGTTTCAAACATGGTTGAGTTTCTCCTAGACAGTGTAGTCCTATGCATATTTTACACAAATATAAGTTCCAGTGTGTCTGTGGTACTTTATTGCACTTAAGTTTGGAATTTGAAAATCTTAATCTCAGGGTCATGGGTTCGAGACAAACATTGGCCAAAAATATTCCTGCGTTGCAGGGGGTTGGACTAGATGTCGCTCGTGGTCCCTTCCAACTCTACAATTGTATGGTTCTATACTCTAAACTAGTGATGGATGAATTTGTAACTTATTCACCAGCTTACAAGTCAAACGGTATAAACTCAGACAAAAGTTCTCTTGTTGGAAGAAGCTCAAACGATCTTCAATGTTTGCACATGCATGTTGCCAAAGTACATTTTGGGAATGTAGTGTGTTACGTGTTCTTTTCCACCTTCATTCATCATAACATCATGCCTGATGAAGCATCCTCTGTTTCCACATTCTTTGTTTACAACTGCAGATTGGTGCAGAGTAGAAGAAGATCAAGTTGTGTTTGTGACAAAAATGCCTGTAACTAAAGAGTTGTAGTAAAATTGTTCTGCACATACATGGCAAATGGGACTTTTCATTTCCTTCAGAATGTGTAAAAGGTTGCGGAAACAAAACAACTGAGCAGGTACAAAATGGTAGAGTTGGGCTACTTAGTCATGTCAGTCATACAGGATATAAAATGAACTTGTAAGCAACCCGTTTCAATTATGAAACAATTATAAGATGTTGGATTGAAATCAGAGTTTTTAATACATTTGTGAATTACAAACCTACTAACATTCATTTACGGACCAACTAATTTTGAGATAGAGTGGTGTCATTCCCCTGAAATCATTTATATCTTCAAAAACATTGCACTTCAGTGCATTTGCTCTATTTTTTTCTTACTGGATTAGTATGTTAGAAATCTTAGTCTTCTGTCTATGATCTTATCCTCTAATTATAGTGAGAAAGGACCGAACTTGTGTTATAAATGAGCATGTTATAAATTGCATGTTCATAATTCATTTAAAGTTTACTGGTTCCTAGAACTCATGCCTGGTGGTGCCTTCTGTTCTGAATATTTTTTTGCTGGTCACCTATGAATAAAGTAAATAAACCTAAAATCAATGGCATCTTCTGCTATGGCACACAATTAAAATCCCCACCATTGATGGAATCTGTTGTATTCTTGGCGCCACCTTGTGGCTGAAGAAAATTGCTGTGGATGCTGCTGATACATTTATTGACTGCCCTGCAATAATCACAAGCAACAAATCAGTTGATTTATTTATTTACAACTCACATTTCCATAAAGTTATATCGAGGTATCATAAAACATCTAAGAATAAAATTGGCAAAAGTCTTCCATAACCTCTGCTGTGCTGCTGAACCCCGAGTGGTAGGGAGATTCACAGGACAATGCCTGCAACACAAATGACTCTGTCCAGTGCTTTTTTATATATATAGAAAAAGGTGCCAGGAGACACCATGAGGCTGTTATACTAAGTGCCAGAATTTCCTGGTTAAAGGTAAAGGTACCCCTGCCCGTACGGGCCAGTCTTGACAGACTCTGGGGTTGTGCGCCCATCTCACTTAAGAGGCCAGGGGCCAGCGCTGTCCGGAGACACTTCCGGGTCACGTGGCCAGCGTGACATCGCTGCTCTGGTGAGCCAGAGCCGCACACGGAAACGCCGTTTACCTTCCCGCTGGTAAGCGGTCCCTATTTATTTACTTGCACCCGGAGGTGCTTTCGAACTGCTAGGTTGGCAGGCGCTGGGACCGAGCAGCGGGAGCGCACCCCGCCGCAGGGATTCGAACCGCCGACCTTTCGATCGGCAAGTCCTAGGCGCTGAGGCTTTAACCCACAGCGCCACCTGCGTCCCCCAGTGCTTTTTTATATATATAGAAAAAGGTGCCAGGAGACACCATGAGGCTGTTATACTAAGTGCCAGAATTTCCTGGTTAGGAAGGCCCAAACAGAGATTTCATTTCCTTAGGGTCTTGCAAAAGAACAATGTTAGACAGCAACTGATGATTTCCTTCTATCAGTCCACGATAGAAACTGTATTACAGTGTGGTATACTGGTTTGACAGCTATGGACAGAAAGTCCCTACAGAGGGTGGTGAAGACAGCACACAATATCATGGCTATCCCCTGAGTCTGCTAGATGTCATCGCAGGAGACCAGTTGCCTCAGAAGAGTGAGGAACATTCTCAGGGATGACGCACACCCTGGCCAGCACCTTTTCAATCTCCTGCCCTTGGGCAGGAGATATAGAAGCATGATAAGCTGCACCAACAGGTTAAAGAACATCTTCTACCCGTGGGCCTGAGGCTGCTGAATGGAAGACAGCAACATTGCAGCTGATGTTCGGGGTTGGTGGTTGTTTGACAGCACACAAAGTGTAACAAGGACTGAGAGATTTGGGGGGGGGTCGTTTAATCTCACTGTAAACAAGTGGTACAGTGACAATAAAGTATTTCTATTTCTATTTTAACATTTGAGGAAAAAAGGTACCCCCAGAAAAAAGCACTGGCTCTGTCCCTAGGGAAGGCTAAGCAAACCTCAAGGACACAGGGAATCACCAGAAGTGCCCTGTCAAATGTTCTTATTGATACAGATGGTCTGTAAATGATGAGCTGGTCTTTAAAGTTGTTGTTGTTGTTGTTATACCCACCTTCTTCCCTTCCAGGGACTCAAGGTAGCTTACATATAAAACAAGAGCAGCTAAAAACAGGAAAACATCTTTTAAAAACAATTAAACATTAATAGAATTAAAATGTAAATACCCGCACACCTATATACGACCTATTAAAAACATACATATAATTACAATGAAAACAACACCACACCAGTCCTTTCATTCAAAGCAGTCAGTTCCCGAAAGCCTGTTGGAACAAGAAAGTCTACACCCTTTGGCAGAAAGACGTGGAAGGAGCCAGTCCAGCTTCTCTTGGGAGGCAGTTTCTAAAGTCTGGGAGCAGCCACTTGTGTCCCCACCAAGCTTGCCTGTGTGGGTGGCAGCACTGAGGGAAGGGCATCCCTCAAAGATCTCAGAACCCAGGGAAGATTCCTATGAGAATACAGAATTTCAGATATTTCGGCACAAGTTGTTTAGGGCTTTGCAAATTAGCACAAGGACCTTGAACTGGGCCCAGTAGCAAGTTGGCAACCTGTTTAGCCCTGTTGGGGTGGAGTAACACATGTCCAGTCTTCTGCCCCTGACATCTAGGCCACTGTAGCATGCAGGCACCAGGCCAGGGGGTTGCACAGCCTCTGTGAAAAAACAGAGTTGGGTATCACCAGCATACTGTTCTACATTTGTACTTCTAGTACATCATCCACAAAGGCCCTTTTGATGGTATTTCAGTTTATATCCACTCTATTTGTTCTTCAGTTCTTGCTTTGTGAGACCATGCTCCACTGTGATTGAATGTGGTATGAGTTGGATGTTATAAAGAATTGATGTGGTTATGGTAAATAAGGCCATGAACAATGACTTAAACACATTAAAATTGAAAAAAGAATCATGAGTGAACTTGTACAGCTTTAGCCCAAATAAAATAATAATCGAAACCTCAAAACACAAGGAGTCCTGTAATCACAGTGACATGTCTCTCATGTGAAGCCCAAAGTCCAGCCTCTGTAATTCCAGTTGTAGTTACAGTGGTACCTCTGGTTACAGACGCTTCAGGTTACAGACTGCTAACCCAGAAATAGTACCTCAGGTTAAGAACTTTGCTTCAGGGTGAGAACAGAAACTGTGTGGTGGCGGTGCGGTGGCAGCAGGAGGCCCCATTAGCTAAAGTGGTACCTTGGGTTAAGAACAATTTCAGGTTAAGAACGGACCTCCAGAACGAATAAAGTTCTTAATCTGAGGTACCACTGTATTATTATTTTGACCTGTTGCATCTTGTTCCGTGTATTATTGTACTTTTATTTTGAGGGTTTTAATATGTGCACCACCTTTTAAAAAACAAATCTTTAATATGCACATCACCTTTGGTGAAGAGGCGGTTTTGATTTTTTTAAAAAATTAACACTATTGATCATTATTTATTAAATGTACATCTGACCCATTCTCCCAAAGGAGCCAAGGATGGCAAACAAGAAGTGATAATAAAAACATCTTAAAAACAATTCCAATACAGATGCAGATGGGAAAGATCCCAGAAGGTTTGTTAGAAGACGAAAGTCATCAGTAGGCACTGAGAAGACAACAGAGATGACTAATAGTCAAGGGGAGGGAATTCCAAAAGGTAGTTGCCACAACACTAATGGACAGAATCTCTCCTCATACAGAACAGACCTTCGGATAAGATGGTATCTGCAGGTCCTCACCTGCAGAGGGGAGACAATCTTTCAGGTGTCCTGGTCGCAAGCTGTACAGGGCTTTATACACCAAAAGCAACACCTTGAACTTGGCTTAATAGCTGATAATAAGTTGCAGAGCAAGGTAGAAATACCGACAATGTGACTCAAGCTTGCCCTCTAGTGTGTAAAAGTCATATACCTCAGCAGTCTTTAAGAATTGATCTGTGTGACTTAAATTTCAGGTTTTCTCTCCCTGAACCCCTGCCATCCAGCACCATCTTAATTGCTTGCCTCAGTTAATAACACAGTGCTGCACTCAGGTAGGTAGCCGTGTTGGTCTGGCACAGTAGAAATATATAATAATAATACTAAAAATTGTCCAGTAGCACCTTAGAGACCAATTAAGTTTGTTCTTGGTATGAGCTTTCGTGTGCATGTCCATGTGTCTGAAGAAGTGTGCATGCATACGAAGAACAAACTTAGTTGGTCTCTAAGGTGCAACTTGACAATTTATTTATTTATTTATTTATTTATTTATTTATTTATTTATTTATTTTATTTATCTACAGTGCTGCACCTTTAAGAAACTGAGAAGGTTTGTTTTTTTATAATTTACCTTTATAATAAAAAATACTGCAATTGTTTTTTTTTTTAACTCAATCTCAATAGAAAGGCAAGAAGAACAGACACACTTTGCGCAATCCTACCATCGTTTAGTAACCTTTCCAACTCTTCGTGGCTCATTTCCATGAAAATGAACTGGGCTTGTGAATTGTGGATCACAACCAAAATGTGGAAGTGAAACCTCTTGGAGCTGTAGCTCTGAAAGGTTTTCAACTTGGCTCCCCTATCGGTTTTATTTATTTGCTGAAAATTGTATCTTATTTTGTTCACATCACTTAGGGATAACGCGGCATAAAGAATCAATCACTCCTCCTCCCAAATTCAGTTTGGATTTGTGAGGATTCCCTATGAGGAGCCATTCAGTCAACTTGAAGCAGTCTTGGCTGGTGGGGGGTGGAGATAGCACCTTTTTTAGGATCCTCGCCTTCGCTTTGTCTTCTTCCTCTGGGAAATAGTTTGGGAACCACTGTCTTAACAGGGTACTTTGTTAAAAATAAAAGGTATACAGGAAGCTTTGGGGAGGAATGCTGACTAAGGATGAGGAGGGGGAAAATTCATTGGCTTGTATTTAAAGGCAAACTTACCCGATTTGCTGTTTCTGAAACAATGCTGAAATTCACACGTCTCCAAAATGCATATGGTAGGGTAAAGTGTGCCTATGATTGCATATATTAAGGGAAAATAACATACAAAACTGCATTAGATTAGGGAACATTGCTTTCCGAAAACATGTATATTATGCAAAATTAAACCAGGTCCTCTGCATATTTTTATGAGCAGCCCCACTGATTTTAATACTCCACATAAACGAGCGTAAGATTGTGATCTTAGAGGCTGAGTCATTTGCACACATTCTGCAGTGGAATGAGTTTGCACTCAAGGTGACGTAGAACCGATATTGCTAGTTTTTGTGCTAAGGAGGAAAAAAATATGACTACTAAATCAGGATCTGATTGTGGCTTTTAGTCCAGCTGATTTCTAATGGACGTATCCCATCGTGCCGATTGAACAGAAAGTGCACATTACATTTCCACACATCACTCCCCAAAGGGCTGTAGCATCAATCAGTTGCTTGGGAAGGCCAGGGTTGCACTGAACCCCCCACTCTCTCCCTGAACACCTTGGGAGTGATTACAGCTTTTCTTCTTTTTTAAGGGCTCTGTATCTGCAGATCTGGATTAAGGCGGGGGAACATGTGCACGGCACATGTTCAGGCAAGCAGTTCTTCATCTGGCCGGTGATATGAGTGCGGATGCTCCAAAGAAGCAAATGAGTTAACGTCTGCCCATCATGTTTCAGCCACACAACTCTTTCCAAGTCACATTTTCTGCTTGTAAAGCAACGTCTCTTTCCTCCTATCTGCAGCTCAGATATAAAACTGAGTAACAGGGGCATTAAGTCATACCTCTACTAAAGCAGGTAATGCACGCTTTGCCGTGTGGGGTTTTGGCAAGCAGATTCAGGGCAACTGTTCAAGTCAAACAAGTCATTTCCTGCTGCGCTTGAGCAGCCTGTAAACACTTCAGCCAGATCTTTTCTAGTCAACTTCTCCACTGCCTGGCATTGGGGGAAAAAAGTCTGATTGCAACAAGCAGAGCTGTTGAAGGGAGTCCTTTAGCTGAGTTGTGTTTGTCAAGGGGAAAGTAAAGGTACAGACATTCACATTGTGAACCACTGTATCCTTTTGCGAGATCAAGTCATCTTCTTCACGAGTGGTTAGTTTTGGAGGGGTCACATTGAACAAAGCTCAGCACAGAGTTGAACAAATCTTAGTGTTATTGTTCCTTACTAGTGTCAGCTCCAGGTTTTGGAGGGCCCATGGGTGAGGCACTCTTCATGGTCCCCTCCCTCAGTGATTTTACGTCCTTTATGCCAAACAACCCCCCCCCCCACCACCCAGGACAGTCTTGCCAGTTGGTCCTCAGCAGATGCCCAACCAGGCTGACCCTTGACACTGGGCCTGTTCCTTACACACATGGAACAAGATTTGAACCCAGGTCTTTCAATCCTGGTCCAACACTCTAACCACTACACAACATTATGAGATCATAATGAGAGCTATTTTATAATTATATTTTCATGTGCTTTGAAAGAAACAAGCCTGGATATGGTACATCCTGGGTCTATTTTGCAATCAGCAACTTTGGATTTTCAGTTACACCACTGAAAAAGATGACCTTGTTGAAAACTGCATCAAATTGTTTGATGCAGCTATGTTGCTTATTGTTAAAAGGGTATGAAACATTTGTTTTCTACCTTTTGTTTTCATTATATGATACTGGGTTATTTGAGACTACTGTATCCTATATATATCCAGTATACTACTGTGACACCCAGGAGACCTGCAAGTTATACAGAAATCTGAAACCCACACCACAGTAACTTGGAGCAGGGCTTTTAGTATGGCTGCCTTGACCTGTGGAGTATCATCCCTGTTGAGATACAACAGGTGCCCACTATCTGTGCTTTCCAGAAACAACTGAAGACATTTTTGTTACAACAAACTTTCCCACTGGATGGCTGTGTCTCTTCCATGGCTGTCTCCACTATTATTTTTCAGTTCATTTACTGTTATTTTCTGTGCTGTTTTTCTTATAATGTGTGCATTGCCTCGAGGCATGCACATGGAAGGCAATTCATAAATATTAATTTTAATTATAAGCTGATTCATATTTCAGTTTGATATCAGAAAAATACCTTCTGTATTTACCTGTTTGCAATGCATTTAATTATTGTGTAGCAATTATTCTTTTTTATTTGTATGTTTGGTTGAATTTTGGTAAAATGTAAAGTTCTGGTTCTGACTAGGGATGGGAGAGGAATTAGAATTCAACATTTAAAGCCAAACCTATCAAATGTTCACTTTCTGAAACAATGTAAGAACCAAAACAATCATCCTTTGAAATTCACACTTACCTGAATTTTGCAATGCTATTCTCAAACCAAAGTTTACAAAAATGCACAGATTTTGGAAAATGTACATAGAAATTAATATATTGGTGAAGAATGAATTATTTTAGGAGAAATTGCTTGCAAAATGTATACAGTAGTTAGAACTACATACAGACATGTTTTTATTACCCATATATCAGATGTCACTAATCTGTCTATTTTAAGTGCTGTGCTAGCCTTTTGATACACATTAAATGAACTGTTAATCGTTGAATCCTTTGTGTTACATTATAGTGATATTATAACTTCTGTTGTGTTTCATAATTGTAGATTGCTTACTTTTCTGCAAAGCCATTTGAGCATAAAGGCATGAGTGGAGAATGCAATCTATAAATAGTGACTTCCAGACAGCTATGGATTAATGATTTGCAGTTTTTGGTCCTATTTGAGTTGGCTCTGTAATAACTTGAGTGTAAAGAAGACAAATGTGAAGACATTTGGTTGGCTTTTCTTGAGACTAATGCTTTATAGTCATCACTTTCCCGAAAGCCTGCACATTCATTGCATTGTTTCCCCCCTGTTATTGTAAATTTTATTAATGTTCATATTTGGCACAAGTGGGAGGGGGGCATTTTTCAGTGGAAGGGCTGCACTTCCAGTTGGGCAACCACCTGGTGGCGCCAGAGACAAAAGTGGGTGAATTAGGGAGAGTCCTGAGGTCCAGAAAGAGTTATAATAGTTTACACTGACTGCTTCTAAATAAGAAGGCATGAGGAATTCATTCTTGATACAGACTTCTGAGATGAACTGCCCTGGTTCATCCTGCCCTCCTCAGCTAATGTGTAAATCAGAATGCAGTTATCCTTCAGTTTTCACACATCTATGAATTTTATGATGAAACATTCTCTTGGCTCAAAAAAATGCATATACAGTAAGTGCATTTAAAATGCATACTTTTAGATAAAATCTGTTTTAGAAATGAGTATTTCGTGAGAAAATAGGTTCAAGGATATGTTTTTTTTTTTTTTGTTTTAAATACAAATTAGTGAAATGGAATGGGCTTATGAATGAACACATGCGAAGGAGATTCAGCCTGGAAATAGGCTGATCTGGCAATCCCAATTTCTTGCTAAAACATGATTCAGATATTGCTTAGGCAAAACATCACATTTCAGTTTGGAGCCTGGACTATGCTGTTCAGTGACCAGGCCCCATCTGCATGGGCATTCTGTCAGGTCTTGAATACACCCCTGTTTTAGGCAAGGTTTCCTCAGATCTTGAACTTCATAGCTTCATGTTTTAATGGTTATACTTTTTAATGAGCACGGTTTCTTGTATATTTTAAATAGGGGTGTTTTCAATGTTGTTTTATTGTATATAATTGTTTCATTATATATTTTAATTATGAATGGATTTCATAATTGATTTTATGCTTGTAAACCACTTAGAAGCCATTGTGGCATGTAAGTAGTATATAAAGTAATAGTAGTAGTAATCTGGTAATGAGTACTAAGAAAAGCATTTCTCTCTGCATAGCTTTGTTTTACAAAACAGAATGCTTTATAATAAATAGTAAACGAACTTCAGTGTTTATACAAGAGGGAAAGTTTCACTACTGGACTTTAATGCTGATACATCCTTGCTTTCTACCATCATCAATTTTTTTGGATATGTGGGACTGCTACAGCTTTTTAAATAAGGCCTGAAAATGTCACATTGACTGTTGCTCTTCTTTAGTACAAGAGAGGGCAGTCTTAACCCACTAACGCAGACATAAGACAGTAGACAGAAATGTGAGGGACTCTTATCTTGCTACGCTGGACTGTAAATATTGCTGCATAACTGAGAGAAGCCAGAATTCTATCCAACTTCTTATATGTGAAGGAAAAGGGATTTTGTTTCATTTTTAAAAAAAAAGATGTATACTTTTTCATGCATTGATTTTTTTTAAAAAAAATTAACAAGCATAAAGTGTTCACGTCCAGTACAAATACATGTATGTAGTCATCCACATCGCATCAAAACCGACTTTGGCAATCTTCTACATTACATATTGAGCTCACATTCACAGGGTGTATGTTGTTGACACACGTCATTTCGGGGCAACGTCTTGTACCTGATCCCATTTGAGCCCTGCTGTCACTGGAAAATGGTACCAATCCAAATGTTAAGCATAAAGAGTTGGTCTCAATGACAGCAGCGAGACAAATAGTTGCTTGTGATTGGGTTGGGAAAACACCCTCTCTCACCACAGAAACGTGGACCCAATATATGTGGATTATAGCACTTATGGAACATTATCACCATTGGAGGGTGATAAGAGGGATAATGGCAAAAGATGGATTTGACTCTGTATGTTCTCAATTTACATATACCCTTTCCGTCCCAGTCACAACACCCAGTATGGAGAAATTATTTTGAAACTCTAGATTGAAGTATGGTTATATCTCAGTGTAATGGACTTATTTTTTAAAACAGAAAAAAAATGTAGGTTTTGGTGAGTACAGGGGGCCTTTGGAACTCCTTCCCATTATGCATCAGACAGGTGCCATTTCTAATGCTGGATTTGAAATGGCCTATGATTACTTTTACACCTGAAATTGTTTTTGCATGTAGAATCGTTTTTATTCTCGATGTTTTTGCAGTGAAGTGGCTCGTAAATGGAATCCAATTTTATGGGAAGCACTTCATACATGAAGTCAAATAAATAAATAAATGTTGGCAACCCCCAGCACGGCCTAAGTTATCCATATCATTTACAGATCTCTGCGGTTGTGCTGCCACCACCTATTTGAACACCTTCCCCTCAAAGGAGACATCCAAGACTGAAAATGAGAAAATATTTGGGTCAAGGAAGAATTTATTCAGGAATAGTATCACAGCTTCCCAATTCAAGGAGGCTGGAATGATTCCTGCACTTGTTTCTGGTAAAGTGTGCAGAATTTAATTAACCCTTGAGCTGGGAATGACAACTGCATTTTTTTCAGGTACAAATTTTGAACACCTTCACGTCCCAACCATTGGACTCTGTTGTGATCTGTGTTTAAGGGAAAGAGCATGTACCTTTGATTTTCATATCCTGTTTCATATTCCTACTGTCTCAGAGAAATACACAAACAAATGAGCAAAATGTATTGAAGGCTAAATAAAAATTCAGAGGTTTGGAACCAATGCAGGATCATTCGCTTTCGTCCTTTGCTTATACCACTTTTCATCCATTCCTTCTTTAACCTAACTATTAACTGAGTACTGTGTAAACATGTTTATACCCCCCCCCTCCCGCAGCCACAGAGCTCCATACTTTCAAGGGACTGGATTTTGGCTTTCTGCACTGACATCTTGAATCAGAAAAAAAATGCTTATTTGCCCATGTAATAAGGAAATGCGTGTGATCTATATTTTTCTTCATTGGATATTGGCAGCCCAGGCACTTTCTAATAAGCTCGTGACAGCATCTTGATGATTTATGGTGTCACTAGCGCGTCTAAATCATACCATTCTGCTGTAAACAGGCTCTGCTAAAATGCTAAAGGGCATGAGTTTGAGGAAAGCAAAGGTTGGTTTTGGGAGCATTCGTTTCAAACCCACAAAGTTCACTGAGTTCAAAACCTACTAGCACACATTCATTGTATTTTACGGACAAGGGGTAATGATCCTAAGAGTGGCTGTCCCGAAGCTTCAGTGAAGTGAAAAATTGAAGAGTTGTTTTCCTGAGTAATCTGACTCTGTGCAGCTGGATCAATAGTCAATATTTCCAGGATTTTGCTGCGGGTCAACCGTTGCCTTCACTTAATTTTATTCACTAAACATTTCGTTGTGACTCTTCTAGGCAGAGAAATCTCCAGTTTATAAACACTGGGGCTGGGGAAGCTGAAATGAAACTGGCTCTTCTTTATGCAACTTGTAGAAATGGGCAAACAAACTAAATTATGTTGTATGGTTCTCAAAGCGCTTGGACAGCCACTAAGGGAAGTTTCTTTCTGTTTCTGTTTCAGTTTCTCTCTGTTTCTGTTTTCTACACGTCAGTTCTCCACATTTCCACATCAGTTTGCGATTTTCAAAAAGTTCCCATGAAAATTCACCAGTGCCTTTCCCCAGTTTCTCCAAATACGCATGTTTGAATGGAATTTGGCCAAATATACTTTTTGGGGGCCAAACAATTTCCCCAGTGCAATGTATTCTTGGATATTATTTTCATGAATATATGCATTTTTATGTGTGCTTTACCCTAGTATTTGCATAGCCTGCACATTACAAGGCTGGAAAACTGCATTGCAAAATCTGGAGAAGTGTGCCTATCAAAGGATGGCTGTGTTTCAATCTGGGTATTCTAGAAAGTACAAGTTTGGTAGATTTGCTTTTAAATATGAAGTGGATTGAATTTTACCCCCATCTCTAGTGTGTAATGACATTTTCAAAGCATTGCACTCTGGCTGGGCAGCTGTGTGCAAGCAGCTTCTCTGTTCCTCATCCCAGCATGTACTTTTTAAAGTGTTCACAGAGTGAAAACAGGACAGTTCCTAGGTATTCCCAGAGTACCACAGTTGCAGGGGGAGATCATGTAAATGTTGAACTTTGCCTAAAAGGAATTAAAGCCAATCTCAGGCAAGGGTTATCATAAACGCCAGACCCAAGTCTTATGCAGATTAATGCAGAAAAGCAGTCTTGACATTATTTTTAGGCATGATCAGAACACCAGCGTTTTTTCAGATGTGCTGTTCTCTGGCCTATAAATCCACAAGAGGACGCTTTTATTTCCAAAAAAATCTCTTCCAAGAATATATATCTCTAACAAAATGGTTTTTAGCTGGCTTTCTTAAAACAACTGTAGAAATCCACAGAGGGGAATATCTGCAACCCAGATGCTGTAAAACAAGTAGCAGCACAGTGGGTTGGGGTTAAAAACGGGGATTAAAATGAGGGTTGAGCCCCTAAGTCTAACATGTCTTGTGTTCTCTCCACATATTTCATATTTTAAAAAATTGCAAAGCTTGCTTGCATTGGAATAATCTTACAGAGCTCACTAAGCTCTAGAACTAACTGCAATCCAATGCATGATTACTCAGAAAAAAGTCCTATTGTGTTCAATGGGGCTTACTCTCACAGAATTGTCCTTATGATGGCAACCCAAATAAATAGTCTGGATATGTTTTAAAATTATATACTATATACACAACTTTTGTTGTGAACCCAGGTCCATAAAGCAGGAATAAAATATCCAAATAAATCCATGAAGTAATAGAAACAGGTACTTACTCGCACACTGCATTCAACATAAGTTGCCCTACTCGTGTCCTGTACACGTAAAGGGAAATAGATCCAAAAGGAGCAGCAAAATCAGCTTTGCTCCATCACCACCACCAATCAGGAATATCATATGCACCAACAGTGAACTCCATGCTCAGTTTTTATGAAGCCAAACTGGCACTGCTCATCCAGAATGGGGAGTAGAATCACCATTTATTGCATAAGCACAGAAAAAGGTTGGAAGAAACATTGAGAAACTCCCAAAGCAGACCTGTGAGGACTAACCATGCTCAGAAGACTAGGTACAGAATACTGATGAACTGACCGGCCTCCCCTCCTCTGCCATGTCCCCATTGCCCCCGATAGTCAGGTAGAGTTGCTACAGGATTTAGAGCCCTGATCATGCAGAGCACCTACCATAGCCCAGCAGACTCCATGCTGCAGACGTTTGCCTTCCTTCCCATAAAGTCTCATTATTGCAGTCAGTGACCAGTGTCAGGATAAAATCACCAATTACAGAGTTTAAAATCTCAGAACATACTAAAATAAATTAAATTACATATACATAAAAAAGCAGTTCTGGTTGGTCATTTATCCGTCAGAGGGGAACCCTTCTGTTCTAGGGATGACCATCCGTCGAGATACTATTCCTGAGTGCTAGGCCTTCCTGCACATGAAGGACAGCAGCATTGGGTGACAGGGATGCAATGGAAAGGGTTGGGCTCAGCGGCAGAGCAAGCCGATCGGGCACCTGGGGCGGCACCCTACAGCTGACGGGGAGGAAACTGACGGACTGTATGGGGCAGCGGGTGCCTGCGGGCGCTCAAGCCACTGTGTCACTCCCAGGAGAGATGCGTGGCTTGGGCACGCTGCAGGCCCCGTGGTGAGTGCCACCCACCATTCTGTCACCCCCCCCCTCAGTGGGGACACCCGGGGTGGACCGCACCTACTGCACCCCCCTTTCTACGCCCTGGTTGGGCTGCCTAGCGTATCCTCCCTCTCATATGATTCTTGTTGTGCCCCTGCTCTAAAGCTTAAATAGGGCCAGAGATACCTTCTCGGTGCTCAGTTAAGGCTGTTAGGGTCTCTTCTGGATTTGACTTATAAAGCCTTAAACGGTTCAGGTCCACCTCTCCCCATCATAGCTGTCAACTTTTCCCTTTTCTTGCGAGGAATCCTATTCGGAATAAGGGAATTTCCCTTAAAAAAAGGGAAACGTTGACAGCTATGCTCCCCATGTGAACCAACCCAGAACTTGTGATCATCATCTGAGGCCCTGTTTTGTGAGAGGTCCGGAGGGTGGCAACACAAGATGGGCTTTTTCTGTGGTGGCTCCCCATTTGTGAAATGCTCTCCCCAGGGAGGTTTGCCTGGCGCCTTCATTATATATATATAGACACCAGGAGAAAACATTTCTCTTCATCCAGGCCTTTGGCTGATTAACATCCTATGTCCTTTTAAATATGTTTGAGGCAGGTGGGGGATGTTATGGGTTTGTTTTGTTCTTGTTTTTATTATACATTTTGTGTTTTTCTTTGCTGTGAACCACCCTGGGATCTTCGGATGAAGGGCAGCATACAGATTTAATAAATAATAATAAGTAAATGTTAGTGAGATACTTCTCCTGCAAGCACATTTTTCACAGCATTCACACGGCATCGTTGCCATCAGACCGCCAAACATTTGATTCCAATATGTTAAGAAAAGAAGGCCTGTTGCCAATAACCTGTTTGCAATATCTCTAGAACCCATTTATAACATCAAGCCTCCATCTGGAAGCACCCCAGGGCAAGATGTGTTTTGGTTTTTATTGTTACATTGCTGTTGCTGGTGGTTCGTAGTTCTTAACTGTTGAACTTGTGATTTGCGGGCTCTGGCTTATTCTGTTGTACATTTTGGAAGCCACCTTGGGTGGGCCTGGTGTAGAAAGGAATTTCTCCTGTAAAATCAATAATAGTCACTGCAGCCTATCTCTAGCGCAATGTGGAAACAAGGGTAGGCAAGGATTACAGGAACTAGCCGTGCAAAAGCTTATTTATCGGTGGTATATGCCATAAGTGTGTGCCAAACCCTAGGAGATTTTAAAACACCATTAAGATAGTAAACATTGCCAAGATAAGGATTATTATCTGGATGCAACACAGAGATTTTAATGATAATTAGAGCTTGCCCCGGAGGGGGGGGGGATAGAACAGTAGAGAAAGCTAGAGTACCATTTCATAATTTTGCAAAGCCTTTTTAAATTAATCCTGTAGTTTATTAAATCTGCTTACTCTGGTAAAAATGCAGCACAGCTTTGGCAATGCTACTGAATATAAAGTTTCTTTCCGCGCTTTTGACTTTCCCTAACAGGTTCCTTTTCCAAGAGATTGTAAGCATAGAAAATGAAACTGGTTTGTGTACACTGAGGATGGATTAGCTGTGGCACACGCAGAGCTGTATATTTCTGCCAACATGCATCCCAAATGGAATTTATTTTGAGTTATCGCAGGTGAAACACATTAGCTCCATCCGCCCCGGAGTCACTTGGAGCAGAGCATTTGTTAATTCATCTCACTGGGAGGGGTTGCCTGTAATGTCTACCTAGGGGGCTCATTCATAAGCGCTGTCATTACTAGGTGTGCTGGAGCATTGCAGAAGGATATTTTCCCAACCAGATTCAGTTTATGTATGATTTATTTATTAGCGGGATTCCTAAAGCCGCCCAATAACAATAAAATCAAATTTAAAATATAGTAAACAAGAAGCAGCCACAGTCCTTAAAATGGTCTAAACAACAACAAAGACAGCTGAACCAAACTGCCCCTTTCATTTTGTACTTCTAATGGTAGCTGTGAAGTGTTTATTAAAACACTTGGACATGAAAGGGCCGGATGCCCCTCTCTCAGGAGACCATCTGGGATCTCCAATGGAAAGGGTCTTTTCTCACATCTCCAGCCAGCCAAACTGCCATTAGCAGAGGGGCAGCACGTTGACCTCAGAAACAGAGGGGAGTTCTCTAACTGTCTCTTATGCAAGGAGGCAAGTCCTGGGATTACTTGGTTCCAGGCAGCTAGAGCCAAAAAGCTGAAAAGTTGCACCAAAGTCTGAAAACTGGTAGCCAGTAAAGCTGCTATAAAACTGACATAACATGATCCCAGATAACAATCAGGCCAAAGCATTCTGAACCAATAGAAGGCTGCAGACTGTTTTCTGGTTATCTGCCACTTGGACTACTGCAATGCGCTCTACGTGGGGCTACCTTTGAAGGTGACCCGGAAACTACAACTAATCCAGAACGTGGCAGCTAGACTGGTGACTGGGAGTGGCCGCCGGGACCACATAACACCGGTCTTGAAAGACCTGCATTGGCTCCCAGTATGTTTCCGAGCACAATTCAAAGTGTCGGTGCTGAACTTTAAAGCCCTAAACGGCCTTGGTCCAGTATATCTGAAGGAGCGTCTCCACCCCCATCGTTCTACCCGGACACTGAGGTCCAGCACTGAGGGCCTTCTGGCGGTTCCCTCACTGCGAGAAGCCAAGTTACAGGGAACCAGGCAGAGGGCCTTCTCGGTAGTGGCGCCCTCCCTGTGGAACGCCCTCCCACCAGATGTCAAAGAGAACAACAACTACCAGACTTTTAGAAGACATCCGAAGGCAGCCCTGTTTAGGGAAGCTTTTAATGTTTGATGTATTATGGTATTTTAATATTTTTTGGAAGCTGCCCAGAGTGGCTGGGGAAGCCCAGACACATGGGCGGGGTATAAATAAATTATTATTATTATTATTATTATTATTATTATTATTATTATTCAAAAGCATCCCTAAATACAGTGCATTACAGCAATCCAGCCTGAACAACTGTGGCCAAGTCTAACTTATCCAGAAAAGGATAGTGCTGATGGTACAGTTGAAACTGATAACAGGCACCCCTGCCCACCAGAATAATGCATTCTGAAGCAGAGTTTGATTTAAATGTCTCTGGATCCCCTTGTTGCACCAGGGCAGTATAGACCTATTCAAGTGCAGTTAAATGCAAATCACCATGCTTCCTTTGCAGGTGCAAATGGGGGAAAGGATTTGGAGGACAGTAGTGTGACCTGAAAACAGTTTGCAGGGGAAAGGAGAGGCTTGTAAACTGAGAGGCAGCAAATTGCCTTTCCCAATTTCTTGTTAAAAGCTGGTGATTCTGACAATGGCTTTGGCAGTGGGAGAGATCCAGGTTTGTATCTCTGAGAAGAAGGGGTGGTGGAATGAAGTCCCATTCTGCCACTGAAGGAAGTCCCATTCGCTGAAATTTTGTGGATTCTTTTGCACGGCCCTCCTTCTCCCTATTTCAGGAATCACTCCAAAATGTCCACCCCTTCCTCCCAAATCTAGCAGACCCTAAAACAAGACAATAGGTGGACAGTTCCTATGCCCTATGCTGGGGGAAAAATACTTCTTTCTGCTAGGCATTATATGTAAAGTGCTAACATTTTAATGTCATATGGGAAGAAGCTCCTTTTGAAATTGGGACTCTTGAATATTAGCACTATCATTTCCTCCACATATCAGAATGTTTGGCATGGAAACATAGAGGAGGTGAGCTTTTCCTTCTCTGCAACTGGTTTTTCTAACCTATAGGGGGAAAATGGGGTGAACCAATTAGAAGCCGTTACTCAGTTGGCTTCATTTTTGTTTTATCTGGCAGGAAGGAATAAACTTTCACGTGTGAAGTATTACTGTTTCATGTCTCTGTACACAATTAATTTTTTCCCCAGGAATTGGCTTCCACCCAAAGCTTTCAAAAAGGGTCTTTATGCATTGCGCTTCATTCCTTTGCTGAATTTCAGATTTGAAAGTTCTTGGGGAGAGATTCCAACCCCCCAAAGAAAATGCTTTATTATCATATCCAGACCCTTGAAATACGCCAGCAATGCATAAATCTTTGTTGTTGGGTGTGTGTGTTTGTTTCTGCTCCTCAAACTTGTTTCTCCCTGCTAAGTTGTAAAGAGATGAATTCATCCTCAGCAATTTACTTTTCAAGAACTTTCTGTTTACATTTCAGCATCTGGCCCAGAACTATCCTTTATAAAAGTATAACATTTGAACTATGCTCGTATTTAGAATAACACTCTGGGCTTTTGTAAACTAGTCAAAGAGTTGGAACTTTATGACTACTGATTCCCAATTTACCTGCGATCTTATTTTATCTGCGCCATCCAACATCTGGCTTTGCTTTGAAATGTTACAAATGGGGCTTGTGTGCTTGCCCAGTGCATAATGTCACAGCACATAACAGAGAAGGAAACCCAAGAAAGTGCTGTTGCTAAACACGTATGGGCCCAAGAAGAAGCCTTTAGTGAAGTCTCTACAATGCTAACTTCTTTTCATATGGGTAAACGGGGATAAAAGGAGCACTTTTTATGCCAGTATCAATTGGCTGCAAAATTCTATATCTGCATTGGTCGACAAATCTCTTACTCTGAAGCAAATGCACCGAACTGAATGAGGTTACTGAGAAGCAAGGAACTTACGGAGAGCATCCTTAGTGATTTGGGGTTGCAAAAGACTTTTGATACATTTTGCTTTTATGTGGTGGTTGCTGTTACTAGGGGAATTCACTCTGGCGTGTGGCGTTCAGACCCTCTGACTCACGTACCTGGTCCTTCTTAGAATAATATCACATTATGGTTTGTTTGAAGTCTGGGGTGGGGTGGGGGAGGCATGGAAAGTAAATAGCATAGGATATGTGTAACCACTTCCAAGGAGAATAAGCCAAACATCTAATATCCAAAAAGGGGTTCATTTATGGCAACTTCATTTTTGTTGGTAGTCCCAGATCCCATGAACATTTGGAATATATTTATGAATAGAATCTTAATATTCATGGGGCCTTGGGAACATGCCAGAGCATCAAATAAAAAGTTCATGGCAAGTTAACTCTGGAGGGGAACTATAGCAGAATGTCAACAAGCCCACCACAAGGAATAATGCTAACACAGTACAACTTCTCTCATATATATATATATATATATATATATATATATATATATATAAATATAAAAGCAATTATTTCAGTCTTTAACTCTCCCCAAGCCAGTTTGAAAATAAGCACTGTACAAATAAAAGTAACTTTACAGTGGTACCTCTGGTTGCGAACAGGATCCGTTCCGGAGGCCCGCTCGCAACATGAAAAGTGTGCAACCTGCAGTGGTGCGCCTGCGCACACGCGGGTTGCGATTTGCTGCTTCTGCGCATGCATGTGATGTCATTTTGCGCTTCTGCGCATGCATGAGCGGCGAAACCCAGAAGTAACCCTTTCCGGTACTTCCGGGTCGCCGCGGGACGTAACCTGAAAGAGCGTAGCATGAAGCGGACGTAACATGAGGTATGACTGTATTGCAATATGGTACTCATGGACACCAGTTTGCCTTTCAGTTCCTCCTGCCTATGAAAGATCTTGATCAGCATCCCCTCAAAAATCCACTGTCTGCTCTTTCTACTTAATTTCCGTTTGCCCTGGTTCAGCTTCCCCTACACTGAGCACCCACCTTTGAATATGCCAACATTTCACTGGATTTCAAGAGTGAACACTTGACTCTAAACAGAGAAGAAATGCAAAGAGCTTCCCTCTGTAAGCATCTGCCTAGGGGATAAAATGAAAGGCAGCAATCTGAAACAATTTATTTTGCGTAGAAATGGTATCTTCCCCGGTCATTGCAGTGCCAAGGGTTGATGCGTGTGTGTGTGCATGCACACGTGTGTGTGTGTGTGTGCGCGCGCGCACCCACCCACCCACACGTTTATTTTACCCATACATGATGAATAGCAATGGTAGCATTAGGACCCTACTAAGCTGAAAGGGTTGCCTGGCTATTCTTTGCCCCTAACCAAAGCACTTCTGCTACTCAAGAACATTTACTCATGTCAGGATTATGGGAAAACAGATTCCATGCTTGTTCTGCTTCTCCTATCAGAAATACTGATCAACCACCAGTATACAAAGGCCACTCAGTCTGTCAAGTGCAGTAAATCCTTAATTTCAAGACCGGCCTCGGCATGCCTTGGGAGTAGGATATAATCGGTAATTTCTAAGTGACAATTTTTGATCTGCTCCTCAAGGTCAATATGAAAATGCTGCTCTGTTTTGATCAGGTGAGTTTTAAAGACTTCCTGACATGCCATGAATGTGACAGAGCCGTCATTCACGAAGATGATACAGTTACCTGCTCAGAGGTGCAACGGCAAAGCTGACAGCCTGGCCTTTGTTACAGCTGACGTTAAAAGAAGGTCAGACTGAGGGGCTGCAGACAGACAGGTCAACTGGCAGCCTGGGATGGTGCCGAAGGGGCTTCCTTTCATTCAGAGCTGGAATCCAGCAGCTTGTAAATGCTCTTGATATTTCGTCTCTTGCGACTGGCTCTTTGCCTTTTGGTATTTAACAGTTTGTTCCTGGCAAAAGATCAACCTTAATTTGAATTTAGGGTGGTGGGGGTGGGGTGGCGGCGGAGGAGGAGGATGAATAAACCCCACAAGGGTTGTTTAGAGGAAATATACAAGTTGGCATTGTGTGTGTTGGTTCACTTGGGGTTCTACGTTTCGACTGGGAACAATGCATAAAGAGAAGCTGAGCTCTGCAGCACAAACGCATCTCACAATATGCAGACGATTAACTGCACAGTCTTCAGAAAGGAGCTTCGTTAGGCATCTGGCGTTATGGCCATTTTTAATCAAGGGGCACCAAAATTTCAGAATCTTGGAGAAATGTGGTGTCAAAAATAAATAAATCAGTGCATCGTCTCTTGTAAATTTGGAAAGGATTCCCCTTGCAACCTTGAATATTTTATGCGAGGGGTTGAATTCCGCAGTGAAATGCCAGCTGCCATCAACAAAAGAAAAGAAACATCCACCGTCAATGCTGCTAATTGTGTCGGTATGTCAACGGTCAATGCACTATAATGTTAGGCATGCTTTTCAGTTAAAAAACTGAAGCATCAGAAATGTATCAATTGCAAAGATTCACAAAGGATGAAGTTTCATATTCACTAGTCTGGGGCCACATTTCATGTTTACGTACTTGATCCTGATTCAGCTGGTGTTATTGGCAATGCTTCTACTGCCTGCAGTTATAGATGTAGTCTAATTTACAACATGCCATTGCATGATCCACAGGATCATTTCACAGTGGCTGGTAGCCACCATCACAGCATCTCTGGGGCATGTGACAATGCTGAGGAATTTACCATTGGGGCCTGCTAATGCGGGAGTTCTCTAGGTTGGAGCAACAATGAACTGTGAAGCTGATACTAACACATTATTGCTGCACAAAGAATCAGTGGGGATTAAGAAAGTTTTTTAAAAATTATCCCTCAAATCAAATATTAAAAGCAAAATACAAAAACCTGAAACTTACATAGTAGTAATGAATTGCAGAATTCATTACACCTCTGTTGTAGAGCAGTTGGGTAACAAGAACTTGTTGCCTCTGTTACATAGCTGCTTCATGTATCATGTATTCATTCCTTTTTCGTAAGCCTTCCCCCATCAAAAATACCACACCTGCATCACAGTTTCTTTGTACAGTACCAGCCAAAACACTGTTCTACTACCTTAGGTTTTTTTCATTGAAGGGTCGCACAGAGCGGTGCTCCAGGATTTGGCTGATAAACAACAGGCTTAATTGGTAAAATTCATTTTCCCTGCACCCCTCAGTTCTGGAAAAAAGCCAGAACTATGCAGATGGCAGAATGACAAAGTTTGGGGTTTCTTATTGAAGAATTAACTGAGGTGTATTTGATTTTGATTTAACTAAAAGCACAGATACAGTTCCAGAGCCATGCCATTGCATACACTTCATTTTTTAAAATAAACATTTTATTTCAAATGCTGGGTTTTCAAAATGTATAGCTGCAGTTCTGAATTATTGTGGAACGTGAGGTTTAAAAGGGATGTTGAGCAGGAACCATATGAATCCTTTTCATGAAAGAAGTTGTCACAAAGCTATATTCTACCCGTTGCTGTTTTTGTAATTAAACACTTGCCAGACACCTTTCATGTTCCTTTGTAGGGCTGTGATTTAATCCTAAATATATGATGGTATATGTCAGGACTGTCAGATATTGCACCTTATGTTTTTCTCCCCAATATTTAGAGATAAAAAATGACAATGCAATGCCTGATCATTTATTTGTCAGGGACTGGAGAGGGGACGAATGGAGGAGACCTCCTCCTCCCCATCCTGAACCTTCAAGGGAAGAGGAAGACAATATAGATTTACAACAGTGGTTTGCGGGAGGTCACAGCTCAGAGCCAGATAAGGGGCAAAGTTGGGAAATAATGGAAGAAGAGAAGGGGGAGGCAAAGCCAGAGCAGCTGGCTGACACGTCATTACTAGAAAGCATTCCAGACCCCCCTTCTCCCAGAACCCAGCGAGCATTGAAAGTGGGAGAGCAAAGGGCCCAGAGACAATTTGCCCTAAGCGGCCACCATAAGGTGGGTGGTGCTACTGACGATTGAGGAAAGAAGGGGGTGGAGATTACTTGGAGCAACACCATGACTTCAAAAGGCTGCATTTCTAAGCCTCTCTCTCTCTCTGAATATTGAATAAAAGACATTCTTAATAATTTTCCTTGTTGATCTATTCCTGGCAGCCTACCGTGCGGTGGGGGGAGATTGGATTCCCTGACGCCTGACATTATTTCCCTGGACATCTGTAATTCTGCCACTCAGGATAATATAATCATACACTTTGTAAACATTGTCCATCTTTATAGGAAATCAAATGGCTTCCCTCCACCACCCATCTCACTAGGAGCCTTGCTAGCACAACATAGTGCATACCTGGTTATCCTCTTGTGAGCAGCTAAAAAAACTGCATTTTACAGTGGAAGATCAAAGATTGATTTCCCGCCTTTAAAAAAATTAAATGGCATTGCAATGGAGGGTGTTGGGCTGCTAATTTGATTGAGGAAATAGTGGGAGTGGCGCTGTTTTCATGATCTCAATGGCTCACTCAATGCCACACAGAACCTGTATTTTCCCTGCTCTGCTATGAAAGCCTATTCCTATCTACACATAACCGAAACATGTATTTCTCAGTGCCCTGGTTCTCATGTCTGAGAGGGGTCAGAAATAAAGTTAATCAAGGAAAAGCATCACCCTCTCATCTGAATGACCTCAGTGTGTATTCTGATTGAGTTACATAGAGGTAGAGTGCCAAACTATTCCTAATTAGGGATGTTGGACAATTCTGCGGGAAATGGAAACAGGAGTAGAAATTGCCAATGTTTGCTTATTCACTCCATGTCTGGAATGGCATACTGTCCAACATTTCTCTGATGAAAATAGGGGCATCCTATTCCCTTATAATAGTTTTATTATTTATACAATGACAATCTGGCTGGGTTGCCCCAGCCACTCTGAGCAGCTTCCAAAATATATAAAAACATAATAAAACATTAAATATGAAAAAAAACACTTCCCTGTAGAGGGCTGCCTTCAGATGTCTTCTAAAGGTTGTAGAGTTACATATCTCTTTGGCTTGGAGGTGGAGGTCGCATAACTCAATACCCTCCAACATTTCTCCGATGAAAATAGGGATGTCCTAAGGAAAAGTGGGACATTCTGGGATCAAATGAGAAACCGGGACAGCTTCTGTAAATCCAGGACTGTCCCTGGAAAATAGGGGCACTTGGAGGGTCTGGAATGGAAATCAATTCAGCAAATAAGATCAGCATTATCTGTTGCTGTTGTTTTCAGCCTGTAAACTAAACATAATTGACATTCACTGCGAGATGAACCTCTGCAGGCTGCAGCATAACTAACTGGGCATCCTCTGAAGATCTACATGAACAACAGCATGGTTGATATGGAAGAAGATAGCAGAGAAATAAAACATAGAACCTCTGTCATAAATAAATTGCTTTGAGACTACCTTTAAGAATTCATTCAGATCTTGAAAAAATATATAGCCTTCCTTGAGCAGTTGCTCCTCTCCATCTTATAGCTCTCAGGCATATCAGGTGCTGTCTGGCCCCTTTGTGCTTTTGTGGGAAAGCGAGCTCATGGAGAAATCTACGTTGCCGTCTTTTCTGTTTCTTATCTGCTGCTATTGGAATTAGTGCAAGCCAATTCTATGGCTAAACAGAGAACGAAAGATATAGATGGACAAGCGATACATGTGCTAGCTAATGGGCCATGTACTTCAAAGTTATTGGGCCTGACTTGGTCTACTATTATGTTGGTACTGTACAATCCAAGAGCACTAGTCTGCTCCAGGTGTTGTGTGTGTGTGAGTGTGTAGTCCGTAGCTGGTACATGTGGTTTGGGGGAGCTACGGAGTTTCCCTTCCAATGCCAGCATTGTTGCCGCTTGCCTGGACAGGCCTGGGCTGAAGGTAACGCCAACAGGAACACTGCTGCCAATTCAGTGCTCTTGTCAGTGCAACTGTTTGGCCTCAACCTCCCTGCCTCCCTGCCCAGTCCAGTCATGCAGCAGTGAGGACAGCGTCAGAAGCGCACCGCTACTGCGAGCACAGGGCCAGCTCAAGACATTTTGACACCTGAAGCAAACCACAAAATGGTGCCCTCTTCCCCTTGCCGAGGAAGAGGAGGGGAGTGAAGATCTACATTGGGAATAAGGGTGTGCAGACACCAAGTGGTTGCTGTAGTGAATGCATTGTGTGGGCAGATTTGATTTCCAAGGACTGAACCACAGCTATTATTGCCACTGCATTAGCAGCAGTGGGCAATGCATTCCTTGGAGGCTGGATCTGCTGCCCCTGTGGATCCTGCCTCCCGAGGCGGTTGCCTCACCGTGCCTCATGGGTGGGCCAGAGGGGTTTCATATTCCTTAACTGCATGCTCCTGGAATAGGGCTATGGCCTCTAGTTCCTCCTCCAGTTATTTGCATCCTTCACTTCAATGCCTGCGTGTTGAGTGCAATCATCTGAAAGGAGCTGGCTAAGCAGGAGTAGCTGCTGACATGTGCTGTCTAGATTGCCTGAAGTGTCTACACATGACCCACTGCTTATGCATAAACAGCTGTTTTCAGATGCCAATATTTAATGTACAGAAGTTGGGGAGAGGGGGCATGCAGACTTGGGAGCAAGGCTGGATTGTGCACCCTATTCTGGGTATGAGCACCAACCTGGTAGGGACCAGCAAGGTGGGGAGGGTTTGAGTGGTGTTGCTTACCTGGCTTCTCAATAGGGGGGATGTCTTTGAGGATGATCAAGAAGGGAAGGACAAGGCAGTGTTGGCACAGTGTGGGTGTAGCAATGGAACTAACACAATGCTCCCACCACTGTTCCTGTATTGTTCTGATCTCCTTGCTGTTTCACAAGCACCCCTTTCTTTCTCTGTTATTGGCAGCAACCTCAGCATTAGGAAGCCAGGCAGGCAACATGGTTCCACCTTGCTCTGAAACTGCCAGCTGCTCGTACCCTAACTTCTGAATATGACTTGTGATGGGGAAGGTCTTCCAAAGCAGGGAAGCGGGTGGTGCTGTGGTCTAAACCACTGAGCCTCTTGGGCTTGCCGACTGGAAGGTTGGCGGTTTGAATCCACGCAATGGGATGATTTCCCATTGCTTTGTCCCAGCTTCTGCCAACCTAGCAGTTCGAAAGCATACCAGTGCAAGTAGATAAATAGGTACCGCTGTGGTGGGAAGGTAAACAGTGTTTCGGTGTGCTCTGGCTTCTGTCACGGTGTTCTGTTGCACCAGAAGTGGTTTAGTCATGTTGGCCACATGACCTGGAAAGTTGTCTGTGGATAAACATCAGTTCCCTCAGCCTGAAAAGCGAGATGAGCGCCGCACCCCATAGTCGCCTTTGACTGGACCTAACTGTCCAGGGGTCCTTTACCTTTCCTTACCTTCCAAAGCATGCAGCAAGTGCCTGAGGCACAGTCCAAGCACTGCCCTTGGTTAATATGCTGCTTCTGTTTTCTCCCCTACAGATGAAAGTTGGTACTAGATAATGAGGTCCTAATTTGTCTACAGTGTCCTCCTTTGGAATCTAGACAAATATAGAATTTCCTTCATTCATCCCATTGGTTGACTGCTCACACCTGCAGCAAATGAATGCATCCTTAGAAAAGAATGATGGCCTGGAAGGAAACAGCACAATAGCACTGGACAAATATGGGACAAACCTCAAACATGTCAACTACTGCAATAAGGAGCAACGGAGGAGACATAAGTCAGCTAGAGTTATAAAGGGTGCTGAGTTAAGAATCCCTGTATTAGCTTGGATTTCAGACCAGTCAATCAAGAAGAGGAAGTCCTTGGGGACTAATCATGCCTCATCATGATTATATAACAGGTCTAGCCAACATAAAAACTCTGTTCAACACTTATTTTTAATCTAAGATTTCCCATTCATCTTTTCTAATAATTAGGCTAGTCTACAAGAAGTCCACTACAAATTACTAATTTGATCTTCTCAAAATGGCTTATTAATCTTCCCGGAAGCAAGTCTACCTTCATTTGTGGTTAATGAAAGATTTCCTTTCCGTGCCCTGTCAATCAAAAGCTGAGGTGAAGATGTACCCAGAAGTGTGGCTCAGGATGCCAGCTGTCAAAGAGTTCTAAGGGATTACGTGTAGGTAACAGCAGTATTATTGTTTCCAATGGTGCTAATAAATCAGCGAGCCGTCCTCTGCTCTGGACTCTGGTGTGAACCTTCATGATCTGAAACACCTGCAAACACCACCAGGCACTGGAGGAAAGGAACTTTTTAGTCCTGGGAATCTACTGACAATTTCTCATTTAAATTTAGGTCTGTCAGTACTGGTGCTTTGCCTAAAAGTTCTCCCACATTTTTTCAACCATTCTGCAGCACTTAAATTGAGAAAAAAAAATTGTATCAAAAATTATCAAAAAGGAAAGGAAAATTTAGAGAAATTCTCATGGCGCAGGTGTGAGGTGTTTTTTTTTTCTGTAACACTTAACTTACTATCAAGGTTTGTAAGTGTCCTTTCATGCATTCTCCAAATTGGCTCTCCAGTGATCTGCACTCTGCAGACTTAGAGCATGAGACTCTTACTTTCAGGGTTGTGGGTTCAAGCCCCACATTGGGCAAAAGATTCCTGACTTGCAGGGGGTGGGATTCTATGCTTTCCCCAAAACTTTATGACACCCTCAGCTAGGATTTACTGTAAGCTTGGGAAGATGGGGAGATTGTGTACTGTGTGGCTGACAGGTGATTCCAGCTATCTTTCATTGCTTATAAATAAAGCAATGTGGAAACATTTTTTTAAATAGGCAAAGGGGAAGAGCTTCCTTTAAAAACAAAATCAGTGAATGCACTGATTTCAAGTGCTCAGTAGCAGTCTCCCCACCTTCCCACACTGGACAAAATTACAGAGCCATTCTAAAGTATGCTGAGAAAGAGGCAGAAAAATTGTATTTTTAGAAGAATGGCAGATGAAGATGGTGGAGTTCATGGAGCTGGCTGACCTCACCGGGAGAATCCGCGACCAGAAAGAAGAGGAACACCAAGAAGACTGGAAGAAATTTAAAGACTATTTGAATAAATATTGTAATATTAAAGATATGTAACCACTTGAAAGAAACAATTATGCCTAGGATTAAAATGGAATTAAATTTATAAATAAGAAAATGTACGATAAGGAAAGCTATGTAATATGATTAGGACTGTGATATGGTCTTTTGAAACACTGATATTGGAAACTGCTACATATAATTACTAAGAAATTCGGATGGAAGAGATTCGAGGAAGTCAAATACTATGTTTATGAAGATGGATGGTTCTTAATTTTAATTAATTAAGTGGTAATATGTTGTATGTATCTTTTTTCTTTTTTCTCTTTTTCTCCTATTTTTTGTTTGTCTTTATTATTGTTAATATTTTCTTTTTTATTATGTTTATCCACTGAAAATAATAAATATTATTTGAAAAAAAGAAAAAGAAAAATTGTATCTTTAACGGACTTTGCAGATGACATTTACTTTCTCCACAGACAACCACCACTGGAGAAAAACACAGATGTGTACACCATTGTTCATGAAACTAACGAACAGCATCTCTTTTACCACAGTTGTGTGTTTTAGGAACTCACCCTCTTCTCCCATGTAAGCTTTGGTTACCTTGTGTTCTGGGAGGGTTAAACAGATGTGCCCAATAGTGGGGTCATTGTTGTTATTTTTAAACATTGGCTTTAAAAGAACCTCCTTGCAGTCTGCAGTTGTCTTGTTGAAAAGAAACTGGCTGTAAAAAAAGCATCTGCTATATTGTCCTGTAAGGTCCATGAATCTGCACCACTAAAGTGTATCAAGTTATCCCCCATTTGATAGACAATCAGTATACCTGAGAGCTAGCCTTTTCTGACAAGGTTATTTCATCTGATAGAGTATCAAATGGCTTGTTGATTATTCTGACTTCAAAGGCCACTGGCGCTGATATCTTCAAGGTGGTCTGTAATGCTCAGAGTGTTGAAGCCACCTGTCAATGTGGCTGCAAAATTAAAGAGAATCTGTTGGGAAATGAAGGGTAAACTTCCTCTCTTTCAGATTAGCTTGATTAGCCTTGAACAATTTAACTTCTACAAGTCAGGCTTGCTACTATGGGAAAAAGTAGACCTAACATCTTGCTTGAAAGAAGAAGGGTGTGTGGACCCATACAGTTTTTAGGTGGGGGAACTTTCCCCCCATTCCTCATTCATTGTTTGGGATGGAAAGTACTCAGCCTATTATGCCTTCCTGGTTTTAAACAATGCATGGGATTATTGCATGAGTTTTTAAATAAAAAAATAAAAGTATAATTTCAATGTCACAGTGTTCATTGCTAATCTGAAAAAATACATTTGATAAAAAAGCTCATTGGCCACAAGCTGCGGGAAATGTCTACAAAAAGAAATATGATTGAAATGAATAGTATTTTGACAACATGCACACCTACTAGCTCCTTCTTAATGTTCAGTAATGCTCATGCAGGCAAGGCTTGTATTTTGTCTCCTGAGTGTTACACACACACACACAAAATAGAGGGAAGAATCTTATTCACTGGCATATTAAATAGAGCATAAGGGGACAATGCCTTCCTTGGAGTGTGTGTCCATGAATATGCACGTGAAGCTCACTGCACATGACAGGGGACTGCTGATACACAGATTTCTTCCACAGCACTTCTTCGTTTCCCAAGGAAGAATCTGCTTTTTAATTCTCCTCTTTGATCCACCCCACCCCAATAAATACATCTGCAAAAAACCCAACAAAAACAAAAATATTTCAGGAGATAATTGATCCAGTGTCTTTCCTTGTCTGAAGATCCTTTCTTTCAAGTCACACCTCTCCCCCCTGCTTTCCAATTCCATTTTTGGGCACCCCCTCATAATCAACATGAGAGGTAAACAGCTTGCTTAAGGCCACAAAAGATCTGTACTGGATCAGGCCAGAGGCCCCTCTAATCCAATGTCCCTTCTCATACTGGCTAACCACCTGCCTAGGAGGGCAACAGCAACTTCCCCACTTGAGAACTCCAGCAACACAAAACCACTTTGAGGTTTTCTTCAATTAAGTGGTATATACATTTTATCAAACAGACAAACAAATGCCTATACTGTAAACCACCTTATAAATTTAATTAATCAATAATAATAATAATAATAATAATAAGGCAGCAGGGATGTCAGTCCAGTTTCATATTTACTGGGCCATATTGGCTCTTCCTTGCCACAACGATGGACATAAATACATATGTAATCACCACATATAGAAAAAATGCAAATGTGATTCTTCTCCTTTATGTGGAAAGTTTTGTTCATCTGCCTGATGCTCTTAGAACACACTTTTCCCACCATGGGAATATGTGGCAGAAAAGTTGAAGCTATTCCTGCCTCCCTGACAGTGTGGGCTTGCCATGTTCAGGGATTTCTGCTGGTTACCCAGCAGAAGCAGGTCGATCTGGGCAGGGCTGGGTGGAGGGACAGCTCCTCCTCATCCAAACTGCTTCCATCACAGCAGATCAGGGCTTTTGATTGCTCTATTAGTCAGATACCAGCCACCATCTTTAAGAATGGTTTTGCAACAGAGGCAGAGGTTTGCATTCATCTGGGTGTCTGAGCAATCATCAAATGCAACTGAACTATGGGAAATATTTAACAATATAATGTCTGGTGATTCCCCTCCCCCCCCCATTAATGTCTCAGCAGGGCAGTTATAAGAATGGACTTAAATAAATAAGTGATTATATTGGAAAAAAGATTTACAAATGAGTCTGAGAGTTACCAAGACCACAAAATTTGATTCAACTATCAGAAGAGGAAATGGCATAGGACTATATTACATTAGATTGTCTACAAACACATAGGCAAATCCAGAGCAATTAGAAATAATTGAGGAAATCCTTTATGCAGTTGATTGCAATGCTATTATAGCTAAGGCATATTTCCTAGATGCTCTGGGGTACATGGAGGGGGAAAAAACTTATTTGTGAAAACATGTCACACATATCGTCCGTATGAGGAATAAAATGATTTTTTTGTTGTTTAGACTGGAATAGCAGCCATTTTACTAGAAGGTGGGAGGTCTACACATACTCAATATAAGGTACTTTCAGGCTGACAAAAAAGTTGTACCATCACTGTATACAAGCAGAACCAAAGCAGATAGATGATAGATGATAGATGATAGATGATAGATGATAGATGATAGATGATAGATGATAGATGATAGATGATAGATGATAGATAGATAGATAGATAGATAGATGATAGATATAGATGATAGCTGGATAGATAGATAGATAGATAGATAGATGATAGCTGGAGAGATAGATAGATAGATAGATAGATAGACAGACAGATAGAAGCAACAATGACTCCAAGTAGTGTTTTGTGGCCATTGAGAAATTTATTTATTTATTTAGCAGATGGAATGAAATCAAGGGATCCTTTCAGGAGAAAAACGCCATTTACTTGGTTGAGATAGCTTATTTCTTTGAGTCAGACCACAAGAAGCAGTTGTTGGATATACAGTCCACTTTGGCCAATATTCAAAACATATGAGCTGCCACAAAATAAGAAAGCCGATTCAGATAGAAGATTTGCACAATATCGCATTGTGTTAGAAAGTGGAACTCTGCCTATAAGTAGATCAGTATCAAAAGAGTGCGATAACATTCTTTAAAGCGTGCATACTATCTCATTTTTAAAATGCAGTATACGGAGCCGAATTCTCAGAAGGATCTATTCTTGCACACTCCGTTTCTTTTATCCTGACTCCAAGAATATGCACGGTGGCATAAGCAATGGTATCGTTTTACAAACGATAAATTTTGTGGGTGAGTAATTGAAATTCAGATTTTTTTCCACATTTTAGAAGTTTATGAATTAACTCGGCCTAAGCTAACAATGGATATTATATTGGATATAATTAAGGGATTTTAAATCCCAACTTGGATTTCAAATGCATGTTTTCTAGAACTGTTTAGATCTCAGTTCTTACAGGAGAAGTAGCTGGTAATTGCTCCCAAGAAAGAGACTTTATGAGTTGCATCCAGTGGTGGTTTTGCGCTAGTGAAAAACACTTTCACTTTTTCAAGCAAGGGAAACATTGTTTTCTCTATCCATGTTCTACCATTCCCATCCCCTGCAGTTTTCTGCGCCCATGAAAAGCTGTTCTTTAGGCTGGGGAACTGTTCTAAAAGGTATGGGATATAATAGTGTGGATGTTGCAGAGGATAACTGGAAATTGGTACATGAGCAGAAGTGGCAGCTTCTCCTTTCAAAATGAAAAGAACATAATTCCCAATAAAACTAGTCTTTGCTGTAATAATAAACAAATGTTTGGGGCACATATTTAGCATTTGCTATATTATATTAACCTGAACTAGTCTTTATTTATGGATGACAACAGTGCCTTTTTTCTGGGGGGACGCAGGACATATGCATACCCACAAACATTTTGTTTTTCATGAGTTAAATATTAAGTTACAGATAGGTAGCCGTGTTGGTCTGCCATAGTCAAAACAAAAAAATTCCTTCCAGTAGCACCTTAAAGACCAACTAAGTCAGTTCTTGGTATGAGCTTTCGTGTGCATGCACACGAAAGCTCATACCAAGAACTGACTTAGTTGGTCTTTAAGGTGCTACTGGAAGGAATTTTTTTGTTTTAAATATTAAGGTTTGTTAAACAACTAATACAAGGAAACTTTAGTGGGGTATAAAAAATATACACTTCAGTGTGGTTTTCCAAGACACCTCCTCCAATTTATAATTATATTCTTGGAAGAAGTATACCAAATAAAAATACGCTGACAATCTGACTAATTTTTAAAATTACACTCACTTTGTTGGTATACTAGTGGATAAACAGCTGGGAAATCGTGCAGAGAATAATTGTGCCAATTTTTACAAATGTATACTACTACTATTGCGATTATTACTTCTTACCTTTAAATCCCACCATTCCTCCCAAAGGTGCTTGCTGCAGCAAATGTACTGTATTTTCTGGCATATAAGATGATGGGCATATAAGACGACCTCCAACTTTTCCAGTTAAGATAAAGAGTTTGGCATATACTCGCCGTATTAAGACTACCCCTCTTCCAATGCACACCAAATAATAATAATAATAAAAACAGTCTCCAGTCCGGCTCGAAAACCCGCTCCACTTCACAGTGGCTGGGGGTGCGCTTAATGCTGTTGTTGGTTCCCTGCCTTTGTTGTGAGCCTTTTCTTTCTTTTACTGTGGGGGCTGCTTGGGCTGAGGCAGCGGCCACGTGTCTAGTTGCTGAGGCAACGCGAAGCCGCCATTTTGGACCACGTGGTCTACTACCAGGAGCGGTTAGGGTCATTCTGTTGCTGGTGATTTTGGGGGCTTCTGGGGCCAATTTTCAAGCGTATTTCTGCTTCATCTAGAGAGCTTGGTGTCCTCTGATTCAATTTGCTGTCGTTTTGTCCTTTGGTGGGGAGTTGTTGCAGGAGCTGCTGCTGTAGCCGGCATATAAGAAGACCCCTGACTTTTGAGAAGATTTTCCTGGGTTAAAAAGTAGTCTTATACACTAGAAAATACAGTATTTGTGATAAAACACTGCAATAAAAAAATCTAAAAACAATCAGCAATAAAAGCAGGTAAAGACAACTCCAATAAAGACGCAGCTTAGGATAAAGATCTCTACTTTAAAAGGCCTCTTGAAAGAGAAAGGGTTTCAGTGGGATCTGAAAATACAGCAGAGACACTCCCCCTCTAAGGGGACAGAATTCCAAAGGGTAAGTTCACCAAGAGGTGGATTTAGGGGAGTGTGACTGCTTTGGGTGCACTGGGCGCAGAGTTCAGGGGGCATCACAGTGGGCTTTGCAACTATTACATTGAAGCAGTAAGACGCAGATGGGGGCACCGAATTTGGGCATTGCACAGAGCGCCACTGGATTTTGACACCCCAAGGTCTGCCATTGGTCCTCCACATTAAAGGCCTGATGCCCGTATCATACAGAATGGACCTGCTGATAAAAAGCCCTATCCCTCAGCATAAAGTGGTCAACTGGCTGTATAAGGAGTGAGACAATATTTTAGGTTTCCTGGTTCTAAGCTGTATAGGTGTATCAGGTAAAAGTGTGGAGGTTTCTGTGGATTTCTAAGGAAATATTTCCTGAAATCTTTCTCAGGCACCATAAGAAGCACTGGTAGACACGCTGTGGAGAAGAAGTGTGTCTGCACACGAAAGCTTATACCAGAACAAACTCAGTTGGTCTATAAGGTGCTACTAGACATTTATTAATTTATTTTATTTTTACTGCATCAGACCAACACGGCTACCTACCTGAGTCTGTGGGCACCATATTTAACTAAATTGCTATGGACTGTTATGCCCCTTTCCTACAATTAGCTACATTTCAGACAATAATTTTGTGATTTAATAAAAGATGCGGGCAGTTTAGTGATGGCTGGGTCCAGAGCAGTTTCATGGCCAAATTTCAGCACTATTAAAAAATTCCACTGTTGCATAAGGCAGAAAATGAAATGTGGCCTAAGGAGATGTAAAAGAGATCTCAAAGTAGCTAGGCCCATTACTTAATGGGCAAACCCAGATCTTTCTTTTTCCTGCCTTTGTCCTTCTAACATTTGGCTTCACAGTAAATGAAAAAGCCCGCTTAAATTGAGGGCGAGCCGAGAAAGAGAAGATGGGCCTTTGACCCCTAGACAGACCACAGAGATCAAAGACAGTCCCTATATGTGTCAGATGTTATCTTTTTTGAAGCAAGTGGCCATGATGTTTTGTGATGCAGCAGTGTGGAAAACACACAAATAACCAAGTTAGTTAGTGCTGAGAGAAAGAATGATTGACGCTGCGGCTCAGAAGAAGTAAGAAACTGGACAGAAGAAAAGATTTGGTTTTAGTTTACATGAGAGTCATCCACTCTCTGGAGGGATCAAGCAGGCACGGATTATTATTTTTTTTAAAAAAACCCCACACGCAAATTAGTAGGATTAAGTAAATATTATGGCTCCAATGTAGAGAAAGTTAGGCACGCCCTGTGCACAAAGTAATTAGTCATGGCAACCTAACATATTTTTTAAAGTCAGCATGGAGTACAGGGAATGCCCATTCCATGTTCTAACCAGCAGTGTGGAAAAATAAAAACTGTTCTCACTGACTGCCTTGCAACTGCGGAACTCACTTCCATGGGAGGCTTGCCAGAATCTAAGCCTTTCAGGAAGCAAAGTAAACCTATTTTTTTGGCTAGTTTTTCTGCACCTGGAATTAAGCTGACAACAGAAGAAGGCTTTAGCAGTAATATTTTACCTGCTTTAATATGATGGTGATTGGCTAAATCATAGACATCAATGAAACGTTAGAAGGAAAGCGGAGGAGGGTCATCTAGTCCAAACACCTGCAATGCAGGCTGCTTTAGGGATGCTAATTTAAGAAACATAAATCAAACTGCAAGATTTACCATATAATATGCAGCTATATCACCAGTTTTTCATTTAAGTAGCTTTCATTTACCCCTTTACAACAACTTGACAATAAGGTGCAAACAGCTGTTGCAGACGAACTGAAATGAAATTTATTACGGTCCCAGACCAGCTTCATTGCAGATGGACTGTTGAATCTGAATTACTTTCAGATGTCCTAAAATCAGTCATATTATCTTAGCTATATTGGAAGTGTGCTTTGCTGCCGAAGGTTTTGCCGCTGTTTGTTTCGTAGGTTATTGCATGGCACTTACTATAATGCATTGATTTTATGTCGTGCTTTATTATTTTTAAATTCTGCATGTCTCTGTGAGACTCCTTATGTTCCAAGCAACTCATACATTGAAATAAAAACAATGACCATTAGCTGGTTTCTTGTTCCTAGAAAGTACTTGCTCTACCATTAAACATGAAACAGCTTACAGACTTTCTCTCACCATCTTTTAATATTTTTCTGGAGCGCCTGTCTTGGGCCACCGAAGCAGTCACTCTGTTAGTATCAAACACCACATTCCCACCACAGCCCAAATGGCATTAAACCCAGCTGAGATAAGCGCTACCTTTTGCCCTGAGGTAGTGAATATAAAATGTCTGAAAGCAGCCTTTGGCAGAGTGATGCTCATCTACAATCTGTCAGTGCAATTTTAATGCTTGTAGATTGGCTGATTTCTGTGACATAGTTCTCAGAGAAAATGAGATTCTATGATTCTATGGGGAAACACCTCCATGAGGTGAGATCAATGTACAGCTGCAGGAGAAAAACATTTCCTGTAATTCTACCATGGTTACTAAAAACATTGTTAGAACAGGTGTCATATGGTGGCTAGCAGAGTGCAGGACTTGGACAACCATGGTTTTTATTGGGTTACCTAGGGAAAAATCACTGCCTCTCAGCCTAACCTACCTCATACAGTTGCTGTGAGGGAAAACAGAAGAGAAACCAATTTACATTGTCCTAAGCTCCCTGAAGGAGGGATAGGATACAGATGAGATAGGTCAGTCATCTTTTGTAGTTTTAATATATAAAAATGTTTTATAGAAGTTGGAAGATCTTCTTCTTGAAGATACTGGGATGGTGGTGGGCTCCATTTTAATTTAGGTAGTGATATTTATTTTCCCTTGAAAAGGGAGAGATTGAGTCAGTGTTTGAGTTATAATGGGGCATCCCTAACTCACATTTTGTGAGGAACCTCATGTCTAATTTTTAGAAGACAGATGATTTAGCCAACATTTTGGGGAGTGAGACTGGTGGAATTCATTAATTGTCCCACTACCTGGCAAGTCCACACAAGTGGTTTTGGCTCAGGGTCCATACTGAATTTCCGTGAACTTTAACATTGATTATTGTGCATCAGCTTGCATTACTGCTGCCTCCCCCCACCACTCCCGCCTTTGGAAAAGTATTCCATAATTTTCCTATATAGCACAGAAAGGAAATACCAACCAACATTTTTAGTGCTTTTCTGCTTATGCAGCATGTCTTGGCTTTCCTGTTTAATACTTAATGCTGATGTCCTGGAAGAAGTGAGAGTTGGCTGTTTCCCTTCTTTTTTGGCCACCAATCTGTTTTCTTTAGGATAATAAAGTTCATGAGCAGCTTCCTGTTCTAAAGACATTCCCTGCGGTTATTAGGGATATTGACTACAGAAACAGCAAAATGAGTTTACTTGCTCAAGGAACAACACATTTGCACCACATGCCTGATAGTTGTTGCTGCTATTACACCCTGTAGTAATTACCTACGTTGCTGCTGTTATGATTATTGTTGTTAGTAGTAGTAATGGTTGCTATTAGTAGTAGTAGTAGTAGTATAAGCAACAGCAAAGTAGTAGTAGTAATGGTTGCTATTAGTAGTAGTAGTAGTAGTAGTAGTATAAGCAACAGCAAAGTTATAAAAATAATGTTTGCACTGTCCTCAAGCAATGACAGCTGCTTTGGTTCTTCACCTTAGGGTGGAACCAAAAGCAGCTTTGTACTTTCCAAGCTTGGCTTTGAGATTTTGAAGGAAAGTTTTAAAAAATTGCTGACCATTTCACATGGTCGGGCTGAGTCCTGGTTGCCCCGATGGGCTACACTTCACTGGGTGTGTAATATGGAAATCTCTTATTTTTTATCCACATGACTGGTTCATGAAAAATGGTGATTTAATTAGAATGATCAGGTGACTGTCAGCTTTCCTTTTCCTACTGTGAAGAGACATAGTATTGAGAAGTGCGTTATCACTTGCCAGTCACCATTCTGCCATAAATAAGCACAATGGCAGACACACTAAACTAAAGGGCAAAACAGGACCATTCAAATATGCCTAATGTTAAGGCAGTGTGACATTGCACATATGCAATACCTATATATCAGAAGTAGTTAGGGCGACTATCACTATTATGGTTGCGTAAACAAGTCGTAGGATGACTTAATTGAATTATCTCTTCTATCTATTTGGAAAAGGAAGAGCTTTGAGGTGTCATGATTAGAGAACTGTTGAATCAATTAGTTTCAAATTAGAAAAATTCTAACACTATTAAAGTTACTATACCGTTTTTGAGATTTCTGATTCTCCCTCTCAGGAAGAGGTAATGACTCATAGAGGCAATGAGTCAAAATCTACAGACAAAAAGGCTCTGGATTATAAAATGCTTACTCATGAGGGTTACTTTATGTGCCTAAACAGGACCACGTGTGTCGTGCTTCTGAGCTGTGTTTGCACAAGGAACATATAACTATTCATTTATTGAGAGGTATACCTGAATGACAGGGAGATTACCCCCAAAATCTGGAGATGTATTGTTTTGAATTTAAATCTAGACTGGTTGTTGTTTTTTTGGTTCAGTTCAAATGTTGTACATTTCCTTTCATTAGCTATCTATATTTCACTCATTTGAAGGAAATGTATAACTCTGGCCACTGAACAATACCTGGATTATTCATCTCATCCACTACAGTTTAAGAAAACATGGCCATGCATACCCCAGGATAATAGGAAGCTCAATTTAGTAACTCACTACCATAATGTAATGACCCTTTTCCTCAGAGAGCTGCTTTTGACTCCAACCCAAACTAAGGCAAAGGAAACTCATTTTGACTGTAATGGCTACAGGCATAATGAGATTAGGCTGACAAAATCATGTTCCATTTTTTCACAGCCTAATATATCCCATTTAAAAACTCTTCCTCTACTTGGAGTGGGAAATAGTGATGTCATCTTGTACCTCATAAGTTTATATTGTTTTATTTTTCCCACATGAAGGTTAGCTTTTACAACGAAAGGTATGGCACAGTTTGGGAATATCAATTCTGATTATAAATATTCAGGCAAAGTTATTTCCTAGCTCAGTAAGACTAAATAAGCACTTTAGCAAACCACATATACTAAAGTGCTCTTGTATAGCCCATTTACCAGAGACCATCATCCTCTTCATTTCCTGACCTTGACATGTGCTTAGTTAATTCGTCCATTTTTTGTATATTTCACACATTATAGGAAGCCTGAGGTGGTTGGCAGGTGCAAGGACTTTCAGTTGTTCCGAATGCCATGAATCCAAATTAACCATGGCTGCCTTTATATTAGCCTTTTACATTAGCTTTACACTACTTGCCCTTTAGCACTTGGCGGTGTTAAACACCCTGTAATCATATGTTTACAGAAAAACAACTACTATTTCACTATGGGGGCAATCAGCCTTGGCAATTATTGCTTTCACTTCCTGTTTAAATGTGTACGAAATACCTTTGTGAACACCACCTTATGACTGTTTCCGTCTTTTCAGAAGAGCATCTGGTTCGCATGTGACTATTTACCACAGGTGTGAGGAAACTTTGTTTTATATATAAATTTATTTATTTGATTTTTCAGATTAAAATTTTACAGTATCGAACATACAACATAAAAGCAAGATTCCAAGGAATCTTTTGGACTTCCCTTGTCCCCTTTGTCGGTCCTATTGTTAATCATTTCCTCCTGCATCTTTTATGATAATTCAAATCTTTTACATCTCCGTTGTGTCCAAAATTCACCATTAAGCTACAAGTGATATTCCAATCCTACTAATGATTGTAACTGTTTACAATGGTTTTTAAGATAGGTTATAAATTTCCCCCATTCCTTATTAAATTTTTGGTCTTCCTGATTTCTGACTCTTCCAGTCATTGTAGCCATTTTGGCATAATCCATCAACTTGATCTGCCATTCTTCTCTGGTAGGGACTTTATCTTCTTTCCATTTCTGGGTCAATAACATCCGTGCAGCCGTGGTCACATACATAAATAGTTTTTTCTGCTCTTTTGGGATTTCAGCACCTAGGATTCCTGAAAGGAAGGCTTTGGGGTTTTTATTTTAAACATTTTTTTCAACTCATTATATATCATTTCCTATAATTCTTTTACTACCTTACATTTCCACCACATAACATAAAAGGTACATTCTTCTTCCTTACATTTCCAGCATAAATTTTAGACCATTTTATACATTTTTTTTGCTAATTTGCTAGGAGTTAAATACTACTAGTACATTTTCATATAATTTTCTTTCAATACATAACTTTAAATCCCAATTCCATAACTTCTGCGAGGAACCTTTTTCAGCCTGAGGGCATCACTCCTTTATGGGCAAATGTGACTCTTACCTTTGTACAGCCACATAAAAGGCAGTGGTTTTTACACATGCAACTCTCCATCAACGCAAACAAGAGATATGACCACAACTGAAGGACACATTCCAGCCAAGCACAGAGCAGGGGCAGGGGCAGTGAGGGGTGTGGTCTGGGGAGAGCCCAGGGGGCAGGATATAGAGCTCTGGAGGGCGGTTATTGGCCCCTAGGCCTGAGCACCCCCAGCCCTGATCTATTCCTTGACAATTGTGACCTCAAGTGATGACTTGCATAGGTGAGTGGGCTTTCACAGATCATATACCAGAGACATAGAGCGATAGCAATACTCTAAGTAAACATTACTTAAGCTTATTGATTTCAAGTGGTCTGCCCTGAATATGACTTAGCTGGATATCACCCAGAATGTTCACACTGTCAATTCAAGTAAGATACTTTTATATATATATATATATATATATATATATATATATATATTATTTATTTTCCTTTTAATATTATAGATTCACATCAACTTTATCCACTATACTGCCTTGGCTCTTGGAGCCTGTCGACTTCCTTCCCTCCAGCCTCATAGCTTTCAAATTTAGCCTTTATATCATTGCAATTTATACATTTTCCAATTCTAATTACACTCATTGCAGAATATCTCAAAAATTTAAATAAATATAGAAAGATTTTTTTAAAATCCCATTTCAAGTCTACAGACAACCCTGCTAGTGATGTTAATTGCTTACAATGTTCTTTCAGATATCGTATGTATTTACTCCAGTCTTTTTGGAATACTTGTTCATGCTGGTTTTGGATTTTTCCTATCACCTTCAACAGTTCTGCAAAGTCCATCATCTTTATCTGCCACCCTTCTTTCGTTGGTACTTCTTGTTGTTTCCATTTTTGAGCTAAAAGAATTCTTGCCGCAGTTGTTGCATACACAGTCTTTTATCTTCCTCAAGTAAGATACTTTTCAATGCAGTTGCTAAGTTTACAAATTCACCCACCAATCATCAAGTATAGTCATCTAAGCTGAGTCTGAAATTATGCGTTGTACATTTGAGAACCAGATCTAAGTGGCATGTTGATACCTCCAGGGTGGAATGCAGGGAGCATCTACTGTACAGACAGTATCTTGAATGTGGACAGTTAAGTCATTCCTCATTCTCCATTATAAATCAAATATTAGATTATCCTATAAACATCCTAGGCCAGCTATTAATCACCAGTGCATGAAGCAAGATGTAGAGTTAGTCCTTTGTATTCATGTGAAATTTGGCATTTGAGCTATTGGAGAGCTGAGAAGACTCCGTCGGTCAGATCGTGACCTTTTGAGGACACGCATTCCTGCATGCTTTTGTTCCAGACAGGGTGACGGTCCAATCTTTGAGGCTTGGGAGGCAATTGGATTCTTACAGCTCATTGGGGGCATATCCTCAGTCATGGGTGATTGGCCTGTTAATGACCTGTCTGAGCTGGAGAGCAGCTTGTTGTTGACCCAGTTGCTCTGACACAGCCTCTTCTGCTATGGGCCTGTGGGTTTATGAGGGGCCTGAAACAGGTAATGCATGAAAGTAGACCGTCAGGATGTCTTTATACGCTTATTTGTGGGCAACCTGTTCCTATGTTGGTGCTGTACCAATGTCCCGCAGATCCCTGCATCCTTACAAATAATCCACTCTGCAACTTTGTTAGAGTACTAGAGTGGAGGTGGCAAAAATCTGTGCCAATTGAGGATGCATTTGCTGTTGCTCTTTCTTTCTCCTCCCAGATTCTTACCTCCTACAAGCAGCTACTTTCTACTTCCCCATCAGAATTTCCACCTTCTGCCTTTTTGGAGAGGCAATAAATCTGCTCTGACCTCTCAGTGTTGTTTGAAGAACCCAGGCATCCACAAAGCCCTCAGATAGTATGGCAGAATAGGGATTTCAGAAAATTCAATCAGAAATGGAAATTCACACAATTTGCATGCGCACCTGAGGTCGGGAATAGAAATCATGCAAGCGAATACAGTATAAACAATATTCATGCTCATATTTTTTTTTTAGCCCACAAATGCTACATAAATAGTTATGTTATTTTCTGCATTGTTCTTAATGCCTTCCTTCCACTGAAATTAATTTCACAATTAAATAAGTGAGACAAATAATATACTTTTTACTGGAAGTCATATTTCAGCAGAATGGAAACAGCACTGACTGCAATGAACCCAGGACAGGACAAGAATCACTGCCTCCTTACTTCTTTAGGCATTGATATTGGAGTGAACACAGTAGACAGAGAAATCTCATCCCCAGGAGTGCCTGACTGTATATTTATATCATCTGAATTAATTCTTTTTTACTTAATAGCCTCTGCTTTGGCCTTCTATATCCCATTCATCACATCACACCATTCTGATTTTGCCACTTTTGTGAGATCCATTGTGATTCCCTTGCACAGGCCAAGCAATGAGTATATATTTATCATGTTAGTTGTATACCACCTTTCAGGGCTGTACAATCCTCCCCAGGCAGTTCACATAATAAAACAATTTAAAAGAATAAAGCACAAATGTCACAATAAAATAACAGTTCAGGATGTACACACCATACATTAGAAGCACATACCATATTTTTTGCTCTATAAGACTCCCTTTTCCCCTCTTAAAAAGTAATGGGAAATGTGTGTGCGTCTTATGGAGCAAATGCAGGCTGCGCAGCTATCACAGAAGCCAGAACAGCAAGAGGGATTGCTGCTTTCATTGTGCAGCGATCCCTCTTGCTGTTCTGGCTTCTGAGATTCAGAATATTTTTTTTCTTGTTTTCCTCCTCCAAAAACTAGGTACGTCTTGTGCGTCTTATAGAGCGAAAAATACGGTAACTTTCCCCAAATAATCCTGGGAGCTATCACCTGTTAAGGATGCATGGAATAGCACAGTTAGTAGAGTACGAGACTTTTAATCTCAGGGTCATTGATTCAATCCCCATGTTGGGCAAAAGATTCCAGCATTGCAGGGATTGGACTAAATGACCCTTGTGGTCCCTTCCAGTTCTTCAGTTCTATGATTCTGTGATTGTATCTCTGCCATATTGTACTTTCTCTCTCTCAGCACCCCACTCCCAAATATTAGCAAAGCAACACAGGGCTGCATCGCAGGGCTAACATAACCTACCTTTTCTCAACCTCCAGATCCCAAGAGCTTCATAAAACCCAAGGAAGTGCCGTCTGCATTTTCTGGACTTTTTGAGTCATTTTGAGGTTCACTCATTGACTAACACTGAAAGGTGGGAGCAGGCTCATATCTCCCAAAGCAATTGCTTTGATTGAAGGGCAGTGTGGCAGACATGCCTGACCAGCAGTGATGCTTAATTTGTCCTGAAGTCAATCCATTGCTCTGTAGATCTTGTTTTAAAGCACTGTACTGCTGTGCTAGCCACTGAGAAGTAGCCTCTCTTTCCAATTAACTTTGTGTCTCTGATCAAGGAATGGTTTTGTAAACCCAGACTAGCTCCCAGAATGCTGAGTTCCCTCCAGGCCCTTGTGAAAGTTTTGGTATCTACTTGGTATAAAAATAATTGCTTATATTCAACTTTGCTGGGACCTATCTATAGGAATATACATAATCCAAGTTCTAAGTATCAGAGTTGGCTGTCTCCTCTTAGCAAATTGGATGAATTTCCTCCAGTTCTGTCAGTCTTCGAACCAAAGTGCATGTAACTGAGCGTCATGTATATGCAGTTTCGTGCCATGTTTGGTTTTTTAATCACAAAGCACTACTGTGAGGGCTGTGAAGGCTGCCAAAGATCCTGCATGAGGCTTTCCCATTGGATGCTTCCCCACCCCCTCTCTCACACACACATATTTGAAAAAATGAGTGGGGGAAAATGTGACAGTTCAATCCTAGGACAATGTCATGGATTGAGTCTAGGAGCTCCTGCATGCAAAGCTGATGTTATAACACTGAGCTGGGAAGGTAGCTTTCATGCTACCAGGACCCTGGATTTCCACTTTGGTCTTTTGGTATATGAGTTTCCTTGTGGCTTTGTTGTTCTACCTATATGTAGTGATAAGGAGGAAAGCTTGGATCTTGTGGTTGGTACAGTCAGCAGAGAGGAGCTTGCCATGTCTCTGAAACAGCCTTGTGAAGATTTCACAACAGCCTATTCTGTTTCTCCTCCATCTTGAGCGAATCTGCTGTACTTTAGCAGGATTGAAAGTGGGCAAACAAGTACGTTCAGTATTTGCATTTTGGCTATCATTCTAAACACAATTACTTGGTAGCATGTTGGCACCAATAAAGCTCAACTCCAGGGAAATGTCTTAAGTAAGAGAGTAAACATGCAAGTTAAAATAGCATGAGCATGAGCATGAGCAAACATTTTGGACAGCTCAAAAGAATAAGACAAAGCTATCCAAAATGTCCTTATTCTCTCACCCTTTATCCCTCTGATACACAGAGGACAATCCACTCTGATTTATGGGGGTTCATCATAAATCTCTGCTCTTCACCCCATTAGATGCTGAAATACCCTTTGATGTCAAGTAAATGCTGTTTACATTGCTTCCCCTTTGTGATAACTGTTGAAACATAGTTCTCCAAACTTCTCCAGATTTTTCCAAAATGCCCACTTTTGTCATGCAAGAAAATCCTGTGTATCATCTGAAATCTATCATACCAATATAATAGACTTATAATGGCACACCCAAAAATACTGCAGCCAATTTGAATAGAGTTGGTTCATCTAATGCAGCCAGAAACTCACTGTGTGACTCTGAGCAGCTCTCATCAGCACCAGCTGGGATGGCCAATGGTTAGGGATGATGGAAGCTGTAGTCCAACTAGATCTGGAGAGCCACGGTGTCCCCACTCCTTACGTCCTGAACAGTGTGCTAATAAATTGGTGGCATTGGTGGTTAGGAGTGCCTGTTTTCAGCTATGACTGGTTTTCCAGCTATGCCTCCTTTTGGACAATGATGACTTGGGCACAGTACTCCATGCTCTGGTAGCTTCTAGATTAGATTATTTCAATGTGTTCTACATGGAGCTGCTCTAAGAGATGGCTCAGAAACTTCACCCCAAAGTGTAGAAGCCAGATTATTGGCTGGGGTTGCCTTTAGAACTCATAGAACTCTTGTTCTAAAACAACTGCACTGGTCACCAGTTTGTTTCTGGGCCTAATTTAAGGCACTCACATTAGTGTTTCAAGCCCTAAACAATTTAGGCCCCAGATATTAGAGACTGCCAACTTCCCTACAGATCCTGTTCGGTGTTAATATCAGTAGAGGGGACTTCCTGGTAGTTCCACTGCCCTCAGAAGCTTGGCTGGTTTTGGCCCAGGAGAGGACATTCTCTGTGGCAGTCCCCAAGTTGTGTAATTCCTCCCCCACAGTATCTGGAACCTATAGTATACATCTTTCATCAAATGCTAAAGACACATCTTTTTGCCCTTGAAGACACAGCTCTTTGCCTTGGGCTTTGGCACTTGAGATGCGTGTTTTCAGGATCCATCTTATTCTTCTAACTGCATCCCACCCTATAACCTGCTGGTGAAGGGTGAGTAACAACAACAACAACAACAACAACAACAACAACAACAACAACAACTGTAAACGGATTCAGCCCCTGTTTACATTACTTTGCCACTGGTTTCTAGCTAAGCCAGTTCCATCTACATATATATGAAAGATGAGACATTGTCACCCAAGGGGTTTGTGCATTTCTTACGTTGATGTCAGTAAGGTCCTCCAACCACTATTTATCTCTCTGCATATCCCTCAACCATCCCGATTTGAGTGGGACATCCCAGAATTACAGAAATCATCCCGGTTTCAAACTGGATCCCAAAATGTCCCTTTTTTGGTCTTGTGCTCTCATGCGAACCAGCTGGCTTGCACCAGAGCGCTGGACCAAAAGACACATGTTTTCTTGGCCTCACACTCTTGCATGAGTCAGCTGACTCTCACAAGGGCTTGGGACCAAAAAACGAGTGTCCAATTTTGATCTGCTGGATATTGGAGGGTATGAATTATTTGGACTTGTTACATTTGCATCTCCAGCCTTCCTCCAAGGTGTTTAGTACAATCAGAGAAGTTCTCTCATTTTAGACTATACATGTGCACACTTATAAGAAAAATAGCCACAGAAGGCTGTGATTGTAATGAGAAAACAGCAGGGGACACAGGTCTTTCTCCACTGGTCACCTTTCTACTCAAAATCACTCTACCCAAATTGTTTCTCCCCACCCCCTCCATATGGGAAAACATAAAAAGCCAAAGTGCATTGATAGCCGCCATCCCAGCCTTAAAACCAGGAGGAACATTTTCATCAGCAATGACAAATTACCATAAGAATAAATATGAAAACAAACAGGCTTTCCCTTTACCAGTGACAGAGCCTGTTATCTAAACCTTCTAAAGGTACTGCCATTGCTTTTGCCAAGCCTTTGTCCATAAGCACCTTTTTAAGAAAACCAAACCAAAAGGCTTACAATTTCCACAAAGCAATTTCCAAACATAGCTGACATGGCTGGCACTATCTTATAACGGGTACTTATCCTTTATCTTTATCCTTAATTTTCCTCTGTTGTATTTCTCAGCATAAAGCAAACCAAAAACTAGTATTTCCTTTAGAGGCAACATATCAGAAGCCTGAAAAGTTGTTTCATGTCTTTGCAGGAAGTACCTGCCCAGCCTATTGATCCATGACACAAAACTGAGGGAGTTGCTAAGACTAGGAAGCCTCCAAGAAAGACATAAAGCTCATTATTCGCAGGTTCAGCTTGAACATGCCATGAATCTCCTAAGTTTCCTACTATTTTCCTTTCTGATTGTCTGTGATCAGTGCTGCATATATTAAACCTGGCCTGCAGTGCGCCACAGACACCCTTAACAATGCTGTTAAATCATTCACTGGGTGGCACCCAAGAGCCAGCTGAGAGATGTATTGAATTGCAGACACTCTCTAATACACACATTTAAACAATTTCCTCCGTCTTCAGTGAAATTATGCTAATATTTTAGTTAGGTTTCCTTAAGTCTGGAACTCAAATTAAGTCTGTCTGTTTCATTTTTATGATAGCGCTTGAAATCACTTGCAGACAAGGGGCTGTTGGATCGTGAGATTTATGGTAGCAATGCCGCAAAGGTGAAACACATCCTGGGGAAGAGGAAAGCAATATGTATAGCCAATGTTTTTACTGCAGTAAACTTTATGGCAGCATTAAGGGAATAGTTACAAATCAGTTTGATGGTGTTGCTTTCATTGAGAATGAGTATATTTACACTTGCAAGCTTTCTCTTAATAATATCCAGCGTCTTTTATACAATGAGGTTAGTGAAGGTGGAGTCAAAGCATATTTCAAGGGTGACAAAGTTTGTTATTTTTCTCTCCTCGTCCATCCTTTTAATTTACCTTCCTGAAATGAGCTTGAAATAGCCCCTGCAAGTCTCGAGTCAAGGATCAGTTATTTTACTGACCGTTCTTGAAGTTTTTGAAGATGCTGCAGAACCTTTATTTTTACTCTCAGATGCTTTGATCCAAAGAGGTCTATCCAGGAGCACACATACATATTATCCTTGAAAACAGGGGTACTTAACCTGTGGTCTATGGACCCTTAAGGAGTCTCTGAATGGGCTTCAGGGGGTCTTGTAAACTGGGCACAAAAATGATTTTTACAATGTAATAAAATATATGCAAAATCTTGTCTATATGTGCTTTTGTCTGCAAAGGGGGTCCATATTCTCAAAGGGTCCAGGAGTCAAAAAAAGGTTAAGAACCACTGTTTTAAAGAGAGAGAGAGAGAGAGAGAGAGAGAGAGAGAGAGAGAGAGTCTACTTTCAGCATTAATTTCCTAGGAAGACTATGCTTGAGGGTGAATCTTCAAATCATGAAGCACCTTTCAAAAAAAACAACAAAATCAGTGTGAGAAACATTATTGGATCTCATAATGCTCTGCAATAGTTTGCCTTCTTGTGGAGTAAAGCATTTTAAAATATCTCACTTTAACACAAAGAACTAAAAGCATAAGAAGAGCCTGCTGGACTTTTGTTATGCTTTTAGCTAGCCCTGAGCCTAAGCACTCACCTATCCCAGCACCCTGCTCTTATAGTGGTCAATTAGATGTTTATGGGAAGTCCATAAGCAGGGCAATTTGTACTGTTCACATTGTTTATTTAACACAGGGATGGGGGACCTGTGGACCTTCAGCTATTGTTGGACTCTAACTCCCATCAGCTCCAGCCAGCATGACCAATGGTCAGGGGTGGTGGAAGTCAGAATTCAGTAACAAATTCCCACCCCTGGTTTCAAGCCTTTTAGGACATAGCTCTGCCACAATCCAAAATAAGAAAAGTTAAAATACAGTAAAGCCATCAAATTATAATACATTATTACTTGACAGCAGTTTAAGACATAAGCCTCAATCATACTATAAGTTTCTAGAACATGCATTAATCTAACACTAGAGTCCTGTTCATGCATTACTCCTATTCATTTTGCTCCATGGGACATCCATGTAAGTGTATATAGGATTGCAGCCTTGTGGTTGCATCCAACTAAGTCCTATTCATGTGTAAACCCATTGAAATCAATGAAATTAAACAATTTTCATTACCGGTAATTCCAAGGGTTTTACTCTGAGTCACATTTGATACACTCCAAACTTTGGCTATTTTCTGTTTTTTTCCACACAAATCTGAATACAAAAAAAAGTAACTCTCAAGCAATGATATATTCTTTAGGTTGTTACTTTTTATTTATTTTACTTACTATTATAATACCAGCCTCTTCAGTTCTTTGCAATTGTCTACTTATTATAGAATTTGGGATATTGCAGAACAATTATTTCCCCCCACAAAGATGAATCAGGCAAGGCAGGTTTGCACAAGTTATTTGAAACGCCAATTGACTTATAGGATCTTATTTTAAAATGTGCATATTTTAACAGTTGACGTGTAGCTGGATGGGCACATTCAACTAGGAACTTTTGCAGTAAAAATAAATAGTATACTTAATATAGTTAAGCTACAGTGCTATATATCACAGACTGTGTATGAGCTATTAAGTCACTGCCCAAAGCAGTGTATTGAATGTTAAGAGCATACACAGAGCAAGACACATCACTGAATGTTAATCAGCTTCCTGAATTTTTCTATAAGCAGTGCCTAGAAACACAACTCAGCTTTCTGTTACCAGGAGAGAAGGGGAGGAATGATTTCTGGGTGCTGAAAAATTACACTGGAGACACTTCAGACAGAAAATAATATTCTACATTAAAAGCGCTCAAGACAGCTAAGAGAAAAATCTGCACGTGGAAGGCTGGGGTCCCGGTTTCTCCTGCTCATATAAAGTCACGTCAGACTCTTCTCTGTTCATCATGGAAAATAGAACTTCCCCTGCACGCATTCTGTACCACTCTTAGATTTAACGGATTCCCCTCACCAATGAAATATGAAACTTCATGGATCCTTTGTGCAGAGAGCTTCAGGAAGAGTTGCAAAAAGAAAATGAAACAAGATCGTTGGAATCTTTCTGCAGGTAAAATGTGTTATCTACATGACTCATATGGTGCATACATACAGAGCAAAACCTACTGGGTTTGTGACTGAATTGAATGCTAAGTACACAAAGAGAGCAAGGCAGGAGGTGGAGGGAGATTCTGTGATGGAGCATCGTTCACACACAAACACCTGCTTTTTAGCTGCAGCCAGTTTACTAGAGTTTTGAGCAATTTTGAGAGGGCTGGTGGGGGCGGAAAGGGGGCTGAGAAACTTGCAGACCCATTGCCTCTCACAACATACTCCCCAATGCCTTCCCCCACCACCAGAGGGACATACTCATCCATTGAGTTTTCTATGGCCATCCCAGTGGCAAGCCTCCCTTAGCACCAGCTCCAGTAGCCCAGGCAGCTTTTTGTTATGGTGCAATCCTCTGCAAGTGTACACATGCACTTGAGCGCTGTTGGTTAGCTTTAACTAATTTTACACTTGCACTGCAATTCCATACACATCTATTGAGATATAAGCCCCAGTGAACTCAAAGAAACTCCCACAGAAGCAGGTCTAGGACTGCAATCTGAGAAGCACATTTTACCCGACTGAGAACGCAGCAGCAGAAGTCATCAGTTGTTAGTGACGGTTACTTCAATAAAGTTTGTTACACGGTCATATCTGTTTCTGACTTTGTGGGAAGAGGATGTTCCCTGCTGAATGTTCTTCATTGTCCAAGATCATTATCAGCCTGCAAAAAGATCCTTATATAGAAGGGAAACAATGCTGCGAGAATTGCAGCAAATTGGCTACTCTTTGGCCAGGGGAGAACAAAGAGATTCTTAGGACTTCAGAGCAACGTGCTTGGGTTGCTGCTAAAAGTCAGGAAAATATTCTGGCTCGGCATGCAGCTGACAATGGGTTTCATCACTTATATTCCTCTTTTTAAAAGAAAAAAAGAAAAAAGAACAGGTTGTTATATTAATAATATGTGTGACCTTTTAAAAATATAACACTATGCGTTCTTTAGTAATGATGGCATTTTAGTATTGTATTTTTGTTATGGCTTGTGGCAGGAATGGGGAACATTTTTCAACCTAAGAGTTGCCTGCCCTTCCAGGTTGCCTTCTGGGGGCCACATGCCGGGGGGGGGCCAGGGCCAGGAGTAGAAGTGGGTGGAGCATCCAGTAAAGCCAGCAGCACTACTGGAGTTCAAGGATACATTCTAGCCAGGCGAAAACATTCCAGGAGGGTGCAAACCAGGACTGGGGAGAATCCTGAGGGCCAGATATTTGGCCCCCAGGCCCAAAGCTCCCCATCCCCAACTTATGGCAATAGAAATAAAACATGCCTTTCTGCATATTTATGCAGAAGTAAATCCCATTGTCTTCAGTGGAGCCATTTCCCAGAAAAGGATATGAAGTACTTCTGCCTCAGCCACAGTAAGACGTCTGAGTAAACATGTGTGGGATTGCTGTGCAAGAGAAACAACAGCCAAGTGACAAGGACTGCGTCCAAAAGTGTTCTCTTAATGTGTGTGTGTGGTTGGGTGATTGCTCCTACCTTTTCTAAATTCTGAAGTGCTGCATTTATTGTTATATTTGCCGTAAGATGCCCAGAGTGGCTGGGGAAACCCAGACAGATGGGTGGAGTATTATTATTATTATTATTATTATTATTATTATTATTAGTCAGAACATAAATAAGTCTGAAGGCAAATAAATACAAACTGCTGCTTACGTCTTTTACAATGGCAAGGAAAATAAGGTGTGATGAATTGGGAATACGGAGGAAGTTTTGTATTTCAAAAACCCAGATCTTTGCTTTTTAAGGGTTGCTTCATATTTCAGAGACCTTCCACTCCTTGCTAATGTTTTAATTATTATTAGGGTTGTTAGCTTTAGATTCAGTTGACGAATTGCTCCATATTTTTAACTAGTTAATTGTGTTCAGTTTATATAAAATCTTCAAATTTTCAATGATTTTGTGCCTAATTTAGGGCAATGGGAGATAATTCAACATGAAAAGTTACTACACATTAAATAAAAAGGCTGTCTTGTTTTTTTCAGTGTGCCCAACAGCAACACACCAGAAGCAAAATAGCTCCCCAAAGGTGTAAATCCCTAACATTCATTTAGCATTTCAAATGCTTGAAATAGTTTCAGTGTTTACCCTTACTTGACCAAATCTATTAAAGCTGTAGCCTTAGTGATAACATTGCAAACTGTCAATTCTGTCAAGCACAAAGGCTGCATTTGCACAACCCAATAAGTTCCGGTTTATTATTATGCTCTAACCAATTGGATAGCTCATTTGGTTAGAGCATGGTGCTGATAACACCAAGGTTGCAGGTTTGATCCCCATATGGGATAGCTGCTTATTCTTGCATTGCTGGGTTGGACTAGATGATCCGCAGGGTCCCTTCCAATTCTACGATTCTATGGCAATCAAGATAGCATATTATGGCAATTTCATCCCACGAGTCATAGCCTCAGTAGGAAAGTGCTTGCAAGTGGCAGCAATGACCTGAAAGCTGACATTGCCTCAAAGAAGACCTTTATTTACAGCGAAGCACAACTGAAGCTGTTCTGCCTGTGCATGCCTTGAGTCTTAAGGCATGCAGAATCAATTCAGCCAAGAGATCTTGGCCAAGCGTAGGACCAATGAATTATTTAATGCCTATCATCCTAGCTCTGACATCTCTCTTCCCCATGTCTATTCCTTCTTCAGGTTTGTTGAAATCCATAGTGCTTGATGGGGTCTGCAATAGACAGTAAGTTAGAGGAATTTAGGAAGGAAAATTTGTGTTTCACTTGATCCTTCTCTCAGCACGCAGTAGACTTTTCACAAAAGTCTTTCAGGGCTTTGGAAGGCAAATCCTTGCCTCAGATTCTGTGCACATAAATCCTATTAGTCAGAATTTGGGAAGAGCAACCCCTAACAACCAACTCCCTCTTATTGCATTGTAATCCTATGGTCGTCCCATTTATTGGAATATGACCACGTTGGAAGGAATTGCTTGATGACTGCAATCATGGCATGTCTTTCTGTTGTATTTGTTACACAGCAAAAAGTGATAGCTATCTGCCAGTGCTATAGTTATTTTCTTGGGTGTAGCAGCAAAGACAGGCCACGTGGAAAGCTGGAATTGTTGCAGCAATGCCATTAAAAATATTATCCACTTTAGGTCTACTTAAAGCTGTCATATTCAGTAAACAGAGGGGAGAAAGAACAGCTAGGAAATGTAAACAGTTCTGCTGTACATTTACATTAGACCAAACAGCTCTTTGAGATGAAGTCAGCAATAAGTATTTTCCATTTAAAATTCACCCAGACTTAACAGCAGATACTAGCTGGGTACTGGGATAATCTTCCAAACGGGATAAAACATGCTTGGCAGTCATATTAAACAAATAGTACATTCTCAGCTAATCCTTTTTAACTAGATATTTATTGCAAACCTGGGGGACATGTTAAATGCTGACTATTTTCTATACTTTATGTGATATTAGTGGTTCCTTTAAAAAGCTGAGTAGTATTCAGAAATGTACACTGTACAGTCACGCTGCTGTACTTATCTTGGCTTTGTATCTGTGTCAATTTTTAAGTAGAAAATATAGCCCCACTTCAATTTCATTGTGAGTTGCGGGTGGTCAAACAAACATCTTGATGGCATTAATGTGTTTGAAATTAAATAGTGGATAACAATTAGGGATCTTCAAGCTGGGCCCCATTTTGTATCAGTTTCTCCGTGGACTTTTAGTGCATTAATTCACCATTGTCATATGAAAAATGAGAAAATGGTACTTAGATAGTTCCTCTTTACTTTCTATTTCATTTCTTCCATCACTAAATAATAATATGCCTGTATAGTTACTCTTCAGATGAAACAGTGGCATTTATGCTCACCCCACCAACTGTGTTTAAATATCAGTGTTGTTTTGCATTTACTATATCTATGTGCACTGAACTCAAACTGCAGATATAAAATAGATTTGGCAACGTTCTTAACTGAACCAACTGAGGTTGGCATAACTGAAATGCTTGCCTTATCCTACACCAACGTGGGTGGTGAGAACAGGGATGGGAAACCTTTGGCACTCCTGATGTTGTTGGGCATGGCCAATGTTCAGGGATGATGGGAAATATAGACCAATAACATATCAAAGGCCACTGGCTTCCCATCCTTCATCTAGAATAGGCATAGGCAAACTCGGCCCTCCAGATGTTTTTAGACTACAATTCCCATCATCCCTGACCACTGGTCCTGTTAGCTATGCCTGATCTAGAACAGTGTTTCCCAAACTTGGGTCCCCAGCTGTTTTTAGACTACAACTCCCATCATCCCTAGCTAGCAGTGGTCAGGGATGATGGGAATTGTAGTCCAAAACCAGCTGGAGACCCAAGTTTGGGAAACACTGTTCTAGAACAGGGGTCAGCAAACTTTTTCAGCAGGGGGCCGGTCCACTGTCCCTCAGACCTTATGGGGGGCTGGACTATATTTTGAAGAAGAAAAAATGAACGATTTTTGCCTGCCCTCAAAGAGGCCTGAGGATGCTTCGCTTAACCTGTCCCAGCTGTTGTCCCAATAGCCGCAGTTAGGCTTCTCCAGCCAGCCAGGTGCTGTGGCGGGGTAGGAGGCTGCGTTGGCCAGTGAAGACAGAAGCAGTATCCCCAGCGGAGGAGTCGTGGATGGAGGTAGGGGAACCGGGGCGTTGTTGGAGCTTTTCCTCACCACCTGCTGCTGCTGCTGCTTCCCAAGAGGCACCACGGAGAAGAAGACAGAGCTGCCTCCCAACCCTCAAGCAGTGGCTGCGGTGGCCGCAACAACCCGCCTGAATGCCATGGGAGGAGCGAAGGAGGCAGGTGGCGAGGAAGAAAGCGCACAAGGAAGTGGCGCAGAAAAGGTGCGCAGAGAAGGAAGGAAGGGTGGACTGAGGGACAGGAAGGAGGGGTAGGAGGAAAATTCAGCAGCAGCTGGCAGCCAGTGACACACACACCCTTCACAGCACCGCCCTGCTGGCAGGTGGGCGAGCCGACTCCTGCTGTCGATGGCGCCCCGCATGCTCTGTCCCTGAGGAGAAAAGTCCCGCCGTGTGAGGGAGAGGAAGGGAGAGGGAAAGAACGCATGCGCTGGCGATTGACGTGGCAATTCCCAGACCGTCTGCAGGCCGTATCTAGAAAGCAATTGGGTCTGATCTGTGGAGTTTGGAACAGACAGGTTTAAAACTCCGTGGTGCCCTGCATCTGGGAGGGGCCGGAAGCAGGGCTTTACGTCACAGGCTTTGTCTGTGAGAGTTACTTTCAGTTCTACCGAGAGACACTGAAAGGCACAGCTAAACGGACAGGCTGTGTCTGTGTGCTTTTGGGAAGCACGGAGAATGCAGGAAAACTCCGATGGAGAGACTGATTTATAGCTTGTAAATAAACGCTTCTAGAGATAAGAACCGATCTGTCTTTTGGACTTGATTTATCCCTTTCTCACATGGACTCAGGACCGCTGCATTACTCTGCTAGGCCAGCTCAGAGCTTCCAGGGATACGGAGCTGAACTGGGAAGCTTGCTGGACCCAATATTCCGGACGGGGAATTTATTTTCATTCCCAAATGAATGGCCCACAGGCCTTACTTTGCAAATGGCCCACAGGCCTTACTTTGCCGAACCATGTTCTTGAAGAATGACCCAAGGTTCAGTGGCGTCACAACAGGGGGGGCGTGGGGAACGGTACACCCCAGGTTCCATGTCTGTGGGGGTGACAAGAAGTAATCCCATCAGGGCTTGCAGCAGTGTGAGCAGCCATCGCACTGCTGCAGTCGCCTTTGGAGGATCCTCTGTTTGTGGCTACAGCTGCGAGCAGAGAATCTCGGTGCCGGCAGCAAACCACTAAGTACAGCGCATGTGTGGCGTCGCTATGTACGCCGTTGTACGTAGCTATGCCGCACATGCACCCTACATTGTGACCTCTGCCCCAGGTGTCACAATGCCTTCCTTTGCCCCTGCCAAGGTGTATTAACCAAGGTCCAGATGCATATTGTGGTGGCACCATGGCTAATAACAATTTCTTGAAAACGAGAGGAATGCTTGTGGGCATACTGAAAAGAGTAGCTTCCTATTTTATCAAGTGTGTGATAACTGCCTCTGTCAATGATGATACACAAATGGAAAACTCCAGAAAAGCATTTAGCATGAAGGAGTCTGCCTTTCATAACCAAATATAAAGCCATCCTGGATGTTTGTTTTCACAAAATAAATAAATGATCCTTAAAAAATGTATGCCTCAGTGGCACCCCTTATAAATTTAAGTCCCAAATTAAATTTAGAAACGCTACTCCAAGTTTATTAGCACTTCATTAATCTGCATTTCAGCAATCTACAGTCTTAACTGTGAAAAACAGAAAACAAGTTTGCTGAAAGGGATCTTTTTTTACAAAAGTTTTTTTTATAAAAAGGGTGGACTTATTTTCACGTCAATGCATGTATGCACCTTCTTACATCCAAAAGTACTAATCCACACTTTGGCAGGGTGCAATATGATTATTATTTGTCACTGCAGTGACTCCTGGCCCATTAGTAACAAAAAAAGAACTTTTAAAAGGCTTCCAAGAATCATGATTAACTTAAAAAAAACCCCTCACTTGTAAGTTAGTGGGTGTGTTCTGCGTGTTTTTTCGCTATTGAATTTGCCCCAGAAAAGTTTCCATCCACAAATCACAAGCATTACAAGCAAGACAGTGTTTACTGGCATCTGTGAAAACCCACAAAATCCTGTCACATTCCATCCTTAAGAAAGTTGCTTACACCCCAGCAGTAAAATTGCTTACATTTGTGTAACCTATTAACAAGGAATTGAATGTCTCTTACTAGAACAGCAACAATCTATTATTGTTTGATGGGGCAGATCTATGGAACAATACAGCCCATGATTACTGATGGCAGAAGAAGAAATAGTGTGTGTGCTATATTATTTTGTTGCAAGGCTTGCATACTATAGCTTTATGGGCCATTTTTTGGTACCCCACAGAGATTTTATTTAACCTGCCCTGTATTGGAAAGTGTCTAGGAGCAGCTTAGAATCCAAAGCAGCAGAGTGGTCCTAAGGCTGTTTTTGTTTGAACCACAAGTATATTTTCATGGCAAGGTGATCAGATCTGGATATCTCAATCTCGCACATATTTTGGAATTTATATCCAAACTGTTCAAATTGATTCATAACATTCATAAAATGGCTGCCTGCATGACCCAGTCCTGGAACACTGGTGAACCTTTGCGTCTCACATTTCAATGGTGCCCTGTGTGATGTCATAATCTGGCACATACACCCCGCCTTCCCTTGGAGTAATGTAGGCGGAGTCTGCTCTGGCACCCCAAGAAACTCTGCGCCCAGTGCAACCACACCAGTCATGCTCCCCTGGAGCTGCCTCTGCCTGGAATCTTGTTGTAAGACCAGAGTGGGGAATCTTTTTATGCCTGAGGGCCACATTTCCTTCTAGCCAACCTTCCAAGGGCCACACATCCGTGATGGGTGGGGCCAGAGACAAAAGTGGGAGGAGCAACTAATGTAAATTTTACCTTTGTGCGATAGGCTAGTTTCTACACATACACACTCCCTGTCTGTCCTCCCTCCAGGTAAGCAAGAGGCAGTATCAAAGTTCAATGACATATTCCAGCCAGGCAAAATAACTTGGGAGTGCAAAGAAGGGTCAGTGTGCCCTGGTGTCAGGGGTTGGACTGAGGAGGAATGGTGGGGGCCACCCCTCCTTTTCCTGAACCTTCCCGAGAACAGGAGGACAGTATAGATTTAGAATAGTGGTTTGCAGAAGGGCATAGTTCAGAGGCTGCAGAGGGGAGAAGCTGGGAAATATTGGGAGAGGAACAGCAGGAAGAAGAAGCACCAGAGGAGAGACTGATGACAGACTCAGTGTCTTTGGAAAGCATTCCTGACCCCCCCCCCCTTCCAGGACCAGGCGAGCATTGAGAGTAGTAGAACAGAAAGATCAAAGGAAGAAAGCTCAGATTAGCCAACGCAGGGGTGATGTAGAATAGGAGAGGTGGAGGGGGTGGGACTTTACTCGGAGCAATGCCACTATCTTTGGGAGACTGTATTCCTTCATCTCTCTCTGTGCACAGTGAATAAATTACTTGGTAAGAACTTTTCTTGTTTACCTGCTTCTTGGCTGCCACCATGGGAGGGATTGGATTCCCTGAAGCCTGACACCTGGGGAGAGTGGGGTACCCTGGGAAGGGTTTCAAGGGCCAGCTAAAAAAGTCTAGAGGGCAATGTACAGCCCCTGGGCCTGAGGCTCCCCACACCTGCTTTAAGGCAAGGTTTTGATCGTAGAAGAACATGTGAAGTTATACTAAAGAAAATAATGTCTCTTGAGTGTGAGCGAATAACAGATAGCTGGACCACCACATGACAGGGCTTTCTAACATGTCACCTCTGTTTTCCTCTGAGTTTCCACACCATCACCCTCATCGGGAATTAAGAGGTTTGAGGAAGAGAGTATGACCTCCAGGGAGGTTTGAGATCCAGCACCTATTGTTTTAGAAATTAAGCACTGTGTCTCAGTCTGGGCAATAGCTTGTCTTTCTAGCCAATACAGTGGTACCTCGGGTTACAAAACTTCAGGTTACAGATGCTTCAGATTATAGACTCCACTAACCCAGAAATAGTACCTCGGGTTAAGAACTTTGCTTCAGGATGAGAACAGAAATCGTGTGGTGGCAGCGGGAGGCCCCATTAGCTAAAGTGGTACCTCAGGTTAAGAAAAGTTTCAGGTTAAGAATGGACCTCCAGAACGAATTAAGTTCTTAACCCGGGGTACCACTGTAGTCCTTAGTTGTTCCCCTACAATTCAGTGACTGGTTCAACAAAATTTACAACTGAACAGCATCTGAAACCTCTCCTGCTAACTATCCCACATGGACCCACAACAGAGGGAGCCCAGATGTAAAGTACTGTCAAAAAACCACAGCATGTCATTGCCTGTTAAATCTCTTTGCTTAATTTTTGTTCTGCTATTGAAAAGCTCATTTAAAAGTGGGGGGGGGGGGGGGAGAGAGAAAGATGTGTGTCTGGGAAAAAGCAAAACAGTCTATAGTTCCTCCTCTGTTACTTCACTCTGGCAAAGATATTCACTGTCAGTTCAAATGAGAACTGACTAAAAGTTACATCGGTTTAAAATGAAGTCATGCTGTAGTTAAGATTTAGTGTAGAGCAGCTGTTTTGTTTCATTTTTTAGGCTAACATACAGATTATGGGGTAGACCTGGAAGCTGCGTTGCCTGACTGCTTCTGAGTAAGCTCATGGAATTGCTGTCAGAAGCTGCAGTAGATTTCTTTTATTGGTCTCCATTAAGGAGTCTAGAAATCAGAAAACAAGTTGTCTTGCTTTTGTAAACTGGCTCATTTTCAAGGTTTGGACCTTGCACACTTTCAATATTGCCTCCTACCCTGTGCCTTATTTATGGTCATTGCTAAAAATGCATCGTCACAAGAGTCCCCTTCAGTCTTTTGCTCCATGTGGTCAAAGCATGCTGTTTGGGGAGCAGGGTTGCACACAGAGCCCCTATCCCAGTGTGGCTTACATCACTGCTGCTGGGGATTCCGCCACCCTGACTTCCACACCCTGGGTGGGCAAAATGTCTGCAGGGGCACCTCCATGCAATCTCCACATCCATTCAGACTGCACAGAGGTCTGGAGGAGGGGATGGAGCCAACAAAGATGGTGACGTTAGCAGCAGGGCTAGTACAAATGTCCTTGCTCCTGTGAGCAGCAGCAGACCTTGGGGTCTCAAATTTCAGCAGCGCCCTGTGTGGCACAAAAATTCAGCAGCCCTCTGCCTCCCACTCTCTGTTCTAAATCATAGTTGTAGCGCTCCTGGTGGTGCCCCCAAGACTTCGTGCCCAGGAGGACCAAACTGGTTGTGCTCCCCTAAAACCACCTCTTCTGCCAGCACACATTTTTCGAAGGGGTGGGCTATGACAATCTAGCACTGTGTGTGGCAGTCAAACAGAAGCTATGTGTTGAAGCTTTGTGGTCCAAGCTTTGTTGGACATGGCTGGTGCTCTGGTCTAAAACACTGAGCCTCTTGGGCTTGCCAATCAGAAGGTTGGTGCTTCGAATCCACACGACGGGGTGAGCTCCCATTGCTCTGTCCCAGCTTCTGCTAACCTAGCAGTTCCAAAGCATGCCAGTGTGAGTAGATAAATAGGTACTGCTGCGGCAGGAAGGTAAACGGCATTTCTGTGCACTCTAGTTTCTGTCACGGTGTTCCGTTGCGCCAGAAGCGGTTTAGTCATGGTGGCCACATGACTCAGAAAGCTGTTTGTGCACAATTGTAGGCTCCCTCGGCCTGAAAGCGAGATGAGCACCATAACCCCATAGTCGCCTTTGACTAGGCTTAACCATCCAGGGGTCCTTTACCTTACCCTCTCTTGTGTTTGACCCCAAATTGCTTTGCTGCAGGGTGGCGCGCAGGGAATCAGAAGATGTTGTTTTGGTGCATTTGTAAATGCTGGTTTTACTCCTTGGTGTATAATATATTTTTAACCCCTGAGTCAACCAAGGAATAGGTCACATACATGAACCTTTACCCAGGAAAACCTGGAAATGAGGCTTAAAATCGCTACCATAACAGGATTTGGGGTTACTCGTCATTTGTTTCACAACAGAGTGTTCCCCTTCAGTTATCCTGCCTCTGCTCCTGTTGCAGAGTCTTGAGAAATGGATTGTTAGCATCCTAAGTCCTCCCCGAAGACTGAGCCACTTTCTAGACTAGCGATTCTTCTAACCTTATTAGAATTCCTGTGATTTCAGCCAGCAACCAGGTGGTGGTGGGGAGTCCCCAGCCCCTTCTAAAACTTTCAACAGCTCTTCCCCCAGAGTGAGTTTATTTATGAGGAGGAAGTGTAGGTCTTCCTCATACAGATCTATCACTGAGAAGCTGAGCCACATTCTAAATATCCCAGGCAGTTTCCTGATCCCTTACCCAACTCCCTTGCCTCTTTTGTACATCCTCTTAGTATTCAGTAGAGCCCTACCAAGGATAAACTGCAGTCAGTCAGGCTCTTCTTCATCTAGGTTACTGCTATTCAGACTGTACTTTCTAGCAATGGTTTAACTAGCAGTGGGATTCTCTGCTCTGCACCCACCTTGAGTGCTTCAGCTTGGCTTGAATGTATTGTTATGAGTTGTGGGGGGCGGTGAGGCTGAATGCCTGGGCCCCCTTCTAATTCCTGGATCCAGCACAGATGCAATTGCTGGACTAGCCAGGCCAGCTTGGAAACAGCCTGCTAAAGACGGGTCACTATGGGAGCAAAGGGAGTGGCTCTGCGGCAGAGGTCAGATGAGTGGGCCTCCCTCCCGCAACTGTCTGTTGGTTAAGAAAGACAAAAGGCCGGAGCTGAGATACATGAGCTAGAAGCTGACGCAAAAGCTGTGGGGGGGGGAGAGGGCGCCAAGCCTGATTTCTGCTGGAAATCAGGCTGCGGCTATGGGAGAAGCAAGACCCTCTTGGGGTGTTGATGCTGTGAACCCCTCCATCATAGGTTCAAGTTGTAAAGGTAAAGGTAAAGGGACCCCTGACCATTAGGTCTAGTCATGGAAGACTCTGGGGTTGCGGCGCTCATCTCGCTTTACTGGCTGAGGGAGCTGGTGTACAGCTTCCGGGTCATGTGGCCAGCATGACTAAGTTGCTTCTGGCAAAACCAGAGCAGTGCACAGAAATGCCGCTTATCTTCCCACCGGAGCAGTACCTATTTATCTACTTTCATTTTGACGTGCTTTCGAACTGCTAGGTTGGCAGGAGCAGGGACCAAGCAACGGGAGCAACTTTGAGGGGATTTGAACCCCCGACCTTCTGATCGGCAAGCCCTAGGCTCTGTAGTTTAACCCACAGTGCCACCTGTGTCCCCAAGTTGTATATATGTGTAAATAAACAATATATCCTAAAGACACCCCAGTCTCCACTATGCTTCGTTTCCAAAAGGAAAAATGAACCCTGGGCAAGTGCCTGGAATCTTGCACTGCTTAGAAATTGGAGTGGCATGCAACAGTATTATTGAACTATGATAATGCCTCGTGCTTGGAGGGATGGTTGTGTGAGAGAGAGCGACGGCGTTTGCATGGTTAGAATGTAGCCTAGTATACAGAGCATGAGTCAGGGCCTAAGCCCCAGTTTTCTGCCCCTTTCCCTCCTTTTAAAATGTAGGTGCACAGGATGTCATCAATTGCTGCATATGGGAATCCAATATATCTAAAATATGTAAGCTAGTCATATTATTTTTCTCCTATTTCTAAAAGCCACATTGTAGTTTTCTATAATAAGGCAGCTCATCACAATAGTAGTGTGCTTGGAATAAAACTCAGTATTTTTAACTCGAGTCTCCTTTTCTGCATTTAAACACATTTCCCCCAGTAATGCATTCCAACTGTCTCATTCCCACTAAGAGAACTTTACTAGTTAGGCAAGATACTGTGCCAAATGAATTAGGGTTTAATTGCTCCTGTTGGGATATGGATGTTTATGCCATTAATAGAGTTTGCCTAATGACTTTCATCCTGCCTATTAAAAAGATTTCCATACTAAGGCATGAGTGTAGGCAGCATGTAAGTAAAGGCACCACAACAGCTTACTTTTCCTTCAGTGTAGCACCAGGTTTCATCCCACGTTTCTTATAGACCCTGGAGCCTTCCTACCCCTCTGTGGGTATACTTATATCCGGAGATATACTTATATAAGGAGATCAGTGCTTTTTTTCAGCCAGAACTTTCCAGAGCTCAGTTCCGGCACTTCTCAGGTGGGCGCCATTGCCATTATAAGAAAACAGGGGAGTCAGTCATGGTGAGTTCCAGCACCTCTTCTTCCAGAAAAGTAGTTCTGATCTTGGTGCTTCCATACGTCTTAAAATTGCAAACAGATCAGATATCACAAACAAATCATTGGCAACAGATTTATATTTTAACACCAGATTTTCCATGTAAAGGGTAAATCTGGGTTAAGGGCAGGGATGATATGGGCTTGCAGTTTGATGCCAGGGGCATCGTGTGGTTGCTGTGAAAAGTGTGCATGCGTGATCAGCACTCATCCACAATAAATCCCCACCTGAAAGCACCCAGAGACTCCTTATGAGATTGTGTGTGCCTGTGTGTAAATATCTAACTTCTGTCGGGGTGTATAAAGATATAGGGAATTATATGCCTATTGGTTGGCTTGAAACCTTTAAAAGAGTTTGCACCCTTCATGAAGGAGCTGGTATGTAGCTTGGGAGTATTCTTAGATCCATCACTGCCACTGAAGGGGCAGATCTTCTCAGTGTCTAAGAGTGGTTTCTTCCAACTTCAGCTGGTACACTAGCTATGGCTATTTCTGGACAGGGATAGACTAACAAGCCTGTACTACTGTCCAGACTGCACTATTGCAATTCACTCTTAGTGGAGCTACTCTTGAGACTGGTTTGGAAATTGCAGAACGTTGCAACCCAGCTTTTGGCCAGAGCAGCTCCTTACTAACATACAACAGTGCTGCTGACAGCTCTGCCGTGGCTGATAGTATATTACTGAGCTAAGATCAAGGTATTACTGTTAGCGTATTTAGTTCCTAGGATGAGATTATATGAAGGACCATCTTGTGCCTTATACACCATCCAGATCAGAGCAACCATCTGGAGAAGCCCTTGTGAATGTCCCACAGTTATCGTTTAGCATAGTGGCACAAGTATTTTGTAAGACTGCTCCTACTGAAATCAAGCAGAAACTTACAATTCTGATATTTTGCTATTCGCTAAAAATGTTTTTGTTTCAGCAAACAATTTTAGAGAATTAATATGATTCAGTGTTGGTCATTCGTATTTTATGATTTTGTAATTTTATGATGTTCTAATGATTTTATGGGTCACAGCCGGTTTTTTTTAAATGAGTGCGTGTTTAATAAGCAATCTTATAAATAAAAATTAAAAAGCCATTCATTGTTTCAATTCATTGACATTCTCTATTCCCAATTCAAATTTATTCTGTGTTTATATTTTGCTTAGTTTATGTGGTTAAATATTATTGTTATTAGATCATATTTGGTTAGTAGATGTTAAGTAAAATGCCTCCCAGGATAACACACACATTTCCTGAAAGATCAGGCTGTTCTGTCTTTTACACACATTTTATTCATTTCTTCTTAGTTCTTTGGGAGTGGGAATAAGACTGCATCAAAATTGTGTAAACAGGTTTCATCTCAGTTTTTAATCTTAGCTCAGTGCTAAACTTGGCTAGGGTACTTCCTAATTTTCAAGACAAAATCTCACTCATTCTACAAAACTCTTATTCTTGTTTGACATGTGTTCTCCAGTGGGAATCCTACCATCCTTTGATTTAATTCTTCCAGATGTTTCGTGCAAGCTATTACCAGAAGCAATTCTGCAAGAGCAAGACACAAGGCATGGAGTCTGCCTGTCAGCAAGAGTTTGGGAGTAAGCTCGCTAGATGCTCACTGCTCAGAAAGGAGTGTGAACAAAAGATTCGGGAGCACAGACTAGATTGAATGAAATTTCAGTTGCTGAAAGAACTGCAGCAAAGGAGCTCCAGAATACAACAGGCTATGACTTATCAAAAAAGTGATACATAGCAAATACGAAAGATGGTGGGAATGTATCTGCAGGATGAGAGGCGAGCAAATGATGTGCAGGATTTATTTTTAAGTACTTCGTCTTATTTAAAAACAGACAAAGAATTAAAGGGATTAAAAGAAGTAGAAAAAAAATACATAAAAACGAGAAACTAAACTAAATACTAGCACAATTAACAAAATTTAAAAATAGAAACATCTGACACTTCTAAACAAACAGGAACAAGATTTTAATATATTTTAGCTGTGGGGGAGTCTGGAACATTAATGGCAAGTAGAAGAGCAGATGGTTCAAAATGGATAAATTTTCTAACTGCAGTTAAGAGTCAAGAAAATGTCTCGATGGCAATAACAAAAGAAATAGAAGATGAATTCAATTCTTAAGTTTTCTAAACTTTATTTTTTGCAGGTTCAGAGAGCATTTAAAGAAAAGGTTGAAGTAGGGCAGAACATCACTGCCAACTTCTTAGCAGGGATGTCACTGCTGCTTACTAAAAGTGGGGCAAGGCAGTGGGGAATTTGGTGTGGTGCAGGTGCATTGGGGAGCACCAGATTACCTCTGCTGAGACACCCTCATGGTCCGGACCACCCTACTGCTTCACCCCTCTTCTTCCCCCTCCCACTGAGCAGCAGGGACACACCAGCCAGGAACCTGGCAAACAGCTTCTGGAAGCCATTAAGTCATCACTGCTTGGTAGAATAAATAACAACAGCTTATCTTCCAGTACTGTGTTTTCTGTTATAAAATGAACCTGTTTATGTGCTAGAGAAAGAGCGATATATGTGGCAAAGTTTGATATCGAATTTTATTTGGAATGTGAGAACAGAGAAATAAACTCGGATAAGGTATTTCTGAGTAGTTTGTGATCAATGGAAGAGAGGAGGGTTGGGTGTTCCCAATGGTACAAACATGTCAATAGTTTAATAGGGTTACATCAGAGAATGAAAGGTTCTAATTAAGGCTATTTTTGTCAGCAGAACAAGCAAGCACCATAGAACAAGTAAGAGGTCAGATATGTTTGTCTAAAGTGGTAAGTTGCAGATCTTATATATAACTTCATAATAATATATATATATATATATATATATATATATATATATATATATATATAATATATATATATATATATATATATAATATATATATATATATTCATAATAAATGATATTTCGACAAGATCATTTCCCCCCTATTTACTACATTTATGTGCCATATTACTTCCATCATGGAGTATCGTAGATGGGGCCCCCAGCTGGTCTCTGATCCAACCACTGACCAAACCTAGACCAGCTTACCTTTAATAATATGACTGTATCATTTGCTTACAGACCATGTATTTGGACTTATAAACGAGGCACTTGGGAAGCTTCTTCCTGCATCAGACATGAGTATTTCACTTTAGATGGCTGTTTAGGCTACTATCTCTGGAGTGGGCTTGGTATGGTTAAATATGAAATTCTGCATAAAATTAAATAGTTTGCAAACAAGCCTCGAGAAATTCTGCAAGTCCTGCTCTTCTTCCAGCACTTGCAATTTAGACATTTTTTTATTAGCCCATGGCGGAAAATATAATATCAATATAGTTAAAATAAAATATGAAGCACTAATACAATCAAATGACAAGAAAGTTCTTTAAGATATATAATACTGGAAGTAGAAATTTGGGGGGAAATATATGAAACAATGAGATAAAGGTTTGCAAAAGAAGGAGGTATTATGCAAGATAACTGGCAGCTTGCATTAAGTAAAAGGGCACTGACGAAGCAGACAAAACTACAAAATAAACCAAGTCCATGTATAAGAATAATGTTTAAGAGTTAGAAAAAATGACTAGAATGGTTCCGATTATCACTGATGATGAATGCTCACTTTATAATGTAAGAGCCTGAGTTGCTTGGTTGAAAATATACTCCATAGGCCGAAATATTGGGAATTAATAGAAAAAATTGGAGACAAATGGAGGTTGCAGAGCTTGGAGAAATTAAAGAATAAGGTGCAAGATTGGTTACATTACGCCCAAATCCAAGAGGTTTTTAAATTGGACAAAAAGATAGGATTCCAGGTGGAGAAGTTGAAATTAGAGACAGAACTGTTGGAACCAAAGACCAGTGGCGTAACGTGGGGGGTGCAGGGGGTGCCGGCCGCACCGGGCGCAACATCTGGGGGTTAGGGTTAGGGATAGGGTTAGGGGGCGCAAATCCAGGGTTAGGGGGCGCAAATTACTTGCCTTGCCCCGGGTGCTGACAACCCACGCTACGCCACTGCCAAAGACCAAGGTATTGTCGAGAATGTATAACTTGCTGCTTAAATGGAATACACAGGATGAGACTGTTAAATCAGCCATGATAAAATGGGCTCAGGATATAGGGTATAACATTATGTTTGAGGACTGGGAAAGGTTATGGACCACCGGAATAAAATTCACGGCATGTAATGCTTTGAAGGAGAATATTATGAAAATGATATATAGGTGGTACATGACCCCAGTCAAGCTTGCAAAAATATATCACCTGTCTGATAATAAATGTTGGAAATGTAGAGAGGCTGAGGGGACATTCTTTCACCTCTAGTGGACATGCCCTAAAGTGAAAGCCTTCTGGAAAATGATCTATAATGAACTAAAAAAGGTATTTAAATATACCTTTGTTAAGAAACCGGAGGCCTTCCTCCTGGGCATTGTCGGCCAGAAAGTGTTAAAGAAGAATAGAAGCTTTTTTATGTATGCGACAACAGCAGCAAGAATACTCATTGCAAAGTACTGGAAGACACAAGACTTGCCCACACTGGAAGAGTGGCAGACGCAATTGATAGACTATATGGAATTGGCTGAAATGACTGGCAGAATCCGAGACTTGGGAGAAGAAACAATGGAAGAGGACTGGAAGAAGTTTAAGGATTATCTACAAAAATATTATAAGTTGTATGAATGTTAAGTATTTGCATGATTTAGAAAATACCAGCTCCAGCAAATAGGCTTTGTAAAATAGAAAATTAAGTTATAAGTAAGAAAAGGTCAAAATTTAAGGAAAGACTATGTTTAATTTTAAGGTATGAGCAATTGATAAAAACTATTTTAAATTTAGAAGTATAATATTTGGAAAGTACAAAATAAGGTATGAAATACGGTAATAATTTGCTGACATTCTGATTATAAATAATGCAGGGTAAGGAGATGCGAGGAAGTCCAGTTAGTTATATAAGAAAAGTTATATTGAAATATTTTTTTCTTTTTTCTCTTTTATTTTTTATTTCTTTCTTTCTATATGGTTTTTTGGTGTATTTGTTCTGGTTTTTTGGTGTAGGGATCTTGTATTATGTATTTTGAAAATTTAATAAAATATTTATTAAAAAAAAAGAAAATATACTCCATAAGAGGTTTATTGAGGGTAAAGGAAAGGCCGTCGACAGCCATTGCAACTGGATCCTAAAGATTCTCAGAGTAATTTCAGATATCTTATGATATCTTACGGCTAATTCGCAGGAACTGTCATGTGCATTGCAGGCAGTTTGGACTCTGCCCAGTTTTTGTGTGTGGCATAAGGGTTGTCTGAATTGAGCAACATGAGCACAAGGTGCCATTCTGCATACTACTGCAAGTCCTCTTGAAGATGGGTTGGGTGATGATTGGCATCATATGATGCTGCCTTGGGTTGGAATTAGACCATTGGTCCACCTAGTTCAATATTCTCTGCCCTGATTGGCAGCAACTCTCCAGGCTCTTAGTCGAAGGTCTCCCTCTTCACCTGCTACCTTCTCCTTTTACTGGACATCCCAGGTGTTGTATACCACCCAACAGTCCCACTTTGAGGGGGACATCCCGGATTCACAGAAGCCACCCCTTTGGAACTCTTGTTCCTTTGGAGCGAATTCCCTTCACACAGCCAGAGAGACACTTTATCTCTAATTATAGACACGGGAGCGACTCACTGTCTTGTGCCATTTGGTGGGCTCCTGAGGAACTGCAAGACAGTTAAATCTGGACAAAATGTCAAAATGGCAGATTGATCTAAGAGACCACTGACTGAATCTGGGTCTTTATATTGTTCTTTCTTGGATTGTTGGGTGCAAGCTTATGTTGTCCCAGAGCTTGCACACTCTCTTTTAAGTGTAACAGCCTTAAATGATGCTGGGTTCGATGTTCATTTCTCTAACACTTGTTGTTCCTTCTACAGGGATGGGAAGAAGATCTACAGCGTTGAGAGAACAGACAGGCTCTTTCTGGTGCAGATGCCTGTTGAAAATGGGGCTGGTGGAAAAATGGGACTAGTGGAAAATGGGACTGGTGGAAAAATGGGGCTGGTGGAAAATGGGGCTAGTGGAGAGTCCATTGAAGATGCCCATGTGCAGTGTGCAAATGTCCCACCACACGATGGTTGTATTCATTTATGGCATAGAAAATTTGGGCACGCGGGGTGGTCGCTTGTGCGAAAGGCTGCCGAAAACACCATTGGTTGTAGGTTCAAGGCTTGTGACAAATACCTAGATTGTCAAGCCTGTAAGCAGTCGAAAGTCACAACTTGCCCATATCCCAGATCAGAGAGGAGGACAAGCAAACCCTTTGAACTTGTCCATGCAGATTTGTCAGGACCCATGCCAACACCTTCTTTAGCTGGGTCTAAGTGGGTTCTGGTTCTGATTGACGATTTTTCGAGATTTTCTTGGGTTTTTGCGCTTAAATGCAAGTCAGAGGCGGCTACATTGATCAGGGATTGGATCACTGCGATAGAACTACAGTTCTCTACCAGGGTGATTTCCTTTCAATCTGATCGCGGGGGGGAGTTCACAGGTTCTGCGCTGCAATCGTTTTTCAGGCAGAAGGGTATCAATCATCGATTGACGGCCCCCTACTCTCTGCAACAGAATGGGGTTGCAGAGAGAAAGCTTCGCACATTACAGGAATCTGCGAATGCAATGTTGGCAGACTCAGGTTTGCCACAGCGCTTTTGAGCAGAGAGTTATCGGACAGCATGTTTTGTGCAGAATAGGGTGTACAATTCCAGTGTAGGCAACACACCGTATTACTTGTTGCATCAGAAGAAGCCGAAGGTGGGGTTTCTTCATGTTTTTGGGTCTGAGGCTTTTGTTCTCATTCCAAAAGCCATGCGCAGAAAGGGTGAGCCAAGGTCTAGGAAGATGATCTTTGTGGGCTATGAGCCGGGTTCAAAGGCGTGGCGTTTCGCATACCCTACTGGCAACCAGTCTAAGCTGCTTATTAGCGGCAGTGCTGAGTTTTGCGAGCAGAGTGGGTGGAAGCGTCTTCACGGGAACCCAGATGTTCTGTCAGACTCAGATGAGGAAGAGGAGGAAGGCGAAGCTGAACCTGTTGCCGATGCGCGTGGTCCACAGCAACAGGGTCCAGCGCCAGTTTCTCCAAAAGGGAGTCCCAGGACCCCTCCACAGGTCACTGTCAAGTCTGAGCTAAGGAGTGCACCATCCTCACCAGCAGAACCAGCTGTACGCCCGAAACGGCGCAGCAGGTCAGAGGGGGATGTGTCTGACACAGAGGATAGTAGGGTTGATCCAGGTGAATCAGGTGCAGTTCCAGAATTCACGCTGAGGAGATCAGCTAGATCAACGAAGGGAAAGCCACCTGAAAGGTATGAAGCCACTAGTGTCTGAGTGTGCAGGTGCCAGATCGCCCATGGAGGCTGGTTTTGTAAAGGAGTGTCAGCAAGTAGAACGTGTGGTGTTCGAAAACACTGAGCTCTTTCAGTCAGCTCTGGGTAGTCTGTTATATCTGTCACAGTGGAGCAGACCAGATATAGCGTTTGCTGTCAATCTGCTCAGTAGAGAGGCCTCAAGTCCTAGTGTGCAGGCCTGGAATGGTATAAAGTGGGTGCTGCGTTACCTGCAAGATACCAAAGACTTTTGTCTTAAGTTGTCAGCTCAAGGAGATGTCAAGCTGACTGCTTGGGTGGACTCGGATTGGGCTAACCTTGAAGATCGCAAATCAGTGTCAGGTCTAGTGGTGAAGTTTGGGGACTCAGTAGTAGGGTGGAGGTCCCGGAAGCAAAGTCTCATAGCGCTTTCGTCTACTGAAGCTGAGTTCAGTGCGCTATCAGATGCTTGCAGAGAGTTGGAGTTCTATGTGTGTTTGGTCGAGGAAATCTGTGGAGAAAATTGTCTGCCCGTTGTGGTGCATGAAGACAATCAACCGTGCCTTAAATTAGCTGAGACGGGGCAGTTCAAGGCGAGGACCAAACATTTGGACATACGTTTTCAAAATGTGTGTCAGAGCGTTCGTGAGGGGCTAGTTGCTCTGAAATACTGTCCCTCAACCAAGAACCTCGCTGATGGTTTCACAAAACCATTAACCTTCCAGAAGCACGAGGAGTTCTGTGAGGGTTTGTGTATGGGGAAAGCATTGTTGGCTATTGTCCCCGGATGCAGGACAAGAGGGGGTGTGGAGTTTGGAACAGACAGGGTTAAAACTCCGTGGTGCCCTGCATCTGGGAGGGGCCGGAAGCAGGGCTTTACGTCACAGGCTTTGTCTGTGAGAGTTACTTTCAGTTCTACCGAGAGACGCTGAGAGACACAGCTAAACGGACAGGCTGTGTCTGTGTGCTTTTGGGAAGCACAGAGAATGCAGGAAAACTCCGATGGAGAGACTGATTTATAGCTTGTAAATAAACGCTTCTAGAGATAAGAACCGATCTGTCTTTTGGACTTGATTTATCCCTTTCTCACATGGACTCAGGACCGCTGCATTATTCTGCTAGGCCAGCTCAGAGCTTCCAGGGATGCGGAGCTGAACTGGGAAGCTTGCTGGACCCAATATTCCGGACGGGGAATTTATTTTCATTCCCAAAGGAAACAGGACAATTTTGTAAGCAACTATGACAACTGATTAATGGAATATCTTAGCCAAGGGATTGTGGCATACTCCTAGCCACTCAACCTTATAATTTAGGTTTGATATAGAATCATAGATATTTACTCTGCTTTGGCCACAAGTTACATCTGATAATTTCCCCTGGTTCAAGATCCCAATCCAGGGTCAAGGAAGGCCAACTGGCTTTCTCCCCTCTAAATTTAGTAGGATTTAGAACAATTGCATAGTAAGAAATTATAATTACTCTCAATTGCAGGAATGGGTAAAATGCTACGGACTTGGTGTTCTGATAGTGAGACAAAATGATAGCTTCGCTGTCATGGATATAGGCAGCTCTGTGAAACTACCCCCACCCCACATGTGAAACTATGTGAGAGCATCTTTTTAAATTATTCTCTCATTTAACTTTGTTTGTATTGTTGAATAATGGAAATTAGAGTTTGCTTATGAGTTCTTCTCTTTTCTGATGGCTGGCATTGTTTTCACTTTCTTTCCTATTTCTCTGCTTTCACTGCCCAAACCTCTTAACCCAGAAACCTGATTTAATCCAGTTGCTTTAAATTAGATGACTCAACTTCTCAGTATTTTCCTTCCTAAATATGATTTGGTCAGCAAATACTCTCTTCAAATCACTTGCTGTGCCTACTCCAGAATTAAGGGAATGTATTACGGAACAATGGAAGAATACCAACCTAAATTTCTCTAAAAGATTCGGAAATGTACATTTTACACCACATTACATTACACTGTCTGCACGAACAGGGCAGATTTTGAAGGCTAGCTGAGTTTAAGTTCATCTATTTTTAAAGAAAATGTGAATTAATGCAGTTTTGCATAAAAACGTGAACCAAACTGAATCCCCTGCCCCATCCCTGCTAAAAATAACTATGTATTTTAAAGACAATTATAAAACTTCCTACCAGGATGGTCAAAGCAGTTCTGAAATGTAGAAGTGAGCAATAGTAAAATGGATCCACTGATATTACTTAGAATAAATTGAAGTGAATCACTGAAGTATGAAGCACCCATTTGTTATACAAGCTTCAGAAGAAGAGTATTTCATGCACTACACACAGGGCCTGATCCACACATATGCTTCATGGTGTTGACTGCTCCCCAATCTGCACCCATGTCTATGGGAAAGCCAACAAAGAAAGCCTGGCATTTGGGGGAGCAGGTATTGTATGGCCCACACATTGTGTAGCTCTGTGCTACCTTTGCCCAGGTTTTATGATTGCGCAGTAAATCAACAAATAGCTCCATAAACCTGGATGATGATGATGATGATGATGATTGAAAAATACTGGTGCCTAAGCAATAGTGCAAAATGATTGTGGTACCTAGACGTTATACTGAGTACAAAATGCCCTTTTTAGTATTTTAAGAAGCATTAAATTTTACTGAAGCCTTTACAATACAAAAACTTCCACTACTTAGTTTTTTTAAGTGCATTTGCTGATACTTTGCCATATATATATATTTAAATCAACAACAGGAAAAATACTTTGGTCCAAATAGTCTATTGGCAATAATAAAGGGATCCTCTGTGGGAATATTGACATCGCTTATAGCAATTACCCACCAACATTTGGATCAGATATATGTTGTTAGCGTATTTTATTAACCTCTCTGCATTGTTATTTCCAGGGTTTGCCTAAATAATGGTTGTACAGAAGTGGAGCAACACTTTATCAAATTTTACTGCATTCTGATGTTTCCCTTTAGCATCATGCTGGGAATTCCTCTACATTTCAACCATTGGTTTATGTATTTGTGCCTAATATGAGAAAAAGTTGGCTATTTTGAGACAACATGTTATCACACTGTCATAGGGAGCCGCACTGGCTAGGGCCAGTGGATGTTCCGTGCTGCGGGTGGCCTGATTGGGTGAAAATGCAGTGGTGGTGGTTGAAGCAATGTGACAAGACCCTATCCTGAGTCACCGTGAAATGAGCTATCCCCACTGGGTGGGTGAGGGGCAGTGAGAAGGACCCCCTGCCACCGGGACTGTATTGGTGGCTGTGGTACTTGAGCTACCTAGTCAGTGGTTGGCAGGAAGGGACTTCCCTTATTGGGAACAGGTGATCTCAAGCAAGGGTCATTGAATACCTTTAGAAGGAGAATTTCTCCAGATAGAGATTGAACCACTGACTCATCTATATGCTCTGTGGAGACGTTCCTCTTAATAATAATATTATTAATAATAATAATAATAATAATAATAATAATAATAATAATAATAAAATAATAAAATAATAATAATAATTTTATTTATATCCTGCCCTCCCCAGCCGAAGCCGGGCTCAGAGCAGCTAACAACAGTAAAAATAACACAGTTTACATAAAATCACAATCAATTAATTGAAATCCACTCTAAAATCAATTCATTCTAAAATCAATTCAGAGTCAAATTGATGGCAACCATTGGGCTACAGTTCTATGAGGATTACAGAAGGAGAGAGGGGGTCAGACTGTGCCTTGGCCAAAGGCCTGGTGGAACAGCTCCGTCTTGCAGGCCCTGTGGAAAGATGTCAAGTCCCGCAGGGCCCTAGTTTCTTGTGACAGAGCGTTCTACCTGATTGGGACCATGGCCAAAAAAGCCCTGGTTCTGGTTGAGGCCAGCCTAACTTCCCTGTGGCTCAGGACCTCCCAGATGTTTTTATTTGAAGACCGTAAGTTCCTCCATGGGACATACCAGGAGAGGTGATCCCGTAGGTATGAGGGTCCTAGGCCGTATAGGGCTTTAAAGGTTAAAACCAGCACCTTAAACCTGATCCTGGGCTCCACCGGGAGCCAGTGCAGCTGGTATAGCACCGGATGAATGTGAACTTCTAGATCATCCTTTCCATTTACAATATGTGATCTGTTTGGTTAGTCAGAACTTTGCAAAAGTATCTAGCATTCTATTTATTTAAGCAATTTATTACATTTTAATACAATTTTGCGTAATATTTTCAGAGCCATTCTCCTTATATAATTCATTTTGTATGTTGCTTCTTTTACTAAGATATGTCTTTTTATGCACACTTCACTCCAGTATATGTATTTTTGTAGACATCACTAGGCTAGAGAAGTGCATTGCAAAATTCAGAGGCTTTCAGATTTTGAAAGAAGCTTGTGTTTTGGTTCTTTTATTGTTTTGGAAAGTGTGAACTGGGTAGGTTTGTTTTTAAATGTAATCTGAATGGAATTCCGCAAACACACCCAATCTGTAGGCAAGGAATGCCTTGCTCTTCTGACCTACTCTGCTTCCAGGTAGGGAAATGTTCTTCCTCATGTGCAAGACCACTAGAACTGGCACTGTTATTGGCAAGGAGCTGCTGCTTTTCTAGATAGCCAGAAACTGTATAGACAGAACTATATAACTGCATTATAAGTACTGTAGCTTCAAGAACCTGTGATTGAGCTTATGTTTCTCTTTTGCCTCCCATTATTTTTTCCTTGTGTGCCATATCTTTTCAGATTTGTGGGTCTGAGGGTTGGAAAATTAATTTTAGGATGAATTTTCTGTGATGCTTGATTTCTGTTGGCTAAATGGCGGGGTGTAAATGCTGTAAATAAAATAATTGTACGTACTCTTTCCCACAAGCAGGAGCCAAAATAGGGTTAGGAAATGTCACAAGTGGCTGGCACAGCATGTTTGGCAAAAGGCAAGAGATTTTGGCAGGAAGTCCCTGCCTTTTCGCAGCATGTAATTTGACCAGAAAAGTAATTGCAAAAATACCCAAAGGAAAGATGACTGTTTACCCAATCAAAGAATTTATAAATAACAAACAATCCATGTGATAAATTTACAAAATACTTCATGATATGCAAAACTTTTTAAAGATATGGTCAAAGAAGTTGGTTGCTTCTTTCTCATGCTTTAAGATGACCTGAGTGTTTTAGAGTCATCAGTGACTGAGAGCGTTTTTCTCACCCTGAATCTTCTTATTTCCCCCTCTCCTGCTTTGCAGTTAAGAAAAGAAGGAAAATTGACCACTCTGTTCAAAAGGTTATGGCCAGTTAAAACCTCTAGCTAATTATTTATGAGACAGGAGGATGACCAGGGGGACTTTCGCTGGCCCTGCCAGAGAAGTAATGAGACCATTACAGTCAATTTAACACCATGATAAACAATATCCAAAGATGACCTTTCAGAATCTTTTCCAGGTTGGATTTATAGGTATCCCAGGCTCTTCTTTTCAAGTAAAAGTTATCAAAGATGTTCAGCTATTGGGGGGGGGGGGGAGACTCAGCAAGACCCCAAGGTCTGGAGATAATCATAAATAAAATTCCTTCTTTAAAAAGAAGAATAAACGTCTCTCACACTTTTTACCTAGTGAGCTATTTTGGGCTACCTTATGGGTGTTTCACTTTGATTCTGCTTGATATGATGGAGATATAAAATTGATATTTCTTGACATGTCACTTCATTTGAAATGGAGTTTCATTGCTCTGTTTCTCTAAAATCTCATTCAAAGGAGGTGGGGGGAATGACACACCTTTTTAAAGATCATGCTGCTAATGAGAGCTTTAGATATGTACTTTATTTCCCATCCTGGGAAGAAATTTCAAAGGGTACAGACAGAAGGTACTTTTGACATGTTTTCATGGTAGTCAGTTGAATAGCAAGTATATATATCAATGTCTTACAATTAGATATTTCTAAAGGAGATCTGACCAGACAAGTGTCCCATTTCAGCAAGAGCTCAAGAACAGTTTTTTTAAAATAATATAAATACATAGAAAATATTTGTAATCTTTAACTTGCCTAAAGTGTTGTAGCAGGAAGATTTTTGTGCTTTGCTGCTTAAACCCTACACAAAGTGGTCTCACTGTGTCAAATGTAGCCTCTGGGAAATGTAAACTTTCTACGGAGGGAAGAAGAGGAAAGCTTTATCCTTTGTTACATAAAGACATCAAATACGCCGTGTTTCTCTAGTGTTAAGAGTCGAAAAGCTCACTGCTCATAACCAGCTGCCACTGTGCTAGCTAGCTGGGCCCCATCACCTATGCTGTCAGCAAAACATAGATTTATTTTCCATTCACATTATGTACACCTGTTGTCAGTTATCATCCTTAACTGTTTTTCCTCACTGGCATGTGTGCTTCTGAGAATTTAAATGTCCTACATGTATCTATCAATGTATGCTCTTCCAGAACTTAGGCTCCTTGGAAGTTTTTTTTCTCCCTTCATTTCCCTTACTTTCTACTTCCCTTTATTGGGGGGAATTGTCCATTTGTTCCTTCTCTCTGCTTCCTGTTCTTTTTCCAGTTGCCAGTAGCAGTTAGCTGGGCAGAGGCAGTGCTGTTTACCTGGTTTCCCGATGCTGGGGTCGCTGCCAGTTACCAAGAGGGAGAGAGGTGAGACAGGGGAAGAAGGGTCTGGTGAGGGTACAATGGCAGAGCCAATCCAACCTCCTGCTGCTGTGGCCACACTGCACCCACCTTCCACGCAGCCTGCCCCTTAGAAACCAGCAGTGACAGTGGTTTTGGAAAGCCAGATAATCAGCAGTATCCTGCCTTGCCAATTATTTATCCACAAGAGAACCTCTCCTCTCATCCCAAAACTTTGCAGCTCCCTTGAGGAGCTTTTTGAAAGTCCAGCTGAATCACTATCTATTTGCTTGGTAACACTCTCAAGGAACCCTAAAGGTCTGTGAGTGAGGGCTTGCCCTTGCAAGCCATGCTGGTTTTGCTTCAGCAAGGCTTGTCCTTCTATATGCTTGGTAATTCTATCTTTAACACTTTCTAACAGTTTTGCTGGAACAGAAGTCGAGGTAACCAGGCTGTAATTTCCTGGATCCCCTTGGGATCTTTTTTTAAACATGGGTGTTACATTGGCCACTTTCTGGTCTTCTGATACATGGACTGGCCTTAGAGACAAGTTACAGATTTGTATTACTAGATCAGCAGTTTCACGCTTGAAATGATTCAGATCTTTCAGGTTCTTAGCTGTAGCCACACAAACCTGCTCTTAAGCTGGGTCTTCCTGAATCTAACAGTATCTCCTCTTCCACCATGATCTTATTCAAATGGATGTCAGGACAAAACTTGCAGGCCCTTATAATGAACAAAAACCCAAACCTATAAATGGAAACGTGTAACATATTTTTGAGGAACACACATACACAACATAACTTCACCATCAACCTGTTTCCAAGGGTCCACGGCCTCCAAAAAAGAGACAACAGGCATCATCACAACTGTTTTCATGTAATATAGAATAACTCCTCATAATGGTGGCTGCTTCCTGACTTAACTCTCTCACTGAGCATGGAAACCTTGTTAAAGTGCTATACGGCAGAAGGTTACACATGGAATTTGGTTGACTGTACAGGGTTAGCATTCACTGAAAGCTATTTCACATCTGTCCCTTCTTGTTCACTGTCACTGCTATTTATATTTGACCAGCCATTTTTAGCATTTAATTCAAGACTTGTATAACCTTAACATCGTTTCCTCTGTTGGAAACCATCTGCTCAGACCAGGTAAACACAGAGAGGTCGGGAGTGGGGTGGTCAAAGGCCACAATCCTGCTACCCCAACTCAGATATGCAGTCTAAGGACCTTTTAGGAAAGGCCCCAAAGACTATGATGTTGTATTTCTCCACATATAGCTATTTAAATCAATAACCACCAACCTTTTTTTTTTTTTTTTTTGAGTTGGTGGGCACATTTGGAATTTTGAGAAATTGATGTGGGTGCCAGTCACAAAATGAAATTGATGTGGGTGCCAGTCACAAAATGGCTGCCTTGGAGTGGAATGACTGCCACATCTAGAAAAAGTGTCAGGGCCACATAATGGTGTAGGAATTTTAACAGCCCCCACCTACATCAGCTACCACCATTCTTATTCACAAAGAAAACCCATTTGCTTCTGTCAGCGACGCAGCGGGAGCGCAGGGAGGGGAGGAGATGGAGAGCGAAGGGGAGCAATCCGAGGGCAGCGTAGGAGAAGATGACAGTAGCCTGAGAGATTCCATGAGCCTCTCCAGCAAATCGGAAGATTCACAGAAGGGGGCGCCGGTGGCCAGGGCAAGGGGGGCCACAAGGGGGACACCCCAGAAGCAAGGGGCCAGCGGGGACTCCCAGAGCAGCAGTTGGAAATCAGGACCAGCTTCCCCACCAGAGCGCAGTGGGGGGGGGGGAGTCCCAGGTATCGGGACCAGCGTATTCACCACCAGCGAGAGGAGATGAGTCAGGATTGACCATGCCTCCATCGGAGAGCGGGGGAACGGTCAAGAGGAAGGTTGCTGGCTGGGCGCGCGTGCCAAGTTCAAATGTACAGGCGAGCGGCACAGCAGGTAGCCCGGATAGGGAACCAGGTCCTAAAGCCCGCCGGAAGGAGGGGGAAGAATCAGGGGGGTCAGCGTCAGAAGAGTCCAGAAAGGAGGAAACCCCAGCGGGCAGGAGGGCCCAGAGGAGGAAGGAGCTAAGGAAGAGGTGGAGCACGGCTAGAGTCTTAAACTGGTGTGGAAGGGGAGGAGACTCGGATGGAGCTTCGCCGGTCTAGGGTTTAAGACGTAGAGTTGCATGCTGCGGCTTTGAAATGGAAACCGAACTTCAATAAAGACTTTTGTACATAACGACAGCCTGGCGTTGGTCCTCTGTGAGCTGGGACCTAGGGGCAGCTCTGACAGCTTCTCTCTTCAATTCAGAATGGAAGGAAGAGCAGGTGCCCAGCTCTGTTAGACAATAATACGTGGGCATATTTAAGGGGTGAGGATGTTCAGTTTAGGAGAGGCTGAGTCAGTACAAACAGAAATTGTGCAAGAACAGCAAACCAGCTCTCATGCATTTCTGAGGGGATCTTTACCAATACCTTTTATAGGTACCTTAGGTAATACTGGTGGGTCTCTAGGTACCACCTCATTGACCCCTGTTTGAAATTGTAATAATATAATAATTCTCAAGGCTGTAGGTATAAACAATAAAGCTTTCAATTCATACCTTTGTGGGATCATTCTAAACTTGTCTGCCTCTACTAAGTTCTATGGGATGGCTTGGGGTTTGTTTGTTTTTTGCTGACTGTAGTATTTTTTTTTAATTTAAAAAATTGTTTTAGTTTCTATTATCCTTTATAAGAGTCCAAGATCTTACTATAAAGGAAAGTTGTATCCCGATAAGTTCTGAGCTGTGCACGCTTCCAAGCCACATGTTTACAATAAGACAGTGAGAGCTTTGAAAAGCCCAGACCCCAGTTAATCCCAAAATGAAACTAGAAAGGTTGAGTAATGTCTCTGTGTTTACAAATGTTTTTTTTCCTGCCAATTCAGGAAAATATTCTGTTTAACTATAATGGTGTAAATGCTGGTGGGGAGAGGGGTGGATACACTCTGGCAAATTAGTACTGCTGTTACCTCTGGTTTACGTTACTCTTCTTGAAAGCCAAATCAGGACTCGTTATGTTTGCTCTTTTGCTATACAAAATGGAAAATCCCAGCAGCTGATGAAAGTGTGTCACACAGATAATCTGCAACAGTATACACAACTGACATTATCCATCTGTTCACTCCAAATGTTTTCCTTGCTTCCACTTTTGCTTTCTTTCTGGAGTTTAGTTCACCTGAAGTAAAGCTTCATTTGGGTTGTTGTTTTTTTTAAAAAAGAAATGATGATCAACTTACCCCCCTGGCAAGCCTTTTATTATTTATTTTATTAAAAGCAGATTCATTCCCAAAGCCAGGCCTGCCATTGGGTAGAGTGAGGTTGGCTGCAAATTGTTAGTTATTTAAGAATACAAGTTCAGTTGGCTGGTAGACTGTGTTATTTCTTGGAGTATACTGAAAACTCAATCTTTACATGAACAGACACTCCAAGTGTCCTTATATTCTATGAACAGTCCTGAATTTACAAAAGCCGTCCCAGTTTCTGATTTGATCCTGGAATGTCCTGCTTTTCCTTAGGACGTCCCTATTTGCAGTGGAGAAATGTTGGAGGGTATAGAGACAAGGAGATAAGTGACTGTACAACCTTTAGAAGACATCTGAAGGAAGCCCTGTATAGAGAAGTTTTATAATTTTTAATGTTTTATTACGTATATATATATATATATTGTTGGAAGCCGCCTAGAGTGGGTGGGGCAACCCAGTAAGATGGGGTATTATTATTATTATGCAATAGGATGACACTATTTTCATTGGAGAAATGTTGGAGGGTATGCATGAAATTTAACTAGAATCAATCCACTCTGAAGATCTTCACTTGATTTCACTATTCTTTGAAATGCATAGAGTAGGAATTTTATGTTAGATAAGGTGCAGGCTGATGGGATAAAGCTAGTGTGTAAACCCTGCAATTTTAAAGATCAAGGGGATGGCCACCTATGCCATGTGTGGCCATCTAAAACCAGCAGCAGGGCTTATGTGGATGCCGTGAGCAACAGGGAACGCTGGGAGAGGAGAAGCAGTATATTGATACTGGTTACCTCTTTGGCGCTTGAATTCTAAAGAACAATGACTTGGAAGTAGGGCCTACTGATTTCAACGCTGCTTCCTGAAGTAAGGATCAAATAAGCAAGCTAAAGATCATTTAGCAAAGTAAATGGTCACAAAATGAGATAATATACCTAGATTCAAGCAAGGGTGGATCTACCATGATACTAACGACGCCCAAGTTTGAGGACCCTGAATCCCAGAGGGGCTCCACAAGCGACTTCATTCCACGTTGCTTTAAAAAATTGGGTCTATTAGACCCAGTTTAATCATTCTATGATGCATCATGCATGTATATAACATTTCCCCAATTTTCATCTCCCCCATAACTTGAAAACTATAAGGCAAATGGGGTTTTTTTATTCGCACTAGTGACTTTGACATGTGAGTACAGCAAATTTAATCAAAATCTGAGATGTAGTATTACATTAAAAAAAAAAAATCATGGTGATCTGTTGCGGAACAACCCCACTGAAGAAGTTAACAATGGTTGCCCAGACCTATACAAAACAGTGGCCTCATCCTTTAAAGCCTTATACGGCTCAGGACTGCCTTTCCCCACTTGAAACTGTGGTGATCATTGTTGGAGACCCTTCCCAATATCCCACTACTGACAAAGGTCTGGAGAGTGGAGACCAAAGGAGATACATTTCCTGCCGTAGCTCCCCATCTATTGAATGCTTTCCCAAGGAAGGCCCACCTGGCAGTAACTTTGTCATTGTTTCAGCACCAGGCAAGTAATTTTTCCCCCCTGGGCATTTGGGCAGCAACAAAAACTGTATTTTTTATTTTATGTTTTTAGTAGTATTTTTTATTATTCTATTCTTGCTGTAAATTGTCTTGTGACATTTTGTTATGAGAAGTGATACTGAATTCAATCAACCCAACCCTAACCTAGGGACAACAGTTCTCAGGTATGTAGCAAGATGACCTTTGACAATATTTGCACTTTTTAAGAAAGACAAAGCAGTAATTATAGTAAAAAAAAATAAAAAATTTAACAATAGCATCTGGGATGAATGTCCAATTACCAGAGGCAGTGAAGCAATATTTTCCTCTTTTATTGCTTCCATTTGAAAGCAGCATGCATTTAGGGAGCATGCAACTTACAACAAATATTTGTAAAGTAAAAATGAGACTTTGGTTCCTGGAGGTTTGGCCTGTGTTTTCCGTTCTGGCCACTTGAGGGAATCAAACTATAGCTAAGGTAGAAGATTTGTGTGTCTTTACAACTGGGATTGGGGGAGGCGGAGGAGAGTTATTTCTTGAAGAAAGTTTTCCAGCTTTGCTTAGGTATTAAGAATATCACAAGGCACTGCTCAGAAATAAATTACCCTCTATATACTAGCTAAATATCCAGGAAGGAGGAAAAAAATGTTGATAAATGGGAGTCCAGGGATTTGCTAAGTAAGGTCCATACGCACAATTTATGATCGTGCACTCTTGGACTTCAAAATGATTAATACAACTAATTCTCAGAAGAATAAGAGCTGTTTTAGCCCAGGAGGGAACTGTATGCTATTGTTGATAGAAGGAGATAACATCAAAGTGGTCCACTGCTTGTGTTAAGCAAATACAGAATTCTGGGTCAGTGCAAATTAATCCTAAAGGAGTATGAAAACGTTCTTAATGACTGTTAGATCTGTGGCATTATCACTTTTCATGCAGCCTTAAAAAAAAGAAGTAGTAGACTTGTTAATGAGAATTACAAATGGCCTTACTTGCTGGAGTATGTTTGCCAGCTGTGTGAAAAGGTGTGCACTTCTAAAGAAAGCCAAAGAGCTGCAGGAACTAGTAAAAACATAAAAGATTAGCTTAATTTTAAGGCTGCACGGAAGGTTCCACAAACATATTTCACAAGGCAAAGTTTCATAAGGGATCCAATTGTTTTCTCAATCTGGACTAAAGCAGGGTTTTAACACAAGATTGTTCATTGTAGCCTTCCATGCCACACACTCAAATTGAAATACCATACCAAAGAGCTGCGCAGAGTATAGCATAGCTCAGTTCTGTCTCCTAGGTGGAAAAAGGAAACAATGCCAACTCTTTGGGGGCAATTTCCCATGTGCAGCTTCATCTGCGGAAAGAAGTAGCTGTAAGATGACTCATCTTCACAGCTATGCCTTTTGAGATATACTTCCTTGATGCTCCTGAGATAACTTGTGGGTGTCCCCCACTTCCGCATTCATACCTCAAGGATATAATCAGGAAAGATGTTTGTCGCCTTTGAAAAACAGGAACCTCCACTGAACCATAGAAGCAGGGTGAAGTAGAATTGCTTGGATTTACAACTCCTCTTTCAGATGAACAAATAGAATGGGTTGTAGTCACTGTGGTGCTAACATTACTGGTTCCATGCTCAGGGCCACCTAGGTAAAGGTAAAGGGACCCCTGACCATTAGGTCCAGTCGTGGCCGACCCTGGGGTTGTGGCGCTCATCTCGCATTATTGGCCGAGGGAGCCGGCGTACAGCTTCCGGGTCATGTGGCCAGCATGACTAAGCCGCTTCTGGCAAACCAGAGCAGCACACGGAAACACCGTTTACCTTCCCGCCGGAGCGGTACCTATTTATCTACTTGCACTTTGACGTGCTTTCAAACTGTTAGGTGGGCAGGAGCAGAGACCGAGCAACGGGAGCTCACCCTGTTGCGGGGATTCGAACTGCTGACCTTCTGATCGGCAAGCCCTAGGCTCTGTGGTTTAACCTACAGCACCACCCGCATCCCTATTGGGCCACCTAGACAGGTGCAGCTTTGTGGTCTCAATGGTGTCAGGAGGAAGTGTTTGGATTTGTTAGGCATGGAGGAATATTCGGGGACAAGCCTTGTCTGTTCAACAGGGATGGACTCCACTTGAATTGGGATGAAACCAGATTGTTGGTGCTTAAAACCAAAAAGATGTTAGAGCAGGGTTCCCCCCTCTTTGGTAATAATTTGTATTGAGTTGTTATTTTTTAATAAAAATTATTCAAGACCATACCAAGAAGAAAGCAAAAACTAAATAATAAAGAACAGTCACAGCAAAATCCCCCAGGGATGAAGATGATAAAGTTGATGAAAACTCAAATGTGGGAGGTGTAGGACAAGGGACTGTGAGTCAAGGGGAACAGCAATTTATTACCATTTATTAGCAACTGAGCAAGGGTGAAGAACCACAAATAAAAACTCAAGTGCCAAAGATATATGCTAATGCTAGAAGCCTCTGAGCCAAAATGAGGGAACTGGAGTGCTTGGCCTTAGTATTGATATAGTGATAGGGTTGCCATATTTCAAAGTTGTTGCATCTCCAAAAAAAGAGAGAAGTTTTTTAGCTTTTTTTTTTTTTTAAGGAAAATCGCTAAAAAAAATCAACACTTCTGATATGGGCTACCATATGCTTGGCTTTCCCCAGACATTTTGCCCTCTTTTTGAAAATTTTGCCTGGACATCATTTTCAACGGACGAATCCCAGCTACAGTATGACAGCCCTATATAGTGAGTATAATGGTTGTGCCTCTTGTGCCTAGGGGACAAATCAAGTGTCAAATAAGAGGGGAACAGTGGCTGCATCTAGCCCAGCGGCTCTCCAAAACCGAGAACTGGCACTGGCTAAGAGAGATGCCTACAGTAGATTGACACATGTTCGGGGGGGGGGGGGGGCGGAATCTGAATGGGCTTGAGTGAATAAGGCTTCAGTGCATGTCACTTCAGTACAATATAGCTATTGATTAAGACTATGTGATGCTTTCAAAAATGTTTCAGTAGTAACCTAAATTACGGTAACTTTTACTCTTGGACAGTTTCTCTTCTGTTGCTGATAGACACTTGGCCTGCTACCTGTTGACCAAGAGATTTGAAGTGTCGTCATCACGAGTCCTATAAGTCCTGCCAAGCCTCTTAAAGCTCCCTTGGGACTTTGCATCTGTCCAGGTGGTGAAATATTTGTGTCCAGGGAGTCTAAACTTTAATATAGTGTACCCATCTGGATACTTATGTAACTCCTTTGCAAGTCTATACTATGACCTGCCTTCCTGTACAATGACTCATATGGTTTGTCAAATGCTTCTAGGCAGTCCATGCATGCTAAGTCTAGCAAAACACTCCTGTTGTCCCTGTTGGTTCACGGCAAGTCTTGTATGAGTCATAGCACTCATGTCATGTTTGCAGGCTTCCCATAGGCCACTGTGAGAGCAGGATGCTATATTAGATATGCTTTTGGTGTGATCCAGTGGGGATCTTCTGGTGTTCTGATGTCATTTTAGCTATTGGTAATAGAGCAAAGCAAGATTCTATATGGGAGGCGTGCCATACCATCCTATGTGGCATCTCAAGAGCCGAGGAAGATTACTTCTGACAGGTTTCCTGTAGCTACAGAAGGGGTAATTTCTAGTAATGTCACCAATATGTGAGGCTATTTGGTTCTGAGTCCGCATGTAGACAACTTGGAATGCTAGGCTGTATTACAAAACAAGACCCATCTCCTTCCACCCCCCAAAGTTCTTTGGCCAAGAATGTAAGCTAAGAATTTGTACATGCATGGTTCACATTCAGCTGATCAAATGCCAAAAACCTGCTGCTTTTTTGTAGCCATATTCACACATCTTAACCCAGGTGGTTAAGAAAGCCCAACAGAGACTCCATCTCCTCAGAGTATTGCGTAAGAACGATGTCAATCAACATTTGATGATCTCCTTCTACCGGTCAACAATAGAAAGTGTCCTTTCATACTGCATCATGGTGTGGTATGTTGGTTTGACATCATCTGATAGAAGGTGCCTACAGAGGGTGGTAAATACAGCACAAGATATTATGGGCTGTCCCTTGAATCCACTGGATGAAATAGCGGAAGAACATTGCCTCAGGAAAGTGAGGAAAATTCTCAGGGATGATTCACACCCTGGCCGGCACTTTCTTGATCTCCTGCCCTCAGGCAGAAGATATAGAAGCATGATTACACCAACAGGGTAAAGAACAGCTTCTATCATGGGCTGTTAGGCTGCTGAATGAAAAGATAACAACAGGACAATGGACTTTCAGGTTTCGTGGGTGTGCGTCAGTAAACGAGGGGAATTAAGACTAAGAGAGCTGAGTGGGGATGCTCGTGTAATCTCACTGTATACAAGTTGTGCAAGTGACAATAAAGTATTTCAATTTTCTTTCAGTGAACCTCTCATTGATAGCTATCAACTATGTGACTAGACCACACAAGAAAACAACATTTATTTCATTTTATTTTTCTGGTGAGATCATCTTTGATTGGGTCAATCCTCTCGATATTTTCTTGCAAATGGTTTCATGTTGCTGTTCTCCAGGTCTTGTTCCCTTGGGAAGGGAAATGGTTGAATGTGACCCTTCAAGGTGATGTTGGACCCCAACTCCCATCTGCCCCAGCCAGCACAGCCAATGGTCAGGGATGTCAGGAGTTGTAGTTCAACAACATCCAGAGAGCCACAGGTTTCCATCCCTGATCTGAGTGTTTACTCCCATTTTGTGTTAGAAATTGTATATCCACAGGGGCAATACAGCAAGAAATGAGCAAGCAGCACTAGCCGGGTATGACAAGTCGAAGAGAAGATTTTCTCTCTGAGCACTTACTGAGAAAGATTGCAATTACTAAACTGGTTTTAAATCAGCGGGCAGGGGGAGAACATGCAGCCATCAGAATGTTGCTGGACTATTATCCCTGACCATTGACCATGCTGGCTAGGGCAAGTGGCATTTGAGTCTTGCAACATCTGGAGGACCACAGTTTCTCCACTCCTATTCTAAATCAAACTGAGTGGAGTTCAGTTCCTTCAGTGTTAAGGAATGTGGTCATTCTTGGTAAGCCAATGCACACTGAAATGTTATGTGACAGGCTTTACGCCTGAAGTGTGCATGAGGCACTTGACAGTCATCAAAAGCTGCAGATAAATATAGGTGGCAGAAAGAGAGCTAGGAGCAGCTAAAAGATAAACAATTTATTCTGATCTGCCTACCATTGTACAGGAGACAAGTCTTACAGTAACAGCTAGGCAATGAATTGTCATGAAAACAGCTGTTTTAAAGTACGCACACCCTAATTATTAAAAGAACCCATTCCTTGGTGATTGCAGTGTCCGACACATTGAACTACTTTATGCAAGCAAGGTCTTACTCCAGGCCTTAAACCTGACTGGGCTTGTCACTCAACAATCTAATCTATTCCTCTCTCGCTTTTCCTGTCCACTTATAATTTCTCTTCCCTTTCTAGTAGCCCTAAATCTGAGAAAAACTTTCTTTTAGTTTGCAATCTTCTGGGTTCTTACACTGCCTTAAGGTCAGCTGACCTCCTTCAAGCCATCTGGCCTCAATCAACCTCAGCTGGGAGGTATAAACACTCTGGAATGAGGGAGAGCTCAGCCTGTTAACACCTTAAGGGCCAGTTTCCCTATTATGGCCCAGCAAATGTTTAGAAGAGAGATAATTCCTTTGGGGCATTTTTTAAAAAAGTAACAGAACAGCAAAATAAAATGTTCTCATGGGGAACTTATTCCATGAGTTCCCTCTCCAGAGTGCTTAGCTCTACCAAATACTGATACTGGCTGCGATGAGGCAGGATGTGAATAAATTTCCACGCCTATGGGTCTCAACATCTAACTGTTTGTTAACAGCACTAATGCTCTTAATAAAGTTTACATACATATGAGGCTAAAGAGAAATCCCTATGCTTTGTTTAAAAATAAGACGTTGATCAGCATAGCATTCTGTTTAGCCTGTATATTGCACTGTGATGTGCTAAATTTCTTTGTCTGGTCTGCCATACAAAGTTAATATCCAGTTACTGGTGGTATTTTTCTAGAAAAAGAAGTGCCAGAACTGACCATGAGCAGCTCCCTCTTTCTCTTAGAATGGCAATGGCCATGATAATAATAATAATAATCCCTGTCAGTTACTATCATCCTTATTTGAAAATGCAGGTCTGAATGGACAGGTAATGGTTTTCCTTAAGTAGTCTTGGCATAGCTGAGATTTCACTGCCCTTTTGCTGTGAGCTACACCCACTCTCCCACTCACCCTATCAGTTTAAGGAATATACGAACAAACACAGGAGCATAGGAAGCTGCCTTATAGTCAGACCATTAGTCCATCTAGCTCAGAATTGTTTGTGTTGACTGGAACAGCTCTCTAGGATTTCAGGCAGGGACTCTTGGGAGATGCCAGGCATTGAATATGGGGCCTTCTGCAAGCAAAGCATATGTTCTGCCACTGAGCTACTGCTCTTCCCCAAATATATATAAAGGAGATGTTCAGGTGACAACACAAATTGGTTTGTATTGGACTATTATTACAACAAGGATCAATAAACATGTAATAATGAACAATATCTGCTCACTTGGAGCTCCAAGAGGGTGGCGTTTGCTGCACAGCGCAGCCGTGGTTGGTCCTGGGGAGCTGCCATCTTCCTGCATGGCTGGAAGGCATGGTCACCTGGTGCCACACAGCTCTGGCCGCACCGGACCCTCCATTTGGGGCAGGCCTCACACACAAGGCCAATTGGTGCAGGCCACCCTCTTTGGTGACCACTGTGGGATTTTCCACCCACCTACCCAGTCTGTTAGGGGCCCACTCAGTGAGTTGGCATACGGATCTTGCTATGGTTTACTTGGTTGCTGTATTTGCGGCCAGGGAGGAATTTTCCCCTGCAAACAAATTAGACTGGGGTCCAGGTTCTCTTAGACTGATTAAAACTGCAATCCTATGCACACCTACCATTGAACACAGGGGGACTTCTGTGAAACAGCATTAAAAATTCTATGCGTCACATTTTTTTGTGTTTCAAAATGAAACACAGTAGCTATACTCCTTATGCTGATGAATGAAGAGGTGACATAAAATGTACCATCTGTGTTCATTCATTGTTGATCTACCTTAGCGTATTTTAAATTCTGGTGCTGATTAAAGTCATTGTTGTTGTTGTTATGGTAATTAAAATGTTGCCTGAAAGTTTAGATAAGTTGCTGAGTTGTCCACATAGCATGCTGGTCATTCTTAATCTGTCTGGTCATTTCCACATTTTGGAATTTTATGGCCACTGTAAATCTATTAAGCCACAAATTTGCACATAATAAAATGAAACAGCAAGCCGTTAAATGAAAGCACAGTTCTTAGGTACAGAACGTTTTCCAGGAAAAGTCGTTGAGGCTCCTGCCTTTGCTACTGATGCCGTCCTTTGAGAAATTCAATCAGGCTGATTGACGAAACCTGGAGTGAGTTGGCTGTTCCTTCCTCCTGTTCATAATTGCCCTGTAGACCATTTAATCATCCATAGATGAAACAAAGCCCATGCTGTGGAGCACCGGAAGCAAAGGCATGCGCTTATCAAATGTTTCCTACCCACGAAGCATAACTGGGGACCCATCTTTGTGTTTTGAGCTGTCCTGCTGTCAAACTGGGGAGCTGAAGGCAGACTAGCTCTTCCTGTTGTCTCTACGGTGGCCTTCCTGAATGCCTTTATTTTATTACAGACAAGTACACACAGCCAATTTTTCAGGAGAATAAAAGCCTTTCACAATGAGACAGGCAGGGAGAGAGAGGTTAACCCATGAAGTCAATAGCTCTTTCGTGTTGCCTGGCTATGATAAGCAACACATTATCAAATGAAAATAAATATCTGTTGCATTTTTATCCTCCATTTTTTTTTTCTATGGAGCTCAGAGAACCTTTACAACTACCCCAATTTCCCCCCGACAACAACCCTTTGAGGTAGATTAGACTGAGAAATGGTGATTTGGCATTCATTCAATAGTGAGCATTCATTCTGAGGTATTTGTGGAGAGGCTGGATGTCAAGCAACTGTTATCCCACACTTTTCAGTCCATACCATACATATGAAGCAGATTTGATGCAAAATTTAATGCACATGGCTTCCTGAGAAGAATCCCAGGAATTGTAGTTTATCCCTTATAGCGCTACAATTCCCAACACCTTTCCCAGGATTCTATGGAGAAAGTCATGTGCTTTAAATATGTGTTACATGTGCTTTAAATGTATAGTATGGGTTAACCCGTGTTCCCACCCTACTTTCCTTATCGCAAAAAACCCTGGTCTTTGGGGTAAGCGGCTATGTTTACGGCAACCCCGAAACAGCGACAGTCCGGAAGCACCCTGAGGCTGCAATCCAAATCCTGTTTATACAGGAGTACAACCTGCTGAATTCAGTAGGACTTTCTTCTGAGTAGACCTGGTTAGAACTGCGTGGAGAGTAGGTATTTGAATGCAGGTCTCCCTTGTCCAAACCAAGCAAACTATCCACAAGACCACACTGGCTGTTTCCTTCTTTGGCTCTTGTAAAGTATGTTATGTGTGCTTTCATTGTTTCAGATGATCCTGTCTGACAGAGTGATGGTGGCTAAACTATGTGCCTGGTTTCATTAAACCAAGTTGTGGAGGTGGGGGGGGGGCTGGAGAGAAGACTAGGGTTAGTGATAGCCAGAAGCCCCCGCCCCCCGATCCATCACCTTAAATGGTTTGGAATACTAGCTTTTAGCTGAGATTTGAAATCCATTTCCTCTCGAATATAAGCAATTTGCCTTGCAGCCTCGGTGCTACACAAAACCATGTAAAGTATGACATCACTCATATTGCCTTGCTCATATTTTCACTGAGAATTCATCTCTGAGAAGAATATGGCAATAAAAATAGTTGCATAGGGTTTTTTTCTTCTCTTTCTCTTCCTTTTTTAAAATAGCCATTTGTCAGTAATTTTTTTGAAGGGATTTTAATTCATAAAAAAACACTAACTGCTGAGTAATGTGTGCCAATTAAGTTCAATTCACTGAATCAACAGTTTCCTGTTACCTGTTCCTTCAGGTAGAACAGCGGCTGATACCCCTGCCCTTTCCCAGGCATCTCTGCAGGGACCTTTCCTGCCTGAAAACAGTAGGGACACCTGTTTTTGGAGCAAGGAAGGCTAGCACCTGAAATCTTAGGAATGGGCCTGCTATTGAAAAGAGGGTGCCCGATAAGGCAGCCACTGTGATAGGCAGCGGAAATTTGATAATGAAAGGAGATGCCTAATAGATTAATCTGATGTGATTTGCCAAAACACAGGGTTTTCTGGAAGATTATCCACACTCGCAATAGGAAGCCCTTTGTTTCCTAAAAGTCCCCACTTATCATTGTATACTTTATCTCAATAAGAAACATAATGGTTTACTTGTTTACATGCATGGCAGCTATATTCAGTGCTGGGCTTAAGAACTGTGAACTCCCTTTCATTTGAAATGTGTCCAGCTTTCAGGTTATTAAGCTGAAGGGGAACAAGCCATGTTGGACACACACAAAATTTAAATCGGTCTTGCTTAGATTGGCAAAAATGAATGTTATTTCATCCACTGGGAAAATGTTTTACTTCCTGCTCAGATGCTTTTTGGATGGAAATCACAAGTTCATTTGCAGCCATCATATAGGCATGTATATAATTTTTTTCTAAGGCTAAGTGGTATGTCTACAGAACTTTATTTGTTACTGTATACCAGTTTTTCCTCCTTCACTCATATTAATTATTTTATTAGGTTGTCTTTGCCTCTTCAGTTTTCCTTTGCTAACTATAAAATATGACTGGCGGCTTTGCATTATTTATACCGAATGTGGGGCTGGAATAGTGCCCTGATATGCCTTGTCTAGAATGACTTCTGGTTTCTGGAATTGATTTTTAAATACCTTACACATCCGGGACTGCAGAATGACTATAGCACTGTGTTCCCGCACTCAGAAAATAAACAAAATTACCATGTTAGAAAACATCTTTATCAGAGCACTTTTTAAAGCAATCTCCTATGAAAAACATTTTTCATATCACAGAGTGGTTAGACACACCGTTCCAGTGTGTGGTGATGAGAACACCCACAGCCTCAGGAATCTGAAGCCAAATGCATGCTCTCTTGTGTGGATTGGTTCTATCCCCCCCCCCCCCCCCGAAGTAGATAGGTATCCCTTAAAGCTGTTGCAAGAGCCATTCCCTTCTAGCAGAGAAAACAAAGTGTAGGGTCATTTGCAGCAAGGACAAACGAGGGAACAGAGCTAAACTAACTCCTGTCAATATGGCTGTTGACTGAGCGAGTGTTGTAGCGCTGCCTCTGTGGCTAAAGTCATTACATCGTCATTGCAAGGAAGGAATAGAGATTATGAGGGGGAATACGGGGATGGAAATCTGATAAACCCATCAGAAAGAATGGATCTCAAAAGAATTGTCTGTCTAGACCAGAGGATGGCTGCAGAGAAAAGAAGTCTGTGGTTTCTGCTGCTGGAAATGGATATGGTGTAATGAAAAATGACCACCAGGTAGAATTTGGCACCAAAAGGAGAATTCGATTTTCCTTGTAGAGCATGGTTGAAAGGTTTACGAATACATTGGAATCTTGTATATTTATATTATTTATATTTGGATATCTTGTACATTTATAGTTTACCTTATGTGCTTTACTGTGCATTCAAACACTCACTTCCCACCACACTTTGGTTCCTTTTCGAACTATGTGTGAGTCAAGAGTTCAGCATGAAGCTTTTTATTTCCACGCTAATGGAAGGAATATGAATGTCCTGGGCCAGAGTATACCCTTGGCTGTCCCAATACATGTTGCCATGCAAAATGGGCCTGCTGTGCAATCTGAGAGGTGCAGTTCTGGATCCTTTGCAATGCTGCATAGGATGCTGGGTTGAAAAAATATCTGGTTTACACAGGGGCATAACCCGGCTTTAGGATTTCTCCTCAAATCACTTGAGAAACTGGCTTGAAAGAAGATTGTTAACTACTAGTACAACATGGGTCAAACAGAGCCACAGAGCAGATCCACACCAGCACACAGTGCTATACATTTAAACCCATTTAGGCCTGGTCTAACTGTTATGGCTTCTTTCCAAAGAGACTTGAGAATTGCAGGTACCAAGAAATCTATGTTAGAGATAACCATATAGCCCCATCATTGAACTAGAGTCCCCATTATATCTTGGATGGCACCAACAGAAGATTGCAAACTGTGCTTGCCCAGTCTGATGACCATGTGCTAAGTGTAGACGGGCCACTTCAAGGCCTTTGTTTTCTCTTCACACGGTTATTTATCTTTAAACTGGACTTGGACCAGACATCCCTTCAAACACAGGACAGCTTCAAATAAGAGAATCGTCTTTTGACACCCTTCAAAACAGAAAACTGTCTTGTATAAAGTGTCACACATGGTCATCCTACTTGAATTATATATCCCCTGACCAGACAGAAAATAGATGACCTGAAAAGCAGGATTGGTTGTTTGCTGATTGTGGCCAGAATCCTACACTAGTTTGGGCATGGCAGACACCAGTGAAAAACACATTTATGGTAAAATAATACATTCTGTTAAGTTGTGGGTGAACATATCAGACGACACAGCGATTCTTCAAACAGCTCTTGTTTATTCACAGGCCAGAACAGAACTGAACTGAAGGGTTCAGCCAGCCTGCTTATATAGAGCTCCACTACAATGCAACAGTAACCACTTTCTGTAACTATCCAATCACTGAACGTCACTTTCAATTCCTTATTTGCATATGTCGACCTGAGTGAAAACTATCTACAATATCCCCCTGCTGGCCCAGGGTGAGAACTTCAATACATAACACATTCATTCATGAGTGTATCTAGAATCCATTTTGGTTTGAAGCCCAGAGACACCACACACACACACACACACACACACACACACACACATATGAGCCCAATCTGAAATGCATCTGTAATTACCTCAGTCTCTGGCATAGTGTTCTGTGAATTCCACCTGGGTTCTGGATTGAGTCCAGAGCAGACCAACCACCAAGGCCCTAACATGAGGAAGCAGCGTGTTAAAGGCCTGAGCTACTATTATTGCGTATTTATTTGTGTAGCCAAAGGCCATAAACCAACAGTTTGAGTCCCTGCTATGGCATTCTTTTGAACTTTTCCCATTCTTTCCCCTGCTACTTACGTGGTGAACCATGGATGGGGAGGTCTCCTGGGAAGGCTGAAAAAGGAATGGAGGCCTTGGAAACTGGGAACCATAGGAAATGTTCAACCATGGATGCTTCAATACAGGCTTGTTGCAGCATCCAGTGATGAAAGGAACAGAGGTAACTAGGCTAGACCTCCACATGCCATTGGTGGGCGGGGCCAGAAGCAAAGGTGGGTGGAGCAAAATAGGTGTCTTTTACCTCTGTACAGCAGCCTACATTCAGTCAGAGGTTTCTGAGCACACATACAGGCAAGCAAGATGAATGACCATATTTTAAGAAGCGTCTGACTGAATGCAGCCTACTGTACAAACTATTTTGCTCCACCCACTTTTGCCTCTGGCCCCATCCACCAATGGCATGTGGACCCTGGAAGGTTGTTCACAAGGGAACAGAAAAAGTCTCCCACCCTTATATTATGTATTGTAGAGAGCTATGTTCCCTTGTGTCGCATGTGCACATCTTAAATTTAAAGTCAAAATCACAATCTACACTGCTATGTGTTACTTAGTTCAGTGGTTAATCTAACTTTGAATTTACTGGCATCCTTTCAGAACATACTTACCAAGAGACTAATATTCATTCTAAAGGCATTATAGCTCTGTGCTTATTGACCAATATTTTTTACTTAGTTACAGTCTCAGGTTTACCTGATGCACTTGCAAACTTTCCAGTTTTCTGCCAGTTTTTTGACATAGACTCTGAAGGACAAGCCACGTATTGTTCTCAGTTTACTACTTGCAGAAGAGAGAGAAACCAAGGCTTTTTTGGCAGCTGAAAATAGCCATGTTTCAGTTCAAAAACAATTATTGTTCCTGGTTATGGCCCAAAGGTCTAAATACTTGGAGAAAAAGAGAAACAAAAGCAACATACTTCATAATTCTGCATGCCATAACATCGGCCTTTACCCTTTATCGGCCTTAAGGTATGTCCTTTCCATTAGTTAGCCTATCTTCTCCCTAATACCACAAGAGGGCACCTCCTACAATGCCTGACTTATCCCGTGTTACATACAGTTCTATATAAAAGCTTCAGTAAGAGCATAAAAAGTTTATTTTCCCATGCATTTTCATGTAAAACTGAAAATGTAATTTGTAGCTTAAGACACACCCCCCCATCAGTGAAGTTATTACTTGGCACCTGCTTCCTCCTTTATTATGTTTTCTACATGGCTCTCACAGTAAAGTGTGATTATTGTTATGATAAATTCATTTTTGAAAATCATTTAGGTGAGAACTCAAAAGTTTCACAGAAATGTTTTTTTCCAAAGCTTTGTGATGGCACCAAAAATGCCTTAAAAACAAGAACAGGCAGCCCCATTTTAAGACACAGAAAATAAAAGACATATAATTTAAAACTGTAACTCAGTTCCTAGCCTTTTTCTTTTTCTTTGGAAAAGGACATGCTAATTTTGTTTCATGGCTGATATCTCTACATTGAGGTAAGGTACACAGATACAAGCTGCCTCTATGCATGTACAAGTGTTTGTTTTGAAGAGTATATACTTGTTGATTTGTTCAGCTCAACTACTGGGTGCCAGAGGCCCCAACTTGTACCAAAGTTTGGGGGGTTGGGTTGTGCAGTGCATGACGTCACGTGATGTTATGGGAGGAGCCAGGGGCGGGGGCAAATGCAGGGGCTGGCAGCCTCGTGCTCAGCAGCCTTCCGTGGCAGGAGTCACTGAAGCCATGCTTGGCCTCCTCTGCCCCCTGACAGTAGGGAATATTGGGGGCTGCCCCCTCAAAAAATATTTGGGATCAAAAATGCTCGGCTCCCTGGAGTTGGCACCCCTGTTGGGTACACAGGTACAAAATAACTACACCTGTAACAAACTGTTAAGTATATAGCTCAGATAATGTGTACACAGGTGGTACACGAATTGTACACTCATTGAATACAATAATTGCCATATTTCAAGATGCATTGGTGAGCTGGGATCAGTGTGGCAAATTCTACATTTCCATTCACTGCTGTTTTACTGTATAAATTGTTTACTATGATTCACAGGATTTAGTTTATAATAAAATTATTGTGTAATGTCCATCTGAAAAAAGTAAAGTTTTTTTAATGCCTTTATGCAATAGGCATTAAAATCTCACAAGTAAAAAAAACACAAAAAACTCTAATCAAATTTCTTGTAATGCATCCAGGTGACAAGCCTATACTGAATTATTAGCTTGCTCTTTTCTGAAGTGTGTGCTGACATGCTGTATGGCTTCATTTGTTGGAAAGTAAATCTCGCTGAACTAACAATGTGGGCCTTTCAAAGTTTCAATACTAAAGAGTTTCAATACTAAAGAGTTTATTATCTCAAGAAGGGCCAGCCACAGGCTACAGAAAGTTTCCTGGCTTGCCAAACAGCAGTACCAGCAAGAATCTCCTCATTCCATCTCCCGCCCAAAAGGATTTTGTTTGGTAGATTTGTACGCTGCTTCTTATGTGATCAAATTCCTATATAAAAGTCAACCCCACAAAAGAATTCTGTCATGTGTGAAGTGCAGCTAGAGTAGTTGGGCTGCATCCAGCAGAAGCCCTTCCACAAATGGAAGGACCCTTTGGTCCAGAGTCAGCTTCTGAAAATGCGGTAAAGTGAAGCCTTTTCTCCAACTTTCTACAATACATGGGCAGTGGTAGCCAATGAAGTACAAGCCTCCGCATTCCTTTAATACAGGAAAGGAATATTCAGTATACCCTGGCCTGGGTTGCATGAAGGACCCATAGAAAAATAGACTAAAATCCATGGAACCTTTTTGTAGCTTGGCTATCCTATTCCATTGCAAAGGATCCACAGACATTAGACATCACATGCAGCAGAAAAAGCAGGGTGGAAATGTGCTCAAAAGGAATGTGAAATATGAAAAGCAAAGCTATATTAAAAATAATAGCAATGTTGGTATCAGGTATACTGACTGAACACCCCAATATGCTCCCCCAAACCCATCTGGAAACAGTTTTAAAGTTTGTACTGATAAAATTGAACACTCTGCATGTGTTCAAGATAAGAAATCAGGCAAGCTTGATACAACATTGTAGATCTCAGAAAACAAAGAATTCACTAATTGATGTTTCTTGGCTATTGACTTTGCCAACCTGTTGCCCTTCAGGTGTTTTTGGACTACAACTCTCATCCCCAGTCAAAGCATCTAGAGGGCGCCAGGTTGGTGAAGGCTGATATAGCCAAAGAAGTTCTCAAGTCAAATAATGGAACAAAGCAAAGCAAGTAACTGAATTGCACACCAATTAGCGGTGCTAATTTAAGCAGGGATCATTGGGAGTGGACATTCTAAAATGCACATTTTCCCAAAAGAACGTTAGCAGATTTAAGTCGTAGGTTTCTGGTCTTAGTTTGCTTTTGGTTGATAGTTTGTTAATGTTGTTTTGAGTGCTGTAATGCTTCGCAAATTTTATAACGTGACTTTTCTTGTGGTTGTGCTGTTTAGCCTACTTTTTAAAGTTGTTTTGTTAATAGTGTTTTGCGCGTTCAGACCCAGAGACCCCCCCCCCTAAATAAACATACATTTGACTCAAATTTTAGTTTTGGTTTTTGGCAGAATTTAGGCCACAACTTTATTGATTACATAAAGTGAGTGGTTACATAGGCTCTGGTTCGACTAGCTCCCTGCACCCTTGCAGGTAGCACTGACCCAGAGCTCTATCATAGGTCAGCCAAGGGTGAACACCTGAGGTGGGTGGAAAGCCCGGGAACAGAATATGTCCACTCCCCAGATGTTCCCCTGGACTGAGGCACGGGCACAACCCCCTCTCAAGGGTTGACCAAACCAAGTTGAGTCCCTGGATTCCTTTAACGGAATACCCTTCACATAGGGATGGCAAAACCGTTCTCCCATCCCTGTCACCTGAACCAGTGCCTATCCGCAACCTTACAAGTTGTGACAATTTGCTACGCAGTAGGCGAAACCCAAATGGCAACAGCCAATCAGCCAAGTGGGGAAAATTCCTGCCGTGCCCCTGTCCCAACGACAGACAGCATAGCAAGGTCAGTTGCAAAATGCCCTGAATATAGGGAGAGGTGGGCGGGTGTTTCGATGCACGAGCCAAAAGAGGAAGCTCTGGGTCACGTGCATAGGTATATATAGGCCCCTCAATCCATTTAGACTGCACCCCATTGGCCAGATTAAACCCAGCAATGAGGGACCTACCAGTCGGGTGTTGTGGCTGTCCAAGATACCCACCCACAACCAGGAGGTCAGTCACCAGGTCTCACCGCAACACGTGCCCTCTTTTAGGGAGGGCACGCTTTACAGAAGGTGGTTGTTTTGCTGATGATTTGCAATTGTTTTACTGGTGATTTGTTAATTATTTTATAAGATTTATGTTGTACTTGTGATGTTCTGCTTTGTTGTTATTTATTGTATGCTTTGTGACTCATGTGAGTGAAAAGCGGCATAGAAATATAATAAATGAAAGGAAAAATAATGATTTTTTAAAATAAAAAAGTCAAGTTTATAATGCAAATGAAAACAAATCAAATCTAGGGGTCTACTTTCCCCACTAGGGACACGGGTGGCACTATGGTCTAAACCTCTGAGCCTAGGGCTTGCTGATTGGTACATTGGTTGTTCGAATCTCTGCGACGGGGTGAGCTCCTGTTGCTCGGTCCCTGCTCCTGCCAACCTAGCAGTTCGAAAGCACGTCAAAGTGCAAGTAGATAAATAGGTACCAATCCAGTGGGAAGGTAAACGGCATTTCCGTGCGCTGCTCTGGTTCACCAGAAGCAGCTTAGTCATGCTGGCCACATGACCTGGAAGCTGTACACCAGCTCCCTCTGCCAGAGTCATCCGCAACTGGGTCTAACAGTCAGGGGTCCCTTTAGCTTACTTTCCCCACTAGACTTATTTCGGTAAACCACATAGGTACATAGCTGATGCAAATAAAAATGCTTTGAATATTGTTGATTGACTTTTTTAAGTCTAACTTTTCTTCCACTGTGAAGTCTTTCCACAGCAAGCTCATTAAGAACCACTTGCCTACGCCGAGAAGTTTAACAGAATGGACATATAGAGTTATTTGTTTTTAAAGCACAATGTTGCATAGCCTTTACTTAGGATGAATGCAAATGGTAAGCATCTCCTACTAAGATTAAGTCCTCTTGGGCTCAACGGTGCTTCTTTATGACTTTATGATGACCAGGCTGCCAACGTGAGCATCACTTTTCTTTTTCCGTTAGTGCATCAACTCTAGGTCTCCTATCCTTTCCTCTCTGCATCTTGAAAGTCTGAATGTTCTGATTTAAAATTTCAGAAGGCTTTCCCATGTCAGTGACAATCTTAATAGAGTCCAATTAGTTCCACAAGGCACTTTCTGATGCTCAGGCCTCTGGCTTGATTGCGGTGACTGGTGGGTATTTCCTGTGTTTAAGCCCACATATGGATCGAGTAAAGCAGTGGCAGAGAGACTACTGTTTTTTCCTTCACTACATCTTCATTTATTTTTTTCACAAGCTAAGCCTCTCTTGTTTTTCCTGGCTCTGTTGTGAAAATACTGACCAGAGTTTTGGCTCGTGCGACGAGGATGCTTGGCCAAAACAATCCTCAGTAAACCAGTGTGGCAAAATGTATTTTAATCTATACATTCACCACTCAACCATGTGAATAACCACACCCACTGACCCATTTTGTGGTTTTAAAACAACACGGGTTTGCCCCCAGAACTGTTTGATTTATTTGACAAGGTTTTGCAAGCCTGGGTCTATCAACATTGGAAATGTTCTGCAGCTCAGTTGCTGGCATGGCACGCAGGGCGAACATTTTAAGCACACTCTCATCATCCTTTGCTGCTATTAAACCTGACAAGGTGAATGCATTGTGCCTTCATTGAGACTTCTTTAAATAAACCATCAATTTCATAAAATAAACAGATGGTACTTTGAAACTGATCCCCCCCCCATTTTTTTTTAAAATAATAATGCCGAAGGAGGACATTTGGATATTACTATGCCATATCCTTCAGTAAGGAAAAAAGAAAGAAACCACCTACAAAACTATTAAATATATGTAGTGCGGGATTCAGCTAATGAGACCCATCAGTGGAAGACTTGCACAAGGGCTTTTGCTTACACAGTGGGCTTTCTCCCCTCTCCCACCCCATGTACCCCCTGAAATTGGCCTCCAGAACAGAGGATGGATGGAGGAGATGGGAGATGCCTTAGTGCAATGCTGAACTCCTCCCCTCAAATTTAAGCATGGGCCATGACATTTCCATGTCAAAACGATACAGCGTCTACAAGTGCAGAATTATCTGCTCACTGTAGCTCCCAGACCTATACACAGCTGTGAGTTTACACAAGGCAACTGCACCTACTTTTGCACAGCCAGATGGGCTGCTCAATGAATATTGTTGAAGGGAGCTATTGGCTATCCCGCTCTTTTCATCTTAGTTTTCTGCCGCAAGCTCTGTTCCTGGAAACATGGTGCCTTTGTTGGCAATGGCACCCTTGAGGAAGTCCTCTGGTGCTTGGGAAGCCTCTGAACCAGGAGCGGAGCTGCAGAAATAGTTTGCCTGCAGAGGGGTCACTGTCACCTGCCTAGAGGAGGGTGGCAAAGGTTGGGAGTGGACAGGTGCACCAGTGGAATCAATCCAGCACTCCTGCTGGTGTACCCACAGAGCCCTGACCTTGCTGTCAGTTAGCCGTTCAGGTAAGTGGCAGTGACATCCTTCTTGAGAGGTTAGAGCTGTAGCTCCACCTGACCAGGCGAGCTGCTCCCCTGGCTAGGAGGCTTCTGTGGTCTGAGGGGATGCCCTCACAAGTGTCATTGGCCCCCACAGGCACCACACTGACAACCCCACAATTAAGGCATATATAACTATGACCAGATCTGCAGTTTCCAGGAAGAGAGTTTGCTGCAGGGAAGCTTAATTTAAATGTGAGAATATTGCTGTGAAACTAAAGCTGCCTGCAAGGAAATTCTCAAAATACCCAATCAACTGGTACATTTGTTGTTGTTGTTGTTGTTATTATTATTATTATTATTATTATTATTATTATTATTATTATTATGTGTCCAGTGTTCTCTCTCCCAGAAGACACTGCAGTGGTGGCCCTGAACGGCCTTCCGTTTGAAGAAAGGGAAACAGTAAATAATGAACGTATGCCAATGATATACAGTGGTACCTTGGGTTACAGACGCTTCAGGTTACAGACTCCGCTAACCCAGAAATCGTACCTTGGGTTAAGAACTTTGCTTCAGGATGAGAATAGAAATCTTCCTCCGGCGGCGTGGCGGCAGCGGGAGGCTCCATTAGCTAAAGTGGTGCTTCAGGTTAAGAACAGTTTCAGGTTAAGAATAGACCACCAGAATGAATTAAGTTCTTAACTAGAGGTACCACTATATAAATAATCAGGAGTGAGGAACCTCAGACCCAGGGACCAAATGCATATCCTGCAAGTTTTCTGGTAAAGCCAGGACATTCTATGAGAGCCATTTTGGGCACCTTGATCTCTTGCAATTTCCTACTGAGATCCTGCCCCCCCAAAAGCGCATCTTTCAGGCTCCATGATATCGCGTGGGTCACATGACTCGCACTGGAGCATCAATGGGAAGATGTGCATCCTGGTTTGTGGACTCAGTGTGCTGGAGGGTATGCCAATGCAGCCCTCTAGGCATCTGTATCTTCCAAAACCACACCCCTCCTTGGCCCTACACTGCACTTGCAAGTGCCTGGCTGGAATGTGTCCTTGAACTCTAATAAAGCCTCTTGCTTGTCAGTATGGATGACAACAAGGGGTGTGTGAATGTGTGTATGTAGGATCCAGCCTACTATACAAAGGTAAAATTTGCATTAGTTGCTCCTCCCACTTTTACCCTTTGGATCCACCCACTATGAACATATGGTCCTCAGGAGGTTACCCAGGAGGGAATGTGGACCTCGGGCTGAGACAGCTTCCGCACCTCTGTTTTTAGACAGACAGACAGACAGATAGATGGCATACTAATCTAGGTATATAGTAAAGGTAAAGGGACCCCTGACCATTTGGTCCAGTCGTGACCGACTCTGGGGTTGCGGCACTTATCTTGCTTTATTGGCCGAGGGAGCTGGTGTACAGCTTCTAGGTCATGTGGCCAGCATCAGAGCAGTGCACGGAAATGCTGTTTACCTTCCCGCTGGAGCGGTACCTATTTATCTACTTGCACTTTGACGTACTTTCGAACTGCTAGGTTGGCATGAGAGGTGTATAGTACATGTGGACAAAGCAGAGCTGCCACAAATCCTTTGAAAGTCAGTGTCATTTTCCTTCTCTTGATACCACGAACATTTAGTTAGGTGCTGTTTGAACTGCAATAACACAACCAGCTTAAGTACGGTTTTACAAAGCAAAATATCCTTCTGCTCATTCCCCCCGCAAACTGTTTTGCACTGCTGTGTGCTCATAAATTCAGCCAAATGTCTTCAATTTAGGCCACATCAACCTTGACTTTAAACACAACTGTATTTTTGTTTGGAAAAAATAGCGGTTTCTGTCACAAGCTGCCTACAAACTGCCTCCGTTGAGATGAACAGGCTGTATTATGCTTGGACCGCATTTAAATACCCCACCTGGAATTACCGCCCAAATACACAGCATGAGCTACCATAAGCACACCAGAAAATGCTTTCTGATATTAAATAAAACATAAAGGCTTTAAGCCAATCCTTTTTGGCAGTAAGTACGGCAAGAAACTTTGCAAGAGGGAAAACCATTTGTAAATATCATGCAGATTTGCCTTTTTTCTGCCATGGCAACAGCTTCCTCCAGTGTTGTGTCTACCTCCTAGTCTTAGGGCATTTTCACACACAAGGATCAAAGCGCAACATTTTTGCCTAAGTCATTTTGGTCACATCCAAATGGTCTGTTTATTGAGCTTTTTTTAAAAAAGCATTTATAAACCTACTATGTTTCTTTTTTTTAAAAAAAAAAAACACCTCTAAGGGGTGTACTATATAAAAAGTAAAGAATATTGTATGATTTAAACAAAAAAGCAATATAAAATCAGCAAAACGGTAGTATAAAAACACATGAAAACAGGAATGAAAGCAAATAAATCCAAGCAAATAGAAAGTGGTCCAATATTATGGGTCAGGAAAAGGCTGAGGCAAAAGATATGTCTTTGCAAGGTGTCCAAGGTAACTGATGGTTTCTGCTTCCCATCTGGCAAAGGGAAATGCATCCCAGAAAACAGGGACAATAGTAGGAAGGTCCTGTTTTGGGGTCACCGCCCTATGATATTCTGCAGCGTGCAGCACCATGATTTTCCTCAGATATCGGTCATTGTGATGCTGCGTCAAGCAATTGTTATCATCCCACACTTTCCAGTGTACTTCTCCATCACTTTATTGTAAAGCATCTGACTTTGAGCACCAAGTCCACTTTAACTGTGCAGCCTGAACTGGACCCACCTGCAAAATGGCGTCATGTTGTAACATGAACATAAAACTTAAGTTGGCCAGAATACCCATTCAATGCAATGCCCACTTTAATGCAGCAGAAAAGTTTAGTAGTAAGATAAATCGCATGGTGTGACTTCAGCTCGGGGGAGGGTTTATCCGAACTTTGTCTTGCCCGCTGCCTTCCACTGGGGAAAACTGCTCTTTAGTGCTCAATCAGAGCAAACAGCAATTCAAGTTTTCCCCAGATTGCCATTTATTCCGATCTATCGCTAAAGAGTGGGTTCTCTGTTGGACAGGAGCAGGGCAAAGGGGAAACTGCTCAGACCCTTGCTTTCTAAGCACTGGAATTGTGAATGAGCCTCAGTTTCATCAGGACAGCACATGCATAGTCCTTGTGCATAACCAGCTGATCAAGGGAGGGAACAAAAGGCTGAATATAGATCCACTAAATCCTTCTCCTCTGTGAACAGAAAAGTGGTGCTGTTGCTAACTATCTGAGATCCCTGACTGATGCTCTCATGTGCATTTGGATCTCTGCTCAGGTACAGAAACACATTGTCTTGCTCAGAAGGAAGCACTGGGAGAGCAAGAAAGAGGGATTCATGGTGGCAGACATGCTTTCCTTAATTAAAGATCTTAGCAATAAAATGACTTGGTTCATGTCTCCAGAATCTAGTGCTAATCTTCTCTGTATTTATGGCAACATGATCCAGAGTGAAAGCATCTTCACTGCTCATGTTTGTAATTCAGCTGCAATTTTGTTTATTTGTTTCCTAATACTTGCTTCTGCTAATTATATTTTTGAATAGCTCTCATAGTAGTAGCAATATTAGAAGTAGTATTTGTGTTCCTTAAAAACAACCAAGATATTCAAAGCCCTTTAAGCATGCTTGCATGCATACATATGTGTGTGTGTGTGTGTGTGTGTGTGTGTGTGTATTCATTACTTCACTTTGCCTTGCTTGGTTGGAAATAAACTCCAGACTAGGTTGAGACTCTCTCTCCATCTGGCATGGTCCTGGCACCAGCAGGTATAAATATATCAGCAGGATCTGTTCCAAACATGATTTGCTCTTGCTCGCAAATTCTTTTTGCAATTAGCAAAAACACAAACTTGTGACAAGTGGCTCATGGAACCATGTATTCAGGGCTGAAGAATGTCAGACTTCAACAAACAACATCTGTCCCAAAGTGAACCTTGTTCTGCTGAAACCTCCTTTTGACTGGCAATGAGTGGTGTTTTTATCTGCAATATTAGCTAAATAAAATAATTAGATGTTGTTGGGGTTTTTTTTGGGGGGGGGTAGTTGCTCCAACAACTACATTTTGACAAGTTGGATCCTCCTAACAGAGGGTCCATGTTGTGCTTGGCCCTGAAACTCTTCCCTAACCGGCTTGTGGGTGGGGCTTGCCCCGCTCCAAGCCGGTGGTGCCACAGTTATGCCAATGGCCTTTAGCCAATCAGCAGCATGGCAAAGTTGGGGGTTGGGGGTTTCTATTTGGCAGCGTGACGTAGGGACCTTCTTTTGCTTCGCACTGCCAAACACCCGCCCACCCACCCATTAATTAGGTCGTGTTTGGCCGTGCTTTGGACTTTGGTTGGTTTGTTTTTGGAATGGGGGCCAAGTAGGAATTTTTTCCAATGTGGCAGATTGGCTGTGGCCACTTGGTTTTTGCGTAACTCTTAGCAATCGTCACAACTTTGTAAGGTTTGGCGGTTAGGCATTGGTTTAGGGGAATGTGGGGAGGGGAGGTGCGGCCATCACCTGCCCCTCCAATGAATAGGGTATTCCGTTAAAGGAATCTGGGGGTCTGGATCTCGTCCGAGAGGGGCTAGGGCCATGCCAGAACCCCCAGGAACCCCAGGGGTGAGCACCAGTCAATATATACTGACGGAGATCCCCCAGCTGGTTGTTTACCCTTCCAGACTTCCTGCAGGGTGGGGCAGGAGCCAGATGTAGTTTGATACCAATGCCTAAGCCAATACCAGTCACATTTGTGTATTTTAATAAAGTTGTGGCCAAAATTTGCCCATTAACATTTAAACTAAATTTTGTCTGCACTGTGTCTTTATTTCCATTTGGGGTGGGTTTTGGGGCTCAAAGCACAACATGTATAGATCTCTGTATCCAAGAAAGGATTGGGGGGGTCTCAAAAGTATCCATGTAAATAGCTTTGCTTTCTCTACCAGACAGCATAACTTTCTTTGCAACTAGCCATGGTGTGTGTGTGTGTGTGAGGGGGTTTGTCTTGAAAGTGCTAGCTGTCAGGTTGCAAAAGTTTACATTAATTTCATTGTGCCATAATGATCCATGAAGTTCTGGAAAGAGAAAAATGCATTATTTTCATTCGAGGAAGGATGTTGGCTTTAATTATTAGCTACCACTAATCTACTTCTTAATACCAATGGGCTTCAATAGATTTCTAAATAATAAAATGGCTGCCCGCTTGTTGTTGTAAACTTCTCAACTGAAAATAACCAGGGAGAAGATATAAAAGGGGCACAAGCCAACTGAGGGTTGAATGTGCTTAACTGAGTGCACTGAAATTATTGGTTTTACGCACATCTGTTTCATGGACTTTGCACGTGAATAACATGGATAACCTTTGGAACACAGTGGAAGCTGCCTTATCCTGAATCACATTGGTCTGACCAACTCAGTATTGCCTGTCCAGACTGATAGCAGCTCTCCTGATTTTCATACAGGGCTTCCTCCCCAGCCCTATCTGCAAACACCCAGGACTGAATCTAGCACCTTCTGCATGCAAAGAGCAATGGTTCTTCCCTCATGGAATGCAAGCACCTATGTTAGCCACTTGGCTTGTTAGCCAGATGGGGAGACTTTGCTGTATTTGGATTTAGCTCTGAGGCTATAAACGGGTAGAATTAAGTGCATCTACTAATAATCTGCAGGATAGTTTGCAAAGACACAGCAGACAAACAAAATTGTGAGTCCAAATTGAAAGAAAACACCATTTCTTTCAGAGTGTTTTAGGAGGGTGGTGCACAGCTGGGCATATTTTATTTCTTACAAGGAAAAAGATTGTAAGTGAATCACTTAACATTACTGAGAACATGAAAACATGAAACGAAAGTATTGATCCAAGAATTCACTGAAGAAAAGAATCAGATGCTCACCAGTGTGTTTGATTTTTTAGAAAAGGGGTACATGCATTGTTTATTGGGAAAAGCTGGAGCTTGGCTCTTTAGCCCTGGCATGCACAACTCAAACATACATGAAGGCAAGTGTTATTTGTGTTGTTAATTTTACATTATGCCCACTTTAACTGCATCAGCTGCTAAACAGAGCCAGGAATAATGGCATTTAAAAAGGAAAATTGCAATAATCTTCAGAAGGCTGCTCCATAATGGAGGAGCCTAATTAATTTAACCGTGCAGCCTTCCATAATGGCAGTACTTTATCATTTCCACAGACGGAGGTTGAAGGAATTAGCAATGTTTTTCCCTCCAGCCGACATCTCTCCCTGTGTTTAACCAATGACCATTTGCTTTTTGAAGATGCAATGCTTTGCCAAGTCAAGCATTTGCAATGGTTGCTTGAATTCCCCAGAGTTACAGGCTTGTACTATATTGAAAAGAAGAGAGGAATGTGCCACATTACTGGGAGAGCCACATTCTTCAGGCAAAGAGTTTAACCAACGAGCTTCCTGGCATGCTGCAGAGCAGTCTTCACAACACTTTAAATTTCAATTCCCCCCGGACGATTTGTCCAACCCTTAGCATTGCTTTGTGGGAAAGCATCCTGGGTCATTTTTTAACTTTGCTAGTGTTCACCAGATACTTAGTTCTCTTATACCATTTGATAGGAGAAAAACCTTAATTGATTACCTGAAAAATTTCTACACCTCAAATAGTAAAACTTCGCTTATTCTCTGAATTTGTTAGTTCTGCTACTACTGTTTTTTAAAAAAACAAACAAATATTGTTATTATTATATTGTTATTATTTTTACTGTTATTAAATTTGTGAATCACCGCTTACGTGTGTATCTAGGTGGTTTACAAGCATAGCCATAGAATCAGCAAAGAACAAATTTAAAAACAAAGAAAAAGCAACAAGTAAAGCTAGCCTAAAAGCAGGACTTTTTTCAGCCAGAACTTTCTGGAACCCAGTTCCAGCAGCTGTCAGGTGGGTGCCATTGCCATTGTAAGAGAACAAGGAAGATGTTCACGGTGCGTTCCAGAACTTCTTTTTTCTAGAAAAATAGCACTGCCTAAAAGCAATACAAAGCAAATGCCTAAACATTTTCACCCTGTTGGATAAACTTGTTAAAATAAAGACAGAGTCAGTTCTTCCCAGAAAGCACAGGTAGTGTTTTAAGTGTTATATTGATTCATCTGTGTTTTCAAAATGGTTCCTTCCAGTAGCACCTTAAAGACCAACTAAGTTAGTTCTTGGTATGAGCTTTCGTGTGCATGCACACTTCTTCAGATACACAAAGACCAACTAAGTTAATTCTTGGTATGAGCTTTTGTGTGCATGCACACTTCTTCAGATACACAGTGTAGAAGTGTGCATGCACACGAAAGCTCATACCAAGAACTAACTTAGTTGGTCTTTAAGGTGCTACTGGAAGGAATTTTTTTGTTTTGTTTTGACTATGGCAGACCAACACGGCTACCTATCTGTAACTGTATTCAAAATGGTTGTTAGCTGCCATAGGCATGATTTATGGGAAAGTGGGACAGATAAATAAAAGTAGTTCATTTTAACAATTAAGGTAATTATTTCATGAAGCATGTGTGGATTCCAAGCTGCTCTGTTCCCCTGCAGTGTAATGGAGGCACACACATACATATAACTGAGAGGAGTTAAAAAATATATCTGCTCTGAGGTCTGGTATGCATTCTGACAGTTCTCATGCTGGGGAGATGACCTGGTGTTTGGGGTATGTTTTTGTTTTTGTTTATATATCCTACAATTTCCCAGTTAAGTGTTGATTACTTTCCACTGTGAAGACTCATGTGAAATGATGAAAGTAAAACCTAATTGCTGAGAGCGAATGAAACCTAACTGGAGGAGCTTGGTAGCTTCCTGATATAAGGCTTCCTTGCTCTCACTGTTATGCCATAGACCCAAACAGCACTCCAGGCAGAGAGTGCCCTTGGCTCCACTCTCTGGTTTTTCAACTTTTGAATACCATTTTGCAGACACAGCTCATTCACAGCTTTGATGCATGCAAATTGTCAGGTTTCCAACCCTGTTACATAATACAATGGATTTGCATGCACGGATCTGATCACAATGACACACACACACACACACACACACACACACACACACACACGATTTGTTGAATGGGCACTGATGTTGTACATTTTCTTGCAAATAATTTTTTTTTGAAAAATTGAGTCTTAACACTCCTAGTCATCCATGGATGGGTGTTGCTCTGCATGTCAGAGAAGATACAGAGTCAAACAAGCTAGAACTCTGAAAAGGGGGAGGCTTCTCCATAGAGCTCTGAGACTAATTCCTGCCACTGCCACCCAAGTGGTCTTCATTGAGGTGGTGAATGAAATCAAGGAGGGAAGAAGAAGAAGAAGAATTTGGATTTGATATCCCGCTTTATCACTACCCGAAGGAGTCTCAAAGCGGCTAACATTCTCCTTTCCCTTCCTCCTCCACAACATACACTATGTGAGGTGAGTGGGGCTGAGAGGCTTCAGAGAAGTGTGACTAGCCCAAGGTCACCCAGCAGCTGCATGTGGAGGAGAGGGGACGTGAACCCGGTTCACCAGATTACGAGTCTACCGCTCTTAACCACTACACCACACTGGCTCTGGAAAGTGGTAATGGGCAATTTCAATTGCCCTCACATACATTGAGTAAATACATGCTGCAGTCATGACAAAGGGGTACAATTTCTAGATATTCCAAATGACTGCACCCTACAACAGTTGTTCATGGAACCGACCAAAAAGGAGGTGACCCTGGATTTAATCTTACTTGGTGCCCAAGACCTGGTGCAACATGCAAGTGTTGCTGAACTAGTTTCGAACAGCTGGGAACATAGTAGTCTTAAATTCAACATGTAAGTGGATAATTGCCAAAGAAGTCCCATAGAGCCACGTTTGGCTTCCAAAGAGACTTCCCCAAAGTGAGGAGATTTAAAAGGAAAGGCAAGCCGGGAGTTTTGGGATTCTGAGAGCAGCCTCAGTGGAGCATAAACACGCTTTGAGGCCACATAGGACAGGAGGGCTGGATGCCCCCACAGAGTTTCCCCAGACCAAATGGCTCCCCAGCCAACAAAGAAAGAAAGAAAGAAAGAAAGAAAGAAAGAAAGAAAGAAAGAAAGAAAGAACTTCAGCATCCCTCCTCCATTTTGTTCAACCTTTGGATACTTTTTTGTTGTATTTATAGCCCATTTCACTAATTTGATGCACAATTTGCATTCATGATTTATCCTTGTCATATATTACCATGGATTCGCACACATGGATCTGATCACAATCACAGTATATCTTTAACAGGCACTGATGTTGTAAAATTGTTCCATGAATAAAAAACATACGTTACCTGCACAGGTCAGTGTTCCTAACTTTACAAGTTATGATGACCTGTTAGCACAATCGATTTCAGCTGTTCCAGTTGAACAGGAGCCCAGTTATCTCCTGACCAATTTCACTACCCCAAAGAGTTGCCTGGTTTATCTGACCCTAAAGCCAACCCTGGCTGTCCATACCTGAATGAGCGTATTCCATGAGTGGGGAGGAATATATCTTCATTTGGCTTCTGCTCTTGAGTGGGACAATAACTATTACAGAAAGGCTGGGTGCAAATAAATTCCACTATAATTTTATTAGTGATTTGTGTGGAATGCAGAATGCACCCATTGACTATTTCATAGAAAGGGATATAGTAATAAAGAGTCAGCAGAATGGCTTTTTATTGCCAAAAGTGGTCCCATGACAGAAACCTTTCCTTTCCCCCTGAATGAGAATCTCACTCCAACTCCTAATTAATTTCCACCACTTGACTCACATTGCATAAAGCACAAAACAAAACAAAACAAAACCTGGTTTCTAATTAAGGCCAGGAAATGATATTCACTATGGCTGCAATCTTGTACTAAGTTATAAGCCCCATATGCTGAAATCTTAGACGTGAATTCACATTTACTCAGGAATGAGCCCCATTGAACTTAATGGGGCTTATTTGTGAGTAGATGCAACTCAGTTGCACTGCTGGACTTGCTTCTCTATGAGCATTCATAGGCCTGCACTGTAGTCACAGAATTCTATCTGCAGAAAAACCTTTCCCCCACCTTCAAGGAACTGTGCTGTTCTTCAAGGAAGCAGCCAACCACTCCACCATCTTCAAAAGACAACAGTGTTTCTGTGAGGTCATCCAACCTCCATAAGTAGTTTCGAACAGCTGAGCTTTCTCCCCTGATTACATAAAAACTGACTGAAACACGGACTGGATTATTTGAGTTTCAGTGATGGCTGCCCCCTTCAGAACATCACATGGCTGATACATTTCTACATAAATAGATTATTCCTACCCACCCCCCGTTCACCTCCCAGTTTTTGCTTTCAGCTGCTTGGACTGAAAAGCTCAAAGCCCACCTGGTTCCAAGCAATCCACTCACCTTCTGCAGCATGGTCGGTGGCTGTGGCATGGCAGCCCCCCCCCCCCCCCCCCCGGCTATGGTCTGAGATCCAGGGACTGATGGCTGGTGCTGGGTATAATTTTGCTCCTGTGTGTCGTTGAATTCGCCTTCCTGCAAATGGGCCAATAGCAGGCAGGCTTGGAGGTGGGAGTCACTTGGGGGTGGGGCTAACTGGAGGCTTTGGCCAAGTCTTCAGTCTGCTCTACTCTTGGGCCTTAAATATGATGCCGGCTTCCTCCACCCAGCACATGGGCCACTTTTGGATCTTGCAGGAGGAGGACATGGAGCAGTGCTACTGAAGAGACTGAAATATTGGACAGGATTGGATTGACTTAAAATCATGGAGAGGTGCTTGGGCAAGGAAGTGCCAAAGATGCAAATTTGTAATATCACTGCTTCTGTAGTCCTACTGCATCAGGTGGCTACTGCTATGTACACAAGATTGTACCTCTGCATTCAGCCATTATGAATTATTATGACCCACCTGGTTCCATGCAACCATGTATGTGCAGCATCTTGTGTGCAGAATACATGTCCTTAGTGACTGTGGATGATGCTGAAGGGTATGCAGAGGTGGGTGACTAGACTCCTTGTGGTATTTTTGCACAAGACTTAGGATAGCTTGCCCTGAGGTGGAAGCTTTTGGCATTATAACATAATGGGTCTTGCTATTGCAAAACTTTATGATTTGAAAGACAATTCTAGTACACCACAGTGTCACACACGGGGAACGGTGATGCTACTGCTGGTATGTAGGAGAGAGTCAAAAATGGCAGTGGCTTGAACAGAGTAAACCAATCATGTCAAGCTAATTGGAAGCAGCTGGGGTTTTAGAATTACGGAGTCGGCTAGTATTTGCTTTTCAGCGTAGCCAGATGGAGCAGGGACAATGTCTGCTGCTGGATCAGCATCTGGGAAATTCCTAAGGAAACTGACATAAGGAAGCCAGGCCTCCCCATCTCCTAATGTTCGCCTTTGTAGTTGTGGTGGCCTGAGTCCAAAAGGGATGACAAGCAGCCTTAGCAAAGACTTATGTGAGCTATGTCTATCCTACGACTAAAGCTCTGCTGAGATTCATTTAAGATTGAAATCTGTGCATGGAAGTTGGCAGTGGCCATGTCCTTCTGCAGCTGTCTGCCACACTCCACTTGATTTCACGCCAGTAAGCATTATTCAGCACACTGCTATTAAGAAAGAAATGCTGCCTTTCAAATGGCTGAATCGCAGAATCAACGACATTGCCATTTTGCAACCTGGAAGAGTGGGGGAAAGGCCAGCTGAACTTTTTTAAAAAAAATACTGTCAGAGCTGCCTCTAGGTCCCAGCTCACAGAGGACCAACGCTAGGCTGTAGTAATGTACAAAAGTCTTTATTGAAGTTCAGTTTCCATTTCAAAGCCACAGCGTGCAGCCCTACGTCTTAAACCCTAGATCGGCGAAGTCCCGTCTGAGTCCCCTCCCCTATGACACCAGTTTAAGATCCTAGCCCTGCTCCACCTTTTACGCTGCTCTCTCCTCCTCTGGGTCCTCCTGCCCGCTGGGGCATTGCCCTTTCTGGACTCTTCCGACGCTGAGTCGCTTAGCTCCTCCCCCTCCCTCCGGCGGGCTTTAGGACCCGGTTCCCAATCCTCATTCTCTGCTGTCCCGCGCTCCTGTACATTTGAACTTGCCTCTCGCGCCAGCCCAGTGACCTTTCTCCTAACCGTTACACTACTTCGGTCACTGCTTCCCTCTTCCGGGACACTGGCCGGATCTGACCTCTCCTCCGTTGTCCGACTTTCTGATGGAGGCGTGGTCAGCCCTGCCTTATCTTCTCTCCCTGGTGGGGAATGCACTGGCCCCGATCCTTGGGACTCTTTCCCCCCCCACTCTGCTCTGGTGGGGAAGCTGGTCCTGATTTCCAGCTACTGCTCTGGGAGTCCCTGCTGCTCCCTTGCTCCTGGGGCGTTCCCCTTGGGAACCCCCTACCCCTGGCCACTGGCGCCCCCTTCTGTGAATCTTCCGATTCGCTGGATAGGCTCATGGAATCCCTCGGTCCACTGTCCTCTTCTCCTACGCTCCCCTCGGATTCTTCCCCTTCGCTCTCCATCTCCTCTCTTCCCTGTGCCTCTGCTCCTGAGCCCCTGACAAATACTAATAAAAATCCAGTCTTTTAAGTGCTAAACATTATTTGACAAGTGTGTCTTTCCCCTCTAAATGACAGCATATTTGGGCTTCCTCTGAAAATATTTTTTTTTTTCAAAAAAGCCTTTGACAAGCCATAACAACTGATTTTTATCTACTGTATTATGCTCATTATTCACCTCGCTAGAATCCCACCCCTTGATTTTACGTAGTTTATAAAAGCCACAGGCATTTTGGCATCACCTCCTCTTTTTCTTATTCCAATATGGATTGACAATAGACTGACTGACTCCAAAACTTTTTAAGTGCCTGTTTTGAGGACTTAGGTTGGGATGTGGGAGTAACAAATACTATGACATGCCAGTGGATAAACACTACGCTTGAGTCTCATTGTTTATGCACAGACATGCATGTGTGCGCTTGTCACACCTTTCCACCAGATGCACAGATAGTGATATAAACAAGAAAGAAAGATGAGAGAGAGAGAGAGAGAGAGAGAGAGAGAGAGAGAAAGAAAGAAAGAAAGAAAGAAAGAAAGAAAGAAAGAAAACTGAATGATCAGAGCTTTTGGTATCTCAGAGAGTGGATGTCAGGAGTCCAGGTTCCCGGCTTGGTAACACAGTAAGCGTAGGTAATTTAAAAGGAGAATTTATTGCAAAAACAAACAGATAGCTCCAGATGGCTCTAACAAAGCCGTCAACGTTATCAGTCAAGATGACCCTTCTGAAGACTTCTTCCGGTTCCTACAGAAGATATTGAACCTTCGCCCTTTACATCTCTTGTTTTGCTTCCTGTCCAGCAGCCCTCCCATTTGCCGACTCTTCGGACTTATTGGATCAGCTCCAACTTCTTCTTGTTCCCAAAGACTGTCTCTGTGTCTGTTCGTGCCTGTTTGAGCTTCCTGAGAGCTTTGGCTGTGTTCCAGCCTGCTCTCAGTTGTTCCTTTGGCAACTGGCCGTCCAAGGTCATGAGGAGTCAACGCTGGCAGCTCTGGCCTCTGCACAGCCTGTGTCAAACCTAAACCTCTCTGTTCCTGCCTGTATTCTGCAGTTGGCTGTAAAGTTCCACTTGGAGCTGGCTCATTCCTGACAGTAGATGGTATATTGAAGCAACAGCCTACTTCTTCAGATGCACAAGATATGTACTACGAAGACCTCACCTCCAATACAATTACTAAGTGGTATTCCACAGTGTGTTGACTTGTATGGGACATAAGTAGGAGTTGCAGACAGGAAAGCAGGAATTTTTTGGGGGTTGGTAAAATACAGTTTGGTTCTAAACTCTCAGGTTCTTCCAGCAAGGTGTTCCTCCAAAAGCAGCCATGCCCCCCACTCGCCAAAAAATATTTATCAGCCTTGAATGAGAGAGACAGGTGCCATACTGCTTCAATAAAGAGCTCTGAAGGACAGGCTCTCTATTGCTGGGTCCCCAAGTCACCACTGAAAGAAGGAGCATAGGAAAACAAACCAGAAACATACACCTGATAATCAGGTGATTCCAAAGAGCCAGGTCTGTACAATCGCTTCTGTTATGTGCCATCAACCTGCTGCAAATAAATACTCACAGTCTATATTTCAGAGTGACTGTCTGCTTCAGGTACTTGCTGGACCTTAGACCTGAGCACCTGCCACCAAGTAGAAAGGAATACTAGAAAGGAATTCCTAGAAAGGAATACTGTGATCACCAATAGTCAGCATGGATTTCTGAAAAATAAGTTATGTCAGACTAACCTGATCTCGTTTTTTGACAGAATTACAAGCCTGGTAGATGAAGGGAACGCAGTGGATGTAGCCTACCTTGATTTCAGCAAGGCATTTGACAAGGTGCCCCATGATATTCTTGGAAAGAAGCTGGTAAAATGTGGTCTTGACTATGCTACCACTCAGTGGATTTGTAACTGGCTGACTGACCGAACCCAAATGGTTCCTCTTCATCCTGGAGAAGAGTGACTAGTGGGGTGCCACAGGGTTCTGTCTTGGGCCCGGTCTTATTCAACATCTTTATCAACGACTTGGATGATGGACTCAAGGGCATCCTGATCAAATTTGCAGATGACACCAAACTGGGAGGGGTGGCTAACACCCCAGAGGACAGGATCACACTTCAAAACGACCTTGACAGATTAGAGAACTGGGCCAAAACAAACAAGATGAATTTTAATAGGGAGAAATGTAAAGTATTGCACTTGGGCAAAAAAAATGAGAGGCACAAATACAAGATGGGTGACACCTGGCTTGAGAGCAGTACATGTGAAAAGGATCTAGGAGTCTTGGTTGACCACAAACTTGACATGAGCCAACAGTGTGACACGGCAGCTAAAAAAGCCAATGCAATTCTGGGCTGCATCAATAGGAGTATAGCATCTAGATCAAGGGAAGTAATAGTGCCACTGTATTCTGCTCTGGTCAGACCTCACCTGGAGTACTGTGTCCAGTTCTGGGCACCACAGTTCAAGAAGGACACTGACAAACTGGAACGTGTCCAGAGGAGGGCAACCAAAATGGTCAAAGGCCTGGAAACGATGCCTTATGAAGAACGGCTAAGGGAGCTGGGCATGTTTAGCCTGGAGAAGAGGAGGTTAAGGGGTGATATGATAGCCATGTTCAAATATATAAAAGGATGTCACATAGAGGAGGGAGAAAGGTTGTTTTCTGCTGCTCCAGAGAAGCGGACACGGAGCAATGGCTCCAAACTACAAGAAAGAAGATTCCACCTAAACATTAGGAAGAACTTCCTGACAGTAAAAGCTGTTCGACAGTGGAATTTGCTGCCAAGGAGTGTGGTGGAGTCTCCTTCTTTGGAGGTCTTTAAGCAGAGGCTTGACAACCATATGTCAGGAGTGCTCTGATGGTGTTTCCTGCTTGGCAGGGGGTTGGACTCGATGGCCCTTGTGGTCTCTTCCAACTCTATGATTCTATGATTCTATGATTCTAATTATTTTATTAGAGGAGTTCATATAAATTCCCAGGGGAACTCACAGTACAGGGAATGTTTCATGGTATTTAGAGATACTGATGATCTGTTAGGGTTAATCCCTTTTGCTAAGGAGCATCCCCTATTCTCATGAATAATTATCCCCTCCCCCCAAAAAATATGTGAAAATAATTTTAGTACTATTGTGCCAATTGTTCTTAAAGAGACTGTTGTTGTTGTTTAGTCGTTTAGTCGTGTCCGACTCTTCGTGACTCCATGGACCAGAGCACGCCAGGCACTCCTGTCTTCCACTGCCTCCCGCAGACTGAAGCACCTCTATTTTCTGAGTGTTTCTTTTATAAGAGAATGCAAGGGGTGATATTCAATTACATTTTGCTCAGAGTAGCACTATTGAAATGAATGAAGATGACTAATTTAGGTCCATTAGCTCCAGATTCTTTCCCAGCTTGGATTGAAATCCAGACTGTAAAGTAATTTCTTGCTTATCTTCTTTGAAGAGCTGACCATTTCAAAAATGAGACTAGGACACAAAATCCAACCCACCTACCTGCAGGGTACCCTCTTACCCAGGGGCGAACGAAGGCGTTGTGACACCCGGGGTGGCAAACCACTATGTATGGCGCATGTGTGGCGTCGCTACATGCAGCGCATGTGCCGTACGTAGTGATGCCTCACATGCGCAGTACATAGCAGTTTGCCAGCGGCGCTGCTCCAGCGCCATACAGACGGTGCCAGGATCCTCTGCTCACGGCTGTAGTGGCAACAGAGGGATCCCACCACATCTGTACGGTGCTCGAGCGTCGCTGGCGGCAAACCGCTATGTACAGCACATGTGTGGCATCACTACGTACAGCGCATGCACTCTACACAGCGATGCCACACATGCGCTGTACATAGCGGTTTGCTGGTGCTGGAGCACTAGCATACGGACGGTGCCAGGATCCTCTGCTCACGGCTGCAGCCACAAACGGAGGATTCTCCACATGTGGCTGTGGCAGCGTGATGGCTGCTCGTGCTGCTGTGAGCCCCTGCAGGATGCCTTCTTGTCACACACCCCCCCCCCCAGACATGGCACCCGGGGCATACTGCCCACCCCCGGTTGCGACGCCACTGCTCTTACCCCAAGGGCTCCCCCATACAGGTACACAAATATCCCAAGCCCCTAGCAAGGAAATGGAGAAATGTGTCTATTCTATTCTTTACTAGCCAACTCTTTTTAACAGACACAACAAGAAAATTGGCACAATTTATTTGGCAAAGTGATTCATTTTTTTCTGGCAAAGAATTTTGATTACTTCCAAGTTCATCTGAGGGGCAAGCTTGCCAACCTCCAACTGATGCCCTACTCCCACAAATATATCTGTATGGCAAATTAGTCTTGCATAGCTGTCAATATTGGACAACATGTGCTTTAAAGTCCTGTAGGGTCCCTAGGCTGGGTATTCACATTAAAATGAGCACACAGCCCCATCAACTTGTTTTGAAGGATGATGCCTAGGCCAGCCCATTATGTTGGTCTACCCTGTGGCAGATCGCTACATTCTGCCAGAGAATTTCTCTTTGAATCCCCCAGAAGATCAGAAGCCTTCTCCACAGGACCTCAGAGAAGGGTTTTCAGCGTGGCTGAGGAACAACATTCCTGCAGAGATACAACAGGCACTCACTATCTGTACTTTCCAGAAACAACTGATTACATTTTTGTTTTGATAAGCTTTTCCAGCTGGAAGGAAAGGTCCTTGCCTCAGGTGTTCATTTTGTACTGTTGTGAAACCTGCTTTCAGTTGTTTTCGTACTCTTTCTATGGCATGTCTGTCAATCGCCTAGAGACATATGTACAAGACAATTCATGAATTGATAAATTGTAATAATAACTTCCATGCCTATGCTCTGCTGGCTGCCCAAGCAACGAAGGAGCAGAAGAAGGTGGGGTGCTTTTGCCTGGCAGGAGTCCAGAGGTGTGACTCTTGGGTTGCACCACCTCTGATAAGCCAAGCGTTTGTGAGAAGCTTATCAAAAGAAGCTAAGTCACCACCAACTTTAAGGCTAAGTCAGCAGATCCATGCTCCTAGCATGCTGAAATTTTGCATAGCTCTCTGAGGATTTTTGTGTGTTTTTTTTTTTGTGAGGCAGGAATTAGCTGGGGCCCCAAATGCCTCTCGCTTCCCTCCCCTCAAGAGCCCAGCTCACTTTTCACTTAAAATCTGCCATCCACATTTGATCTTTACTGTGGCATTCCAGGTTTCCCTCTGATGCTTCCTGAATGCTGAAAACCCCATTTAAACACCCGTGGACTGCCTGGACCATAATGTTGAACATATGCATTCATTAGCCTTTCTCGACTTTGCCTCCAGTTGAAACAATGTCTGCAGTAGAAGAGACCCGAAGTTGTAGGAAACTGGGAAGGTTGCTGCATTTGCTGGCTCCATCGAATCTTACAGCATGTTGCCATTTATAGCATTGCCAAAGAGTGATTCTATTAAAATACTGGCTAGTGCCTGCAAAGACAATTTACATAACTTCAAAGCTCTAGGTTGCTGTTACTGTTGGCAAGGGTTGTATACAAGTGAGTGCAATAGCCAGAGGGATCAGATAAATGTTTTCTATTCGTGCTTGATATGTATTAAGAAAAAGAGTGACTCATTCTTCAGCTGAGCAGGCAGTTTGCACAATTTGATCTTCATAGGTCTTTTTCTTGTGAATAAACCTTGCCTGATTTATGGTTATGTTCATACATTGGTTCAGAGTCAGAGGGAATAGCAAGGCTGCTAATAAGTTCAGAAGCTCTAACAAATTATGTATGATATATGGATCATCATCAACTCTTTTGACTTATCGTACATCAAAATAAATAATATTTACTGCTAAACCCTGAATGGTTTTTGATATGCTCTGTAATTGAAAGAGATGAATTCACTGGCTTACTACTTCACAGTATAACTCCCTGACTTTATTGAAATTATACCAGTGTTTGATATGTTGTGCAACAGATCCTTGTGAAGATGTAGAATGTAGTGCTAATATTCAGCAATGCAAAAAAACGAATGGGGTCATAAAACTGGTGCTTGAAAGTAGCAATTAATTATATGAAGAATGCAATCTTAATATAATAAATTGCTACTTCCAAGTACTCGCCTGAGGCCTGCTTCTCTCCCCTGCTTTTTGTGCTGGTCCTTTCTTTCTCCTTGCTAATAAAGCAACAGAAGATCATTATGCTCCTCAGATGTTATGTTCACTCCAAGGCTGTATTTACAAAGAGATGTGGGTGGTCCTCAGACCCTTTAACTCCTGTCTCACCACTTGCCCATTCTTCTTCCTATTGGCAGAAGCAAATGGCCAAAATAATTCCAACATGGAAGCCAACATAGTGTCTAGATGTGGCTTTACTCCAAATCCCACCATCCCTGATCTTTGGCCATGCTGACTGGGGCTGATAGAAGCTGGAGTCCAATGACATCTGGAGGGAATTACCTTGCCTGCTCCCCTAGACCAACTCATCCCTTGATTCAGTCATTGACTTCTCACCAGAATGAGAAGAGTGGAATAAGGCAGTGCTCAGAAAGGACGTAGGTGGCGCTGTGGGTTAAACCACAGAGCCAAGGACTTGCTGATCAGAAGCTTGGCAGTTTGAATCCCCGCGACAGGGTGAGCTCCCGTTTCTCGGTCCCTGCTCCTGCCAACCTAGCAGTTCGAAAGCATGTCAAATTGCAAGTAGATAAATAGGTACCGCTCCGGTGGGAAGGTAAACAGCGTTTCCGCACGCTGCTCTGGTTCGCCAGAAGCGGCTTAGTCATGCTGGCCACATGACCTGGAAGCTGTACGCCAGCTCCCTCGGCCTGTAGAACGTGATGAGTGCTGCAACCCCAGAGTCGGCCACGACTGGACCTAATGGTCAGAGGTCCCTTTACCTTTACCTTTACAGATTATAGAAAGAAATCTGTCCAAACTTTTTCACATGTAGTGCTGTCAAGCCATGCATCACTCATCCTATATTTGTGTATCTGGTTATTCCTGCCTAGGTACAGAACCATACATTCTTCCCCACTGAAATTCATTTTGTCAGTTTTGGCCCAGTTCTTCAATCTGTTAAGGACATCTTGATTCTTGATTCTATCTTCTGAGGTATTAGCTACCCCCCCCCCAAGATTGTTGTCATCTGCAAATTTGCACCCCCTCTATTCTTCTTTCCAAGTCATTTATAAAGATGTTGAACAGCACGGGATCCAGGACAGAACCCTGCGGCCCTCCACCTGTCACTTTCCCCCAGGATGATGAGGAACCACTGGCGCACAACTGCAAATCCACTTAAACAGTAACATTGTCAATTCCACATCTTGCCAGCTTCCCTGCAAGAATATCATAAGGAACTTTGCTGAAAGCCTTACTAAAATCAAGATACACTACAGCGTAGAAGAATACGCATTTATTTCCATTGACATGCACTTAGGTTGTAAAACTGTAGTATATGGATATTTTTATTTTTAGACAAGTCATAAATTGAGTGAAATACACAGATAAAGAAGCATGGTATAGTGAAGACTTCGCTGAATGAGTAGGTTTTGAGGAGGGATTTGAAGGAATGTGGCATCACAGAGGTGTTCTGGGAGTCATTTCCAGGTATAAGGGAGAACATTTGGAGCTGCTCAGATTTACATGACCAAATAAGGATGCAATATTTCCCTCGTCTTCAGCACTAGTTTTCTCATTTTTCTAATCTTGAATTCAGTCTGCCACATTTCTACATTAGTTTGCCACATTGTTCACCAGCATTTTAGTGCACTTTTCCTCTAATATACTCATTTCTGCCTGCAATTTCTCAAATATAATGCATTTTGTACACTATCTTAATTAACTCTGAATTTGTATGCATACCTTCCTCTAATGTATGCATTTTATACCAATTTCTGGCTTGGAATAAATTGTTGCAAAATTCAGAAAGATGTGAATTTCAGAGGATTCAAGTCTTTCAGTTTGTTTGTTGTTTTGAGAAGTGCAAATTGGGTGGATTCATGTTAAAATGTGTCTCCCCCATCCTGAGATGTGACTCATATCCTTCTTAGTTTCTGGTCACCTTATCAACTCACCCACACCCAGCACAGAAACAGGTGAGACCCACCGGGCCAGAAGACCCCAGCTTCATACATTTCTCAGCCACGTAGGATCTAATTATGGCTTGAGGAATCTCACAGGAATCAAAGTTTCTGTGGATTAAGGTGTCAGGGACTCGGAGTCGGATTTCCCTTCTTCGGGGAAATTGAGGTCAAGGACTCAGTAACAGAAGGGGAAGGGCATGCAGGGCAGCCTCAGGAGTCCTTCCACAGATGAACCTGTGCAGCCAGGGTCCCTCTGGCCTGAGGCTGTGGCACTACTGTCCTCTGGCTTGGAGTACTCCATTGCAGAAACCTCCCCGAGACCAGAGGCTCCCCTGCTCCATTGTACTAGGAGACTGTTGGGGTGAGCTGGGTCCCTTTAACTGAAGATTTAGCTTCTAGTGCTCACAAGCGTAGCAACTGAAAAGTGGTGGCAGCAGGAACAACTGCTGTGGTTGCTGCTGCTGCTGCTGCTACATAGGGCTTGTTCTCAGTTTATCTGCTGCCAAAACAACATAAGGTCTGATTTTGTGTAGCACAATCTGAGCCTTGCCAAGTGTGCTTTGTTTCAAAGAGCCAGAGAGAGCCCAATGTGGAATGTGTAGTGTGGTGCAATTAAGATGATAATAGAGGGTACAGCGTACACTTGAAATTATCTTAGTCCTTGGAGCACCCAGTCTTGTCTTGTGGATCTTTGCAGGGTGCTCTCAGGAGGTTTGCTGAGAGTGGGAGAATATAGGCAAGTCCTTTTGATGTGCCTCCATGTGTTGCCTGAAAAGAAAATTGTGCAGAGGGTTTCTTCACCTGTAAACATAGGAATAAAAGAAGGTGCCTTAGACTGAGTCAAGCCATTGGTCCATCTTGCTCAGTACTGCCTACTCTGATTGGCAGCAGCTCTCCAGGATTTCGGATAGGAGCCTCTTCCAGCCCTACCTAGAGATGCCAGGGATTGAACCTGGGATCTTCTACATGCAAAACAATAATTCTGCCACTGAGCAATGGCCCTTCTCCAAAACAGCAGAATGAACAGCTTTTTGGATGTTGCAACAAGAGGGCTGTGCAGTGTCCAGTCCGAAGCCCCTCTCAGTTTTTTTTGGCGGTGTGTTTAAGAAGGGGAGATGGCAAGCACCTGGGCATAGACCATAAACTGACACGGCTGCAGATATTTGATACCTGATTTGCAGGCTACAGATCTGGACACCTGCGAATCCAGAAAATCACTGCCCTGGTGATAATGATGACAGTGATGTAAGGAATAAAAGTGGAATGAAAGAACCACATCCTGCTTCTGGCTGAGCCAGGGAGAATTCTATCCGCTGTTAACTTTAGCAGGAACAACGTGGAGCTGCAGTTCCCTAATATGCTAATGCTAATGGATGACGCTGGAAACAGAATCACCATGGAACATTCTCTGAAATAAGCCATGAGTTTTGTGAGCATTAGATTCCCTTTCCACAAGATTTTTCTGCTGTGGTTGTCATGGCCTTCGCTGGAGCTGCCTCTAAGCCATCCCAGCCTGTTGTGTTTATGTACCACACCACATAAATAAGGAACCCCACAAAAGGATCTGGGTACCTGGCTTGAAGGGCTGTTTTTGTTTTGTTTTTGTTAAGCAAGAAATCCTTTGCTACACTGACCAGTGTGTACTACTGTTCAGTATACTGGCAGCATGCTTTCTTATGCCTCTTTGAAATGTGCCAAGTCTAGGACTATTCTCAAGCAGCATACCTGGTCCTTGAAGGGGTGTTCAACACCATCCAGGACCAACTGCACAACATCCTCCAGATCAGCAGATTTCTGGACCCCAAATGCTGCTGTGAAAACATTTCAGTATGTTTTCCAGGCCTAATCCAGTCTATCTACCTCCAAAAATCTTATCAGGGTTGTCGCCTCCTTCTCATGATTAGGTGTTGCTTACACTTCTTTGCATTTTAAATACTGTTTTAGGGCTAAATGAAAATATCCCCCATGATTATTCACTCTATATGTGGGTGGTGTAATGTGTGTGTGTGTCTGTGTGTGTGTGTATACATTTCACTGAATAATCTTGGAGGGAGGGCATGAAATTCTAAAAACAGTTTGGGTGGGAAGAAAATTCCCATCAAATCTCAAAGAAAAATCTCTTCTGATAAATTTCTGCCTAGTTAATGCTGAAAGTATCTTGCTAATTCATGGGCTGGATATACGTAACTGATTTGGCCATCCCTACGGCAAAACCTATTGCTTCCTTTGACAGGATGGATCTATGATTGCACCCAAAAGTCCCTCTCTTGTTTTTGAGTAATGGAAATGGGGAGGGGACATTTTGCTGAATATTCTCCAAGGTGACTGACAAAATTCTCTAACAGCACAGAGGGAGCCTGAAAAAGAAAGTTATCAGGAAATTTATCAGAAAAACTCTTTCTGAGAAATTTCAACACCTCTATTATTACCTCATATTTTTGCTACCTAATTGTAAGTGCTTCAAGATTCTCTTCCACCAGATCGCATGGCACCTTCATAAAATGATGTTTTCATCAGATTAAACTAAATTCTTTATTGCTGCATTTTGAATCTGGATCTGTCATTGAGTAGGAAGATGTGTAAAGACTTATGCCTTCCCAAGGCTTAGGTATCTGTGGATGCTAGAGATCACTGTTCATTCCAGCTAACATCTGGAATAAATTAGGGTCAAGGCTCCCTATATTCCCAGTTGAGATGAGGACTTGTTCAGTCCACTAAATCTGAATACTTTAAGCCAACCACACTTTTAATAGGGAGGGTCTGCCACTTATACCAGATGTCAGAAAAGCTGCTTCTGGAGGATGATACGCTATTAGAGCAACAATTGCATGGCGTTGTCTCAGATCTTGTAATGCAGATGAGGAAGAATGACAATACACTCTGAGTTTCAATCAGTTTCATCTGGGATGGGTTGTTAGGAAGACAATGCAGCTTTTCCTCCACTTGTCTTCCAGAATGTCATGTGGATTGTCACTGAACACATTTACAAAGCCTCCCATACAAACCTGTTGTGTGGTCCATTCAACAGCAGAGAGAAGAAATACCATTGTGCAACTGCAGCAGCACAACTGGATGCCTTCAGCAAAACATGTTTCTCCTGAACTGGTCTCTACAGCCACAGCAGGTGCTGTAACCTATAAACAGTTGACTTCACCCCCAAAGGTGCACTCCTCCATTGTCTCATGAGCCAGGTGGATGCCAGTCGATCATCTAATATAATTTTATTATGGTTTAATTCACATTATTATTATTATTATTATTATTATTATTATTATTAGAGTTTATATATCACCCTATATACCCAGAGGTCTCAGGGCAGTTCACAGAAAAGATCACAACATATATAATCAGAATAAAAACAACAACTCAATAATGCCCTCCCAGAAAAAAGCCACATTTTAAAAAGGTATAGGATGTCAAACAGATCAACCAAAGGCCTGGTTAAAAAGGAATGTTTTTGCCTGGCGCCTAAAGGTGTGTAATGAAGGTGACAGGTGAACTTCTCTGGGGAGAGAATTCCACAGATGGGGAGCCACTGCAGAGAAGGCCCATTCTCGTGTTGCCCACCCTCCGGACCTCTCGAGGAGGAGGCGCACGAAGAAGGGCCTCAGAAGATGATCTCAGGGTCCAGGTAGGTTCATATGGAAAGAGGCTGTCATTGAGGTACTGCTGTCCTGAGCCGTTTAAGACTTTATAGGTCAAAACAGTCATCTGATGAAAAGTTGGGATATCAGTGTTTTGATAAAAATAACTGAATGATAAACAAAGAAGATGTACTCCTGTCCCAAGAAGATTGTCAAGTAAATTTGGCCACGTTGGAGGAAACAGGGAGAAGAGAGGGGCATGTATTACATACAGGGAGAAGACTGATAAACATGGGGTAAGGTAAGAAAATTAGTGAACAATTAGTGATTAAGGCTGCAGTTCTAAGCCTCTTTCCCTGGAAATAAGTAAGCACTGTTGAATTCTGTAGGACCTCTGAATAGACATGGTTAGGATTTCACTTCAGCATCAGCCGCTCTTCTTAGCTGCACAAGAAGGCCAAATGTTTTCCAATAAGTATAGAAAGTTAACAGTATTCTGTAAAATATTCACAGCTGCCAAGACATATGAGAACTCCTATTTGACTTGCAAAACATACACTGGAAGGGTGCAAAGGAATAATTAAGCTGCTTGAACACAGTTTTGGTAATTGCATGTTAATTTTTTCAGACTTTTTGAAAAGCATGCTTAACATGAAGGATAAGGGAGCCACTCTGAGCTCTAATCCAGAATGTGCTCCCAATCTGGTTTGGGCCCTGTGTTGATTCCCCACCAAATATCATTTCCCATTTCTATTTATTTACCCCTGGAGGGGCTATTGTTTTATGTAGTTTTGATTGTATGTATGTAATTGTTACAGACTGTTTTAATAATTTTACAACATTGCAGTATACAGCTTTTTTGGATAGCTAAATAAAAAAGGGGCAAATAGAAGATGGGAGAGATGTTGCTTAGTGCGAAACCAACAAAGGGCCCCAAATACAGATTGGGAATATATTATGGATCAGGTTATTTCCCCCAGAATAAGAGTGGCAAATGTAAGCATGCTTTTGTAAAGGTGAGTAATATAATGTGCAGTTTGGCCCTAAGATTGCCTTTTAGTCAGACTTCATCAGTTATGAATATTATTCATGGGGGATAGTAGGAGAGAGAGCATTTTCAAATCCATTGTACATTCAAGTATAGGATTTGCATTTGTATTACAGTGTCAAGAAATGTAGAAACTCTAAAAGGGGCCTTAGGGATTTGGTTTAAATAAATTATCTGTAAGGAGAATGTAAAACCTGGATGGGATACAAGGTACATTTGATTATTCTTCTGCATATATCCTGCATTAACAACATTACCACATAGCCTAAAAGCTGTGCAAAGAGCCTCTCATGTTTTGTGTGGAAAGTGCTTTCTCTTTACAGTGGGAAAGGGATGGCAGAGGTCTAAGGGCTATCCACTTAGGTCCCATCTGCTCTAAACATGCAAAGCAGTATCACACCACTTTAAATAGCCATGGCTTCCCTCAAAGAATCATGGGAACTAGAGTTTCATGGAGAGAGGGATTGACTGCTAAACCACTCTGGGAATGGTAATTGGGTCTCCTAACAACTCTCAGCACCCTTAACAAACAAACTACAGTGCCCAGAATCCTTTATGAAACTGTGGTATGAAATTGAATTACAGTGGTACCTCGGGTTACAGACGCTTCAGGTTACAGACTCCGCTAACCCAGAAATAGTACCTCGGGTTAAGAACTTTGCTTCAGGATAAGAACAGAAATTGTGCTCCGGTGGCGCAGCGGCAGCGGGAGGCCCCATTAGCTGAAGTGGTGCTTCAGGTTAAGAACAGTTTCAGGTTAAGAACGGACCTCCAGAACGAATTATGTTGTAACTAGAGGTATCACTGTATAGCGCACCTGGGGCCCTGGATACTTGGCATGCATTCAGAGAGGAGATAAACCCTGGATTGGACAAGTTTGCCTGTGCTACTTTCTCAGCTGCTACCAGTCTAGCATGGCTTTCCATGCACTGAAAATAACTAAGTAGCACCTTTAGTTACTTGAGTCATTGCCACTTCCTGTCTGCAGTGGCTCATTGATGGGAAAGCATAACAAGCCGGAAATAATGTTAATTTCTTCCCAAATATGGTTGCATTTTCTTCCTGTCCCTTGATAGAATATAAATCGTTTTGTTTTTTATCCTGTGTTTTTATTTTTGTACTCAGTGGAGCCAGCCATATCAGTGCTCAAAATAGTGACCATATCCCATTGCAGAGAAGATGTAAAAAGACATTACATTGAGCTATTCTAAGAGGTTTATGTTTCCTTTTACATATTTCATCTCCCACTGACTTCTGTCCCCTTTTCTATTCGATATCCAACTATTACTAGGGATATTTGCTAATGCATATAAGGCAGAGACCACAACCTTAACAGTAGGGATGGTCAGTTCATTTTGGGACTATGTTACATTCAAATGTGTTCATTCATAAGTACATTATTTCTCCTTTCTATGTTGATCTTCATAAAAAAATATTAAGATATTTGTGCAAAATCTTTGACATATTTGTCCAAAATGGTCAAAGGCCTGGAAACGATGCCTTATGAGGAACGGCTAAGGGAGCTGGGCATGTTTAGCCTGGAGAAGAGGAGGTTAAGGGGTGATATGATAGCCATGTTCAAATATATAAAAGGATGTCACATAGAGGAGGGAGAAAGGTTGTTTTCTGCTGCTCCAGAGAAGCGGACACGGAGCAATGGTTCCAAACTACAAGAAAAAAGATTCCACCTAAACATTAGGAAGAAATTCCTGACAGTAAGAGCTGTTCGACAGTGGAATTTGCTGCCAAGGAGTGTGGTGGAGTCTCCTTCTTTGGAGGTCTTTAAGCAGAGGCTTGACAACCATATGTCAGGAGTGCTCTGATGGTGTTTCCTGCTTGGCAGGGGGTTGGACTCGATGGCCCTTGTGGTCTCTTCCAACTCTATGATTCTATGATTTAGCAACAATATTCTGAATACATTTTCTTACAAAATATGTCCTAAACAGTACACTCCCTTAGGAGGCTGTGGCCTCTCCTTCCTTGGAGGTTTTTAAACGGAGATTGGATGGTCCTCTTTCATGGATGTTTTAATTGAGATTCCTGCATTGCAAGGGGTTGGACGAGACAACCTTAGGAGTCCCTAGGTGGTCACAGAATTCTATTATTCTTAACCAGAATTAGACTTGCTCTGTGAGTTGTTGTTGTTGTTGTTGTTATTATTATTATTATTATTATTATTATTATTATTATTATTATTATCCAAACAAGCCACCAGCCAACCAAGGCATGGCAGTGGGAAAACTGATAAATCAGGATTTCAGTTAATCCTTCCAAGTAGTTTCTGAAATGAATAATGAAGTGCACATACCCTTGCATTACTAGAGGGAGTCATTTATTTGTGCCAAAGATTCTGACCGATGCAAACAGAAGAAAGTAAGCTTGTTGACTTCTTCTACTCCTAAACCCAATAACTTTATTTCCCATACAAGCTTCAGAACTACTAAAGTGCAGAGTATCCACACTCTACCAAATATCTTCAAAAGGCAATGGGATGTCTAACGACAGCATTCAAACACTGTTCTTTATTGAAATCCTTAAAAAAAGTACATTTTGATAATTGCCTCACTACTTGAAATAATACCTAATAGCACCAAACACCATGTTCTGTTGCATGATGGCTAACAAAGATGGCAGCTTCTGAATGTGTAAAAGTGTGACCTAATATGAACCTTTAGCAAATTAGTACAACAGTTTCCTTTGCTTGAAGCTATGTTCTCAAAGGTGTGACTTTTCCTATGTTTAAAACCTGAGCTCAATCTACATTTCTGGTCGTCCATTTTTGTTGGCTTCTGAACATGGCATGATCACTGATGCTGGTGGGAAGCAAATGTAAGAACAAGCATGGCACCAAATAAGAAAAGCCCCTCATCTCTTGTCCCAGTGGCACAGAAATATTGGCTACCAAAAACCATTCATGGCTGCCTCTCTTCACTTCAGCTGCTAACTAACAAGAGAGCTATAATTTCCTGTGTTGGGGCTCATGCTGGTTGTCATGGCCAACCCACCAAGAATATTTATTTTAAAGATCAGTCTAATTCATTGAAGATGAATGCTCCTGACGTGTGTGTACATGTTGTTCCACGGAAAGCTGCACATACGACAATCTGCTCTTAATTTCACGCCAACAAATGAATACAGCTATGCACTACTCTCTTCTACAGGTGCTAGTTTGAAGCACACTGTAGCTTTACAGCCAACATATAATTTGGAAGAAGATATCTTCAATGGAAGACCCTCCGGGGATAAATGGATAGACTGTAAGTAAACAGCATGTCACCCCTGAGGAAAGAATTATTGCCATTAAAGCGGTAATTATTTTTGTTATAACTGAGTGCTTGGAAACTCCTTAAAGCACTGTCCCACTCTTAATGATCTGGAGCTATGGATTTATTATACCATGAGAGGTTAAAGGCTACATCAAAGCTGAACTGCAAATGTATTTAATTTTAAAGTTATTGCTTTATGCTTAGTGTAAATGTCACAGGAAAAATCACGGTGCTACTGCCAATGAGTCAGCCAATATTTTAACCTTAAAACAGTTTAATTTGTTTTGTTAATAAGCTTTTCTGAGACTTTCGCGCTCTTTGCTTTAAGTGTATTTGTTTGTTTGTTTTTTATAATAATTTTTATTAATTTTCCAATTTTTAACACAAAACAACAACAACACACAAACATCAACAAATACAAACACATACAAAGATATCATTTCTTAACCTCATTTTCATAAGCCTCCTTTCTCGGACTTCCCCATACCTCACCCTTTTTGCATCCTTATTTTACAGTTTTTCAACAACCCTTTTTTGCTTTAAGTGTATTTGAAGCAGTGTTAGGCCCTGTGCTGAACAAGGGACAAACTTTTGAAGAGCAGAGGTGTTGTTTTATTGCAGCAATACAACAAAATCTTCCGACACCTTAAAGATAAACGAATTTATTCATAAGCTTTCGTGGGCCAGAGATCTCTTCATCAGATGCATGGAATGGTACTCTTAAGGCGGATTAAAAGGATCAAATTAGAAAAATAAGAAACCCCAAAACAGAGTGCTTTCAGTGTAAACATCAGAAAGTAGAATTTTCTACATTTGGTGGAATTTAAGAAAAGATAACTGAAAGAAAAATCAGTAATTTGTTCTTAAAAACTGCATATTGTCTGTAGACTAATTGACTCTTTATGCAATAATCACAATATCATGCAAAATGAAGGGAGGGGAAGGAATTAATTGCCAAATATGAAATACTGGACTGAATTTCTACAAAAATCCACAAAGACAAAATTTGTAGGAATTATTTTGTAAAAAGATCTAATTTCCCTCCACAAAATGCTCTACAGTCTTGTCAATCTAAATCAAAAGCTATACTGTGCAACAGAGTATAGAGGGAACCTTTAGTTGCAGATTTAGCTCTTAAAACTGGTCTTTTTTCATTAAAAAATCTCCCATGGGAATAGTGATCCCTGTTTCTCAGACCACCACAACCTCAAATATTATTTGGGAAAGGCTGTCTAGGATAAACAGCCCTTGGATACTATTGCTGGAATAAGCAATAGCCTTTAGTTAATACCCACTTTACTGTGGGAAAACCAGCTGCTAAATAGTTAATATATCTAGGAACAGAAATCTAAGAGGTCTTCCTGAGTTATCTGTTTTAGTTTATCTTTCACTTGCTTGCTTGCTTCTGTTGTATTCAGAAATGCCTGTTCATATTAAGTGAAACATTACAGCCATGTCTGTCTTCAGTATTGTGAGACAAAGGCTACTCTGCAACAATAACTGTGAACATTCTACAAGTGATGTATTATTTGGACTCAGTCACCTCTCCTTTTGTTTGTTATTATTTTTGAATTCTGTAAAATACTTAGAAAATGAGAATGAAACCAGCATAAACCTGTTCTTTAAAAGGGGGGAGGTAAAGGTAAAGGGACCGCTGACCATTAGGTCCAGTCATGGCCGACTCTGGGGTTGCGGCGCTCATCTCGCTTTATTGGCCGAGGGAGCCGGCGTACAGCTTCTGGGTCATGTGGCCAGCATGACTAAGCTGCCTCTGGCGAACCAGAGCAGCGCACGGAAATGCCGTTTACCTTCCTATTTATCTACTTGCAGTTTGACGTGCTTTTGAACTGCTAGGTTGGCAGGAGCAGGGACCAAGCAATGGGAGCTCACCCCATCGTGGGCATTTGAACCGCCGACCTTCTGATCGGCAAGTCCTAGGCTCTGTGGTTTAACCCACAGCGCCACCCGCGTCCCATAAAGGGGGGAGGGGGAAGGGAGTGTCAAAACATTTACAGCACAGTCCTGTGCACTTTTTCCAGAACAACCACTGTACTCAGTGGGGATTTCTCACTAGTAAGTGTGTTTGAGTTTGTAGCCTGAGAAAGTTTGAGTCTGAAGTGGTGGTGGCTGTCCAGTACTGTGATCCTGGCATCATAGTGGATCACACCACATCAAGTGTACATGCATTTGTTGGAGGGTAGGGCCTGCCCATTCTTCCTTCCTATGCCACCTGGTCCTATGAAATGGACTATTGTGTTTCTTTGTATTGTTGGCAGTTCTGCTGAAGTACCCTTAAGGTCTGATACTGAAATATAATTTTTGCTCCTTCAGATTAAACAAAGTAAGTGATTCAATATGAATTTTTGTTTGGAGAAGTATCAAGCTCTGTTGCCCAAATTATATGGCACTTTCTGTGAAGAGAACAATATAAAATTGGGAATGTGGTATGTAATGCATACCTTTAGATGGAAATCTTTGCTTCCAGGTGTGGCTGCACTTTAGGTAGCAAATATACAAGTGTCTGTTTTGAAAGTGGATTAAGCATAGTAAAATGGGATTACACCGTCCTCCATAAACTTTCAGGCAGCCTTGAGAACATGAGGATGTATGTGAAATCTTTTACCTCTTCAGGAAAGTCTTGATAAAGTTGTAGCTTAGTTCTTAATAGTAAAAAACAAACTGCCAGGAAAGTTTATTTTCTTTTTTACTGAGTTTCTGGCCCATTGTTCCGCTTGAGGAGCCATGTTTGTTAGTTTTGGCTCACAAATCTCTCCTCTTCCTTAAGGATAAACTATCCTTAGGCACTTGTACAACTATGCATTAAATGACTGCATAGCAGTTTATTCACAGCCCTGAACTCAAGCAGAATTCAACTGTGTGACTTCCTGGCTTAAGCAGGGTGCATCCGTAATGTAAATACCTCGTTGATTTTGTGGAAACTGGGACATTTTTTGTTTGTTCTTGCAAAAGATTCCTGCTGGAAGCTTCACTTTAAAGCTGGAACTCTGCCTACTCTGCTGTGACTAGGATACTGATCTGATTTTTATGCTTTCATATATATAATATTTAATTTTTTAATTCAACATTAGCTTTGCTTGCAGAGTCTACGGCAGAATAAAATCACATTACAAACATCGTAGTATTAGATTTTATCACCATTTATTTCTTTTAGTCTGCCCAGGGATTTCTGCATGTTCAGTAGAACTAATTTGCAGTCAGACACTGAGGTCTTCTAGAAGGCCAGCAGGCTCCACAAATTAATTTATCCAAATAACCAATCCCTCATAGGCCAACCATAGAAAGACACCAAAATGGCCTAAGCAGGCAAAGCTCCCTTTTGAAGTCTGGAATGTTTTGACTGACTTGAAACAGGCGGCTGGAATGAAAGGATAATTTTCAATGACCCATGGGGATTTTTTTTTTTTTTTTTTTTTTTTTTTGCCATTTTCAAATATTAGGTAAAACAAAGAGAAAATGCTTGGACTAATTTAGAAAGACTTAGCAGTCCTGAAGATAACCAGGCTAGAAACAAAGTGTTCATATATATGAGATGTTTATACCATGCACTGCTTTTATTTTTTATATAAAAGACATTCCCACTTTAAAAAAAAACATCAGTTAACTTTTGTGAATTTGCAGGTGATAAATAGCATTGGCTATGAGATACAGTGTTTGATTTAAACAAACATTAGTTTTCAATCTATTTTCAGCAAAATTAGTCCCTGGTTAACTCTGTTCTGGTTTTGTTTCCAGGCTTCCATTATGGCTACTGTTGCTGGTTTTTCAAGTTTACTGATGGTAGCATTATTGACATGGTGATTTGTTTGTTTGTTTTTGCTTCTTGATATATATTTCCTATTATATATTTGTTACATTGCAAAGCCATTCAGAGTGTTCTATGGGCTGAAGAGCCTAGTACAGAAATGTTAATTAGAGCACAGTCCTGTACATGTCTACTCAGCAGTAAATCCCATGGATTTCACTGAGATATTGTTGTTGTTTAGTTGTGTCCGACTCTTCGTGACCCCATGGACCAGAGCACGCCAGGCACTTCTGTCTTCCACTGCCACCCCACAGTTTGGTCAGACTCATGCTGGTAGCTTCAAGAACACTGTCCAACCATCTCGTCCTCTGCTGCCCCCTTCTCCTTGTGCCCTCCATCTTTCCCAACATCAGGGTCTTTTCCAGGGAGTCTTCTCTTCTCATGAGGTGGCCAAAGTATTGGAGCCTCAGCTTCAGAACCTGTCCTTTCGGTGAGCACTCAGGGCTGATTTCATTCAGAATGGATAGGTTTGATCTTCTTGCAGTCCATGGGACTCTCAAGAGTCTCCTCCAGCACCATAATTCAAAAGCATCAATTCTTCGGCGATCAGCCCTCTTTATGGTCCAGCTCTCACTTCCATACATCACTACACTGAGGTTTACTTCTAGATAAGTGGGTATGGGAATGCAGCCTATCAAAGCAATCCTATACATGTCCATTCAGAGGTGAGTACAACTAGGTTCTGTTATATTCTATGCTTAACAACTGGGCTGTTTTATATCCTGCTGTGCCAGCGTCAGACCGTGTGTCTGTGGTGCCCGGGGCACACGTGTGTGCATGCTGGTGGGGGAGCAGGGCATGGAGGGTGAACAAAGCCCACTGTGCACCAGACCAGCCCTTGATGCCAATGCCCCCCACCGGCTTGGGCCCTTTCTGCTTATATGGTGCATCTAGATTCTAGGGTGTTTGATGAGATCCCTGTTATATATTGAACCACAGGTCAAATATGGCAGATGTGAGCTGGGATTTGAAGGAAAAGAAAGAGGAGAATGTGTCAAGTATATGAATGATAGAAAGGTAGGAGCAATGGTGGTGGGCAGGGATTTATGAGAAAAAGGTTTAAGCTGCAGAGAACATATGTGTGGTTGGTAGAAGTCGTTTGAAAAGTTAGAACTGAATATTTACAAGTGTAGGATCAGTGTTGAAAACTCCTTCCTGTGAAATGGCTGGAATTAAGGCTGTTTATGGGCTGTCTGATGTATGGAAGTGAGAGCTGGACCATAAAGAAGGCTGATCGCCGAAGAATAGATGCTTTTGAATTATGGTGCTGGAGGAGACTCTTGAGAGTCCCATAGACTGCAAGAAGATCAAACCTATGCATTCTGAAGGAAATCAGCCCTGAGTGCTCACTGGAAGGACAGATCCTGAAGCTGAGGCTCCTCACTTTGGCCATCTCATGAGAAGAGAAGACTCCCTGGAAAAGACCCTAATGTTGGGAAAGACTGAGGGCACAAGGAGAAGGGGGCAGCAGAGGACGAGATGGTTGGACAGTGTTCTCGAAGCTACCAGCATGAGTTTGACCAAACTGCGGGAGGCCGTGGAAGACAGGAGTGCCTGGCGTGCTCTGGTCCATGGGGTCACGAAGAGTCGGACACGACTAAACGACTAAACAACAACATGGGCTGTCTTCCATGAGAACAAGTATTATTTGTTAAAACAACATATATAAAGTCAGGCGGCATAATTATTTCTGATTTGTATACCCCCTGCAAGAAATGAAAGGAAACTTCATGTGTTTCTTGCTTTGAACTAAACGTGAAGCATGTGGCTGATAACCCGTCTAATTTGTTGTTTGTGCCTGTTGTACTTGTGAAATTATGATGGCTGCTATTCATTGTTAAGGCAGAGCAGAATACACAAAAATATGGATCTTTGCCAAATATCTCCCAGTTGTGGCCTTCTGAACACTGATGACAAATACTAGTGAGATCCAGCTGGTCTAGACCACATAAATCTGTACGACTAAAAATTAACTTCAAAATTATTTTTAAACTTTTTATAGTTGTTAGATGAATCTGAAAATGAACTGTGAGAAGAAGCTTAGTGACTGCTATGCATGCAACTGATGGAAATTAAATACATTTCAAGAATTTGGTGCGTGAGCCCTTTTTAGTTGCATTGATATCTATAACTTTGGCATTTTTTGTCCTAAACTCTGAGGCACATCTTTAAGAAAAACCCTCATCAACAAGAATATGTGAACAACACAATCTTAATCTTCAGGACCTGGGAGAGCTCCCATGGAAGGCAGATGTTGATCCACAAACTCTAAAGCTCAACATAAAACCAGGCAATATTCAGTTTGATTTCAGATAGCTTTTTAAAATTGCATTTTTATTGTTGTACACTGCTATGGTATTTCATAATGTTTAGCAGTCTATAAATATTCCAAATTAAAATTTTTGAAACAGATGGGGACAAATATCTCCATCCAGTGGCACTGGTTCTTATGCATAACTTGAACTGGAATGTGGAAATGTTTACTGTTTCCAAAAGGGAAAGAGAAATTCTGCTAACAAAAATGTACAGGCATACCTTAGAGATATCACAGGTTTGGTTCCAGGTCACCTAAAAAAAAGCAAATATCGCAATAAAGCAAGTCACACATTTTTTTTCGTTACCCAGTGCATATAAAAGTTATTTTTACACTATAATGTAATCTATTAAGCCAGGCTGCATGGGCAGGAGGGGAAAAACTCAGCTCCAGCTCTAGCAGCTCCACTTCTGTGGCCAGAAATAGGGGCGGCGGTGGGGGGGCTTCCTTCCCATGAAAGTTGCTGGGCTGTCTACAGCTGCACCCATGTCCTCATAAGGAGGAATATCTGTGAAGCACAATACAATCAACGAGCTATGCCTGCATATGATCCAGGAGATAAAATGTTGAATACAATACTTTCTCTTACTCCTACCACCCTTACCAAGGACACCAAGGAGCTGTCCAGGGGGGAAGATAGATCAAGATGATCTGGACAAGAGGGGAGCTGTCCAGCAAGAGAGCACAATGAGATAAGATACAGGATTTCACCCAACCTAAATGAATTTAACTAGCTGTCTACTGCACAGCGGCATTTCTCGCTGCTCCCCAGTTGCTTGGTTCTGTTCCATATCCCTCCATTCATTTATGTTCACAACATTAGGGTGCAGTACTATGTATCTGTTGCTGCACTTGGAATGCACCTGCACCAGTAGTTCTACTAACTACTTGTGTCCACATGATCCCTCCCATGGGTGGACTTGCATGTGAACTGGGCTACACACATCCAAGGTTTTTCTGCAATCCCAGGGACTGAAAAGAATACAGCTGCAAACCAGTTGCTGGGGCAGTTGTAATTTCTGCAGGGATGGGGTCTTCCTGCCTCATTCTTCTCAGAACCTTTTTTTTTTTTTTTTTGCTATCCACAACATAAAAGCATTCCTTCCTTGACTTTTCTCACACTGTGACTCCCAATAGCTGTAGGGGTGTGCGCACAAATGACTGCCACTAATTTTCAAACATGGGACGCAGGTGGCGCTGTGGGTTAAAGCCTCAGCGCCTAGGACTTGCCGATCGAAAGGTCGGCGGTTCGAATCCCTGCGGCGGGGTGCGCTCCCGCTGCTCGGTCCCAGCGCCTGCCAACCTAGCAGTTCGAAAGCACCTCCGGGTGCAAGTAGATAAATAGGGACCGCTTACCAGCGGGAAGGTAAACGGCGTTTCCGTGTGCGGCTCTGGCTCGCCAGAGCAGCGATGTCACGCTGGCCACGTGACCCGGAAGTGTCTCCGGACAGCGCTGGCCCCTGGCCTCTTAAGTGAGATGGGCGCACAACCCCAGAGTCTGTCAAGACTGGCCCGTATGGGCAGGGGTACCTTTACCTTTACCTTAATTTTCAAACTCCCATTTTTAAAAGTTCTATTTCTCTTACCTCTTTGTTTCATTTGTGCCTCCAAGTCTGACCGAGATGAGTTCCCTTTTTTTTTAGTAACAGGAACTTTTGCATAATAATTTTTTTGATGACTTGCAATTTACATAGATTTGTACATTCACTAGGTATTTTATTTCTAGGACATCTGTTATCTGGGAAACAGCAGAAGGGCTGTAGCTTAGTGGTACAGCACATGCATTGCATGCAGCCACGTTCAATTCTTGGTATTTTCAGGTAGCGCTGGGAAAGTCCTAGACCTGATTTTGCCATTGCACTACACTAGGAACAGGACTCCCGCTAGCAAGATGGCTGCTGCACTACCATAGTTGAGTTTTGCCCATTGTCTCTCTGAGATTTCTTTGCATCAACTGCCAAACAAATGCAAGAAACCATAAAAAACCCCTCAATTAGCAGAGTTGTGTCATAATTTCAGAAATAAGAGTGGGTGCTCCTATTTGCTGTATGTGTCCTCCTTCCCCAACTCAGTCCCTCCAATTGGACAGGCAGACAGGAGCTCCTTTTCTTTTACCAGACTCATATAATACATAATTGCTTCTTCGGTCAGGTTTGTGAACTGATGGATGTTTCAAGATTTCAAACTGCCTGCCTCACCGCAGCTGTTTATTCACTTGTAGCGCAATGACTGGCATGCAAGTTTCAAACTGGAATGTTGAGGAGAATGCGGATAATATATTTAGTCCTCATCAGCAGACAGCACAAGGCACCAGTGGGTCTCGCTCCCAGAGGAGTGGCTGGCTACTTTAACTGCAATGCTTAGCTTGGCTTAATATAATTTGTTATTTAAGGCAGGTTTGTAAAAGAGCAGCCGTGCAACTTTTACGCTATGCTGCACTGTACTCCAAAGCAATTTGAATGTAATGGACAAAATGAACAAACCTAAATATGAAAATCTATCTAAACCACTAGGGAAAGGTGGGGGAAGCACTCAGTGCATTTATATACCATTTTTATTTTGGTGCTTATTAATATCTGTAGCCTGTTTTGTAGATATACTAAATAGTGGATGCAGCTGGAATGGAGGCCAATATTTCTAGAAGTGAATGAGCTTTCCTGACACAGGCTATAGAAGGGAAACATTCCCCAGAGGATCACACAAGACTTCTACATATCTGTAGGAAATTGCAGCTGTCAGGCTTTCTTTTATTGCCCTGGCAAAGTGCTGTGTCAGTTCTTACAGACAATTTCTAACATGTAGATGGAAAATGACTACTTTCTCTATACTGGATATTGGCAGATAGATGAAAAGGTGGATAGATAGATGGATATAGAAATGAACTGATATAATCTGTGGGTTGTGATCAATAGTTGTGCAAACAATCTTTTCCTGCTCCTCCTCTCCACTTAAAGCCCCCTGCCCCCCCCCCAAAAAAAAGTCTCTTCAGGTGCCCATCTGGACAGCGTTGGTTTTATCACACAGAAGTGTAGTGAGATATGAGAAACACCCAAAATTTGGTGGAAATATTGTCTGCCAGTGGAGCTCCACTGTATGCAAGGTTACTTTGTCCAGTTTTGGGTTGTTTCCCAATTCTTGTGCAGTTCCAGAGTGCTCAGTAGGGACCCCTATTTTTTTGCAGGGTTGTGGGGGTTTTTTTGGGGGGGGGGTGATACAACAAGCTCCAGAGTGTTGCAGAAGCTGCCTTCCATTTGCACAAACAATGCTATACATCTATCACACACACACACACACACTTAGGAAGATAAAATTACATCCTTATACTCGCTGCTTTTTGTGACTGGCACCTCTCTCTCCCCCTCTCTCTCTTTTGCTGCCCATGACATTCATTCTGTTCAGGCACACATGGCACTTTTATCAATACAAAGGTTCCAGCACTTCATTTTTTATCAAAAAAAGAGCACTGCTCATATTCCATATTTTGTTTTCTACACTACTTTAACATTTTTTTTGGGGGGGGGGGGATAAATCTAAATAAAGGGCTCAATTCAACAAACCCAGTGCACTGGCAGAAGCTAGCACAAGGACCCCATTAGCACAATGGGACTTGCCACCATGGCTCCCTGCACATTTGCCCTGGAAGGTGGAGAGAACCCCCAGAACAGCAAGCTGGTTAAGTAGAGAAAAGAGAGTTCCATCTGGAAAGCAAAAGCTTGCCTTGACGGAAAAATTGTAATAATGCAGTGTTAAATTCCACCCAAGGTTTTTTGGAGTGTGTGTTCTTCATCTACGACCAAACTATGCTTAATGTTCTGTGTTCATACTTTTAAAAAAAAATCAATATAAATAAGATATTACTCTTGAGAGCAGTTGGATCTCATTATAGTGAGTTGCATATGAAATGACTGCAAAACGAGCATGTCATACTCGTCATCCTATTTAATTTTTGTCACATACATTGGTGAAATGGCAGTTTGATATTTTGACCCCTCCAAGTGCTCACTGGATAGTCCCACACTAACCCCTATCTCTCCACTTAACTCTCAATTTGTACTATTTGTTATGAGGATAAAACTGATTTACTTATTTATGTCCTGTTCCGCAGAAGCTTGAGTCATAGGCCAGGAGTCAGCTTTGACTGCTGAACAGCAGCCTGAAGGGGGAGAAGGCGGAGTGACCCCACCTGCAGCTGACCAGTCTTCAAGGACACAGAGGAAAAGGCGCTGATGACAACCAGCTGGCTTCAGCCTTCTTAAGCAGAGCTTCCAGCAGCAATCAGATGCTGGTAACAACGTTTGTGGTTCCTGGTTCTTCCTTGCTGCTTCCTGCTTGTCTCAACCTGCTGATCATCAGATTCCCTGGCCCCTGGATCATCTGCCCCCACGAATGCCTCCTGGTGAGTCAGCTGAACAGCATAACAAATGAATTAAAGCAAAACCAATTAGTTAAAAAAATAAAATGCAATTAAAATACAAGTTCAAACTCAGTTCAAGGTTACAATGATGTCACTCTCAAAATTCAACACAGATCTTTTTCTTTGGTGTTCTTTCCATGGTCAGCCCTGCCATATGAGGCTGCCATATGAGTATGACATGAGCACAATATTAGTCTCCTGCTCATGTTCCCAGCAACTGGTATTCAGAGGCATACCACATCTGATACTGAAAAAAATATATAGTCTCTGTGTGTTGGTGGAACAGCATTCCTATTGAGATTCTACAGGCGAAGAAGAAGACATTTTGGTGTCAACATGTTTTCCCACATGGATTAAAAGGTCTCTGCCTTAGGTGTTCATTTTGTATTGTTTTGAAAACTATCTTTAGTTCTTTTTTGTGCTATGTTTGTAAATTGCATTGAGGCACATGAAGAAGGCGATTCATAAATTAAATCAGTATAATTTCTAATAGCCATTGATAGCATTATCTTCTATAGAATTGTTCAACATACTTTTAAAAGTATTCAAGTTGACAGCTATCATTACATCTTGTGGTAGCAAAATCCATAATTTAACTGTATGCTGTGGGAATAGGTACTTCCTTTTGTCTGTTTTGAACTTCTTCCCATTTAGTTTCACTGGATGACCCCACACTGTAGAATAGGGCTGGTCTCGCAATACTTTTTTGGGCATTTGGGAGGAATGGGTGGCATTTGGGAGGTTTTTAAAAGTTTTTTTAACAACAAGCATTTCTGCATTTCTTCTACCAACAGTTGTCCTTGGTTGTCCCGTCCCCCTAATAATAATAATAATAATCCATATGCAGGTAAGAAATATAGTAGTTGCTGCAGTAGTAGTAATGTCATGTGCAAAGACAGGCATTGACTTTTACAACGCTTGCTTGATAATTACATATTACTATTTCTCGCCTGTTATCTGTAAATTTGCAGACTGCATGCTATAGGTAGCACAGTTTAGCTTCTGGAAACTTGGAATTACAAGCAAGCTCCTCAGTGATAACCAGGGTTTCGATTGTAGCCTAATATAGGTATGAAGGGGCAATGCAGCTAGTACAAATGTTTGTGGACGAAAACCTTTGCAGAATTATTTGTAAGGCTGCCTGAAGGTAGTAATTTAACTTGGAATAGTCACAATCTATTGACCCCCCACAATTCAGTGACAAGTCATGCCACTGTTCTGTGAAGAAAGAACATGTGGGACACATTGCAGGGCCTTCTCTGTGGTGACTCTAGTAGAGCTTTGGAATCCACTTCTCCAATCCATGGAAGCTCTGTGTAATGTAGTTCTTCTGCAAAGTGATACTGAGGCACCTAAAATCTGGTGTGGAGAAACTATTTTGTGGTTGTTGTTGTATCTTATTGTTTGTTTCTGAACCCTAGAACCCATTCTGCATCATTCTGTATGTGTTTGTGGCACATAATACATATTCATATAAATAAAAGAATGTGCTTTTAACCTAGGGACAAAGAGAAAACAGGCATTCATATAGTTATTCCATTAAACCACAAAGGGAAAAGCTGAGTAGACTTTACTAATTGTTGAATAACTTGCCAATTATATTTTTTACTGAAGTTGGATGGCCTTTTTCTTCATTAGTATGAATTACCTTGAAGGCAACATTTTTCAATCAATGCTGATTTGCATGTAATTTGTCAGGAGGGAAGGAAAGCAAAATAACTTTATTTAAAGATTTCCCTTTGTTTTAAGTGTCATTAGCAGTTCTGACTAATCAGATTTTTACAATCTCATCAGGCGCTTTTAGAATATATCTATGAACTCATCTGGAAGGATGCATTTATTCCTGAGTGTCCTGTATTGCATTACAGCACAGTAACGAGTCAGACTGCTACAGATGTTTATGTGAAATGCAATTAACACTCTGCCAATTTACTTTTTATAGGGACACAATCAATTTTTATTCATTTTAGAACCAGAATGCTTTCTTTTATTGTGTGTGGCCTCTGCTCTGATTATACAGCTAAACAAATTATTTCTCCGTTTGTTGTAAATGGCAATGTTTAGTCAGTAGGGTGCCATATTATAAATGGATCACATAAATCAAGTGCTGAATATAACTTTTCTGACAGGGGCCCATGAAATTATTCTGATTTTTGTTTTCACTTTTTCTATTCATAAAGTACATACTGTACTAGTAAATGCAGCTTCCTTTGATAAGTGGATTAATCTGCATGATCTTTATGTGGATTGATTAGTATTTAAAGGGTTGGGGAGAAAATGATAGCTTTTCTATGTGCTTGTTTATATATGAAGCCCTCAATGAATCCAGCAGCAGCTATTTCTATGGACTACATTTTATAAGTTCGTACTGGCCTTGGCCGATTAGCAATTCTCTTTTTCAATTGCTTCTTAAACCATATTTAAAGCCAACAGATTCACAGTGCAATCCTACTCAAAAGAAGACCCGCTGAGCTTAAGAGAGATTGCTCCCTGGTGAGTGGGTACAGGAACATAGCCGAAAGATATTCGCTGAAGTCAGATGTGTATCTCTAGCTGGCCAAACAACTACACATGAAGCTGAAAGGCGTGATTATTGCTAATTGACAGAAATTGGAAAGATTTCTTCACAAAGGGCATAGTTAAGTTTTGGAGTTCTCTACAAGTAGATACAGTGATGGCCACCAATTTGGATGGCAGGAAGGAATACTTGGGGTTTTGCAGGCTGTGCCACAAGGGCTGCTGGAGCGCATTATTTTCAAATCAATGAAATGTTTAAAAAAGATCTGATATTAAGAGGCTTTGAGGAGAAAGAGTCGAAATTTCAGAAAGAAATAATAAATAGTGATTTTAAAGTTTTGGCTAAAATGTATAAGATATTATTAGAATGGCATACAAAGGATGAAGAGGTAAAATTGGTTATGATTGACTGGGCCAAAGATTTTGAATATAATATACAGATGGAGGATTGGGAGAAATTATGGAAAGAAGGTTTAAGATTCACTGCATGCACAACAATAAAAGAAAATGTGATGAAAATGATGTATCGATGGTATGTAACACCAGTGAAGTTAGCAAGGATGTACAAAGGATGTAACAAATGTTGGAAATGCAAAGAAAAAGAGGGTACATTCTATCATATGTGGTGGGAATGTAAGAAAGTAAGAAGCTTTTGGGAAATGATATATAATGAATTGAAGAAAATGTTTAAATACACTTTTGTTAAGAAACCAGCAGCGTTCTTACTTGGTATTACAGGGAACGAGATAAATAAGAAAGAAAGGAAGTTATTTTTATATGCAGTGACTGCAGCAAGAATATTGATGGCACAGAAATGGAAGCAAGAGGAGCCACCTACACTAGACGAATGGAGAATGAAGATGACAGACTATGCAGAACTTGATAGACTGATGGGAAGGATCCGAAACCGACAAGATCAGAGATTTATAGAAGATTGGGAAAAGTTTACAGAGTATATGCATAAATTAAGTGATAATCAAATAACGCTTGTAAGCTTTAATGAAGCTCTGTAAGAAGAAATGTTAGAATGTGAGCAAAATAAGACTTAATCTATAAAAATAATGGAAGTAAGGTTTTAGAAATGTGTAAGAAATTAAGAAGGGAAGGAGTATCAGTCAAGTTGAGGGAAGTCAAAAAGAGAACGGATATAAAAAAGATGTATGAATTGTATAAATTTTGTATTGGGAAAATTGAATAATAATAATAATAATTAAAAAACAACAACAAGGGCTGCTGGAGCAGGAACGACCAAGCATTGTCATTTATGTCAGATGTGGGGTTGTGTGCTTGGGTGAGGGGCTCTCTGAGTGTGGGGCAGCAGCACAGCCCTGATTGGTTGTCCTTGATGACATTTCCAAGGTTGTTGTGGGCGCCTCTCATGGTCTCAGTCCATGTTTGTATTTTCTACTTGTGTGTTTTCCCCTTCCGTTCCTGGGCTGCACTCACATTGGAATTGGCAGTCATTCCACCAGCATAGCAGCAGTGCATGTTGGGTTCCTGTGTAATGTGAGTATGGTATTGCTCTGTAATACTAATAACTCTGGAGCAAGCTTAGAGTTTTGTTCGCCCTCCTGCAGGCAGCCGTGAAGGCCTCTGGTTTCACCTCTTAAATTTATTAGTATTCAGCTTCACTGAAACCTACATGAATAATTGAAGAAAATAAACACCCCTAGGAAGTACAAAAAGATGTACAGAGGAAACGGCTCTAAAATTTGTTAGGAAATCTGATGAGAATTTTCTTTATAGTTTCTGCTAGGGAAAATGCATCATGGTGTCTGAGATGTTTTAAATTCATGTGCTCATGTTGCTAAAATGTTAGAAGGGCAGAGACTCTTGTGAAAAAGAGCCATACCTGCAACTCATAGGAAACTTTCATGACCAGTTGAATGCATCTAAAATGGAAAGCATATGGTCTTTGTTAAGTTTAATGGCTAGTCTTTCCCTCAGATTAAGGTAATTTTTATTAGGATACAGAATAAGAGCAATATAGGTGGTTGTGCAAGAGGAACTTGTGCACAAGAAAGCTTCTATTTTGGATTGGTTTTAAATGGGATCTTTCCAGTTTGCAGCCATGTAAACAAATGACTTCATCACACCATGTCTTCATCCTCGATATAGGCCAAGGTTTTGGCATGTAAGAAAGCTGTGTTTGTATTTGAAGTGGATGGATGGTGGATTATTTAATTTCTATACTGCTTAATATAGTTAAAATATCTCTAAGCAGTGTACAGAAAACTGAAGCAACAACAGACAACTTAAACATACTACAAAAATACATATAGAAATGTTACAGTAATACAAATTTACTAATATACTCTATATGAATAAATACCAGTTCATTTTCCTTCTGACACACCCTGTGTTTGCTCAGAACCAGAAATGTCAGGTATTGATTGCCCATGATCCATGTAGTGTACTGGTTAGAGTGGGGAAACATGTCTTGGGACACCAGGGTTCAAATCTCTCTTCAGTCCTGAAACATACTGGGTGACCTTGGGGCAGTCACTGCTTCTCAGCCTAACCTACTCACAGGGCTGTTGTGGGGATTAAATGAGGGGAAGAAGAACCATGTCTTCTACCTTGAGCTCACTGGAGAAAAAGGTTGACTGATTGCACTTCTATTCCATTGGATCTGAAAACACCATTAAACGAAACACTGCAGCTTTACTTATTTTTGTAGCATTCGCATTTTCAAGTAAAATACAATTGGCACTAATTTTGCTACTAATAATTTATATTTTGTCATCTTTGCGCATGGTACTACTATGCAGACTGGTTAGGCTCCTATCCCCAAGGAGCATACGATCCAAAAGCAGACCCAAAAGAAACAACAGAGGAAGGAGAAAGTGGGGAAAGAACAATAGTATGGGGTCATTTTAATTATGTGTACTTATATTACAGTAAAGTTTGGTGACAAGGAGAGTGTCAACACTGGATGGGCTGGAAGAAAATAGGGGAATTGGTCACACAGAAGCATGATGGAAGTCTTTTCTAGGCATTAGGAGCAGCAAGAGAGAGAGAGAGCAGTGGAGTCATTTCGGAGAGGAGGAGGCCTGAGGATGATGGACCTGGATGGGAGAAAGTCAGATATGGGTGTGTTGATAAGAGCAAAGAGATCGGGTAAGGCAATGAGAGGTTTGGGGGATATCTGATATTTGTGCATGATCCAGAAATGGAAAAGAAGCCAGTCTTGGGATTTCAGGACAGTTGATACATGGAGTGGCAAGAGAGATGGGTAGCTATTATTATTATTATTATTATTATTATTACTATTATTATTATTATTATTATGGCAGTCTCCAACTAAATTGTTACACTAAAGCAACAAATTTTGTGTGCAGTGTAACTTCCATACCCTCCTCTCTCCCCACATGCCCCATAAATCTGCTCTGGAGGCTCCCCTCAACCTTTCTGAGCAAATTTAGGAGGTCCATGGAGAAGCCTGTGGTGAGAAGATAGAGTATAGAAGTTACATTGTGCAGCAAAAAGTAGTTGCTCTAACATATCTGTTTAGTGGGTTACTGCCCTTTATTTATTTAATCCATGTATAGACCACTTTATATTTTTAAAAAAACACCATTAAGCAATTTACAAGGTAAAAAGCTAAAATGCAAATTACACACACACACACACACACACACACACACACACAGTGGTACCTCGGGTTAAGTACTTAATTCGTTCCGGAGGTCCGTTCTTAACGTGAAACTGTTCTTAACCTGAAGCACCACTTTAGCTAATGGGGCCTCCTGCTGCTGTCATGCCGCCAGAGCACGATTTCTGTTCTCATCCTGAAGCAAAGTTCTTAACCAGAGGTACTATTTCTGGGTTAGCGGAGTCTGTAACCTGAAGCGTATATAACCTGAAGTGTATGTAACCCGAGGTACCACTGTGTGTGTGTGTGTGTGTGTATCAGATAAATAAAGCAGATATATGGTCAGATAAAGTAATGAAAATACAACCAGAATGTTAAAATCTATAAAAATTGCAGCTTAAAAAATAGAATAAAAACCATACATTCAGGATTAAAATCATTTATATTTTCCTCAGCATGATATATGCTAAGGTTTAAAATTAAATTATTTAAGTAACTTATCTTAATATTTTCATCTCAATAGTGATTTTAAAAGCTGGCTCTTGTCAGGCAAATGAAACAAAAACAACACCAATTGCCCCCCATTCACTGACTTTATATGTGGTTCCTAAAAACTGTTGCAGTAAAAACAACAACAACACACTCTTCCAGGTTTACTTTGTCTTCATTCCTATATTAATTCTAGTTACATGACACTTACAAAAGAGTCAGATACCAAAATAATAAAATAAAGCGGGCGGGGGGGGGGAGAGAATCTATAATTTTGAAATAAAAAGAAACCAATCAAAGTAAGGTGTAGGAGTTGCCATGTGTATTTGATGTGGTAAAAGGGGTAATTTTTATATAGATATGTGCAAACCACCATTCAGCCATCTGGCAGCATAAATATCAAGGTGATCAAATGCCTAATTGGCTGCCAAACCTGAATGTTTAAAGGACCTGGCAGGAATTAATGCAAAGGAAAGTGAATACAAACATGAGGAGAGGTAATTTTGCCAGGAAAGGTTCTTTGTTCTGTGCTTACCTCCCACACCACAATTCCTTTTATCTCATACATCTTTTATTCTCCTTCTTTTAGCTCTTCATGTGTGCAACTGTGGGTTATAAAACAAAAGTTACCAGTTGTAATTATGATCCATTTTATTGGCCATACCTTGTTCCAGATATGCTTGTCCACAATGCCGTTTGTTCTTTCACATGGTAGTTTAGGAGAGGGATTCCCCACAGTCAAGAAACCTCTGGAGATGAAAGTAGTGGAGTGAAATGAAAGGTGCTCATTTAAAAACAAATGCCAAATTCCTTTAGCACTGATTTAGGCCAGAATCCTAAATCACCACTTACCTGGGAACAAGCACCATTTATTTCTATGGGACCTACTTCTGATTAGATGTGGTTAGGATTGTACTGTTAGTCCTGGAATTTAGCTTAAAATCCTATGCTGTTTACATGGGAATAGGCCCCACTGATCTCATGTGATTTACTTCTGATTATACATACAGTGGTACCTTGGGTTAAGTACTTAATTCATTCCGGAGGTCCGTTCTTAACCTGAAACTGTTCTTAACCTGAAGTACCACTTTAGCTAATGGGGCCTCCCGCTGCCGCCGCGCCGCCAGAGCACAATTTCTGTTCTTATCCTGAAGCAAAGTTCTTAACCTGAGGTACTATTTCTGGGTTAGCGGAGTCTGTAACCTGAAGCTTATGTAACCCGAGGTACAACTGTGTACATACAATGGCTTGCAAAACTGCAAGTTATCATAGGGAATACTTTTTCAGAGGTAGTTTGATATTACATCAGGTCCAACAATGTTCCTAAAGAGCCGGGGGCATTAAAGTTGAATGGAGAATGTAAAAGCCAAAGATTATATTGGCCATTTCAAACAATTTTATATAGAAGTTTTGGGATCTTGTTTCATCTGCTTTAAATAGTTAGATCCCTAATTATAATGCATGGATATCTACCAGCGCCTGGCCCACACATGTTGCATGCTTGCTTAGTTACCATTACTAAGATTAGGGATTTCATTACATCTTTATCAGCTCTCAGATCACCTGCAGAGGATATGGTGTACCTAGAAATATTTAAACACTTTTCTGATTGGCAGACCCCAATGTTGAGTGAACCGGAAGGTCCCCAATATGGCACCCATGGACACCACAGTGCCCCAGTCAGGCTTCCTGAGCTCCCTTAAGAAATAGAGGTTTGGGGGTTGTTTGTTTCTGCTGAGTAGCTTCTTTTATGGTCTGCATTTAATTTGTCTATGGGAGTGTGTAAGTGTTTTGCCTCTTTTTGGAAGGGTTCTGAGCATTGCCACCTTTTCAGTAAAATATCTCTCTCTCTCTCTCTCTCTCTCTCTCTCTCTCTCTCATATATGTGTGTACACACACACACACACACACACACACCTTAGATTTCCACATTTCTTCCTGAGCATATGAGGAAGAGTAATAGAACAGAAGGGGTCTAGGGTTATCTCTATAGTGGTGAGCCAGAAAGAGGGAGCAGGAGAGGGAGCTGGAAAAGCTAGCAGGAGAGGTAAATGTACAAGTAGAGTCAGAAGAACTATGTAAGAGAAAACAGGAGAGACCACAGTTTATATAAAACGAAATGAGTGGAGTCCTGTAATGAGAGGGGGCAATGAAACCCTTCAAGTAAATTCTCCACCAGGGGATGCTCTGAGTACAGGGGATCACGTGGGGTTCTGAGGACCCCTGAGACCAGGAGCCAGAATGGAGTATGGTATACCTTCTTGAAGAGTCTTGTGAATGAAATAAAGCTTCATCCCAAATTTTATCATGCAGAAGGAGGCTTTCTAAATGATCCTGCTTTAAAGTACTTCAGAGGAAGGGAGTGGTCCAGATTTTACACAGAGCAAAAGGAGGAGACTGGGATTATTCCCAGATTAGGAAATTTTTATAGAGAGTTCTGCATGTGTATATTTTGTTATCTATGAAGCCACCCCATCTATGCATTAAAGTGGACAGAATATCCCTGAGTATGAATGAGATCTTTGTCCATTTTGAAGCTGCCATTGGATCAGAGAAAATGTGTCCTTTGGCAAATTAGATGCATGGAAATGGAAAAATATGAAGCCAGTCAGAGATTTGGATCACATTGCTAAAACAGTTTCATAGTAAACTGGCATAATTTGTCTAAATAGAGTGCAAAAAGAATGACATACCAGCCTGGTTCAATAGGCTAAGCCAAACCTTGACCTAGAGAGCGTGAGGTCTTCCAGACAAGTGCACAGGCCCCTTGCTTTTCACTGGTCCTTTTTGCTGCTGTACCACGCTAAGGTAAGCCAAGCTTTGTCTTGGCATGTCATCTGAACTAGGGCTCCTAGTGAGCTCACTCCTCATTGACCATGAGGTGGAACCAAGGTTTATACTACAAGTCCCAAACCAGCTGTAAGATCCTCTCCAGGAGCCTGCATCATGCTCACATGGTCACAATGGCCAAGCCAATGTGTGATAGCTCCTTCTGTATTATAAAGGAGAATGTATAGAGATGCATAAATTCTAAACATCTTCCAGGAAAGCTAAGGAGCAGCAGTTATAGTTCATTGTCGGGTATTAAAGAGATACATTTCCAAAAACTCTATTTATAACTGCTGTTTTCGTGCAAAAGCCATTAACTTATTTTTATTTGTTCCTTTAGCCTGTGGTCTCTTCTCTTGAACCTTTATTTGAAACACACCCTAACTGTAGCATAATATTTTTGTTATATATTCTTCAGATATAAACCACTGTTTTCATTAGAAACTTTATGGTTGCATCTGCTGTCATGCTACTTAGAAATTAATTTATCCCAAATAACTTCCTTTTCCTTTTATTAACGTCTTGTATCTTGATCACTGTTGTTCGTAGAAGAACATTTAGCCCCAACTTCAGACGCACAATTTGCCGTTCATATTAATTCATAACTGATCACCTGTAAATAAAATAACTACTTAGTCTGCATGGCTTGAGCATCCTAGGGTAGCTAAGTGCTCCTGGAGACGAAGCCCCAAACTCTGCCCGCCGAAAAAGCTTGTTAATGGGTCCCACATGACAGAGCTATCAATTTTTTAGTATCGTATATACATGCTGTATCCATTATAACTTTCAGTTAGACCTAACTGTCCAGTAGCTTGCAAGGTTTTGCTTTTATTTTCACTCTGACATGGAGACAAAATTTAATAATGTGATAATGTAGCAAAAGTATGCCTCTGAAAAAAGGAAGGATGAACATGTGACAGTAAGAATATGGCTATCTTACAAGAGAGCTGAAAAGTCTCTCCCCCCCCCCCTTTGAACATTACTCAGTTTGTTTAAATGTGCTTTGTAAGCAATGATAACTTGTCATTTTATCATTGATCTGTCCTTTCTTCTATCTCAGAGGGATTCATTAAATAATGCATGCACCCCTGTGAATTACCCTTCTTCACTCTAGCATCCCTAGACCATTAGCCAAATATAGCAACACCAGCATCTTTCAACCCCTAGAAACCCTTTGGCTTTCATTTAATTAAATTATCCCATTATGAAAACTCTTATAATGAGATTAAATTTAATTATTTATTAGACACTTATTTGCACTAGGGAGCCTATCAATTATGCATGGTTGTGCTAAACATTTTTCAATCCATCACCTTTTCTTTTCATAGAAGGTGCAATTTATTAAGTGCATTTGAAGTACCATGACAATAGATATACAGCAAAAGGATGCAGGTCATTGCAGTACAATTTAGAGCAAATTACATAGGAGGGGGGGGATTAATTTTCTCCCATATTTACAATGTTTTCTGACGCATGTATGAATGATATCATAGAGCAGCAGGGCTCTTTTTTTAAAAAAAAGGGTTGTATAATAAACTTTAGCCTTTCATATACTGCAACGTCAATGGGCCAACAAGCAAATTAAAACTCCATTTGGGCCACACTTTTGTACATTGCAGCCATGTTGATTACAATCGAAGCTCCTTTGTAACAGGCTGCAGTCTAAGTTTAGATGTCTATGGTAGGGGGAAGGGAAATCTAGACATTGCAAAAGAAACTGCAACGAAGAAGCATTTATTCAGTGTGTTGGAAAAGCCTTATGATTTGAGAATATGTCTTACATGACTATGGAATCAGCTGCATATGATGTCACACTCAATGAATGTGCAGGACAAAGCAGATATAGTTAGTTCTCACACTGTCCAGCTAGAACTCTAGCACTAAGAGCCCAACATAATGTGAAGAGAGAAGTATGTAAATCTTCCAAAAGGGGAAGGAAGCAGAAATGCATCTTCCTTGTGGACACGGAAAAGAAGTCATTGGTCCCAGTGCAATCCAGACTTCCCTTTTATCGGACCTTGTCAATACCCAATGAATTATTTAGCTGCCGTTCTGTGTTGCTGAAGGTAGGATTTCAAGAGAGCTTGTAATGCTTAAAATACATTGTCATCATTAGGTGACCTGCTTTTTCGCTTCTGCCAGTGGTTTCTGCACAGGAGAACAGTAGCGCGTGACAAGGGAAAGTTACAGTATAAATGAAAGTTGCAATATGCATGTTGCTACAAAACATAAGTAAAAAAAGCTTGTTACTTAAATACTTGGGTGAGAGGGTTAGTTGCATCAAGTCCACACTATGTTTAACCCGCTCTAAATCAACATATGCAAACAAAATTAATGAACAAAATACATGCTGCAAATAAACTCAGTCAAAGGCATAGCAAACAGAAGTCTTAGAGAAACGAATTTGAATATGCTAAACAATGCACAGTTTTTCCAACTCTGAAAATGTCTTGGTTTGTCAGTAAGGATATCTTGCTTTCTTCAGAGAACATGTGGAAGCAGACTTATGTATGCAGAGTTCATGTTGTTGTGTTTGGTGTCTGAATGTGCCTTTGCACCTGCATTCCAGTGCTCATCCTGAGTCCCACTGAAGTGGCTGGATGCCTCTCTTATATAAAGGTAAAATGTGCGGCCCCATCCAGTGTTGCTACTAGAGCTAATTTGTCCATGTCCAGTCCTCTAAGCTGTAGCACCCAGAGAAAGATAGGGCAAGCAATTGGACAGAGGCTCCTGTGCCCATTTTCTCTGAAGGTGGTACTGTGCGATACCCAGAGTGGGTGAAGGTAGGAGCTGTTGCTACCTTCTCTTGCTTCCTCACATCTCTCATCAACTACCAGAAATGGCAAGACTTGCAGCAGGAATTACAGGGGAACTTCCAGGAGAATTTCTGTTTGTCAGTGCCCTTGCCCACTGTCCCCCCCCCCCGGATCCTTTACAACTGTGTTTTTCAGGCTGTGTACACACCACAGACATTTAAGGAACATCCTCCTGAGAACTGTACTTTACTCTTCACAGAGCTATAATTCCTAGCACCCTCAACAAGCTACAGTTCCCAGTATTCTTTTTGGGGGGGGGAGGGCATGTGCATTAAATGTATGGTGTGCATGCAGCCTCAAACTCTCAGCTGGGACCCGCCAATGGGCCACTTTCAGGTGAGTCTCAAGTGCCACAGCCTGCACAGTGTCTCCTCCTTTGGCTGCCTTACCTACTAGCTGTGCCATAGTCGTTTGGTTGGGACAATGCCAGCACCAGCAACTCTTTGCATGCTGAGTAAAAGTGTCTGAGAAACATAGCAGTTGGGCAGGGTAGGGGAAGGAAGGCTGCCCCTTTCTGAAGTAAAAAGAGGCAATGTTGGGGGGAAATCAAATCCAAAGATTAGCATTTAATTTTTATTTATTAATAACAGAAATAGAAAGGGAAGATTATGAGAGGAAGAGAATATAGGAACTGCTTGTCACAAGGAAATGCTGTGGAAAATAATGTAGCATTTTCAAAACAAATAGATTACTGTTGGTGCCTGGAAACTGTGCCTCCATCTGCCACCATTTTGTGACTGGTGGGCCTATGTAATTTTCAGCTAAGTGAGCCATGTGGGTAGAAAGTTCGAGAGCCCCTTTTTACTATCCCCATTGTAAGGCAAGGGAATGGAGAAAGGATGGCTATTTACTGTTTTCTGTCTGATTGCCTCTTCTCACTAGCAACAGCTGCTGATCGGCTGCTTTTCCTCCAAGTGAAAAGTGGTAATGTTAAGCATCCTTTAAAAAAAGAAAGAAGTGCGCTTAATGTGCAGCTTGACCCTGACATTGGCCAAAGGGTATCTTCCTGTAGCCTTTCAAATGTGCATATTAAGAAGCAATATGCACAGATGTATGCACACATAATGGGCACGGACTCATATGGCAGGATAGAGTGGTGTGGAGCCAAAGGTTCAAACTTACTCTTGAGAATTTTGACCGAATTTTCATTCCAAGGTCAAAAAAAGCAAGACAGTGTCAGAATTAGCTAAAACAGCATCAATCATTTAGAAATCTATTCAGAGAGCTACTTACCAGTAAGGTGATATGTCTCTGCAAAACGCAATTCTTTGCCTTACATTTTGCATTTATTCATCTGGATGCTGTGTGTATCTAATCCCTTTGCTTTTTAAAATTAAATTGTTTACTTTAAAAAGAAAACAGCTTTTCTGTGCATAATTTCCAGTGAGGGAACTTTATTACCCTCCTTTGGCTTTTCTCCACTCACTGCTTCCTGGTCACAGAAAAAGGTAGCTATCAGGTGCTATGATCCCAAATAGGTGTTCTAAAAATGATTGGGAAATTTGAGGGTACCTCGGTTTTATATACCATGTAAAATATCAATTTATCAATAACATGCACTAGTATATTTAAGCATAGATAGGTGTTGAGGGTTATATCCATGTGGATATTATTACATTTATTCCAAATATACTTATTACTAGGAGATCATATTGGTTGGGATTCAACACACAAAAATAAATAACATGGATCTAATTCCTCTCCCCCACCCCACCCCGTGCTAATATGAAGGGTCTAGCTGCGCATACCCAGTTACAATGCCCTTGTTGAAGCCATTTTACAAAGTGCAAGATTGCATCAGCCATATCTTCTCTGGGATTTGACTCAATGCCAGCACACTGTATGTGTTCTTCAGCATCAGGAAGACCGGCCTGAAAAAGATTCATAGTCTGCTTCTCTGTCTCCTCTCTCTTTTTGAAAATAACACTGATCCTATGAAGTTTGGGCATTTGAGATGTGCAAACATTTCAGGACTAGTGGAAAACTCAAGCGAATAGGACCCATTTCTAGTCATTCTTAAATAAATGACAAGTAGAACAAATGGGTAAATACGGCAAATGTTAGATCCCAGACACAAGGAGCCCTGGGATGTGTTGTTCTCCAGATTTTTGATGTTAAGGACTCTGATGCTCAGGACATTTCCCAGAGTCCCTGAAAAATGTTGATTTTGCAGCATTTGGAGCACCATAGGGAAGGGAATGAGCAAAAGTCTTGCAAAGAACAATGAAGGTGCATCCGGAGGCTATCTGGAGATGCTGAAGTATGATGCTCCAAGTCAGGATGGAATCCCCTTTATAAAGTTTTGCTAAGTCACAGTTAAGGTGAGAGGTCTGAGCTGTCCGCAGGACTTCTCCAGTATTGAGTCATAACCCCCAGTGGTGGCAGCAGCAGCATCCCTTTCAGCCTGGGAGCTCTCCTAGGTCCTAGAGAGTTCCGTCTATGCTACTATCTTATGCACACCATACATTTAAAATCTTAAGGCAGCCCTGTTCAGGGAAGTTTTTAATCTGTGATATTTTACTGTATTTTTGGTTTCTATGGAAGCCGCCCAGAGTGGCTGGGGAAACCCAGCCAGATGGGCGGGGTACAAATAATAAATTATTATTATTATTATTATTATTATTATTATTATATTTAAAGCACACATACACCCAAGAATCCTGGCAACTGTAGTTCATCCGTCACAGAGCTACAACTCCCAGCATCCTTTACAAATTGGTTTCCAAGATTTGGGGTGGAGGATGTATGGAAGCCTTAATCTAACTTCCAGTCTGTTTCTTGATGCCTGGTGCTGAATCACACCAGGGTCTCACAGGCTCTCTGCCTGGTCAGTTAAAAAAATAGATAGACAAGTTAAGAAGACAGGGAGGAAATATTGTCTTGTTGCTGTGAAAAAGAAACATTTCAAATCAGTTAGGGTTGCTGTGTCTGCTGAAAATGGGATCTCCCATCCCTAGCTGTAGGGGAATTAGCAGAAATAGGCTCCTTCCTGTGTTCATTCAGCTGGAGTCTGTGCTGGATTGCATTCCCTGCTGTGGATGGAAGGGCAATTCAGGATCCAACCCTTAGCTTGTCTGCTTGACTCAAAATGGACGATGACGGCCAAGCCATTATGGCGAGCAGCTACACATGAATACTTCACCGATTAATTTTTACAAGCATCTGTATAGCATTCTGTGCATGCGTGATGGGTCTATTGTCACACACCCACACCTTCACTCTGTTTTCAGCAGATGAGTTAAAAAAAGCGCCACGTTAACAGGATGCAATTTTATTCCTTACATTATTTATGCAAAACAAGTGGCAAGATGCCCGAGGCTTTATAACAATACCTCATTAGTTACAATCAATGTAAGCACCTCTGTATTGCTCGCAATTATGAATCCTGTTGCTTTATGATCTGCTCAAAATATCTCTAAATAATACAGTAGAAGCATAAGTATCTATTGTTTATGCTTGGTTTCTTTCAGTAGCATATTATAATAATTACTCAATTGCCCAATATAAGTGAAAATATAATCTTAATTTTGCTTGTTTTACGGACTGAAGAAATTCAGGATAATTTAAGCATTTGTGCTTTTGACTGAGTACCAGTGTACAGTTTGTATATAGGGTATACCTCTTGCAACTTTTTTCTCAGAGTAGCACTGGACACTTTCTAAGTTTAGAGTATATGCTAGTTGAAAAGGAAAATGTTTGTGTTAGCTACAATTATTAAAAGATAGTTTTTGTTGGATAATTAACCAGTTCCCACTTTTAATCACTTTTAACTGTTTTTCCGAGAGAATCTCTGTTAAAGTGAAATGCTGATATCAAACCAGCTGAGTTTTGTTTGTCTTCAGTGTGACTAAATTAGAACTCAGCTCCAAAAATGAAACAATTGATGACTCGGCTGATCTAAAACCATTGGATTTCATCTACTGATTGCCACTTGCTCTGCATCAGAGCCCATCGGTCCATGGGGAGAAATAATTTTCAGAAAATGCTGACTGTTAATGCATAGAGGCATGTAGCAGATGACTCAATGATCCCAAACATTCAGGATTATTTACTTAATTTCTTTATTTTCAAGATGTCTAGACCACCATTCTGACCGAAATTATGCAAGGTAGTTTACAATAACGTGAAATCAATAACAATAAAAATCAAGACATATGACCACAATATAAAGCATCACTCTCAAATGACCAAAACGATAACGCAGCACCTGCCAAGAAACCCATACCTGTCACAGTCAAAATATGAAAAGGGTGGTGGAATAAAAATGTTCATTGCATGCCAAAAGCTATAAGTGAGCTGGCTAGGCAGGCCTCCTGGGAGGGACAGTTTCAAAGCAACAGTAGCATCATGGAAGAAATCTTGCTTTTTGCTTGATCTTAAAAAGGTCTTGCCCAGCAGATTGCCAGCACCTCAAGTGCTCACACGGCAGAAGACATTCAAGGTTTGCTTGTTCAGGTCATTTAATGGCAAAGTGGAAAACCAGTGCAGCCGAACAGGAATGTAAGTATGTTGGAAGCTGCCAAATAGTGTTGGAACAGTGGTCCATCTTGCTCAGTATTGTTTACCCTGACTGACACACAATCTCCAGGGTTTCAGACAGAGCCTCTCCTCCTCCCAGAGGGGAGGGGTTGTGAGTGGGCCCTCCTCTTATGGGTATTCTGTTAAAGGAATCCAGCGGTCGTGGATCCTGTCCGATGCCCTGCTAGCAGCTAGGGCCATGGCACGACCCCCGGTGATGTCATGGGGTTGCTTCCAGTTGTATTTGCATCAACAAGCTCCTCCTATTGGTTGTTAACCCTGATATGACCTCCGACTGTGTGGGGTGGAGTCTTGTATTGCTGTTTCATCCAATGCCTAAGCCAATACTACTCACATGCTGTAACCAATAAAAGCTGTGGCCTAATTTTGCCCATTAACCTAAAATAACATGTCTGTGTGCCTTATTATAACCCTATGTGGGTGAAGAGTCCTCGACTCACAGCTGTCTTACCCTTCCTGCAGTTGCCGGTTATTCAGCATGTGACCTTCTGCGAGCTCTATTACTGAGGACCAAACTAGGTTGGTGTTAAATATGTCTTTGCACAGGGGGGTTGGACTAGATGACCCAACTCTACAATTCTATGATTTAATGTGCACATGTTTATTTTAAAAATGCAAATATAAATTGCTGTGGGGTGATAATTATCAGCATTATAGCAGGTACTGCAGTCCTGACAACAAGTGCTTCTTCACTGCTGCTGCTATTTGCATTGGGTGGAAGCCCTGCACTGGCTTCTTATTTAAGTAAGTGGGGTGTAACTGCTGCTGTTGAATTATGGGAAGGGGGGTGAAGGAAGGAAGGCCCCAATTTTATTTTGTGATACCTGTCCTAGCAGCTGCTTTTAACAGGGACAAAGTGGGAGGTGATTTGGCTAAAGCTGGGGATATCAGATGGTCAGACTCATGGATTTCATTAAGAGCCCAGTGACATTTCCCCAATAATTCAAAAATTCTTATTGTTTTGGTTTTTTTACACACATACACTCATACATACATAAAATCAAATACAAAAGTTAACCATGTTGAATTGATAGGTTGCATTTTTTTTTAACCTATCTCCAAAAATACTGAAGAAGTGTATCTGAAGAAGTGTGCATGCACACGAAAGCTCATACCAAGAACTGACTTAGTTGGTCTTTAAGGTGCTACTGGAAGGAATTTTTTTGTTTTGACTATGGCAGACCAACACGGCTACCTATCTGTATCCAAAAATACTGTATTTGAAAATAGCGAAGAGGTGAGGTTTTCATTCTGCAGCCTTCCCAGTAGCCTATGCTTCCTGAAAACCTCATGACGTCCACTGCTGGGCTTTCCTGTAAGCATGGGAAGCCAGGGAGCCTGTCTACCTGTGTTTCAGATGGCCCTCTGTTAGTGCTGTTGTTGGGAGTGGAGTCTTTTCACCATTAAAGAAATCATTGCAGAAACTGTTTTTGTCTTTCTTTAAAGGTAAAAGGGAAGTGTTGGCAGGCTGCTAGCTGCAAGAGCCTGGGAGGCATTTCGCTCCAGTATTGACTATGGTTTATTTTGCAATAAAAGCAAGGAGGCTGCTGGATGCCTGCCTGGTGGAAATTGGTCACCTCGACTGAGATGATGTTGCAATTCACATGCATAGGACCTCAGGCAATGAAACCCTGTCAAGCCAGTATTACAATAAGGCATTGCTCCAGAGAGGAGGCCGGTCTAAATTTAATTTAATCATGCTAACTAAAGAGTGCATAACACTATTGGCCTCCACAAAAGAAAACTCTGCAGGGTGGGGACCCCATCCTGCCAAAAAGTGCATAGTTACACCGTGCTGCAAGAAAGGCTGCCCAGGAATTACACCTCCCTATAGCAAATCAAGTTGGGAATTTGCTTCAGAGATTTTGTTTAGGGCAGTATATAAACACCAGGCTTCACAGCCAAATTCTTCAGTTTGCTGCTTGAAACCACTCATACTGAAATCACTTTATTTCAGCATGGAACTAGGGGACTGATTCCATTCTCTTCCGCAGCTTTTCCTCAACTACCTCCAGTTTTCTGCCTGCCTGGATCCCTACTTGTTGGTAGTCCTTGTTGGTGGTCAAGAGTCCTTTTAAGGACTCCTTCTCAGTTGCTGCATCTCTGGATCCTGGCTTGCTGAAGCAGAAATCTTTGCTCCTTGTTATCAGGCATCACTGTAGTTCCTTTTTGCACCTACTAAAAACGATTTTGTTTTGCCAAGTCTATCCAGATATGTAGAATGTTGATGTCCCACACCTTTCTTATAAAGAGCGGTGTCAACTCTCTTTGGCTTATTCTTCTCCCTTCTCCCTGTTGCTGTCCTATGCCCTCAGCTTGACTGAATATGGTATATGCTTCCATTCAAAGAGCAACAGGGGTCTGTTCAACCTGGCACATCCCCACTCAGAGACAAAAGTGTGGTGGGTTCTTATCTGAGAGATGATGTTTGCAGATGACACAGCCTTGACAGCGCACTCCAAGGAAGCTCTACAGAGACTCGTGCCCAAGCCTGCATGGAGTTCGGGCTCACCATCAGCCTGACAAAGAGCTGATCACCAGCACTCCACACATCAGCATTGGTGACTGCTCTCTGAGCAGCCCATTCTTTTAAAAAACACACCATTGCCTTACACAGACCACTTGTTACTCACCCATCTTTCTCCTATGCCTTGTGTATTTGTTTGCTTCTTGTGTGTGCATGTTAATGTAGTACTAGTTAGATTTACCTAATCCTCTCAGTCCAAAGAAGTATGTGTGTACACACACATATAGTAGCCTCATTAAACTTGTGGGTGGAATTCATTGCAGTGCTAAGTGGGGTAGGCGTGAGTAGAACAATTATTACTGCAGAGTACACAAGAACAGGGCCGTGGGTGGTGCTGTGGGTTAAACCACAGAGCCTAGGACTTGCCAATCAGAAGGCTGGCAGTTCGAATCCCCGCAACAAGGTGAGCTCCCATTGCTCGGTCCCTGCTCCTGCCAACCTAGCAGTTCGAAAGCACGTCAAAGGGCAAGTAGATAATTAGGTACCGCTCCGGTGGGAAGGTAAACGGCGTTTCCATGCGCTGCTCTGGTTCACCAGAAGCTGGCCACATGACCTGGAAGCTGTATGCCGGATCCCTCAGCCAATAAAGTGAGATGAGCGCCGCAACCCCAGTTGGCCATGACTGGACCTAATGGTCAGGGGTCCCTTTACCTTTACACAAGAACACTGGATAGCAAATCAGATCATTGGTCCCTCTAATTCAGTATTGCCTAAACCAGGCACCCCCAAACTTGGCCCTCCTGCTGTTTTGGGACTACAACTCCCATCATCCCTAGCTAACAGGACCAGTGATCAGGGATGATGGGAACTGTAGTCCAAAAACAGCTGGAGGGCCAAGTTTGGGAGTGCCTGGCCTAAACTGACTTGCTGTGGGTCTCCAGGATTTCAGGTGGAGACATGCCCAATCCTACCTGGAGATGACAGGGATTGAACCTGCAACATTTTGCATACAGAGCTCTACCACTGACACACAGCTCCTCTCCCCTGTAGTCCACGCTGAGAGATGCTGGCTGGTCTAAAGTCAGCCATTGCGTTGCATAATCAAATGGAGATTTGAAAGCAGGTCTCCCTGGATTTAGCACACTACACGAAACTGTGGTTCTTCAGACATTTTCACTAGTACTAGCCTGCATTTTGGCATAGGGCCCCATGCTACTGTAAACTAGAAAAACATGGGCTTTAAACAAAGTGAGTAAATACTGTATTAGAAACTGGGCTAAATTACCTCCTTAATATTGCCAAATGAGTATTGTGCTGTATGAAGCAAAGTTATCAGAAGTTTCACGTTTTAATCCGTAACTTTAAGTTCTGTTTAGTTTTCCCCCGCCTAGGAGTTTCTGTTTGGGAATGAATTCATATCTCACTGGCCAAGAAAAGAAAGTGAACAGCCTTCCGATTAGGCCTCAGCTAATTGGAGCTCAATAGATCAGCCAGCAGGGGATGACATGATAGCAGCACTGCTATTCTCCTTCTCCTTGCTTCTCAGTGATTTGTTTTCCTGAGGTAACTTGAATCCTAGACAGTCTCTATCAGCACGGTTAACAGCTTTTATTTTACAAATGCTGGAGGAAATCTCATTTCCAGTTGTAGTTTGTCATTTTATTTAGTCTTGTTCATCTAAACTAATACTCTGCAAGAGAATAAAACTCCATTCTTCAAGGCAGAATCGCAGATTTTTATATGATACTTCCTGAAACTGGTTTTATAGAAACATAAAAATTCACATTGATTATAAGAAAGGCCATTTAGAATTCTTAAATGGACCCATTTGCAAACAAAATGAAGACACTCATATTTGGCAAAATAATAATATTTCCATATAATTTATTGATTATTCTGTCATATAAAATTATTGTGTTGGCAAAATGGCTGGGGATATGACTGAAGCAAAAGAAGTAAAGAAGTGGGAATATAATTGAAGGTCAGTATAAATATACAAATAACCCCCCCCCCCCGAAAGTTATGTCACCTTGCAAAATTAATTTCCAGGTAAATTTTGTTCTGTTTGTTGTGCCTGAAAAAGCAGTTTCTCATAACAGGGTTAAATCTTTATTTAATTCTATATAATCTGAAATGGCTGGGGGTTAATAGAAGGCTATATTAATAGAACTGTCTCTCGAGTGCTTATTTATTATTTTGTCTAATTTTTAGTACCATGAAAGTATGGTACTAAATAAGATCTTAACCTTTGTTTACATTTGAGCTGGAAAAGGTACCTCTTTTAAGTATTTGATAAAACAAACCAAAGCTGTTGCTTTTATTACCAAATAACACACGGTCCAGTTTCCTCACCTCCCAGAGAACTAAAGTAAAATTCAGCAGCTTTAGGCTACTTGATCTCTTGCAACCGTAAGTTAAGGAAAGGTTCCCCCCCTCTCTCTGTCTCTCTATTTTTTTAATATAAATGTTTGTGTGTGTGTAATATGTATGTATATGTATAAATGTACTGTGTACAGGTTGTATACTTACTGACATTGCTTAATATAAGCCTCAAGAATGCAAATACTCCTCAGTGTGTTTCCAATAGCAATGTGATTGTAGTGTTCTGTGGATTAAGTTACCAACCCTTTGAATTCTGACCTTCAGTCTAAAACAGCTTTAGAGGTTACTCTTTTTCCGATTTGTGAGACTGAAGAAAAAGAGCTAATGCTGCTGGAACGAAGGAGGAGGGGTAAAACTTTGAAGCTGCTGGATTCCTCCACCCCCACCATTGTTCTCCAATTATAACTCGTTAGATTTTCATTATTATTAAAAAAATTAAAGGAGAAATTTCAGCCACTGTGCAATCATTACACTTTAACTCTGAGATTAAATCCTGCTTGCATTGACTTTGGTTGGAATTTTGACATTGTATTCAATGGCAAACTAATGGATCTCTGGTAAATACAATTAAAATAATATTACGTATATTATATGAAGTATTGAAGTGAGTCACTACGGTTAATTGGAGTTAACCAATTAATAGGTGGGGGGAAGTATACAGCAAGTGATCCATCTAACTATACTTTTAATTCAGACATCCTCCTTTGTCATTTACAGTTGACACTTCTACAAGATGGTGTTGTTCATCCACCCCAAAACAAACAATAACCAATGTACTCACAAGACTTACACACACAAAAGTACTAATAAACGGGAGGGTGGAAACAAGAGAATGAGGGTGGAAACAAGAGAATGGGCCTTTTCTGCAGTGGCCCCCCATTTGTGCAATCCTTTCCCTTTTAGGTGCCAGGAGAAAATGTCCCTCTTTAACCAGGCCTTTGGCTGATTGACCCCTAAGAGACAGAACTTATTAAAAGAGAGGTGAGCTTGCTGCATTTTGACACCACCATCCCTCTGTCCAAGCACTGTGATTGGAGAGTATTTGGTGAGATTCTAGCCCTGGATTGGAAGCTAGAGCTGTCCAGCTCTCCTTCCTCTCCCCACCCAGCATTCTTCTTATATGGCGTGCTTAATAATTACAGCAGTGGAGACCGTCTAGCTTTAGAGATACTAATATTTAGTTTCAGATTGGCACAAATTGTTACAAATTTATTTGGGCACATGCAACCCACTCTGTGGTGTTTTGTAGCTGTGTCAATCTGATCCAAATTTGGCACAAATCTGTACAAATTGGCTGGTTCAGTTTGTATTTGGACAAATTGGTTGCACAGCCTTGAATTGCCTCCAGGGAAGAGTATTGTAAGCAACACTCTTGGAAATAATAATTAATGAAATGGATGTCATGGGCGACAATGTACTTTTCTGAAATAGCTGCCTAACTCTTTCCTTGGTGAAAAAAGAAAATACTTTAGGCCACCAAGTACAATTCAGTCCATGTTAGACACTTAAAAATACAATTGACTTTAATGACAGTTAAGCATTTGCTTAACACTCTCTGAAATTAATGACTGAATTCTAGAAAAGCCTGTATTACAATATAATTTTGTGCGGGTTTACTCAGAAGGAAGCCTCATTAAGTTAAATGGGACTTACTTCCAGGTAAGTGTATATAGGATTGCAGCTTTAAAAGTACTTAGCCTTGGCTGCACTACACACATTGCTAATTTTTATTCAATTTTACAAAGAAAAATAATCTGTTTTATTGTTGATTTCAAAGTAATTTTTATGAGGCTAGCTAACATTTCATAACCACATGCATGCAAAACTTCTGTTTTTATAGTTTTGGTGAAGGCCAAGGAGCCAATAAAGTATTGGAATAGATCTGATTATTCTAGGAAGTATAATTCAATCTGTTGTTTTTCACACAATTAAATGTATTTGGAAGCATATACCCATAATAATTATGATCTAGTCACAAAGCGTGCTTATTATCTGTGTTGAGTGCTTTATTAAAATGAATAACCAAATTACCGTCAACTCATGTAGCAAATGATTATTATATTATGTTTTTTCCCTCTCATATTGAGAATGCATTAAAATGTTAATATAAATCATTATCAACAGTGTTTTGTATGGAGCCTATAATGTTCCTGATCTGTTTTCATCTTGGTCTTACAGTCATTTAAGTAGTGTACAATGCTTGGTTCAGGAGCTTTAGACCCTAGTGGAACTATGCAAAAGAATAAAGTTACTTAACTGAATCTGTGTGCTCTGAACTGGATTTTATTGTTCATTATTAAGTGACTTCTACGGTGACACAAACATTGTGTTTGAGAGAACTAGTGCTTTTAAAGCTAATAAAAGATGTTTTACTTGATGGAATTACAATGGCGTGACACAGACAATACCTACAGACTCCAAGAGCATTGTTTTGATATCGGGTCACATTATAGTGAACATACAATGACATAGCCATGCCTTCTCAACCTCAAAACTCTACTGCAGACAGTGAGTGGCTTGCACATTTTATCACTAAATCCCAGTGAGCCTTTTCCAATAACTAGAGTTCCTTGTCCCCCTTCTCCTCAAGTGTAAGTAAAGAGCTGTCAGTTGCCAGAGATCTTGCTATTATTACAAGCATAGAGCCAGGTAGACGGATCTAAAAAGAAGGAAACAATAGATCTACTACATGGAGTGTTGGTGTATTTTAAGATTCCCAGAGAAAGACCCAAGGAAAGCCACAAACTGCTGCCTAAACTACATGAAAGGCCATCTTTCCCCACATGAACCTTCCTATTATAATTTTCCTTGGAGGCTCTTCTTCAGGTCTCACTATCATTAAAGGAAATATGGGTGGTGAAACTTGTATTTTGTGATGCCCAGGTTATAGAATTGTTTCCCAAGAAGATTCATCTGACGCAAAGCCTCATTTTTAGAGGTTTTAATGGATGCAACCCACTCTGAAAGTCTTTTGACTAAAAAGTAGGTTGTCAAGAATTCTAAATTAATTAATTAATATAAAGCTAGGACTGGGCATCTGTGGCTCTCTAGGTGTTGTTGGATTAAAGCTGCCACCATCCTTGACCATTTGCCATGCTGGCTGAAGCTGATAGGAGTTACAGTCCACAGGTTCACTAACCATGATATAAAGAATTTCTTCCTTGGCTTCTAACACCAAAAACCAATGTTTTTTGGTGAAGCACACAGTCTCCTGTATTACACTGATTAGGATAGGGTGAGAAGTTGCAAATGAAGATGAGAACCACTTTCTTGACCAATCAAGGTGCATCCAAAATCTGATGCAGAGCTATTGCTTTTGCTTCCTTTTGTTAACTGCATTGGCATATGTGCAATTATGGTTCCATACACATGATCTGCCTTGGTGGATCAAGATATGTAATTTAGGAACAGAGAGTAAAGATTCAAACATCAAAACTATGGGTTCATAGAATCATAGTTGTAGCCAACATTATTCATATTCAGAATGAGATTACTCATGTCTATTAATTTCAGTGGGTCTACTCTGAGTATGATTCACACACACACATTCTGACATGTATTTCTGACTAGGAGAGTCAAGATCCATTATGCACAGTAGAGTTTCAAAAGCAGTTTTTTGATACAGCTTTGAGGGCTTCTGTTCAAAGATAAAAAAAAAATAGAATATCACACTGGGAATGTGCAATCTTTTGAAGATGTTTAAATCAGCTCCTTAAGATGAGTGGGAGGGAAGTAATTTGTAACATTTGCATACTGCAAGATTTGCATTCCAGTACATAGTTACCAGATTCTGTTAAACAAGGACTATTTATGAAGTAAATTGCTCTTTAAGGATTTCAGAGATGGCAGGATATAATTTGAAGATGCCTTAAGCAAATGTATTGCCTTCGTTTCACCTTTTGCAAGTGATGCAAAATGCTGCTAAATATCAAACTCTTCGGCTTTCGAAATTCGTTTGCTGAGATTTGCAGGACAGGACCAACTTCTGTGTCTGTTGGGAAGGACATACAACAGGGCCTTCTTGGTTGTGGGGCCTGCTCTATGCTTTCCTTTCCTAGAGGAGCCTGCTAGAGTTCTTCCCTGTAGATTTTTAAGAGTCAGGTGAAAACTTCTAGTTCAAACCAGCAGTTGGCATGTGATTTGTATTAAAAAAAACCTTTTTCTCTGCTATATTTATTGATTAATGTTATTTTACTATGTCTTATGAGTTATTGTGAACTGCTTTGGAAATTTCTGAATTGGAGGGTGGTTTAAAAAAAATTGACACCATTTGACTTTTTTATTGCTTTATTGTATTTTGTATTTTTTTAACAAAACAAAACAAAACCCCAGCTATGTCTCCTCAGGAGGAGTCTTCTCCAGTAACATGTCTGAAAATTTATTAGACAAATAAATAATAAGCATATCAGTGGGATTTTAGAATGCTTTTTTCAGACTTCTCAAGCTTAAAAGGCATATAAAGAAATAATTTCCATTGATATTAGTAGAAGAGCATGTCCTTGCTTGGGATCACAGGCTATAAAGTTTCAGGATCATTGTCCAACACCTTGATCTTAAATGCATGTGTTGGATTAAGTCCTACTGATATTAATATAATTTAGTGCCAGATAAGTTGCATGCAAGAACTGTGAATTGGAGAGGGTTGATTGGACCTTGGTGACATTAAAAGCAGAAACAATGTATGAAAATCAACACACTTCCCTATGCAGAACCCAGGAATCTGCTCATATAAAGTCAAGAAGGGTGCTTCAGATAATATAAATAAGGCTCATAGTGAAATCAAACAGAGCTTATTTTACCCTTGCTGAAAAATTGGCCTCCAATAGCAAATCTGTGGTTTGTAAATTACATTTAAAAAGGAATGCTTATGCTGAAACAGGTATTTTTTCAGATTCTACTGGCATTTTGTCAAATAATTATATACAAATAGTCCGATCAGGAGTTTAACACAGACCTACAAAGCTATGATCCTTTATATCTCTACTCACTGTATGAAGTATGAATGAATGCTTTACTAAAGGATTATTAAAATGTTCACCAATGAATCTCTTGCAAATCCAAGGTAGATTAGTCTTTCCAGACTTGAATATATCTATCTTGTACATAAAATTAGCTACTTGTCTGTCAACCACTGTAAATACATATTTGAGTATAAATGATTTTGACATTGGATACATTCAGACTGAATTCATCGTGTAACCTTCAAATGATTTCAACACAAAATTTAAGCATGGAAAGCAATTGCTTTAGTGTCTATTGTAAAACTTATGAAAGAGCAATTTGATACATGACTACTCAGAAGTAAGCCCCACTGAGTTCAGTAAAACTTACTCCCATGTAAGTGTATGTAGGCTTGCAGCCTTAATGTAGTTAATAAAACTGTATCTTTGGCGGGGGCGGGGGGGAGAGACTGGGTTAGTATTGTATTTGTATAGTAGAAATATATCAGGCTTGGTACATTGCCTCACTTTTTTATTCTTTGCATATTTGCAAAATTATTTCCAGCAGTTGTGTGTTTCTGGGGAAGAAAGCAAGGTTTAATAGGTATCTACATACAATGTGTACCAACTTTTCTAATGTTTTCATTTTAACAGTGTGCTGGAGAAACAAATTTATGCTGATAAACATCAATAACATATTCTTTTAACAGATTGCTTAGAATGAAAATAAAGCCCAAAGCAATGGCTATTCCTTGTGTCATAGTAAGTACAAGGATTTCATTTTAGTAAAATCTTGCCTAATAAAATTAAAATATTGCAAATAAATTTATTTCTAGTGCAGTTTAATGAACCATTATAAAGAACACTTTGAGTATGACGTTTAAGCGATATAAAGAAGGCAAGCATCTCTGTTTATACTGGCTCCATTAACAGATCCAATAGAAATATGTGGATTTTGACCTTAACCTTCCATATATGGTAGGTGTCTATCCCATGATTTTTTATTTTTTTGCCAGTGCTAAGCAAATAGAGACCCTTGGTGTATCAGCTTAAGACTGTTAGGCACAACTTTTTTGCTTGGTGGAAAGTTTTATTGATAGATTTTCTTCAGAATGTGTATCAGCTGGATATTGCAGCCAGAAGGTATTTTCTATTTATGAGAGTTGTTTTCAATCACAAAGTTTGTTAATGGAAGGTAAGGCTATACTCAATATATGATAACAGAGTCTGAAACAAAATTATGAATGTGAGTCGGAAACCAGCTAGGGCATTTGAACTTGTATAAGTAAGTTATGTGTACAATTCACAGTGTTTATCTCCTTGTGAGAAAATTATTTGTATTGTGGAGGAGGCTGTGCTTATTTATAAATGTATATCTTATGGTGAGATTGGTTTAAATAGCTCAGGATAACTCTGTTATTGTGGGTGGGGGGCACTGCTTCTCTGGTGATGTGTAGTTCGATTTTTTGAAGAACGCTAATTGTATTAAAATATCATTCTTTTAAAAAGACATCAATTACCAAAAATATTCCCACTAGATTCTTTCCTAGCTTGAGTTTTTATGTACACAAAGGACAGATAAAAACACAATTAATGTAAAAAGACACTGTGCACCACCAAGTATGAATAAGGATGAGGTGCAATTGCTCTAAAAATGAAATCCAAGTCGAAGTGTGTTTAAATGATTCATTTTGCCCACCATCATTTGTATCTGCACATTATGAACTGTTGAAAGGTTTGTGGTTATCGTGTCAGATTGCTTGATGTTGGCACAGGGCAGGGTTTAGTGTAGGTTAAATATTTCTGAACTGACTTTTTATGTGGATATTTTTGCCCCTTTCCTTACGCAGCAGAGGACGAATCTGCTACGCGCGCCCAAGTCAAGTTCAGACGTGAATGTTGCGTGATATTATTATTATTATTATTATTATTATTGTAAAGAGTGGACTCGATCGTCCCCTTCCTTGTGGAGCTTCTCCCGGCTGGATCCCGCGTTTTGTCGTCCGCTTCGGGCTTCTCGTAAGAAACCTCACTTAAAAGAAACTGCCCCGTTCAGAGGGGCTTAAATCCGCTCCCGCCCCCCCCCCCCATATCCCCCAAGGCTCTCGGCTGAGGAAAGCTAATTATGCTCTCTCTCGCTCGGAAGGTGCCGATCTGGCTTTTCCCGTGCCTCCTCTCCGAAGCTATAAATGGTTTGGTGGTGATGGTGCCTCAGAAGCAGCAGAGAGCGAGAGTGAGAGAGAGAAATCCCGCGCGCTTCTTGACAGGGCGCGCTCGGGCCGCATTCTTCCCCCACAGCTGTTTATTCGCATACCGCGGGATCCTTTATTTGCATACCCAAACTGCTCGCCAGCAAAGGTTTGCCTCTGAGGCAAGCCAGCCCAGGGCTCTCTCGGTTCGATTGTGTTAGCATTTATTTATTTTTTAAGGACAAGAGAATAGCTGTGGTTTGCATTACAAATAAACAAAAGGGGGAGAAGGAGAGAGAGAGAGAGAGAGAGAGAGAGAAGCCTCGAGGCAGACCTACAAGACTGGGCAAAAAAATAAAATATAAAACCACCTATATGGAGAGGGGGAAGAGATGAAGATTGGGCTGCCGCTCCTTTGTCTGCTCAGCCTCCCCACAGATAATATCTTCGGCCGCCTTCGCTGAGGAGCCGAGCGGGAGAGAGAGAGCGCGCGCGCCGCGGCTTCTTCCCGAAGCGGCGTTTGAGCGGGAATTTCGGAGCGGCGGCGGCGGCGGCGTCTTCCTCAGAGCTGGGTGCTGCCGCTGCCGGAGACGGGCCCCTCGGTGCCACTTCCGACTTTAAGCCTTCCTGGGAAAGCCCTCGGTGGCTGTTTTCAATTTCTTCGCCGAAGACACAGCGCCCTCCCTCAGCTCCGCTCCCCACAGCCACCCCACCTCTCTCTCTCTCTCCCTCACACACACACACACACACACACACACTCGCTTGGCAGGCACAGCCCGCGGCGGCGGCGGCTGCAGCAGCAACAGCAACAGAAGTCAGTCAGTCCAGTCAGTCTCTCGCTCGCTCCTCAGCCACCCTCTGCTCTCAACTCGGATTTTTCCCTCCAGACTGAGCTGCGCTTCTGGTCGAGGGGGAACTTAAAAAAATAAAATAAAAAGTAAAAACTACTTTTTTTTTTTAAGCCAAACCAGTGCAGGCTATAGAGAGAGAGAGAGGATTCACCCAGGAATTTTTTTTAAAAAAAAGCCCCAACCAAAACAAAACTATGTGAGCAACGGTTGGTTGGGCTTTAAGTTAAGCGCCAGCGTGAAGGCAGCCCATAATACTTGGTGGATGCAGCAAAGCCGTTCACTGTAAGTACGAACCCGGCTGTTTCAAAAAGTGCATGGATTTGACAACAGCTGCCCCATCTTGCAAAACAGGGAGAGAGGACACTTTTTTGTTTTTGTTTTTGCTTTCAGACGAAAAGCAGCCTCGTCCGTGGCCTGTTTGCAAAACAAGTTTGTACTTTTCCAAGAATCTCAGTAATCTTCCACGCCTGGATCTTCTGCACGTTTCTTTCTTTTTCTTTCTCTCTCTCTCTCTCTCTCTCTCTCTCTCTCTCTCTCTCTCTCTCCCCCAACTCCCACCTCCAATTAATATCTAATATACGTCACTTTTTGCAGTTAATTGTGTTTCCGGGCTGGCTCCGTAGCCTCCCCACAAATCAGATGCTACATGGCTCTCAGCTCTTTATTTGTGTTCAACTTGGATTTTGTGTCTTGTGTTTGGTTTTCTATATATAATGAATTTTTATAGACCTGGTTAAAAGGCACAAGAATTCAGAAGGACAGAGAAAGGGGGACATATGGCAGAGACTGACAGCTCTTGCCGAAGCAGGAAATCCTGCTTAATATGTTTAAATGCTGGCAAAGCTCTGCTGAACCTTAAAGGAGGGTTTTATCAAAATGGCAAAATAAACAGTTCCCTGACAATATTATATATGACGTTAGGTACTGCTGGAAACTCAACACTTCGAATTAGGAAACGACCTCTTTAAAGCCCAGGCATACTTTACATCATGTTTATGAATCTCCTTACTCACGAAATTTATAAGAATGTTTTTCTTGAAGCTGTTTTATGAACGTCAAAATATTCTTTAAAAAACCCAAAAACAACAACCACCAGCCATCAAATTATATAAAATTACCCTCGAGCCCAAATTTTAGGTGCACTTTAATGGGGAGGGGGAGTGCAGAAGTCACTTTTAAAGCCGATAATAAATGTAAGTTTATCTTTTAATGAAAGGAAAGTCCAGATGGTCAGCTTTAGGATATTTTTTTTAGATCATCAGAATGGTGTGTGTGTGTGTGTGACTGTTTTGTTTTGTTTTTTGTCTCTCTTCCCCCTCCCCTTCATGCATACTTTCTGGAATCTGCATTTTAAGGTTTCTTGGAGGTTTCTTTCTACTAGCCTCAAGAGAATTATGGATTTCATAAATGCATGATGCTGCGTGTGTATAAAATACATATTAATGGAATTTTGGCATTACCTGAGGTTCAGCTTTGTTGCTTAATGACCTATCTTTAGCTTTAGGAAGCTGAAAACCCAGCACAGTGACAGATTTTTTTTTTAAAAAATAAGCCATTGTTTCAGTTGTGGTGGTCTCAGTAGGGGTTAACACAGATCCAAATGAGAGGGAACAAATGAGTGGGGTTTTGTTGAATGTTTAATAGTAACTAAAAAGTTGTTACACAAAGTGCAACATACAATGCAATGCTGGGCATGTTTACTTGGAAGTAAGTACCATTGTGTACAAAATAAGAGACTTTAAGATTGCAACTTCAAAGTTACATTTATGTTGTTTCAGAAGCATTGTCACAGTGACATATGTCTTCTGTTTTTAAATTTCAGTGATATGTCAAAATTTCAGATGTATTTAGGGAGATTATCATAATATTCTGTTTGGGGGATTGATGCACTAATTTAATCTAGTTTTAATAATATGGTTACATTTTTAAAGCGCATGATTTAAAAAAGTGCATTTAAATACTTTAGCATTTGGAGGTAGCCCTTATTGAAGATTGGCAGGGTTTTGTAAAATACTGAAGTTAAGAATTGTGGTTTTCTTCATTTTTTTAATTTCCATTTCTGTCAATGTTTTATGTTGAAGATGTTAACTTTGCAGAAAAAAATGCAGTTTCAGATATAAAAAAATATGATTAGAAAGTTCCCATTGTCTTTACGATTTCTGGTTTAGATCACAACTGTGGTTGAAAGTAAGTTACTAACTCACATGTGAGCTATATTTGTTTGAATAAGCATAGCATTTTTTACTTTGATTTTTTTCTTTCAGCTGGAAGAAATGTTCTAAATTATAGTCATTTTATAAGAATTGCTTCTAGCAAGTGAAAAAAAGTCTGGAAAACCAATAATTTAGACAAGTACCTACATTTTATTTGTTCTATGGTGCTGAGATTTAGAATCCCTTCCCATTTACAGTTTACTTTTCACAGAACATTATTAACTTTTTGGCTTCATACATGATTTTCTGTCAGATGCTTTTGATTTGTAATTTACCAAAGTATAATAAACAGTGCAAAAGTCATGAATTTTCTCCTGCATCTTGAGCTCTGTGGTAGGGAAAATGTGATAAAATGTGTACCTTAAGTCTTGTTTGATGATCTCTCAAAGCAAGTTTGCCTTCTGGAAATAATTTCTGGGGTTGAAGAGCATGGTATTAACAGATTTAATGTGGCTATTCAGTGGATTGGTGGAGTACTATGTGAGGTTTAACAAAATGAGAGCGACAAATTGAACATCAACAAAACCTACATCTGTGAAGAATTATAAATTTAATTAGAAAAAACCCAAAATTAAAAGATCTCATTAACTAATCAGAATTAGACGTTACTGCTTTAAGATACTTAAATGTAATTTTGGTGTTATTTAAGATGCTAGTAGCTTTGCTATCACAATCCTTTCTTTTTCATTTTAGAAATACTAAGAGGCAATGTTAGTCAAACATTTTTTAGCCTTTTAAAGCCACTTCCTAAGTAGTAATAATGTGATTATTCATAAGGAGCAGTAAGTTTTATTTAAAATATTGTTGGCCTGATTTCCCTGTGCATGGCATTTGCTCATTGTAGCAATTCTCCCTCCCATTTTTAAAGTATTCTTTCTTGAGTAAATTTTAATTATTGCTGTAATCTTCCTACTTGTGTAATAATTAATGAGCCATAGAAGACCATATACTTTGTTGGTTAAGGCTGTATTAGATGACAGTAGATGCAGACATATTAATGTAGCAGTAACGGTGAAACGCTATTCATACATACCGTATGTTGCTTTCCAAAAACTGGGCATCCTAAGTGCAGTTACTCACTGCACTGTAATTTCGCATCCTGCATAAAAAACTGAAAGCATGTAAAGTGTAGCATTTTGTAAATTGTAACTAATTTCACCAACATCTGTGTCTAATTGTTGTCTGCATTTGCATTCTTGAGAGTAGATTTATTTTTCCTGTACCACTATGTGGATTCACTTGACCAATCTAAGTAAGGATTAGTAGTTTTAAAGTTATTTTGATTAAAGAATCATTTTTAAATACCATAACACACAACACATGGTTTAAATAATCCTTAATAGGAAAAGGACTGTAACTGAAGTATGACGAATGAAAATGAAGGTCTTGGATATGAACTCTCACAGCTTATAGAATCTTAAAAAGATATGCTAATATCTGCAGCATATGAGATATATACACACTAGTAGTTATTTAAAGACAGAGGTAATAGAATATTTCACTATCTATTTTCAGAACAATTTTTGTTCATTGTCTGTAATTGACAAATTATATTCTATAACATCAGTAAAATAATATACAAAACATTAATACATATCACTAGAAGTTCAATTAAAATTATTATATTTAAATGGCCCTCCATATTGTTAATAAGAGATAACTGTTAAGTATGCATCGTTCCCTCCTATAATTTATTAAAGGTGTACAGAAGTACAAGGAGAGAACATATCCTAAAGCCATTCCACCGCAGTGTCTAGGGTTAAGAGTAAAAAGTTTCCATCTTACACTTGGGTCCTTTGTATTTTCCTTTTTAAAAAATGTCTTAGCTGTTGCAAATACACATTTCATACTCCAGTTTGGTTTGGTTTGCTATGGTCTATTAAAAAGCACACTATGCAGCATTTTAAATACCTTTGGTGGGGGGAGAGTTACAGTTTTCCTATCTGTGTTAGTACATGCTTTTTGCTATTGTGTGTAACATTATATGTTGTCTGGCTGCTTATACGAGTGGTGTACTCCTGCTGAAGTAGTAATTCTGTCTGTGATTAAAAATAACAAAAACTAGAGGCACACAAGTGAGATTTTCCTGGATGACTTTTATGGCACTTAAAATGCCTCATCTTGCTTGTCTTTGTTCTGTGATCATGTAAGAGATGTCAGTTCAGGTTGGGTGGAATTCTGAATTCAGACATTTAGACAATGTATGTCCTTGCTGGGGAAGTTTTGTGCTTTCAAGCCAGCAGCCAGTCTTCACCTGGGCTTTATCACCTGCTGGCAGTTGTTAGTGGCTTTTTTGGCTGGTGTGTGGGTGTGTGTGAGTGTGGAAACTGGTATCAAAGGCTATTCATTTAAACACAACCTTACACATTTTTTAATAAGATGCAGCAGCACTGCACTAAACCAGTGAGGGTCTAGATTTCAAACATTATTGAATCTCTCACCCACCCTAGTCCAAAGAGTGTACATTCACAGAGAATGCAAAAGAGCAATTCATGACCACAGAGTTCATTTTAGAAATATATTTTTGCGTACTGCTCGTATTCATTCATTCTGAAGTGTATGCTCTTCTTTTTTAGTTTAACTTGATTGTGGGGAGAGGTGCAGATAAGAGGAAGGGGAATTTCTGGCCTAGATAAACATAAACATTCAGGAACTTTCAGTCAAATTATAGGAGCCTAGCATTGCATTTGACTTTAAATCCTTCAGTGTTGGTTTGCAGTCTTCAAAGTTGGCTGGAAACTGGACTTGCAAACTTAAATGACAGAGTGGAAGGAGGAGGGAGGGATGAAAACTAACATGATAAGGATAAGAGACTGTCAAGAGTTAAAGGAGTGGGAGGGTGATGTGTTTCAGCCAGTGATAACAAAAACTGAAAGATCTTCAGAGGATGCTGGGGGAGAGCATTAGGGAGCTTCTTCCCTTTGCTAGATATATTTTCTCTGTTAATAGCTACCTTACCCAGGCACCTCTTCCTAAACTACCTTAGCAAGACTGCTTTGCATGTTGATTGGGGGAGGGGAAATCCAGTGTGCAGCTGTCATAGGCCAGTGATGAATCACTATCCCGTCATTTGGCTGCCTTCCCCATGACATGGGCAGGGGCGGGGGGGGGGGGGGATAGACCTGCTGGAGGAAACAACAGTTGAGGCTTCAATTTAAAGACAATATGTCTTTCACTGCAGCAGTAACCCCCTCCTTCTCTTTTGGTTAAAAGAGAGCATTACCATCCCCAGGAAGATTTCTTTGTTTAGTTAGATTAAGACCTGACATGAACGTAGAATAACAGAGGCTTCTATTTGTGTCCCTGGTTTGCAGGTGCAAAAATCCCAAACCAGTTCAGATGTTGCTGTTTCATCCATTTGCAGGTAAGGATAAGATCAAAGTGGCCTATCTGTAGGGGGGGGGGGAAACTACTTAGAATGAAATTATTTTACTCCATGTGAAAGACATATGAATGATATTTGATTGTTGTTCATTTTAAACTGGAGAATATTGTTTCACTGCTTTGAGAAGTAATTTAAATATGCACTTTTAAATAAAGGTTCTGCTCAGCACTAAAATGTTTTATAATTCGTGTATACACTTCTGTGTATTTTAAAATTGTTTGGATTTGGTCATGAAAGTAACACCAGTAGTCTAGCATTTAAAAGGACTCCAACTGGTAATTTTTAAATGGAGCATTATTAGTGAGAAAATTTGTAGTGTGAAAGCAATATAACTGTGAAAAGTAAAATACATATTTATGTTAGAAAATGTGCAATGGAATTCTGTTTATGCTTCCATGGTAGTAAATTCCACTGAGTTGAGTGGGGTTTACTCTTAAGGAGGTTCACAGCTTTGCAACCAAAGTTAAACTGATTTGGTGGACTTCAAGTATATTGTGCAAACTTTTCCTGATAATATTTAATCCAAAAATATTACAAAAGCAAAATTTGTTAGCATATTGTAAACTTTGGGCTTAATGCAAACTGATACTTCATTACATAGAAATGTATCAAGTGTTCCAAAACTTTCTTCATGCCGAAGGGCCCTTATTCTAGAGTACATGATTTGAACATTGCCCCTTAACTATATTATGCAGATCTTCTATTCAGTATAAATCTAATGGAAGTTGAGTATTATAAAAGCTATTATGATCAGGAATCGTAAGCACAGAGGCAATATATTCTATAAAATATTGACAATTTGCACTGATTCTGTTCTTGTTTCACTTTAAGTGACAGTTCAAGTACTGCAAAGTGCTAAGGCATACTAATGCCTGTATGGATTCACTGTATATTGGCCCTATCCCTTTTCAATTGGGCACGCTTTATGTAATCCACAAAGCAAACAAGAGAGCAGACATAATAATGTTTTAATGCTGCATTTGTTTCAACGGAAACAGAAGAACAATTAAGTAGTTTGCCAGAGTAAACACATACATCAGGAATATCTCATTCCTTGTCAGTTGAGCGTAGGTTCAACTATTGCTTCAAGTGTTTTATTTGGTTTGGAGGCCCATTAAATCGTAATTGGGTGGTAAATTATATGCAAGCGAACAGTGTGACTGTATTGCACTTGGGATGTGCTTTTCAATGCATTTTAATTTTTGTCTCTAATTTTGTGCTTTATAAAAATGTGTAGACAAGCAGGTATAAATGTATTTTAAATCTGTTAAGGATTGTGTATTATACAGAGCCAATATGAAATGAGTGTATGAAACGACTCAAAAATGTAAGGCAAACTAAGGAAGTAATAAAGTATATGAAATAGTAAAATCAATGGTAGGACATGGGTTGTACTTCCACAGTCAGATCTGAAAGCAGTAGTCAATTTTTCTACTCACTTTTTTTTTTTTAGGTCTATGGAAATGCAGGATCTAGCCAGCCCTCATAGTCGACTAAGTGGTAGTAGTGAATCTCCCAATGGTCCAAAACTTGATAATTCTCACATAAATAATAATTCCATGACACCCAATGGCACAGAAGGTGAGTTGGTGGGTTTTTTTGTGATATGATGGGATTACTTTAGACCTCAGTTTTCACTGAGATGGTAAATGTGTGTCTGGATTATGCCACTTCGGACTAAAGGTGGGGGCTTTCATGACAGAATACTCCTTCATACAACAACAGTCTTCTGCACATAGACAAAGCAGCATGTCAGGGAAAGTATCCTTCTGCTTCCTGTCAGCTAGCTTTCTATCTGGTGGATTTTACTATTATTTTGGATGGAGGAGCTCCCATCTGGAAACTGAAATGGTAGAGCCTTTACACACTAGTTTACTACCTCAGATTGCCAGGCCTTGCCTTTCTATTAGATATGAAATACTGTATAACTAGATAAGATTCCAATGGTTATTCATGGGCACTTACTGAAGTTTGACTATAGCAATGACAGTGATATGAAACATCTATCAAATGAGTTATCCATTTACCCACCATTCCCATGCCCTTTACCCAAAACATTTTTTTGGTCTGAGTTCTAACTGAAGACTATTTGGGTTATCAGATTATACTTTTAGCCTCCATTCCCTCTAAATCTAATGGAGCTGCATTGTATTTTGTCAGATAGACCATTTTTGTCCCTTTTCTCTAAATTAAAATAATGCAAATTTGTATCTTTAGGATTGCAACCTTAGTCAATACTAATGACTGACCACTGCCTTTTGGATAAAGACATCTGATTTAGGATGTAGTCATAGCATACTTACCTGTGAATAAAGATCTTTAAACACAGAGACTTGATTCTAGACATGCAGAGGACTGTGCTGTTTATCTTTTTTTGTGTGTGCATACACTACTGACTTCTGATTTTAAAATTGGAATGTAAGCATACTGTTTTATCTTAACAAAATCCAGAAAACTTTTCCTGTTGATAAACACACTTACATCGAAGTTAAGTTTTAATGTGATGGCTCCAAGTAAAGAGAAAAATGGTGCACTGGTAAGGAGAAAAAGAACTCCTTTAATAGGACCAACCAATATGTTATGAAATTGTGATTTCCCCAGAAGTCTTTATCAGGCAAGGTATCCCCCAGAGCAAGGGATAGTGGGTGCATGAGGAAATGAGGAAAAATAAAAAGGAGTACAAAAATTAGTCTGGATGTTGAATCAAGGTTATATTTTAGAGATTGTAGACTGCAGGAACACAGTCTGAAGCACTGCCCTTTAATTAATTAGTTAACAATTTTAAAAAGAAATGGAAAACTTCTGTACATTTTTGTACGTATTCTTTTGGGACATGTGTGGAAAAGGTACTAGCTTTTTCATTTTCTTTGCAATTTTCCTTTAGGTGACATGACTCTGCTCAGCACTGCAGACTGGTTGTTAAATACTAATACACAGACCACTGCAGGTTTGTGTAGTAACGGTGAATGCACAGTTATTAGCATGCGTTTTAAGGTTTGCAAAAATATTAAAAGGTTCTGACTGATTGTATCTAATTAAAACTGGAAATGCTGTGGTTTGCCCTCATTGATAAATAAGCAAAGTCATAACCCTTTATATGATTTCCATAGGTAAACTCCCTTGAACACTGCAGCTTCCAATTTGGCATGCATAGGGTTAGGGTATAAATATAGTTTTCAAGCAAAATGTTAGCACAAAAGCCAATTTTTAAATCGGTTGCTGTGAGGCGGGATAGGACTTTGCTTCACAATTACTTATATAGTAACTAAGGAATACACCGAGAACTGTTTTATCTCCTTAAAATGAATTTGATGTTTTGTGTGTTGGGGTGTATTACTTACCCTTGTCCCTATTTGTTTTCCTTTTGTTTATCTGTTGGGGGTAGAGGATAATAATGGTCTAGGACAGACATTTGGATAGTAATAGTAACTTGGAGGCGGGCAAGAGAGTATAAACTATTAAAAGGAAATCTTACTTTAAATAAAAGTATTTTGAAAAATCATAGGATTGATGGAGATACTGTTAGTGTTTGGTTTCCATGTGCTTCTCTTGAAATTAATGTACATAATGTGTAATCTGCTTGTTTGCTGCATGTGAGATAGAAAGATGTCACTGAATAGTCAGGTGGTCAACGTCTGATGGTAGAATGGATCAGATTCTAATGTGAACTCTGATGTCACTCCTATGGCAATCTTAATCCTGTTACAGTATGTGTTTTAAATTAATTCTGAAGTAAAGTTAAGGTTTATGTCATTATAGACAGGTCAAGCTGCTTTCACTGATTTTTTTTTTTAAATGTACTAAATAAAACAGCTCTGTCCAAACCCCATATTCTTTAATTTCTTTCAAATGTGCTGCAGGAGGATGTGGTTGATAGATATCTATCTGTTAGTAGCTAATATTTTTCACTTCACACTTAGTGGTTAACCTTTTACGGCAAGAAATTGGGATGTAGATGGGTGCCAGTGGTCTGGTATAATCAAAGTTTAGTGCTGATTCCTGCAGCATTAGTTCAAGAATGAACTAAATTATAGAAACTCCTTGTTGCAGTATGTGGAAAATGTTACTTTCTTAACATGATCCTCAACATATTTCTGCAGAAGGGCATCAGGATGTGAAAGTATTTACATCAGCATTAAGCATAGTTGCGACTGAAGTTTATTCATTTAGTTGTTTAACAGAGACTTAGCCATTCTTGCAATACATCAGTTATAGAAATAGTTGTATGCCACATCTAATGGGCCATAAATTCATGTTAGGAATATACGAAATTTTAGTTTTCATCTCTCTCAAGCCTTGCTCTGAGCCAAGTTGGAAAACAGTAGCTTATACCTGATACGGGGGGAAATAATAATTGGTAGTTGGTGGAACTGCATAAGTGCTTCCCAAGAAATAACTTTTGTGGATAATGAATGTGAACAGAATTTACCAATACAAGATGGGATGTCATGATTGGCACAAAAAGCCTTGATTGTTCAACCAGATAGTGGGCATTCCGGCAACAGTCTATCAATATAGAACTACCTAGTGCAAGATGTGAATACTGAAGGGAATAAGCAAATTTGAGTCTAAATCAAACTGCTAATGGCATGAAGTGCCATTTTAGGATGTAAGTAGCCATGATTCTCAGAATAAGAAAGGAGAACCATTTCCTCAATTGCTTTCTAGACCACGGCTAGCAAACATAGTACACTCAATACATGTTGGACTACAATGCCCATCAGCCCTTACCAGCTTCTATCTGATCAAAAAAATGTATGCTACATTCACTTCGCAGTTAAGCTGAGGTGTGTACATTTAAGACAGGAGTTGCATATGCATAGACGAGAGTTTCATGAATAGGATTTAGGAGGGTGGAGATGCATGGAAACAAAGCAGGTAATGCACATTGGTTGAAAATATCCGGGCCTCCTCTCTGGTGTGTACAGCAATGTGCAAGTGTGACTTGAAATTTGAAATGTGACTTAAGCAAATATGATGTTTAAGCAGAGGTTGGATGGCCATCTGTTATGGATGCTTTAGCTGAGATTCCGTCATTGCAGGGGGTTGCGCTAGACGACCTTCGTGGTCCCTTCCAACTCTGCTATTCTATAATTCTATGAAACACAATTAGGAAGAACAACCTCACTGAATGATGGGTGTTGTAGTCCATAATGTCTGCAGTGCACCTGGTCTGCTACACCTGCTACAGAATATATATATTCTTTTGCATATATATACTGTGCTAAAGTTGTCAGTTGGTTTTAATACTGTGGTAGACTAGCTGATATTAAAAGTACTGTTTGGCTTGTTTTAATAGAAAATGGATAACTGTATGTGGCTGTTGTATGTGCTGTTATGGAATGTGTTGAGTATGTGATTTATATTTACATGTGTACTGCTTCATTGCAATTACTTCTTTTATTGTATGCCTGCTTATGTAGTGTTATTGTGAGAAATATTGTGCAATGTTGTATTGGACATAGATACCTTTTACAGGAAAGGTACACTGTACTCCTTAGCCCAATATCTCCTTGAGCAATAGGTACAGCTCGCAAGATGAATCCATTTTGTGAAAGGGATCCTGCTGTAGGGCAGGCAGCTTGGACTTGATAACCCACTGAACTTTAGAACCTAACGCACACAATATATTATTCTGATGCCAGCAGATCTTTTGGGGAGTGGCTGTGTGTAGGTGGGTGCTTTATAAGAATTAATGTATTTTAGGTGGTAGAATACTAACACCCTGGCAATAAATGCAGTGGGTGAAACCCAAGAGCTATGGGGGCAGTTTCTATGCATTCTAAGTTGCAGCTTCTGAGTTTACCTGCCTATTGAATCAGTTTATGATACCGAAAACACTTTTTACGGAAGTCAGGGACTTTTTGGGGTGGCCTCTGATGCAATATGTGCTTGGAAGAGGAGACAAGAAGAATTTGATTTTTATATCTTTTCACATCCCACATTGGGACAGCTGACCTAAAAGCCATTTTTGCAACAAATTCTGGCAATACATGTGGGAAAGTTGTTCTTTAGATCTGAAAGGAATATGGTTTGCATTTTCTGAATGAGTCATTTTATAGGCAAGACATATCTCAAGTTTTATGTTTCATTTATTGGACTGAAGGTGCAAGGTGTTAGATTCTACTGTGTATCTTACGGAAAGAGGAAGGATAGCATTTGTTTTTATTGCAGGAATTAGACTTTTTGTAATATTGTTTTAAAAACAATAAAACAGCTTATTAAACATGTGTATGATACATCTTTCTTTCCCCTTTTTCTAATTGAAAGAGCAATCCAGTGCAGTGTTTGCACAAACTGTCCACAGTTAAATCATATAGCAATATCTTGTTCTTTGAAAGCATTACTTGTGAAGGTGCATCTATTTTATTGTATTTTTACACTGTCATGACATTTTATACAGGAATTCATAAAAAAGAATACCTGTTGCTATATAATATCTGGAAAAGATACAGAGATATAAATGGGGGGATCAGAATTGTTACCTCCTTTAAAACCTAAGGCATTTTAGGAAGAGATACATTTTTTTCTCAGAATGGATCAAGGAAAAGTTATATGTGTTGCCACTGTTCATTGATACCAAAGTTCTTGATACCATACCCCTTGAAAATTGGTTAGACAAATAGTTTAAGAACCCTTAAATTCTTAATTTGTGGAATTAATTTCTGCTTTCTCAGAGCGTGTGCATATATAAACAATGTGCATACAAACCTTTATGGCAAAGTTACTCAAGCATTTTCAGCTTGGGCTCTGACTTCAAAACTTACTCTTCTTTTGGAGCCCGCACTCTACATAAATAATATTTTATGCAGATGAGCATACAGACACCTTTGCATGCAGTCACAGCACTGTCATTATGGAAAGGCTAGAATGAGATTTTGTACCTCTTGTTCCACTCCTAGTAACATGTGCAGCAATTTAACAGGAGATGCTGTATGTTCAAATATCAGAACCCTCATTTTCAAATCACAATGGGATCGTGAGGAAGGTGCTGTCACCTCACAAATCCAGTGTTGATCAATAAGGGTCCTTGCCAGGTCCTAGAGAGGAAGAAAGGCAGCGCCTACTAAAGGTCCTATCTGTCCCTATAACTTGGTCCATTCTCACATCTGAGTGGGCTATAAATATTGAAAATAGAATAATAATAAAATATAAGGCTGGATTCAGCTACCCTGTTCCATTAGTAGAAGCCAGCTCGAGGGCCCCTGCTAGTGTAAAGGGGCTTTCTGTTCTTCCCCCCTATGACTCTCACCCCCCCAAAAAATCCACTCTAAGAGGTCAGAAGACTTCCCCACCTCTACCAAGGTACAAGGGACAGAGGGGAAGTCATTTCATCAAGCAAGCAGAAATGACAGAACAATTTCTTCATTGCTCTGTTGAATTCCACCCACATACTTTAATATATGCTTATTGCAATGGTTTTATGTGGACTTTTAAAGTGTTATCTAACATGGGGCAATTGAATGAGGTAATTGAAAATTCTAATAAATAAATTAAGAGTGCTATGAATGTCCAAGAAAAATAATATGTTCACTGAATATCACATATACACACATTCTGGCTCAGTATTATTATTATTTTAAGATATTCTAGTGCAAAGTTGTCCATTATCAAACCTTACAGTATAAGAAGGAATGGGAAATTATGGAGTATTCATGGACAGGAAGAAATTTCAGATGAAATTTAGGGATACTTAGTGCTGTTCGGAGGCTGAGCCTGCTCTGACGTACTGTCACTGCATGCAACGGGGAGAATGCAACAGGGCATGCAAAAGGAAGATGCTTAATTGTGATTGGTGACAAAAACATATTCCAATTTTTCAATATATTTTTTGCTTAAACTTCAATAAGTCAAACAGATTTAACAATTAATGTATTTATTTTTAGTAAAACAACAGCAAAAGACTAAGGGTTGTGTCCAGTGTTAGTCATACTCAGAGTAGACTCAGTAAATCAATAACTGGCCCACTGAGTATGACTAATGTTGGATACCAGCCCAACAATTTTATTGTGGCTAAATGTTTGCGGGTCAGAATCCTTTTCATTGTATCTGAATTCATTAGGCTTAATAGTACCACAAAAGTTCTTGCTATTTTTGATACAGACAACTAACATAGCTGTTCCTGAAGTTTATTTTCAGTGAATATCATCAATAGTAAATCTATTTGGAAAATTGAATAAAGACAATAAATATGAGATTTAGGTCTGCAATTGTATTTCTTTTAGTAGTAATCTCCATGAATGCAAAGATCTATCTGCATAAACTGTTCATTGTGCATAGGACTACAATGCATTTGTGCTGTCAGATATTGTAGTACTTCAATGGTCTGTGGGTCTCCTCAGATTTGTGTGGTCGTACATGCAGCCAATTTACTGCTGCATCAGCCACTGTTAGTTCAGCATTACTGTAATGAGAATAATAAGGGAGTAATGCAGCAATGTATTCTGAAGCAGAAAAAAACCCCACTTGTGCCTGTATAAAGCTGTAGGAAGAATGGGATCATCATAGGCTATGTTTGTAATCCACAAGCCTTTCATGCTGAGTGGTCCCGTTGTGGTTAGACATAGTACTACATAATAAGTGTTTGGGTTGATATGCATTTAGAAACCTTAACTCATTTATTTTGAGTAACCTTGTCATGTCATACTAATGGATGATGCATGCAGCCTCCATCAGACACCTAAGCATTTTCACCAGCAATCTATGTGGAGCTGTTATATATAGTGAAGGCAGAGGTCTTGCTTTATCTTAAATTATTTCCAACTGAGAGCTAGCATTAGGAACATCTCATCAGTACTCACTAGCCTTCAAGTTGCACTGATTTAAAACAAGAGGGATTACTATGAAATCCTATACATGCCACTCAGAAGTAAGTCCTATTGAATCCAATATGGATTACTCCCGGGTAAGCAGGTATAGAATGACATCTTTAAATAAACAAAATAAATTATTTAATAATTTACTTAAATCAAGTTGTTCAGTAAGTTACTCTTGTATTTTCTGAACAAGAGCTTATAGTAAATGGCTGATGAAACAAAACACATTTAGTTGGCATATTTAGTTGGATCACTGGGGAGTGGAGGCTTTAAGGCCTTCTAATGATTGTGGGACGCAGGTGGCGCTGTGGGTTAAAGCCTCAGTGCCTAGGACTTGCCGATCGAAAGGTCGGCGGTTCGAATCCCTGCGGCGGGGTGCGCTCCCGCTGCTCGGTCCCAGCGCCTGCCAACCTAGCAGTTCGAAAGCACCTCCGGGTGCAAGTAGATAAATAGGGACCGCTTACCAGCGGGAAGGTAAACGGCGTTTCCGTGTGCGGCTCTGGCTCGCCAGAGCAGCGATGTCACGCTGGCCACGTGACCCGGAAGTGTCTCCGGACAGCGCTGGCCCCTGGCCTCTTAAGTGAGATGGGCGCACAACCCCAGAGTCTGTCAAGACTGGCCCGTACGGGCAGGGGTACCTTTACCTTTACCTTTACCTTTAATGATCCTGATGCAGCCAAGATAACTGTCTGCAATGGCAAAAGCAAAATGAAAACAGTGGCATGGACTGTTCTGGGATTTCTGGAGGGAGGTACACTACCCTGCAATTTTGCATTAGTAGCATGGGGACAGTAATCTTTTGATCACTGGGATCTCCTTTATATATTCCCACTCACCCACTCCAGTCTGTGGGACTAGCATTGTTACAGGTGCCATATAATGCTTGTTCTTCAATTGTAGGAAATCAATCTTTTTTTTTTTCATCATTCTTTTTATTGATTGATTCCATAAAAGAAAATAAAAAACTAACACATATATAAAAAAAAATCAGAATACAGAGAATAGAGAAAAAGAAGAGTTACAGAAAAAAGATAAGTGAAAAATACACAAACTTATAATTTTTTCATTGACATTATTACATAGCCATCCCTTTCAAGACTTCCTTCAGCTTATCCATAAATCATTCGAAGCAATAATCAGAGTCACGCGTTTCTCTGCTTATATTGTCATTGTGCCTATCTCTGTCTCCTATTTGCTTTAAACAATAACTCATAGTCTTTCACAGTGCGTCTCTGAATCCCTTTAGCGTTGTTTGTCCCTCACTAATACATTCCAGATAATCCACGTACTTTCCCCAATCCTTGATGAACACTTGGTCTCTTGCATACCTAATTTTTCCTGTTAATTTATCCAACTCCGCGTAGTCCAACAGCTTAGGTCTCCACTCCTCCACCGTTGGTATTTCCTGCTGTTTCCACTTTTGGGCTAATACTACCCTTGCTGCTGTCACTGCATAATATACTATTCTACGGTCTTCTTTTTTTATCTCTTGCCCTAATATCCCTAGCAGGAAAATTTCTGATTTCTTTCTGAACGTATATTTTAAAATCTTCTTTAATTCAATATATATTTTCTCCCAGAACTGCTTCACTCTTCCACACTCCCACCACATGTGGTAGAAGGAGCCCTCCTCATCTTTACATTTCCAACACTTTTTATCCATCTTGTACATTTTTGATAATTTCATCGGTGTTAAATACCACCTATAAAACATCTTCATGACATTTTCCTTTATCGTTATACACGCTGTAAAGTTTAGCCCCTCCTTCCAAAGCTCTTCCCAGTCTTCAAATTGTATGCTATGACCTACATCCCTTGCCCAGCGGATCATCACTGATTTGACTTCCTCATCGCCTAAGTTCCAGTCTAGCAGCATCCTATACATCTTAGATATAATTTTCACTTCATTATTTATTATCTCTGTTTGGAATTTGGAATCTTTTTCTGCATAGCCTCTTTCTTTAATATCCTTACTATACATCTGATTTACCTGGATATGGTGTAGCCAGTCATAGACATACTCCTTTATTTGTTCATACGGTTTTAGCTTCCATTTCCCATCAACCTTGGTTAGCAACTGGCTATATGTTGCCCAGTTGCTTCTCATATTAATAGCCTTTATGCTCATTACTTCAAGAGGTGATAGCCAATGTGGTGTTTTCGGCTCTAACAGATTTTTGTATTTTTCCCATATTTCAATTAACGGGCCTCTAAAAGTATGATTTTCAAATCCCTTATGTACTTTCCTTTTGTTCTTCCATAAATAGGCATGCCAGCCGAATCTATTGTCGAAGCCCTCTAAATCGAGTAGCTTCGTGTTCACCAACTTTACCCAATCCTTTATCCAGCAAAGGCATGAAGCCTCGTAGTACAGCTTTAAATCTGGCAGGGCAAAGCCCCCCCTTTCCTTTATATCTGTCAATAATTTGAACTGAATTCTAGGTTTTTTGCCCTGCCATATGTATCTTGAGAGTATTCTTTGCCAGTCTTTAAAGATTCGGCTCCCCTTAATTATAGGGATGGTTTGGAATAGGAACATAAGTCTTGATAAGACATTCATCTTGATTGTATTAATCCTTCCCCAGAATGACAGTTTCAGCCCTCCCCATTTTTCCAGATCTTTCCTTATGTCCTTCCACATCGGCTCGTAGTTGTTTTTGAATAAGTCTATATTTTTAGATGTTAACCAAATACCAAGGTATTTGACTTTTTTGACTATCTCTATCTGTGAATGCTGTTGGATGATTTCTATTGTTTTTAGGTCCACATTTTTACCTATCATTTTCGTTTTTGTCTTGTTTAATTTAAAGCCTGCTATTTCTCCAAATTCTTCTATTTCCTTTAATATTTCTTCTATTGCAGTTGTTGGTTCTTCTGTCATTATTACTACGTCATCAGCAAAAGCTTTAGTCTTGTACACATTCTGTCCTAGTGATACTCCATTTATTTTTCCATTTTGTCTTATTGAATTCAAGAGTACTTCTAAAACTATTATAAATAGTAGCGGGGAGAGTGGGCAGCCCTGTCTTGTACCCTTCTGTATCTTTATCTCTTCTGTCACCATGCTATTTATAATCAGTTTGGCCTTCTGTTCTGTATATGTTGCTTTTACCCCATTAAAGAAATCATTGCCCACATCCATATGTTCTAAAATTTTCAGCATAAAGTCCCATATCACATTATCGAATGCCTTCTCGGCATCCACGAACATCATAATAACTTGTTTGTCAATCCTAACAGATAAATATTCTAACATATTAATTATGATTCTTGTGTTGTCTCTCATCTGCCGCCCTGGCAGAAATCCCGCCTGATCTTTATGAATGATTTCTGATAACAACTTTTTCAACCTTCTTGCTAGGATTCCTGCAAATATTTTGTAGTCTGTATTTAGCAATGAAATTGGTCTATAATTTTTGACTTGAGTTGGATCTGCATCTTGTTTAGGGATAAACGCAATATATGCTTCTTTCCATGTCCCAGGGATTTCTCCTTTCTTTAAGATGTTATTCATAGTCTCCTTCAGTGGTCCCACTAAGATAGAATTCATCTCTTTATAATAACCAGCAGTAAATCTGTCAGGACCTGGTGCTTTGCCCCTCTTTAAATCTTTGATTGTTTCTTCTATCTCCTCATTTCCAATTGGTATATTCAATCTTTGCTTATCCTCTGTTGAAATTTTCTGCACCTTTTTATCCTTCAGAAATCTTTCTATTCTCCTTAGGCCAACTCTCTCTTTATCCTTATACAGACTTCTATAATAGTTGACAAACTCACTCCTAATTTCTTTGGGATCTGTGGGATCTGTTCTTTCTCCCCCCCCCCCCACTATTATTTTGTTTATTGTACCTTGTTCCTTCCTTTTTTTGATTTGCCAGGCAAGCCATTTACCTGGTTTGTTTAAAAATTCAAAATTTTTTTGTCTCAGTTTTTTGATGTTCCACTCCACCTCTCTGTTTATTATAGTAGCAAACTGAGCTTGTAGCATTTTTATTCTTTCTTTTGCCTTTTGACAGTTAGGTTTTTGAGATAGTTTTTGTTCGTTTACCATTATTTGTTTTAGAATTTCCTCTTTATTTTTCTCTCTATTCCTGTTTTTAATTGCGTTCTGTTGGATAAAGTATCCTCTTATTACCGCCTTACTTGCGTCCCATACTACATTAATCTTTGTTCCTTTATCACAGTTGTCCGCAAAGTAATCTGACAGTTTTTTCCTTGCATTTTCGACAATTTTCTGGTCATCTAAAAGATAGTCTTTGAGTCTCCATCTAAAAGTTCTTGTCTCTAAGCTTTCCAATTCCAACTCTATCGGACTGTGGTCCGAAATTACTTTCGGTCTTATTTCTATTAATTTAGTTCTTGGGCATAATTCACTTGAAAGCCATATCTGATCTATACGTGACAGCGATTGGTTAGGCTCAGAATGATAAGTAAATTGTTTATCCAATGGATGCCTGAGGCGCCAGATGTCCGTCAAGTTGCAGTTCTCTACCATTGAAAAGAAGGATTTTGGTAATTTTCCTTCTTTGTTTACTCCATCCCTAAGTCTATCCGCTTCTAGCGAGACGACGCCATTCATGTCACCCATTAGAATTATTTTTTGGTCCATATATTCCCATAGCTTCTCTTCTAATTTTTTAAAGAATTCAGTTTTACTACCATTTGGGGCATATACCCCTACTACCACCAGTTTTTCTCCTTGCCAGTTAATGCTAACCCCTATCACCCTCCCCTCTTCATCTTTGAATAGTGTTCTAGCTTCCATCTTGTTTTTAATATACAATACCACCCCTCTTTTCTTTTCTTTATCTGAGGATTCAAATTCATTTCCCAATTTTTTGTTAATTAGCACTTTTCTATGCCTTCTGGCTACATGCGTTTCCTGAAGACAAATAATGTCCAGATTCTTCCTTTTCAGATATTGCTCAATTTTATTTCTCCATTTTTTATCGTTCATCCCGTTAATATTCCAATTCCAAATTTTTAATCCCATAGTGCTGAGCTTTCACTTAACTTTTCTTTACGTTATCCTTTCCTTTATAGGTGCCCTGAATCCTCTTTTTCCTCCTCTGCCTCTTCGTCTGATCCGCTTTCTCCCCCCTCCTCTTCCTCCCCCACTCCTGATTCTCCTGGTAGTCCTCCCTCTGCATCCCCGGTTCCATTTGCTTCCGTTCTCAGTTCCTTATATTTCCTAAGGAACTTCCCGGTTTCTTCCTGGCTTAATAACCTATGTCTCTTACCTCTATACATAAATGAAACCCCTTCCGGGAATTCCCATCTAAACTCGATCTTATTTTTCTTCAATGCCTGCACCAGAGATTTGTAAGAGTCTCTTCGTTTAAGTAATCTGATTGGGACATCTTTAAAGATAAGGATGTTATAGCGATGAATGAACTGAGGCAGAGGGAGATTAATCTGAGGTTTAGAGCTGTGCCAGAGACACAAAATGAAAACATTAAAGAGAAATTGATAAAGGAGCTTGCGGAATGGCTGGGTATTCCACCGGAGGAAATGGCCAATAACATACAGAACGCATTTAGAATGCGCGTTAACACAACAAAAGTAAGAAAGCTTACAGGCGATTGCCTGATTACATTTAAGGATAAAGAAATGAGAAATAGGATTCTTCAGAGGAATAGAGAAAAGAGGTTGAATATAGACGGGAATTATATAATTATCTTTGTAGGAAATCAATCTTTTAGTGTGGTTCCCTGTCTGTATAGAGGAACTCCCCGCCTGTAGACATATGGCAGGTGCCTGCTTAAAACCGTTTTGTTTAGGCAAGCTAATCTAGACACGCAGAAGGTACTTATGTTTTAATCTGTTTTTAGCTGATTGTTGATTATAATCAGTGTTTGAATTTTTTAATACCTTTTTTAACTGTCTTTTTGTTGATATTTTAAATGATTTGTTTTGTAAACTGCTTCGAGGTTTTATTACAATCAAGAAGCTTAAATCACCATACTAATGCTTATTAGCAGTATGGAGAGTGATTGTTTTTCTTTGCCATCCAGTTCGTGCTCAATGAGCTGGAGGGAGTTAATGGGGCTCCCCGGGAACTTGGCAGGCTGTACAGAGAACAGCCAAGAGCTGCTTGCAGCCTATGGGTTACTGTGTGTTTTATCTTACTACTGTTGTTGTTGTTTAGTCGTTTAGTCATGTCTGACTCTTCATGACCCCATGGACCAGAGTACGCCAGGCACACCTGTCTTCCACTGCCTGCCACAGTTTGGTCAAACTCATGTTGGTAGCTTCGAGAACACTGTCCAACCATCTCGTCCTCTGTAGTCCCCTTCTCCTTGTGCCCTCAATCTCTCCCAACATCAGGGTCTTTTCCAGGGAGTCTTCTCTTCTCATGAGGTGGCCAAAGTATTGGAGCCTCAGCTTCAGGATCTGTCCTTCCAGTGAGCACTCAGGGCTGATTTCCTTCAGAATGGATGATAAAATAATAATAATAATAATAATTTATTATTTATACCCCACCCATCTGGCTGGTTTTCCCCAGCCACTCTGGGCGGCTTCCAACTGAATATTAAAAACAATATAGCATCAAATAAATAATAATAATTTGATTTTCTTGCAGTCCATGGGACTCTCAAGAGCCTCCTCCAATACCATAATTCAAAAGCATCAATTCTTCAGTGATCAGCCTTTTTTATAGTCCAGCTCTCACTTCCATACATCACTACTGGGAAAACCATAGCTTTAACTTTATGGACCTTTGCCGGCAAGGTGATGTCTCTGCTTTTTAAGATGCTGTCTAGGTTTGTCATTGCTTTTCTCCCAAGAAGCAGGCATCTTTTAATTTCGTGACTGCTGTTACCATCTGCAGTGATCATGGAGCCGAAGAAAGTAAAATCTCTCACTGCCTCCATTTTTTCCCTTCTATTTGCCAGGAGGTGATGGGACCAGTAGCCATAATCTTAGTTTTTTTGATGTTGAGCTTCAGGCCCTATTGTGTGCTCTCCTCTTTCACCCTCATTAAAAGGTTTTTTAATTCCTCCTCACTTTCTGCCATCAAAGTTGTGCCATCAGCATGTCTGAGGTTGTTGATACTTCTTCCTGCAGTTTTAATTCTGGCTTGGGATTCATCCATTCCAGCCTTTCGGATGATGAATTCTGCATATAAGTTAAATAAGCAGGGAGACAATATACAGTCTTGCCGTACTCCTTTCCCAATTTTGAACCAAACAGTTGTTCTTTATCCAGTTCTATCTGTAGCTTCTTGTCCCACATAGAGATTTCTCAGGAGACAGATGAGGTGATCAGGCACTCCCATTTTACTAGGAACATCTAAAACTGCTAGTCATGACACTTCCATTTGCAGTAAAATACAAGGATACTGAGCAAGAACACGTTATTATTTTTGTTGTTCGTTGCTTGTTCCCTGGATATCTGCAAGCGACTTACAGCATTTATAAGGCTGTGTCTGAATAGAGATGAATGACTTCTTCCCCCACCACCAGATCATGTCAGGTTGGCTCAAAAATAGGTGAAAAATTAGGAAATAGCTTATGTCTGATCTAATCTGATTTCAGAAATAAGCCGGCCTCCCTCCCTGAAACTCTCCTCTCTCTCATGGATTCTTTCTCCCTCCCATCCTCTGATCGGATAAATTCATTCTCTCCCTCTCTTCAACCCCACTTATCAGTCATGGTGATTGTCCGGTGAAAAGAAATTGCATATAATTTAATTTATCATTGAACAGCAAAAAAAAGTGTAGGCTGTTAAGGGCAATACAACAATACTGCAATACACATTTCACAAGTACATGTTATAACTATTGTTGTACAATGCTCTCTGAAATGATGGGGGGACATATTATTTCTGCCAAAAAGCTTGCCTTTTCAGATGTTCTCTTCCTCCTTTCTCTATGAACATTTGCATCATGTTTATTTATACTTTGTAGATATACAAAATAGAAAAATTGATAGAATAGAAACAATGAAACTATTCTTACAAGGGGACCTATCTGCTGAGCTGGTGGGGAAGGTTTATTTTTTAAAGGTTTGGGGGGATGGAAATATAATTATGTGATACAGCACAGACTTTGTATGCAGAACCATTGTAGGACTGGCATCTCCAGATAGGGCTGGAAAAGACTCTTGTCAACGCCCCCAGAGAGGTTATGCCAGTCATTGTAGACCGTACAAAGTCAATGGCCTGACTTTGTAAAAAGCAGCAACTTACCGGTATATACTGTATAAGTCAGCTGAAGGTATTGGTCTCAATATCATTTGAAATGGCTATCTCATGGGTGTTCCTGTTTTATTGTGGGTGTGCAGCATTCTTCAATGTGTTCTTGGCACAATAATAGTGGTGAATTTATTCCACTTTAGTTTCTTTTGAGGTGCTTTCACAATGCTATCATATTATTGCTCTTCGGAGTGGCTATAGCACAAAAAAGTGGGACAGAAATAACGAAAAACATTTGTGGTACATAAAGTTAAAGGATTCCAGTAGGAAGTTAGTACTGGAATCAGGCTTGGGTGTAACTGCCCCAATAGCATCATGAGCATAAAGTTAAAGGATTCCAGTAGGAAGTTAGTACTGGAATCAGGCTTGGGTGTAACTGCCCCAATAGCATCATGAGCATGGCTTATCATGATGCGTGATAAAAAGGACATCTGGAGGGGTCCTGGGTGGTTGTTTTTCTCATGGAAGGTGGATTGGAAGAGGTATCTAGAATTTGACACACTTGCAACCCTTTCTCATGGCTGGTGTACCATAGCCTTGGTCTCCTTTTCTGCGCACTTTCCTCAGATGCAATGGTACACAGCAGGAAGAAGGATGTGTGTATTTCTCGTCCTATATTCCCATATTTTCACTTCTCTCTTCCCCACTGCCCCAGCTCCACTCACTAGCCTCTACCCTTCTTTCAAAAGGAAGTATAATCAGGCTTCTTTGTCAACATGAACCATGAGAATCTATTTTAATTCGTAGTGCTTTTGGATAACCGAGGGCCAAATGAGACATGGTACTAGATGTGTCATTAGCAATTATGTGTGTGCTTGTGTGTTTAAGTTAATAGGTACATGTGGGCCCAGTTTTCATTGGGACCACAGTGTGTGGTGGAGTGCAATTTGGCCAAAAATGCTATCTAAGCTGCTCTTAGGAAGGAAAGTTCCCATTGTCAAGGGGAAATTTTCATTGGTTTCACAGCAGGAAGAAAAGGTTAACCCTTATCTCCCCATGCACAGCTGCTGTGATGAAAATAATATACACACCCGCTGTTTAAGGTTGTTGGTTTTTTTCCTTAAGGATGTGTGCTAATGATGTGTATAGCCTTTAGTCATCTAATTTGGTCCTAATATCTGCTAAGAACCAAGTTCAGATGTTATTTCTGAAAACCTAATTATGGATGTATGCACATGGGCCATATTCATGAATGGAGAGAAAGCATGTGCACAGCTTGAGCTGCTTTGAAGGTTTTTACTGCAGCTAGATCACTAAAAAGAATTGGCAAGCTATTTTCCATTTAAAACAAGTCTGCTTGCTCAGATGGTTACACTGCAACGATCAATGCTGATGTGCTCCATGTCATGCCTTTCAGCTAAATCTACTATTTTCTGTTCACATACATGGGCAAATGATTTGGGGTGGTCCAATGTGTTTTCCTTGAAGTGTCATTGTATGTAGCAGAACTTGCATGTCATTCTTTTGAAACTGAAGCACCTTGTTGTCTTCAGTGTTCCTAAATGCTTAACTTCAGAGCATACGGTGGCTGGAGAACTCCTTTTTCATGCTAATGGGCATGAACACTAGGACACTGTATACATGTGGAATATTGTATCAACCCCTGAGAACTATAGTTTGGTTAAACCTGGCGTGACTCAACCCCACAGCACCATCCATGGCAGAGAGATCCTCCTGTAAGCGAACACATTTGAGAGCAAAAAGTGTTTTGAATCTGGATGGGGCACAACAAACAAGCATAAAATATTTCCATTAAACAATAAGGATAATTGGTTGAATTGGTAGAGAAGATGTGCATCAAAGGGTTAATCTGACCATGTGTTTCACAGCAACCTGTGAGATTCATCAGATGTCAATGGCTAACTGAAGGGGGGGGGGACTTCTGCAGATGCAGTTACCAAGTAGCAGAGTATGCAGTCATGTAATTTCACAGCTCTAAAAATAACCTATACAAATTCACCCACAAAGCACAGCTGGGTTGGGGTACCTGGTCTGTTGAATGCTAACTGAGCATGCACAATATAGTTTAACATTCTGAGTTAACTTTTCAGGGATATGATATACAATTTGTAACACAGTCAAGCATTACAGGCTGAGCAAGTCAGTTTATGAAACCAGGTATTGAGCATTTCATTGCCATCCCTATTGAAGAACCAAATGTAATGTGACTTTAACTTTGTATTTTCCAGCCTTCTGTAGTATGAATATTTAATTATTATTAAGAAAGTAATGTTCACTTAAAGATTATGGGGAATTACTCTCTTAGATAACAGTATTACTTAAGTAATAGTATCCTTTGATTCTTCATGTTATGGATGTAGAACCTCTGACCTTTCACAAGATGAATTCCAATTCCGTAAGCCCCACCCAGAAAAGTTAAGGGTCAAGGATGATGGTCGCTGTAGCCCAACAACGCATCCCAGCTTTGCCTTCTTTCAGGAATTAGGAGTTGAGTGCCAGGCAGGCAGAATATGCTTTAAATGGGTACGCCTACACCCATACGTGCTCCAGGGACTTCTTGATTGGCTATATTAGTGAAAGTAAAATAGATAATCTCCACCTGCTAGGCTTCTTTTCATGCTCCATAAATTTAGAGGAACCTCCTCATCCCACCCGAAGTCTTTCCTACCTGCACTTTCCATGGATCAGGGTAGGGAATTTTCAACCTTTGTGACAACTGCGATTAAGCAGTATAGCGAAATAAAAATAAATAAATAATGAGATGCTCAGTATAGTAATTTACCTGAGCATTGGAACTCTAAAGACATCTGCACATCTCAGTCTCATCATGGCCATGCTTTTCCCGCAGTTCTGCAAATTGTATTCCAGTGGAAAATAGAGGACACACTTTGTTATCAGAAGCTGTAATAGTTCTGCATTTTATGAGTGAATCTAATGGGTGATTAAGATTATAGGAATATAATAGGAGCATGCTCTGGTCCATGGGGTCATGAAGAGTCGGGCACGACTAAACAACTAAACAACAACAATTGTTACCTAGAAAAGAAACATATGTTAAATGTTATTTACCTGTCATTTAAAATTAGGTCAATTTTGTCGTAGTAGTCTTTCAGTAATCAATTTTGGGGTTTATTGTAAAGATCAGCTATATGGCTAATGCATTTTGAAGTTTGAATTTGTACTTTTCTTCCCAAAGCTTTGACCTATAGTAGTGTGTCAACAGCACACAAAATATGAGTGATATACTAACTGCTGTAGGAAGGACGGGATGGAACTCATAGGGCCAAGAGCAGGGGGAAATTCTTCAGAGAAGTATCAGAATATAAATATGGTTTTGGAAGAAGAAACAATTGGCAGTACAGGAAAAATGTATTCAAGGCTGGACCGAATTCCAGCATTGCTTGAGTAGAGTTTCAGCTTACTTGGACAGTGTGGTTTCTAAAATGTGGTAGAAGTGGCTTTAAGCACATTCACTGCATTCTGAGGCATTTGTTTCAGAAAAGAGGGTGTATGTCAAAACTCTTCTTTTCCACACTTAAAATATCTATTTGTTTTTAAGCTTGGAGCTCCTTCGGGAGTGTATTTTACTGCCAGATTTTGGGGATCCTCCAAAACTCTTACACCTGCAATAGGTTACAATGCAGAATTGCTTATCTGCACTTTGGCAATGTTTTAATATAATGTGTGAGTATGGAGCAATCTGAGAAGGTGAAGCCCTTACAGCATAGCTGCTGTGTATGCCCTGCTGAGTGCTATTTTCTTCCTGATGGCCTTGGTGGTCTTTTGCTCATCAGGCCTTATGAAAAAATTAGGACGAACTGACCGTATGAAAACCCAATTTCATCTTTGCAGACTCTAGTGTGCAAACTTCTAGTGTCATTCCCAGTAGTCGTGCAGTGTTTCCCAAACGTGGGTCTCCAGCTGTTTTTGGACTACAACTCCTATCATCCCAAACTATCAGGACCAGGGATCAAGGATGATGGGAACTGAAGTCCAAAAACAGCTGGAGATCCAAGCTTGGGAAACACTGAAAATGCATGATTTGAAGTCTCAGACCTTTCCCACTCCACCGTGTCAGAAATATCCAGTTAACAGGTGATGTGAGTGGGTTAATGTATCACAGATGCTTCAGGTCTAAAGGGCTGGGATCATATAATGTGTGGCATAAAGTTGAAGGTTTAAATTATTATCCTCATTGGCCTGGTTTTCTCAGTTCTCACTAGCATTGCATAACACACTCAGCCAATAGAAACACAAACTTTTACCCACAAGGGAAGCTTTAAATTAGGAAAACCTCTTTGGATATTGGTTGAGGAGAGGTGCTAGTGTGGTATAGTGATAATTAAAAGTGTTTTCAAGTTGGCTTTGGGATTTTTGTACTATTTGTAACCAAATGAAATAAAATAGTCTGCCAGCTATAATACCTGGCTAGGTATGAACTTTGTCATGGTTGCTTTTTGAACTGCTCGTCCTTCCAACCTGGTGCAGTTTGGGCTAATAGTACCAACTGCCCCTGTAGGGGTGTGGGACCCATTATTATGGTCTGTCCCCAGAGACTTGTGGACCACAAAGGATTCCTGTGAAATTTTCTGGTGAATAGAACTGGCAATCCTGCAGTTCTGTTATTTTGTTATGGAATGACAAGATGCAGAAGGTTGTAGATATGATAGATCTTGAGCATTCTCTCCAACACTGTGGAGCATATTCAGCTCCCTGGTATACTGGGGAGCTGCATGTGACGAAAAAGACCAGGCGATGGCTAGAGTGCAGGTGGTGTAAGTCCCACTGCAAAGATGACCAAACATGTGAGAGCACCCTATTGTGCTTACTGCATGGGGGTGAAAACAACAAAGAAGACCTACATCATTAATTCCACTGGGTTCTCTAAAAGTCAGCAAGCGGAACTAGTGAATATGTGGTTCATAGGCTATTGACACCCATATTGGTGGATGGAGTCCAGGGTACCTCAGAGACCCTTTGTGACCTGCCTGAGGACAATGCCATTTGTCTCCATAGCATGTGAGATGCCAATACTCCATCAAGCCATGTTTAGTGGGAGCAGTTTCAGTTTTTGCAGCCTGATTGAAGCAAACTAGGGAAACATGGTTGGGTGGGTTCAGTGTGTGATGTATGCAGCTTCATGATAGGGTGGTGCTAGCCACTGTGGAGGTGATTGTGTGGCCATACATGGGGGGGGACCACCCAGTGGTATTTTACAACTACTACCCAGTTGTTAATACCCTGTTTGGACAAGAAACTTGAGAGGGTTGACCCATTACAATCTGTCTTCAGACCCAGGTTCAGAACTGGGCATTCCTTGGTCACCCTACTGGATGACCTTTCTCAGGAGAGGGACAGGAGGAGTGTGATGTTGTTGCTGTTCCTCCTGGACTGTCATGAATCCTGGGAAGATGGAACCTTGGTGGGTGAGTGACTCCCAGGTCAGAGAAGTTGATACATTGCCTGTCCTAGATGAGGTTGTGCTCTCACTGAAGAAGCAGGCGCCTATATAGTTTCAGGATGTTCCTGGATCCAGCTCTGTCACTGGGGGTGCAGGTGTCCTCAATGGCTAGGAATGCCTTTTACCAATTTTAATTGGTAAGACAGCTATGGACATTCTTGAATCAAGATTGGCTTGACCACGGTTGTGCATGTATTGGGAACCTTACAGTTTGATTACTGCAATGATCTCTGCTGGTGCAACCCTTGAGGTTAGTCTGGAAGCTGCTTTCAGGATTTACACTGGCAGCCAATCTACTACTTGGCCAACTTCAAGGTGTTGATTGCTAACATAAGGCTCAATACAGCTCAGGACCAGGTTACTTGAGAAACTTCCTTATTGCTTATAAACCCTGTATGTCGCTGCAGTCTGTGGGAAATTTCCTCCTGCAAGTTCCAAAGATCTGAGAAGCCTGTTCCACGGTAACTGAAAGCAAGGCTTTCAGTGTCACTGCCCCTGTTCTGTGGAATAGCATTCCTTACAAAATATGACAGGCACCACCCACTATCTGCACTTTCCAAAACAATTGAAGACATGTTTGCTCCCATAGGCTTTCACAGCTGGATAAATTTTACTACAAGTGTCTGTTTTGTTGTATTTTAGTCTTGTTTTAAATGCTTTTGCTGTTTTTGTGTTTTTAATTAGTATCTCAAGTGTAAATGGTTTTATAATGTCTAGAAGATTATTAATAAATCAGTATTAATAATGATCATTCTAATTTATCAAGTGCCTGTAAATTTCTGATTCCATAAATAAATTCATGTTTTACTTTATTATAAGGGCTTTAGTTTACTCATGAGCCATACTAACCCACACTCAGCTTCTGCTAGTCAAATTATGGGAATCCTCTCTAGTTACAGGCTCATGCCCCACATCCTTCCCAGATTTGCTCCAGAGAGTTGGGGGAATCCCTGCAACAGCTAATTAAACCCAATCTTCCACTCCTGTTGCAAGACCAACTACGCATCTGCCACTATCCTAGTTAAGAAACAAGGTAGACTACAGTTGCAAGGGGCACTGTGGTAGTTCACATGTTTTGCATGTAAAATGATACAGATTTAATACCTGTGATCTCCAGGTAGGACTGGGGAAAACTCCTGTCTGAAACTAGGAGAGCTCCTGATAATGTGTACAATAGTCTTGCTCAGTGCAAGGCAGCTTCCTTTGAAATGTACAAAACTTGGAATATTAAAGATACCTGTAAATGTATAGTTTAGCAGAATGTAAAATAACTAAGAGTACTGCATTGTCTGTGTGTTTGTTACTGTATCATGAAATGTCCTGAAAGTTGTAAAGATTAGGTGTAAAAAGTTAGAATAAAGTACAGGTGGCGGCCATTTTGCACTACCTACAATTACCTGAAATTCAGAAGACATCTTAAGGCAGCCCTGGTTCAGGGAAGTTTTTAATATGTAACGCTGTACTGTTTTTAACACTTGATTGGGAGCCACCCAGAGTGGCTGGGGAAACTCAGCCAGATGGGCAGGGTATAAATAATATATTATTATTATTATTATTATTATTATTATTATTATTACATGCAGGTCCTTTTGGTACCAGAAGAGGACAGAATGGGGGGCAGGGCAGAATGGGGGTGAATTGGGGTTATGCATGCTCCGCCTACACCAGGAACAGAACCCCTGTGCAAAATGGTTGCCGCCTGTACCCTAAATTATATAATTGGTTTAGTAACAGCAGAATCCTAATATTGTACTGATCTGACAGTAACTTTTTGGCAGTTATGTAGATCACCTCAGAGACTTGCTAGAAAGGCAATAAACAATTCTGTTGTAATGGTTTTACTCATTTCAGACAGATGTACATATTTTTGTGTATAATATGTTTATAGAAAATAAATGTACAAAATAAGCTTTGTGTTTCTTAGAATTAGTGCTGCATTAGTATATATGAACATAAGCAATTAGTGTACGAGTGTGTTGCACGTATGCATGAGTGTTTGTGCACAAGTATGAAATTCTGTGCATGTCTACTCAGAAGTAAGCCCCACTGAGTTCAGTTTTACTGACTGTCAGGGAAATTTGTCTGGATTGCAGTCATATTGAACATAAAACACACTTTATTTATATTTTAGTTAAAACAGAGCCAATGAGCAGCAGTGAGATTGTTACTACAACAGCAGACGGGTCTTTAGACAGTTTTTCAGGATCAGGTAAGGAAGCATTTGCCATGTGTAAATATGATACCCATATATGTTTCAGATATTTAATTAGGAAACTGTTTCTGAGTAAAGACAACCATACATTCTGTGGATTTTCATGTGTGTATTCCCCTTATTGGCAGCGGTTGCCACTATTAGCTGCCAAGTCTATTTTGAAATTAATAGTGAAATTCTATACACGTCTACTCAGAAGTAAGTTCTGCTGAGTCCAATGGGGCTCCAGTTCCAGGTGAGTCTAGCAGCCTCAGTTTGGTCTAGCAATATTTTCTTCTTAGCTGAAATACAGAGCTGTTACTGGTGACATTTACTGGGCACCCTTTAGTCTCGGTGTACTCCAAGCCCACATTTTATTTGGCACGTGTAAAGCAGATAGCTTTGCCTCAAAGGATCTAGACTTGTGTGAAGACAAAAGTTTATCAGCTGTGGTGAGAACCTATTTTTTTAAGTGCCAAACTGTCCCGGTTATTGCAGCAGGAGGTAACAGCCAATCTGCACTGTTCATAGCCAGCTACTGTTGCAAACTTAAAGATCCTCCCACCGCCCCTAATCATGACAAAGAAAAAGAAATGTACATTTCAACAGCGAAGGTGCTTCAGCAGTTTTACTGCTGAAAAAAATGGGTTGTATTCTGTTAGTCCTACTCAGAGTATATCTATTAAATTAATGGACACGAGTAAATTAGGCCCTTAATTTTAGTGAGTCTGTTCTGAGGAGCACTTAGCTGGATGCTGCCCACTATGTCTGCCTGCATTACTTTTTAAAGGCCAACCAAAATGTCGCAAAATATTATGCAAGGTTTCAAGTTTGATATGTCAGTTTTACAATCTCAGTATTGGTACACTGTCATTTTTTTTTAAAAGATTCTAGCTGATAAAATCCAACAAGGAATGCTTCCTTTTTGGTTCCATAGCAGTGTGAATGTCTTCAGCCATCACTGTTCTTGAAAACATGCTTTGCGATGAAAAGGTTTTGAGTCCAATCGGTGGCATATCTAGATTGAATGGGGAAGTCTCTTGTCTGTAAAGCTACGGCTAGTCAGTGCAGATAATACTAAGTTGGATGGACTAGTGGTCTGACTCTGTGTGAAGCAGCTTCCTAAGTCACACACAGTCATTGGAAGGAATAAATAAAAAGCTGAAGAGGAATTGCTCTCTTATTGGCATTTGTTTCATTCCTCACTACCATGTGCCAAATAGCTGTTTTCAGTAGTGGCTATAGTTCTTGGGAAGGAAAAAATGGAAGTATGATTGTGGGTTTGAAGAATATCTGACCCACTAAAATGTCACCCTTGTATAAAAATGCTGACATTTTACAGCATTTAAATTTAAGAACCATGCATGGAGTAATTCATTTAATTCAAGTGCAAAATTGTGAGAAAAGTGGAGAGTTAATTAAATGGCTAGAAATATGACAGGGTGTGTTAAAAAGGCCTTAAAGTGTGACATATTTTTAAAACGGTCCCTTAAGAGCAATTGCAAAAGCCTAATTTGTAATAAAGATGTTGAGAATTGTTGTGCTAGCCTGGATCTAGTAAAGTATTACTTGGCGCTGTTTTAATTTTATTAAACTTCATTAAATTTCTAAAGTTCCTTTAACAGAAATAATATTTAGGTTAGATGTGTGTGTTTACACTTCCATGTGCTTTCTTTTCTCCTCCGTACAGCAATTGGAAGCAGTGGCTTCAGCCCAAGACAAACTCACCAGTTTTCCCCACCACAGATATACCCGTCCAAGTAAGATGTCTGTTACGTTTAAGAAAAAGAAAAAGAAAAAAAGTGGAGTTAAACCTCATTTATAATTATAATTGAATCCATCTGCTAAATCATAATTGAAATCAGTTTACCCTTGAGAGAGGTTGTACTTTAGAATAACTACAAATGTATCTTTAGACGTAGAAAATTGTTTAATTAATTAATTTGTTTTGCACAGTGGCCAAGGAATTTACATTCTGTCATGCAGCTTAACCAAAACGTTTGCATGTTTCTATCTAATACAAAGGCTTTCCTGTTTTCTGTCATTTTGCAATGAACAGCAGACCATACCCGCATATTCTTCCTACTCCTTCACAAACGATGGCAGCATATGGGCAGACGCAGTTTACCACAGGGATGCAACAAGCCACAGGTTATTCAACGTACCCACAGCCTGGTCAGCCCTATGGAATCCCATCATATGGTGAGTAAAGTTTTTGGGGAGATGGTGACAAACAGTTGTGTATTGGGCTGTGAAATCGCTTTGCTGATGAGTGCAGCATTACTTAGTGACAGAATACTGCATTTTAGTAGCTTAAGCATAAGTATGTTGCAAAACCACTGAGGCCTGAAAAGAAGTAGAGCATTGTTCCATGATTTTGGAATCGCACTCCTCAGTATTTAGCAGCATCTTAACTTTCACATCCCCACTTTCTTGCTATGGGCTATTTCCACCTGATGTCCTTGCAGAAACACAAGAGTTTTTGATCCAGAGGGAAGTATCTGCTAGTAGAAGAGGGGAGGTTATTTTTAAAAAAATCCTTGTCCCATCGGCAGTCCCCAGTGTCCCACAAAAATCTGTTCTGGAGGATATGCAAACCCAGTAGAACGGATTTTCAGGACGCTCCTGAAAATTTCCCCCTCCCCCTCTGTTGTCAGATGCCTCCAATGGAGTAGCAGAGCAAGGAAGGTCATTTGGTTCCTAGTCTGTGGGTATATGTTGCTATATTAGGTACTTGAATGTCCTGTGACAAGAACCAAGCTATATGTATGGTTTGTGTAAAAAACAGAAAGATCAGTGCACATTTTCTTTATGGAGCATTAAGAGTGTTAAAGACGCTCCCAGCATGCATGGTGCATGTAGATGCCCTTGCTGCATTTGACTTATTAAAGTATTTCTTATGAAATATAGAAAGAATAATTCAACCAAACTTAAGTCACATTAACATCAGGTGCCCTTTTAAATGTGTTGTGGGATGCGGGGTGGTATTGGTTTGTTTTTGTTCTGGTTTTATTATATATTTTGTGTTTTTTATCTTGTATTTTTGTGTTGTGAACCGCCCTGGGATCCACAGATGAAGGGCGGTATACTACTATTACTACTACTACTACTAGATTTCCAAGGCAGCTATTAAACATACCCAGTAAAAGCAACCCACAATTTTATTTAAAACAACAGTTAATAAACCAAGAAGTACTCAACAATTGAAATAGAAGCCAAAGAACTACATAATAGTATATCCAAAAGTACTGCCTCATATAAAAAGGCTTTACACTTTCTTTCCCTAGATGTTGACTGAGAAGGGCACTGGCTCATCTCAACTGGAAGCACGTTGCCCTAAAAGTTTTGGTGATCCCCACTGTTGAGCTCACCTTTGAGGACTTCTGAACTATACTATCTCCCTATATAATGGAAAATAAGTCCACTGGGGTATATTGTCTAATAAAGTGTGACCAGGATTTCCATCTTAACCAACAAATTAAATTGACTGAAACTCGGGAAATAATGGGTTATGTTTTCTTTAACTGGCATTTACAAATCCGTTTCTTTTGTATTTGCTTAAATCTAGCAAATATAATCTTGTGACCTGTTTTAAACTTCATCTTAGTAGAGTGACTATCAGGATTATACTTTCAAGTTTATTTTTAAATGAAAGTAAAAATTAAAACTTTGGCCACTTGTGGTTTATTCCTGTGGTGTTAGAACTGATTTTTTAAAAATACATTTTTTAAAAAAATAATTGAAATTTATTCTTAAACTGTTAGAATAGGAAAATTGATCACAATGCAGTTTGGTTATTTGTTGCTACTTTCTTATGTTAATACAGTTTACATTCTTGTTTTAGGGTTTATATCCTTTTTTTTTTGTAATATTGCCAGTTGGTCTGTTTTTGTGTTTCTTTCCCCCCTTTTTCTGAACAGCAAAATTTTAAAAACTCCTTTTGATATATTTATATATACTTGATAACGATTCAATATGGTGTGATACATCACAAAGATAGCTGTAATAACAAATCAGAACTGAATTTTTGATTGAACACTGATTAATTTACTCTGTAGTAACTAAACATTTTATGGAACACTCTGGCAAAGGCTTTTTATTATATTGTACAATGAGAGAATGGAGAAATAATGTTTGTAACAGAGTGAGCTTGGCTGGTGGAGATGATTGCCACCGACAGCTGGTTGCTAAGACTTTCTTGGCTCTAATGCTGCAGAAAAACTGTTAAAAAAACTTTAAAATGCGGATTTTCCCCATTGCAGGATGGTTTTCGGTTACTGCTTCTTTATCAGACATACTCTTGGAAGTTTATTATTTATTTGAATTAGGTTAAATACACATATTAACATACATATATTCATGCATCAGCATAATTCCCATCACTACCATCATACCATTCATGAGTTTTCCCTCTTAATGCAGAGAAGAGGTTTAAAAGAGTTAGGATTGCTTTTTCACAATATAGCTGCCACGTGGGGAATGAAATTTTACTCCCCAGCTGCTTGCAATGTTATCATGACACTTGCTTCTCCTTTTCAATGCACCCTTGAGAGTGGATGATTTGCAGTGGAAAAATAATTGAGGGTTTTTATAAATGAGAAGCAGCTTACACACCAATACATGGTCTACATGCAGCTTTGTCATATCTAAAATTGCCAGTGCATAATCCACATGGTGATTTTATTTTGTATGCCAAATGACCAGATTAGCTCCAACAGATTTGTTGGTGTTCCTGACACCACCTGCATGCATCTTGCCTCACTTCAGAAACCCAGGGCTGAGCTTTGGTTGCATTGCCAAATGTCACTGATTCTCTGCAGCAGTTAAAGCTTACCTGTACAACTGGGCTGCAGGCAATACCCTTTTCCAACACAACATAAAATAATGGCCTATTATGGTGTGGATGCAAACCAGACAGTGAGGTGCCAATGCATATGGCAGGCTGCAAAATGTTATTTTTGTCTCTATCTGTTTATCAGGCTAAATACATTCTAATTTTCTGGATTGCATTTATTTAATGAAAACATTTGCAGGGTTGTAGATGTTTGAATTTTGATGAAATTCAATAAGAAAAGAAATAAAAAAGACTATATAATGTTACTACAATCTGAAGAGACATGTCAAAGGTGTGGGATCTGTATTGTTTACATGGCAAAAAGGCTATATCCCTTTTGCAGTTAATAATGGATATGTGCCTATAGGCCCAAGCAATAATTTAAAAAGAGATAATTTTCCCACTTTCACCCCTGTTTGAAAATGTCTAGGAAAAATCTTAAAACTATTGAGTTGTAAAAGGTGCTTACTGTATGTGTTGGCCCCTGGTAACTAAACCAACTAAAGCGTTGGGACCCAGGTGGTGGAAATTCTGTATATGCAGTTGCCCAGTTACCTTGAATTCATGTACAGGATTGCACTGTAAAACTTGTCAACTTTGGTAGCTAAGAAAGTTTTAACTCACATCCTGGACTTCATAAATATGAAATTCCCTATTGATATTCAGACCCTCTTTAATTATTAAGCTCTTGCATGTGAAAAGTTATAGAAGAAAGAAGTACTTATATTAATAAAACGAGTTGTCTAATGTCTTTCTGAATGAGCAGAAAACTAAAAATGTATAATAGTATCAAATGTGCTTTAAACATCTATAATTTCACAATTTTAAGCTAAAACTGTCACTGTTCCTTCATACTGATAATGTAACGATTGCTAAATAGGTGAATCTACAGTATGCTCATGCAAGATTTAAATTAAACAAGAATTTAAATTAGAAAGGTTGCATCAGTTCAGATAGTGCAGCTTAATTAGATTATGGGTTGGTGTCCTTTTGCATACTTACATGAATACTTGTGTGATTTTATTTAATGCCCTCTGTTAAAATATGAACAACTAGCTTTGCTATCACTAACTGATTTAGGTGCATTGTGGGCAGGCATCAAGACAGAAGGCGGATTATCTCAAACACAGTCACCTGGACAGACAGGCTTTCTGAGCTATGGTGCAAGTTTTAGCACTCCCCAGCCAGGACAGGCTCCATACAGTTACCAGATGCAAGGTCTGTATAAAGTAATTAGAATTTGTTTGCTTTTCACATGTTGTTTTGGTTTTGTGGGGTTTTTCTAAATAATAATTGAAAATGCAGGTAGCCAAATGAAGATGATAGCAGTGTATATTATGTGCAAAACTAGATAGATTTTAAATGCAATTTTGCATTGTTGATGATAAATTAGCGTTTTTAATTCAAACCTAAGTTTTAAAGGTCTCATCAACATAAACATTTTAAACATGGCTATTTTATTATGTGATTCCAACATTACAATGACCTTTATTGTAAAATTCCATTTCTTGCAGCATAGTTCTCTACTGTGATAGAAAACAGAGCAGTGTGAAAATTTGTGTCAAGAATACAAATATAAACTGACATAATTTCATCCCTTAGGTGTGTTTTCTTTGTCTGTAAATTTAAGATGACATTCCCTACAAGTTAACTTGTCAGAATTATTTAGGTAATGTTGGCAGTATAATTTGGAAGTTCTATAAGTATTAGATGCTATCAGTTGTGGTTTCTTCCCCAAAGTAATTTGAATGTTTGCTTGATATTATACATAATGCCTAATATATTGTATATTTCTTTGTGTTGGTACTTATGGAATCCAGTTCTCCTTAGGAATAGAGAAAAGGATTCAAAACTAACCAGAAACATGATCTCTAATTTTAGACTGGGTCAGTGGGAGCTATGCATGTTGAATCCCTTGGAAACCTTAGAACAGATGTTATGAAGCAGAGAAGCCTTAATGTCTTAACTGTATCAGACTTCGTTGATGCAGAATAGCTTTTAGGATGCATTGATCTAGTCCTTAGCCAGTAAGCAAAGGAAACATTTACCTTTAGAACTGACAGCAAACTTAGAATGGCAGAGGTGATGATCTGACATAAGGTCTGGATTAAGACACATTACCACCAAGTTTTCAACAGAAAGAATAAGATTTCTTTCAACTGATTATTATGATAATTATTTTTAAATTGGAATTATGTCTGTCATATCTTCGTTTGTAGGATCTGGCAGCTGCTTCAGCCTCATTTTTAAATATTGCTTAATTTCGTCTTCTTCTTCTTTTGGAATAGTGGCCTTATCATATAACAATTCAAATATGGTTAGCAGCAACATTGCTGAGAGCAAAAGCAGCAGAGTCAGGGCTGTGATTCTTGCATCCTACATTTTTCGTATTCTAAGTGCACAAGCACTTTTGCATCCTGCTGAGTTTTCACAAATCACCAAAGAGCGATTTTCACAGAGGTTCAAAGGGTTCAAAGATGTGCCTTATCGTCTCCTAATTAGTATAAGTTGAGGACTATAGGGAAGTTGCATATGTTGGTAGCTATAGTAAAATAGTTTGAAAATGGCATTTTCTTCTTTCTTATCTGTACAATCCGTACAATCTGAAATGTTACAGTGGGTTTCACTTCTGTATAGGATTGATAATTCTAAACTGAGGTTGTGATGGTGAAAACTTAAATAGCTTTCTTTATTGTGGGTAAGTTAATGCAAAACACTTTCGCTCTGGCTTTGCCCATCCTTGGTTTTAGCACCGCCTGCTGCTGGCATGCAGCCTTGGTCTTAAGTATGGAAAGCTAGCTCTGGATCCTGTAATGTATATTCTGTTTCTAATTTGTTTTTTAATGTTACAATTTTGTTGTCCTAAAAAAATTAATGGGTGTCAAACCCTCAGTAAGTTAGGGACTTCCCCTGCATGTGGCTCCAATGGGTTGAGCAGAAAAGACCAATAGTGAGTCCAAAAGTTATGAAGGTGGTTTCTGCATGTGCTGTAGAAGGAAGTGAGGGGCAGATGGGGTTCACCAACCTGGGAACGTAGCCCATCTAGGAGAAGGAGAACTCTGTACCAAAACCTCCACTGCCTTGCGGGATACCTTCGGGAGAAGAAAAGGCCAAGGAGTAAACCCTAACAGGAGTCCCCGAGACAGTTGGATGGCGCCTTGTACACCTCTTTCTGGCAGCTCCTGCAGCCATGCTTGTGCCAAATGTATTGCTCTGCTTTCCTTTGGACCTCATCAGCAAGGCCAAGAGAGAGGTTTATTCAGGATATCAATACACACTGCTCAGGTTTGCATCCTGGGGAGGTCACTTTGGTGCTTATAACACAGCAGTTTGACTTCACCCCCAGAGGTGCCCTCCATTTTGTCTCAAGACATGCCAACAAAAACACTGAAAGAACTTCCCATTTATTCTTACTCTCTGCTTCCTGTTTTTAACCAGTTGCTGTTTTTAACAAACAAAAAGACTTCTGTTCTTATCCCATGACTGCTAAGCTTACTCAGGAGTCTTTGGTGGGGTATTTTGTCAAAAGTGTTCTGAAATTCTTACATACACAGTGTTGTGGTCCTAGCATTACTCATGAGCCAATTGTTTCAGCACAATTACCTATTTATAAAATGTACTTGTAATTTGTAAAGGTGCAAAATGATTTTTGTATAATTTTATAGTTCATTGGGTTAGATGGTGGCACTCACTCTTTTTTGTTGATCTGCATATCATCTGATACAATAGCACTGTGCTTTTGTGGCATGACATACCTTATTAAAATGTGGCAAACTTTAAAGAATGTTTTAAGTACTCCTAAGCTGATGTCCTTGGGTGGTCTACGTAGCAGTTTTCAGAAACCTGTTTCACATTTGTTATGGTCTGTGAGACCCTACTTGCTCTCCATAGGAGTCAGTAATGGCATAGATGAAAGAGATGTTTGTTGTAATATGCTGGCCTAGGTGCAATAACAGTTTTCATTGGCTCTTGTGAACTTTCTGCCAATATGCAAGAAAGGCAAGTTTACAATCCTAAGCATGTTTACTCAGCCATAAGTCCCAATAAGTTCAGTTGGGCTTACCCCCAAGTAAGTAGACACAGGATTGCCGCTTAAGTGTTATTTTAGATGTTAGATATTTTTCTTGCATTTCTGTGAAATTTATACATTAATTGATTCTATATAGGAGTACTTCTATGTACATATCCAATTAATCACAAACAATAAAATGTTTATTCTTAAGAAATGTTGCATAAAGTGGTTACTTGGTCAGCATGATCCCACTCATGTTTACTTCGGAGTAGGGATATGGATATCTATTAGACCTCTTCATAGTTCCAGGGGAAACAGTAGCCAACAAGAATCTTTGCTGAGCAACATTCGACAATTATTTTAATCACTGTCCCGAAATAATGTCCTAAATGCTTAGGCACTGATATTTATTTTTATTTTCCGTATTAATACAAAGGTGAATGCTTTTACTAAAAGCAAGTATTTGAAAAATTGGGAGTTGAAACCCCTTATTCCTGCTACTGAAATATCTCTTTGTTCTACTAAAATGTTAATGTGTGTCTGTTTTTTCATATACAACTAGTCCTGATTTCTCCAAAGGCAGTGGGTTGGATCCTGAGAACTGCAAGCAGAAGAAAGCTCACAGAAGGGGATTTCCCCCACTGCAGTCTTCTGCACTCCCCGCTCAAAAGCAATCTGTCCTGAGGGTTGCAGGATCATTCAGAACAGGGTGAGATTGAACATGAGAGGACTGCTGTGGAAGGGGTGAATTGACACCTTCTGTGAGCCCACTATTCATTAATTCTCTCTTTCTGTTAATTTTCATTTGCTCATCCTGTTCTGTTCTGGAGGGTCCCCAACCACAAGGACCAGCTTTTTCGGGCAGGGTGGAGGGGGCCACTGGGAGGAAGTTTGTAAAGTCCCCTTCTGCAAGTTTGTTTCTGCTTATGGTTGTCAGGATCCAACCTGATGTCTTGAGGTATCCATAGTAAGTGTTTGTATAACTGGATGGCTCATGAGCATGAGTATAAATAACTTTTTATTGTTTTCTCTAAGGCATTTAGAGAGAACACTAGTTAATGTAGACTAGTTTATCTAAAGGATTACCATGTAAGTTATTTATGCGCTAAATCTCATACTTCATCTAAGGCACCTCCAGAAATATGGATCCCATTATATGGGGTTTACAAAATTAAAGAAGGAACATTTCTAATATACTGTGTAGTTTAGATTTCCTTTTTAGACTTTTAAAAGTGAGGGTCACTTTTTACAAAATCCTTTTAATTGCAATCCTATGGAAGAGTCAAAAGGCAGTGCTATTTTTCTAGAAAAAGAGGTGCCAAAACTCACCATAAACGCCTCCCCTGTTCTATTATAATGGCAATGGTGCCCACCTGAGAGGTGCCAGCTACAAAAAAGTCCTACCAAAAGATATCTCTGTCCTAGGAAGTGGCTGGAATCTGAAGGATCCCTCTACCACTCTCCAGCTTGTGTGTGTGTGTGTGTGTGTGTCTTAGATACAGTTGCAAGCATATCCTAACGTCATTCTCTCAGATATCTTTGGACCATTATTCCTCTCATTGGTTCTCCTTTTGGTACCTTAGTTCTTAGCTATTCTGAAATCATGATAAATGAAAAAGGCAGATTATGAGGGTGCTTTGCTACTTCAGTGCCTCCTGGAAATTGCAGCTTTTTGTATTCCCCATTCCCTCTCCCCTCCTCCATACACTTTCACTATTAAGTGTCCATATGTTCACATTTGCTTTTGGGCCTAAAAGGAGGTTGCTGCCCTTTTAGAAATTCAGCTTTGTAGATAAAGGCATTAAAGCAAGAGTGCCCATCTGTCCATTTTGGACAGCTAAGGTTGAGAGAGTATTGCAGTGTCCAGGCACATTTAGGCTATGGCCTTTCTACTTGAAATGTCATATAATAATTCTCGTAGTGTCAGGGGCAACCATAACTTCTGAAGGAAAGAGAAAACTGCTGCCCAAGGCTATATAAAGAACATTTAATGAACTATAATTATCTGTGCCATTATTGAGAAGCCCATAAGGTTAATAGATTGTGGTGAAAACTTCTTTTGTGTTTCTATAGCATGGAAGAAAACATTATAGCAATAATAAAAAGTTTCATTTTTAAGGACTACAAAGTATAAGTCTTGTTAACAGCAATAGAAGTTTGGAGTTCCCAGTATCTTCCAGGATATGTGTCATTCCCCCCCAAAAAGAACAACAACAATGTGACATTGAGACATATTTTAATAATATTTATTTATAAACAAATAAATCAGTGGAGTTTCCAAGTAATTTTTTTAGGACCACAATATCTATGTAGTTTTGTACTGATTTGAAACTTACAAGGGTACATAAGCAGAATAACTACATAAGCAGATATTGCTCTGGATTACTATTTAAGACAGTAGGGGGAGATCTCATATTTGAATGCTTATCCAAATAAAAAGCTTCCTCCACATATTTCCAAGGAGTAGCTGTGTTCGTCTGTTTCAGTAAAATCAGATAATATTAACCTATTTATTATGACATGGACTAGAGTTTACTTAATCAGTGCTTGACGTGTTATCCGGATACACATAGTTTGGGAGGGGGTGTAGTAAACAGGTGTGTGTGTGGGGGGGGTGAAATATAGAATGTACAGGAGATGATAATTATGTCATTAATAAGGGCCAGTCACAAAACATGATAACAAACACCCTGGAAATTGATAAGCCAGGAAAAATAGATGGTCACCTCCCTTGAACAAAATACAGGTAACTTCAAACAGAGACCACAATGTGAAATGAATTACACACACACACACACACACACACACACACACACACACACGTGTATGTGTATCCGTAACACCTTAGCCTTCTTGTGAAGTAGACTCTAGTCTATGAAAGCTTATGCCATAATAAATGTTAGTTTTCAAGTGCCACCAGACACTCTTGTTGCTTTTTCTCTTCACATAGAAAATCAGCATGTTAGTTTTCACTATTTTCAATAGTGGAAGGAGTCTTTTATATGAGGAAGCATTCTTAGCATAGGAACCTTCCACCTGTAATTTGAAGTGGCACTTCACTGAAAGTGACACATAGTAAAAACTGTGCCACTGATTCTACTGATCAAGCTTTGCTTCATTCTGTTATGTTAGGTATAACATAAGAGCAAAGTGATTTTGACTTACGATTCTACTCTTAATACATTCCATTTGAATAACTTTTTAGCTTTCAATCTAGAACCCTGGAAGCAATGATTTATCATTCATTCATTCACAGTATAGTCTTGCCTATGACACAGTAGATTACTTATTGTACCAGCATATGAAAATTTCTGTTTTGTCACTGTTGATTTGTTGTGTTGTTCTTTTTAGAGACATTGTATTGACTATTCATATAAACTTTCTTCCTTTTTTCGTTCTGTTTCAGGAAGCAGTTTCACTACATCATCTGGAATATATGCTGGAAACAATTCACTTACAAATTCTACGGGATTTAACAGTTCGCAACAGGTAACTATATGAAAATTATTAAATGACAGGGTGCCAAAAGTGTGTTTTGAGAAGGATAATACAACTCATATCTGTAATTCTACATAAAACCTTGAAGTTCTTTAGAATTTTGAGTATTACCTTAATGTTACTTGTAACAGCCCCTCTTTATTGCCTTAAAAAAAATATCAGGATGATATTTAGACCCAATTCTGATATAGTTTTTCTAAAATTCAATTTCCTATTTATGCAAAATAAATAATGTTTGTGATTTCCTACTCTGCAAAATCCAAGATGGCAGAGAAATTGAGGCATCTGTTTCCACTTCCACTTTAGAACGCACACCAAAAAGTAAGCAGCATGTTGATGGGAAAATCTCTAATACAGCTTTTTTCTCAACTCTGGTAGGAGTATCCTTCTTACCCCAGCTTTGGCCAAGGTCAATACGCACAGTATTATAACAGTTCTCCATATCCTTCGCATTATATGACAAGTAGCAACACCAGTCCAACAACCCCTTCTTCCAATGCGACATACCAGCTTCAAGAACCACCATCTGGCATCACAAGTCAAGCAGTTGCAGATCCTACAGCAGGTAAATGCATAGATTTGATTGTACCTATAGGCCACAATTTGGTACTTGAAATGTATTTTTAGAAGAGTTCTAAATGTATGGTGGCACTTATTAAGAAAGAACTGGCTCAGCAAGGGAAAAGTGGACAGCAGTGAGTTTTTAAATACAGGTTTTCCTATAGTTACCACCTCAAATAATTTATAAACACCAGCATTAAAAAGTAAAAACACAGATTACAAGATGTGTTATAGTCTTTTCAGATGTTGAGCTCATTACTCAAACTTTAGCTAATATTTGCTATCATGACTATCCCAGTGTTCATGACTGGTAGGTGGGGTAAGCATGGCACACCATAGCTTCTCTGGTGGCACTGCTGGTGGTAGTGGCTCCACTGCAGCAAGAACCCGAAGTGTTGCCCAGGTGGGTCTGAAACTACCATCCATGGTAGCTGGTGGGCAGCTCTGCAGATCCCCCAAAGAACTTCTGGTTTTAGGGCATCTTAATTGGACCAGCCTGCAACAGGCACAGCCAAAAAAAGGATGTGTAAGAACTTCACTAGGCTTGCTTAGTCCAGCTGCAACCCTGCGTACATTTACTTAGAGTAGACGCCACTGAACGCAGTGGGACTTCTGAGTTGGATTGCACTGAAGAGCTTGACTGCAAGTTGCAAGTCCATATTTAGCTATAATAATACCCAGATGTTCCAGTCATTACTAAGCATCAATCCAGAGGGCTTAGGGAGGATGGTGGCCATTGGATGATAGTCAATGGGAGAAGCTCCAGCAGTGAGTTTTATCCCACCCCATTTGACCCTCTTTGCCCCATAATATTTATCAGAGATGTTGGTGCCCTACTTCCTCCACACTCCAAAATTTAAGCTGAAAGTTCTCCACAGAAGACATAGTTTTAAACTAATTCTAAACTATTTTCAAACTGAATTCAAGAGCAAAGAATGTGAGAGAGCAAAGAACAAAGTTTACAGGAATCAGTGAGCTTTTAGGTTAACTTTGGTTGGCTTATGTTCTATGAATTTTTGGAAGCTGGAGGATGTTTTGTTTTTTAAGAAATAACCCCTCCAAGTATTGGAAAGGAGAGTTTTCAGTTGACTTCATTGTTGTATATATTTGGGTTAGGAAGAATTCTGACTTCCAGGAATTAGTGTACCACTGGTAACATAAATACATATGGTAATCTATTACAAAAGTACACCAAAACTTTGTGTGGCCATTTCAGTGCATCATACTTAAAGAGAAACAAAATCAAAGAACTACAACTAAACTAAAATATAAGCATTTTTTTCTTCTGAAGCAGAGTACAGTACAATCCACAGCCCAGCAACACCCATCAAAGATTCTGATGCAGAAAGGTTGCGTCGCAGCTCAGATGGCAAATCACGTGGTCGAGGCAGAAGGAATAATAATCCTTCACCACCGCCTGACTCCGACCTAGAGGTATTGTATATGAAGTAGCTATTTTATTTATTTATCTCTCATACTCTTCAGAAGCATTGGGGCGAGTTACAGCATACTAGGCTATTAGATGTATAAAACCAAATTCCAGCACATGAAAATCCTCAAAAGCAAAGCAAAATTATAAACTCCAGCTATAAACCATTCCACTCCTACTTAGTCTTATATTTTGACCTTTCTCACAAGGGAGTTTCCATCCCCTTCAAAATTACTCGCCCCTAGATTGTGTCCTCTGCTTGCTGAGAGGTAATAGCTACCCAGGGCATTACTGCAACACTTCTACTGCTTCCTGCTGGAAGGGCACCTACCTAAATCTAATGCAGGAATAGGAAACCAGTCACCTCCAAATGTTAATTCTTAGTAGAAAAGTATGTGTTAATGTGGAGATGTTATATTACTTATTGATTGTTGTTCTGAAATGTATGGGTTTCTCTAAAATAGCTTTGTTATGGTACAACATTCAGAATAGTTTGTTCACGTGTACATCCATTGATCAAAGCTTTTTTTCCTATTTTAATTATCAACTTTACAGAGGGACCCATTGATTTGGTTATCTTTTTACAGAGAGTATTCATTTGGGATTTGGATGAGACAATCATCATTTTCCATTCCTTGCTTACAGGATCCTATGCTAACAGATATGGGAGAGTAAGTACCATGACAGTCAATGTCTATATGTCTTTGTGCAGAAAGAATCTATAGTATGGTGTGGTAGTGAAGTAAAAAGTAAAGTAGGAGAACTGTCTAATGGTACCCATCCAGGTTTTCAGTGCTGGTGGCACAAAAACAAAATTAGTAGTATACAAGATTGTCAGATCATACATTGCTTTGATCTAATTATCAGTGTAATCCCATGCTTGTTTCCTCAGGAGTAAGTCCCACTACTTATTTCCCAACCAGTGTGGTTAAGGTTTTATCCTATAGAGTTATTTGACCATGTTTATAAATTAGAAGTGAGGAATTAAATAATTACATTCTATTAACGAACAAACCAACCAATATTTGCATGATTTTAGTATCAGCCACTGGGAAACAACAGCAGAAGATGGCTATTGCACTCATATCCTTCTTGATTGCTTCCCATAGGTATCTGTTTGGTCACTGTCAGAAACACCATGCTGGACTAGTTAGGCTTTTGGCCTTAATTTGCAGAGTTACCCTTAAGATTCTTATTACTGTCTCTGGGAGTTTCCCAGCTGAACATTCATGCTATTACGTTCACACAGAGGTTATAAGACATCATCAGCACTTGGTTGCTATCCTGCAATTTCCAGTTTAATTTCCCATCACCTTTTTAATTGGCCTTTCTGCAGTTGGAAAAATGATGGGCTATTTGCACTAGAAAGTGTGGGTTAACCACATTTATTTGGATTAACCACATAAATGACCTGATTGCAAGGGCCCTATGACATAAGAAGTCTCATATCATGCAGGAAGATCATATTCTATGGCTCTTCCCATTACATTAGTCCAATTTTCAACCTATGAAGCTGCCTTATACTGAGTCAAACCAGTGGTCTGCCTAGCTCAGTATCATCCAAACTGACTGGATGTGGCTCTCTGGGGTTTCAGGCAGGACTCATTCCTACATGGAGATGCCATGGACTGAACCTGAGACCTTCTGCATGGAAACAGAGCCTCTAGCACTGAGCTATAGTGCTTCTCCTGTTCTCCAAGGATTGATACTGGTATGGGAACAGCTGCAGCATGGCTTCCTCCCACACAGTCTAGGACTTTTCACAGTATCCCAATGCACCGGAACGAGTAGTGCTGCAGCTGCTCCCACAATGCTATGGACTTTGGGATGTGAGGAAGTCTTTCCCACCCCAATTAAATTGATAATATATATACTATACTAGTAAAGAAATGAATGTGTTGTCCCTATTACTTACGTTGAGTGAAAGCAAAGAACTATGTATAAGATTATGAAAGGGAGTTTGCTATGGCAGATGTCCAAAAAAAAGAGTGCTTGCACTGTATGACTCAGTGTAAAAAAATATTTTAATTGAAAAAAAAGGCACTGAAATTGCCTCCAATACTTTCAGATAGATCAAGCACTTTAATCTATAGAGAATTGAATAAATAACTTTTGATGTGGGTATGTCAAAGCTATCCTGCTTTTAAATAAATGGGCTCATGTGTATATCTCTGACATGCTTCAGAATGATGATGTGATAAAGCACTGCACGCTACCCTTAAAATATTAGTCAATGTAATCTCTGCTTCTCTTGTTCTTAGTATGAAGTGCTGTTTTTACAAAGGCTAGATTAATGTTTAAGAGCACAATCAAACTTTTCAGTGTTTGCTGGAGGAGTTTTTTCTTTCTCATCAAAAGGGTGGTGTATGTTTTTTGTATATTGTATTGCCGACAGTGCAATCCTGCTCTTCCTTGATGTTGATGTCTGGGGTGCTGGTGATTAGGATATTGTGCAGTCTTCTCTTTGGTGGCCTCTATTTGCCACCAGTTGGAGAGGCTCTACTGTAGCTGCCATATTTGGTGGTTTTCCTATCAGTGGAACTCTCCAAAATAAGGTGGGATGCTGGCAGCTTGGGATCCCCGAAAGGGCTTGATCCTAGATCTTCTCTGCTATTCCAGTTATATAATGAAAAACTGGGGGCAGGAGCCGGGGGGCACTTCAATGCCCTGGCTGGTTCGATGCGGCAAGTTTTGGGATTTGGCAGTCAGTCCTCTACTCCACCTTGTTGCTCCCTGGCCAGGGTTAAGATTGCTGTGCTGCATGAGTTTCTCATACTATAAGCAACTTTAGTGTGTTAGAGTGAAATTTGATTCATCCCCAAATGAAAGAAGCAACAGCAAACAAAACCTCATGTGCTCATTAGAATGCAGCTCAGAGCAAAAAGGAATTGGCCAATTCAGGACAACAACTTTTTGCTCAGAAGTGTCATGAATGTGCATTGTACAGTTTGCCCAAAATCGGGTGTACATTTTAAAAGTAATTCTAGGATTACAGACACCAGTGAATGCAGCATTAGTGAACAGGGCTCCCCAGGTGTACACTGTGCAAGTGTATTAATACTGCACATGTACAAAGTGGCATTTGATTTAAATAAGAGGCTGGCCACATGTAACCTTGCATGAGTGATTTGCATTTATATACCCAGCATCACATTTAAATCAGGTGCGATCCCTGCGACGGGGTGAGCTCCCGTTGCTCGGTCCCTGCTCCTGCCAACCTAGCAGTTCGAAAACACGTCAAAGTGCAAGTAGATAAATAGGTACCGCTCCGGCAGGAAGGTAAACAGCGTTTCCATGTGCTGCTCTGGTTCGCCAGAAGCAGCTTAGTCATGCTGGCCACATGACCCGGAAGCTGTATGCCGGCTCCCTCGGCCAATAAAGCGAGATGAGCGCCGCAACCCCAGAGTCGGCCATGACTGGACCCTAATGGTCAGGGGTCCCTATATGGCTGTTACAGCTCTGTTTCAATGAGAGGAAGAAAAGAAGCAAAGCAACGAAGTTACAGTGACAAGTCAAGGGGGGAGAGATAGTAATTTTGGCACTAATCAAAATTACCATTTTATCTTCTTCAGTAATTCTGCCATAGTAGTGGGTGGAAGTGAAGAAGTCCAGGTTTGATGCATTATATTTTTAGACCTTTTAAGATGGATCTAAATAGCTCACTTAAAAAAAAAAAAAAAGATAGCGTTATAACAAATATATCTGACAAACTGATGTGTTTCGTAACAAAAAAAATTACACTGATGTTGTGGATGCTAGCCATGGGGTGCTCATGAGATTCACATTTCACATTTCTCACACCAATCATAATGGCAATAGATATGGCTAGAGGGGATGTGTGTGCATTTTCTCATTAACAAAATACTGTCATTTGAGCGCAGGGCAAAAGCAAATTCTCTGCAATATAAGTACTATCTTAAATAAAGATGTTTAGATTTCATTCAAAAAAATGACCAACAGCTGTGCTAAAAAAGAAAGTGTGAAAGTGCTGGCTATATTCTTCAAATGTTTACAAAGAGAGATGCCTTCTGCAGATTTGTGTCTCTAATCAAATCACCTCTTGCAGCGTTAACAGCTGGCATGCACCACAAAGTGGTCAATGCCAAGTGCTTCATGAATGATTATTTGAAACTATTTTAAAAAATCAATTGCTGCATAACACGAAAGACGCTAAGAAAAGTTGTAAAATTAAATGGTTCAGGTGTAACATCAAACCATGGTTTGATACTATATGAATGAGCAATTTTGGTTTGTCCACTCTCCACTTTTCCCATTTCACTGCCAGATCCTAGTGTTAAATCCTGATTTGCAGGACAACAAAAACCATAGTTAGCTAGTTCAGATGAAAGGAGGTAGGGAATTGCCATGTGCACGGGTAGAAAAGGAGGAAGAGTGCTAACCCAAGGCTCCTTGACAACTCATTCATGTACCTCCAAATAATGGTTTAACATTATGTCTGAACCACCTTAATGGTATTTGAATTTTTGCAATCCTGATCAGAAAAGTTATTTTCTCTAGGGGGCGGGGAAGCCTACCTGATTTAATTCTAAGAGATCCTTATGTGTGCTTTAATGTTCTGTGAAGAGGGGAGGGAAAACAAAAACCCTCTTTCACAGAAGTCTTCAATTGTGGCTTTCCAGCTTAACTGGAAAATAAGCCAAGGCACGTACAATAAGTGAACTTTCCTGTTTTTCAACTACTTCTTACCCACAGAACAAAGGGAGTGAACATTTTAAAATCACATACTGATAGTTTTTGTACCCTGACTTCCATGTTCAAGAAAAGAATATGTGGTCTATCACACTGGTATTTCCCCTTTTAAACTGAACATTCACCTGAGATTTGCACCTTTATACCTTATTAGACATTCACATTGAACTACAAATCCTAATAAACTTACAATGGATGGTAATTTTCCTTAACTTTCAGTTCCCAGTAATTATTTGGAAATTAATGGTTCTGAATAGCAAAAGAGGACTTGGGTTGTAGTATTTGATTACACCAACGCTATACACCATTGTACTTGTGTTCAGTGTACACAGGGATTTCAAGCACAAGACTTTTTCTTTTTTAAAAAATATTTATCCTGTAGATTGCTTGAGTCAGTGCAGTTTGGTTTGGGAACAGAGAGAATCTAGGAGAGCAGTGAGAAATTTATTTCTATAGATTCTTGGTAGTGTCAAAAAAAAAAAAAAAAGGATTTTGCAATATTGCTGTTCCAGAGACTCTAGGTAGGAAAGTGAGGTTATTCATAATCATAGGATTCTGCTCTTTGATGCAGGAGAAAAGGGTATAAGCTAATCAAAGAAATGTAGTCCTCGAAATAGTAGTTAAAATTGGAATGAGAAACCAGACTGGAATTTATATTATATAATATAGAAACATGCTTAATACTGAGTCAGTTCATTGATCCATCTTCCTCCACATTGTCTACACTGGCTAGCAGTAGGTCTCCAGGAATTCATACTCAAGTCTTTTCAGACCCTGAAGCTTTTTCATTCAAAGCATATGCTCTAGCTCTGATCTATTACCCTTTCCTTTGAGATATAGAATAGATATAGACACATACACATACACATACATATATTATAAATAAATTATGTTTATAAATTTTGTCCTGCTCTTAGCATTGTTCTTTGCCCCCACTTGGATGGTCAGCCGTGTTAGGTTTAGAGATTTCAAACCTCATTTTTCTTTATGAATATATTCAGAGTAGCAAAATTACCTAAACACATCAGAACATTAAGTACAAAATAGTTGTATTTTGTTGTTTTAATGAATTTAAAGCATTTATGTTGAAGCACTCTGGGAAGTTATTGCCAGACGAATGATTGATTAATGTGGGAGATATCTATCCCAATCTAGTTTATTTATTAGCTTTTTTAAATTTATAACCCATTCTTTCAAAATTATGTTTTCATGTTCATGACCTTGAAAAATAATTTTGTTAAATTGCATGCCCTATGTATATACTAGGGCCCTGTTGCAATTCATAGATTAATAATGTATATTAAACACACACATCTGTATTGTATTTGCAAACCACAATGCTGAGCACATTCTGATTTTATTAGATCAGTAAGAAGTAACTTGTTATGGTAATGTCTGTAGAGCAATTAAAGTGTGTTGTACATGAATAAAAAAAAACCCCTATAGATTTCTTCTCCATATGGGTGGGCTATAGCTGAATGATTAGTATTTTATTAGAGTCCTTAAATCTATTGTGTAGTATTTTGGGAGGAGCCCATAGATCTATTTCAGAATATATGTGGAAGGTTCTGGTTCAGTTCCTAGTATTTTTCCAGAATTGAGCTCATGTAGCAGAGCTGAGGAAACTCTCCTGAGGACCTATGAAACAAAGGTTTGCCAAAGTATAAGGAAGCTTCGTATTTCTATTCAATTAGACTACAGTGACCTCCACCCCCCTAAAAAACCCCTCATGCATAGGATCTTTCCTGGCCCACCTTTTTAGCAAATCACTTCATACCCCTCCACACCATGTGGCCTAAACTGCTCTAGTCCACAATATCCCTCATCCTAACTACTGCAGCGACAACAGTTCTTCAATGGAGCACCTTTGGGCTCAGACCTAGGATGGCAGACTCTGGAGGAACAGGAGGAGGGGGAATGGGAGTAGGAAGCTGGATCAAAGAAGCCCTTCCCTCCCTCTGAACACATCTGGCTTCAATGTATAAATAACCTAAATAAATAAATGCAGAATCTGGGCTCATAACAGTTTGGGTGGCAGAGAACTGTAGAATTCTAGGCTTCCTTTCTATACATTACCGACTATAATTGTTATTTTTTTCTTTGAGGACCCCCCTACTTCTGTTTCCTTGGGACTGAGGATGGAGGAGATGATTTTCAACTTGGCAGACACACATCTATTCTTTAATGATTTAGAAGTAAGTAATTATAGTTCTATCAAGACAAAATTTACTATTAGTTTCTTTTTATAGGCTTGTAGAGGGAAATCATAGCTGGCGCAAGGGAGGAAAATAACACTGGATCCACAATGTCACTTCTGCTTCATACCAGCCTTGGCAGAAAATGAGGAGGGTTCCTCCTCACTTTTCACTCCAAGCTGGTGTAGCTGACAGGACCAAAGATCAGGGGATCTGGACAGTTTGAGGTCTGCTCCTGACCTGGTGGTTTACTACCCAGGAAAAATCCAATTTCTGGGCTTTCCACTTGCTAGTGATGGCAGTAGAATTATTGGCTGTAGCTTTCCACTCACTTGGATGCAGCTGGAGCCTCCCCAATGCAGCAGAGCCCTACCCTTGGTGACACCTATGTGCCATCCTAGCCCTACACACACCAGCCATCAACATAGGAGTGAGGGTTGTTTTGACCTCTCAGAAATGCTTATTTGCTTGAATATGGCAGGGGTACTCAAATTCACATCAACTCGAACCAGCGTAGCCAGTGGTCAGGGATGATAGGAGCTGTAGGCCTGCAACATCTTAAAAACAGTATGTTGCATAATCTGGAAATATGCTGCACAAGGGCTGCATGAATATATTTGCTCACACAAAATATCAGTTGTAATATGTTACACTTCCACATTTAGTAGCTGAAAACGTTGTTTGGAGTGTTGATGGCTATATCTTATTCAGTAATTATAATTTTGATCAAAGTACGCAAGTTCAAACATCAGAACATAATTGTTTATGCAGACAATTGAATATTAAACCTTGCTGCCTTCTTAATGATCACTAGGTGTATGTCTCTTTCTCAACTGCAACCCACTGGGAGGAAGTCTGTCTTTTAACCCAAGGAAAATCATTAATGTTGAATGATTGGTAGACTCAGCTGCTTATTAAAACAGTGTTTCTGCATAGGACTAGGGCTGGGTGATGTTGGGTCTTCAACATTGCCGTATATTGCTAGTGAAACTGCTGCTGCTTGAGTCCCTCTGCCTCCATCTCCCAGCTAGTTAGTTTCTCCCTCTGCCCCGCTGGGTACTGGAGGCAGAGGAATTCAAGAGCAGTGACGGTTTCACCAGTGATATACCGCTGAATGAAGCTGTCATTGCAGTCTGCCCCATGTACCAGTCCTGGGCGATATATTGATATATTGCCCAGGCATACATAGTACACAGAGCTTGTTCCACTTCTTTTCATTAGTCATGCAAGTCTTGTGTGAAGACCAATTCATAGACATTTGTAGTTGATTGTGGTGGTTGTTTTCAGCTTGTCAGTAGACCTTTCCATGCGAGTAATGAAATGTGACCAGAGAACTAGCAGGGACCTCTGTGATCAGAAGGATCTCAGCAGTAGAACTATTACATGAATTGGAAAAAGAAAAAGAAAAATGGGAAGCCATTTCAGTCATCGATGCTGTTACTTTTGTATCCATCTTTTTGGAACTTTCTGCATAGACTTCCAGTAAAGTGCTTGTCTGTTTAATCTTACAATGGGAAAGGCAATTTCTGTTGTTATTATCATAAAAAGAAAAGAATATATTAAAACAGTCAAGTTTTGCTCCCATCATAATAAAGACAGCTGTTTATTTAAAATCCAGCCATTAAACAAGCTTGTGGCAGGGCTGCCAACAGGCATTAATCATCACGTTGTTGTTTTGTTAGAATTTATAAATGTATGTTATTCCAGACAGGCAAAAGAATCCAAAAGATTAAAATACAACTTTTGCTGATCAAAGTTAATTGGCAGCAATTGGCCTTTAAATATTTCCTGATGTTTCCTTTTCTAAAAAATCAAGCAAAATACACCTTATTTAATAGATGAGCCAATATCATTTGAAAAATGCTAGTGTGTGAGGAACCTTAAATGTGGTTTCTCAAACATCTGTCCTATATTTTGATTTCTTTTCATCTGCAAAGAAACTACTCACAGATGAATTAGCAACTTAAGAATGTAATAAAATTATTTAAATGTGCTTTGTTTTTTCTTTCATTCCTTAGTGAAGTATTTATTTCTTCACATTTAAAATGCAAGAATTCATGCATTTGCAAGTGTTTTCAATAATGCAATTTAATGTTAAAGACATTTATTGTTTTGGTATTGAATGACATGTATTGGATTGTTATTCTTCCAAAAAAGAAAATAACAAGGGTCCTTACTTTCCAAGGAAGTATATGTATTTTTGGTTGCATTCAATTTTATGCAAGCTATTAAAAAATAGTATCATATCCTAAGCCTACATCCAGTAGTTTATAGTGTTTTCTTTTGTTTTACCCAACCATAAATCTACATGTATACATATGTAAGGCCTTGTAACTTCTTGCAACTACAACTGATGTCAATAGAAATTATAAGTTTAGTGGTTATGACAAAATGCTGGCAACGTTAACGTAGAATTTTGGAATTTACTTTGTATGCCACACAGGGCTTGTGAGTTGAGTTTCCTGAGCAGCATCTTCTTAACTCACACTGTAAGCTGCTTTTGAAACATGGTGACATTTCAAAAGAAGTTTCAGTCAGTCCATTTCAGCATGTGAATTTGTGATCACGTTGTACATTCCAAAAAATATGTGCAGTTCTATTGCCGCACATCAAAAAGGATGTTGAACCCAGTATATTGATGTGGAGTGCAGGAAAGTTCCTCCTGCAAGTTCCAAGGATCACCCATGCTTTTCAGAGCAGGACTTTTAGTGTGCTTCCCTTGTTCTGTGGAATAGCATTCCTGTTGAGATACAACAGCTTTCCATTATCTGCACTTTCCAGAAACAAGTGGGAACTTTTGTTCTGACAGGCTTTTCTGGCTGGATAAATGGGTCTTTAGCACAAGTTTTGACTTGTTAGGGTTTTAGTCTTGTTTTACATGCATTTGCTTTTTATGTGTTTTTAACTGTTTTGAATTGTCTTATGTGTAAATCACCTTGAGACGTAGTATAAAAGCTGATTAAGAAATCAATGGTGGTGATTAAGAATGATTATGGCAGTGGTGGTGATGATGCTGTTTTCAGTGGCAACCCCTTGTTTTCATAATATGTGGCTGTGCCTTTAGTAAATTATTCCACTAATACTGTAATTCTTTTATGTTAGTTGTGGCCCTGCAGTATTGTGGTAGAGTCGACATTTATATTCTAGATAATAGTTTTGGAATAGAAACTTTAAAAAGACCAACTGCACAGTAATTCTTTGAACTATACATTTTATTTTAACTCTCTAAAGGACAGAAAACAACATTCTTTCAGAAAATGTGGAAAATTTTAATGTGCACTGCACTGCAAAACCTCACAATAGGTTTCAGGAGGGGGGAGTTTCTAGAAAAGGAATACTAATAGTTACACCTCATGTGATCATTATAAATAGTTGAATAGACAATGTGACCGGGTTTGAGAAGTATTTGGTCCTTATGAAAAATATGTGCAGATGTTTTGAACATGAAAACATTTTTTCTGCTTACAAGATTACCTGTGTTTCCGGCTTCTTGCTGGGTTATGACAACACTCTTTATTAGAGTATTTTGGCACATCTGGTCTCAGGCAGAACCAGGAAGTGTAGAGGCATGAAAAAAAAATGAAAAACAATGGCAGGGAAGTTATCTGAGCCTTTCAAACCCCTTAAACAGGTTTGTTTCCACTCTGCATTGAGTTCTAGGGAAAGCTTTGCGTCACTTTTGATTTAATCTCCACTGGATGAACCTTCCTTTAGTTCAGTTTAGTGATGGATTTAACTGTGTGTCCTCCCTGCCCCCTGCCACCCACTGTTCTACTGTGGAGACAGACTAGTTGTAAGGTCATATAAGTTTCTTTCTTTATAGATCAAAGTAGACACTGAGCAACAATGAATAAACACCCTGGCTGCTGGGGTGTTTTCAGCATCAGCTTATTAGGCTGCCTGAAAGCACTGAATTATGTATGGGCTAGCAATACAATATATCTGACCTTTTGGTTTGTCAACTGTATTGTGTAAGAGCAGCATCCATATACATACAAGTTGGCTTCAGCTAGGAGAATTTGTTGCCTGCACTGGTCATTTCTCACTGGTCTGGCATGACCTGAAATGCTTCCTTGCAACTAATTCTTCCCACCCTGCAATGTTTTTCGTTTTCCCCCAACCCACCCTTCCTGCCTGCCTTCCCTCTCACCTGGTATGTTGTAAACTCTGTTTTTAACTTGAGGGAGCTTCACAGATGGCTTGTTATGTGGCCTGGGGGTTTGCGGAGATAGCATTTAGGATAAAAGTAAACCTCTTGGGCATAAACACCAACACTCTCAGTCAGTGACAATGAATGTATATGAATAGATGTTTTCTTAATTTCTTAATTTTCTCTCTTGGAATGTCTACACTTCTGGAATAATATCCTAAACAGTGTGGCCATGGTGCATTAGTAGGAATACAATTGGTATGTTTGTTATATCTTAGGCTTTCCGCCATCAGAAAAAATAACACTGAGTACTGAGCTTTGCATTTTGGAGTATGATGGAGCAGACAATTCTGTACAATCTCTTGGCAGCAGCGAGGCATTTTCTAGTGCAGCTGCTGAGAAGCACAGATTACGTCCACCAAATTCAAATACTTTCTCGTGTATAGTTTTCCTTTTGCATAATATGACTCTACCTCTCAAAACAACTTACTAACCCACCTGTCTTCATACCCATATTATACATTTTCCATGATACTCATTTCCCAACACGCTGAGCATTCTGTTGTAAACACCAGTGCTATTCCATGTTCCTGTTTAGCTGAGTTTCTAATTAACCAGATAAGGTGTCATTTACAAACCATTTAACACCAAGTGTACTTGAAAGTAAGCCCCATTGTTTTCAGTGGGATTTGCTTCCAAGTGGCACTGTGGGTTAAACCACAGAGCCTAGGACTTGCCGATCAGAAGGTCTGCGGTTCGAATCCCTGCAACTGGGTGAGCTCCCATTGCTCCATTGTCCCTGCTCCTGCCAACCTAGCAAGTAGATAAATAGGTACCGCTCCAGCGAGAAGGTAAATGGCGTTTCCGTGTGCTGCTCTGGTTTGCCAGAAGCGGCTTAGTCATGCTGGCTACATGACCCGGAAGCTGTACGCCGGCTCCCTCGGCCAATAAAGAAGAGATGAGCGCCGCAACCCCAGAGTCGGTCACGACTGGACCCTAATGGTCAGGGTTCCCTTTACCTTTACCTTTAAGTTTTCTGAGAACAGCGGTCTTCAGCCATTTGACAAATCTGATTGCTCAGTAGTGGTTTACACTGTTACTTTGTAAACATTTTGTCTTGGTAATGCTATAACCAGTAGATAAGTTTGAGGAGTTGTTTTTTTCCTATAAAGGAATAAAATTTACTATTTCATTGTGCACATTTTATGAAATTAATCAAATAAATAAATAAATGATATAGACATAACAATATAACTATATTTTGTTCATTTCTACACACATAAACACCTACATCCACACTGAATTTATACTTACTCATGCCTGCTAACATACCTATACTGTGCACATTTTTGATGGGGTAATTGAGCTAGGTGATTTAGATGTGGCAGAGATATACAAAGCAAAAAAGAAAAGAAAAAAAGCTGCAATCCTAAATTCACTTACATGAAAGTAAGCCCCATTAGACAAAGTCAAGCTTGCTTTAGAGAAAACATGCATATGACACTATAAGTTTCTTATTCCAAGCAAACCTTATTGGAAGTAAATCCTATTTAAATCATTACAACTTATGAAACAACTTAGCTAGGCTCAGTCTGTAGGATACATACTAGATATTTATTTTTTATGTTATTGATATACTGCTTTTTAACAAAATATTTTCAAAGTAGTTTGTCAGTCTGTGTAAAATAGTTGCTTGGAGTTCCGCATGATGTCCACATAACAAATGCTAGAAATTTAGGCTTTTTATTTACAGATATGTTTTGATCATTTAATTTGAAAATAAATTTTTTTTTTTAGCTCTGTACCTCAGTTACTTATTAAAAATTTGTGAAAACAGACACTGAAAGGAACAAAAATAGTACAAATTTCAAGGCTTCTTACACATGACATTTTATTCTAGAATCAATGAAGACTGTGCTTGTTGTTTTTCTATGTATCAAATAATTGTAGAGTTGGAAAGGACAACGAGGGTCATCTAGTCCAACCACCTGCAATGCAGAAATCCCTGCTAATGCATCCATGACAAATGACCATCCAACCTCTGTTTTAAAAATCTCCAAGGAAAGAGAGTTCATCATCTTTTAAATAATAATAATAATATTTTTTTATTTATACCCCGCCCTCCCCAGCCAAGGCTTACAAGCAATAATAAAAACAAGATGAATGATTACAACTTAAAAACAAAAATAAAATACAATATTAAAATAATGGAACATTAAAATATTAAAATGTAGCCTCATCGCAGGAAGAGAAGGAAAAGGAAAAGAAAAAAAGAAGTCTGTTCCACAGTCAAACAACTCTTACCATTAGAAAGTTCTTACTGATTGTTAGTTGGAATCGCCAGCTATAGTCTGGCCAAGGCAGAACAGAGCATAACTCTTACTTCATTTTATCAGTATGCTGTACTTCCGTTGATGCAGCCTAGACTAGCATTAGCTTCTTTCTTTCTCCTTTTCATGTGTACTACTGGCAAGCCAGGTATTCGGGTCATCTTTAATCCCAATTCTGTCTTCTGTGGCATCTGCATCTGCAAACTGCACAAACATCCTCTCAATTCTTTCATCCAAGTCATTGAACAACAGCAGGCCCAGAACAGAACCCTGTGGCACCCCACTTGCCACTTTTTTCTAGGATGATAAGGAACCAATTGTGAGCACTCTTTGGGTTTGACCAGTCAACCAGCAACAAATCCACCTAACAATTACCTCGTCTAGCCCACATTTTACTAGTTTCTCTGCAAGAATATCATAGAGTACTTTGTCAAAGGTCTTACTGAAATCAAGATACATTATGTCCACAGCATTCCCCTCATCCACCAAGCTTCTAGCTCTATCAAAAAATAAAAAATAAAAAATGAGATTCATCTGGCATGACTTGTTTTTGAGATTTGTTTTTATTTTATTTTTTGCTGCAAACAGGCAGCCCAAGTTGCCAAATGGTACTAGCAATGAAGAGATTTACAGTGATACCTCGGGTTAAGTACTTAATTCGTTCCGGAGGTCTGTTCATAATCTGAAACTGTTCTTAACCTGAAGCACCGCTTTAGCTAATGTGGCCTCCTGCTGCTGCCGCGCCGCCAGAGCACGATTTCTGTTCTCATCCTGAAGCAAAGTTCTTAACCTGAGGTACTATTTCTGGGTTAGCGGAGTCTGTAACCTGAAGTGTATGTAACCTGAAGCGTATGTAACCCGAGATACCACTGTATTAGCTTAAATGACTAAAATACCAGAGTTCATTTGATAGTGTATTTTCAGTCATTGTGGTTGTAGAAAGAAGCATGAAAACTTTATTCCCCATTCTTGCCCACAGAAAAATTTTAAACCCTGGCCATAGAGCCGTGGAGCAATCGCTAAATTCCAAGAAAGAAGGAGATAATTTTGTCTCTTTTGCTGTACCATCATCCTGCTCTGAAAGGTCCTGTTTTGTGGATTTTCCACAGGCTGTCACTGGTGGGAGAACCATTGGCAGCGGCTTCCTTATCCCATGGATGCAGTGGGGACTTTTGCAGTGGCAGAGGCTAATGGAGCCTGAAAGAGGGTTGCTCCTACCTTAATCCTAGTCCTTTGTGGCAGCTCAGATAAGAGATTGGGATTGCACTGCAAGTATCACTACCTGAAGTGCATTGAGCAGGGGGTGGAGAGAAAACAAAACTGTGTCCACAGACATATCCTAACTTAAGACCAGAACCCAACAAAAGGGAAGAGCTGTTATTAAAACAAAAACAGAGTGAAAAGTGCACAGTTCAAGCAGATGAACTGTTCAGCAGCTACAGCTGCTGAATTTTATAGTCTTCATACTTGGAATTGGAAGCTAAATGAGGAGCAGCAAGAATTCAAGAGGATTAAAAGCAAACATGAGATAGGTGTGTGTTTGTGGGAAGGAAGCAAGTGAGGGGGTGGAACAGTCATTACATGTGTTTTGCAGTGACTGTAAGAGGAAGAAGTTCTGGAGGCTGAAGTGTTCTGCATTACAGAGTAGTTGTGACCTACTACTAGAGAAGTAGAGTAGTAAACCCTGGAGTGTGGCTATCTACTGCAACATTCCATGCTTAGACTGAAAACTGTTCTGGATTGGGCCAAAAGGTCTACCTGCTACATTATCCTGTTTCTATCTTGTAACCTTGCTTGTTAAACAAATCATCTTAAACTTATTTGCACTTTTCTAAACTGTGGTATACATTCTAGCTGAATTTTAAACAGGGAGTCGGATCATTACTTTGTGTTGTTGTTGTTCAATTCTAGTTTCATCTGTAAATAACACTATTCTGGTTTAGTTGTGATTCAGTAACTGGCAGGCCTGCAGGAACTAGCTGGTTCAGTCTGCAGGAAAAAATAAAGGTTTATACCATTTCTTAGTTCAGATTCAGTTTGACAAGTTTGTTAAATAAATGTGTCTCCCCTCACTCTCCTTTTTAACTTTACCTCTCATTTTTGACAAGTGTACTCTTTGAAATTTAATATGACCATATTGGACTCTCTGGGCAACCTTCCATTTCTATATATGTTTATGAAAGAATGGGAAATGTTGGGCTATTAGGTATTTAAGTGGGAGAGAGTTATTTGCAAAGTTGTCTGAAAACAATAAAGAGGAGTGGTATAATTCAGACTTCCAGAATGAGCTTTAGATCCAGGGCCCCCAGAGTCTTCTTCTGTTTCAGGAGTACTACAATAAAACCTCTATGTGAGTTTCATTTAGTTCAGTGATTATTTTGTTCAGTCAGAAAACCTAGAAAGAGAATGACAAGAAAGAGAATTCATCCCATGTCTTATCAATCAGGCTTACTTGCTGTAGTCTATAAGTATGGGCTAAAATAATTTAAAACCAATTAAGACAGCAAGTCTATGTACGCTATGGCCTTGACAGAATGTGTTAGCTGAATACCGCTTGGGGTTTTTTTAATTAAGAAAAGGGTTACTAACCAAAATCTGCTGTTCTAATACATACATATTTTAGTGCTGGTTCTGATAATTCCTGGAAGGATAATTTCAGAAGGTCATGAGGTGAGATAAGCATGTTGTCACCTATTGACACCCAGAGAGTTTTATCTTGTTTCTCTATGATGATTAACATATACATGAAACTACTGGAGGAAATAATCCAAGAATTTGTAATGTGGCATCCCACGCTATCCTTTCTATTGTTATTTCAGGGAAGATGTAGAGGTGCTGAACTGGTGTTGGATGCTGGTAATAGATGGGATGGGAGCAAATAAATTAAAGCTTAATGCAGACAAGACAAAGGTGGTTAATTGAACAGCTGATCTAGTGATATGAGTACACTTCTTCTCAGTGCACATGCTTGCTGTCTGGTAGTGCCTCTGGATCCAACTCTGAACCTAGATGACCTTTGTTGAGCTTAGGTTAGTATGCACACTAGAGGAAACAAATCTGGCATGGTGTCAGACGATTTCTTCACATCACAATTAGACTACCACAAAGTGTTGTACATGGAACTGCCTTTGAAAGGTGTCTAGAAACCTCTTTAGGTATGCAGTGCTGCACCCAGCCTGCTGATTGGAACTGGTTATCAAGAACATACAACTTCCTTTTTACAACAGCTTTACTTGGTTTTAATTCATTTTTAAGCCCAATCCACAAGGCTGAGTGTGACCTTTCAACCTTTTAACAGCTTTGGAACTGAGATAACTGAAGGATCATCCTCCCCTATACAAGACTGCTTGCCCATTCAGATTAAGACCTTCTGCAGAGGTTTTCTTTCACCTCCAACCAGCATCTGAACTGTGTTCCGTTGGAATGTTGAAGAGGGCCTTTCTGTGACTTGTCCTAAATTCTGGCATTTCCTACCAAGGAATACCCATGTCACCCACTCTTTGATCATCTTCCACTTCTGTGCAAACTGGTTCCTCTCCCCTTTTTTTGGCAGGCATTTGACTTGATCTAATCACTTCTGTTTTCCTTTCTCTTTTTTAAATCAGATAATATTGTTATTGTAGTTGTTTTATTATATTGTCAATTACCTAGACCATTTTTAAATGTAAAAGTGGTGTTAAGATTTTTTAATTAATAAATATAATCAGTAGGTGAGATGTAAAATGAGTTAGAAACTTATTGAAATCCTAAAATATTTGGTTTATCATACTTTCCTTTGTCTTATTTTTATATGGAATTTTTCAGTAAAGTGAATACTTCTAAACATAGCCTGGAAAAAAAATTAATAAAACAAACAAATACAGCCAATTTAATTAGATTATGTAGAGTGCACAATCACAAAATGTGATGAAAATCATAGATTTCCTATTTTCCCTTTGAAATGCCTTTGAGACCTGACTCTATGGAACTTCCTACCATAGTGTATAATGAAGTTCTCAGATAGATGTCACTGTTAAGGAATGCTGCATTAACTATTTCCAGAGAAATATTTCCCAAAAAAAGAAAAACAGCAGTCTTGCAGCACCTTAAAGAGTAAGACATTCAATATGGCATAAGCTTCCACAAAAGTTTATGCCATAATACATTTGTTAGTCTTTAAGATGTCGGAAGACTCTTTGTTGTTTTTGCATCGTCTATAAAACCTTTAACTTTTGCCACTAAACAACCCCTCCTTCTGTAAGAGAAACCCAGTGGTTTGGTTCCTAAAGACAAGTTTTTACACACACACACACACACACTGGTATGTTAAAGGAATTATTTACATAAAGAAATAATGTGTTGCTTTTCAGATGGCAGAATAAGATTGCTTAAGTGTACAGTTCTGAATTAATCAGGGTTCAATACATTTAGTTACAGTGCCTGGTATTTAAAAGTCTTCTCAAGCCAAATAAGCTCTCAGTAGTCTATCCCTCTGGCCAGATTTCTCTGACTTTCACTCTAGTCAATTGCTTACAACTAGGAACAGATGCTGTACAATAGTTCTTCCTGCTGCTTTTGACTTCTACAGTAGTCCAGATGCTTCATGGACTGCTTGCTGAAATTCACCCTTTGGTCAGACCTCTGCTTGAAGCCATCTGGTGATGGACTCTGCTGCCTACCTGAAGCTTCACCACAACTTCACACCACAGGTTCCTGCTCTCTGCAGCCACAAGCTCTGGTCTCAGATTGCCAGCCTTAGGTTTTTCTCAAATCCAAGTTCTATATTCTCCCAGTCAACAACTGACTGTGTATTGCCTTTTGTTCTCCTGGTCCCCCTCCCGTCCCATCAGAACCTCCTCTGAGCAATCACATTCTTGCCCACTGATTCTTTACAGACCTTTTTACACCAATCAAAGTTACTGACCCCTTCAGCCAATACAGTTGCTTTTTATCATCCACCTGGTCCATATATGAACAAGTGGCTTCTCACACTAGCTGTTTTCAGACTGTTACCTTGAAATATCCTTTACCTTTGCAACTGTTACTAAGGTATCCACAACTGTCTTGTGCCCAAATTAAAGTAGCAGAGACAGGCTTCTGGGTTAATTGGTTACAGTATAACTCAGAAGTTTTTCACATATATAACATAACATTACGCAATGTAAGCATATTCAAATATATTCTTTAAGCTGTAATTAATTTCTCTTACTAGTTCAGCAAAATGATACTATAAAATGGGTTCCATACTGAATATAATATTTCAAGTTTTGCATGACCCCTAACAACTTTTATGTGACAGTTTCTAGAGGGGTAGGTAGATGAGCTTGTCCATTAATAAATTGTCCTGAAAACAAGCCTTGATAAGAACAACCAGTTGGTCACTCGTTCTTTATGGCTAACCAGATGCCCAGAAGACTCCACAAGCATAACCTGAGCACAACAAGGCTCTCCCCATATGCTGTTCCCAGAAACTGGCATTCAAAGGCAATCTGCCTCCAGCAGTATAACATAGCCACTGTGTCACTGATAACCTGCACAAATTTGTCTGATCCTCTATTAAAGCCATCCAAGTTGGTGCCTCTTTTTTTTGTAGTTTATCTAGGCGCTGTCCTGATTCTTCTAACATACAGCTTCATTGGATATCCCCAGATTCTAGTATTGTGAGAGAGGGAGAAAAACATTTCTCTATAATCTCTTTTTTTGACTGATAAATCTGCTCAATTCTTCCAATGGGAAATTATTGATTGCTCTTTCTGCTGTGAAAGAGTGCACAAGAAATTTTTTTTGTACAGTGTAATCTGTAAATCTGTCAGGAAAATGCCCATGGCCATACCAGTTTGTTCAGAAAAAGGAACATTGATATGGTGTTTGTTGTCCAATGAAGAATACTGTTAGTTCAGACAATGAAAAGTAGCAGATCTTTTGGTCATTATTATGCGAGGAGTGCTTCCTCCCGTGGAAGGAGTGAGAGTAAAACAGGGAGAATAGCTGCTTTCTACAGTTGCTTATGTTAAATTTTATTCGTTCACTCTCTCCCATCCTCACCTAAATTTAAATTAAATTCTGCATGTATTCAGTTTGCAAAGGAAAATCCTGCCTTTTACTACATAAAAAGTCAGGCCTTTTCATGTAATTTAATTTTTGTCTTAGCCTTTCATTAACAGGCATTGTAGTATGAATGTAAATTGTGTAGGTTCATTACACTGAATTTAACTGGAAGTATTTTGAAACTCTTCAAGGTCAGTTTTAATTCCTTGACTGTTAATCCACAAATTGTCAGACAGAATGAAATGGATTTCAAGAGCTCTCTTTGTTCTCTATATCTTGTGCCTGTCCCACAGGTAATCTGCACCTTTCTTCCTACCCTTTGCACAGAATAATTATTGTGGGAAAGTTGAGGAAATGTCCAGGTCACAAAGTGCAGACCAGACAGGGATGACAGGTTCTGCCAATTGAGGGCTAGTATTGAGAACCTGCGAACTGTAGTCTCTCCTTTTTCACATGGATTTATGTTGTATGTTAACAGGAATTTTGTGATGACGGGTTAGGCAGAAGCACTTAAGCTTCTATTGTCAGTAACTAACAGGAAGTCAGCAGTGGTCCAGAATAGAGACGAAGGAGGTACAATTAAAAATAATTTTCCAGTTATTTTGGAATGGCTTTTGCACATAAAAAGGCCTATTTCTGCAAATAGATGCTGCATAAGCACTAATAAAAACTAGAGATTTAAATGCAAAATAAGTCAATTTTAGCTACCTTATTTTACTTTTTTCTAATTGGTTTTGCTAAACAGATGTCAAAAAAGGTTTGTTTATTAATGAAATTTGCTATCCGGTTATAAATTAAAATAATCCTGAGGAGGAGTACAGTACCTGTGAAACTCAATAAAATTATACATTCCAGTTATCAATAACAAAACAGGTGTGATCACACATACACCATCAAATAACCATTTACAAAATGCAGCGATTGCCTAATAAATAAGTCCTCAGTTGGTTCACTACTTCCATCCTTCCTAATAAATAACATCTTTTGTTACGGCACTACATCCAACACCACTAAATGCACTCTACAATTTCCAACTAACTCGTACTCAAAGTAGACCAACTGAAATTAATGGACACATGACAGGTTAGTAATTAGTTCAATATAGCTCCCTCTCATAAAACAACTGCATTTTATATGTAATGCCCTATCCCACATGCCAGATGGCAAGTGAGCACTGATGAGGAGTTGCTCCAAGGTCCTAACCATGTTGCTGTCTACAGCATTTAAAAATGTTGTCATAAACATTCTAGCACTGGCTTCTCTGGGGAGGGAAGTGCAGAACCAGAAGGGAAATTAACCAGCAGGTTTTCCAAACAGTTACTTTTTATGGCAGACAGAATGGGAAAAGGAGGCAATACCCTTAAGGCTCTTCATTGGCACATCCTCCAAGGATATTCATTTCTTTATGTAAATTAATACCTATATATTAACAAATTACCTTGGGCATGGAGGTGGTGTGGTTTCACTCATTACATGAGAGGAGGAAGAAGAGAAGGAGATTGTGAGCCAATGATAAGTAGGCACTGAACAAAATGGCAATGGATGCCCTAAGGAAAAGATATTATATTGCCAGATACAAGAAATGGAGGAGGAACAACCCCCTCACATCTCCATGCTTGGAAGCACAAACACAATGAAGGTATCAGGATTGGGTCCACTACACAGGTAATAAGTGCACATTCATTCATGGATCATAGTGAAAGCCCAACTCCAACAACTCTGATAGGGCTCTGTAACATGTGCAATAAGTCCCTTGTTTTCCTTGGGCAAGCAGGGAATATTCTTCACATACTCTGAAATTCTCCAAGTGCAGATGGGATCCTTTCCTTCATAGTTTTGGGTAGGAATTCCGTGCAGGTGCAGGGCTTTGATACTTGGATATTCCATGAATGGGTTTTAAAATTAAGTGCTTCATCAAAGACAAATGCTACACTGAAACATGTAGACAGTTCAAACAGTTCCAAAATAAAGTTGTTTGCGTTTTGTGATTATGATTATTTATGGGGCCATATTTGTATACCTGTCCTGACGGGTTCACCATCTAAAGGTTGACAGTAGTGAAATAAAAAACAGAGAGGGCCAGAGAGGAAGAGGAGGAGAAGGGATAAATGTTTAAGCACATGCTTAAGTGTTGTTTCAGTTAGGAATGTCAAGGTGCACAAGTTTCTTGAAGTTTGTGCTTTCTTTGGTCTAATGAATTGCAGCATATGAAGAGGCAAGTAAAGGGAAGAATATTGTTGGAACAAACATGCTGTATTTTTCTTTTCAACAAAATAAATGCACGCACATACAAATATAGGTTTGAACCTTCAACGGCTTGTTCTCACACATATTTGGACCAGTTTTCTCTACTGTTCGTTCAGTAGGGGAAAAAGTGAAGCAGTGGGGATAATTGCATAATGACAGATACAAGGGGAACAGAGAATCCACTGATCATTTCCTGTGAGTTGGCCAACATCCAGCCAGTCTCAAAGGACACCCTGATGTAAAGGCAAAAGGAAAAGAGCTAGCTCTGAAGGAGTTTTGTTTTGTTTTTTTCTCTCAGCTCATTTTACTTTGTAAAGCAAATCACTGAAACAATTAGTTGACAGCATGGTGTTAGTTTTCTCACGGTAAATTAGGAAGATTAAGCAAACATGGAAGTGTATTTTAGCTGTAATCAGCAGGTTTGGAACTCTGGCCTGTAATGCTTTCACATTCTCAGAGGATATATTTATAAAGTTATTCATATTGTCCCTTTTCATTATGTGCAAACTTGTCCAAAGCCTTTACACACACTGCTCGTTGAGGCTACGAATGACTTGATTTTACTTTTTTTAATTTTTGAAGTATAAAAGTGAGCCATTACATCATTGCAGCTGACATGCTTTTGGCAAAGTTAAGAGCCATTGTTACAGGTTTCTTCCCTTTGATTTTACTGCAGTATACTGAAGAATAAAATGTATTTTATGTTATCATGTCACTTGTGCACCTTGAAAAATGACAAAAAGAACCAAAATAATGTAATTATAGGCAAAAATAGCCTCAGTTTAATGTTTGCGTACAGACTCATGTCCAGCTACCAACTTGCCACCTGCCTGAAAGTGTTTATTTCAATTGGTTGAAAGCAAGAGTTGGGAAATGTAATTGTCTGATCTGTCCAATGAAAAGTTATTCAATGAGTTGTGTGAATCATGTGAGCATGTGAAAAAGTGGTTTATTAATGTGGTAGGGCTTGTGCTTAGTCTGTGATGGAGGAAAGATATTTTGCATATTACTGGAGGCAACTGTTCTTTCCATTATTACATCCTAAGATCCTGGTCTGAGTCCATAGATAGATAGATAGTTAGATAGATGATAGATAGATAGATATAGATATAGATATAGTTATAGTTATAGATATAGATATAGATATAGATATAGATATAGATATAGATAGATGATAGACGTGTGTAAAACATAATTTACCATTTCAACTAAAACGTTTTCAAGGCAACATCCATAAATAGATACAATTGATGGATTTAAAATACAATTTCTGTTGTCTTAGTTTCTTGTTCTAGTTAAAAAGCTAAATCATTTGTGGTATATATTGTTGTTGTTGTTGTTATTGTTGTTACTATTCATTTTATTTTGATACCACTTTATATTTTTAAGAAAAAAATCTCAAAGTAATTTACAACTTACATTAAAACATCAAATAAAACAATTCAGAATAAAACACCACAGAAGGAAGTAAGATATAAAGTATACATTCAAAGCAACATAGTATTTTAGCTTCCTGTTAATTACCTTAAAAATTTCAAAATACAACATTACAAAGGGGGTCAACAACAGAATGCACATTTAACGCAGCAAAGTTAACAAAAAAATCTTCAACATTTCAGAAGAGAACATTACTAAGGGAACTCAATATAAACTGTACATTTAAAACAGCATACTTAATAAGAAATTAAAAACTACTGTAAGCATTGTTCAACTATTCTACTTAAAATCAGTTCATAGATAAAGAATCTTCAAAAAAATTGCATGGATTGGAAGACATGTAAGTTGTACATACAAATCAGAGACAATTGTATTTCTTGTGGAAATTTCATAGAGATTTAAATGTTTGTATTTAAAACTAAATGCTTTTTTTTTTACATTATTACAATGTAATAACCTGTTACAGTGACCTGTTACAATTATAAATAAAGCACATATATTATTTGTATATACCTATGCAGGATACATATCTTAAAACCTCATTTGTTATCCATTGCAGTTCTTCCTTGTTTATTTTCTGTGAGCCTTTGAAGTTGTTAGTACATCAGAATTTTCAGAAGTGTAGCAATGAAGAGAAGAGATTGACAGGCTGTCAGTCATTCCACTGAAGTTCATTTGACTCAAATCCCAATTGTCCCAATTCAGCAAATTAAAGCTTTCAGAAGTTAAGTCTTGTAAACCTGTTGACACTTAATTATACCTAACCTACACTGAACAATGCTTTGAATGCTTCCTTCTTAGATCAAAAATCCCCAAAAGGCAAAAACAAACACAGGATGTTTAGAGAATAGACACAATAGATTCATTAAGAATTAGAGGGTAATTGGATTCTATCAGCTGAATTTGCTGTTTAATTTTTTTCCCATCTCTCCCAGCAGTTAAAGAATTTTTCTCTTTCGAAAACCTGGGATTTACCTCTTGATTTTATATCTTTGCAGGGCCATTTAAAATAGAACCTGTCAGCCTTTTATCTTTTGTTTACCTTTCTCCCCCTTCATCCACTGAGCTGGTCATGGTGCCTCTTTTCATTTTCTCCACTTCTCTTTCATTCCTTTCTTGGTGTTACCTCTCTCCATCTTTTCTGACAGTTTTTGTTCTGAATTGCTTTTCCTACAGTTCCTCAATATTCTTCCCTCTCTCCTATCCAGAACACTCCACTTCTAATCTGTCCCACTTGTCTTTTTCCTACTCAACGCCTGAAAAAGTATCAAATATATATATTTTTAATTTTAAAAAGTGTCACTTTCCCAAAGTGGCAAATGTTGGGAGATGTTACTGCCTAGTTGTGTGGATTATTGCCACACTTTAGAAAATGCATTTTATCTTTATGCGATTGTTCAGAGGCTATAGTGTTGCAAGAGGACCTAGAAGATCAGTCCCAGCAAAAAATAATAATAATTCATAGGCTGTCATAAGCAAGCCAGTAGTAATTCATTCCAGTGATTGAAAAGGGAATCATTATGACTACCTTGTTTCAGATTGTAAGCCCATATAATTTAAGGATTCTGATTGTACTTCAGAGTTTGAATAGTAATAGTAATAGTGAATAATTGGATTCTGAATGCCTTGGTACTTGGACGTTTTGGCTCCCAAACACCATGAACCCGGAAGTCAGTGTTCCAATTTGCGAACGTTCTTTGGAACCCGAACATCTGACAGGGCTTCTGCAGCTTCCAAAGTCGTGCTTTGGTTTTTGAACATTTTGGAAGTAACAGACTTCCAGAACACATTCCGTTCGACTTCCAAGGTAAAATTGTAATAATAATAATCCTATTATCCCTAGGTAGTCATATATTTTTTAATCCTCTTAGCTAGATGTGACAGTTGGTTAGTGGAGTAGAGAAGAGAATGGCAACTAACGGAACATGTCACACTCAGATCCTGACTCCCCCTGGAGACCCCATCACACCCCAAAATCTGCTCCATCCAGTTTTGGGTCTTGGAAGAGCTGCTGGTTCCAAGTGAAGGGAAGCAGCTTTGGCTCTAACCCGATATTTTGCTTATGTTCCAGATTCTCTTAACCCCTTTGTAGGTATACTATTATTCCTTTTCACCAGGCAGCTAAAAACTGTGAAACAGATGGGAGCAGCTCTGCTCTTGTTAACTCTTGCCTTTCCTTCAGCTTACCCAGAGTTTTTATAAATCATATTGCATTATTGTCCTTTCTGTTTCCCTGCCGTTATTTTGCTTTGATGCCGTGAAGAACTATTCTGCTTGCAAACATGTATGTAAAAATAATGAGTAACCAAACTCCATACATGTATGTGTGTACATGCATGCACATATATATGTAGGTGTGCACACAGGTAAAGTTATTCAAGATATGTTAATTGGTTCTACTCAGACTGGTGCACATTAATTTTATTGCTGCTGCAAATGCCTGCCTCAAATAAAATCTTGGTTCAGCACAGTGTTGATGGCATATATCTCTATAATTTGCCATTAGCAATGGATTTTCTGTGCTTCCCTTTATGCATTGCTCCTGATTTTCATATTTAGAATAAATTTGGTAAGACAGTTTTAATGTTAATACAGTGGTACCTCGGGTTAAGTACTTAATTCGTTCTGGAGGTCCGTTCTTAACCTGAAACTGTTCTTAACCTGAAGCACCACTTTAGCTAATGGGGCCTCCTGCTGCTGCCACGCCGCCGGAGTCCGATTTCTGTTCTTATCCTGAAGCAAAGTTCTTAACCCGAGGTACTATTTCTGGGTTAGCGGAGTCTGTAACCTGAAGTGTATGCAACCTGAAGCATATGTAACCCGAGGTACCACTGTAAGGATAAATTCAGAGAGTTGTAAAAACAACTTATATATGAAAAATGTTTGCCATTCAATTAATCTTTTTTCAACCATTATTTTACTGCAGTGTAAACCTAACTCTGTGCTGCTGGCAGTATGCATTTTAAACTTCCAGCAAACTTGCATTGAACAGTAATATTTAATGCTTCCAGCTTCTCTGCATGCTCCCCCTAACACACACACACATTGGTGCCAGTGCTGTGTTCCACTGTTCTGTGCTATATTCTCAAAAGGCAATCTGTGTTCAAAAGACTCAGACTCATAGCCATCATGTGAGGCCACATAGACGCCCCCCCTTTTTTTTCTTATCTGAGGTTGTTGACCTCAGGAGAGGAGAAGAAGGTTATGAGGTCAAAGTCTTTTCCTCCTTGGAGCTCACTGCTTGCTGGGAGAGGGTTGGCTGGAAAATAGATGTTTTAGAACAGGGGTTAAGGGTCATGATTTTAATTCTGTTAGGGAACAGCTGTTTTGAATTTCTTTCCACTTCTATCTCCCCTCCCTCCCTCCCAAGTCCAGAGAGAGAGAGAGAAAGAGAGAAATTTGTTCAGAGGGAACCAGCAACACAAAAATATGTGGCTCCAATGTATTAGTTCTTTTTTTAAAAAGGACCATCTTTGCTATTGGCCTTCACTTCTTTAAGAGAGGTCACAGACAATTGTTTAAATATCTGAGAAACAGAGCTTAGGTTCAAATGAAAGTGCTATTTTGGAAGGTGTTTTATTTACTCATCAAGTGCCAAATGTTATGTAGCAACTGATGTTTTCCTGCCCAATGTTGAAGCAAATGGAATGCACTCATGTGGCAATTTTCAGGCAGATAAACCTACATATAAAGGTGTGGGGCTTAATTTGTGTGCGGAGGTTTCAAGGAAGGAAAGAGTTACTTTGTAGATTTTAAAAGTGTTCCTGCAGCACTCTGGATTTGCTAATTCCATGTTTTAAGAAGAGATTGGGTAGCCAGGAGAAAGAAGCTCACAATTCTCAAGTGAATGGAAAACAAGTAACAGATTTTTTTTTGGTCTGCAGTATTCTGAAACATTGGCCTCAGGCTGTGTTGGTGTGTGGCTCAACAGCAATCAGAGGTCATAATTTCATTGGTGGTTAGCATCAGGTTTAATTTTTCTAATATGTTACATTTACCAAAATGTCTGGTTTTAGTTATGCACATACATTGCCTGAAACAGCTTTGAGTAGATTGAAGTCTGAAGGTACCTGAAAGGCTATAAGAACATGTACAGAACTAAACATGGTAATTGTTTCAGCTACACTCCTTTTTAAATATGCAAATATTTTCCACCAGTTCCACTGAAGTATAACATCTAAAAATAGAGCATGCTTGTTACAATACAGCAACATAAAAAGTAAATTAATTTGTTGGTTTTGCAGGTTTGCTTGTTTTTAAAAAAATCCTCTGGCACAAATATTTTTTTGTATTGTAATTGTCAAATGAAAGTAAACATAGTGGCAACCTTCTTTCATTGTAGGAATGTGACCAAGTTCATATCGATGATGTTTCATCAGATGACAATGGCCAGGACTTAAGGTAAATCCATACTGATTTATATAAGAAGGCGACTAAAAATGAAATACTGAAATAAATAATAATAATTTTTGTACAGTTGTTCCTTTGGATCTTTTTGCAACTCAACTAAATTGCCCATGTAATGTTCAGTTGTTCTTGGTCTGGAATAGTCTGATTATTGTTATTTTTTTTAATTTCTTGCAACTAAATCAGCACCTATAACTTCGGAACAGATGGCTTCCCTGCAGCAGCTACCAGCGCTAATTTATGCTTAGCAACGGGTGTGCGTGGAGGAGTGGACTGGATGAGAAAACTGGCCTTTCGATACAGACGAGTAAAAGAAATCTACAACACCTACAAAAATAATGTTGGAGGCAAGTGCCCGTCATACTGCATGCTGCTTAATAGTCTCATTGCTTTCTGAATCTTTTTCAACATGGCTGTGTTTACTCAGCTACTTAGAGCTGCACACTTTATAGATCTGTAAGATGTGGTAAGTGATCTTAGCTGAAATGCAAACACTACAGTGCTTGCTCCTTTCCTCCCTGCAGGTCTTCTGGGTCCAGCAAAGAGAGAAGCATGGTTGCAGCTTAGAGCAGAAATTGAAGCTCTTACAGATTCTTGGTTAACACTTGCACTAAAAGCACTCACACTAATTCACTCTAGGTAAGTGGGTTCAAGCTGGGGCAGCAACACATAGTAACATGAAATATAAATTAGGGCATTTCCGCTAATGACACCATGTATCTTTACCACTAATATACATCCCCCCCCCCATAAAGCTTGTGCTTGTAATTAGCAGGAAGCTGATCTTTTAATCCCAATTGTAGGTCCCTGGAATATGAAAATTAAATTGGAATGATCTGGTGGGTTTCTATATTTGTATAGTGATGTTGCCCTAAAAGTGCATATTAAGAGTTTCACTTTTGCCTTTCAACAACATAGTATTTGTTCTGCAATAGGGATGTGATTGTAGTGCAGCAGAGGGATGGGGAACCTTTGGCTTTCTGGAAGTGTTTGGACTACAACTCCCATCACTCTTGACTATTGGCCAGGGGTAGGCAACCTAAGACCCATGGGCCGGATGCGGCCCAATGCGGACAGTCCAGGAATCGGCGTATTTTTACATGAATAGAATGTGTGTTTTTATTTAAAATGCATCTCTGGGTTATTTGTGGGGCATAGGAATTCGTTCATATTTTTTTTTCAAAATATAGTCCGTCCCACCACATGGTCTGAGGGATGGTGGACTGGCCCACGGCTGAGAAAGGTTGCTGACCCCTGCTATTGGCCGTGTAGGTTGAAGCTGATGAAAGACATAGTTCAGCAACATTTAGGCCAAAGTTTCCCCACTCGTGGCATAGCAGGAGTGTCTGCAGCAAGGGAGAGAGCAGGCAGGCAGATAGGGGTGAAAGGGGCAGTTTGTAATTTGGCTGCTAACTTGGGAACAATTACTGCTTGCCCCAGGCAAGAAGACAACAAAATTGCACCTCTGACTCTATATAAGTGTGATTTCACCAACCATTCCTTGGCATATCTTTGCCAGTGGAAATGCCCTGCAGGTAGAGGTGGTACATATGGTGGAGGAGGGTCTGGATTTCTGCTGGCATAGAACGGCTTCCACTGAATCCTTTAGCCAGCAGATTTTCAGTCTAGGATTGTGCCCTTAGTCTTGTTAATATAGCAGCACCTGTCTATGCTGCTCTGCCAGTGCAGCGTCCCAGCGCTGACATGCTTCATCAGAAGAGCAACAGCTTCAACAACAACAGGTGTACTATATAAATGCTGTTCCTCTGCCTGTGGACGTTTTCTAACTATGGTTCAGTCTGTCTCTCCTACCTTTCCCTTTCCCGGTTTTAAACGAGGCTAGTAATATGCTTGTAAAATGGCAGTCTTTGTTTGGTTTATGAAAGATACTTTCCCTTTCTTCTAGGACAAATTGTGTGAATATTCTAGTGACGACTACTCAGCTTATTCCAGCTCTTGCAAAAGTCTTGCTATATGGCTTAGGTGTAGTATTTCCAATAGAAAATATTTACAGTGCAACTAAAATAGGTGAGTTATTTTTACGAACAAAGCCTATTTGCTTGAAGCTATAATTTCAAATGAGATGGCACAATGATTGAGATAGAAGTGTCTCTTTACTAATACAGAAACACATGCTTTGTTTACACATGCAACAGACTTGTGCATCTTTCAGAATTTCCTGGGGCTCTGATTATTAAACTAAGTCTTAATAACAAGAAACATTGATTAAGTTAATTTTGAAAATCTCATTTAGTCTGCCCTATTAATCCATCTGCCACTCATATTGTGATGTGTTCTTCTAATCTATCTCTGCTCATAGTTCAATGCTTAAGGAGAACCTTATAAACAATTCCACATTCTACTTGTTTGTTTAACTGTACAGTACATTATTCCACTAAAATACTAAGTCAAAAGGAGACTCCGGAACTACTTCTCATGAGCTATTTTTATATATAGGCCAGTATCCAAAGAGCTACCTCAGTGGCGTAGCGTGGGGGGTGCAGGGGGGGCCGACCGCACCGGGCGCAACATCTGGGCTTAGGGCAAATCCATGGGTTAGGGGGCGCAAATCCACGGGTTAGGGGGCGCAAATTACTTGCCTTGCCCCGGGTGCTGACAACCCACGCTACGCCACTGAGCTACCTTAGGAGTGCCCAAGAACTTGTTTACACCACTGAGATTGTTGATTCCCCCCCCCCTTTGAAAGCTGATTTGCCATACCAGAAACTGCCCTGTGAATCCTCCTTTAAAAAATGGAACTTTCCCCTGTGGCTTTGGGAGCTACTATTAAAGGAACATAATTCTGAAATATCATGTAGTTCTTTTGATACTAATCATTGTGTATAGACAGAGATATCATCATTCTGGGCAATGTCCTTAAAATATTATTCATTTTTATAGTGTTTTTTTGTGTACAAAGTTCTTCACCGTTCTGATTTTAGGAATGCAGGAAGCCGCCTTATGCTGAGTCTATTGGTCTCTCTAAGAGCTCAGTATTGTCTACACTGACTGGCAGGCACTGGCAGGGGTTTCAGACAGGGGACATTATGAGCCCTTCTTGGAGGTGCCAGGGATTGAACCTGGAACCTTCTGCATGCAAAGCAGATGCTCTGCCACTGAACTTTCTCTACAACAATCCTGTGAAGAAAGTTAGGTTGACAGAGATGCACTTATATCCAGTCACTGCTCAGTCTCTACCTAGAAACATAAGCTTGGATCCAGAGTTCCTATGAATGAGTTCTGCTCACAGGATGCTCCTGCTGAAGGAAGGGGGTGAGGTGATTTATCACCAAGTTCTCCTTCCCCTGTAGTGTCATGTGTCTCCTGAAAAACTGTTTTGTAAGGTTGGGAGTTCCTCTAGATCAGCATGAGAGATGGCACAGAGGGTCCAGTGGGAATTGGCAAAAACTGCCTTCACATCCCTTCCTTCAGAGATAGCCTTCACTAGATCTCAGTCCTTTCTGTGAATAGAAGGAGCCTTTCTGTTTGATGAAGGAGCACTCTGGTTCCAACTAATTATCTTCAAAGCTATGTGTGCAATTACCCTTCCTTATTCCATTCATAGAGTCATAGAATTGAAGAGTTGGAAGGGACCATGAGAGTCATCTAGTTCAACACCCTGCAATGTAAGGATCTTTTTGCCCAAAGTGGGGCTCGAACCCATGACCCTCAGAATAAGATTCTCATGCTCTGCTGTTTCATTTCACTTCATTTTGCCCCTGGGTGCACCTATAGTAGCCATTTCATATTCACATACATACACAAGTTCTCTTCTCAAAACCATGAACTCTGGGTTTTTTTAATTCAATAATTCCGAATATTTACATGGGTGCACACCAGTAACTTTGATAGCGTATGCAGAAATAGTAGACTTGCCATGCCACTGAGTCCCTTCCCTGGAAGAAATTGTCAACGTGAGAAATAGGGACCAGCATTGGCTTAAAATACCAGAAAAGTAAGAAGCCAGGGAAAGGAAATAAGTTGAAGTGTAGGCTACATCAGAGCCTTGTGATATTTTCAGTGACCATTCATGCAAAAAAAAAAAAAAAAAAAGCTAATGCCAGGATAGGGTTATTGGTATACAGTAATATAAAATGTTTTTAGCTGCACTAGTTGGTTTCTTAAAGTAAAATGCAACATGGTTTCGGTTACACCACCTCTGGTGGTTTATGCTTTTTTGTTTTTAGGAAAAGAAAGCTGTTTTGAGCGCATAATTCAAAGATTTGGAAGAAAAGTAGTATATGTTGTTATAGGAGATGGTGTGGAAGAAGAACAAGGATCAAAGAAGGTAATAAGTCAAGATTTACATTTCTACAGCAATGTTCCTTTGAATTGCAGGTTCTAAGCATCTCATTAATACACAATCTTTGCTGCTGGAGGTAATCATGTAGAGACTGAGCAGTCATCTGTTGGGGTGGCTGTAGCTCTGGATTTCATGCTCATGGATTTTATTAGTTTTCCTGTGTTATACAGAACTGTGGTTTTTAGGTTGATATGCCCCCATGTCACCCCAAATTTCATTCATACCAATGGGCATGATGTGACACAACAGCTGATGTTATAGACATTTTGCCACCCTTTTTTAGCATGTGAGCTTCAGTTCACCCATGGAAACTGGGTAAGAACTGTATTCTGGAATACCGCCCTAAATTTCATCACATGAGCAGTGGTGCTGTGATCCCCATGAAAATCATGGGGAAATTACTGTACAAAACTCTCATGATTTTCTGGGTTAGCAGGATTGCAATCTGTTTTTTTCCTGGAAGCAATTAACATGGAAATGAGTGCTTAGATTCCTCTGGATTTTCAGTAGTGCCTTTTACATTGTGTGAAAGATCAAATAAATCCTGAAGATTAACAGATAAGAAAATTTCAGGGAAAGGAGGGGAGTGTTATCTGAACACCATGTGCATTTGGGCCATATAAATGACTTACATTTATTAAGCCTTCTTGCCTAAATGAATTACATTTTTAAACTAATATCTAAAAGTAAGAGAAATATCTACATTTTGATTCATTTTTATATCCTGTATCAGGAGTGGGGAAGCTTTGGTTTTCCAAATGTTGGTAGACTCTGACTCACACCAGTGCAAGCCAGCACGGCCAATTGTTAGGGACAATGGAAGTTGTAGTTCAGTAGCATCCAGAGGTCCCCCACTCTTATTTTTTATGAATAGTACTGGATTCCATGTGCTGGTGATTAAAAAGTCCTTTGCCAAAATAACTGTGCACTTATATCAGTGCCTAATCTAAATAAGCAGTTTCTGGAAGTTTCCTTCACAAAACCTTTACATTTGTGGAATGGACAGATAGTACAAAACATCCTCCGGAGGCATTCCTTTCATGTGTTCTTTGTTGCCGGAAGGAATTTCCAGTTTAGGACAGAAGGAAGCATCTAGATTTTCTCCTGGCAAAGCAACAGTGAATTCAATGGGATTATATTAACAAGGAATTTTGTAACTATATGTATTTGTGCCTAAGAAAAACATCTTCCTGTGTCTACATCCATTCAGATTCTTATCTCACCTCAAAAATACTACTTTTCAAGCTCCCCATGGCTATATTTATATGCCTTTAACTTAAAGGTCTCAATTGTGGCTTTGCCCCAAGCCCAGAATAATAAAGGACACCCTGTGGTTCTGTTAGTCCCATATCTGCCAGCAGGGAGATTTTCCTCCAATTTTTCCTGTTCTTTTGGGGAGAGAACAAACTGTGCTGGCTCTCTGCCCACCACAGCAAATGCACTTTCTCTGTTTTGTTGACCTAAGCTGGCACAGAGTTGCAGGGAGAGGCAAGCTGGAGCCAGTGCTGCACCCTTTTTAACACATCTATGGCACACCACTGCAGTTATATAACCAAAGAACTTCATGCTTCCTTTCTAACGTAGACCGAGCTTTCAGTCTGAATAGTTAAATAGCTGAAACTAAAATAAAAAAGAGAAATTGACTTTTGAAGTGAGCTGCTTTTCCATACGATGCAAACTAATTTCACACAGTCCCAGTTGTTCCTTGGTTCAAGTGGTCAAACCAGTTTCCCATCCCAACCACCAGCTGTCAGTCAAGTAAACGAAGCAGCTATCTCCCAAAAGCCAGCTCCTCCTCCACTGGCTATGTCTAGTTCCTTCGCTGGCTATGTCTCATCATCCATTGCCTAATGCCAGCTCAGATTTGATGCTGAAAACACTCAGTGCACCTTTAGGTATTCCTTCGTGAGGGAGTAAGTGAACTGGAAAAGTGGTGATGGTATGACACACAGTTATTCTCAAGCATTCAAAATTGTCAGTATATAAGACTGACAAATGCCATTGTACATTTTTTAAAAAAAAATATTTAGAGAGTTTAATGTGTAACACCAGAAAACACATTTTCCCTGTGTGAGTTGCTGCATGGCCAACCAATCAAATACTCTATTCCAGATCTGTTTCTGATGACAGTGGCTTGTCTGTGCAGTTTATTAAGATGGTGTCAGAAAACAGTTTACCATCTCAAAACTTACAGATATTACAGACAAAAGGGGAACAACTGGCACTAGGGATAATAGCAGCATTGATGGACTGGAAACTGATGTGGTTCTACAGAAACAAGCTAAAAGGCAGAAAACTACAAGAAGGAAGCTGCTAGAGGGAATGACTTGTGGTTTCAATTGTCTCTGTACTAATGCACAGAGCATGGGAAACAAGCAATACAAATTTGAGGTAATACAGGGTAGTAAATAATAGTCATTACTAATATGTGTTACTGAAACAGGGTGGGATAAGGCTCATGACTGGAATGTAGAAATTGAGAGGTATAACCTGTTCGTAGGAATAGAACAAATGGGAAGGGTGGAGGAGGAGCATTATATGTAAAGGATGTGTACATCTATCGGGGGAATGCGGTGGGTGTAGTGTGTCTTGATTTCAGTAAGGCTTTTGACAAAGTATTTTTGCAAGGAAGCTGGTAAAATATGGGCTGGACCAAGCAACTTTTAGGTGGGCAAAACTATAAAATCAGTTGCTTGAGGAACTGATGTTTTTTTTCATATATTACCATGTATAACAAAAATTATTATACATGTTGTAGTGTGTTGAAAAAACTAGATGTACATAACAGAGAGCCCGGTTTTTTTTTGCAATCTTAAACCAAACCTGTCAGAAAAAGAGAATGTGCATCCTTTCAAATGCACCATTTTTAAGGCATCCCTTTTGATTGATTAAAAGAAATATGTTTCACTCAGGATGCAACACACTCTTATATTTCACTTGTAGTGAATAAGTCATGGCATTGTCACCTTTCCATAAGCTGTTATTTCCTGCAGAGTCATTTTATAAGACAATTAAAATATTCAGACTAAGCAGTAATAAAAAATGGGGAAAACGTATCTGGACTAGTTCATAGAACAGCTGATGCAGGTGGGATTATGAGGAGTTCGGGATACGATGCATAGAGTTCACTGTCTTTGTATTTGCCTCCTAGGAGAGGGATTGTTGTGCTAGGAAATCCCTACACATAAATGCTATTAAAATTACATATAGAACCTAGCAGTAGATGTTTACTGGAATATTTGGTCATTAACCTAAACCATTCCCAAATTGCAGTCTTCAGCTTCTTCATTTGCAAACAGATTCAAATACATTTGGGCTCAGGTTCTTTTTATGAGTTTGCAGTAATATAAAATTAGTAATTGCCACAGGGGGGATATGGGACAACTTGGAGCATGTTTACTTTTCAAATAGCAAAGTGTGCAAGAAGTATTGAGCTTTGTTCTATGTAGAACGGTAAGAAAAGAGGATCACTGTGTAAACTACTAACAATCAGTGAATCAGTAAGTTTATGCCACGTTCTGTGGCTGTTGTTACATTGTTGTCTGTTCGTTCGCTCCGAGTTTTTGCTTAGGACTTGAAACAGAGATGTGTTGGGGCACAGCTGATACCACTTTTGTGCTTTTTCCACACTAGAATATGTTGATTTTACATTTGTTTACTGAAAGCAACACTGTAATGAATTCAGCTAATGTTCCTACACAAGGTACCAACATGCGCTGGTTTGAAATCAACACAGAATGTGCTTTCTACAAGAGAGGTTGCATTAACAAAGTGGCAGATGAGAGACAGGGGTAAAGCACCCAAACTCAAATGCACCCCACTGCTGCTTCTCTGCTGAAAAATCACCCCTTCTTGATATCACAGTTTTGTTACATGTGTTTCTGTGCAATGTGTAGCTAGACCATAAGGCAGCTTCTAAATCAGCTAGACAAAAATCATAGCTGTGGATTGACATGATAGCTAAATGGATGCTGTCCAAGCATGCTGTGTCTCTCAATGCCAGGTAGGTGGGACAGAAGATACTGCAACAGCTGTTACCCTCATGCCCTGATTTCAAACTTCCCAGAGGCATCTGGCTAGCTGCAGTTGTTGACTAGATGTACCCAGCAAAGCCTTGTTTTGTCCTTAGACTCTTAAACAGGAGCCAGCCTTGGAGTACTGACAAATATGGCTGGAGAATGAAGTGGATTAACTTGGGCAATTTCCCCCCTTCTGCTGTCACTCAGGGCTTATGCTGGGCTGCTTCATCTTTCCCTTTCTGACCACAACCTAGGTTCCTAAGTGGAGTAGCTTGAGCCCAAGCCCTGGGTGAGCCAAAGGACAGCAAAAAGGCGTTGGGAGGAGGAAAACACAGCCCTAACCAGTCCATTCCTTTCTTTGCCAGAAATCTCCATATTTCTCTTAGACAGACTCCGACTTCCTACTATTAATACAAGAGCTGCAGGAATGGAATACAAGAGCTGCAGGATTGCCTCTTTCTCTGGTCTTGCTCACAAGCCAAACCATGCCTTAGCATGAACATGCAATAAGATTAAGCCTGCTTCACCCCTCCCCAATTGCTTTGCTGCTAAACCCTGCTGAGCCATGCCATAACCTTGCTTAGTGTGTCATCCAAACACAGGCTTGCGATTTAACTCTAACTACATGCTGTAATAAAGATTCATTCTTGGTTTACAGATTGTGGCTAGTCTGGAGAAAGCTAACCCATAAACTTAGGTGTGGATGACACCCTAAGCCAAGCCAGGGTTTTGCTTGGTGCAACACAGCAGCAAAATGACCACGGAGAAGCAAAGTTGCCACAGCTTTCTCTCCAGGAGCACACGCGTTTGCACTTAAGTCATGGTTTGCCGCAATGTGGCATGCAAGCCAGGCTCTCATATTATAGCAGCTTAAGATTTAAAAAAAGGATTCAGCTATTTGTTGCATACTCTAAAATGAACTGTGCACATCTAAAATAATAGAATCCAAAACATACTTCACTTCCTTTACATTTTAAATGTCAAATATTTTCCCATGGGATAGCTTGAATGTTTTCTCTCTGAAAGGTTATGGCTATCTTTTCTTATTATTTGTATAAAATATTTCACTGACATCAAAAGTCCTGCTTTTATAGCTTTAGGGTAGTATGGTTTCCTAATCACATTTTCACCCCTTGTGAATGATATTTGTGTATTTCCCTTCCCCCACCCCAGTTGTTCATATCTTTGGTTTATTCAGGTGTCTTGCAAACACACTTGTAAGTCCAGATTCAAATTTTCCTTTTATTTAACTAGTAGAATGAAACGTAAACATTCATCTTTAAGATATTTCATTTGGGAAATTTGTTACAATGTCAACATGAACAATGCTAGTATAATACGAATCACTGGGAGAAGGTTAGCCAGAAAATGATTTGGGCAACACAGTGATACATTTTGATTCTTTGCTTTAATAACCTGTTTAATTCACCTGCCAGAAAGTTTTAAACAAGCATGTTTTGGCAGCAAACAATAGATTATTAAATGTGTTGTCACCAAATGCTGCATCATTTTGGGATATGTGTCTTGTGGACAAAGAAAAGATTTTCTCTATCTCCGTAGGTTTCCAGTTTAAGAAACTAGCTTTCTTTCTTTCCTTCTAAGAAAAAGCAGTTCAGATTTGCTTCTTTAATGAGGCTGTTCAGCTATGTATTTTAGTACAGATTTTAAAGGATTGCTGTGCTGAAGAAATATCAATTATGAAACAGGAAGAATTATATATTTAGGAAACCTCTGAAGTCATAACCACACTTAACAGGGATAAGCACTATTGAATTTCATAGGACTTACTTCCAAGTAGACATGGTTAGGAATGCAGCCTTTAACCTGGGTTTCAAGGACAGCTTATGGATTTTCATATGAACAGTGGGGTCTTTCCAGTCCACCTTTCTACTGCATACCTATCTTAACCTCTGAAAATCTGTTCTTGGTGGTTAGGAGAACCCTCTGAAATGGAATTCAAGCATAATGCAAAGGAGTGCAATTTGAAATGAAAACTGGCATTGTGCTACTAATGCACCACACCCATGAATCGCAGCACTTCATGCTTTTGCAGTGCTGTTTGGATTCCTGCTATTACTTTTTTATGTTGGGTAGCCAACATGGGAGCCACCAGAAGTTGCTGGGGTCCAAATCCCAACATCTCCAGCCAGCAAAGCCAATGGTCAGGGATGATGGGAGTTGGAGTCTGAAAACATCTGGACGGCGCTATGTTGGCTATTAATATGTTGTGTTTTGTGAAGCTACCCTTCTGTAGGTCTTTAAACACCATATCATATGTAGGTGCACCAAAACAAACTAGGTTGTGTGTCTCTGTTGACAAAAACCTCTTTAATCCAGTGTAGAATTTCTGAGTGGAACAGGGAGGGAAAGAAGGAAGGTGACTTTTGCATATTCATTCCCTCCTCCCATGTAGCCCCATCATGGTCCCCATCGGTTCCCTTGGAGGACCTTATGGGCAATTTGGCAGGTGATGCAAATGACTGCAGTGAGAGGGTGAATCAGTGAAAATAATAATAATAATAATAATAATAATTTATTATTTGTACCCCGCCCATCTGGCTGGGTTTCCCCAGCCACTCTGGGCGGCTTCCAACAAGGATGAAAAATACACTAAAATGTCACATATTAAAAACTTCCCTGAACAGGGCTGCCTTCAGATGTCTTCTGAATGTCAGGTAGTTGTTTATCGCTTTGACATCTGATGGGAGGGCATTCCACAGGGTGGGCGCCACTACCGAGAAGGCCCTCTGTCTGGTTCCCTGTAACTTGACCTCTCGCAGTGAGGGAACCGCCAGAAGGCCCTCGGAGCTGGACCTCAGTGTCCGGGCAGAACGATGGGGGAGGAGACGCTCCTTCAGATATACTGGACCGAGGCCATTTAGGGCTTTAAAGGTCAGCACCAACACTTTGAATTGTGCTCGGAAACGTACTGGGAGCCAATGTAGGTCTTTCAAGACCGGTGTTATATGGTCTCGGCGGCCGCTCCCAGTCACCAGTCTAGCTGCCGCATTCTGGATTAGTTGTTGTTTCTGGGACACCTTCAAAGGTAGCCCCACGTAGAGCGCATTGCAGTAGTCCAAGCGGGAGATAACCAGAGCATGTACCACTCTGGCGAGACAGTCTGCAGGCAGATAGGGTCTCAGCCTACGTACCAGATGGAGCTGGTAAACAGCTGCCCTGGATACAGATTTGACCTGTGCCTCCATGGACAGCTGTGAGTCCAAAATGACTCCCAGGCTGCGCACCTGGTCCTTCAGGGGCACAGTTACCCCATTCAGGACCAGGGAATCCTCCACACCTGCCCGCCTCCTGTCCCCCCAAAACAGTACTTCTGTCTTGTCAGGATTCAACCTCAATCTGTTAGCCGCCATCCATCCTCCAACCGCTTCCAGACACTCACACAGGACCTTCACTGCCTTCACTATAACTTCCTCCTCATTCTACTGAATTAAAAAATCTTCCATTCGTGGAGGGACACCATTGGATACAACCCAGTAAACTTAGTTTCCTTTGCCAAGTAACCATCAACAGCCCTGATTTAATCTACCCAATGTTTGTTGCATTCTTTCAGAGAAAAAACTAGCATGTCTGACCACAAAGCCACTGCCAGCTATCAAATTAGTCTCAGAGAACATTAGTATGGAGCAAGAATACATAATGCAGCTTAGTATGTCTTTGAAACCGAGGAATATTTTATCACACTTCTTCCCAATATGATCTCATAAGTACATTTCTCACCACACTGTTAAGTCATCCCATTCTTTCCTTGGGTATTGGCAGAATGAGGCTATCTGTGTGGAGGTGCTGATGCTGCCGACTTTGGCCCTATGTCTTGTCTTGTACTACAGCTTTTACCTTCTGGCCACAGGGGGCACCTGGCTCCAGCTGTACACTGGTAGCTCAACAGCTAGAATTCTTAATAGAGAATTTGGGTCTGCATTTGTAGTAAACACTGTGTAGAAAAAAAGAAAGGGTAGCTAAGCACTGTGGTTTTTTGCATTCGCTTTATATGGTCTGTTTCAATATGTCCTGCCTCTATAAACATCCTAATGTTTTGCTTCTGAATCTTATGAAGTATTTTTAATGTTGAATCGATACATTTTTGCAGCCATTCTCGCATTTTCATCTGCCTGCTTTCCAATACGAAATGGGCCAAGCACAGCTATACTCGCAAAATAACATATAGCTTTGCGTCCTTACATTGTGTTTTTATTTTTCACAGCATGCCATGCCATTCTGGAGGATCACAAGTCACTCTGACCTTATGGCCCTTCATCATGCCTTGGAACTGGAGTACTTATAGTAGCACTTTGTAACCCCAGAACTTCCCTTGCGCCCATGGACAGTGTGCCTGCAACTTGTGTCATTGCTGGGCTACAGAAATTTGTGATTTCATCATGTTGATGTACAGCTGCAACTGGTCTCAACCTTTGCCCTAGCAGTAAATGGAGGAGCATGTCTCTCGTCTTCAGAAACAGCTGTTGATTCTAGTACTGTGAATCTAATGAAAACAAGCCATGATGAGAATGTTTAACAGTGTGTCCTTATCACATTCACCATACTGAAACGTTCATACCTGTGAAGAGACTGGGAAGTGCTTTGTGGTTTCTAGATTCTTCATTGTGGCGCACATACACCTTCTTAAATACAACAAACTTGATTGCACAACAAAAGACTGAGCTTTTTCTTTTCTTTTTAAGAATCCCATGCATACATTTCTTGAAAAGGTTTACTTTCCCCCACCCCCACCCCTCTCTTTCTCTCTCCCTCTTTTAGTTTCTCAGACCCAGGGTACTCTGTAAATCTTTACTTATTTATGAACAGACTCTGTTTTGGCACCATCACCTAAATGTGGAAATGTATGATAAATGAAAGGCTGTAATGAGTGTTTGCCTTCTGATAACAAATTGATTTTGAATTTTAGCACATTGCAAAGTAGTTTAAAGTATGTCTAATTTAAGCAAATAGGTACATCACTGAGACAATCGTGTACAGGAAGAATGTTTTGGTGTAAATTTGTAATGAATGGATGACGTTTTACATATTGTTTAGGCAAATACTATTGAAAGGTAGTAATGGCTTTTTGGTGAAATATGAGGCAGTGTATGCACAAACTATTGTGCTGTGCCTTATGAAAGTATTGTGTATAAATATGTAGATAATTGATATTTTTTTTTTAGATCAATTTGTCAAGACCAAAAGCATGGATGTCAAGTGTCAATAAGGAATCACTTTTTATTCTTTCTGTTCTTTCTTCTGGTTTTTTCATTGGCAAATCTATAATATCTAAACATACCTCCCCCACTTGCACCATGCCCATCATGGGCTTCTTGTTTACATTTTGTACTTGCCTATAAGTGCAAAATATATGGGCCTCACATCAGGTTAGAATGGTTTACGTGTTTAAATTGCCAGTTTTCTTGACAAAATACCTATGTTTGATGAAGGCTTGATCTGGCTCTGTTTCAGTGTGTTTTGCCAAAAGAAGCAGCAATTTAAATACACATGTGTAATTTCAACTGATGTCATTTTTTGCTCAGGTATTATACCTGAGTACAAATGGTATAGTCTTGAAGTGATCTCTTTTGTTTAATTGGCTTTACTGCTAAACACTGAATGTGGGAGAAGTAAATAATTTATCTGTTGATTCCCCACCCCCCAAAAAGGTAGAGGACTGGGTTTTTTAAAAGTATGTCATGTAACATATCTTGACTTATAGAAAAATCGGAACAAAGTGTTCATGCACTGAAAAATTAAAACTGAATGCAACCACTTTATTTTCAAGTGCAAAGGGAGAGGTCTTTCTGAGATCTAGTGAGTACATACTAAATTAACTATGGCTCATAAGAAACTTATTGCTGTCTCAGTCCCTTTCTTCTCAAAAAAGTAATAATTTTTTGCTTGAATATTTAAAATGCTTTAAACCTCACACAGATCTGTTGAAAAACGGGCAGAATGTAATGACAGTTCTAGTTTCGCAATGAGCAGCTGTCAAGCAAACTGATGTAACACTGTGATAACCTAGTAAAATATCAGGTGGATGGGGCAAAGCATGGCTGTGAGTGTTGGTTTGCATTAGCTGTTGAAACAGTTCATGCCCCCAGCCTCCCCTACCTTTATTGTGAGAGTACCCCCCCCAAAAAAAAAGTGGCTTACAGTAAGTATTGAAATTATTATGCAGCTCAAAAATAAGCAAACACTGATTTTGTAAAACCTTCAAACTTTGAGTGTGAGAATTTTGGCACACAATTCTTTTACCTTTAGGCCCACAATATGAAATTAGAAACTGGCAAATGTCTGGTGCATCCTTAATTTTAACCAGGAACCAGATTTTTCTATTGGTCCATTGCCGGCAATGGGCATAGTAAAAATAGTCATTGCCAATTTTGTTAAGACTGTTTGTAACTAGCTTCTATTACATTTGAACTGTTCCCATCTTCTGTAACATATGAAGATCATGAACAATCTAGTCACTTTCTTTAAATATTATCAATGTGATTCTCTTAACCATGGTTAACATCCTCTTCCCTCCCCAGAGAGAATTCCTCCCTCCTGCTGGTAACTGGGGTAAGGTAATACATTAGCATCAATGTCATTACGGTTAGGGGTAACCAGTTTCCTCAGTTGGGTTTACTGGGCTGCAATCCTACACTCTTACCAGGGAGTAAGCCCAACTGAACCCAGTGGGATTTATTTCTGAGTACATGCACAGGATTCTATTAAGGTGGTAATGTGAGATTTGCAGATCAGAGGGTTGGGAGAAGGGAGTACCTGATCCTGCAACCTGCCCCATATCTTGTAAATGTGGTTAAGGGAAGGCCTTTGATACAGCTGCATGTGGTTTATATGGCTCCCCCCCCCCCCTTGTTCTTTTTTTGCCTAAACCTTGGTACTTTTTTCCATTGGTGTCTTTGTTAGACTTCAGCAGCAGTTATTTTAGTCCTTTCTTAAAGTTCCTGTTGTTTTTTGCAACATAAACCAGCTTTTAAGCCAGCTACAAGCAAACATAGTAACTGTGAGGTAAACACCCTATTTTTGTGGAAGATGCATACTGCTGCTACACTTTATAATTATGTTATGGATTGTTTCAAATTGTTTGATTTTAAATATCCCCCCCCCAGCCTTCAATAACTTTATGTACCAAGAGCAATCCAATTCAGGGACTACTCACAGTCTGTAAAGTTTAGCACATATACACAAATCTTTTAATGACAGGGGCTGTAATTAGTTTTTTCCCCTTTTTTTGCTTTAAGCAAAATAGAGATGAACTTTCCCCCCTTTGTTTCAATTTTTTGTAGTCAACATGCTGACTAAAAAAAAGTTTGTCTGGGCCTTATTGTACAAAAAGTGTGTTGTGTCCACAACTGTGTACAGAAATTTTTCTTCCTTCATTTTGTGTTTAAATTAATAAAATTGATTTGTGACATATTAAAGAGTTTTATCTTGGATGTATTTGATTTCTCCCATCCCTTAATACATATTTGCTCAGACTACTGCTTACAGTTGCCAGAGATTTGCACCTGGATGTAGGAAAGAAAATTCAAGTTCAAACATCCACTTATTTTTTAAGTTAAGCTACACCCTATCGGCATAAGCTTTTCTTGTAAGGAAAAATATGCTGCTCTTGAGTTCCCTGGCTGAAATTTAGGTTACAATATTAACAAAGAAAAAATACGTTCTCATAATTCAGTCCCCAAAAGAATTATGTGCTTCAAAATTGTTTTATTTCAACTTCCCTTGGAGTTACAAAGGCCAACCCAAGCATTTGCTGTGAGTCTCTTGGCAGAGTTGCACAATATCCATATAGAAAAGGGCCTGTTGAGGGCTAAGCTAGTCTCCTTAGAGTAGGAGATTTGATCAGGGCCTCAGCAAAAGAACTTTTGTGGTGGATGGCAGGACTCATGAGAGAAGGTGTTCCCTGAGATAATCAGGACCCAAGTCATTTAGGACTTTAAATGAAAAAGACGGCATTTTGAACTGAGCCTGGAAACAGTCAGTGCATATGCTCAAAGCAGGTAATAACTTTCTGTCCTGATAGCAGAGTATATAACCCAAATTGTGGGGAGGAGGGTTGGTAGTAGTTCATTTTGAAAGGACACACACACACACACACACACACACACACTGTTTTTTGCTCATTTTAAAAAGCTAGCTTCACTTCTGTTTGTTTAAAAAGAAGAAAGATCATTGCTGGATCCGTATTGGGAATATATGAAACAAAATGACAATGTAAGCACTGACAGGTTGGTTTGAGAGTTTAGCCGATGTTATACGTACCAAGTAATCAGAAACGGAACCCCAGACCACAAATCAGAAAGCAATGCAAATGCCTACAAGACTACATACACCAATTCAAAACAAATGCCCACAAGGTTTCAACCACAACAGGAGATAGCATGACATCAGCCCAAGGCAAGACTTCATCAGTGGAACAGGCAGATCATCCTGCTCTCTGTTGTCCAGCGGGTTCTTCTTTGAAGCTGCACCTTCAGTTGACACAACTGGACCTAAGTGTGTCAGGTGTTCACATTCGCTTACCTTCTCACCCCCCCTTTTTTTATCACCCTCCTCCCCTTAAGCTAGAATTTTCCATTCCCTGTCCTTGCAAAAATTGACTAGTGACCTCACAGGACGTTTGCAGGGGGTTTTTTTTAGCTGATGCCTATACTATGAGATATACCCACACAAAACGTATCTGTGCTTACACAAAGTGCCTAGGTGTAAGAAGTTCCCTTAAGATCCAAAGGCATGATCTTTAACCTATTTTTCTAATGCCCCTCACCATTGAGCTTGAATATCCCCTCATTGTTTTCTTGACCCTTCCCTTGTATACACATTACTACCTCTTTGTTACTTTCCAAATCCTGCCAGCTCTGCATAGCTCTGGTCCCAACTTTTTAGCATCCAGTCCAGGCATGATCTGCATATTCCAACCATCTGTATATTTTTGTTAGCTGCAAGCGTTAAGTATAAATGTCACACTGATTCAGAGCAAATACTTTGCTCATGTCAGGGCAGTTTGACCAGGATAGAGGTATGTGTGTATAGAACAGGAAATTAAAAGTGATGTGATTTGGCTCGGGTGTCTCAAAATGAGATAAATATTTTATTTTAGCCCATAAAATATTTTCAGTACACAGCACCATGAAATTCAAAGAAGCAAATAAAACATTCTCTCTCTTTTTTAAATGATATTTATTAAAATTTCAAGAATTACAAAAAGAAAAAAATGAACATACCACGTTAAACAAAAACAAAGCAACACACCACAATATATAAAAAAGGGAAAAAATTAAATAAAACCCATTAACCAAAAAACAAAATTAGAAAAAACACACCATCAAATCTACTTTCTGCTCTTTCATTAGCTTATTTCCTTAACCTCTTCACACCTCCCTTTTTTTGTGTTCTAGGTCGATTGTCTGTTTCAGCAAATTTCCTCTTTTAAAATTTTTGTCCTGTAAATTGTCTTAATATAATGTAATTTTACTTTTCCTCCTTTCACCAATTAACAGTCAGTTATTCCCAAATCCTTTATATCCTTCCTGCTAAAATCATATAATATTATTCCAACATCCTTCTAACAAATATTAATTTTACAATGTTTCTGTAAATAGTCTTTAAATTTCCTCCAGTCTTCTCCACCAACTCTTCTCCCTGGTCTCGGATTCTGCCAGTCATTTCCGCCAGTTCCATGTAGTCCATCACCTTCATCTGCCATTCTTCCCGGGTGGGTAGATCTTGTGTCTTCCAATACTTTGCAATGAGCATTGTTGCTGCTGTTGTGGCATACATAAAGAAAGTTCTGTCCTTCTTTGGCACCAATTGGCCGACCATGCCCAGGAGAAAGGCCTCTGGTTTCTTGAGAAAGGTATATTTAAATACCTTTTTCATTTCATTATAGATCATCTCCCAGAAGGTCTTAATCCTTGGGCACGTCCACCAAAGGTGAAAGAATGTACCTTCAGTCTCTTTGCATTTCCAACATTTATTATCGGGCAGATGATAGATTTTTGCAAGCTTGACTGGTGTTATGTACCACCTGTATTTTCATTATATTCTCTGTGGGCAAATAAAACATTCTCATAAGAAGCATGCATACATCAAATTAATGGTTTATGCATACAACCAGGGTTTGGTCATTTATGACAGTTTTTGGAAATTGAACAGGAGACAGATATGCTTATATACTCCATCTCTTCTGTTTTAGGCGTAATAGGTAATGGTTGTGACCAAAATAGTAAAGGGTAATAAATTGCAATGTAGGATTCTCATAGTCTAAGGCTACCTTCTTCAATTAGTCCTCCCATATATGCTACAGTGGCTCTATGGGATAGGCCTCCTAACAACAGATGGAGAGGGAGCCTTTCTAGTAGGGCTGAATTTCAACCAGTCCAATAAGTCATATGGTTTTTCTCCATAGCAACTCATGGGAGAGGCCTTGTTGCTGAGTGATGTAGAGAACAGGAAAATGGAAGAAATACCTCCATGAGGTCCAATATAAAATATGTAGGGGACAGGAAAGAGTGTGTGGCTTTGAGATTTTGAGGAGGGAATTTTTTGAGGAGGGGATTTTTTAAATCTGACAAACCAACCAGATGGGAGGGGTATAAATAATAAAATTATTATTACTATTATTACTAAATTGCTTGAAGTTTTCAGCATGAGGCCTGTGCCTCATTAACCCCAGTGGATCAACCCGCACTGGTACCAACCTCCTGAAATTGAGGACGAACTTCACTGTCATTGATCTGGTCTTCACAACGTATTGGGTTGGGAAGCATCCAGTTTTGGGGAAGATGGTTATCATACCATTGCCATGGACATTTCCCTGGTGAGGCTTGGATTGGCTGTGGCTGATCCCTCTCTCCCCCCTGCCAGTGGGATGGGGGACCTATTAATATGGTCCAGCTCAGGAGGTATTCCTGACTGCTCTTGGGGAGCTTCCAATGATTTGGCTGGCACACCTGTTGATGCCTTAGTCTTGTTGTGTTATGTCAAGATGAGGAGGGCTCATCTACCCCCGCTCTCCGATCTGGTGCAAGTTCTTGGTACATTGAGGAGTTCAAACTATGAAACAGGTTAGAGGCACATGTGGTGCAAACCCAGTAGTGAATGCAACTCAACAAAGGTTAGAGGAAGGGGGATTAAGAAATAATAATATTAATAATAATAGTTTTTATTTCCATGTTGACCAAAATGCCTTTACAATGAATGCCAAGATGTGCCACCTCCACTCTGGAGCACTTAAGGTCCCCAATATCTGTTTTCCTTTCACTTAGTATTGCACCATGGTGCTATGCTGCAGTTGGCAATAGCTACAAAGCCATAACCCACCAGAATGCCTATATTACGCAAATCCAATTGAAAACACATGTAAACGTAATAGGCCGTATAGTAACAATTACAAAGTTACAGTTACAGATAGGTAGCCGTGTTGGTCTGCCATAGTCAAAACAAAAAAACAAAAAAAAATTCCTTCCAGTAGCACCTTAAAGACCAACTAAGTTAGTTCTTGGTATGAGCTTTCGTATCTGAAGAAGTGTGCATGCACACGAAAGCTCATACCAAGAACTAACTTAGTTGGTCTTTAAGGTGCTACTGGAAGGAATTTTTTTTTGTTTGTTTTAATTACAAAGTTATTTACTAGAACTACTTCTCAAAAATTAGATACCACTTCTCATAATGTCACAACCAAACTCGTGACATAATATAATAAAAATATAACTTTTCGGTTGACCACTAAGTCCAGTATGTACAAAATACAAGTCCTACACAGTGGTACCTTGGGTTACATACGCTTCAGGTTACATACGTTTCAGGTTACAGACTCCACTAACCCAGAAATATTACCTTGGGTTAAGAACTTTGCTTCAGGATGAGAACAGAAATCGTGTAGCAGCGGCGCAGCGGCAGCAGGAGGCCCCATTAGCTAAAGCAGTGCTTCAGGTTAAGAATAGTTTCAGGTTAAGAACAGACCTCCAGAACGAATTAAGTTCTTAACCCGGGATACCACTGTATAGTCAGTGCCATAGTACATTCTTTTCTAATTTCTTCATCTCTCTTGTATTTTTCTGTCTGACCTATTCCTTAGAAGAGTGGCATGAAATAATCTTCTAAGTGTCCGATAAAGATGATTGGGTTGGCAGACTAAAGAAACTGGCACTGATGGATGCTGGCACAGGCAGACAAGACAAGGATTCCTGGATATTCCCCTGCTTTGCCCAAAGGTGCTTCATCAGCTGTGCATAGTTCTAAATCATATAAAAATAGACACTTTGTAGTATGAAAGCTACATAAATTCCAATGTAACATACAAGGATATAAAGAATGTACATACCGGTACTATATGTAACAGCTACATGAAGCTTAGGGACGCGGATGGCGCTGTGGGTCAGCGGGTTGAATCCCAGCGACGGGGTGAGCTCCCGTTGCTCGGTCCCTGCTCCTGCCAACCTAGCAGTTCAAAACCATGTCAGAGTGCAAGTAGATAAATAGGTACCGCTCCGGTGGGAAGGTAAACGGCATTTCTGTGCACTGCTCTGGTTCGCCAGAAGCGGCTTAGCCATGCTGGCCACATGACCCGGAAGCTGTACACCGGCTCCCTCGACCAATAAAGTGAGATGAGCGCTGCAACCCCAGAGTCGGTCACGACTGGACCTAATGGTCAGGGGTCCCTTTACCTTTACTTTACATGAAGCTTATTTGTAATGAATTCTCAGTCGTGGTGAACCAGTAAGTCTGAGTATTATATAAGATGGGACCACTGACTAAGGCAACATATATGGCCTATTATGTTTACATGTGTTTTCAATAGCTACAAAGCAGCACTGACTCACAGCATTGAACGGCTAGAGTGCTTTGGGTCAACTCATGGTGCTACATTTGTGTCACTGCTTTGGTAATAATAATAGTAATAATAATAATAATAATAATAATAATAATAATAATAATAATAATAAATTTTATTTATATCCCGCCCTCCCCAGCCAAAGCCGGGCTCAGGACGGCTAACAACAATAAAACAGTACAACAGTACAACACAACACTCTAAAATCATTCATTATAAAATTAATTCAAATCAAACCAATGGCTACCATTGGGCCAGAGCTCAAGGTCAGGCTGTGCCCTGGCCAAAGGCCTGGTGGGACAACTCTGTCTTGCAGGCCCTGCGGAAAGATGTCAAGTCCCGCAGGGCCCTAGTCTCTTGTGACAGAGTGTTCCACCAGATCGGAGCCACAGCCGAAAAAGCCCTGGCTTTTGGGTCTCATCCTAGCACAGTCATTCACAGTAGACTACTAGGCTACACTATGAGCTTTTAAAAAAGAAGTCTTGTTAACACAATGTTAAGGCATTATTTCAAATGAAACTTACATTTCTATAAAGGTATCACTAATCAGTTTGTCATCTGGATTTAAAAACCATGTGCTCAGGAGGATTATCACCAGGAAGCTGGAGGCTTACAAATTCCATGTCCTTGTACTCTTTAGAAAGAATACCACAAGCATGCAAAGGAAAGCCACAGTCTAAGAATTAAGGCTGTGTGTCATGTTGAATCGTCTCTTTTTTTGCCAGCATGTTTTGAGCATTACTCGTATAGTTAAAGAAAAGCCTGACCAGAGACAATTTTAGAGCTCAAAATCATGCCAGATACACAAGTTTTAAAGCTTAGACTCCATACTGAGACAGATGAAAGAGTGTTTAAGCAGCTTTGGAAAATATCCAGAGTTAAAGATTTTCCTACACGTTTCGGGTACTTCATTCAACTGCATCTAGAATGGAACAAAATATATTATTGTGTGATTGAAGTATTAAATTCCTATTGTATCAAATACCAGTGCTGTGACACTGGAACATTTGAACTTAAGAGGTTAAAGTGAGAGGCTATGTTTGCAGACCCTCCAAGCATTCCTATTTTCCAGGGACATCCCTGATTTAGAGAAGCCGTCCTGGTTTCTGATTTGATCCCAGAATGTCCAGCTTTTTCTTAGCATGTCCCTATTTTCATTAGAGAAGTGTTGGTGGGTATGGAGTTATCTGATCCCCAAGCTGTCTATAGGGAAGTTTTGTTTAATGTTTAATGTTTTATTATGTTTTTATATATGTTGGAAGCTGCCCAGAGTAGCTGGGGCAACCCAGTGAGATATGTGGGGTATAAATAGTAAAATTCTCATTATGGAATGGGACGTCCCTATTTTCATCGGAGAAATGTAGGAGGGTATGTGTTTGAAACACCAAAGGTGAATTTTACAGTGTGAAACCATTTTACAGTCAAGATTCCTCTTGTTCAGGTAAGCACTTGTGCTGTTGCACAGGAGAAAAGACAAAATGAAACACAATTCTTCAGTAAAACAGTTTGCAAAACATCTGAAACCGAATAAAGCAACAATTGATTTGATGGTTTAGTCTAATTATGTTGTAGCATCTAATGAAAATATTTGAACTCAGGCTTAAACATGGACCTTTATGTTAAACATGCTCATTATATGACAGCCTGCTTTCTCCAGGACTCCTGTAGATACGATACACAGTTCTTCAGTGAGGCAAAGTGTACAAAGACCCTCAACTGAGTAAGGATACTGAACAACTATCAACCTGGTACATGTGCCTGTAGTGGATCTTGAACTGGTGAGGAATGTCAGAGAAGCATTTGGTTAGGCATCACAACCTGACTCTGACCAGAGGAAGTAACTACAGGATAAGTAGCCACACCTGCCAAAAGTGCCGATAAAAACTGTGCTCTTCCATCAAAGGTTCTAGGAGAGCTGTCACTGCTGTGTATAACTGCCTTCATCTTTCTTTCCCTCCGCCGTTGTTTCACCCTACCCTTATGTTCACAGGAACCAGGTTTTAGTAGCATTAACTATATACTTGATTCCTTTCAAGCAAGAGTAATTTGGAAGAGAGCAGATTGATTTATATGAATTCATCTCTCTGCAGACTTATTGTGTAGCCCTGGGTGACTTTCTGGGTTTCATCCAAACTAATAAAGGAGGCCCATTAAAATTAATGGTCCTATGTTAGTCATATCCCTTAATTTCAATTGGTCTACTCTGACTAATGTTGGAGACAACCCACTGCGATCATTCAGTCACCATCTGTAAAATGGGAATAATGGCACCCTACTTTAGAGGGGTGCTGAGACAGCAAACAATAAAACTTTAAATTTTTCTGTATATAAATTACTTGGAAAAATTATAGCTTTGTTGGAAAGCTTGAAGTCTCTGTGTCAAACTTGAACACATAGAGTAGCTAAAAAACTTTACTCCCTCACTGTTGAAAAACTACCTTGCTCACTTAAAAACATTATGTATTTCTCTCCTGTTTTAGGGACTCCTGCTTCAATAGTAGACCTGTGCATTGTGCCTTTGGAATGATTACCTTGATCTGTGTTATCATTCAAGTCCCCATCTGAAAACATCATTAATTTAAATAGAGATTGAAATAAAATTCCATTCATGCTTAACTCTCCAATGTGGTTTTGAAAAACCTTTCTTCTTTAGCCAGTCTTATGTTACATACTAGATGGTCTTTGCTTTGACCACCTCATAAAAAAGACTCATAAATACTTTTCATGTGTTACCTAAACTAGCGGTACTCCCTAGGGCACAGTGCCCTTTAAAAACATGTATATTTCTTAGGCATTTCTAAGCCAGTAGCAGAGGTAAAGGTATGTTTTAACACAAGGACACCATGCTCTGATACAACAACCAGATCACAGTCTTTGTTTCTACTCTTTGTTGGCAAGAACAAAAGGTGTGTATGAATATACATATGTAAACACACACCACACACATATATAATTTGATACTATCATATAGATTGGTTGATATCTAGATATATTGTTTATTTATGGAGGGTTGCACTCAAATACCATGTGTCTGTGTGCCACATTACTGACATATACCTTCTTTTGAGGCCCTCCAAGATGCAAAAAGCATCCCTAGCTTTTTGCAATGCAGGTACGCACACTCACCTCAACAAATTCTTTCCTTCAGCACTGACCCTTCTTGTTTTTGCAGCAAGTTGAGAAATCTCATATTGAGAGCATAAATGGAAAGCTCTCTTGTATGACATGGGCAGCAGAAAATGTTGGTGTTAGTTGATGTTTTGCATTTTACATGACGGTATACAGAAAATATGCTATCTGGTTCGGCATTGTTATATAAGCTGGTTTATATATATTTCTGTTATTGAGTTACTGAGGATTGGATCCCAATGTGCACAGTGGAAGAGACTTGGATCCAGCAGAGCGTTTGCCAAATGAAAGAGAGCTTCAAAGGCAAGGGGAAGCTGAGTACCCCCTTTTCTGTTCACCTCTGAATCCATCCACACAAAGCATCTCACAGCAATTAAAATATAATACAATTAATGTTCAGTACCTAATGCTGCTTCAGGTGTTCCAGTCTGGAAGCATGATGAAATGTAGCTGCTGCCTCATTTTTTCAATCTAAAGTTCAATTTCCCACATTTCTTCATCGATTTGCAGAAATTCACAAATATGTCAGTATTTCATTGCATATTTCTCCCAATATACACATATTTGCAAGCAAATTTCCATGATATTGTTGGTAATTTTTCACTATTGTGTGCATTTAAACCCTACTTTCCCCTAATATAAGCATTTTGTACACACATTTTGGTTGGAAACCTGCATTACAAAATTCAGAGAAGTGAAAAATTCAAAGGACAGATGCATATTTTTTTTAAGTACAAATTAGGCAGGTTCACAGTAAAATGCTAAACAAACCACAAATTTCCCTCCATCCTAGTTGTAATTAACATTCTAATGAGCAAAATCCTATGGAGGTTTACTCAGAACGAATACCATTGGCTTCAATGGGTCTTTTTTCCCTCTTACTGCAATTGTTATCTGTTATAGCCTAATTAAGAAAAAAACCTGTCAGAAAAAGGGAGCACTGCTTTCTTTTGAGTGCCATATACATGCATTATGTTATACACATGAACTTGGAAGGGATGAGTGGGATTCTGCAAATGTATTGTAGCTAAGGAAGTGAAGAACATGACACCTAAGTAGTGACATATTAGCATGTTTTGTTTTGTTGCTTTAAAGATGTCTTCCCCAGAAACCATAAACTCACTCGCACTGGGCACCAAGTTTTCTAGGATCTTCATATCTCAAGTAAAATAAATGTGATCGGTATTACAGTGTTTGGTAACTTTGGTAGGGAAACTGTGTCCTGCCTAAGAAGAAAACAGGATGACCTTTGTTCCAGAGTTTCATAGACTCGCCCATTCCAATTTGAGCTTAAGAGTGGACTATGATTCTCCTCAGTCCCAACTAACAATGCTTATGGCCAGGGATGATGGGAATTGTATGGCAACAACTGGAGGGCCACAGGTTCCCCACCCCTGGTGTAATCTATTAGCTGAAAACAGCATTCTCCACCACACTGACAAACTCATATGTATACAAAGTGTATACATACAGGTGTAGGTTGGGGTGGAATTTGCCACTGAAACCCTGTACCAGCAACATCACCCTGTGAGTTCTGTGTACTCAGGCAGGAGCAGTGAAATAACTGGTGATGCTCAGATACTCCCTACCAAGCATAGTTTTTCCCCCTACTTAGTAAAGGCAGCAGCGCATCTCCAACCCACTCTAAACAATCATACAAAGAATCTAGCGCTCTATTAATGGCTACTTTTATGAAGCTATTAAAACCCAAGAGAAAGGCTGCATGAACTGATGTACCCCATAAAGAGACAGCTGATGTTTTATTTAATGTGATAATTAAAACTTTTACAAGACGCTCCCCAGGCCTGTACTATAATAGCCGAGTTTCAGCTGAATGCCCGAAGCAACAGGTTTAGTAAGTGTCCAGGAGATGAATTTTTAATATATCCAATAAAAGTTTAAACAGATTTAAACATAGAATCGTTCTTCATAATCTTCTGAGCCCAAAGGGTTCATGGTACAACAGAAGTTTACCCATTTGTATGCCAATACTACAAAAGGCTTGTCTGCACAGGCTGGAAACCTGTGCCATGTCCTATTAATTAAATAAATACTTCAGTTTATATAGCTGTACATCTCTTCCCAACACTCACCCCTTGAAATTACTTTGTGCACATTCACTTTTAGATCTGACGCTCTGACCCTGTCCAGTTATGTCCCTCTATTATTTAACCCAAATGAGAACATCATTAACTCATGACTTGGTACCTTCTTCGGTACCTGCAAATATCTCCTGCACTTTCCTTGGCTAACAGTTTTCCCTCAAAAGACAAGCTGAAAAGCAGTTTTTAGGTGGGGCTGTATTTCTGCAAGCGTACAACTATCTTCTTTTGTGCCAGAAGCAACAGAACTCACACATAGGAGGAGCTATGTGACACAGATCTGTGCCAAAAGTTAAATAACAGTGAGTTGTTTATAAATGATGCAGACAAAGAACTAGAGAAGGGGAGGGAGATGACATTTCAGGGACTTGAGCTCCATCTTTCCCTGCATATTGGACAGGGAACACAGGATCAGGGCGTATCTTGCGCTATTGTAACCCACTGGTGTACAAAACATTATTGACATAAAACCACAGAATCGAATGAACGAAGACATTACCACACCAGATGAAATGAATTTAACTTGTTGTGACACCATGCATGGGAAGAAGGTGGCACAGCCTAAGCTGGTAATTTGAGATGAATCTCTTCCATAGTTCTAGCTGGTTTTTTCTTAACTATGCCTGGAAACCAGCAGTGATCATACGAGGGTTGGGGAACCTGGGACCTTGTAGATGTTGTCAGCCTACAGTTCCTGTCGCCCTTGAGCGTTGGCTGTCCTGGCTGGGGGCTAATGGAGGTGGAGTCCAACACCTTCCGGAGGCCTCCTGGGTTCCCCATCCCTGCAGTGAAGGGACTTGTTCATCTCTACCCTTTTGTGAAGATCTCCAAACCCCATACACATTAATAGGCAAACAAAATGGCCCTAGTTATTCTAGTGGTGACAGCTTTAGGATTAGACAGATTTACTGAGGATAGGACTGTCTCTGAATAGCTGTTGCTAGGAGTCACAAATGGGGGGAGTGTGTTATATAACCAGTTTGTGGGTTTCCCACAGACATCTGGTAGGCCACTGCGGGAACAGGAGATTGTGCTAGATGGGCGTTTGGTCTGATCCAGCAGGGCTTTATGTTTCTTGTGAATGGAGGTGGCACATTAATTGATACTAGCACATAATGCTCTTTTGAAACTTGACCTCAGCCCAATAGTCTGACTCATTATTCCTTTTTAATTTCCAGCATGATTAAGTGGCTTTGTACAGAAGTGGAGGGGGTAATCTTCTGTTGCTTCATTGCCAAAATTTGTTTAAGGATTAAGCAACCTAATAATTTAAATCAGTTTTTTCCCAGCTCAGGCTTGGTCTCTTGTCACCACCCACATCTGCATGGAATAGTGGATCTTGATTGGAGCCAGGATCCAGCAGAGCTTACTCCTGTCAACCCACATTCCACGCAAATGCTCAGCTCTGAAATCTGCAAAGCAGAGAGGCTCTCTGAGCATGCGCCAGGGTGTCTTTCCTCCTACATGTGTAACTAAATCCCATCTGGGGTTACAGCAAAGCCTGTCAGGTCAGATTGTATAACTTCCAGACAATCTTAAATTCTTTTGCTCTGGAAATCAGGCACTGCAGAGTGTGTGATTGCTGCTTTCCTCCCTCCACAGTATTAACTAAAATAAAATTCAGCATGACTGGTGGAAATTGCGTTGGTGAAGCTTTTCATGGCATGTAGATAAAGTTCGCATCCACACCATACATTTAAAGCATGTGGCTTTCCCCAAGGAATACTAGGAACTGAAGTTTACCCCCTCACAGAGCTACAATTTCCAGCACAAACTACAATTCCCTCGATTCTTTGGGGAAAGCACTGAGGATGATCAGCATCACAGTAGGCAAAGACCCTTTCCTCCTCTGCTTCAATTCTGATGAAAATAGCGCCTTTGACGTTGATATCTGCAATGAGAGGAAAGTCCTTATCAGCCCCACCAACAACTGCTAGCTGCATTTTTTTAAGGTGCACATTAAATGCAAAGCTGTATTTAACATCCATGTCTAGTTGGATCATAGGAGAATGAGCATTTTAAAATTCTGCCTGATCAGAATACTATTTGGTCCCATTCACCATTTCACACGGACTGGGAGAGGCCGTGTTCCATGACAGATGTGAAGACTGCTTGAAATGTTCCCATCCCGGATTCCCCACTTTTTTCTTCAGCATACCTGCTAGGCAAGTTTGTCTCATATATATATATATATATATATATATATATATATATATATGTATGTGTGTGTGTGTGTGTGTGTGAGAGAGAGAGAGAGAGAGAGAGAGAGAGAGAGAGAGAGAGAGAGAGACAAACTTGCCTAGCAGGTATGCTGAAGAAAAAAGTGGGGAATCCCACTGTACCATATACAGTGATAGCCAATTCTATACCCTCTAGGTGTTAAAATCTCAGCCAGCATGGTCTATGGACAGGAATTCTGGGAGAAAAATCCACATCTTCTGTACACATCTCTTTGGTAAAGGTACCAAAATGAACAGTGATGCTTATCTTTATTCAGACTTGCTTCCTATTCCCAGAGCCTTGGTATTCTCCCCACTTCTGTCATAAGAACATAAGAAGCACTTGCTGGATGGTCCATTTAGTCCAATACCCTGTCCTCACGGTGGCTGACCCATGGGAAACTTTGCAAGCAGGATTTGAGAACAAGCGCACTCTCTCCTTACGTGGTTTCCTGCAGCTCATGGTCAGAAGCACTGCTGCCAACCATCGATAGTTCTCCATGTCCACACTCTGCACCTTCCATTTATTTTTTTACTTTGAAATTGCCACAGCCCTCTTCTGGGAGCCAGCATGGTGTAGTGGTTAAGAGTGGTGGGTTTGTAATCTAGTGAACCAGGTTCTTGTCTCCTCTCCTCCACATACAGCTGCTGGGTGACCTTGGGCTAGTCACACTTCTCTGAAGTCTCTCAGCCTCACTCACCTCACCGAGTGTTTGTTGTTGGGGAGGAAGAGAAAGGAGATTGTTGGCCACTTTGAGACTCCTTAAGGGGAGTGAAAGGTGGGATATCAAGTCCAAACTCTTCTTATACTTTCCAAGCACTTCCACTCTTTTCCTTACTTTCAAGAATATTTTAATGGACATTTGTGTATCAAGAAAAGAAATTTATAACCTGATTGCTTGCTAATGTGAAATGATGTTCGTCTTCTCTTTCCAGAGCTAGCTGATTTGCTCACTGAATGGCTTTTTACTAGAAGATGATAGGTGTTGGTGGCTGTCTGGAACCGTGAACAGGAGCATTCCTGTTATAGGCAAATATGTTACATAACAACATTTGTTGCAGGTCTCATTTGTATCTCCTAGGCCTGCATTTGAGCTTTTTCCTCTTCTGGTTAGACTATAAGTTTACTGTGCTGTGCACACGCACACACAAACACACGCTGATCCTTTTAGCCTGGGCTTTGTTGGTTTGTGAAGGTACACGACTTGAGGCAATGTTCCTGAAAGAGTTCTGGGAACCATGATAAATGAAAGCAATTAGTCCCTCTAATGTCAGATGCCCCATTCTTTGTGTAAATCACAAGGTAGTCTCTTGGTTTCAAGAACAGTAAATCACAGAGAAGGCATCACACCACCCTGTGAACAGCAATTTTATGGGTGCTGTTCAAAACAAACAACGTATCAGGAGAAGGGACTGTGTTTTGCATTGCCACTAATAGACTCCTTTAGTCAAATTTTCTAGAGGCAAAACTTGTGTTTCGTCAAGCGAAAGGGCCCAGTTCCAGATACTCTGCAATGCTGGTTGTCATTTTTATGCCTTAAACACATTTTGTTATTTAACGGAACATTAAAGTGGTCATTGACAATAGATTAGGTATCATATGTTTGCTCACATAAGTGGGGCAATTAACACATATTAGTAGGGCAGTTAATGGACAGTTTTCTTATTTAGCAGTTTTATTCAACAGTATATATGATATTATGCAAATGCTATCAAACATTTCTAGGATGGAGTAAGCCCAGCTTTCCCTCAAGTTTGAATAAGCCAGCCTAACACTTCATCCACACAGTATGATGAGAATTGTCAGATGTCAAGGAAATAAACAACTATCTGACTTTCAAAAGACGTCTGAAGGCAGCCCTGTTTAGGGAAGTTTTTAATGTTTGATGTTGATACTTTTTTATTAATGTTATTGGTGTTTTGTTGGGAGCCACCCAGAGTGGCTGGGGAAACCCAGCCCGATGGGCGGGGTATAAATAAATAAATATATTATTATTATTATTATTATTATTATTATTATTATTACTATTAACTAGCCTGTCTATCCATAAGTAGTGGGAATGTAACTAGTGGGACTATACCTCCTGGAATATTCAACAATAAGAGGAAAAAGAATGGGGAAGAAGTAAGGTGAGCAGGAGAATGAATGACAGATATGTAAAGGAAAGTGTCAAAAACAAGCTGAAGTAACATAATCTACGTTGGGTGAAAGATTCCAGGGGGTGGACTAAATTATCCTCATGGTCCCTTCCAACTTAATGATTCTATGCTTCTACCTTGTAAAATACCTTGGGGTAACTGCATTTTGAGATACAATTTGCAAACAGGTTCTAATTCATTTTCACAGTCATGGCATGAGAAATTGAACTGATGTTTTGTTATACAGTACATGAATTGATTGTGATAAAGCAAAGGCTGAATGTGGGAGGCATGTGGCCCAAACAACTATATGTAGATGATCACTGTACATGATTTGAATATCTGCACAGGACTTGCATCTTGCCATGCCTGGTGGCCTGGAACCTCAAGTTGCCAATGCTAACATCTCAGTTGGCTCAGCACGTTTTAATTTTCTTTGGTGTTGGCACTTTCAAAAGGAGGATGCAGGGCAGAGTCACATCCTTCAGATTTATAGCTGGATTAAATCAAAACAAAACATTCTCAACATTCCACTGTGCTCAACATGGTCCCAATTCAGCATGCTGTATTATTAAAAGGGGATTTGCAAAGCAACTGATGGTATAAGACAAATCTCCTAAGTAATCAGGGAACATGGAGAGAACCATCTACTTTATATCAAATGACAAAAAGAGAAGTGCACTTGGTTTTTCTGCATATTTAAATTCTGACCAAGAGTTTGGAGTACCGATTGATCACTCTGCTGAGCCAGCTGCCCCTTTTCAGTTCCTAAGCCATAAAGTTCTCACATAAAGAATGTTGTTAGTACACCTAGAGACAGCAAATCATTTTGAGGTGTTGAAGCAGGTGAAGATTTACTACAGGCAAACACAACTGTGGATTAACTAGTCCCTGAGGGGCCTGAAGCAAGAGTGGGTTTCGTTTGTTGACAATTTCATTAAAAAGGTTGCCCCATAAATATTAGAACTACCTCAGACTCATTCACAATATACATAAAGGGCTGTCCTGCACAGAATGAAGCAGACTTGCTTTCTGTTGATTGAACTAATGGGGGGAAATTGCAACATAGCGGATTACACAGCAGATCAACACAATACTTTTAAAGTGCATCCAACAAACATGGACTTCCCCCAAAGAACCCTGGGAAGTGTAGTTTGTTAAGGGTGCTGGGAACTGTGTCTCTGTGGCGAGTTTCTCTCTGAGTTTCCTCTAATCCAAGCATGACCGCACTATGAAATTGAGTTTCATTGTTGCCATAACATTTTAGGATTACATTTATTTCTCATATAGGAAAAGCATTGTTGACTAGTAATAGATGCATACAGAGTTAGTGCCATGCCTCATTCCATATTACTGAGCAGAATCCCCACTGGCTTTCAAAGAGCCCAGATTTTGCTCTCACCGTGAATCATGATAACACAATGCATTTGGTTTTCTTTTTTAAAAAATCCACATGCTCTGTTGCTATTCTTCCATTATAGCAACCTTGTCAACATGCCTTTTGCATTTTACTAATGGTGCTTGATTTCTAAAGCTACATATGTAAAAACCACATGAGTTGGGCTGGAAAATAAAAACATAAATAAAGCCTTCTTATTTTGATATAGTCAAATCAAAACCATTTTTACAAATGACTGGCAGATGTTTGCATTTTGTTTATACTATCAGATACGCTCATTGTCAGAGTTGGTACTTTTTGGTGAATATCATTTGTTTAGACTATGGGAGATTTTAGAGAGAGAATATTTTTCTAAACTGGTCTTTTCAAAAGAAAACCCAGACTTTCTGTGTTTTCCAAGTACCGGAGAAGTCCAAATCCTTTACAGGACATTACATTTTTGTGGTGGAATAATACCATTATAGTCACGTTATACCAGAATTGGGGTTCCTTATACACCCAGTAAGTCACTGTGGTCTGTGGGTAGGTTTCTCCTGCAAGAGCTTGGGGAAAGTGTAGGAAAGTGCAATCACCATGACCAAGAGGTTGGTGCAACTCCTCTAGGAGGAAGGTTCACAACAGTTGAAGATTTTTTGCTTAGAGAAAAGGTGAGGGAACATGACAGAGGTGTGCAGTATTATGCATGGTGTGAAGAAAGTGGATAGAGAGAAGTGTTCTCTTTTTACCATAACACTAGAATCCGAGGCCATCCAACGAATGTTGAACGTTAGAAAACTCAGGACGGAGAAAAGGCATAGTGAGTAAATAAACTATGGATTTTTCTCCCACAGGAGACAGTCATGCTCACCAACTTGGATAACTTTTTTTTTTTTTATAAATATTTATTAAGATTTTTTAAAGACAAATTCAAAAATAATCACCAATATAACATATATCATAACATATTTTCAAAACCTCTTTGGACTCCCTCACATCTCCCGCTCCCACTTACATCATCTTAAATTTTAACCAGCAAATTATCGTCTTATTTAAATTCTTAAATCCCATTCTTTTAAACATAATCTAATCGTTCTCCCAATGGTTTATATTTTCCTTGATCTACTTATCATCCTAATTCCATCTAATTTAATGGTGGTCAATTATTTATGATCTAGCATCCTTCTTAGCATTCAACCAAATTACAATACTTTTTTAAATAAGTCTTAAATTTCTTCCAGTCTTCTTCAACCTTCTCTTCTCCCAGGTCCCGGATTCTGCCAGTCATCTCGGCTAGTTCCATATAGTCTATCAGCTGCATCTGCCACTCTTCCAGCGTCGGTAGATCTTGGGTTTTCCAGTACTTAGCGATAAGTATCCTTGCTGCTGTTGTTGCATACATAAAAAATGTTCGGTCCTTCCTTAACACCTTCTGGCCGACAATACCCAAAAGGAAGGCCTCTGGTTTCTTAGTGAATGTATACTTAAATACCTTTTTCAGTTCATTATATATCATTTCCCAGAAAGCCTTCACTCTAGGGCAAGTCCACCAGAGGTGAAAGAATGTTCCTTCATTTTCTTTACATTTCCAACATTTATTATCAGACAAATGGTATATTTTGGCAAGTTTAACTGGGGTCATGTACCATCTATATATCATTTTCATTACATTTTCCTTCAAAGCATTACATGCAGTGAAGTTCAACCCAGTGGTCCACAACCTTTCCCAGTCCTCAAACATAATGTTATGCCCAATATCCTGTGCCCACTTTATCATAGCCGATTTAACCATTTCATCTTGTGTGTTCCATTTTAACAGCAAGTTATACATTCTTGAAAGTACCTTGGTCTTAGGTTCTAACAGTTCTGTTTCCAATTTCGATCTCTCCACCTGGAACCCTAACTTCTTGTCATTTTTAAAAACTTCGTTAATCTGAGCGTAATGTAACCAGTCTCGCACCTTGTCCTTAATTTTCTCCAAGCTCTGCAATTTCCAATTGTCTCCATCTTTTTCTAGTATTTCCCAATATTTTGGCCATTTGGCCTCCATATTGGGTCTTTTTCGGGCCTTGGCTTCCAGCGGTGAAAGCCACCTTGGAGTTTTATTTTCCAGTAAGTCTTTGTATTTTGTCCAGACATTAAACACTGCTTTTCTGACAATATGGTTCTTAAAGGCCTTATTGATCTTAACTTTGTCATACCATAAATATGCATGCCAACCAAAAGCATTGTTAAAACCTTCCAGATCCAATACATCAGTGTCTTCGAGAAGTAGCCAATCTTTTAGCCAGCAGAAAGCTGCGGCCTCATAGTACAACCTTAGGTCTGGCAGGGCAAAGCCCCCTCTTTCTTTCGCATCAGTTAATATCTTATACTTGATTCTTGGCTTTTTGCCCTGCCAGACAAACTTAGAAATATCTCTCTGCCACGTCCGGAAGCACTCCGTCTTGTCCACAATCTGTAATGTTTGAAACAAAAACAACATTCTTGGCAATACATTCATCTTGATAGCAGCAATTCGGCCTAACAAAGAAAGTTTCCAACTTGGATAACTTTAAAAGAGGATTAGATAAATTCATGAAGGATAAGGCTACCAGTGGCTACTAGTCACAATGGCTGAATACCCAATGATGTGAATTGCAAGTGGAGAGAGTGCTCTTCTGCTTAGGTCCTGTTTGCTGGCTTCCCAAAAGACCTCTGGTTGGCCACCGTGAGACCAGAATGCTGCAGGAGACAAGCTTTTTGCCTTTTTCAACAGGGGATCTTCTTATGCTCTTATGAGGAGTAGAAGAAGCAGAGGTGGAAAAGACTGAAGTTTACATATTGACTTGAGCTCAATCTTTGGCTGCAGGCCTTCGGTTGAATATGGAAGTCCCAACCTTCAAATTTTGGTGCACTAAAATATGCACTACGGTAAGCTAAACGGCTGTTTGGTTTGACCATATCAGGTTATCTGAAACCAGATTCTCCACAGCACTGCTCTAGCTCTGTGCCCACAGACAGGCAGTATTGATTTAAGCCTCCTTAGTCCTCAGTCCACCAATCATGCTTTTGTGAAAAGGACGTACCCAATATTGAGCATGTGTTTTGAAGCCTAACAAGTCCTTCTTTCTAAGCTCAAGTGTGTTCCCACTTCCCAGCCATTGAGTATTTCTCTGCACCAGTAGTCATAAGTGAAGCAAATGTGAACCAAACTTGACTGAGTTTTTTAAAATATGCAAACTGTTGCCCCTCCCCCGTACTGGGTGTTGCTGGTTATATAGCAGCTGTGTGCCAAGGTAGTAAGAACATAATGTAAAAAGAGCCTGCTGAATCAGGCCAATGGTCCATCTAGTCCAGCATCCTGTTCTCACAGTGGCCTGTTCTCACAGTCAAGTACAACACTTCCTGTTTGCCTAGAGTGGACACAGACAGGGGGATGTTGATCCAGCTAGTTGAACTTCCTGTTGCACCTGGTCTGGAGCATCCTCCCCTTGCATGTGACCAGGTAGGTGGGCGTGACCCTTGCAGACCCCACAAAAGGTCCAGTCACGCAGCCACCTTCCTCTTCTGATGCCTTTTCTTCTCTTGGATGCAATGCTGGCTGGCTGCCAGCGGCACATGGACCCATCCTTACAAGGATGTAAGCCACACTGTATCTATAACTACAAGCTAAAGCCTGCCTTCAGGGATGATACTGTGAACTGAATGTGAGTAAACTTTTCATTACGTATAAGGAAGACTCTTGTGTCTTTATTCTTTTAAGAGGGAATCAAAGGGGTCTTACCGGGAATATACTCCAATCTGGGCGTGCCAGATTGGATTACTTAACTAAAGAGATTCAAACGAATCTGCAACTAGCTTCTTGCTGTGTAAAGGGGAATTAGCTCTGCTATATATAGGTAAAGGTAAAGGGACCCCTGACCATTAGGTCCAGTCGTGGCCGACTCTGGGGTTGCGGCGCTCATCTCGCTTTATTGGCCGAGGGAGCAGGCATACAGTTTCTGGGTCAGGTGACCAGCATGACTAAGCCGCTTCTGGCGAACCAGAACAGCGCACGGAAATGCCGTTTACCTTCCCGCCGGAGCGGTGCTTATTTATCTACTTGCACTCTGACGTGCTTTCAAACTGCTAGGTTGGCAGGAGCAGGGACCGAGCAACGGGAGCTCACCCCGTTGCGGGGATTCGAACTGCCAGCCTTCTGATCGGCAAGTCCTAGGCTCTGGGTTTAACCCACAGCGCCACCCATGCGCCACTAGCATGAGTGAGGAACAGTGGAGTAGCGTGGGGGGTGCAGGGGGGCTGGCCGCACCGGGCGCAACATCTGGGGGTTAGGGTTAGGGGGCGCAAATTACTTGCCTTGCCCCGGGTGCTGACAACCCACGCTACGCCACTGGTGAGGAAGGATAATATTTAATCAATATATCCTCTCCCACTATCCTTAACATTCCCACACTATCCATAAACCCATGGGAAACTCATGAGGAGGACCTGAGCACAACAGCACTCTCCATTTCTGTGGTTTCCAGCAACTAGTATTCAGAAGGATATTCCTTCTGACTGCGGAGACAGAGCATAGCCTTCATGGCTAGTAGAAAAGGATAACCTTATCCTCTAGGAATTTGTCCCGCCCTCTTTTTAAAGCCACCCAAGTTGGGAGTGTGGGAATGAGTTCCATGTGCTTTGTGAATTGGTGCTTTCTTTTATCTGCCCTGAAACTTACAACATTCAGCTTCCTTGGGTGTCCACGAGTTCAAGAGAGGAAGAAAGACCTTTCTCTGGCCACTTTCTCTATGCCATGAGTAATTTTATAAACTTCTATCAAGCCAACTCTTACTTGCCTTTCCTCCAAACTAAAAAGTCCCAAACGTTGAATTAGCAGCTCCCCGGCCTCTGTTGTCACCTCGTGACACTCTCTGAAGAGCCACCTGATTCTTTCTCCCACTTGATCGCTGTTCAGTTCAGCCTCAAAATCATATGACTGCCTCACTGTCCGCTAATCCACAGCTCAGCCTATACAAGAGACGGCACTGTGTCAAAAATAGATAGCAGAACAGGTGCATTACATGAATGTGCCTATGGTCTAATGATTACAGATGACTAAAGGAAAAAAAGGGAAAGCAAAGCAAGCCCAAATGCAAAGTTGAGATAAGTGGAGGATCTGTATGCCCACATCATTCATGGGACCAAGCTGGCTTAGAATGAGTATTCCAGCTTAAGAGATAATGTAAGTGAAGGACTTCGAGAAAGTGCTAAATAAATACTATCTTAGATTATTGTATTAATACTGAGCCTTGAAACCTTTCACATAAATATGAATATATGCCATTTAGGAAAGGCAGGGAAGCTTTCTCCTTCCCCTAATATTTCAGACCATATTAATTGTCCCAAAGGAACACACAGAGAGATACACATACATGTCATCAGCATCATCATTATTATTTTGATTTCTTGCCCATATGTCACCATCAGTGGTGGATTTACGTATAAGCTAAACGAGCTATAGCTTAGGGCCCCACTCTTTTGGGGGGGGGGGCCAAAAAATTTAAAGGAAAAAAACCTGGATGTACATTTCCAAAATATAAGATAAAACACAAATAAAATAAAACTTACATACAGCAACAGTGTTTTGTGTTGTGTAGGCCCCACCTGCTCCCTAAAATATCACTGGTTTGCTCATTTCTATATACAGGGTGCCTACATTCTGCATGTGCAAATGGCTTTAGATACCTATTAGGTCCATAAATTACCATATAGCATATATTCAACACAAAACCAGTGACAATTTGTCATTGACATTACCTTCAGTAGTTTAGGGCCTCATCAAACCTAAATCCAGCCCTGGTTACCATACAGGCAGGCTACAACAACGTAAAAATTCAATATTAAAATCTTTGAAAGCAATTTGCAATCAGGAACATAGAGTGGGCCCTAAAATTATATCTTTCCAGTGTCAAAGAAGTGTGTCTGCAGTATGTGATGAAAGCTATACAATGAAGGTGTCAAACAGATCTCTATGCGGAGGGAATTACACCTCTTAGAGGCTGTGATCCCATTAACTTCTGAAGGTGGTGGAACTACCCAGATTAAAACACCCACAAGAGTCTATAGGAATGAAGGGCATATTTCATATACTTGGAACCTATGCCATTTTGGACTATAAACACTCATGTGAGCACCTTGAATTGAACCCAGAAACAAAATGGCAACCAGTGCAGCTGTTTTAAAACAGAGAGTTGGAAATGGAACCCTAGCTAGTTATTTGGCTGTTGCATTTTGGAACAACTGAAGTTTCCAAAACATATTCAAGGTCCTCCTTCTGTGCGCTGTTCAACATCTGAGACTTTGCTCGATGTGCTTCTATTTAATGAAGCTTGGTGGGTATCCACAAACAACAGGGCCTATTCAGTTGTGGTGCCAGTTCTATGGAATATCCTCCCTTTGGAGGCTTGCTAGGATCCAATGCTTTGACGTTTAAGCACCAAGTTAAGACCAGCTCTTTAAACGATAGGGCATATTTGACCAGACATACTTTGTTTTCCTGTAGTTCTGTTTTGTTTTCTGTGCTTTGATTTTTTTTTTACTTTCAGTTGCTGTTGCTCTTAAAATGCATTCTATTTAATCTGAGTATTGTTCAATAGCTTAGCCTTTTTCTAGTTGTAAGCCTCCTTGTTTCAGATTTAATAATTTATTCCCAAGGAATAGGTTGATGGCACATGAGGCCACCACCTTGCTGAAACCAAGTGAGTCTGGATCTTGTCAGTGCCTGGATGGAAGACCTCTGAGGACCACACGTAATGCTGCCTTGTGTTCCATGGTAGAAGAAAGGTAGGATATAAATGTAAGAAATCAAATAATAGCCATTACAGGAAAAGCCTACTTAAGTTAGCAGCTCAAAAGTTTTACGTGCGTAATGGCATTTGCTATAAATCATAGCCTAGCCAGAATGGTATGTGATACAGGATATAAATACATTTTCTTAAAAAGAGGTGGAGGAACCTGCCACTGCTTGCTTGCCCTGTGCTAGTTATTACGAGGCATAAAAAGCTAAAACAACAAGAACCAACAACAACAAACTTTCTCAAAATCCACTCCTCACAATTTAAGCTTGAGAGAGGGTGTTAGTAGAACATCTGCCTTGCTTGCAGAAGGTCCCAGAATCATTCCCTGGTGTCTCCAGATAGAGGAATGATGGGACACACCAGCTGGGGACCCCCAGGGAAAAAAGGTCCAGAGCTAGGTGATTGGTGGTAGGACGATGATGAATGGTTAGAGGGAGAAACTGGGAAAAGGAGGTGATGGAAGCAGAAGAGGTAACAGGGTTTTCTGATCAGGAAGAGTCTAGGGCAGAGATCAGAGGCAGAAGCGGAGGCCGAAGGGTGGGGGGCAGGAGGCAGAGATGAGGCAGGCTGCTGAGAACAGTTGTGTCCCCACCCCCAGCCCAGCATGTCTCCCAAAACCAGAAGAGGTATGAAGTGGTTGGAGAAAATACAGACAAGGCAACAGAGTCTCAGATTGCTTGGGACCCAGGGAAAAAGGAGACAGGGAAGGTGGCGACATTCAGTCCTCACAACTGCCTTACTGGGGCAAGATCTACCAGGAAGAGATGCTATGCTCACTAGGCCTCCACTGTTTCGGTTCCTTTGAATGATGCTGTGATGAATTGATGCTGTGAGAGTTATTGTTGACCTGTTCCTGACACTTCTCCTGACATAGGGCTAGGAAAGACTCCATTGCCAGACAGTGTGGGCAATACCAAGTGATTCATGATAAGGTAGCAGCTTATGCTCCTATGAAAATATTTAATATATTATCTTGTTAAATCTCATCCTCTCCTACCCCCCCCCCCCCAAAATCCCTCTGTCCATCTCATACACATTGAAATCTGAATGGCCCCCTGATTATTCCAGAGCTAGAGGAGCAAGTTCTTCCTGGAGTTATGCATGTCAGGTGGTTACCGTAGGAGTTCTTACAACAGTATAATGGTGAAGGAAAGTGAAGTTTTGCAAATGAAACAGCTGCTTTGTTTCAGTCAAATGGCCAGGAGGGATGAAAAGCTGAAGCCGCAAACAGCGAAAAACCACAAAGACCGCTGTGTGTAGGAACACACTCGTGCACCATTTCTATGTGTAGGATCCACGGCTAGCAAAAATGCTACTGCTGTCCCCTGCCAGGATAGACCCCATAGAGACAAAAGGAGCAACATGTAATTTAGAACAGCCTCAGCCAGCTGCATGGAGTGATGTCAGTCTCTGTTGCATGTTCTCCATTCATCAACCAATGGTAGGTGTACTAAATTTATGTGTGTGTTTATGAATGTAGAACATGCAAAGTTTTATCTATGAGAGCATGATATCAGAGGGTGGAATCCAAAGTGATGCTCAGGAGAGTCCTCTATCAGTGTAAGTATTTCCTGCTTGCCTGATGGAATGATCTCCCCTCTTGCCCCCACTGCACCCAGTGGGGCAGTTCTGGGAGTTCTCCTGACACCCCCAAGCTGATTGGGGGGTTCAGGGGAAGAGAGGTAGAGAGTCCCATTGCACTAGCAAGACTTATCACACCACCTTCCACTAGTACAACTGTTTCGTTGAATCCGACCCAGAAAGTGTGAATTGTTTTACTAATGGACACATCTTCACCTACACTTCATTTCCATTGATTTAAATGCTTTTCAGATGTAAGCTGAAGAAGTTGCTTATAAGAACTCCTGTTAGGGAGGAACAATCTGTTAAGACAGAGAGTAGAGGACACCTAACTGACGTAAATTGTTTAGAATGGATTTACAAGCATAACATTTGACTTGGGGATTGTTTGTTAGAAATATTTTTAGAAACAGGGCAGGGAGTAAAGAAGGAAATGCAAAAAAATAAAATAAAAAAATGCACACCCACCCACATGAATGAGAAACTGTGCATATAGTGATATCTGTTTGCTACATCATTTTTTAATGCTGGTTCTGAGTTTTCCTTTCTTTATCTGCCTTGCAAGTGTTTCATTAATATCCAAACTGTTTTGAGTACTCAGGACCTAGAGATGATAGAAATGCACCAGCACTTGTCCCATGTATCCAGGCACTTACCCGCTATGGAATGTGCATGTAACCATAATTACAAATGCTGGAATGTCAGGCATGTGCTTGCCCACAGAACATTGTTGTATCCGTGCCAGAACAGACAGCAAATGTATCACAGCAAAGCTAAAGTACAGATAATATGAAAATGATTATCACTAGTAATTTTATACACTACTGCAGCATATCACTTTTCACTGAACTGCATGAATTCATTTTGCCTAATTTCATGCCAGGATTCAATAACACCGAGTCTGATTTTTTTTAGATTGTGAAACTCTGTGCTGTAGAAAATAAAGAATAAGAGGAATAATGGGCAAAACTCCAATCCTGATAAATAACTAGTTTGGATCAGCAACCTCTGAAATAGGGAGCTTAAAATATGCTCTGTGAAGACAGCAGATAAATGTCAAGAAGAATCTCTCTTTCTCTTTCTCTTTCTCCCTGAGTACTTCCATATGACCTGTTTATTGAACATTCACCCTGATTTATTCACAGAGAGATTAGACAACATTGGCTATTTAATGCATTGTTTCCTGGGAGTTCAAGTGATGTTGCATCAAAGCAAGCATTATCCCCCCACACCACCCCCTTCCCAGTGCATTTCCCCATCGCTTTCCTCATCACGAAAAGTCTGGTCTTTGGGGACGACACATCATTAGGGCTGCTGAGGCAACACCAGCTAGGCCTGCATTAAGCCCTTTTATGTCACAACTGAGCATGCAAGCCTGGGATAGGACCGGGCAGTCCAGGCTAGTGGGAGGCAATGGAAGTAACTGTCTATGTGGCAAGAATGCAGTCACTCCGATTGGCCACTTTGACCATAATGCCAAACCCTTCAAGTGTCCTGATTTTCCTGGGACATCCTGGAATTACAGAAGCTATCCCAGCTTCTGATATGATCCCGTTTCCCGTCTCTAGCACCATCATCAAATTCGTGATGTCCCATGAATCAGCAGCACCAAAAGACGTGTGAGTCAGCTGGCTCCCACCAGTGGTGGAGCAAGCCGATTGGGCACCTGAGGCGGTGCACGTGCCCTGCGCCCGGGGGCGGGGCCAGCTACCTGCGGGGCAGGGTGAGCCAGGGCAGGACGCTCCATGGGGCCTCGGAGGAGTCTGCCTACCTCCTCCCACTCAGCTGCCCTACAGCTGAGGGAGAGGCAGCGGGCAGACCATTTGAGGCAGTGGGGAGCCTGCAGGCTCCCAAGCCACCACGTCACTCCCAGGAGAGACGCATAGCTCGGGCACGCTGCAGGCCCTGTGGTGAGTGCCACCCGGCATTTTGTCACCCCCCTCAGTGGTGTCACCCAGGGCATCCTGCCTCCATCACACCCCCTTCCTCCTCTCCTGGCTCCCACTAGAGTGCCACAAGTAAAGACGTGTGTCCTGATTTTTGTCAAAGTAATGTTGGAGGGTATGCAATGTCTCACTCAGGTGAAGAACCCCTTCCTCAGAACACGGAATGGAGAGCTCTATAGGAGACTTGCTGGCTGCGGCCTGGCAGCTGGATTAATAGATGGCTTGCCAGCTGGTTGGGGAGGCGGGGTGATGGGTAGGCCAGCTGGAAGCGGAAAATGAGCTAGGGTAGTATATAGAAGAGTTATTTGTATAGCTGTCCAAGGAGGGGAAGGCTTCAGCCAAAAGCCCTGCAGGCTGAGAATGGTAGCTCTGAGGCAAATAGCTTGCCCTTGGACCAATCTCTGCTGCTTGTCACAGAGGCTTCCCTCCTGCTTTAGGTTTTCGTGGCAGTTTAGGCCACAGAGGAACCAGTTGGTGGACTCTGGTGCCAGCCATTCTGTGCACTGTGCAAGGAGGAGCAGTAGTTGGGATAGGCCGCCATCAGGCAGCCCAGCCTGTGTGGCCATTTTTGTCAGTGGCGTGCGACGGGCCGGGCGAGCCCTCAGCTATGTGGCTTCACCTGTCATCCTGGCTTGCAGAGCACATATGCAGGAGCAGCAGGGCTGTGACAGCTCTGAGGAAGCAGCGGCAGCTGCAAAATAGCTGAGAATGAAGGGGGAGGATTCCGTTCCATTCCCCCCCCCATCCCTCTAGCAATCCCTGGCACAAAACCCACATTACAAGGCTATGCCGTGGAGCCAAGAGGTTGACCTCACACCTATTTTAGTTCATTCATTTCCCTTTATTTTATAGCCTCCAAAAGGGTTGCTTAAAATAAAAAACAGGGGTTGTGTGCTTTTAATAGCTGCAAGGCAGGCAAAAATTCAACAGGCCAAGTTTTGTGGTGGCAAGGGGGAGGGGCTGTGTTTCAAAGAGTTATACTTCCATTCCATTTTCTATGTGTCTACCCTGCTGCCCACTAATGCCAACCCCTCCAGCTAGCACATCTGCCCTGACTGGGAGTCAAATGGGTTAGTAAAGGTAAAGGGACCCCTGACCGTTAGGTCCAGTCACAAACGACTCTGGGGTTGCGGCGCTCATCTCGCTTTACTAACCGAGGGAGCCGGCGTACAGCTTCCGGGTCATGTGGCCAGCATGACTAAGCTGCTTCTGGCAAACCTGAGCAGCGCACAGAAACGCCGTTTACCTTCCCGCCAGAGCGGTACCTATTTATCTACTTTCACTTTGACATGCTTTCCGTTGCAGGGATTCAAACTGCCGACCTTCTGATCGGCAGGTCCTAGGCTCTGGGCATGGTCACTAGTGATATGTGGCACAAGTCCTTCTCCTTCTATGAACACACCATTTTGTATACTTGTTACATTTTTATTCTTTTTAATATTGCTTTAGGGCAGGAGTTACCAATGTGGTGCCCGCAAAGGCTTTCTCTGATGCCCGTGAGTTCCTGTCCCTCCTCCCCCTGCTGAAACTAGGCTTGAAAGCAGCTCTCTGTTGTAGCCTGTATAAGAGTTTGTGGTGTGTGCTTGGTGGCCGTATGTGTGAGAGAGACTCTCAAACCAGTGTGTTCCTCTGGTTTTAAGTGGTCTCAATATGCATGCTATGCTGTCTAAGGGAAGAACTGTGGAGCAGGGTTGCCTTGTCTTCCTAGCCTGTATGTCATTGCCAGCTCGCTTCCTGGATCTGCATCCAGAGTTATCAAGGGCAAGGCAGGCAGAACTGCCACTGACAATCTCCTGTTACCTTTGAGAACTACAACTTTTCAGAATTTGTGCTTGAGCTTGCTTTCCCTCCTCCCTCCCACTCCTTTTGCCTTGGGTGTCATGTCTTTTTGGATGGTGAGCCTGAGGGATGGCCCCTCCCAATCTTGAGGCCCTCCGTATGTTTTGGACTACAGCTCAGATGGCTGGAGCTAATGATAATTTTTATTAATTTTCCAATTTTAAAACAAAACAATAACAACGACATAAAAACATCCACCAATACAAACAAACACACAAATATAAATTCTTAACCTCATTTTCATAAGCCTCCTTTCTCGGACTTCCCCATACCTCACCTTTTTTGCATCCTTGTTTTACAATTTTTCAGCAACCCTTTTAGCCAATTAAATTTAAATTTGTTATCTTTCTCAATTTCACCTTAAATAACATTTTCAACTGCAATTCTGCATCTTCCTTCCCCTTGACATTTTAGCACTCATCAATATTATAACAGTTCTTAAGATAAACTTTGAACTTCTTCCAGTCTTCCTCCACCATCTCCTTCTCTTGGTCACGGATTCTGCCAGTCATCTCCGCCAATCCCATAAAGTCAATCACTTTCGTCTGCCATTCTTCCAGTGTGGGGAGTTCCTGTGTCTTCCAATACTTTGCTAGAAGGATCCTTGCTGCTGTAGTGGCGTACATAAAAAAGTCCTATCCTTCCTTGACACCAATTGGCCGACTATGCCCAAGAGAAATGCCTCTGGTTTCTTGTGAAAAGTACACTTAAGTACCTTCTTAATTTCATTATAAATCATTTCCCAGAAGGCTTTAATCTTTGGGCAGGCCCACCAAAGGTGAAAGAAGGTACCTTCAGTCTCATTACATTTCCAACATTTATTGTTGGGCAGATGATAAATCTTCGCAAGCTTAACTGGGGTCATGTACCACCTGTAAATCATTTTCATAATATTTTCTCTTAGGGCATTACATGCCGTAAATTTAATACCGGTGGTCCATAACTGTTCCCAGTCAGCAAACATAATGTCATGTCCAACGTCCTGTGCCCATTTAATCATGGCTGATTTAACTGTCTCATCTATTGTATTCCACTTCAGCAACAAATTATACATTCTTGATACATTCTTAGTATTGGGTTCTAGCAATTCTGTTTCCAATTTCGATTTCTCCACCTGGAAGCCAATTTTCCTGTCTTGTTTAAAAGTTTCCATTATTTGATAATAATGAAGCCAATCTCGCACCTTGGGCTTTAATTTCTCAAAATTCTGTAGTTTAAATTCACCGCTGGAGCTAATGAACTGTAGCCCAGAACATGTGAAGGACCACCAGGTTGAGGAAATCCCAAATGCTGCAACCTTTTCTCATTAAAAAGTTGCTCTTTGGTTGTCCTTTCCTGAACCCTTTTCAACTCTACAGTGCCCTTTTGGAGGTGAGCTGAAGTAATTGGTTAACTTCAGAGCCACCATATATATTTTCCTATGCAAATCCTTATAGTCTGCATACAAACTAGGACATAAGCCGACATGCCTCATATGAAAAACCTGTGTTCGCTCGAATGGCTATAATTTATGGTTCAATGCTGTTTTGTCAAAGCATAACATTATTTCTGCAAGCCATTGCATTGGGAATAGTGAAAACATTTTCAATACAAATTAGCACAATTCACCAACTATCAACAACATTTGCTTCTTTGGCATGATGAGCCACATCCCATTTCATTGTAGCCATTCCCTATCTATATCACTGCAGCTTAATTCATCATAAGTGCCCCGACTCAGCAACAGCATTCTGCATTTGGAAACAGTTATCTGCTACACACCTGGGCTGATGAGAGTTGTGGTCCAATATAGGTATACCAAACAACTGGCTTCCATGTGTGCTCTTCTTTCCATCAGAGAGAGGGGGTTACCCAAGCAGAATCTCTGCAAGGAAGACCTGTGCATTTAGGTGATACTACAACACAATACAGACGTACTTTGGAAGTTGAACAGAATCCGTTCCGGAAGTCCGTTCGACTTCCAAAACATTCAAAAACCAAATCGTGGCTTCTGACTGGCTGCAGGAAGCTCCTGCAGCCAATCAGAAGCTGCGGAAAACCCGTTGGATGTTTGGGTTCCAAAAGAATGTTCACAAACCGGAACAATCACTTCTGGGATTGTGGCGTTCAGGAACCAAAATGCCCGAGTTCCAGGGCGTTCAGGATCCAAGGTACGACTGTACTATAAGTTTCACAGTACAGTATTATACTGAATCATAGCTGTTCCTATATCCAGAGTGGGGTTTAGGCTTATGCTGCAAATAATATGCACTGTTTCCTGGCATAGATATCTAGAACTATTTAACACTCCCATAGTTATTACATTTTCACAATTAGCTGGAACTAAAACTGAGGTTCCCTGCAGCATTTGCTATAGAGAGGCAATGCCCTTTCTTGTCATCTCTCTTGGCTCAGAAGATGTAGCAGAAAGTGAAACACACAGCAGTGTCTACTGAGCCGCCCAACCAAGCCTTGTAACAACTGACCTTGAATCCGAGGGTGCAAATATTTCAAATGGCTGTATGATTGGGAAACGTGTGCTCTTGCCAGCATTTTAGCAAGCCCCCATTCAGAAGCACTTTCATTAGAGCAGTTGTGCTAACACTGAAGTATTTTCAGACTTGAGATGGATAAATCTATCGGTTTCAGTTTCTCTTGCTTCCTCAGTTTTCTAGTCTTAAGTTCAGTTCTCCATGTTTCATATCAAAATCCATCAGCATTTTAGTGCAAATTTCTCCTAATATGCACATTTTAAAATTCAATTTTGTCATATAGGACCTTTTCGTCCCCACTTCCAGCCACTCTCTGAAGACTGGAGATGAGACCCTCTTAAGAATATTAGGGGTGTGGGGGTTTTTAAAGGTCCTTTCCCCTAACATAATGTAGTTTTTGCACATTTCCCCCAAATCACATTTGCATTTTTATGCACACTTTACCCCAATATAGGCATTTTTTGTACACATTACCTGGCCGGCAAACTGCAATGCAAAATTCAGAGGTGTGCAAATTTGGAAAGATAGTGGCAGTTAAGTTCACCTATTGTTTTGCAAAGTGTGAATTAAGCACATTTGACTTGAAATGTAAACTGAACTTAATTTCTTTCCCATCCCTACCTTCATCATCAACAACAACACATAATGAGTGCAAAAGGCAAGGCCCATTGAAGAAAGGTCTCTCCCCATCCACTTTGAGTTATAAAGTAAATGAGCACCATTTAATTCACACACAAAGCCTAACTCAGCATAGGTGTGCATGTGGATGGCTCCCTTTGCTAGTGCAAGAAGCTGCTGTATGCAGCCGGCATCCCACCTATTTCTGTTCATACAGTGATGAAAGGCTCCACTTGTGGAGATCCCACCATGGTAAGGGAGGTGAAAGCTCCCTTCCCTTTCTCCCGTTGATCTTATGTTCATTGGTGGAAAAGGGAGGGAGATTATCCACAAGTGCTACTGCTCTCATGAACCTCTGGACTAAGGGGCTTGTCTCTGGTTTAACAGGAAGGTCAAAGCAGCACCTTGAATAGAAAACAGTGAAATGCAAGGAAGACTTCAACAGAGAGCTTTTGTCACCACACTCTTGGACAGATGCATTCTCCCATCCAATCTCAGATTTCAGCTGTGTTGACTGACATACTATATATTGTGAAGGCAACTTCGGTAGTGACAAAGTTGTACAGGTGTGTGTGTTGGAGCCTGATTCCATATCACAGAATAGAGGTGAGAATATTGCAGAGCAAACCTTTTGTCCCTTGAAATGAGATTCTCTACAGATAATGCCGTTTCTCTTTCAAAAACAAGGCACTCTCGGGAATAAGTGTTAGAAAATTGTGATAATAATGCAACTTTGTCTTCAACTTCCTCACCCTTAAAAAAAATATTATTACATAACATGCAAGCACAGCCCACTTGTGACATATTGTGGACTACAATCCACTGTTTTCCTTTTCTTTTTTGCATCAAGCATTACAAATATAAAATATTTATCTGCAGCTTTCACATGCGTCTTTATGTAGAAGAACAGAGCTAGACTGACCAATGCATCAACAGCACAATCCTATAGATGTCTACTCAATAGTAAGCCCCAATGAGTTCACTGAGACTTAACCCTCAAGTATTTATGCATAGGTTTGCAGTCTAAGCTCAGGTGCTCAGACGTAAGCTGTTTTGTATGGGGCCAATAGGGAGTCCCCTAACAATTCATCATACTTAGCAAACTACCAAAACCAGGATTCTTGTGGAAGGGAGCATGACTGTTTAAAGTGGTATCAGTGATTTAAATGTATAGTGCAGATGGAGCCTAGGGTTGCAGCCCCAGTTCCATTGACATTAATGGGGCTCCCCTGGTTTCCGTTCACATGCTCCAGTGGGTTGTTACTTGCAGCCCCATAATTATGTTCCTAGACCTTCAGATAACAATGCCAAGTTAAGGCAGTTTATAGGCATCTAATTGTCTCAAATAGATGTCAATCAGCTAAGAAGGGCATGAGAAGGGCCTATTAATAATGGAAGCTCCAAGTCAATGTATAATGCAGGCTTTTCAGATCATTACACACAGCTTGGGTACTTCTGGGAATCACTTAATGAAGAGACGTTTTGTTAAGAAGAGACTATAATAGAAAGGTTCAAAATGAAAGCCTGCAGAAACTTTATGTCAATGTCTTCGGATAATATACATCTAGTGAAAGTAAAAAACACCCATAAGGTATCGATTTTTGAAAATGCATAAAAATCTGTATGTAATTCTCAACAGAAATAGTCACATTGATTTTTGTTTGGCTCATACGATAATCCATAATAGGCGGTAACTTGCTTCCTGTGGTGCTCATGCTAGGTTAAAACTGAGCAGCCATCTCTGTTGCCTGCAGCTGTGCTTTGTCACTTACAAGGACGCTTTGTATTCCGAGGCTATATTCTTCTGTTTCTGGAAGGCTGTAACAATAAGAGTTCAAACTTCTCCACCCCACCTTACTGAATGCTCTGAAAAGGTCCAAGATACAGTAGACTAGGGGTAACCAATGGGATGCTGTCCAGAGGTTGTTGGTCCTCAATTCCCATCATCCCTGACCATTGGCCGGGACCAATGGAGTTGTCATCAGGGCCGGATTTAGGTTTGATGAAGCCCTAAGCTACTGAAGGTAATGGGGCCCTCTATATGTCCAGCTGTCCTTTGTCAACAACAAATTATCGCTGTTTTTTGTGTTGAATATATGCTATATGGTAATTTATGGGCCTAATAGGTATCTAAAGCCATTTGCACATAACAAAATATGTATAAGTTTTTTTTTTCCTTAAAATTTTTGAGGGGCCTCAAGAGAGTGGGGCCGTAAGCTATAGCTTGTTTAGCTTATACGTAAATCTGGCACTGGTTGTCATACAAAACCACTACATTATGTTGGCTGCCATCCAAAAATCATCCAACAACTATCCAGAAATGTCATGGGGGTCCTGTATGCTAGCATCTGAACAAGAAGATACCTGGCACTAGGACTCATGGCCAGTGGCCTTGCAGACTAACTGATGTTTGTCAAGTGTACTACACCTCTACATTTCAAAACTTTTGGCCATGCATCAAAGTAAATATCTTAAGAATGTTGAGGTGTGATTTACAGTCACGTGCTTCTCCAAGCATGGGCCTACAGCCTCTTCCTCTAACTTCCAAACAACTGTATTTTTCTCTCTTTCACAAGCTCAGCACTCAGCCTTCTGGAGCTCAGTTAGGCCATGCCTTGCAGCTCCTATGAGATATTTCTACTTTTACCTTCTCCGAAAGCTTTGCTTTCTTTCTTTCAAGCAGAGAAGAAGCACTCCAACACTCTATTCAACTTAGCAGTACTCACAGTGGATTCCATAACACAGTCATCTTGCCTCACATAAAATAGAGTGTCTCTTTCACTAGATACCTCCCATGTGACCAACGTTAGCCAATCACATGAGAACTATTAGCGAATGCTCTAGAATTCAGTTACCAACCAATTTAATTTAAACACATAGGAGTGCATACAAGCATTTACCATTTCAATGAATTAAATTGCCAACCGGATCTCTACTCGCTGACTTGAACCATCTTCTTGTTTGCAGTTTCATCTTTTATCAGAGGGGTCCCATTTCCAATATATCACAAGGTTTACCTTCCAGGTGGCCCATCTTGGCATAGTAAATTAAAACACATTCTGTAGATCAATCTTCTGACCTATAAGATTCAAATCTTATGGTTCAAATCTGATTCCGATGGGAAATGGGAAGTGAATGAGGGGGAAATGAGGAGTCAAAGGTTAAGGGTGGGATATTAGTAGATTTATTTTTATTTTTTAAATGAAAAGGTAATTAGGAAATGGGACTCATCTGACAAAAGGTGCAAACAAGAAAAGGTGCAAACAAGAAAATACTTTGAGGCACAGAACATAGGCTGTCTTAAGAAAAGACAAGGAGTGGATTAGAAGGAGCAAAAGCTATTTCCACCCTCATTTCCGAGGCTCTGTATGCACTCCAGAATGGGGATTACTCATCAATTAGTCTGTAGCCATTTCTTTTGAGTTCCTATCATACAAATGCTGACTGAGTGGCACTTAAATTAAGTGAAACATTTGACATAGATTTGGGGTGGCAGGTTAAGGTTGGGTCTGTATTATGTGCATGGGTTTATAATGAAAACCCATCGAGAGTGTTCAAATTAAAAAACCTTTCAAAATGGACGCCCAGGAGTCGACGGGGGAATTAAGACAAGGGAAATGTTTGCGTCTGTCTGCTGCCAGTTGCACTGAGTCACACAGGCATGTCTTTGATATGAGCTTGGGCACTGGGTGGCCCCACAGTTATGGATCTCAGCAGCACCCACAAGCAAAGCTTTGGGGTCTACTTTGGAGGGAGACACCATACAACATTGACAGGAAAGCCTCATTATTAGGCCGAAATGTTAAAGAGATATTGAGCCTTTTATTCCATACAGGCAATAACTGATTGACACATGTCCAAATGATGTGTGATTGTGCATGTGCGCACAGCACCGAACCCAGAAGTGATCCAAAAATGTCAATAGAAGGGTAGAATGGGGGCAGGGCAGGAGCCGTGCGGAGCACTTTACGCAGGCTCCACTGATGCCTGCAGGGGTCCATAACATAACCCCCGCACAAAAGAAGAATTCCCTGTACTGAGAATTCGGTTACAGTCATAGAAAGTTGCCTAATACTGAGTCAGGCACCAGGTCTATCTAGCATGGGATTGCCTAGTCTACACTGACTGGCAACAGCCCTTAAAGGCTTTTGATTGAAGCTCTTCTCAGCCCTCCCAAGAGATGACCATGATTGAGCTTGGGATATTTTGCATGGAATTTATATACTGTATCACTGAGCTATGGCCCTTTCCTAACTACAACATTTGAACCACTTTGGAAGAAGAAGATTTGTATACGTGTCTGGGAACCGCTTAGCTAGGTCACACCACCTCACCTTGGTAAGGAGGGTAATTAAGCCTATTGTTCCCCTTCAGTGTACCCAAGAAGCTCAACATGTGAGGTCTGAGCTGGTTGCTCCAAGCTCAGACCGCATGGCTCCAACAAGCCTTCCTTGAGTTTCTATACTAATGATTTATAAACTTTCATCACTGTAACCAAGCCAAGTTTTACTGCCTGAGTTTTCTGACTGATGAATGGAAAAGCACATCAACCAGACCATGGAAATTTTTGTAAGTAAATCATTTTAAACTTACCAAACATGTGGTCTTTTTCTATGATGGGGGAAGAGGGGACCATTTTGGAAATCACAACGGTATATTTTAAAGGTATAACAGCCTGCATTTCCACACATTACTTAGCTGCGTAAATCTCTTGTCAGGGATCTCTCACCAACTTACCCCCAACCTGGATCTTGGCATCCAGGGAATTCTCCTTTCCATATATATATTTTTTTCCTGCCACCAACAATTTTGTCCTTGATTCTGCAAAGACACTCATGCAGTTTATCCTGTTAGAATTCTTAGAGCTTCATGTGGTATCCCACACCAAATAGAGCATAAAACTAAGCATTGCTGTGGTGGGGGTGGAGTGTGTACACAGCCAGCCAGCCACACCCATGGGACCAGTTATTCTGGGGAAGTCACTCTATGTAGACTCAGTGGACATTGGAAAAGATCAGTAGACAAATGACTGGGCTACAGCCAGCCTGGTAGTTGTTCATGCAATTCAATACTATTTTTCATGTAAGGAAGAGGAACAGTCCGCGCTGCATCCTGTGACCTTTGCCAAGCTGCTGCAAACATGGAAACTGACAACCCTGAATCCACCCACCATGTGAATTATAGTTGAGGGTACTTAAATGCAGTCATTAAACTGAAAGAATCTAACTTCCTTCCTCATGCTATTCTGCACATGACATGAAGGTTAGTCTGATGGATTGGGTCACAGAAGAATATACACCCCTACATTTGTAAAAAGCTAGAAAAGCATTGTGTGCACATCCCCTCCCACTTTTCCAGCTTCTGCTGATCCTGAAATCAAAACACAAAGTTGCAGCTGTTTGTGTCGTAAGAGATTGTGAGTCCATAACGCATGTGTTATGCTAGGATACAGGAGAGCACACAGCAACAAGTTAGGCCTCTGAAACACAACAGAACTTTATCACAACATAAACAGGTCTGATATCTCCATCTAGCAACAAATTCTAGAAGAAGCACTTCCAGGAGACTTTTTAAAAGTTCTGACTTTGAACCACTGAAGCACCTACAATGAAATAGCTCTGGTGGTTCTGGCAATACAATGGCCCAAACTACAGAGTGGCATCTCATGAGCTCTTCTGATATTTGCTTATCACAGCTGAAGAACTCACACTTTACTTTTTTAAAGTCAGGCACCCAATGTGCTCCTGTTTAAATGACATTATTATTATTATTATTATTATTATTATTATTAATAGCCCGCCCATCTGGCTGGGTTTCCCCAGTCACTCTGGGCAGCTCCCAACAGAATATTAAAAACATGATAAATACATAAAACATTTAAAACTTCCCTAAACAGAGCTGCCTTCAGATGTTTTCTAAAAGTCAGGTAGTTGTTTATTTCCTTGACATCTGATGGGAGGGCGTTCCACCACCAAGAAGGCCCTCTGCCTGGTTCCCTGTAACCTCATTTCTCACAATGAGGGAACTGCCAGAAGGCCCTCAGAGCTGGACCTCAGTGTCCAGGCAGAACGATGGGGGAGGAGACACTCCTTCAGGTATACAGGGCTGAGGCCATTTAGGGCTTTAAAGGTCAGCACCAACACTTTGAATTGTGCTCGGAACGTACTGGGAGCCAATGCATTTCAGGACTGGTGTTACGTGGTCTTGGTGGCCACTCCCATTCACCAGTCTAGCTGTCGCATTCTGGATTAGTTGTAAGCAAGACCTTCAATAGTGAATGGCACATTTAAATGGTTGGGTTCTATCACAGCAGAGAAGGAAACAGGGCACAGCACTTTCCTGACTACCAGCTCCATGTTGATTGCAGGAAAAGCTGCACATTTCAGAATGCATATGCTGTTCACAACTGATTTTGCCATTGAATTTAGGCACTTCTCCCTACCCCTCACCCCCCCCCCGCCCAGTTTAAAAAATAAAGTCTGAACCAATTTGCATGATGTATCTTCACTGCAGAATCATACCTGTTAGCAGCCATTTGCTCACGCCTGGGGATTGCAGTTCTTGAGAAGAGTTATTAATATCTTTGCGGAGAATTCTCAGTCCCCTCGCCCACATTACAATTCCCAGGATAGTTTGGAGGAAGCCTCTAAAGTTTAAGCTAAGAATGAAATGATTGTCAATGGGATACCATATTTTTTACTCAATAAGACTCACTTTTTCCTTCCTAAAAAGTAAGGGGAAATGTGTGTGCGTCTTATGGAGCGAATGCAGGCTGCGCAGCTATCCCAGAAGCCAGAACAGCAAGAGGGATCACTGCTTTCGCTGCGCAGTGATCCCTCTTGCTGTTCTGGCTTCTGGGATTCAGAATATTTTTTTCTTGTTTTCCTCCTCCAAAAACTAGGTGTGTCTTATGGCCTGGTGTGTCTTATAGAGCGAAAAATACGATAGTTGCAGATTGATGGTAGAGTCAGTAGTTGGGCAATATAGGCTGCAACCATGGGAAAAGTTTTGTCAAATGGGACTGTTGTACCAGAAAATAAAGCAGTGCAAGATTAGCTGTGTTATCCCTGCCTCCCATTCCAAGGAACACAGGAAGCTGCCTTATACTGTGTCCAGTCCATTGGTCCATCTAACTCAGTACTGTCTACAATGGCAGCAGCAGTTCTCCAAAGTCTCCAGGGATGAGGAACATTCCCAGTGCAACCTGGAGGTGCTGGGGTTTGGACCTGGGAACTTGTGCATGCAAAGCATCCCGTTTGCCCAACACTGCAACTGCCTCAAATAAAAACGCTTCTTACAAATAACAAATGATTGCCACGCATGCACCTCCTAAAAATAATGGAACCCGGAATATATTTCATTTGCTCTTCCCCTGCTCTCATCCCCACCCTGGTCTTGCTTAGCTGCACAACATCCAGTTGCCTACATGAAAATGACAGTTAAAGCCTTGCCTTTGATATGGATGCTCAAGGGAGTGGTTAGTAACTTGCACCATGTTTTTTTAATACACCAACTGATCCAGATTCCTGAGCACCTCACTGCATATCTTGAGCGTCATGTGCACATGCCTAATCAATTTGGTTAAGACTTTACATCATGCTGTTTCATCACTCACTTAAACGCAGTAAATTATTTCCCAGCCAGATTTTACTTTCAGATGTATGCAGCCATTTGTCCAATGTTAGTACAAAGGACAAGTTTGCCTCTCATCTGTATTTTTCTTGCCATACGCAGAAAACGATTAAGACCCTCTTTGTTATGTTAATTATTTTGGAAGTAAATTCAGTGAAGTCCTCTGAACTCCTGATGTGATACCAATGTGAAAGAGCTTGTTATTCAAACGTGGCGTCTGCATAAAACACAGTTTTGTGAACAAAATTATTTTCATTTACAGTGGTTCCTCAAGAGGCTCCTTCTTCTTTCTCTTTAAAGCTACTAGATCATTCTAATTTTAACCCCTTCTATATCATTGTGTATATATGTATATCTGCTTCCAAGCTTAGTTCAGATTTCCCCAGATTTTCACATTTAAAGCTATTTGTGGGCAAAGATCATTTACCCCAAGTGTTGCTTGATCCTGCATGAAACTACTTGAGTGTTTAGATCTTTCTCACAGATCCTTCTACATACCCTCAACGTGTCCCTATTTTCCAGGGTCATCCTTTATTTAGAGAAGCCATCTTGGTTTCTGATTTGATCCCAGAATGTCCCGCTTTTCCTTAGGACGTCCCTATTTTCATTGGAGAAATGTTGGAGGGTATGGAGTTACCTGACCCCTGAGCTGTCATAAGGCAATCCTGTTTGGGAGATTTTTTAAATGTTTAATGTTTTATTATGTTTTTATATGTGTTGGAAGCTGCCCAGAGTGGCTGGGGCAATCCAGTAGTATGATGTATGGGGTATAAATAGTAAAATTATCATTATGGAATGGGACATCCCTATTTTCATTGGAGAGATATTGGAGAGTTTGATTCTATGGGTTCCCCTGCCAATACAGGGCTTTTTTAGTGATGGTGGCCTGCCTTTGGAATTTATCTATTCATTTATTAAATTTCTTTCCCATCTTTCCTTGCAAAGGATCCTAGGGCACCTTGGCTGGTGCTGAAAAAGCTGTCCTTTCAGTATCAGGTGAAGACTAAAACATCTAAAAATGCCCTCCATTTTTAGATACTATATAACAAATGGTTTTAAACCTTACCTGTCTCTGGTCTTAATAGTTGTCTTCACTGTTCTGCTGCTTTGTGATTATTCTGTGTATTGTAGGCATCTAGCATGTTATAATTATTTAGTATGTTGATGGATTTATTATTTATATAACCTAAGGATTTGGGGGGCATTCTGTGAACCCTTGAGGTTGAAGAGCAGGATAAAAATGTATGGTTATTTAATCAGTTAGGCGCTTTGAGTTTCTTCGAAAAATAAGGCAGGCTAGAAGTTTTAGTATAATAAATAAATAAAATGTGTGGAGTTTCAACTTATAGCTTGCCCCATCTTTGTGGTTCAGTGTAGCTAACCCTGCATTATTCCCTCCTGTCCTATTCTTTTATTGACTGATACCCATGGAATTGCAAGAAATCCTAGGGAGGGCTTTCCGCAAGTAAATATACCAAGATTTGATACAAACAGGTGGTCTGTTTTGTACTTCTCAAAACAGCAGCATTGAATAAAAGGGAGCACAGAGTTTTGTGGGTGTTGTGGGAGAGTTTCCAGAGCACCTAGGGATAGTGAGTCCTGAGGTGTAAACTAATAGAGGTAAATTGATGACTCCAACTCGCATTGTTAGAAGCAGAGCAATTCAGTCACAGTGATATTGCAGTCAGTTTCACAGTTGTTGAAACAAACTCCACTAGCTGGGAATCAACGGCCGTCAAAATGATTATTTGAACTTATGCACAATAAGATCATGAGTTCTGGAGTTCAAATCTGGAGGTCAACATTACTGAAGAAATCATCAACACCTGCAGATCTGGCTTGGCAAGGGAAACCATCACAGCTTCTAGTCTCCCAAGTGCTGCCACCAGTTATGGGATAAAGGGTAATAGCTGCCAAGAGTCCCTGTCAAGAAGAAGGGCAGGGTATAAATAAATTAAGAAGAAGAATAAACAGAGGAGTTTCTGTGGAACAGCCTCTGGTAGATTAGGCCAGACCATGGCCCCTACATTGCCTATTGCACTGAAGAGCACACAGTAATTTGAACAGAGCATATACTGTTGTATATTCATTATATAAAACAAGAACCCAAAAGGGGAAAGTAATGAAGCCATTTTTCTGCACTGCATTCACGAAACTGATCACTCTTACAGGTCTTCATTTTACATCTACTGTATTCCACCCTTGGTTTACCTTTTTGGCAACCATAACCAGAGGGGCACTTTAGAACATCTGCAGGCAATTTTTATAGGCACTAGTGATTCATAAACTTTGATTTCAAAGACATTTCCTACAAGTCCTTGAGCTCTGTGGGACCACATGAGTTCCCCACAAAAATCCTTGGTTTGTTTCCAGAGTTTACTTCATGATTTCAGTTGTCTCAGGGATAAAGTGGTTTTGTTATAGCTCAATCACTGAGAGCTATTAAATCAAGCAACTCAAACAATTCCCTAACTTGGACCACCACCACCCCTTCTCCACCTCCACCCTCCCTTCACTGCTTCTCCTTTTGAAGTGGTTGGAAGCTATGTACTTTCAAGCTGCATTTGTGCTGGTTTTCGGATTCGGCCTGTACATGTGTAAGATGGTTACAGCATTTTATTCGTGACATCTCCTGAGCTGAGGTGGGAGTAGGTGGGATAATGATATTGTGGAGCAACGTCATTCCGATAGGCTACCATTTCCTTCCCTTTGAATCAAAAACAGTGTCCATTCCAACCCATTTCCAGATGGTAAGGCTAAGGCACATTAGCTTTCCCAGCTTAACACCTCGTTTTTCCTGCGTGTAACCATTACACAAGCAAGTACTGTTGAATTGCTGCATCCAGCCACCTTTAACGAGCCTAACGGAATGGATTGTGTTTCCCTCTCCAGTGGGTGGAAGATCATATGAGATCCAGAGCCACAATTTACACAGATGCAGTCATGTAAATCCATGTCTGCTTTAGTGCTTTCAATGCTGAGAAATACAGCCGAGGCTTAAATACATGGAGGTATTTCAACCCTGCAATCCTATGCATGTTTTACTAGTGAACACCACATTGGATTTTGATGTGATTACAAATAAGGGTTGCAGTCATTGTCCTCTAATGTGTTAAACACATTATAACAATTGTCTTAAGGGAAAAAATGAAGCATGAAAATATATGGTGGCCTTTCTAGCCTGGTACTGCTCATCCTTTTCGGGGTCAAGGTTCTTTCCCATCCCTGCATCCTGAGATTGATGTGCTTTGGCCCAAAGAACACTCTCTAACCTAGGAAAGTAGGAAAGTGCCTTACAGAGAGCCAGACTATATACCTCCATATTGCCTGCACTGACTGGCAACAGCTCTTGGGATTTTAGAGAGGAATAATTCCCAGCCATATTTTGGCATGTCAGAGATTGAACGTGGGATCTTGACAGCAACCTGAGGTCTTGCCAAAAATATATCCTGCTACCAAGCTATTAGGGACGCGGGTGGCGCTGTGGGTTAAACCACAGAGCCTAGGACTTGCTGATCAGAAGGTTGGCAGTTCGAATCTCCATGACGGGGTGAGCTCCCATTGCTCGGTCCTTGCTCCTGCCAACCTAGCAGTTCGAAAGCATATCAAAGTGCTAGTAGATAAATAGGTACTGCTCTGGCGGGAAGGTAAACAACATTTCTGTGCACTGCTCTGGTTCACCAGAAGCAGCTTGGTCATGCTGGCCACATGACAGGAAGCTGTCAGATCACTAGTGCATCTAGCTGAGTATCTTCTACTCTGACTGACCGGGACTCTGTAGAATTTCAGGGGACATTTCTAGCTCCGCTTGAAGATGCCAGGGAATGAACCTGTGACCTTCTATATTCCAATAAGATGTCCTCCCACTGAGGTATGGTCCCTCTCCAGTGATGGTGAGATGCTTCTATCACAAGAAGAGGTGACCAGCAGGGCTTATGTAAAGCCCTGCACATCTAGATCTATAGTGTTGGCCTGCAGTCAGCTAAAGTAATGTGAAACCTCAGAAAGGAGGGTACAGTGAGTTGACGGTGAACCTGCATACTTATGTATTTTGTGTTGAAAATGTCTAAATGGTAAAATCCACCCAAAACATAGGTTTCAGTCCTGGAAGAAATTTAAAATATATCTTAAAAACAATTGTAAAATTGAGGAATGTTAAGATGTCAGGGGGTAAGAGGTAAAGAATTGCAGCAGTAATTAAAAAAAACTAAAGGAAACTTTATGAAAGGGAATTAAGACAATGGACCTAAGGGTTGCTAAAGAACCATTAAACAAGGATGCAGGGATGGGGAGGTATGGGGAAGTCAAAAGAAAGAAGGGTATGAAATGATGATCTTGAAGTTATATTGTCTAATTGTTTTGTGTGTTTTGATTTTTTTGTTTTTCTTTTGTTTATCTTGTTTTGTTTTTATTATCTGTCTGAAAAACGAATAAAAATTATTTTTTAAAAAAAACAACATAGGTTTCAGAGTACACAAACAATCAAATATCAAGAAAATATTAAAACAATTTCTAAAGATCAAACACGGAGAAATAGTAAACCAAAAACTATTCAACCAACTAACACAATCCAGCAAATTTTTAAGACTTCCGGGTTGGCGCCATCGCTTAATGGCGGATTCCCTCCGAGCTCCGGAGGGAATCGGCTCCGTAGAGTCTGGGTCTTGCCGCTGCGGCGATGCGGGGACCCTTAAAATCACAGGCGCGGAAGCCTGTGAACATAGAGACTCGGCGGGCACCATTCGCGCGCCCCCAATCCGTAAAGGAGCCTCTTTAGAGGCTTCGGAACGGGGACGGGGTGCGGCACGGTGCTGAGAGTACTTCTTTTTCTACGGAGTGAAGCCGCAAGCCATTATCGGAGAGCGCTGACTTTTTCCTTGGATCATTCGGACTTTAAAACATCAACCCGTGAGTAATACGGAAATTGGAACTTTAAAAAAAAAATTTTTTTTGCATCAGGAACGTGCGGGGAAGGGTTAAAAAGGAAGTCCACCCCCCCCTCTTTGTAAACAATTTAAAGCAAAGGACCTGTTAGCTAAGGTCGAGAGAACGTTTCTTTCTTTTTAGTACAAGACTTTAATTTCATGGTTTTGACATTATAAGAAGCTTTACTGGAGGATAAAAGATTAATTTTGGGAGCTGAAGTCTCACCCCCCTAGACCCGGGAGTGTCCTGCGAGAAAGCCTGTTGATGTAACACTGAAGAGTTTGAAAGCTGTCAAGTTAGCTGTCAGGCGGAAAAATAGAACTTTATTTCTGTTGCTTCTGCTAGTTTATTTGCTACAATTGGTTGAAAATAAGAAAGAGCTGATACAAAATAACTTGACTCTTGGACTTGAGCTGAAAGGAATATTAAGGAACTAAAATTCCCCTAGAGGGGCTTAGTGACATTACAGGAATGGCTGGAGGAGGGAAAATCCAAGCTGAACTGGACAGAGCTTTTGTTCTCTTGGAAAGTTAAAAGGCCAAACCAATGTTTTGGCTACAAACGCAACAGCACTAAGCTTGACAGTAAATAACATTGTTGAATCTGACAAGGATTTGAAACAAGAAACCTATTCAACTGAACAAATAGAGGAAACTGAAAGTTTTGACAAGATGGAGCAGGGGACATATGTTGCTTCTGAAGAAAAGGAAGGAGGAGCTGAAACTTTGCAGATGCTAAAGGAGAGCCGCAATTTGAGGTCTGACATGTTGACAAAAAAGGAAAATAAAAATCGGATGTGGAAAGCCTGGCCTGAATTGGAGACTGAAAAATGGAGAGATCTCCTTAGGTGGAGATCTGAAGACCTGAGGATTACAAATTTGCTGAAGATGAAAGTTGGAGCTTTGGGGACATTTGGATTTGAAAGGAGTATGAAACAAGAGTTGGAGTACCCCATAGGCTTTGCTTTTAAATATGGAGGTCTGGCTGGAAGAAATATGGATCCTGTTGGGCCGGAGCCTCTCCGAGATTTGGGGTTTAATATTAAGGACTATCAAAAAGACCGGCAGAGAGGAACTGAGAGAGGAACTGAGAGAGATTTAAGAGCCTCGGACGTGAGATCTCCAGGCTATAAGGACTGATGGATATTGGTTGGGGACTGAAACCGGGAAAAGGGTGGGTGGAGTTTGGGAATCCAAAGGGTATACAAATACAATTTGTTCTGTTTTTATTTTGTCCATGTATGGAAATTGGGAAAATCGTGGAAGGGAAATTTTGGTCGACTTTAGGAAAAAGGTTTAAGAATAATTAATGAAGTATAAGTATTGATGGATAAATTTGGATAAGTTAAAATTGGTTTTTAAATTAAAAGAAAAATAAGGTTTTTAAAAATTAAATTGAGGAAACGGAAGAAAGAAGAAAAGTAAAATAACAGCATGTTAGAATAAATTATTAAGTCAAAGTGGAGAAATAAGTTAAGGACTTGCTGAGCTGATAATTTAAAGTGGAATACAAGAAGGGGAGGTGTGAGGAGGTCTGAGAAATAAGTTAAAAGAAAATGAGTAAATGAAACTTTATGTGTTTTTAATTGCTTTTAAGTTCTGGGGTTTTTTTGTATTTTTGTTATTTTTTTCTTTTTTTGTTTTGTTTAATTTTGTTGTTGTTTCTGTGTTTTGAAAATGCTAATAAATATTCATTAAAAAAAAAAATCCAGCAAATTTTAAAACCCTGAGCAAACAAAGCCATCTTAAACTGCCACAGGAAAAAACACAGTGTTTATGCCAGACCAGTAATCCTTTAGGAAAGTATTACAGAGCTGGGGCATCACCACCAAAAAGGCCCCTCCTTCAAGAACGCATAGTTAGGAGGAACATATTTTGATGACTGCGATCCAAACTAATGAAATTACCGTATTTAAAACTGTGGTGTTTAAAGTTGTATGTTCTCAGTTTTATCTGTTCATTTCCTTCAGGAATAAAATTACATGGTAGAAAACCAAGCAAATTAAGCCCAGTTTTCTTAATGAGTAGATGGACGCTTACCTGTAACACAGCATTCTGAGTGCATGGAAGTTGCATGACTTTTCTTGTTCAATATGCAGCCTGATCCGACCATAAATCCTAACCATTGCGGCACAAGCAGAGGTTTACCATCCTAGGTAACACAGTATCCTACGTGAAGTAGGAAGTGAGTAGGACACATATGGACCTCTTGTCAACAAGGAATGTCAGAGATATGCTTTGCAGGAACTTGGAGGCTTTGATGGGCCTTAAGATGGGGCAAAAGAGAGAGAGCTGTGACCCTATCACCCTCTCCACCTCTTGCCAAAAAGCCCTGTTAGTTGATGTTCTTACATCACACTGGGTTTCTCTCTTGTTATGTGCTGGATTAGTCACATGGATGGCATAGGTCTGCACCAGCTTGTAACGAGGCCTATGAAATACATATTGAATTCTAGGCCTAGGCCAGCTGCAACAGGAATTAAGCTGCTGGTGAAGAAAGATAAGAGGAATTCCAAGATCAGGCACACTAAAAAGATGAGCTTTAAAGCTGGACCTCAAGAATGTGACTAAGTGGTTTGGGACTAATTGATGGATTCATAATTCATACAGAGTTGAGTGTGGTTAAGGGCTCTGTAACAGACATGAGTAAAGAGGACCTGCAACTCTAGATGGTAGGAATTCAGGACATGCCTTGCTGAAATATATGCTTTGTTGTGAAGTGAATTAGTGGCCTCCAGGGAGCCAAACCACAAGGGCAAACTGCTTTCATGAGGTAATATCTTAAGCAGGACAACATGCAAAATCATAACAATAGCTAACTGCCGGTGCTCTTATCTTTGACTTGTTGCAACATGGGCAGACTCGGGTTAAGACAGTAAGCTTATGGCACATAGTGTTAATACACTGTTAAAGTTAGGCAGATCTCAGCCAGGTCATTGCCCTGAAGGGAGGGAACCCAAGTACCGTATTTTTCGTCCCATAGGACGCACCTAGTTTTTTGGGGGGGAAATAAAGGAAAAAATTTTTTCCTTTATTTCCCCCCCAAAAGCAGGTCGGGGAAACCAAACCAGGTCGAGGAACGGCGCTGCGCCTCCCTGAGCTTGTGGGGCTGGCCGATGTCTGCCTCAGGCGGCAGGCTGCTATCCACAGCGTGGGGAGCCCTGCGGGGAACCCCTGCAGGGCTCCCCACGCTGCGGATGTCTGTCCGGCGCGCGGGGCGCTCTGCTTCAGGGCGCTTCACCCGCCGGGCGGCAGGCTGCTATCCGCAGCGTGGGGAGCCCTGCGGAGAACTCCCACAGGGCTGCCCAGGCTGCGGATGCGCTCCCGAAGCGCCGGGCGCTCTGCTTTCAGGGCGCCCGACGCTCCGGGAAGCAGGCTGCTATCCGCAGCCTAGACATCCCTGCCGGACCTCCTGCAGGGCTGCCCAGGCTGCGGATGTCTTCCTGAAGCCTGGAGAGCGAGAGGGGTCGGTGTGTACCGACCCCTCTCGCTCTCCAAGCTTCAGCGAAAGCCTGCATTCGCCCCATAGGACGCACCCAGATTTCCCCTTCATTTTTGGAGGGGGAAAAGTGCGTCTTATGGGGCGAAAAATACGGTAAGTGACTCTGAGGCACTGGAAAGAAGTGTAGGATGGAAGTGTAATATCTCCAAGGAAGATTCATTTCAGAAATGTAGATGTGTCAAAATGCAAATCATATACAAAATGAGCCAAGATGCATTAAAGTACAGCATGTATCATAAAAATTCCATAAATATTGCAACACAATGCACATATTAAATTCAATCAATCAATATTACAATAACCATATTCATAAGAGAGTCAAGCACTTACTTAGGGGCAGCAAAGCAGCAGCACCAGAAAAAAGATAGAATTTTTTTTGGAAGGGGAATGACATTTGATATTTCAAAAAAAGCATCCTAGTAGTAATCACGGGGAAAATCAGGACTTTTTGCACTACACACTCTTCCCCCATTTCTTCCTGCTCTCTTTTTACTAATTATTCCCACCTAAATGAGGGGGTGTCCTACTAACGAAGATCAAAATAATGCAAGGAAATCAGGCCCTGTCATACCTGCAAGTACCATATTTTTCGCCCTATAGGGCGCACTGGCCCATAGGACGCACCTCGTTTTTTGGGGGGGGAATGAATAAAAAAAATATATTCCCCCCCAGCCCCCAGAACAGTCTGCTATCCGCAAGCCTTGCAAGCCCGGCGGCAACTCCCCCCAGGCGCGCAAGGCTTGCGGACACCTGCCCGAAGCACAGGGCGCCCTCCGGAGGGTGCCCCATGCTTCGGGCTGCAGGCTGCTGCCCGCAAGCCTTGTGAGCCCGCGGGAACTCCCACCGGGCTTGCAAGGCTTGCGGATAGCTTCCTGAAGCCTGGAGAGTGAGAGGGGTCGGTGCGCACCGACGCCTCTCGCTCTCCAGGCTTCAGCGAAAGCCTGCATTCGCCCCATAGGATGCACACACATTTCCCCTTCATTTTTGGAGGGGGAAAAGTATGTCCTATAGGGTGAAAAATACGGTACATCTAAGCATACATGTAAGTTTTGTGTCATTTTGAAAAATACAATTTTATTTTATGGTTTGGGTTTTTTATTTTATATATATATATATGGGGGGCACTATAGTATTTTCTGTGCTCAGGGCCCTGAAGATCTTAATTTGGCCCTGTAAAACGGGTGCTATCGGGTGCTGCAGACTAACTCTGCTGGGTGTCACTGTTTGACTTTAGGCACTTTCACTTTTCAGCTGCTTCTCCCAGCTAGGAAAAAGTAGATCCAAATGAGAAGCGTTTATTATTTCAGCTCAGCTGTGATGCAAAAGTTTAAACTAATAGCTTTTGACTTAGTCAGGCTGCTGCTACCTTTTCCAGAAACTGTGCTGCCTCCCTTCCTCCTTTCAGTTTCTCTGTTATGCCTTGCTGATAACTTTGATGCATGCCAAAACCTATCCTGTCCCACTCTGCAGCATGAACTGCTACTTCCACAGATGGCCTGTGATAAACCAAAGAGTGCCAATTAGAAACTGAAGCTGGAGAAATATGAGCTCTTTCGAAAAAAGGGGAAACCGAACTCTGGCCCGGAGTCAGCGAGGAGGGAATTTCCATTGGAGAATAAAAACGGGGATGGCATCAGATTGGCAAGCTCCTGAGCTGCTCACAGCCACATGCAATTTTGTGCAGCATTCGCCTGCTACGGAATACAGATTCTGCGGTTAGCCAAGATAGCAAAATCATTACAGCTGTTGTGAAAAGAAAAAGGGAAAGACTTTCTAGGTAACTGCTGAATAAAATGCAGAATTTTCAGAGTTGCAGGTTTTCCTTGTTGCAAACAAATAATCAGTGAGTCAACAAGGTCAGAAGAAAACAACTGAGCCATCAGAAACATGATGGCCATGTATATCAGCCTTTCATCTAAAAAGCTCTATCATCACAATCTCTATGACAGGAGGAGAATGAAGTGTGTACTTTTAATGATGACTTTTTCATCCTGAATAGGACTTTCTGAGCATGCAGCTGGGTGAAGAAGCAAGAGAGCAGTATTTCATCATCAAGAAATACTGATTACTTGTCCAGGTTGCCTAGTTAAGAAGTTGGTAGCATGAAAGTAAGGGAATATTTAGACTGATGAGCAGGATAGGTTTTTAAAAGACAAAAAACTAACTGGTTCACACGCATTAAAAAAAAAAATTAGGAGTGGGGAGGAAATTTATTTTTGTACTGCTGGGACTTAGAGGACTTGTGTTAAAATGACAGCCTTTTTACAAATACCCTATTACAATTCTCAGTGGAAATTATCCAATACATATATTTGCAATCTGTTGCAGACTGAAGAAAATCAAGTATGCAAGGAATACAATGCAAATTTGCCCCCCCCCCCCAGCCCTGGGCCTTGAAACTAGTGTCTTTCTAATGCCAAAACACCATTCCAACAGCATCTCTGTAATATCATGGCTTGTGGGTGATTTTGGCATGGGGGTTTGTCAGCCTATTCAGAAGTATACAATTTATTCATTGGCACAACACATTTGTAGGCTGATTCAATGAGAGTTTACATTTGACCAGCAGTGCCCAATTTGCTCTGTAGGAAGTATCCTGATTCACAAAGAGTTCATAGGTGGAGCCAGAATTGCAGAGCAGGAATTCAGGCAGGACCTCGGAGAGCTCCAAAGTAAGCCAGGCGATGTTCCAAGCTGGAGATGAGGATCCAAACAGAAGAGGCTCAGTTGATGCTGCAGACACAATCTGGAGTGCACATAGTTAGGGAGCGCTGCCCAATAGTTCAAGCATTTACTCCAGCACAGCTACTTGAACTTTGGCTCTGTTGTGGGCTCCAAAATGGCATTCTTGAAATCTGAGGAAGAGGGAAGAGCCACCCCCTCAGGCTGTAGAGGCTACGGCAGGAGTGGCTCTTTGGGTTCACAGTATGCTGCCTTATACTGAGTCAGACAATTGGCCCATCTATCTCAGTTATCTGCACTGACTGGCAGTGGCTCTCGGGGTTTCCATGTAGGGGACATTCCCAGCCCTACCTGTAGATGGTGGGGACTGAACCTGGGACCTTCTGCCTGCAAAGCAAATGCTCTACCATCATATCCTTCCCATCCAATGGTTGTGGGTTGCTCAGGATTGACTATATACTTCCAAGTGAACCTGTTTAGGATGAGAGTTTCAATGAGTAGCATTGGAAGCTACCATACACCATAGGTGCCGGCTCCTGGGGGCAGAGGCAGTCTCCCCCCCATGTATTTTTAGGAGTTTGGGCCCCCTCAAATTTCAGCAGGCATTTGGCTCTATCCCTGGCTCCTCATGACATTGCACAATGTCAGGACGTCACGTCAGACCCCCTCAGTTCTCTTGAGAAGACAGCCATATATCAAGTCAGACCATTGGTCCATCTCATTCAACCTTGCATTCACTGACTGGCAACAGCTCTCTGGAGTCTCAGACTGGAGTCTCGCCCAGCCCTGACTTTTTGCAGACAAAGCATGGGGTCTGCCACTGAGCTCTGACCCTTCCCTACACTTGGAGCTGCACTGCTCACAGGCATGTGTTAGCTAAGAAGTGAGTCCCAACGATTTCAATGGGGTTTGTTCCCAAGTGTTGGTTTTCAGTCTTTAGATAATATTCCATCTGTGCTAATGAAGCCCCCTTGAGTTCATTTCTAAAACAAACAAGCTGCACTAGAATATTCCCAGAGTCTGTTCCAGGAATATGTCTCTAAGCAGAAGTGCGATTTAAGGCCAAACTCTCAGACCTGTCACTCTTCGGCCACATAATGTTTTGTGTAGGGAACAATACTGCACTGGAAAGGAAATAAAAACCATTCACAGAACAAGTCTCCTGTGCTTCCTGTATTTACAATAAACTGTCACATGTGAGTTACCTGAGGTTGCTGGTCCCCAAACTGAAAGAGACTAGAGACAAAGAGTCAAAGAGGTTAGTCACCTTCCCCCACCCCTTCCATCCTTTTTCCTTTCCTTTTTTTTTTTAAGGAAGGGGGGTTGTAATCATTACCTTCATACAAACTACCTTTCAAGTCCCAAGAAGAGCTCAAGGGATGGTGCGATTTTAAGCACCAGACATCTTTCCACTTGTCTGCATTCTCTGTGACAGCAGCAGTGTCTACGGGTGTGAAGTTCTGGCACTTAGAATACTTTGATATGTACTTTCCCAGGCTTCAAAAGAACAGAGAGACAATGGACTCATGACTTCGGGGCCAGCCATGGTAGCCAAGAGCTTGAGGTAGCTCATCTTCTTTCTGTGTCGCTGGCAGGAGTTGAAATGTTTTGCAAGGTGAAAAGAGATGTATTGGGGAGAAGGAGCCTTGTTAGTGGTTTCTGAGGCTGCAGGTTTGATGCCTCGGGCAGCTTTCCGGTCTGCACAGGTTTGCTGTTATTGCTATGGGTAAATCAGAGGGCAGCTCTTCATCAAAGTCTGAAGGCTTATGTTAGACTATAAAAGGCACAGAAAGAAACAAGTAATTAAACAGATCCTTTTAAAGCTACCTGGATTTCTTGGAGACAGCAGTCAACAGTTGAAGACAGAGTTACCCAGAAGGATAACAATATCGGGCAGGGAGGGGAGGGGAGATTTCTTTTTCACTGAGTTCTGTGCAACTTACTAATTGATTTTGATCAACTAACGTTTCATTTCCTCATAAATAATCATCCTTAGCTGTGCAATATTAGTGTCGGAGGTGCATTAAGAGAAAGCTAGCTAGGCATGTTTAAGTCCCTCGGACATGGATTTTGTTGGTGGTGTAATCCTCAGGAATGAGTCCATTCCTGGAATGAGTCCAGAAACTGATCTCCATGGGACTCACTTCCTATGTAAATATCCTTAGGGATGCACAGTTCAAGCCAATAACATGACTGAAGTGAGCCTAATTTTCCTTCGAACTCAGGGCATGAATTTGGGGGGGATGACTCATTAGATAGAATCCTGATGCTCAAAGAGACTGCCATAATTGAGTTCATGGAGACTTTTCACCTTATCTTTAAATGACTTGAGATTTTGATTGGTGAGATGTTTGACTGTTGTGTTCTTGGCCCTCTCTTGAAAATGTGTAGCTTGAATCTCTTGCTTCAGTCATTGCCTACACTTCTTTTCTGCAGAGTGATATGGGTTGCATGGGCTTATCTTTAGAAAGCGGGCACAGGCAGCCTTGAGCTAGACAGCTTTTGAGACCTTGCAAGTCTATGAAGATGTGATACATGAATACAGTGCAGATCATCTCTCCCCCACCTGTGCAGCAGCAACTCATTTGTATTCTAATGGGACTCAACTTTCCCTGGGAAAGGTTTGGCATGCTATCTGCTATTGGGAAGCCCGGTGAGAACACAGAAAATACAATATTTCAGTTGGGATGCAAGAGTCACGCTCACTACTTTATCCAGTCTTTAGATGTAGTTGCAAACTGATTACACCTGCAATATGGTGCCAAATTCTGGGCAAGTCATTACCAGAAAAGTATTGATAAACTGGAGGGAGTTCAGAGAAGAGCAACAAAAAATAACCATAGTGCTGGTGGGATTGATTTATGATGGGAGATGAAAGGCTGCTAAGGGGATATATAATTTACCTTGGCAAGGTGACAGCTAACAACATTAAAGCCTGTGATGCTAGCTGCACTTTCTCATGAGTAGTTCTCTGTGATTACATGGGCTTTTTAATGGATGTGCTTGAGAGGGAAGTCAAAGTTGCTTTAAAAAATAAAATAGCGTTGTATTAAATTTACACACCCCCCCTTGTTTAAATAAGCATAAGAGGGGCTAAGAAGGGAAGAAAAGGTGTCTTGTGTGGAGACATAAAACAAAGAGACAGGTTGCTTTACCAATATTTATTGTATTTCACAGTGTCTTTTAGTTTGTTTGTTTTTAAATAATATTTATTACTTTTTACACTACAAAAAAGGAAAGGAAATAAAGACAATACAATACAATATAAAAAGATTACACAACACTAACACAATAAAGTAAACACAACAAAACAAAAATAGTTTAGCACACATCATACAATTTCAGTATCTTATCTTTCATTCACTTGTTTCAACGACCTCCTCACACCTCCCTTTTTGTATTCCACTTCTATTAATTGTTTCAGCAATTCCTTTCCATCTTCCTCTATTTTATGTCCTAAAATTATCTTAACATATTCTAACCTTATTTTTCCTTTAATACTCTAATAATCTATTTATACCTAATTCCTTATAACATTTCTACTAAAGCCATATAACTTTATTCCAACATTTTTCTAACATTCATTAATTTTACAATATTTCTATAAATAGTCCTTAAACTTTTTTCCAATCTTCTTCCACCGACTCTTCTCCCTGGTCTCGGATTCTGCCTGTCATTTCCGCCAATTCCATATAGTCCATCAACCTGGTGATCTTCTGTCCGATGCTCTTAGCTCTTTTCCAAGTCACTTCTGCAGATCTTCTTCGTATTTATACAAAAACTTTACTTTGTCTTCTACTGATCTTATTTTTATTTTCCTTCCTTTAAAGCTGAAGAATAGACCTTGGGGAAACTCCCACCTAAAGATGATTTTATTCCTTCTCAGCAGGGCAACCAAATCTCCGTAGTTAGACCCAAGATCCAAAAGGTATTTCAGGACGTCTTCAAAAACCTCCACTCTTGGCCGCTGTACCTCTAGGCTCCTCTGGTAGTGCCAACAGTCTCTTATTCTGTTCTTCTCTTTTTCCCCTCCTCTTCCAAATCTGAAGGCCCTCACAGTTTTAAACTCCTCTTGACCCAGATCCAAGTCCCCAAAATCAGCAAATTCCTGTGTGAATAAGTCTATCAAACTTTCCTTCTCCAATTCAGATAGGGCTCTGATCCTCAAATTCGTCTGTTTTTCTTTAAATTCAATCATAGCAAGCGTCGACTTATGGTCATCAAGTTGCCTCTGTAAGGCTGGGACTCTCTCTCTCACCAATTGTGTTACTTTACATTCAGCAGCAACGGCTTTCTCCCTAGCTTCCTCCGCAGTCTGCCGTATCAAAGTAGATTCCTGTATCAATTTCTGGATTGTTTCTGTATTGATATTCACATTTTGTCCCAGATTATTTATACTTTCTGTATTTAAGTCAATTTTAATAGTTGCAGCGTCCACTTTCGCATTTGTCACATCTATTTTCTTGTTAAGCTGTTCCAGTGAATCACTTATCTTACTTAATGCAACCGCTAAGGCCTCTTCTGTCGACATTCCTCTTGATTTTGAATATACTGTTACAAAAGCAATAGCGGAAGAAGCAGGGGGGCCTGATATTGAGGCTCTCCTAGATTGCTGCCAAGTCCTCCCAGACCTTAATGTTTTTTCAGGAATTGACTAGTCCATTTTTCCCTTTCCATTTGCCATAACACTTAACCGATTCAAGGTCAGTCCCAGAGTCTCACAGCTTTTTGTCTTGCAGCTGGAAATTCCCCAGCCCAGCTCTTGTAACAGTTTCAAAAGCTTCCTCTAAGGGGAAACAGTTTCTGTTTATATTAGTCAATAATGTCCTCTTTTAAACACAGCTCAAACAATGAAGTTAGTTTCAATTTTCAGTTACTTTTACTCCTTTTTAAAAGCAGACGGAGACAGTAGAAACAATGTATTTCTCTTATTAGCTAGCTGTCAACGAACGTTCTAATCGCTGTCAGTGAGCCTTCCAAAGAATGTCAGTCCTGCTAGCAGCCCGTTTCCAAGGTCTGAGCGGAGGTATTTTAACTCTCTTCACTCTCTTCCGCAGGCATATTCAGTTCACAACTTCCCCCCCTCTTCTCCTGCCTCCAAGGGGGGTTTAATGTTCTTTATGGATGGAAATTTAGTCCTTTACAATAGGCTTTCCAAGGCTTCAGCTTGCAGCCTCAATGCTTTAGTCTATTTACAAAAGGGGAAGGCGGACTTCCTGTATTGAACCTCCCTTTTACGATACCAAATTAAACTTTTAGAAATCCAATTCTCCCGCTTCAGCTCTACTCACGGGTAATTACTTTAAAATCAAATTGTCCACAGGAAAAAGTCAGCACTCTCCGGCAACAGCTATGCGGCTTCACTCCGTGGAAGAAGCAGATGATTCGAAGCACCGCACCACTCACCCCACGTCACTCCGGACCCCCGAAACCGGGTTTCCCCGCGAGTAGGGGAGGCGCAAAAGGTGCCCGCCGAATCCCACGCTCACAGGCTTCTCCCGCCTGTGATTTTTTGCGGGTCTCCACCTTCGCCGTGACGGCCAGACCCAAATTCCCACGGGACAAATTCCTCCCAATCAGAGGAATTCCGCCATTACCGGAGGCACCAACCCGGAAGCCCCTTCACAGTGTCTTTTAGGATAGAAACATAATAATAATAGCAGTGTCTCTATGTGAAGCAACATAAACAAAAGACAGGTGCTTTCTTTGACCAGCTTGCAGCCTAATTAGATTTCATTTATTGCGATGCAGAAAATTAGCAAAATTAATTAAATACTATTGCATCATCCATTTCTGCTTTATGCTATTAATCTCTGATTTTCTTTCACAATGCACACACACAGAGAGAAAGATGCAATAGAGATGGGGTGGGCAAAAGAAAGCACTGAGAACCTTGTTCTATTAACAAAACGTCACAACACACACCTAAACCTAGTGTTTGGCTTCCAGACATGGGTGGAATAGCCACTATGCTTCTTCATTACAGCTGTTGTTGTTTTTTAAGGATACAGAGAACTATTATTTATTCATTACATTCTATATCCCACCTATCACACAACTCAAGGCAGCATAGGAGGGATCCCTGAGTGGTTTCCCCTCCAGGTAGTAGACCAGATCCAGGCTTGCTGAGACTCACCCAGATTACTGCCTCCTGTGCCTTCAGACCATCCTCAGGGCTACTCAGCTGATAAAACAGGACCCTGAACAAGACTTACCCAGCTTGGCACTGCCAGACATTGTTGGTCTCCAACACTCATCAGCCCCTGGCAGCTTGGCCAAGGGTCAGGGGTGATGGGTGTTGTGGTCCAACAATATCTGGGGGGGGGACAGACAGGGTTGCTCTAAATTAAATTGTGTGAGGAGATACCCAAATTGGAGAGCATGATTTGAACTTTTAATAAACTATATAATTAAGAGTGGGGAAATGGAAGCAAAGTTTCTTATTAGAAAGCCCTAAGAGCCTATGGAATAACAGCATATAGTGAAGTGAGTCTGATCTATTGGTGCAGATGGGACACTGACACACACACCACTCAAACCACAGTCTGCTCTCAGTCAGCTCCCACCTGCCTGCCTTCTTACCTGCAACCAGTTCAAGGGCTGGCACAGCCTGCCCGTTTCCATCTCTTTAGTCTCCGTGTTGTCCCTTGTAGAACTTAGCAGAGAGGAAGAGGCTAGAATTAGTCGGCTTTGTCTGTCATTGGCTCAGTCTCCACCTACTGGTGGTCTTCCTGCCTTTTGCACTACCACCCCCAATCGGCACAAACCACCACCGGTAGAGTGTTGAGGCAATGGACCTCTGATATACAGCAATTGCCCAGAATTGTAATTACTGAAATCTGCAATTGTAGCTAAAGAAGCAGTTAGTCCCTATACCCCATCTATTCCAAATGCTAAAACACTGCAAATAGATTATGAAAGTCTGCTTGAAAGGAGAATACTTAGTTCTCCAGGGAATGATAGAAATAGTGTGAGATTTACGGGCAGACAAATCTGTGAAAGTGACCTTTCCCCTTGAAATGGAGCTTGTTGCTCTTTTGATGCCTTAATCTCAAGGAGAAGAGAGCAGGAAGAAGTTTGCAGCTGATGTTTTCTTATACTCCCTCACTTTGCAACAATAGAACAAGGAAGCAATGAAAGAATTGATAAGTGGGTAGAATGGTGTTGTTTTAAGCAGGTTCTAGAAAATGCCCTTTAAGAAACTATAAACCATGTGAAAGCTGAGAGAACATTACAGCAGAACCCAAAAAATCTGCATGTTGTTGACATATAGTTTCATACTGAGGGGACCAAGTCCAATAAGGAACAATATTCTGATGGTAAAATTTTTTTGCCAGTAGAAGAAACTGCCTTTGAAAATGGTGGGTTGTCCTTTGTTAATGGTATTTAAGCAGAGACAGGATGGCACCTATCAGAGATGTTGCAAACGTGGCTTTCCCGCATCAGTAGAATTTCAGACTAGAGGACCTTTGAGTTTCCTTCCAGTTCTGAGATCCATGTCCTGCCCCAAGAGAGTCAATCTGTGAATGGAAGCAGTTTAGTGCTGCACCAATGGTGACCATGGCTGGATTGGGGCTATGCATACACTCCCCGAAGATGGTTGGCATGGTCAATCCTCATCACCTACAACGGTGAGCTTAAAAAAAAGAAAATCCTCACTTCTCATCTTCTGAATCAAACATCCGTTTGGCAGGTTTGTGGCTGGAGACCAACAGACATCTACTTTCTGTATACAAGGATCTGTAACCAGAGCTACATACAGGCACTTCTTAGGCACATCAGAAGAGCACTGCTATAGCATGGTCATGAAACAACATTAAGAGAAATCCAAAAAATTGTAGAGATAGAGGGAGCCTTCTGGGCCGTTGGGTCCAGTCCTCTGCTCAGTGCTTATGCATTCCCAACAGATGGCTGTCCAACTTCTGCTTCAAGATTTATAGCAGGGAAGGGCCCACTCACTCCCAGGTGTAAGTGGTTCCAATGCTGAACTGCTCTTACAATCACAAATTTCTTGTGGTGTTCAACGGAAATCTACCCTCCCAAGCCCATTGGATCTAGTCCACCTCTTGGAGGTAGCAAAAAACATAAGCTTTGTTCTTTTCTATGTGACAGCCCTTTAGGTAGTTGAAAACCACTATGTTCCCCTCCTTTTCTGCAGCCTAAACATAACTTCAACTCTTCATTGTAATATTTGCTTTTCATATTCTTGACCATCTTCATTGCCCTCACTTGAGCCAATTAGTGTGCCTAACTCCTTCTTAAATCAAAGTGCCTGAAACTGGAAGCAGTACTTAGGTGACATCAGACTAATATGAAATAAAGTGGAACTGTTATGAATCGGAAACTATGGCTGCATTCAGACTGAATACTATAATTTTAGTACAGTGGTACCTCGGGTTAAGTACTTAATTTGTTCCGGAGGTCCGTTCTTAACCTGAAACTGTTCTTAACCTGAAGCACCACTTTAGCTATTGGGGCCTCCCGCTGCTGCCGCGCCGCCGGAGCACGATTTCTGTTCTTATCCTGAAGCAAAGTTCTTAACCTAAAGCACTATTTCTGGTTTGCAGAGTCTGTATTCTGAAGCGTATGTAACCTGAAGTGTATGTAACCCGAGGTACCACTGTATTATGTGAATGAAATTTAGGATCACGAGCTTCCCATTCTCCTCATCTCCCTTGGTGATTCTGCCAGGAGGAGATTGGAAACTTCTGCTTCCCTTTTCAACTAATGGCAGTTTGCTGTTAGGTCTAGTACCAAAAATTTCTCCCCACATTTTAAAAACAACCATTCTCCCCTGCTTTTAAATTCCATGTTGTCCTAAGGCCCAGCCCACTGAAAAGAATGAGTGAATGAAGCTTCACAGCTGCAGTGCTGGGTGCACTTGGATTTCACCCATCATTAACTTTTAAAAATTGGTACGGATCAGGTCCCTTCCCCGATTTCTCTCCTCCTTGCTTCTGCCTTAGCATGCCATATGCCATAACATTCTATCCTCCAGCTCCTTTTAAGTCTGAGTTTGACATCTTGCAGAAACATTTATATCTCTTCCATTTCCGACCGGTTTCAAAGCTGCGGTTTCAGTTTTCTCCTGGTTTTTTATGGATGGACCTGTCATTAGTACATAAAAGATCTGATGACAAGTAGATGCCTATGGTAGTATAACCTAAGAGGTGTAGAACACTTGTGCTATTTCATGTTTCCATTTCTGTTGTTTGTACCTTTTAACTTCACCAGTGCCATAGCTAGTCTCCCTAGATAATAAAGTCAGAATGACTGCTTTCCTGTTTATCTCTTCACCATGTACCCCACAAAAATCACGTCTTTATTTTCATTGTTTGCTTTTTGCCACAAAGCAGGAGGACTCTTTTATTGCTTCTGCACTAGAGCTGGTATTTTTCTGAAAACTTATCTGCACTGATTGCCCCTCATTTATAGCTCAATCCTTGAAGGAGAAGCTCTTTTAAAAACCCTGTTCTACTATGTCATATACACATTATTGTATGCACTCCAGGTTTCATAAAGTAACCAGTATATAAACAAAACAGAAACTTACTGTTATAAGTTTGGGGGGATGCCCTAAACCCTAGAAATTAATAAATGGTAGGATTTTGTTTATTTGGAATGTGAAGGGAGAAATACAAGCTGCAGAGGAATTCTATGCCTATGCAAAATGACCTGGCCAAGCGAAAGCCATTGAGAACCATACAGGTCCTTTGAGGGCCATTGGCAATGTAAAAGAACTCTCCTTACCCCCTAGCCGAGGTGTGAACAGATACTGGGGATTTGGAAAGTGGCCAGGATAACTGGTGACAGGAAGTGAGTGTCTTTAGCAAGGTGGGCTGGGAAGAAGAAGGGGGAACAAAGAGAGAGATCCATCTTGGGCAGGCTGGCTGAAGACCAGCTGGGACAGATGCCTTTGACGTCAGTGCTGCACTGCTGTGGAGAACAATCCCCTCTTGAGATGACTATGCTATAAGATCTGGACCCTCTCCATGCAGACTGAAGGTGTAGATATGTGAATAAATCATATTTCTCAAAGCTACAACAGCCTCCACCATGTCTCAAATTCTCCAAAGCAGCACAAACTCTGGGTGAGTGCCTGGAACCACCTGGAATATTGCTACTGCTTGGCAGAGAGTGGGGTGACACCCAACTTTTGTAACAATATATACAAATATACTTACATATTAATACTAATAAAATTAAGTTGCAGAAATATAGTATCAAACAGGGCTTCATAAGTCTTAGAAGTTACCTGGGCAATTAAGCAGTATATAAATTAATAAATAATAGTAATTATTATTATTATTTTTTCATATAATTTTGCATGTAGTTTGACTTCTTTTTTAAAATAAATGCTGACACTGCACACAGCTCAGACAAAAGTAGGTGCTTGATGCAGAAGGCAGTCCCATGTAGGTAAAACTCAATACAGTGAATTCTGGGTATAAATCCATTTTAACTGCATTCTACCTCCATCTCTATTCTGCACCAATCAGGACATTTTAAAAATGCATTAACTATTTATTCATCTCTTCCTTTTAAAAATTATGATAAACAATAAATAATAATGCAAAGCAATTTTTTCGTAAACCAAAAATAATCTAATAACTGTTCATTTGTTCTGTAGAAATTCCTATTTCATTTACTACTGCTGTGATACTTTCTGCTGTATTAGCAGAATTCATGCACACACATACAAAAATAGCTCAAGAAAGGATTAAGGATATCTTTAGTACCATGTCAACACATAATATTTGCACGTTATGTGGCTTACATCGAGGGATGGATAGATCAGACTATTTCTGGTCTGTGCAAGCTTTGCATGTGTCCATTCATAAGTCCATTGCATTGCATTTCCACGTTCATCTGAGAATCTATCTATCTATAACCGCATGACAATGTGTACAGTAAAGTCTGGGAGGTGCAGATGGGGTCACTTAGAAGATGCAAAGAACAGATTCCTCAAGCATTCCTACCTCTGTCTCCAAGAGTGCACTTAATAAATGTGTTTGAGAACTTCAGTGAGGCTCATGGAATTGCTGCTGCAATCCTATACCCACTTACCTACAAGTAAGCCCCATTAAAATATATTTCTGGGTAAATGTGCAGAGGATTGCCCAGGCAAACACCACCCAGGGAGGCCTATCCATGTGCATAATATATATACAAACCCAGGTTGAGCCATACAGGCGAAACCAGAGCATGCCACAATGAAAGAATAAAATTCATAGAGCAAGTAGCTCAAGTGAACAAGCAGAGCCAAATGCCACATTCAGAGGCAAAAGCTTATCAAAGCCAATCCAAGTTGAGCTGAAACCATGGAGATTCCTCCCCAACCCCAAAAAGGGCAATCACAGCACAATACAATCCCTCCCTTGATAACTAGAGCAGCCGTGGAGCTGGCTCATACTTAGCTATTTATTTATTTGACCATAAGTTTTTACACTATGGTGAAACTCTGATATCTCCCATCACTGAAGCCCTGTCTCCAGTTTGCATGTAGAATACGTGGCAAACCTATTTGTCTGTCATGGCCTCTAATCAAGAGACCTAGGGAAATGGAGATCTGTGAAGGAAACAGGAATCTCTACTAAAGATGGCTGACGGCCTTCATTAAAAAATCAACTACAGTTCCCAGAGGCCCTGAAAGGAAGTCATGACAGTCAAGGCTCTTTTTGATCTGTTTGCATTTGCACTTCAGATATGCGCTAAGCGGAATCAGACGTATTAAATTAGTTTCCAGAAATGACATCTACATGTCATGGAGTGTTTCTCTTACTTTCTGTCCACTGTTCGTTCCATCACCGGTCATAGAAGGCATTGTGTATCTGCTATAATTATGGTTAAGAAGATTGTGAAGTTAGAAAGGTGGGCTTCTGTTTGCTTTATTGGGGGGAGAACAGAGTTCAGATAGCTTTTTGCTTTATTTTCTTTTTTTGAACAGAGGGGGCCTACAGTGACACAGCAACCCAGCCATATGGCGTCATTATTCAGCCGACACAAATTTGACACTTGGTGAATTTATTATATTTTGCTTTGCTCCTGGTGCCCGAAAGGCTTTGTAACTGTCTCTTCATAGGCCCTGTCACAGATGTTGATGTATTTTCCCTACTTTGCTGCCCAGGTTTTACTGTGGAAACTGATACAACTTCACTATAGAATTTCTAGATGAATTATTCACGCATTGCATGCCTTTCTGCACACACAGAGGCATGGAAGAAATCCATCTGATTCAATAAATGGGTCCTTTAATCCTCTTTAAACAACAGAATCTCTCTGTGTGTGTTTTTTTCCAGGCATTTACTGTTGTCACCTTTGTGATCCTGATGTTTCGGGCAACATATTTACATACAGTAATTAGCTGACATCCACACACCCAATTTTTCACCTTAAAGCGCACTAAAAGCAGTCTGAAAGAGTACTGAACCTGATACTGCCAAGAGACAATAAATATACCATATGTGCCAAATCCTCATCCTTTTGATTTGAGCTTGCCATCATAATTCAAAATCTGACAGGCCTTGGTGGTGTCTAAGGTAATTCCTGAAATATCTCAGTTGTGGTGGTGGCAGATAAAATGTGCTGCTCTTAACTCCAGTGTCTTATGCCTAGACAAATTCTTAAAGAAAAAGAAAATTTTGGACTTGATAGGGGAAAAGGAGAGATTGACTAATCTGTCAATGTCAGAAATGCAATATACGGTACATTTAAAGCAGTATCATGCTACTTTAAAGAGTCATAGCTTCCTCAAAAGAATATTTGGAACGGTAGTTTGTTAAGGGTGCTAAGAGATACATGGGTGGCACTGTGGGTTAAACCACAGAGCCTAGGGCTTGCTGATCAGAAGGTCGGTGGTTCGAATCCCTGCGATGGGGTGAGCTCCCATTGCTCGGTCCCTGCTCCTGCCAACCTAGCAGTTCAAAAGCACTGTAGATAAATAGGTACCGCTCCGGTGGGAAGGTAAACGGCATTTCCATGCACTGCTCTGGTTCGCTAGAAGTGGCTTACATGACATGAGCTGTACGCCAGCTCCCTTGGCCAGTAAAGCAAGATGTGCTCCACAACCCCAGAGTCGTCCACGACTGGACCTAGCGGTCAGGGGTCACTTTACCTTTACCTATTCCCCTCACAGATCTACCATTCCCAGAATTCTCAGAAAAGAGGGATTGATTGTTAAACTACTCACTAATATATGGATCTGTGTACACATTCTCACAACAATGTGTATAGAGTTTGCATTTGTTGACAACTTTTGTTGCAAAATCACAAGATTATAGCCTCCCAAAAAAGTTTATGTGGTATCTTGAAAACACTGGCTGTGGCATAGGCTTTTGTGGGCTAGATTCTAGGTTATCAGGATATAGTTGGACCTGGTAATATATGATATAGATTATTATATAGTAATAAATATGCATTACTATTGTACCAGGGCTACACATTATTATATACAGAAGGGTTTGGATACCATATGTTGAGTGCTGCTCTTCTGAAAGTATTAAGGTATCTGAGCATGAAAGGTCATGGATGGTACTTGTGCAAAGACACAACAAGATAAATATATGCACCCTAGGAAAACTGTCCTCTGGCCTTGAAATTGTATGCATTGCAAGCAATCCTCTAGCTGCATTCAAAAGTCATTCTGTAAATAATCTCCCCAGCTCCACCACTGCCATTAGGAGGGTGAGGGTGGGTGTGAAAGAATGGAACAGACCAAGGATCAGATCCTGTATTCATTAACATGCATCAAATAACCACATAACTAAATCTTCAGATGTTAACATTGGGTTTAGGTTCCTGTCTTGGAACAGTTTTATTTTCTGATGGGGTTCCATATGTTGCAATTCCATCCTTCCGCCCACACACTGACGTTCAAATATGGTATTCACAGACTTCCTGGCTTTTGCCCAAGTGTCATATATTAGCTTCAGCCTGGAGCACTTACATGTATTATTATTAATGCACGTGCCCTCAGAAAGTTTCACTAAGAATAACATCAAATGAAATTCAAATCTATATGTCATGTCTTGCATCCAAAGTTCTTTTTACCTCTGACTGAAATTGTGCGCCAGAACAGCAGTTGTATCTTTCTGAGGAAATAACTTTGCTCAGGAAGATGTTTTTCACCGCCATGTCTGGGCTGCTGAACATAACTTTTCAGAAGATGGGAAACAATGTTGTATTTAGGTGGCAAAAGAATGAGGTTGCAGATGTAACCGTAGCCTGGAAACAGGTCCATTGACCCTACTAAAGTTACTATCCATATTTTCCACCTGAATCTCCAGCCCTATTGCAATGCTTGTGGGGAGGGGGTTGGTTTGCTGTACTGGAGGAGGAGGTGGTAGCCTAAAGTCTCAAACAGGCTGGACAGGGCATCATTACTGGGCAACATCAGCCTGACAGACTTATTGGGTTAACTGGGTGTCCAGCCATTACAAGATGAACAAAGGGACCGCTACAATATTCCTGTTTTGCAAGGTATTAGATGAGACTTGGGATGAGGTACATGGCTTGTCATCAGTAGAGTGAATTTCACACTATGATATTCCTCAAATATATTAGTCAAATGCCAAAAAATCAAGTACAGTAGTACCTTGGTTGTCGAACGACTTGGCTCCCAAACAAATCAGCTCCTGAACGCCGCAAACCCAGAAGTGAGTTTTTCAGAAGCCGAACGTCTGGCGCTGGTTCCGCGGCTTCCGATTGAGTGCAGGAAGCTCCTGCAGCCAATCAGAAGCCGTACCTTGGTTTTCGGATGGTTCCAGAAGTCGAACGGACTCATGGAACGGATTATGTTTGACAACCAAGGTACCACTGTAGTGTCCGTGCATGTAAGGCAAGGCCTAGTATGGCTAATTCACTCCTTATGCATAAGAGCTTCACTCTAAGCAGGTACCATGGATTTTGTTGAAACTGGTCAGTTTTAAGGCACTGGTTTGCTTTAAGGAAATAACTACAGGCTTAGGATTCCAATCCCGTGTGCACTTATTTGAGAGGATGTCCTATTCAAACTAATGGGAGTTCCTTCCAAATAACAGTGGCTGGGATCATAGAATCATAGAATCATAGAGTTGGAAGAGACCACAAGGGCCATTGAGTCCAACCCCCTGCCAAGCAGGAAACACCATCAGAGCACTCCTGACATATGGTTGTCAAGCCTCTGCTTAAAGACCTCCAAAGAAGGAGACTCCACCACACTCCTTGGCAGCAAATTCCACTGTCGAACAGCTCTTACCATCAGGAAGTTCTTCCTAATGTTTAGGTGGAATCTTCTTTCTTGTAGTTTGGATCCATTGCTCCGTGTCCGCTTCTCTGGAGCAGCAGAAAACAACCTTTCTCCCTCCTCTATGTGACATCCTTTTATATATTTGAACATGGCTATCATATCGCCCCTTAACCTCCTCTCCTCCAGGCTAAACATGCCCAGCTCCCTTAGCCGTTCCTCATAAGGCATCGTTTCCAGGCCTTTGACCATTTTGGTTGCCCTCCTCTGGACACGTTCACACTGCCTAAATTCCTTTCCTTGGGAAATACTTGCCTAGCAACCCTGGTCCCTTACATTCTTCTGTCTTCTTATCAACTAGATTCTGCTGGCTGATCAAAACAGCTGGTTACATTAAGAAGAGGTCACTCTTCTTATGATTTTCCACTTGGGAATAAGCTTCACCATATGTTCCTAGCGTGTGGTTCAGAATGAAAGAGTTAGCCACAAGGTATGTTTTCCGGTAGACTCATTCTCTACCCTTACCCCCTCTGTCCTTTAGCTTCAGTCTGAAAAACCAGAAGATTCAGAATTTCTGTCATAAGCCAGTTAAACCAAAAGAGTTATCAGGGCATGCCAGGTGGAGGGGAGATGTCCATTTAAGCTTTGCACAAATCCAGATAAGGCATATGAGAGACTGAAAGAAAACAACGTCTTGTTCTTGTTTAATTGGGCTGAGATGGAATGGAGGGGAAGGGAATCAAAATGGTCTATATAGCTGTGATAAACATCAGCAATACTTGAGTGCCAGGATGGACTTGCATTAGAGACACAGTGTAACAGTAAGTCACATTTGGCAAATGCCAAGTTAACACATCATAAAAATCCAAGCCTTGAAGGTGCACTCTGCCCTTCCGCCTGGGAGTGGGGGGGGGGGGAGCAGCTTGTAATGGGCCACTTAGGAAATGTTTTCTATCTAAAAGCTTGTTCAGAAAATGAAACCGCTCATCTTAAAATATAACTCGAGAGAAAGGGAAGGGGTTGTTGTTTTTTGTTTACTGCATTTGCAGTGAAACAAATACATAATGGCCGTGATCCATGTGCTGCACCTTATTCAAATCTGTTCCTGATGGTGTCAGCCAGCCTCCTTAAGGACCCGCCTGGAAACTAGGAAATTGAAGATGACAAACTAACAGCCAATCGGCAAACTTGTTAAGCCTCAACACATTGATTTAAGCACTGTTTAAAGCCTGCTGATTCCTTTGGAACTGGTTTCATACCCACGTGATCTAGAGATTCCAATGCTCTGATGTGCACACAAAGCTCTCTAAATAAGAGACCCGCAGTATCTCTTCCGTAGATTGGAGCCTCTGAACATGAGCATAGCTTTGCATTCGAAATCCATGTAGCTTTACACTGTGCCAATTAGATGTGTGTGTATCCTCCTGGATTTTGATGGGACTTGCTCCTATATGTTTGATTCGATCCATGAAAGAAAGGCAAAACATGCTCTGAAACAGATTTGATTCGTAGATTTCCTCTGTACATATACAAAAGAATATTGCATTCATGGCTTAGTTTTGAGGATTCCAGTAGGCACATATCTCTGTAACTGATTCGATCTGCACTTGCAGTCAGGGGGCATATGAAGGGGGGTGAGGTGGTACGGGCCACCCCATGTGTCACGCTGAGTGGGTCTTGGGTGCCTGCAGGCTCTGCACTGTCCACCCGCTGCCTCCCCCCCAGCTGTAGGGCAGCTGAGGGTGTGCACACACCGTGGGTATGGGCGCCGTGTATGCACCATCCATACGGGAGCTGTGCAAGCGCCATCCATACAGATGCCACGTGAGTGCCGTTGGTAAGGGTGCCGTTTGAGCGCCATCCACATGGGTGCCACGCGTGCACTGCCGGATGGTTTGCCCCGCCCCTGTGAGCAGTTTGCCCCGCCCCTCGGTGCCCCACCCCAGGTGCCAGAGAGATTTCCTCCACCACTGCTTGCAGTCCCAGATAGATTGCTAGCTGATCCACTCTGAAAAGCCACTGGTCTCCCTTCCTCTCCTTCGTTACCACCATCAAGCTAGATTGTGTCAGTCATACACTACAAGGGTGGGGCAGAGGACCTGACTTGCAGGCTAGATCCTGAGCTCTCCCATCTGTCTGTAACCTGACATCACTTCAAAGGAAAGACCTGGGAGGGCACTCTAGGTGTGCTCCCAAGTCTTTGCATGCTTCCTTTGCAGCCTGGCTTGAATCCATGGTTGGAGGCCGCAATGCTTCTGAAAACCATTTTCTTGAAACCACAGGATCAGAGAGTCCTGGGTGGCCCCTGTGAGAACAGTATGCTAGACTTGTTGTTGTTTAGTCGTTTAGTCGTGTCCGACTCTTCATGACCCCATGGACCAGAGCACGCCAAAGTTTTGACCAAATGTGATCCACCTGGAGCAGGAACTGGCAAGCCACTCCAGTATCCCTGCCAAGAAAACTCCATGGACAAAGACTTGCTAGACTAGATGGACTATTAGCCCGATCCAGCAGGCTCTTGCTATGTTTAAGCCATTGCTGCACATGAAAAATGCTGCCATCTTCTTTTCTGCAAAGTTCCTGCAGCTTCATTGTGTCCAGTAGATATTCAGCAGATAACACTTGTGCCATCACCATACCAGCATTCTGGGGAAATCTGCAACATGCTGCATGGTAAACCTAATCGCCTCCAAGGGTCCTGGCTCCTGGCAGCTGAGGCACTGTGGGAGGCCCCAATCCCTTTTTTTGAGGGGGCCCAGGACTCCTCAATGTTCAGAGGCCCCATGCACAAAGTCAGGATGTCGTGTGATGTCACACGGTCAGGTCCCATCAATTCTCCAGAGAAGGTGGCACCTCTGAAGAAGAGTTTGGATTTGATATCCCGCTTTATCACTACCCAAAGGAGTCTCAAAGTGGCTAACGTTCTCCTTTCCCTTCCTCCCCCACAAAAAACACTCTGTGAGGTGAGTGGGGCTGAGAGGTGAGTGGGGCTGAGAGAAGTGTGACTAGCCCAAGGTCACCCAGCAGCTGCATTTGGAGGAGCGGAGACGCAAACCCAGTTCACCAGATTACGAGTCTACCGCTCTTAACCACTACACCACACTGGCTCTCATTTCTGATTTCCTCAATGACGTTGCCTCAAGCAGAGGAGGGGGAAGAAAGCCAAGCCTTCTTTCATCATAGCTTCCAGAGGTGTCCCCAGCTATTTAAGTTTTACTTGCAACCAGTTGCCATTAACTTGCATAATAAAGGAGATGCATAATAGTTAACAGAAGAAACTGGCTTGGCAATTTTGGCAGTAACTTTTGAATCGCAGGGTTGAAGGGCATCCTGAGAGTCATTTAGTCTAACCACAACCCCATGACATATATCGGCAGAGTTTATTTCACATATTGAGAGCAGTCACTGGGTTTCAACTACATGAATCTAAGTTCCCTTCCTTTACTTCAGAAGGAAATGTAGCTCCCTACATAATTTTCTATCATTTTGACAGGATGCTTCAGCCAGGACATAACTTAGAAGAACCTAATAGCTGGTTGTCATTTGCCATGCAGCAGGAATAGTTGTTTTTAATGTATGATGTTTTAATTTGTCAGAAGCTGCCCAGAGTGGCTGGGGCAACCCAGTCAGATAGGTGGCATTTCTTCCTCTTCCTCTTCCTCTTCCTCTTCTTCTTTAAAAGCATCTATTCTTTCGGCTTGTATATTTATCAGCAAGTAGCCGCAATCACCGGATGCACGTGGTGCTGTGGGTTAAACCACAGAGCCTAGGACTTGCTGATCAGAAGGTCGGCAGTTCGAATCCCTGCAACGGGGTGAGCTCCTGTTGCTCGGTCCCAGCTCCTGCCAACGTAGCAGTTCGAAAGCACAAAGTGCAAGTAGATAAATAGGTACCGCTCCAGCAGTAAGGTAAACAGCGTTTCCGTGCACTGCTCTGGTTCGCCAGAAGCGGCTTAGTCATGCTGGCCACATGACCCGGAAGCTGTCTGCGGACAAACGCCGGCTCCCTCGGCCAATAAAGCGAGATGAGCGCCGCAACCCCAGAGTCGGTCACGACTGGACCTAATGGTCAGGGGTCCCTTTACCTTTAAAGGTAAAGGTAAAGGTACCCCTGCCCGTATGGGCCAGTCATGTCCGACTCTAGGGTTGTGCGCCCATCTCACTTAAGAGGCCGGGGGCCAGCGCTGTCCGGAGACACTTCCGGGTCATGTGGCCAGCGTGACGAAGCTGCTCTGGCGAGCCAGCACCAATGCAGCACACGGAAACGTCGTTTACCTTCCCGCTATAAAGAGTGCTTTCAAACTGCTAGGTGGGCAGGAGCTGGGACCGAATGACGGGAGCTCACCCCGCCGCGGGGATTCGAACCGCCGACCATGCGATCGGCAAGCCCTAGGCGTTGAGGTTTTACCCACAGCGCCACCCGCGTCCCTTTACCTTTACCTAGCCGCAATCACAGCAAGTAGCCGCAACCCACAGGCAAATATCATCAGTGATGAAACACATTTTCTGTAACATTGTATGCTTTCCAGCAACATGTTTTAAAAATCCTGGAAGCTCTGCTTCCAAAATTACAAAACCTATAACCACTAGTTGAAAGGACCTCAATAAATGATTGGAGGTTTTCTTAATTGGAATTGTCAGGGGCTCAGGAGCAGAAGCACAGGGAAGAGGGGAGATGGAGAGTGAAGGGGAAGAATCTGAGGGCAGCGTAGGAGAAGATGACAGTGGCCCGAGAGATTCCATGAGCCTCTCCAGCGAATCGGAAGATTCACAGAAGGGGGCGCCAGTGGCCAGGGCAAGGGGGGTCCCAAGGGGGACACTCCAGAGGCAAGGGGCCAGCGGGGACTCCCAGAGCAGCAGCTGGAGATCAGGACCAGCTTCCCCACCTGAGCATAGTGGGGGGGAAGAGTCCCAGGTATCGGGGGTAGCGTCTCCCCCAGCAGGGAGAGAAGAGGAGTCAGGGCTGACCACGCCTCCATCGGAGAGTCAGACAACGGAGGGGAGGTCAGGTCCAGCTAGCATCCCGGAAGAGGGAAGCAGTGACAGAAGCAGTGTAACGGTCAGGAGGAAGGTCACTGGGTTGGCGCGAGAGCCAAGTTCAAAAGTACAGGCGCGCAGGGCAGCAGAGAACGAGGATTGGGAACCGGGTCCTAAAGCCCGCCGGAGACAGGGGGAGGAGTCAGGGGACTCAGCGTCAGAAAAGTCCAGAAAGGGGAATGCCCCAGCGGACAGGAGGACCCAGAGGAGAAGAGAGCAGAGGAAGAGGTGGAGCAGGGCTAGAATCTTAAACTGGTGTCAGGGGGGAGGAGATTCAGACAGAACTTCGGCGGTCTAGGGTTTAAGACGTAGAGCTGCGCGCTACGGCTTTGGAATGGAAACTGAACTTCAATAAAGACTTTTGTATATAACGACGACCTGGTGTTGGTCCTCTGTGAGCTGGGACCTTGGGCAGCTCTGACAGGAATGTACTACCGGGATATGATAATCAGAAGAACGGCATTTTGACCTAAAAGAAGAGTGTGTTTAATATCAAACTGGATTTGGCAGGGAGTCTAGGATTTACAAATCTCCGGTGCCATGCCTGTTTAAACAGCCATTTGGTGAGGGACAATTTGAAGGCCATGACTGAGGAAACCAAAGTGGCTCCAGATGTGGTGTTCATGTCCAGGTGTGGATGCCTTGGTCTGTCTGGTGGTGAAGGCTTTTCCATACCTCCGAAAGCAAACACCTGGACAAGATTACACATATAAGGTTAAACTCCTACAAAGCATGCTGCTTTCTGTCTGATCTTTTAATTGCAAGAGGCATCCCTTAATGTTAATATGAACATAATGCTTTGTTTTCTCCCTTGCTGTTGTGCTCATTAGAAATTATCACAGACGGTAGGATTCTAAAGCCCATCCCTGAAGAACTGAGTCCTGTTGCAATACTAGAAGGGGTGTTTAGCAAACTGTTTTGGGACAGGGTATGTATATGGGAGCTCTTCTGGCTCCCTTGTTAAAAGAGAAATTCTTCCAGTAAAACACACACATACACACACACAAAATAAAATAAAAATCAAACTTTCGTAGCCTTGATCTCATATACAGATGGCTGCATGTGACCAAAAGTGGTTTCACTAGTTGTGAAGTATTACTTTAACAGAAAGTTCCTGTCTACAGACAGAGTTAGGGCTAACATTTAAAAAAATGAAAAGATACTTGCATAAATAGCATTACGAGTAATGAGGCCATATTAAAATGCCTTTAAAACCTAAGAGCTTTGAAAATGGGCTGTTGGCTTTGTAAGAGTGTGTATCAAAGTATTCTTCCAAGCCTTTATACAATATACATGTCAAGTAGAAGAGTGTAGCAGAGAGAGCTAGTGTGGTCCTTGCTTTAAGCGTACACAACCTTACACGATTATAGAAATGCAATTCCCTTTAGCCCCCTTCAAGCATCATATCTGCATATAGAAGCAACAGGCAAATGAGGACAAGTGCACTCTAATGCTTCTGAAGCAGGGAGCCTCCTGTACCCGTGGGATACATTGTTCAGGGTGCTTTCACAAGGGTGCAGGAAATTCCCCACTTTAGAAGAGGCTCCGCCACATGGAGAGCAATGGAGATGGCAAAGAAACTCAGCTTCCGTTTCCCCACTCTTAGTTATATCCAGGTTGTTGTTCTTCTAGCTCAATAGATGAAATATACTCGGAGCTGAGTGTGAATTTCATGCTCTTTATTCAGCTCATAGTAGCAATGAATGAAACTTTCCCCAATACGTCTATCTATATATACATTATTTACACAACGGGCCCCGCATGATTGGCTAATTCCGGGCTGCTCCTGTAGGCCAATCAGGTTGTGGATTCACCTCCTCCAGAAGCCTGATTGGCTGCTCCTGCAGGCCAATCAGGTTGCTGATTCACTTTCATCTGGAGCTGGATTGGGTGGCTCCTGCGCACCAATCAGACTGCTGCATTCTGGATCCTATTGTTCTAGGATTCAGCTCAGTACATAACAATATTATTCACCATTTGGGGTATTTATATATTCTCTCGTTATAAAATCTACAGCAGCTTTCTTCAATCTGGCACCCTCTGGATGTTGTTGGACTCCAGTTCAATTCATCCCTGACCCGTAGCCAGGCCGTCTGGGGCTGATGGGAGTTGGAGTCCCACAACATTGGGAGGGCATCATCTTGGATTGGCTGTTGCAAGGCTAGTCCTAATCATTAGAAAGAATGACCCAACCACCTTAGGCAGCTGGTGTGGGAGAGAGTGCTGTGAAAGCACAGAAAACTGTGGTTTATTTAATTGTTGCTTTTTATTGCCAAGGATGGGGAAGCCCTTGTGGATCTTTCAGTCATGGGTGTCAAAATAACTCGACCAGCCTTAGATGCTATGTGCTTTGGAGTGGGCAAAGTGAGGGGTGCCATTTTCTACTCTCCTTCTGGCACCAAAATGTCTTGAGGCAGCCCTGAATTGCATATCTTCCATTTTTGCCTCTGCAAAAGAGGTACTGCAAACTTTTTTTCTGTTTGATGCTCCCCTTCAGGCAGAAAAAAATGTATTTGGACACCCCTGGGCTGTTGCCACAAACAACTGGAGGAGAAGAAAGTCAAGATAATTTTGTTTCTCAGGGGTGAGCAGCCTTTTTGGACCAAGGGGCATATTTGGAATTTTGAGGAAGTTTTGTGGATGCCAGTCACAAAATGGCTGCTGTGGGGTGTGTGGCATAACACAAAATGGCTGCCACATCTAAAAGAACAGGGTTAGGAAACAGGAGATCAAAATGGTGTAGAAATGCCCACCCATTAATGAGGAAATGGCACTTATCTTAGCCACTGCCACACTCTGTCACAGAGAAAGATTCTTTGTACTTCTCTGTTCAGAATGGGAGGGTGGGTATCCTGGAACCCAATAAAAATGATGTTTAAGGGGACATGTTCAGTGTAGAAGAAGCCAAGCAAACAGTGTCTTATGAATTGTGGATTTCTGAGGTGATATTTGCTGAGACCTTTCATGGGTGCTATACAAGGTACTGGCAGGAACTTTGGCACCCAAAGGCACCAGGCTGGCAGCCCCTGTGTTGGCTCATAATTAGTGACTTGGAAGAAGTGGAGCTCATACATCAGCAGTTATCAGGTGGGAAAGATTGAGCATGTGTTTGGATGCCTCACCTAGTGAGACCAGAGAGTACAAGGTGTTGCTGTAGAAAGGAAAGGGCCTATGAATGGCAGAATGGTGGGCGTGGGTAGAAACTTTTCATGAGTTTTAATGCATTTAATGTTGATGATACTGTTGATGACTCTGAAGAACTAGGGGATTTAACTGGTGAATTTCCACCACTTTCCTTCTCCCACAATCCCCCCCAAAAATCTTTTTAGAGAACATGGACTTGAGATGGTGAGATGGGCTTGGGCACAAAGATGGCTTCCCTAGGAGGAAGACATTGAGAGATGATAGATACTGTGGAGCTGGGAAAGAAAGAAACCACCAGAGAGTGCTAATGTTGAGGGTGGGTGGCTCCTTCTGGGAATTTTAACCAGATATTTCTGTATTTACGTATATTGGAATTACTGTAACTGTCTCCATGTTTTCAAGGTAGGGCAGTTTAAAAATCTAAATAAAGGCATATAAGGCAAAGAGGTTTGCACACCTTCTGGTAAAGGTAACCTCAGATTTGCTAGAGTTCTATTTTTGGATTGAGGAAATGATTTGTGTTTTTATTCTGTTCCTTTGTTGTTTCTATATTAAGGCTGGTGGTAGCCATGCACAGAACCTTTTTTCAAGAATAGTGTACTTTAAATATTTGTATTCCTAGCAGACAGGGAGTCTGTGGCATCAGCATTTTCGTCAATTAAGCTTTAATCAGGACAGAATGTGAAAATATACTAATTGCAGCAAACCCGCTGGCGGGTTCTGTCTTCTTTGGGATGCTCTCCATGTTCTTTCATTTCGTTGCCTTCAGCTCCTCACTGCAAAGTAGAACAAATATACATCCTATTTCCAACATAAAGGATTTGGGGAAAGGAACTCAAAGCATTGCTTCCATGAAGCTCTCATTCAAACTAACATTTATTCAGTTAGCTGCCTTCTCTGCAGTCTTACAGCATTTTACTCAGAGAGCCTCTTGTGTGGCTTTCTCCCAGGAAAGGGGGCACAGAATTGCAGTCTTAAGGTACCGGTGATCCATTTCTCACGACAGACAGATATACAACCGATACTCAGAGGCTCCCTTGTCCCCCTGGCAAGGAGTTATCTCAGCACCTCCAAAGCCAGGAGAGAACATGACCAGAAACTTGAAAAGTTTGCTTTTCATCACCTTTCACACTCTGCCAGTGACTCCAGGGGCCATGCACCTTGGGGTCTGCTCTGCTCTGCCTCCCTTCCTCTCCTCCTCCTCCTCCTTCTCATCCATCAGTCTCTCAGGCTGCCTGCCTTCTTAAGAGAGGTAGACTCGTAATCTGGTGAACCGGGTTCACTTCCCCGCTCCTCCACATGCAGCTGCTGGGTAACCTTAGGCTAGTCACGCTTCTCTGAAGTCTCTCAGCCCCACTCATCTCACAGAGTGTTTGTTGTGAGGGAGGAAGGGAAAGGAGAATGTTAGCCGCTTTGAGACTCCTTTGGGTAGTGATAAAGCGGGATATCAAATCCAAACTCTTCTTCTTCCCTCCCTCCCTCTGCTTGCTGCTTTCTGCCTATGAGCTGTGGAGGAGCAGCCTTGGGAGCATGAGGGCAGGCAGGCTCTTAGCAGATTGGAGAGATGTGATTTTTGTGCTCCCTGGAACGCCATCCTTGGCAGGGGCCAACCTTTAAGTACTCCCCTGCCGATACCCTTAAAATGTAACCACCATGGCAGGGCAATGCAGGCATCTTTTTCCAAGGTCCGAGACATCCGGGCTCAGATCTCCTTTCATGTTGTGTGTGGTTTTTTTTTCATTTGGGAATGGACAGTGTCAGAACATACATGCCCATTTGGAATAATCATGGAGTACAGTTCTGTGGCAAATCTCTCGCTGCAGATTCTCTGTGTGAATGAGCTTGTGGGTATGAATACTCCCTCACATTACAAATATAATAATACCAATTTAAAACCCTCCACTCATAGAAGAAGCTGGAGTGAGAACTAAGCTAGAACTGTTTTCCCTGACATGCTAGTGTTTAGAATGCAGAAAGGTTTTCAAACAAAATAGCACTTCTATATGCATTGGCCTATGCCTGAAGTTATGCAGTACAAAGAAGGGTGTATCCAAATATGTGCCTCAGCTGAAGGTAAGGCTTCTGTCAGCAGAATGGGGAGGGAGCCATGTTCAGGAATCCCATCTGCTCCAGAGCAGATTTAGGGGGCAACACAGGGGGCTGCTGCCAGCCAGCAGAAGTGGCTGAAAATTGCTTCCCTCCCTATTCCACTAACTGAAGTGTTACTGACAGCAGAGCCACACTGCTGGATACAACCCCATGTGATTATATTTTGAATGCATGTAAATCAACTCTTGTATTTTACATGTTTTAGTGCACAGTGTAACCTCAGGTTGCGGACGTAATCCGGGACTGAGGCATGTCCACAACCCACAGTGTTCGCAAGCTGAAGTGCCATGTCTGCGCAGGCGCCAGTGCGATTTGGCACTTCTGTGCATGCATGAAGCGTGATTTGGCGCTTCTGCACATGTGCCAGCAGCAAAACCCGGAAGTAACCCGTTCCGGTACTTCCAGGTTTCCCGCCGTCCGCAACCCGAAAACACATAACCTGAAGCAAAAGTAACATGAGGTAAGACTGTATCTCAAAATGTGGAAGGGTCTTCTAAATATAATTTGGGAATCATCTGGCATAGTGGTTTGGCTGCACTTTGGGCATGAGGCATACATCACATTTCAGACTTGTGAATGCTATTTATGTTAATATCTAACTCTTCAGAGAAGATTAAAAATGAAGTAGCCAATGAAAGTTTTGCATTCACATTTACGAATATGATTGAAGCAAGAGCTGCTTTTCTGGGTGGAAGCACCCTTTGTTCCCATTGTTGACGCCTTGCCCGCAGCCAGCCTTGTCAGAGGTAAATGATTTTCTTTCTTGAAGAAAAGCTAGTGTTTTATTTCTGTAGATCAGTTTGCTGGTTCAGAAATACTCTGACTTGCTGCCTCAGCTGTATACCAGGTGCTTTCAATCCTTGGCTAGAAGAAATGGAGGAATATTGTTTTGGCCTTCCAAAGAGCTGTTGAGCAGTAAAGGCACATCAAGATGATTGGTGTCCATTGGAAGCTCTCATTCATCACCCTGCCAAAAAGTGTGCAGGAACACAGTCCTAAAGAATCAGAATTATTGGTGGGAATTATGAGCCCAAGTTCTGACTTATTTTCCACTTTTATTGGTATTATCAAAACTGAGCCATATCAAATAAACCTGTTATATATAAACTGTGGTTACTGTTCCTTAGACATAATTTCAGGAAAGGGAGATATAAATAAAACCCATGACATATTTTTTCTGACCATGAAAAGATTTGTTTGTGCCCCAGTCCTGGTGCATGTTGAACAGCATGAATCAGTGCATCTGTGATAGCGCCAATTTCCTTCAATTCTGACGAGAATGTTGGAATTCTGCCTCGGTCAGAGGGATGTGCCAGTCTCCAGGCACCGGCTGAATTCCTTTTGACCTCCCTCCCGCGACTCCCGGCAGGAAAACAGTCCGTATCGGCGATTTTTCCCAGACTGTGAGAAAAACACACCACTGCTTCTCCTCCTCCCTGCATATCCCCAGGGAGGGGAATCAGACTCAGACAGAAACGTATTTGCATGTCTTTATTCCTGTCTTTAGCAGCCATACAGATAAAGATGTCTGCACTCTTCGAACAACAAAGAGAAACTCACACTGACTCCACCCATGTACATCCTGTACATATCATATGTCACACACTGAGCTCACATCCGGTGCTCAATACGGAGAATGGGCTGCCCCTTTATTGCCATGGTAACAGTCACAAACATCCTGTCTGGCTTTCCAGCCTCCAGCAGCTAAACCAGCTGCTGCTTATTTCTTCTGCATTGCTTCTTTATAGTAACATACTCCCCCTAAAGAATCAATGCGTGCAGCGTGCAATGCCTGATCCAGAGAAGAAAACAAACAGTTGTTATATGTATAACATTGCCCTGTTGTTTCAGTTCCACCCTTGGAACTACCCGCCACTGGTTTTACCAATGTACCTCTCTGGTTGTGTGACTTCCAAGGAATGAGTGCATCTGCATTACCTTGGTTAGCAACTCTATGTTGTGCCTTTGTCTCTGACTCAGACACAGCTTCAATTTGACCTTGGTCGTTTACAACAGCAACACATGCAATAGCTAAGTTGGCAAACTCTTTTGAATACCTCTTGGGTGGTACACCCTTCGTTGCTCTCTCAGACCTACGTAAGAGGTGCTGCTCTTCTTTGCTTTCTGGTTCAGCCTTTGGACTCTCTGGCGAACCAGTACTAAGCTTAATCAGTGGTTCATCCTCCTCTTCTGAGGGTCTAGTCATTATGTGAGATTTCCTCTCAATGACTGTGACAACTGAGCTGTCTGAGCTATTGCTGTCATCATCAGTACTACTGAATTCAATAAAATCAACATCATCATCATCATCAGAATCATCATCATCTCCTGTGGGAAATGTGTGAACAATCACTCTCTCCTGTTCAGGAGCACTCTCTAGAAATTTTGTGAGAATCACCTGATCAGATTCAGACAAAATTACTCTGTAGAGACCCTTTTCATAACCCACAAAAATGCCTCTGGCATTCTTTACTCCACCCGGAGCTTCTGTCCTTACATGAGACCCAAAAACCTTGAAATGGGCTACAGAAGGTTTTCTGTGGAACAGTTTCTCAAAAGGAGAACTTCCCAACTCTTTTGAAAACTTTCTCAACCACGTATAACAAAACGACATTAGCGACTCAGCCCAGTACTCATGTGGCAGATGTGAACTAAGCAATTGTGCTTCCATTCCCTTTAGCAATTCTTTGTTCACCCTAACACAGACACATCTCTTCCAAGCTTCTTCGGAAGCTGCAATTTTGTGTCTTATCCCTTTCTTCTTCAGGAACCTCTGGAAATCCTGTAAGAGAAAAATTGGCTTCTCATCTATGCAAAGACAAGCTATGTCAGCATCATGCATATTTTTAACCTTGTCACAAAACTCTTTAAACCTTTCTAAGGCGTCTTTTGGTCTCTCCAAAAGATAAATCCAGACAAAACCTGTGAAAGAATCAACACATATTAGGTAATACTTTGCATTGCCTCTAGATGGTGCTAGAGGACCAATCACATCAGCATACACCCGCTGAAATGCCCTGTCGACCCTCGAGGTGACCTGCTTGGTGTTCTTCTTGGCTACACCTGCAAAAGAGATCATGTTAGAATTACAATTCATGTAATCACTTTGATCAAAAGTCAACAAATACAGTCCATCTTTCTCTTTGGCAGAAAGATACAGCTCTCTATCTTTGTAGATTTCGCAGCTCTCATCATCATATGACAGTTTTAGTCCCTTCTTAGCAATCTGCGATACGCTGAGCAGATTGTACTTCAACTCTGGAACCAAATAAACATTGTTTATAGTCAAGTTCAGACTTTCAAGATACACAGTTCCAATTCCGGTGGCTTTCAGCTCCTGACCGTTGGCTTGTTGTACAACGAAGCTTTGCTTCTTAAACGACGAAAATAGCTCTCTGTGATGGGTCATGTGAACCGTGGCGCCCGTGTCAATGACAAAAGCGTTCTCCACTTCTGGCTTGGTTCCTTTCGACATCAAAGCCTTTGCAGGCTTCGCCTGTGACTTGGCATGACTTCTGCCTGATGCCTCAGACTTTGTGGAGCTTCCCTTGGCACCTTTGTTCTGACGTGGCTTCTTGCAGGTCCGCTGAAGATGCCCAGTCTGTCCACAATTGAAACATCAGACAACGTTCAAAGCTACAGCATTTTCTCCAGTAGCAACAGCAGTGGGGGTGTCAGAACTCCGTTCTTGTCTCCCCCTGTCCTTGACCTCCAGGGCAGCAAGTCTGTCCAGTTCGTTCAGCACAACTGCATAGACCCTCTCCGAAGTCAATTCATTCGCTGGGAGGGACCCCAGCTGACTGGCAACGGTTTTGTAAGTCCGATTCAGGCTGTTTATCACCATGAAGCAAAACACTTCCTCCTGCACACGGAAATTGCGTTCCACCATCTGTTGGCGCAGATATTTCATTTCTGTCAGGTGTGATTGTACATCTCCATCAGGCGCAAGCCTCAGGTTGGTCAGCTTTTCAAAATACAGCCCCATTAGCTAAAGTGGTACCTCAGGTTAAGAACAGCTTCAGGTTAAAAACGGACCTCCAGAACGAATTAAGTTCTTAACCCCAGGTACCACTGTAATGGCTTTGCATGCAAAACAGTGCCAGGTTCAATTTTGGGCATCTTCAATTTGAAAGAGCAGGTAATAGGTGTCAAACACACCTTCATAACTGGGGGGGCAGGGGCAGAGGAAGGGGGCGGTGGGGGTGGTTCCCCCCAGGTGTCACCACTGAGGGGATGACAAAATGCCGGGCTGCACTCACTGCGGGGCGTGCAACACACCCAAGCCACACATCTCTCCACACTGCCCAAAACGGTCCACCCACTGCCTCCCTCCCAGCTGTAGGGGGCTCAGTGGGAGTAGGCAGGCAGACTCCTCAGACACCCCACAGAGCGTTCTGCCCCAGCTTGCCCCACCCTATGGGCGGCTGGCCCCACCCCTGGGGGCCGGGCACACATGCCGTCCCAGGCTCCCAATTGGCTTGCTCCGCCACTACCAGGAGGGGTTGCTGAAAGCAAATGTTCTTCTAGGCTGCGTCAACATAATGTTATCTATGATTTAGTTGAGATTCTTGCATTGCAGGGGGTTGGAGTAGAAGACTCTTGGGATCCCTTCCAACTTTACAGTTCTATGAAATTGGTGTTCTCTGCTTGTGACCCTGGAGAGCTGCTGGCAATCAGTGTATCTGGTCCAGTGTGGTCACAGTTTTGGGTAGACAGGCAATTAGTATGGTGTGGTTAACAGGCAGCTTCTTGTGAGTTACTACATAAACTGAAGCTTCAGAAATCTTACTGCCTGCAGCATTTATGTGGGGCAGTGCTTTGCTTTTCTCCATGGGGTGAATGGTAACCATTCTTGTGTATAAGAGAAAAAGTAAGGTGGGAATGTTAAGACTACGATTGGTGTGGGCAGAAGTGGGACTAAACATACTGTATGCTGTTGGTGACCTCAGCCATTGAGTATCAAGTCAGATTCTGTCTGCACCATCTCTTCCCTACATGAGCCTAGTTCTGCACTGAGCAGGTTTGAGTTCTTGGTCATGCAAGTTCTTGGTCATGACAAAATTTGAAAATGGTCTGATAAATTGATATTGAATCTATAAATTTGCTCTGTACAAAAAAAAAAAGTTTTAAAAAACCCAACCAACCAGCCCAATATCTATATACAGTGTGTACACACAGTCTCTCTCTCTGAAAGTATTTTGCTACACAAATTGCATTTTGTACATGGAAGGCCAATTGCATTGTAGGGAGCGCAAGCCTGATGTAGGGCTTTGATCACTCTGATCAAACACAGACCACCTATCAGCCTCCATAGTGCCACTATCCTTCATGTACATTCTCAATATTTTTGTCATAATACCTATCAGTCATTTGAGCTGAGGAAAAGAAAAGGATTGTAGCAATTAAATATATGATTGGATCCAGACATTTAAACCACACTCATTATCTAAAGCTTGTGTGTGTGTGTGTGTGTGTGTGTAGGGGGTGGTATACTTGTGTCTACATGTGTTTGTGCGCTCAAAGCAGAAGCACTTTTTTCCCCTCCCAGGAGTTTGCTTGAATTATGAGTCGAAGGATGACAATTTGCATGCTAACTGAACTCATACACCGTGCAGATTGAAAAGGACATCTGTTGCTGATTGTTTTAGTCCTGTGCTTTTCAAGCTTAAATATGAAAATTAAGGAGGTAAAAAGGCAAATGATTCTGCCAAGGGCCGAGAGCAGCCTTTCCTCCACCCCTAATTTTTTATTATTATTATTATTATTTGGAGAGAGTATAGCTCTTGAGAAATGTCATTTGACTTGTATTGTCCCTATGCACTTGTGCTGTAAAACCAGGCTCTAAGTCACTGCAATTTGCTAGATGTTTCCCCTCATATTGGTTTAGTTGTAGCAGAATGGGTGGAGTCAGTAGGCTTCTGAATATCAGTTACCAGGAACCATAGCCGGGAGAGTGCTGTGGCACCAGGGGCGCCATCAAGGGAGGGCTGAGGGGCCAAACCTCCCTACTGAAATTTTCAAGAAGGGGTCCGGGGCCCCTCAATATTTCATGGCCTATGGCGGGCCTCAAAGGGCCTCCCCACAGCTGTGACAGGCCTCTCTGGGCTTATCTGCAGCTGTAACAAGCCTTGCTGGGCCTCCCCACAGCTGCAGTGGGCCCTGTTGGGCCTCCCTGCAACTGTGGCCGACCTCATGGCCTCCTCTCACCATGTGATGACACACATGCACGCCATGTGTGTGACATCATGCTCACGTGCTGGGCATCCCCAATGTTGGGTGGGACCTGGTGCCTGCGTGTGGCAACTAAGAGATGGAAGAAGCCATGAGGTGCCTAGCCACACAACTGGATGCCAGAGAGGCAAGCGCCACTGGGTCTCACTGCCAGCTGTCGGAAGTTGAAATTATGCTTCAAGCTCAAAAGCGTTATTGCCTGCTGGAATCAAAGAAAATAGCTGTTTTCTGAAATGTGTTACTTGATTTGAGTATTGATTCCGATAGTGTAGATCTGAAGCTGCCCAAGATGAGCAAGGTAGATTTTCAAGGAAAGGGACAGGTCCTTTGAGTATCAAGGTAACACAGCAGAATATTGAGCTACCTTATCCCTCTGTATGACTCTATGCACACATAGCCACATGGGAACAGTTTCACTGGGGGGGGGGCACTCCATGCTACATGGGACTGAATGTTAAAATGGCAGCCATGTGGGAGCATGGGCTGGTCATGGGAGGACTATCCCAATCAAATTATCACATCTTGCTGTTGTGTCATTATTATAAGGGATTGTTATTTTTTTAGTGTGTGTTTTTTTTAATATTGTAAGCAGACTTGACTACTTCTGTTGGGAGTGGGAAGGCAAGGTAAAAGTTCCATAACAAACAGATAAATATGAAAAGTCATAAGTTAAAACTGAGAATTTTTTTTATTGCTGATACACCCTCAAAATCCCCAAAACAGGCCCCCAGATTGGAGATGAGACACTTGCTCTCCTATCTACTCTCACATAACCTCTCCCATCCTGGCCATTCCATGTTCCATGACATACTAATGTCCACCAAGAATCTTTCCTTTATTTTTCTAAACATCAGGTTGTACATCAGGATTGAATTAGAGGGTTAAGTACATTAAGTACTGCAGCGTAGTGTGCATAATTCGTTCCGAATGCGTAGAATTTGTGTTTTCGTTTTGGCTGCAAAAGTTGGCATGTATTACAGAATACTGGACTCTAGCTGTTGAAATGCCTCAAACCTCATGAACCAAGTCTGCAAATTGGGGTGGTCACCCATTCATAGTTTTTAGCAATTGTTCCTTTTGGAGCGTGTCCATCTTTGGGATGGAGCGGGTGGGTGAAAACAGAATTGTGTGACCAAACATGATGCTCTGTGTTTAGTTCCACTGATGTATGAACTGCTGAACTGTCCATGATTTGCCACACTGAAAGAGGTGTGATAATTGGTGGCTGCAAAAATTGTAAGTGATGCAAGTAAATGATTGGAGCGTGCTACAGAGGAACTTAACTTGGACTGGGAAGCTCTTACAGAGAAATAAAATGGTTGCTGAAATTTGCTTTCTTTTCTCTGGCATTCCCCAGCAGGGCTGGCAATCGTGCATGGCATCACTAAGGCTGTGTACGCAGCTTAAAACATAGCAAGTTCTTATTTTTCTCTTGCTGTATTTCAGATCATATTAGCACATCACAGTTCACATCAGCATGAACTGTTATGTCTCAAAAATCTCTCGCTGCATGTCCACACTAGTGGGTGAAGAATGCTTTTCTGGTTTGATACCTATGCCATAACAAACACATCTATTTTAGGTACCTACACTTGGACATTATTGGCTAAGAGGTGGATTCATTTCCCAGCTGCTTCCAGGCCTGCTTCCAGGGTAGCTAAAAGAGGCAAATTTGTGACCCTGATCCCAAGGCCTTGATCCTAAGCTTAAAGTTGTCAAATCAGAGAGAAACTGGCTTGGGGAAACCTCAGCAAAACACAGTATTTCAGAAGAAATTACAAAAAGCTTGTGGATCGTGGGTCATGTGTACATGGATTCAAAGTGGTCGGAACACACTGCTTCCAAAGTAAACAGTACATACTCCTAGTGTACCTATTGAGATCTGTGCTTTAATAGGGAGCCTGCTGACAATTTATGGAAGCTCCTGATCCTGGCCACTTCCTCCACGCTTCTTGTTCACCTGCCTTTTCCAGCTGAGTGAGAAGAAGGAGCAGTAATACTAACATACCTTGTCGCCTCCGTCTGGGAGGTAGTCCAGAGTGAGAGTCAAGTTTGAGGTGGTGGACAGTCACAGTGGGAAGGAGAAGGATTCTACTGAGGACATCTTGAGGACCTTCCAACACATGGAACCAACAATGTCCTCCAGAATCACTGCTCTATATGCAGCTGGTGTAGAACATTTTATTTCCTCCCTTTTGTCATTATTATTCCAAGATGGCAACTCTTAATTAGTGCATATGGGTTTTCTGCTGCTGCTGCTTCTTTTTATGCCACCATTATATTAATGCAATGGCCTAGTCACCCACTCAACCTAACCCTGTTGATTTGATAAGCAAAGTATTTATGGCCTCCACCAGAGCTCTGCAGATTTATGCTGGCAGTAGTTCTGCAGGTGAAAATGGAAACCACATTTGAAGAAAGGAGGCTTTGGGCCAGATTGGGCTATGGGGATAACAGCACACCAGCAACATGGCTGACAATAAAGAGCAGAACAGAAACACATTCAGCTCTGAAAGATTTGTAAAGTGACACAGAAGCAGCGCATACTTAGTTCATCATCTGGTATTGGGGAGGGGGGGCGGATCTTAAGCTACAGACATCTGCATTCAGCTTTCCCCTCTAAATCCTTTTCCACAGAAGCAAAACATAACACACAGAGTGAACAAAGCGCTGGCAGCTGATTAACATCTGCTGGTTTGATTAAGATCATATAGATGGCGGATTTTCAGGATCCAATAATTCTGGCTTGCCTTTGCAACAAAGGAAGACATTGTGTAGCAGGCTTGCTATGGCTGTAAAAAGGCTCATATGCTTTGCATTCGCATTTCACACCTGGAGCACGGGGGAAGCCAGGCTGCCCCAATTGCTCGTGTAAATTCCCTTTTATGTTGGACCAATAAAATATATTAACAGGCATTCCAGCTACTGTCGTTATTGCATAATAATGGAGTGGAAATTGTAGGCCAGCAAGCCTCAGGTTGTGGGGATTGCGAGGGAGCATCTCTTATAAACTAGGAAGAAATGAACAAGAGGCGAGGGGGAAACATCATCTTCTCTTGCTAAAGATTACAGGCTGGTCCTATTCCATCTTTTTAAAGCGTTTCACAATATTGTAGACCCCAAAACAGCATTTCCTTGTGTCATAATTATAATGGTATTTAAAATATTAAATTGTGTTTAAAGCAAGCTGTTTAAAGTGTGTTAAATGACTGTTGCAGATCTGCAGTCAAGAATCATGATCCCACATAGATTTGTGAAGAATTGGTAGAAAGATTGGAAACCCTGCAAGGCAATCAAGGATCAAATAATTGCCTGGCTTCCCTCTATCAGTTTAGCAAAAATCTTGAAAGGAGAATGTGAGTTCTTACTGACAACTGCATGCACACGGAAAATTTGGGAGGAAAATGCTGATAACACATTTGGGGTTGTTTGTTTTTTTACTACCACGCCAACAAAATGCAAATCAGATTTTTTAAAAGTAGGAGTGATTTCTCTCTCCATTAAACCACTGTCAGGCTCCACTGTTCTTACAGCCTATGGTTGATTCACAAGGAGATTTCTGTAGCAATAGAGTCTGAAGCATCCCAGATGGTACTGTTCAAACACAATTGGACACAGTCTTTATAGTAATTGCACAGCCTCCTTTTTCCTAATTTATTTGATTCTGAAGGGTTTCCTTTTGTTGTTGTTTCAAACTTCTAAAGACAAGCAGCATCTGTTTTGTACAGCAACATATCACTCTGAAAGAGAGCCAAGGCAGCCTAAGAAAGATACTGCAGCTCTGGAATTACTGCTGTAACTTTATTTGCAATCCAGAGCAATAGCCTGAAACCTAAAGAAGTCGTTCATGCGTGAACAAGGGACCCACAGCAGTTCCCACCCATGGAGAGAAAAGGCATTGTGCAGTTTAGAAAAAAGAGGGGGTGAACTGGATCCACCCTTCATGGGCCAAAATGGACAGTTAGGCATGGGTGGAGGACTGTCAATTATCTGACATCACAATGATGTCAGGTGACTCATTTTTACCCATGCAGTTTGAAATCAAATTGTGCAGCTGAAGGTACAGCATTATGCAGGCCCCAACAATCCACTGATTACTAGGGCTATGCAAGCACTGATGAAGAGATCGTTGAGGCTTGCAGAGCACCATTGGAGTAACATAATGGTTAATCCAATCCTGCATGTTGGCACTTTCTTTATGAGCCCCTCGGGGTTACAAATGACTGTGGTTTTGCAGCACTTTGAGGCTGGTATGAATTCCTTTGGTCTTCACCAGTCCTGGCTGTAAACCAAAATTCCAAATGAAACTGCCGATGGAATCCCTTTACTTCTCTTGTGACTTTCTGGAAAACACATTGAATGTCCAATGACGTTTTGCATATCTTGGTTGCTTCATGTCGCTGGAATACTGCAATCCAGAATCTACAGGTGCCTGTTTGATCTTGCAAGTTCTGCAAAGTTTAGCAGACTCAGCTAAACACAGCTGTATCTGACGCTGAAACTTGGCATTGCCATGACTTCCGCTGCCTTTTATCCGTGACTTGTACGGCTCAGAACAGAAAGATTTTGAAGCATGGCTTGGAGACATTTCAGACATTTTATGAAATGCCAGAGAATACACTCAATATCCCTTTGCTGGCACATCATTCCGTAACAATGAAGTTGAGCTGTGGATATTATAAATCTTCTATTTCTCCCTCAGGATTGAACAGCTTTTCCTTTTCTTTCTGAGTAAAAGAACATGGCCATGGTTAGGGGGAAATAGCCATAGTCATGTGGGCCAAATTAGGCTAGTGGGACACAGGCTTCCCCACCTAGAGTAGGTGACACTTGTGATAGGACATCCGAGATTCATAGGAATTAAGCCAGCTTCAGGATGGTTCCACTTGTGGTGGTGCTGGTATAGACCAAAATTGCCATGTAGTTTGCTTTTAGAGAAAACAGAAAAGATAAAGAATTATACTTGCCTTTAAAACGCACCCTTTTCTACCTCTGAAAAACGGAACCGTTTTTAAACAGAAAAAGAATGCAGGAACACATGTTTGATCAGTTGCAATGCAAAAAGCATACACATAAGCAGACATGAGCGCAAATTGGGGGGGGTTGGGGGGAAGACTACATTCAGTCTTCATAGTATGAAGATAAAATGTGTAAAATCTTAGATGCCATCATTTATGATATTCAGGTAAGTGGGTTTCAATCCCAAAATAGCAATCTGCCATGACTGGCACAATAAATGATGTACAGCAAGCAAATGCATAACTTTACACAGCTTACAGAATCCAGCTTTTCTGAGTGCAGAATTTAGATTTCCTTGGCACATTTTTTTTTAAATTATATATTTAAGAGTATAAGAGGACAGAGCAGCACTCAGTATCTTCCAAGTGTACAAATTGTTCCTTTATATCACACAGTCATTAACAATAGCAATAATTACCCCCATTTGCCAGATGAAAATTCGTCAGTTTTTATGAAACAGAAAAAGGCCAGAACAAACAAGAGCCTATTGGAAGACAAAGAGAGAGGATAAAACACTTTATTATTCTGCTAATTGCATTGATTGGTTGGCAGAATCAATTATTCAAGAAATCTTCATTTTGCAGTCGAAGGTACATCTGGAAGCTATAGTCTTAAGGCAGCATTAGACAATAAAGTGCTGCCCACTTTTCCTCTCCTTGCACCACATACTACAGGACAATACATGCTGTGACTTCATTACACTGGGCACCTACATGCTCCTTGCTTTACATAAATGGCTAGCAGGCCGCCATTTTACACATGTGTTTGTATTACACACAGTACAAAGAAGAGAGACATGGGAGGCAGGCAGATCCATATATCTTCCACCTAGCACTGTCCTGAGAAGGCCAAGAGCCTTTGTTTCTGAAGTGATATTTGAACTGGGGACTTCCGAGGTCTCAGTTTACCAACACATTCCTAGCCTCTGTTCTCCACCAGTTCACCCAAGTACAGCCAGACCGACTAATGATCCTAAACAGACACAAAACGAGGGAGATCTAGGCCACCATTAGCAAACGAGGCAAAAACAGATGATGTCCCACTTGCCTCGGATATAAAGTGCTGTGACTGTTCTGCAGAATAACATAGAGGAGAACTTTAAGGAAGAGGAGTTCTTAGACGCATAGAAACCCTTGCTTGGGACACCTGGAAGCCACACTGGTGTGTGATAATCTCTGTGTCCAAATGGAAAACCTAAGGCTCATAGGATAAGCATGGTCACCAGATTTCAAAACAGTCACACCCAGTGGTGGAACTACATTTGGGGGGCTCTGTATATGGGGGCTCCTTCGCAACCAGCAGCGAGATCTGTGTAACCACTATTACTATCTTCAATGGGGTTGTTCTACAACAGATCACCACTTAAAAAAAATTTTAACTACTACATCTCAGATTGTGATTCAAATTTCTGTACTGGATTATCTCACATGTCAAAGTCACTTGGTATGAATAACCCTTTTCTGTGCCTTATAGTTTTCGAGTTATGGGATGAAAATTAGGGAACTGTTGTATACATGCATAGAATGATGGAATTGGGTCTACTAGACCCCAAAATTTTGAGCAATGTGAAGTAAAGTTGCTTCTGGGGGCCCCCAGCTTAAGCTTCATTAGTTTCATAGTAGATCCATAACTGGTCACCTCACACACTTTCAAGCTGTGTGGAATGATGGTGTTCAGACAAGGCCTCTTTTGAGGAAGTGCTATGGATTCTGGTCACAAAATGTTTATAATGGGCCATATCAATTTATGCTCAATTATTATGCTTTATTATGTATATTAGTTGGTCATTTTTATTTCAGATAAATAATGTTTCAAATAAATAAATAAACAATAGTAGAGTGTTGTCATAATATGCCTTTAATTTTCTTTGCAGAATATTTCCACAGAGTTCTGCAAAATTCTGATTTCTTTCATCTGTTGAGGTTCATCTCCTGAACCTCAGCCAAGGAAGTTCTCTCTCTCTCTCTCTCTCTCTCTCTCTCTCGCTCCTTTTCTTTACATTAAACAAAAATATAAGCACAAAACATATGGATACAAACTGTCCAGAAATTATAAAGTTTGTAACTGTTAGATACAGATATACACCAGAACTCTCTTGACTAGCGATGGATGGATCTGTCAATTCTAGTTCTAACATGAAATGAACTGGGTGTATTTTCCTGGATTCTTACTGAAACAGATTTAAAGTGGTCTACTATTTTTTTTAGACATACAGGTGACTGCTATAATATAATATAGCTGATTTAAAGAAGACAAGGATAGTCAGATACACAGGACATTTTCAGTTCAAATCTTTCTGCTTTGAAATAATATTCTGTCTTTGGGAGCCTTATAGGCAACATTTCATGACCATCATGCTATTATATTTCTTGAAGAGAAAAAGGAGGAAATTGAGTTAAAGGATGGTTTGTGCTTTATGGGATGTCAAGCAACAGTTTTAGGACACTGGTCCAATTTGAAAAAAAGTATCTTCACAGCACTGTGTACAATTGCCTGGAGCTTTATTGAGATGCATTAAATAAAACCTGTACACACGTAACTACAAATAGGAGCTTTGTAAGTGAGGTGTAGAAAGTGACAGAAGCCATCTGCAATGATGCACATGGTTCACCAGGAAAGAATGCTTCCCACAATTCCCATTATTCTTAGCCATGGCTGTTTAAAATGCTATCATAACACTTTAAATGTAAAGTGCAGATTGGACCTAGGATGTGAAGCAGACAGACTAACTGTGAAACCATTTAAAAAAATAATAATTACACGAGCTACACAATGTTAAGATTGCTGCTAAATTCCTTTCACCAGGAGTGAGCAGAAGGCAGATCAGGCTGTACCATCCAGGTGTTATTAGGGGGAGACATGGGAGCCTGAACCCAAAGCCTTTTGTGTTAGGCTGGCTATCTTCTTCCCATTGGGGGAGGGGGGCAAACTATATATTTTATCTGTGAATTCCTGACCCTCAATCATTATAATCACTGCTCAGAGGCCTAACGCTTCATTGGAACTATCAGAAATTCCAGTGAGGCAACTAAAAAGCTACAATTGATTCGTTTCATAATTAAGGGCTTTCCCCAAAACATACTATAACGTTAATAACTTCATTATCTGAAGTGTTAAGATTCAAGACTGCAATAACAGTACAGTGGTACCTTGGGTTACATACGCTTCAGGTTACAGACTCCGCTAACCCAGAAATAGTGCTTCAGGTTAAGAACTTTGCTTCAGGATGAGAACAGAAATCGTGCTCGGGCAGCGTGGCAGCAGCGGGAGGCCCCATTAGCTAAAGTGGTGCTTCAGGTTAAGAACAGTTTCAGGTTAAGTACGGACCTCTGGAACGAATTAAGTACTTAACCCGAGGTACCACTGTACTGTTGTAGATGCTTTGGCAGATAATCCCAGCTCAGTAAAGTTACAGGAATTATATGATTCTGCAGTATGCAGTCAAACTGTACATTCACATATATAGCTACATTACACCTGGCTAAATTTGCTCTGAGTATTTAACAGAACTGTTATCTTGGTTACTGTAGTGTGCTTACAGGCTGTAAACGTCCAACAAATAATTTTTATGTTTATGGAAAAGGGTCCGATGATGCACATAAATTTGGAGAAAAGATAGGAATGCAGGAGGAGGGGGAAACCCAAACCTTGTTCCCAGTGTCCCACTGGGCATTCCAAATTGTCCCTCTGCTCCACGCATGATGTGATTTGGCTGCAGTCCAGCCTGAAGTCCCAGCATGCTCTATTAAACTGAAACATAAATGGAAAGATATGTTTTTCAAGGCATGCTTATATTTACCCGCAGCATGTAAAACCATGCAATAAATTCACAGACACACACTTGAAATTATATGTGCATCAAGGCTGACTCTTCACTATTGGCCTTCTGAAGAGACCTGCATGAAGGAAGGAGGGCTTAGACAGAAAGTAAGGCCTCCATTATATTATGAAAGAAAAGTTGCAGTGTATTTTATAGATTCAAATGCAAAAAAGTAATAATCCTAAGAACAGCTACTTGAACATTTGCTGTATTTCCTTGACAATAATAAAATTATTTGTTAAGAAACCATACAACTAATAAAGGTGCATTACCTGTGTGACAAAAATGAGGCGAAAACTATAATCCTTACTTGGAAGTCAGTCCACTCAAATCAGTTCAGCTGAAATCTTGTGTACACTTACTTGGGAATAACCACTTAGAGGGTTTCTTCCTTTTTACAATCATAATTTTTATGAAATAAAGAAATAAACTTGGGTTGAACACACACCATTTCAGTTTAATCACAGAATATTATTATGAGGCTGCTGTGAAATGCATAATCATAGATGTTGCTGTTACATTTGGATATCACCTATACAACCAAGTTCTCTGGCTGGTTTACAGGGGTGGGGAACAAAATACAGTTTACAACTTACAAAATAAAACACTTAAACCAAAATAAATAACAGCAGTAAAAGCAGTTAGCAAAAATAGCAGAAGCCAAGCAGCAATTTGAAACAAAAATTGCAAAAGGATGAATGCTCTATTAGAAGTTTGGATAATTAAGTGGGATAGAAAGCCTGTTAAACTAATAAAAATAAAAGGCCTGAGAAAACAAGAATGTCTTTACCTGGCACCTAAAAAGCACCATTGGCTTCACAGGTGCATAGATTTCAAATGAGCTTCTCTGAGCAGGGCATTCCAGAGTTGCGGTGCCACCACTGAAAAGGCCCTCTTCTCAGTGACTCAGCAAAGTGCTATACTGTACACTTCATTTGGTGGGAGAAGGGCCTCCAATGCAGATCTCAAGGTCTGGGCAGGTACATAAGGGGGAAAGTGATTCTTAAGTAACCTGGGCCCAAGTCATTCAGGGCTTTAAATGTTAAAAGCTGCATTTTGAACTGGGCCTGGAAATGGACTAGAAGCCAGTGCAGTTGACAGAGGTACAGTGGTACCTGCAGTTACAAAATTAATTCGTTCCGAAGGTCCATTTGTAACCCGAAACCGTTCTTAACATGAGATGCACTTTCGCTAATGGCGCCTCCCGCTGCTGCCGTGCTGCCAGTGCACGGCTTCCGCTCACATCCAGTGGCAGAGCTTCATGCTCTGGCACCGGGGGCAGAGAGCAGGCGGGGGCGGGGCTGGTGCGCATCCCGGCGGGGCACACGTCCTGGGGTGGAGCGTGCTGTCCACAGGGGTGGGGCACGTGTCCTGGGGATGGGATGCTCGTTCTGGGGGCGGGGCGCCCAGCACAGGCAGGGGGGCAGCCACAATGGAACCCCACCAGGATCACGCTGCCGGGGGCAGTGAAGTACAGTCGTACCTTGGTTTTCTAGCAGAGTGTGTTCCAGAAGGCTGTTTGACTTCCGAAACATTCGGAAACTAAGGCGCGGCTTCTGATTGGCTGCAGGAGCGTCCGGCAGCCAATCGGAAGCCACGGATGCTGTGCCAAACGTTGAGCTTCTGAAAGAACATTTGAAAACCGGAACACTCACTTCTGGGTTTTGATCATTCGGGAGCCGAAACATACGCGTACCAAGGTGTTCAACAACCAAGGTACGACTGTAAATATGTTTAGGACTGCGCTTGAAACTGTAACTTGAAAGCATCCACAGACAGCAGCTCACCAAATTGAATCGTATATGAGGCCAAAACAGGGCAGTGAGGACTGAGCAGACTCTCAGGAAGTAGAGGTTGCTGTCAGGTTGCTAGAGAGGGCCTGGAAGAGGACATGTCTGTTTGGCTGACTGCCTAGCAACACTGCAACATTTTGCTGCATGCCCATGCTTCAAATGTCCGCTAAAAGACTATTCCATATAAAAAGAATGGCATGATGTGAGCTACATACCTGAACACCCCTTCAAGATGTCCCAACCATGAGGCACGTGCTTGACCTTTTAGAAGATCAGCCATAACCATATCACTTCACCTGCGCAAATCATTTTCCAGCACACGGAAGTCCGCTTTTTACTGCTAAATTGGAGCAGACAGCAATCCACGGAAAACTCAAACTGCCTTTTGCTCCAGTTCAATGAAAGATCATTATTTTCCTGGGGAAAGTGGTAGGGTAAAACAAAAAGTGCCCTGACATAGACAGGGAAAGAATGGAACTGTGCTTGGAAACTGCGGGGCAATGTTTTTTTCAGCACACACCCCAAACTAGGTATTTAGCCAAAGATGGTTTCTCATTGGATTTTATACAGTAGCTTCAAAGAAGCAACATGTTCTGAAGAAGGACCTTCTTTATCTGCCTGAGGACGAGTGGGAGGCCGGCCCAAACCCCTTTGAATCTTGCTTCTTAACTTTAACCACAAATTTCTCAAATCTCTCGAGGTGCTTTGAAAAGAGAAAGAGGCAGGAGCATGCGGGGGGAGGGCGAGGGGGAAACCCCAAGGAAAATAAAAGAGAGACAATTTGTGCAGCCTGAGGCTGGAATCCCACTTTCAAGAGGAGACATTAAAGAGAAACCTCGACAAAGTCTTCAGCTATCAGGTGAGAGGGTATAAAAGTTATCTGTGTCGCTTTTGATGTGGAGCCTTGACATGAGTCTTGGAATTGCTTCTGATTTAATAATGGAGATTGTACCAGTGATTCACATGCCGCCACCACCACTGCCTTCTCCTCCTCCTCCTCCTCTTCCTCTCATGTTGAACCTTGTCAACGCAAGGGAGGGTATAGCCTGCCCTGCATGTCTGCTCATCAGCTATTGACAGTGGAAAAGGCTGATTAAAAGCCTCTGGGGCTCGCTATGTTGCTGATCTCACAGAGTGCTCATAAACTTATGCATCTTTGGAAAACTATCATGTGTTTTTAACTTCCTGAAGAATTCTTGTAAAATATAACTTAACCACATTACCCTTTGTCCTGTGCTTTTATTCCACTAATGGACAAATTGGGAGGAGGCTGAGAACAAATGTGCTATTAATTACCCAGATGGCTTTTTAATAGAAGCTTGGATTATTGCTCAGCTACAAAACATTGTCCAGAAATTTCTTAATAATGCCGGTGAGTGCTGCATTCCTTCCAAGAGAATAAAGCTGCCATTGACCAGGGAGGCTAGGCTATGTCAGGTTAGTTTAAGAGATAGCAGACAAAGAGCGAGTATTGTATAGGTGGAATGACAAGCCATATCCTAGCTGTCCGGCTTCTCCTGCAATGACAGATTTCCTAATTCACTGCAGATTCTCAGGAAAGTGGGTGGTCAGCTCTGGGGAAAACCAACAGTACCTCTATTGATTCTGGGTGGGGAGAGACATAATTCTGAATTAACCTGGATTGATTTAATGCAGCACAGAGTCTTAGTACCAGGATAAAATTAGTATTAATGCATTAAATGTTAGGTCAGAATGTTAAGTCTTATTGTTGAAAGACCTACATGCCCTAAGCCAAGGCTTAATGCAAGCAGGTAATTTACGTTGAGTTAATTATTGGTGCATTTTTAATGCCCAAACAGAACGATCCACTAGGACAAAAAATACTCATGAAGTGCTGCAATAGTGGGGGAAAGAGACATGAGTAGAGAGTTTAGGAAATATTTTGTTGCCCTGATCGTAATAAACAGGCTGCTAGTTCATATTATATTTTGTGTTATTTTTGTAGACAGCTTCATGTTGCCTAAAACAATTGATGGCTCCCTACTTTCCCAGTTTCCTTGGCACACTCCTGCCTGAAGAGAAAAACTCCATCTTTTCAAAACAGACTCCCCTGAACGTTTCCAGTGCACACTAACAGATTATTACACACTGACTATAAGTATATGGAAAGCTGCTGTTGCCCTGTATTCTGTATTCAGACCACTATTCTCATTCCATTTCATTTCACTCTTTTTTCCTCCCCCTTCCAGTACTAATCATTACGAATTTCCCATATCAATCTGTTTCCATCTCGCAGAATGTCAGATTAACCTTTAGTCCATTATGAAGGGTTGTGGCTCAGTGTCAAGAGCGCATGCTCTGCATACAGAAGGGCACAGGTTCAATCCTAGCAGTCCTTTGTGCCTCAGTGCTTCCAGTTCCTATTGTGGTTCCTCACCACACAAGTGTCTCCCTTGACTCTGCTTCCATCCTTCCTGCACCCCATAGCTCCCCAGTGTCACCTCTATCCAGAAAACACTGGCTATGGGTGCTTAAATAAATTAAAAAATTGTCCAGTAGCACCTTAGAGACCAACTAAGTTTGCTCTGGGTATAAGCTTTCATGTGCATACACACTTCTTCAGATACCAAAGCTTATACCCAGAACAAACTTAGTTGGTCTCTAAGGTGCTACTGGACAATTTTCTATTATTTTATTTATTTCGACTGCGTCAGACCAACACGGCTACCTACCTGAATCTAGAATTATTGGTGCTTACTTAGACATACAATACAATATGAACCTAGAAATGTCAGGGATTGAATGCCCTGCCTGCAAAGTAGTTGTAATACTGAGCTACAGCCCTCTGCTGGCTTCCAGGGGCATTCTGGGGTAATAAAGATGGTAGATGTTGCTTTGCTCGGTGCTTCTCTGAGCATTTGCTGAGCTGAGAGAGGAAGCTAATTTCTAAATTTTAAAAAAGGAATGACTGACATCCCTTGGTGAGCTTATTTGCCTCACTGTGAGGACTGCTGACACCAGGCCTCCCTATATTCACTTTGTACACATGAAGATTCATGCTGCAAAATAAGGGCTGGTGTGGGAATAAGCCTCAATGCCTCAGGTAGACCAATACTGAGTCCTACAATTACCATGGTTATCAGTCATGATTAAGGCCAGCTACCGTATTTTAATCTTGCTCTAGATAGCAAAAGTAGTAGCACACACTTATCTCCACCACCCTTGGTGTGTGTGTTCCTCCACCCTCCACTCCATAACTTTGTGTCATTAAGATTCCAAGAAGGATCTCATTTATTCAGTTTGAATTCTCCAGGTCTTCAACTTTTGGCACCAGCCAGTATTCTTTAGGCTAAGCCATGTGTTTCTCCCTTTGGGCCAGTGATCATATTTAACAATGTGAGATGGGGTATCACTTACTTGTAAAACACAGATTTATTATTTTCCTCACACTTACGTAACGGCCTTATTGGGCATAGCGCAGACAAGTCAGGAGAAGGAAGCTGAGCTTGCCTTGGTGAAATAGCACACTTGTGATCAGGACACTCTTAGGAAGCAGTTGCCACATAAAACCTAAGTGGAGGGTTTCTGAGGTGTGCTCCACAAGGACGAGCTGTTCATATACTGAGCCCTTTGATATGACTATTGCCTTATGTGAAGAATAGGGGACCTATTCCAGCGTGGTCATTGCATTACAGGCTATGGAACTGCCTTGTAGAAAGTGTCCTATCACCTGAAGCCTTGTGAGTCCAACAAAATCATTAACCCTCTTCAAGGCACACATCCCCTTGAAATCAATACAAGCCAGTTGCAACTAATAGCGCCCATTAATTTCAGTGGGATGGTTGCTGAACTTTCTCTGCTTCTGGATCGCTGTTTTTTGTTGGGAGAACTAGAGTGCCTTATTTAGAAGATAATGGGCAGCATATACTGGGACAGTGTTTCTGAAATTTACAATATTTACATACCCCCGAGAGTTGAGTCTTATCAGTGCACCCCTTTGGGACGAAGATAATTTTGGGGTAGTTCCAATAATACTATTTTATCTATTCAAAGCCTTTCACGTACCCCCAGGGATATGCTTACCACACTTTGGGAAATCCGGCACTAGGACCAGCAGTCCTGCTCTGAAACCTAGATCCATTTTGCAGAACAGACAGAAACCCTGTTAATTTTGATATGTTCATTTATTGATTGAATTGATATCCTGCCCAGGATGGCAAACACATCCACAATTCGAAAACAAAAAGCAAACAGTTAAAACATTAGGAAAACAATTGCAGTTGAAAACATCCGAAAGCATTTACAATTAAAAACATTATGAGGGGGATGTGCATGGGCTGGAATGTGTTCAGAAGGTGCTTAGAAGCCTTCCGGTGTCAGGAACCCTCTGATATTTGGGGACACAATTAGAATCACCCTTAGAATTGCCTTTCAGATCTTTGTGCTAAAAGCAGGGAGGTTTGCAGTGGACCTGCAGCATGTTGGTATGCTGAGAGCAAGGTTTGTGCATGTTCCCCTGCTTGTACTTTAAACCAGCACACATTCACCTCAAACACACAAATGGAACGAGCGTGCTCAACGGGGTATCTGCATCTGAAGAACCACTTAAGTGGAAGTTCTGTCCTGAAGTTTCATGAAGTTGTAACCATTATTTTTAATCACATGTTAAAGAGTGGTGACAGTCTTCAACAAAGACCTAACTGAAAGGCTATTCCATGCGGTGTCGTTGTTAGGGAATAGTTTCAGAATCAATTCTTAGGCCAACTCAAGGTGAGACACAGGGCACCGTAGCTTGGAGTCAATGTTACAACAAAAAGAGCAAGACAAATGTGTGATGTTATTTTTGACTGGATCATATCCATGCCTAAGCAAATATGCACTGCAGATAACTCTTCCTTCACCAGCTGCATACAAAGCCCCGTAATTTAGAATTAATTAATGAAGAACTGAGGTTGTAATCCTATGCACACTAACCAGATGGTCAAACACTTGCGGAACATACATACATATATATATATATATATATATATATTTAAAAAATTGCTCTGAAAGAATACAAAAAACAGTGCTTCTGTCTGCTTACTTATAGTATATCCATTTGCATTTTGCACACTACTTATGATGAGTGAAGCAATATTTTTGTGTCATTTTCTTAAGTTAGATTCTGTTCTCATGCTGTGATATTTTGACATCAGTTGGGCTTTTTTTGTTACTTAATTGAATAATAGATGTATGCTTCCTTTGAATATAAATGAGTTCCAGTCAGTTGTGTCTATCTGCAGTGTTGATGCTTTTTGGAGAGAAACAGGAGATTGTTTTTAGTTCCCTCGTCTCCCTCAAAGGCAGTGACAGAAAGCAAGTTGAATGATGAATGTTCACTTTAAAGTACTCGGTATATAGGGTTTCTTCTCAGGCTCTTACCTTGACTCTCTCTGTGAACCCAAAGCAAATGCTAGGAAATCAAGCAGAAAATGAACCTTTACAAGAACACAGGACTCCGGGGAGGGAGGGGGCATGAAAAAAGCTATATATTGTAAACCAGCATTACATTTATATTTACAGTGGTACCTCGGGTTAAGAACTTAATTCATTCTGGAGGTCCGTTCTTAACCTGAAACTGTTCTTAACCTGAGGTACCTCTTTAACTAATGGGGCCTCCCGCTGCCGCTGCACGATTTCTGTTCTCATCCTGAAGCAAAGTTCTTAACCCGAGGTACTATTTCTGGCTTAGCGGAGTCTGTAACCTGAAGCGTCTGTAACCTGAGGTACCACTGTATATTACAGGCAATGGCAAATTTATGTGCGTCCACACACACATTGCACCAAACCTGGAAGTGACTTTAAAAATGACAGAAACGGCCCTGAAAGAGCCCGGAAAGGGCAAAAAAAAAAGGTGTTAAAAACAGTATCTAGCAATCCCATAAGCCACCGGGACACAGATCCCAGCAGAAGCCAGCACCTGCGTGGGGCGCCTTATTTTACCCCTCAGAATTTTGTGCCTAGGGCCATGGCCCCCCTGGGTCCCCATGCTATGCCACTGTTTGCAGGCTTTTCCAATGGTGTATCAAATATACAGTACACAATTTCACTTCAACATGCAGTGCCCCAGAACGTAACCCCAGCATAAATGGGGAATTGCCTGTATCCTCATCATCATCTACGGGTCTGAGATTCAGGGCCAAACAGCATGTCACATGACATGGGAAAGAACTGAAAAAGAGCTGTGGCAGAGGTCATTTGGATCAGGACCATGGTGCAAGGGGAGGTTAAGCCCACACTGATTTCCCAATCAAATCCACACACACACACCCTGAGTGGATGTTGGCCATGGAAGAACCTAGATGTATTCTCTCTGTGACTAATAGCAGCTCAAGTTTGTGTGTACTGTATATTTTATTCACAACAGGGCATCAGTGTAAGGGGAAATGGTTCTGTTCCCCTTGCGCAGCAGCACAAATTGATCCAAACTGGAAGTTCCTTTTAAGAAGAAGAAAAAGACAGCCCACAGTGGATTCCTTCCTACTACATTGTGCCTCAAAGTCTGGGTATCAGGATGCAGAAGAATGAACTGCTGCCCCAGCGGCTGATGTATGACCGAGATGCCACTAGTGGCAAGAGTTGGCCTTATGAGATCATCATTACCTCACAGCTATTACTTACCCCATAGATCCTTCTCTTTGAGGTTATAGGTCAGGCATCCCCAACCTGTGGCCCTCCAGATGCTTTGGCCTACAACTCCCATGATCCCTAGCTAACAAGACCAATGGTCAGGGATGATGGGAATTGTAGCCCAAAACATCTGGAGGGCCGAAGGTTGGGTATGCCTATTATAGATCTTGGTCACGAAAGCTTGCTCTGCAGGAAGAATCAGCCTCGCACACATGGAGAAGAAAGGAAACAAAACAGAAGTGCTTCTGTGGCAGCAGAAATCAGCTGCTACTGCTTTGCATACAACCCAAAGTCTCAAAATCGGCATCTAGAGCCAATGTGGAGTATGACATGGGATACCAGAGTTCAAATCCCTGTTCTGCTATGAAGCTTTCTGGGTGGCCTTGGGCCAGTCACTGTCTCACAGCCCTCCCTCACAGGGTTGTTGTGAGGATAAAATGGTGAGCGGAGAATCATATGCACCACATTGAGTTTCTTGGAGGAAATGTAAAGGTAAAGGGACCCCTGACCATTAGTCCAGTCGTGACCGACTCTGGGGTTGCGGCACTCATCTCGCTTTATTGGCCGAGGGAGCCGGCGTACAGCTTCCGGGTCATATGGCCAGCATGGCTAAGCCACTTCTGGCAAACCAGAACAGCGCACGGAAACACCGTTTACCTTCCTGCCGGAGTGGTACCTATTTATCTAGTTGCACTTTGACGTGCTTTCGAACTGCTAGGTTGGCAGGAGCAGGGACCGAGCAACAGGAGCTCACCCCATCGTGGGGATTCAGACCACCGACCTTCTGATCAGCAAGTCCTAGGCTCTGTGGTTTAACCCACAGCACCAATGTAATTAATAAATAAAAATAAATCTATACCTGCAAGTTAGCAGATGTAATTTTCACACCCCTTTTCTATCCTCTTTTCAGGATATGGGTTTTCTTTTGGGGGCTACCCTATTGGACGACAGCCATGAATTCCCTCATCGCTCCTCCTGTGGCACTGAGAAACCCCAAGCTGGCTACCTTTCAGAAACAGCAGCACCAAAGCGCTGCTCAGGGACAGCCATTCTCTTACACCGAGACATGCAAAAGTTGAATAAAGGGCGTCCCTTGACAACTTTAGGTACAAGTTGACGTTTCACCCAGGAAACGAGATTTGCTTGCTCAGTGAAGCCACAGCGAAGCAAAGCTCAGTTTTCCGTCTGCTGTCAGGAAATACCTGGCCAGTCTACCCTTAACATCCTTTCTTGTTTGGTTTTCTTTCCCCTTCCCCCTCACCCCCAGCCTCCTCCCCCCCCCACCTTTTGGACATATTTTTGTAATTGCTTGTCCTCAGGTACAAAGATGCTTACAGGAAGTCATTAATCTTTCATGAGCCCATTCTGCCATTTCTTAATTCCGAACAATAAAAAAAGGCTCCGAGGGGCAAGCATTCTCCTGTCACTGTGTGCTTCAAGGGAAAGGAAGTTGGGGGGGGGGGCAAATCTGATCAAACGAGAGAGAGAGAGAGAGAGAGAGAGAGAGAGAGAGAGAGAGAGATGGCTGTGTTAAAGAGAAGAAAATAACAAAGCACTGGGAAGAAGGGAAAGGGAGGAAGACACCTTAGATTCTTTCTTTCTGGGCTGAGAAAGCAGGTCAGAATCTGCAAGTGGGAGAAATGTGAAGATGTGTTTGGGCCCAGATTTCCCTTCTCATGTGAGCAGAGAGGGTCCTGCTCCCTTGCTAGTTGCTGCCCATCTTTTAAAAGGTTCTTGTTTGCTGTACAAAGCAGGTGTGGTAGGGGCTAAATGGAGAGAAGCTGGCCAGCTGGAGTCAACCATCCACCAGCTGCCCACGAGAGGCTTAGAAAAATGCCACCTGTCACTAAACAAGGAAGGGAAGAGCGGGAGGGAAACAACAGCCACATCACAAGAACCAGCTCATTCTTTTGCTATTGTTCTCGCTCTTGTGGCTGGCCTGCTCCAAATCCAACAGGAGTATGAAAGGAACTCGTCTGTGCAGTTTGCTTACGCTAATGGTAGACCAACATCACCTTGCCAACAAAGGTCCGAATAGTTAAAGCTATGGTTTTCGCAGTAGTGGTGTATGGAAGTGAGAGCTGGACCATAAAGAAGGCTGATCGCCGAAGAATTGATGCTTTTGAATTATGGCGCTGGAGGAGACTCTTGAGAGTCCCATGGACTGCAAGAAGATCAAACCTATCTATTCTTAAGGAAATCAGCCCTGAGCGCTCACTGGAAGGACAGATCCTGAAGCTGAGGCTTCCATACTTTGGCCACCTCATGAGAAGAGAAGACTCCCTGGAAAAGACCCTGATGTTGGGAAATATTGAGGGCACAAGGAGAAGGGGGCAACAGAGGACGAGATGGTTGGATAGTGTTCTCGAAGCTACTAGCATGAGTTGGACCAAACTGCGGGAGGCAATGGAAGACAGGAGTGCCTGGCGTGCTCTGGTCCATGGGGTCACAAAGAGTCGGATACGACTAAACAACAAAACAACAACAACAAATGGTAGGCAAAGAAGACATGGGGAACTGGGGGGGGGGGATAATCCAGTTGGTCCAGGTCACAAGGTAAACATGCAAGATCATAATCCTATCAGAGATCATGTCAGATGTAACATCAGAGACCATAGCTTCAGGGAGTAGCTCAGTGGTGGAGCATCTACTTTGAATGCAGAAGGCCTCAGGTTCAACCCCTGGTCCAGGTAGGGCCAGGAAAGACCCCTGCCTGAAACCACAGGAGAGCAGCTGCCAGACCATGTAAACACAACTAATCTACATGGACCAATGGACTGACTCAGTATAAGCAGCTTGTGATGTTCTTGATGTTTACATGTGTGTTGCAACGTTTGGGCCAAGAAGGGATGCAATGAAAGATTCTAGCAAGCATACAGTTGTAATAACTTACCTAGAATGATGTGCTTTGGAGGCCAAATTAGGTGTATGGTATCAGGGATCAAATCTCCCTTGTTTTCTGAAAATGGAGCCGCTGGGCCACCCAATCTGGATCAGGACTACAGTGCTGGGAGACTCTCTTTATAGGGTATTTTCTAGAACCCAGTCACTTCCCAGGAGCTTTGCCCTACAGACCACGACACACAGGCATTTAATGAACATTAAAAGTTTGCTAATATAGGATAGTAGAGACACTTTGCCCAATGATTTTTTGTTTTTGTTTTTGCACAGTCATTGCTGTTTGTGACTATTTATTTACTTATTTAGCTATATAGCATAACATTTACCTATGTCTGGAAATTTTTTAAAGTACATTGCATTTCCATGGTAAGGACTGATTTATGTGTCAACTGTAAAAATATTTCATGCTTTTGACATGCCAAATGATAGGCCTTGTCACAAAACCTTCTGTTTTATTAAAAAAAAAAGAGCTTGGTTAAAATTCTAGCCCTCAGCCATATCAACAAAGAGACATAAAACAAACTGCTTTAAAAAAAAAGCAATCTTGTTTTTATTCCACATTTGCAACCATTATAGTATATCATTTCCCACAATGGTTACAAGTGTAGAAACATTTCGTGCATTTAGCATATGTTTTCAATGGAAACCGCTCTGATCTTTTCATACAAATGTATAAATATAAGTAATGCTACTCTTTGTTGCACTTTTATTAAAAATAAGTTTCTACTGTTGTGTTTGCAAGGCGCATTCTTAAATGACACTTTCATTTCTTTTTCTATGTCTGATGTCACCCCCTTCTTTCTAGAGCATGTTCTTGGTATCCTCTCTACATGGTGATATATCATTGCTAATTCATTTCAACTGTGGGTCAGCCCTCGAAACCTGTTTTCCAGGGCCACATGCACACCATTCATTTGAAGCACCATGATACCTCTTTGAATATTCATGGCTTCCCTCAAAGAATCCTGGGAAGTATAGCTTGTTAAGGCAGAATCAGATTTGGGGGAGCGCAACCAGTGTGGTCACACTGGGTGTGGAGCCTTGGGGCCGCCACAGGGGCATCACAGCTATGAAGAAGAGGAGGAGGAGGAGATTTAATATCCTGTTTTATCACTACCCGAAGGAGTCTCAAAGCAGCTAACATTCTCCTTTCCCTTCCTCCCCCACAATAAACACTCTGTGAGGTGAGAGGGGCTGAGAGACTTCAAAGAAGTGTGACTAGCCCAAGATCACCCAGCAGCTGCATGTGGAGGAGTGGAGATGCGAACCCGGTTCACCAGATTACAAGTCTACCGCTCTTAACCACTACACCACACTGGCTCTGAAGTAGACCAAAAGGCGAGAAGCGGGTGCCGTCGAATTTCAGTGTCACACAAGGCACCGCTGAAATTTGAGACCCCAATGGTCACCACTGGTTAAGGGTGCTAAGAGTTTTTAGGAGACCCCTACTCCCCTCCCAAAGCTACAATTCTCAGAGTTCCCCAGGAAGATGGTTGATTGTTGAACCACTCTGAGAATTGTAACTCTGGGAGGGGAACAAGAATCTCAGCACCCTCACCAAACTGCAGTTCCCATGATGTATGGCGTGAATAAAGCCCTGGCCTCAGTCTTGGACAATCTGTAGTTGTATAAGGCATATGAACATGTAGAAATTCACCAGTGAGTAACCTGCTTGTAGAATCGTAAAATTACCAAGTTGGAAGGAAACCTGGAGGCCATACAGAGGACAAGGAAAAGAGCTGAGTTGTAGGCTCTGTGAGCATTGTAACAGCTGCCCCTCTCTCAAGATCTGATGTGAGCCACTAGATTTAGCCACCTCTGGAGTATTCGAGTTACACCTCCACCTTAGCCCAGCCTGTATATTTGTAAACAAATGCAGGTACCACAAAATACCAATTAAGCCTCCAGTGACCTCCCATCCCAAGGAAACGTGCTGCACCCCCTGGAATATCTCAGTACTCCAATATGTGGGTGAGCATAACAATATAGTGAGAGAAAGTATAGGATTTGGGAAGCATTTATGAGCCTTTATGCTCTGCTAACTCTCCCGCAAATCCATTTTTGCAGGCTCTGATAAAAGCCCTGGTCCCCTCCCTTTCTGTAGAGCTGATTGAACCCTTGCCTAAAACATCATCAGGGCTCCAACAGACAAACAGTCCAACCTCGCTTGCCCAAGAGAGCAAACAAAGCAGGCTTGGTTTTGTGCAGCATGGAAGAGTATAGTGAGTCAAGAAAGGCAGCGTTCATTCCTGCAGCTGCCACCATCTGTGCTGGGCCCTCTTTGGCACCCCATAGCTTTGTGTGGTTCAAGCACAGCTCACTTCCTGACTCCATTTTTCCCCCATGGCAGTTTTAACTGGGCTCACTCCCCAGTCCCTGGTGGGGTGGAAAGCTGCTACTTTTTTGGTTCTAATACTGCAATACAGGAAGCTGAGGCTCCAGGCCAGCTTAGGAGCAGCAGCCACAGTTCCAAAGCAGGGCCAGCAGAACGAGGTCTGATCGCTTCTGCCAATATTGGGAAATGCAGGAGAGAGAGAGACTCCTGCCATTGGCTCAGTTGCACATGTTGGGCCTCTGCAAGGCAAATAAATATGCTTCCTTGAGATGAATATTAAACTGAGAGAAAAAGCCCAAGGGATGCAAGTTGATTATTGAAACTGAGTCTATAGGCATCCAAAAGGAACCAGGGATTGCGTGGTCATAAGAACAGTGGAGTCATGAGCAGGGATGGGTGAGTATGTCAATTTCAGTTTTTCTCAGTTTCTCATTTTTCCAATCTTAAAATCAGTTCATCACATTTCCACATCGGTTTGTGATTTGTTTATTTTTAAGTCCTCATGAAAATTCATCAGCTCCTTAGTGCAAACTTCTTGTGATATACACATTTTAGTATGCAGTTTTGCCTAAAAGTTATGCAGTTTTTCCTAACATCAGCCACACTGCCTTGCCCCTGCAACAGTGGGGGCTCGGGGAGTGTTCGTGTGACATTGGCACACCAGCAGCATGCTGACATCACTCAACACATGTTGGGGGGTGCCAACATGGCCAAGTGCAATCTTGGGGGAGGGGTCAGCCCCTTTATTTATGATTTGTGGGTGCTTAGGCACCTAGGGCCCAGCACAGTCAGTGTCTATGCCTAACATAATGCATTTTTATGTTATATTCACTAATGTATGCACTTATATGCACAGCAGGTGGCGCTGTGGGTTAAAGCCTCAGCGCCTAGGACTTGCCGATCGAAAGGTCGGCAGTTCGAATCCCTGCGGCGGGGTGCGCTCCCGCTGCTCGGTCCCAGCGCCTGCCAACCTAGCAGTTCGAAAGCACCTCCGGGTGCAAGTAGATAAATAGGGACCGCTTACCAGCGGGAAGGTAAACGGCGTTTCCGTGTGCGGCTCTGGCTCGCCAGAGCGGTGATGTCACGCTGGCCACGTGACCAGGAAGTGTCTCCGGACAGCGCTGGCCCCTGGCCTCTTGAGTGAGATGGGCGCACAACCCCAGAGTCTGTCAAGACTGGCCCGTATGGGCAGGGGTACCTTTACCTTTACCTTTATACAAACACTTTACCCTAGTAAATGCATTTTTGTACACATGCCATTGCAAAATTCAGAGCAGTGCAAATTTCAAAGGATGACTATGTCACAATTCTCATATTGTTTTTGAAGGTGCAAATTGGGTAACTTTGCTATTAAATGCAAACTGAATCAAATTTCCCTCCCATCGCTAGTCATGGGTGAAACCAGTTTTATCTTACTTTCTCTGGCACAACCATTCTGCATTTCCCCAGTCTCAAGATTTTAAGCCTGCATTTTCAGATTTCCAAGAGGAGGGCAGGGAGCCGGTTATTTCTGCTTGGGTCCATTCCCAGCCATCTCCAAAAATATATTATGAATATTACAGTAAGTGAAATTAGAGCTTTTCTATGACCCCATACACTGACCTACAACCAGCGCCTAGCAACTTAGCCTCTTGATTCACTAAATGTGAACAGTTTTGGCCAATCCAGCAGCACGAAGCGTCATCGCCTGATTGAAGAGGAGTCACCAGATCTGGCCTCAACATATCAAGAAGTATCCAGAGCTCCCAGACTCTCACCTCCTAAATCTTTGGGTGTGATCCTCAGGAGATTCAGCATACCTTTGACACATGAAACATTTATTGTAATAGCTTTTGAAAGCCTATATTTGCTGATGTATACATTTCATTAAGAGCCTGTCACATTTTAAAAATAATATCCATGAGCAACAGTCACCTGTCAAGATCTACAAAAGGAAGACCCTGTACAACTCATTTGTTTCAGGGAAAGAGAGACATTGGGTGACAGCTAGAGCCTGGAAAGACAAGCAGATATGTGTCTGCTCAGAAGTAAGTCCAGGTGAGATCAACAGGACTTCCTTTCAGGTAAGTGAGTAGAAGATGTATGTTTGGGTTTTGTGGGGGGAAAGATTATACAGTACAATCTTATGCACCTCTATTCAGTTTAGACTTACTTCTGAGTAGACATGAATAGGAATGTGCTGCTGTTAATTCATTTTAATTTTGTATATAGTTAAATAGACTGCTATAGAACAAGGAAATAAATAGGCTAAATAAGCAAAAGATGTTTTCAAAGTGTGATCGTCCTCTCCATGAGAATAAATGTGCCTGGGCAATGAGTCCTGCCTGCCCCCATTAAAGTGAATGACAAACTTTCCTTTGCCTTCACAGGAGCTAAGATTTCACTCGATGTGACACAAGCAGATTATTTCCAAACAGACTGTCTTTTTGTGTTTTCTAGAAGGCATCAGGGCTTCTTTAAAACCTAAGTGTCTGCCAAGAGCCATCGAGCTTTGAACACATGTTTGGCTTTCTTGAAAACCATTGGCAAACTTCAGCTGCTGTATTTCAGACAGGCCTGGATCTCATTGTTGGGTGGGAAAAAATCCACCCTAATGAAAATAAACAGGTTAAGGCTACAACTCCTTACACGCTTACTTAGGAGCAAGTCTCATTGAACTTAACAAGAATTCCTTCTCAGGTAGACATGCAAAGGATTTTGCTGTCAAAGCCATTAATTGTTTAGCAGCAACACAAAAATCAAATGAAATGAAAGGCTTTGTTTCATAATTGTGTATAGCCTGATCTTGCATGAACTCACCATAGAAGACTTTTTCTGTGCTGCCCTAGAGGGCAGACCTAGGGGCTCGCCCCCAGTTCCACTAGCCCCATGCCTAGAATCCACAGGTCTGAGCAGTTTTCCCCTTCCCCGCTCCTTTCTCAGGGAAAACCCACTCTTTCGTACTAAATCGGAGCAAATGTCAGTTTGGAGAAAACCTGTAGCTTGAGCACTACAGAATAGTTTTCCCCGGGGAAAAGCAGTGCGACAAAAGGAAGTATGGATAAGCCCTGTGTCAAATGGGCTGAAGTAGCAGAAGGGTAGATTTCAACGGAACATCAGGAGAAAAGTCTTAACAGTAAAAGCTGTTTGGCAGTGACCTTGGTTGTGTAAATGGCTTAAAAATGCAGCTAAGCTGTTCTTTTTCTCAGTTTGGATGAAAGCTGGTGGGGGGACACATCAAAATGCAGTATTTCATTGGAAACAACAGGATAGATACAAGATAGCTATTGATTGCGACTAACTTCATGCACATATGATTTACCAAAACAGAGAGCAGAGTGCACTCGATGAAGAGTCTCAAGGTGGAAACTGGGGGTGGGGTTAGGGATTTTCTACATCAGACAGGTGGTGAACATGATGTCCTCATCATGTTCAAAGAAGAAGAGGAGTTTGGATTTGATATCCCGCTTTATCACTACCCGAAGGAGTCTCAAAGCGGCTAACATTCTCCTTTCCCTTCCTCCCCCACAACAAACACTCTGTGAGGTGAGTGGGGCTGAGAGACTTCAAAGAAGTGTGACTAGCCCAAGCTCACCCAGCAGCTGCATGTGGAGCAGTGGGGAAGCGAACCCGGTTCACGAGACTACCGCTCTTAACCACTACACCACACTGGCTCACATAAAGAACCTTTCAGCAGAGAGAGAGAACATCAAATACAGTGGTACCTTGGTTCTCAAATGTAATCCATTCCGGAAGTCCGTTCGACTCCCGAAACCATTCAAAAACCAAGACACGGCTTCTGATTGGCTGCAGGAGCTTCCTGCACTCAAGAGGAAGCCGCGTCGGACATTCGGCTTCCAAAAAAAGTTCAAAAACCAGAACATTTACTTCCAGGTTTTCAGCGTTCGAGAACCAAGGTACAACTGTACTGTAGCTGTTCTCCAGAAGTATTGGCAGGACATTGAGTATTTCCTAAAAACAACAGAGCACTCAGTTCAAAAATGGAAGAAAGGAACTTAGAAGCAAGCCTGCAACCAAGAATCCACAATGGCTTAGTGGGGGACCTTTGCTGAAACTATTCCTTGTCTCGTGATTAAGAAGAAAAAGGGCATCCCATAGGGAAGGGCAAGAGTGTGTGGGAGAGAAACCATTTCTTGCCTTCTGATTAAGAAAGGAAAATACATCCCAAAGGGGTTCATGTGAGAGAGGGAAAGACGCCACAACCTGTATGCTGAACATTCATCGTGATTTGTTTGCACAAAATTTGTGGGGAGGTAAAGTTTGTAACCCCAACTGCTTACTGAGCATTCCTTATTATTTGTCTGCAGGGAAGTTATACAATGACATAAGCACTGAAGAGGAATTCTGCTGGATCAGACCAAAGGCCCATCTAATCCAGCATTCTGTTCTCACAGCGGCTAGCCAGACCACCAGCTGGTTGAGTGGTTGGTCAAGTAATGGTTATCCTACATTTTCCAGCACATTTCCACATCACTTTCCTTACTGCAAGGGTGCATGTGGAGAGAGGGGGAAGGGAGGGAGTATTTTGCACCTGAGCACTAAACCCACTTTAATTGTGCAACCTGAATCTACTGGTATGTGTTTGAACCCCACCTGCAAAAGAACAATTGTCTTGGAGGGAAAGGGACTGTTGGGGGTTTTATGTCTCCTATTATGAAGTAGCCATTTAATGTTGGGTTTTGAGCCAGAGAGCTTTTGCTTGCTCATTAGAAGCTCTCCCTTTCCTAGGAAATACTAGTACTCTTCTCTGTATACTGCATGGCCAACCAATCAGAAACAAGGTCCTTGCTTTTATTGGTCAAAATGGATCTAATTCTACTGAAGTACAAATGGTCTTATATTACACTAGTCTCGGCAAAAAGAAGGGGGTGGGGACCTTCTCTGAGTTGGGATCCAATCTCAGGCCTTGTTTTAGACACTGTTTTCTGGATCAGATTATAGATAGATCCAGAGGGGTTATAAAGCAGAGTTGGAGTCAAGGAATGAGTCCAATTGGTTCTTGTGCTGGTCCAGGGAGGGAGGTTAACGTGGGGCAAGGTCCAGGACCTGAGTCAAGGGTCGGCAGACAGTCTTCCACGGGCAAAGCAGGGTCCACAGCGAGGAGCCAGGCAAGGACAGGAACTCTGGTGGAACCGGACTGGGTGCTGGCCAAAACAGCTCTTCAACGACGTTGCTCCCGCAACCTGGGACCGGGCTGACTGGCCTTTATCTTCTCTGAGGCCAGGGGCGGTCCTGGCCCCCAGGAGACCCGCCTCTTCTGGCCTTAAGGCGAGCACTCCTCCTGGGAGAAACCAGTTCCCTCCGCCTCTCTGACCTGAGCCTCTGCAGTTCAGGAGAGGCTGAAGGGTTACTGGACCCAGGGGGAGACTCACCTGTAGGCACTGAGTCCTCAACCACCTCCGGAGCTAGAGTGGATTCACCTGGTGCCTGCTCCTGAGGATCCGGCACAGGTGCAGGCGCTTCAGAATCAAGGCCCTGCCCCAGCTCAGCCGGCCCTGGAGGCGGGGACTCCTGTGCAGGCTGGGATTCCTCCGGTTCAGCCTCTGAATCGGATTCCCAGGCTATCACAGTTCTTTTCCCTGGTATCTCTGCGAGTGAGTCCTTCTCATAAGTAGGTGCACACAATGTACCATACCTATTGCTTTTCCGAGTCCCAGGTTTCATAAAGATGTTGTTCTGGCACATCATGATAGGGAAAGGTGAAATGTGTCCAGCACAAGCCAGGGTAATCCATTCCAGACATATGTGTAATGCGGGGGGAAACAGGTGCAAACAATTGAGCCAGCTGTCAGTAAGCTCCAGTGATTGCTTTTGATAGCTTAATCGTTAGTTGATCCATGTGCAACATTGGCAACATCACTGCCATAGTTGACTGCCTCCTACACATCTGTAAACCTTTTCTAGGTGCTTCTTGACATGAGTGGGAGTCCGCAAAGCCCTGACATCATAGCAGGCTAAATTAGACATGATTGCTGCCATTTCTGTTTTCCTGCTACAGAACACGGAAAGCTGACAAATGTCAATAACTGCTAATAACTCACTAGTCACTACTGTTTGCCACATGCCGCGCAAGCCATGTGCTCCAGCAAGCATCCATCATAACTCGGTTAGCTTGAGAATCTCTGTGTGGATAAAGAAATCGTTATCCAGCCTTTCCATCTATCACTGATGGAACTTACTTCTGAATCAACATGCATTGATTGTGCTGTAAGAAGCTTAGTCCTGTCTGTTACATTTCCACTCATGGGGTGGGGAAATGGATTAAGGGGGCAGGTAAAAACAGGATAGCAGCAGCAAGTGGCAACTTTTCCATCTCGTAGAGTGCATAAGTTCATAAATCGCAAGACTCAGATCCATTTCACTCAGTCAGCTCCACCCTCAGATGTATAATTCATATAACACTTTTTTAAAAAATGTAGCACCCCTCTCCATTCTAGAAATCAATAGCCGGGTTCTAACAAACTATGAAGGGATGCGGGTGACGCTGTGAGTTAAACCACAGAGCCTAGGACTTGCCGATCAGAAGGTCGGCGGTTCGAATCCCCACGACAGGGTGAGCCCCCGTTGCTCGGTCCCTGCTCCTGCCAACCTAGCAGTTCGGAAGCACGAAGTGCAAGTAGATAAATAGGTACCACTCCAGCGGGAAGGTAAACTGCGTTTCCGTGCGCTTCTCTGGTTTGCCAGAAGCGGCTTAGTCATGCTGGCCACATGACCCGGAAGCTGTACGCCGGCTCCCTCGGCCAATAAAGCGAGATGAGCGCCGCAACCCCAGAGTCGGTCACGACTGGACCTAATGGTCAGGGGTCCCTTTACCTTTACCTAACAAACTATGAACTAGTTCTGTATACACCCAACCACTAATCTCTCCCAAGACTTCAGTTTTTCTGCCTCTTTTTCAGGGTGCTTTAGAATTTCTTTATCTTTTCGATGGGTGCAGGATTGAACTTAATATATCATTGTGAAGCAGCTGTGGGTGGTGCATATTCTTTTATTCCCATTAAACACTCTGCAGCCTCCCCTGCTGCCTATGTCTCCTGATCTAAAAAAACCCAGAAATCCTGTGGGAGGAATTGCCTCATTTTAAATGAAGTGTGAGAAGTTGGAAAGGTGATTACTGAGCATCTGATGTGCTCCCTGACTTTGTTTTTAAGATAAGGTTTCATTTTACCATTAAAAAAAAAAAAAGCTTTCTGCACTGATTTCTTTGAAAAATAAAAATGCTTCTCTCTTGAAAATAATGAACAATGGCCGGGCACACAATAGGCAGTGTGGTGTCCCTCTGCACATACATAAAAGCCCAGCTGAGGATGTCATGGGGTTTCCAGGAAGTGAAGGCACCCAGAGAGGCTGCAGGATGCAGATTTGAAGACTGAAAGAAAAGAGGCACACACACATCGCTAGGTCACCTCAGAAGTCAGCTAAGTGCAGCAAAATAACCTCCACCCTTTCCACAATAATTTCTCCAATTTTTTCTCTCCCTTTTGATCATGTTCAAATGTAATTACTGCTCTTGGTAATTGATGAAGAATAATAGGGGGAAATGCAGGAGAACTTCTCCCAAATACTGTGAGCTGTTGGGTTTGTATTTCACAGAGAGGAACCATCCATGCCTCGTGGCAGAACACTGGGGAACTGATGGGGAATTTCAAAAGCAATTTGCTAAGGTGAGACATGGTAGTCTACTCTTTTTGCATGTGTGTGCAGGTAATAAAGACATGGCATGAACTGCAGGTAGGTTTCTGGAATTCTGCATGACCACCAGGCAGCAATTTCTACATTTTACTCTGTGTGTATTGTGGTGTGGCCGTCTCTCACAGGCATGATTCTATGCCTGGAAAAAGTGTGCATTTGTTCTAAAAGTGGCTGATAATCATGGTCTGGCTGGGACCGCTCAGCTTCTTCCTCCTAGAATTTGCTCCATCAGTGGCCATTCCACCTGGTCTTTCTGTAAATTTCACAGAGCAAGGAACACAGGAATCTGCCTTAAACTGAGTCAGAACACTGGTCCATCTATCTCAGTATCATCTGAACTGCCTGGTAGCAGTGCTGCAGGGATTCAGACAAGGGTCTCTTCCAGCTATACCTGAAGATGCTAGGGCCTAAACCTTCCAGGACCTAAACTTTCTGCATGCACAGCAGATTCGCAATGATCCTCAAGTGCCTCCCCTCCCCTCCCCTCTTTTCTTCCTATAAGCCATTATAACACAAGAAGATACTGATGGATCAGGCCAAAGGCCCATCTAGTTTAACATTCTGTTCTCAGAGACCAACAAGATACCTCTGAGAAGCTTGCGAACTAGACATGAGTGCAACAGTACTGTCCAAACTTACATGCTTCACAAGTGTCCCAGAAAAACCATCCCATTTTTTATCGTGAGAGAACAGCGACCATATTGGTTGCCACATTCTGATGCAATTTGTGGGTATGAGTTCTCCCAGGGGAAGCACTTTTTGGGGGCTGCAATCTCACACAGTGCCTTAAAACACACATTTTGGGGCTTATGTCTGAAAAGGCGCTTTTAGGGAGGGACCGTGGTGCGAAATCGACTTCTTGCTCTCATGATTAAAAAAAAGGAAGATGGCATCCAGGAAGATGGCGTCTCGAATTTTGGCTTCAAGGTGTTAGAGGGTGTGAACTTGTTTCCCCAGAAACTGGTACTCAGAGGCATAATACCTCTGACATTGGAGGTAGAACATAGCAAGCATCATGACTAGCCCATGAAAGTTTTTTATGTTGTGCGTTTGTCTAATCCTCTTTTAAAGTCATCCAAGTTGGGGGCCATCTCATCATTCTGCCACTGGACCTGTCTAGTCGAGTCTAATTTTAATTTTGGGTGCAGTGCAGGGTGGCTTTCAATGCCTGATAACAACCATAAGTGATGAAGTTATTAAATAATATCTTCAAGTCTTCATTTTTGTCTCTCTTTTTTACTCCTTACTTGTTTTGGCCTTTAGCATTTCACAGAATCTTCTGTTGACCTCTCGGTTCAGAATCGTTCCTACCACAGTAGCAGCTGTCCCTGCCGAAGAAATCATGGATTCAGTTAAATTCCCCCCAAGCATCTCGAGGCCTTTAGGCATGTGCTATAAATTTAAAAGTTCTAATTATAGCCGTGAGCAGCAGGAATTACAGTCATGAAAAGCAGCAACAAATGGAAGAATAGCTCAGCAACTGAAAGAGATCGATTTTGCCTTCCCCTCCCCTCTGGGCCATCCTCTCTTGAGGATCTCTGAGGGTACATCTGCCACCCTGACAAAGCACACCCTCCCGCAGTCACCCAGCAGCTCAACTTATAAACCTACCAAACCTGAGAAGGGACAGGTCTTTGATACATAGCCTCTATTTGCCACAGTTATCTGTCTTGTGAAAAAAGTAAACACAAGAGGACATCAAGACGCCCTGCATATTTCTGGTTAGAATTATTCACAGTCAAAACTTTAAGAAAGAATGGGAAAGATTTATAATTTATTTAGGAGACCACTGTAAACAGATGAAAACATTAGCAGGATTCTAGTAACACTTGTTGTGCAACAAATACTATGGAAAATATGGAGAGATATAAATATGGATGACGAAATAATATGCAGTTGAAAATGTTGACAATATGACCCATGGAGGGGATGGTGGGAAGTCTGGAGATTCAGAGAAATCTCTAAATATGGATATATATTTGGTATTGTTATAAATTTGCACTTGTAAAATCAAATAAAAATTATTTGGGAGGGGAGAATTATTCACAGTTAATTCTAGGTTTTCTGTCAAGGCACTTCAAAAATTGTTAATATTGTTATTATTTAGACAGAAAGGTGAAATAAGCCCAAACTGTAATGTTTCTAATTCGGTTCCGTTTGAAAGTTTAGCAGAAGGCCAGGTCAATGCCAGCTTTGGTTCCACTGCTATGATCCAAAATGGTTATTATAAGTCCGAGTAGCACATCACGGTCAGGGGAAAAGGCAATGTGGTTTGCAGCGACCAGAAAGGTTAATCTAAATTATCCCGGAGATTAGCTCTGAGACAGTGCGCGGTTCCACAAACATCACCGCTGGTGTCCTGAGCAGTGATCTGATACTCTTTGCTTTTGTTAGCATTTGCAGGGAGACTAATCCAGAAAACTCGGGCGAGGTGAAGACATAATTTTATAGGTGAAGTTGTCAGTCTCCTTGGGTGAGTTATGGGGCTCGACTGACAGTGGAACAGTAGCGTGGAAGTTACAGGTCAAGATGCTCCAAAGGAGCTCTCGCTGAACAAAGCAACCCAAAAGGCAAAGGCGTAAAATTGCAGTCTCTATAAAACATAAGGCAGTGGGGCCTCGCGTTGTGAAAATGGCAGCGCTTCCAATTTGTTAGGTATGATCTGAATGATCATACTAGCTCGGAATAAATGGGCAGACAAGAAATCTTCGCAAAACAATAAAGACCATACTTGTGGCAAAGCAACATTCCTCACCTATCCCTTTTATAAGAACCTTCCTTACACTGGCTCAGCTCATTGGTCCATCGAGCTCAGGCTACCAACACTGACTGGCAGCAGCGACCCTTCAGGGTTTCAGGCAGGGTCTTTTTTTATACCTGGAGATGCCAGGGCTCTTCTGTATGCAAAGCAAATGCTCCACAGCTATTCCCACCAATGAACTCATCCCTCCTATCCTTTTAGCATAAAGAGATTGAGATCTACCTGGCTTAATCTCCATCGCAGTTATTATTCAAAGAAAACAAGCACCTAACCCTCATGAAAGTGGAGGTCTTGAATGTGCATCATCTGCTAAACAATAACTTGGGTTTTTTGTTTTTGTTTTTTTGCAAACTGCCTTGTGATAAGACTTTCTAAAAGACAGGCTAGAAATGAATTCCTACAAAACAGCTATCGCAGCCAAAAAATTAAAGATTGCACAATAAGCTGGGGTGGTTATGCCATTTCAGTAAACGAGTGACATTTTCTCACAACTCTAATGTAGGCTGATCACAGAATACAGGAGCCAGGACTGTGCAGGTTAGGATTCTGAGTGACAATAGCAAGACATTCACCATCCAGCTGTCTTCCCTGTTTCCAGCTAGGGAGCAATGCTGCTTTACTGCCAGTACCATCTGTCCTCAGATGCTTCTGCCTGCACACTGCAACTACCTGTTCTGTGTTTTCATGCCCTCTTCATAGTGGTGTTTCATGAGGTTGCTCACTAGAGCCAGTGTGGTGTAGTGGTTAAGAGCGGTGGACTCGTAATCTGGGGAACCGGGTTCGCTTCCCCACTCCTCCACATGCAGCTGCTGGGTGACCTTGGGCTAGTCACACTTCTCTGAAGTCTCTCAGCCCCTCTCACCTTGCAGAGTGTTTGTTGTGGGGGAGGAAGGGAAAGGAGAATGTTAGCTTCTTTGAGACTCCTTCGGGTAGTGATAAAGCGGGATATCCAATCCAAACTCTTCTTCTTCATCATCTGTTTTTCAGCACCATGCAAATTCTCATCCTTTAATTTTAAAAAAACAAACTGAAAAAAGAAATTAATGCAACATTAAACCAAGATATTATAGCCGTGATAGCATCAAATTCCATGTACATTTAAGGCTTTGTCCTAGAAAGTTACACCTCCCAACTCCAGAATGCTACTATCACTTTGAAAGAAACTCCTACAAGTCCCATAGTCATGCTTTATCTGGCTGATATACGTATCTCACCATCCTCACAAAAGAAATATGGTTGGACTAGATGAAACTCATGGTCCCTTCCAACACTACAGTTCTATGTTGTGGTGGTTGGGATTCTAGTTTCTCCATTACTGGGAAGTCCCAAAGTTTAGTGTAACAGTTCTGGATATTCAGACCCAAGGTGTTTTCGCAATGCTAGTCAGCAACCTTTGAGCAGCTGGCAGCCACCAGAATGGTCGCTGCTGGTCACTGCTCCCCACTCAGCACATGCACAGTTTCATAGTGTCATGTTAACAGTCCCTCTGCCTCCTCTACTGTCTTGAGATGCCCTCCAGCAACAGCACTGCCCTCCACATCATGCAGTAACACACGCAGGTGTTTAATGCGTCTTTGCTTTTAATGTTTTTCCCCGCTCTGTAAATAGCAGCCACTGGTGCGCTGGGATGATAGCAGGATATCCACAGGATCTCAGCAGGATCACAGCAATAAGGATGGCAGTTTACCCTTTTCCTCCCATGCTTCAGTGCTGATGAAGCTGCTGTTTGCACTCGGAGGAAAGCTCCTATTGGTGCCAGTGGGGGTTTTCCTTCCAATGCAAATAGCAGCTTCAAAAGAGCAATATTTTTGTGTCGAGATTGTAGCCAAGGGGAAAACTCCCTTTCCAAACTGTTTAGCCCCCAATAATTATCACACCTTGGCTGCTATTTGCTTCTTTTAAAATGTGCATTAAATGCAGAGGCACATTTAACGTCTTGTCTTGTTTGCTCCTCATCGCCAGACAGACAGTGGTAACCCTGAGACAACCATCTCACGGGCCATCCTTGCTCTTAATGCATTACTAATCAATAACTCACTTAAGACATTTTTTTCTATATGAGTGGGAATAATCTTTGTGAAGGGGAACACATGTGCATTATAATGTTTGAAGGGTGGTATGAACTGTCAGGGAACTGCCATCGGAGCCAGAGGCGGAGGAAAGGCTCCAGAGGGATGCCGGAGAGGGTCCCAGTAGGGAGAGAGGGAGCCCATCCGCTGGGGAAGGAAATCAGCGTAGCACCAGTGGAGGAGGGGGGCAGAAGGGGGAATCGGAGAGAAGGCTCCAGAAGGCTTCCGCGCAGGGAGAGTAGGAGGAGACTGGGCGTCAAAGAACTTCTTTGCTGGAAGAAGTTCAAGAAACGCCCACTGACGGATTCTGCCAGCGATTGAGACAGCCACGGATGGGTGGCTGTCCGGACAGAAAGGGTTCACCCAGGTAACCCAGCCAGGTGTGGCGCCAACTTACGCACGAGCAACCCCCTAGAACCATTACATGAACATACTCAAAATAAGGTAAGAGTCACAAAACCTTGCAGAGGAATGTGTGATTAGCACTTGCATTCTGGTGAAAGAAGGCAGCCTGTGGCCTGAGCCAAGTTTAAATGGCTGTGTATATGGTGAGCCTAAACAGGACGTGGACATCTGAGCTTGGATTACCGGGGAATGTACGCGAGCAGCAATTATCATCATCACAATGCAACATTTGGACTCCGATCCATGCTTCTTTAGCAACATCAGATAATTTGGAATGCAATGGTCTGTTCTTTTAAAGTAAATTGCTACCCTCGTCGTTCCATAGAAAACCTGAAAGCACATGTACAATTCCTGCTCAGGGCTTTGAAAAGGGAAAGGTTGTGGGGAACCTCTTTGCCCAGGCCTTTCATTTTGCAAACATTTTGTGCAACCTCATGAAGGCATCATGCCAATCATGGCGCTTCTGTGGCCTAACAATATCTTACATATATCATTCCCTTATACACCAATAAGCTAGTTCCACTGCATGCAAAAAAAGAAAGAAAACCCCTCCATTTTCAGTCATACTGTTTGCAGATCACATTGTATGGTTTTTTGTTTTGTGTGTGTGTGTGTCAGAATTTCCTAATTTGCGATTTTTCTTCCCAAGAGCAAAAATTGTTCTCCCCAGTGCAAAAATTTGGATCTCATGGGCACAGCGATCGATCTTGTATTATTCTTATTTTTATGGTGAAAGCTGCGGGTTTAACTCTTGTTTCTCAGTAAAGAGCAAGTGTGGCATACAGACAGTGCAAGTTTAGGTACTTTTTTACCTCCTGACGTGGCACAATTGTATATGTTCCACAAGATAATTTCAGTCTGAAGTGTGATTTTCCATTTCAGCCTCCATTTCACTGCAAACTGTATTTGTTTAGAGCACCCGAGCCTGTCACAACCTTCCTTGAAGTGGTGGTTATTTATAGCCTACTAGACAGAACACTAGTCTGATCCAGTCTGTTAATTTTCATGTGTTTGTTATCTGTCCCTTAAACACTGGAAAACAAACCTCATTCACAGCATTATTGTCTATATAACATGGCTCATTTGGTATGGTGTGTACTCCTTCGTTTACTTTATTCGGGTACTTGAAGATCAAAAGGGATCTGATCCAGTGCTTGTCCCATCAAGCTAGGATTTAGGCTGATGTTCTCTGAATTTAGCTCCTTATAATAATAAATACGTTGTTAAAAACACTACACGATGCCTGCTGCCTGCATTTTCAAATTTAGGTTAATTGAACGTGAGAATGGGTTTGGATGAACAATGAGACCAAATGATAAACACCAAAAAAACAGGGTAAATGCAACCTGTCTTGCCAAGGTCACTGCACAAAGCACTAAATAATAACCTACTGCTGAAAGCTGACGTGGTTTGTTCGACTTGGCGTATTGTAAAGAAAGCTCAGAATGCACATAGCAATGTTTGACCTTTCGGATGGCACAGTGCATGTATATAAAATGCTGAGTTAGAAAACTGTCAGATAAAATATAGAGATGAGATAATAGTCAGAAAGATAATGTTAAATGGGTTCCCAGTATGCTAAAACTATCAGGTTTCTTTGAAGTGGCATGTGACCTCACTAGGCTATCAGTTTCTTTTGTGCTCACTGGTGTTTGTTTTGAGGATGAGGACATGAGATGATGCACGCAGGACTAGTGCCATCTGCTGGCAGTCTCCTGAAGGACAGGAGCACAGCCTGACCGTAGCTTTGCATTTTGACGGTGGTGCATTTATCTACGAATGCTGGGCTTTTCTGTATCAGAATCTTCGTTTTTTCCGCATCCTGTTCATTCTTTAGATGAAATGTGGAATTCATTTCCGAGGTAGAGGGGGAAGAAGACCACATCTGCTGCAGGACTGAGCTTCTTTGTTTTCATTTTGTGTAAGGATTGTAAAAACCATGTACTCAAAGGGGCATAAAATCAACACTTTGTATTGCCACATAGTATAAGCCTGTTAGTGAAATGGGGTTGCATGAGAGTCCAAGTATGCGTCTCACACAAATATGTGTAATGAACTCGCAGTGGTTGCTTTTTCTAAAGTAAAGTTAGCTATGGTAGTAGTGATTTGAAGTGGAAAACTTGCAGGAAAATCTTACACTTTCCCTACATGATGCTTCGCCACCCCCCAAACCACCCCAAAATCCATTTCCCTTCCCTGAAGTAGTAGTAGTCCAAACAAGATATATAAATAGTATTTTGATGTGAATGGTTGTTAACAGAAACATTTGAAATTATATACAATAAGAATTATCAAATATATATGCGGCAAAAAAAACCCCCAACCATTTTATTTTATTTTATTAAATAATTTTTATTAACTGGCCAATCAAATCAAATTAAATCACATCACATAAATTCCGAATTACAAAGCCGAATTTTAAATTTTGTTGGGGGGACCCATATTTCAAGATCCGAAGGGGGATTCTGATCATCTTCTTGCTACTGCGTTAATGTCCAAATCAGTCCAAATCAATCCAAACAGAGTTCATAATTCTATCCAGTCTTATCTTGCTGTTTCCACATGACATCTTGTTCATATATTTTCTCTTTTTTCTTTATGATCTCTTCTGATAGTCTCCTTAAGCCAATAAACACCAATAATAATCCTGTGTGAATTTTTCCGTTCTTCCAATCCTCAAATCGAGATGGTTTCCATATATCATCGCCTTCATAGATAACATCGCTCTTTCCATCATTAATCTCGCAAAACTGTCACTCTTAAGTCCCACTGAGGAGTTTCACCCACAATATAAAAACAGGTCTATTTCTCTATTTCTCCTCTCAGACTTAAGTCCTCCGACAGAACTTCCCAATATGGCGACAGCATTTTTAACTGCGTCATTCCAAAGCTCTTATACATTCCACGCTCTTCTTAAAACATGCTTTGGTTCGAAAGTTTATCTCCACACAGCCTTAAATCCACAGCTTAAGTCCTTAAAACGACATTTCTGACTCGTGAGGGGAGGGGATTCTTGTTTAATCACATAAGGAAAGTTTTTTCCCCTCCCCCACCAGTCATTTGCCATACCGAGTCTTGGCATATCTTCTCATGATTTCTCTTGTTCCTCCGACTCGTCTTATTTTATCAGAGATCTCTTCTGTTAGCAGTCTTTATTCCCCCTTCTTCCTTGAGATATGTGCATTCCTTCATCCAAATTGTTTCTTTTGAAGTTCTTGCAGCTAGTGGCGCGGATCAGGGACGGCGTCCAGGAGCACCGGAATCCCACAGGAGGGCTTTGTGCCTAGTGCCCCCATCCCCACAAATTCGGGGGTGGTATAGGGCACAGCAGGCAAGGGCAGTCCCACCCCACAATCCTGGGGGGGGAGGCTAATTACTCCCATCATAGCCTCCAAATTACCTCGTGTGGGTCGGAGAGATGTTATTGTCAGCCATCTTCCGATGCGCCCCCTATTGGCCCCCCCCAAAAAAACCCCAAGCATTTTAAATGATAATTGCAAACTAAGTTAGTTAGTGTGCTCTCATTCGATATTAATTCAGTTGCAGATAATCAATAGCTATCGACAGCAATATATCTGTGGGGAAATTTTTAATGCAAAAAAATCAGGATTGCCTGTTCCACTGGCAGCTTCAATGTGATGAGTTGCTTATTTTCACTATAGATAGATTTCATATATTTTTGTACTAAAGTATAACTAGACTTTAGTAGCCAGCAACAAACATTTATGCTGAAGCTGGGGTTTTTTTGGAGGTTGTGTGCAGGGTTTTTTTCAGCCAGAACTCAGTTCCAGCACTTCTCAGGTGGGTACCATTGCCATTGGGAGAAAGAGGTGTTCGTGGTGAGTTCTGGCACCTCTTTTTCTAGAAAAATAGCACTCTTGTGTGAGTGTTTCACAGGCAGTAGCACTCTTCTATTTCTCCTTCTCCTCCTTCTGGTAGGAACCATATTCATCCAGACTGGTGTGTCAGCAGTGGCGTAGCGTGGGGGATGTGGGGGGGGCCGGCCGCACCGGGCACAACATCTGGGGGTTAGGGTTAGGGGGCGCAAATCCACGGGTTAGGGGGCGCAAATTACTTGCCTTGCCCCGGGTGCTGACAACCCACGCTTCGCCACTGTTTGTCAGTCACAGAATACTTCTGGGAGACTAGGGGAATCCCAGACAGAAGATGTTTACTCTTGCCATAGACTGTTTACAGTATGGGTGGTCACCTGCCTGAAGTGCCAGCACCTCCTTGCACACTGAATAAAAGTGGGCAGGAGGCAAGGAGGTTCGTTCACTGGGGGAAAGTAAAGGAGGGACAGTCTCCAGATGATGTGTTGAAGGTAATTAGTAAGTGGGGTAATAAGAATAAGAATAACAGGCTTTTTTTAAAAAAACACACATATTAATCCTTTTTGGTGACAATACTCACAGATAAGGAGTACCGTCACATATTGTTTTGATGTCCATGGTAGCCATTTTCCATTGGCATCCATGACACTTTTATCAAGATATGAGTACCAACACCTCATTTTTACACACACACACACACACACACACACACACTCTGTATGTGTGTGTCCATACAGTTGTACCTCAGGTTAAGAACTTAATTCGTTTTGGCGGTCCATTCTTAACCTGAAACTCTTCTTTTTTTAAAAAAAAAACAACTTTTATTTTGCTTTAAACAGGTACATATAAATATAGAAACTGAAACTGTTCTTAACCTCCCGCTGCTGCCGCTGCACCGCCGCCACACAATTTCTGTTCTCATCCTGAAGCAAAGTTCTTAACCCGAGGTACTATTTCTGGGTTAGCGGAGTCTGTAACCTGAAGCGTCTGTAACCCGAGGTATCACTGTACAAGGAAATCCACACTTATTACAGAGGCAAATATATGTATCATTTGAACAGCAAAGGTGGGTGAAAACCTAGCTTACCCCACAAGAACAAACAATATCTGGATAGCTCGGTTGGTTAGAGCATGGTGCTGATAATGCCATGAATGACGGTTCAATCCCTGTATGGGACAGTTTCATATTCCTGCTTTGCAGGGGGTTGGACTAGATGATCCTCAAGATCCCTTGCAACTGCAATTCTGTGATTTGCTTCTGTTTCATGTATGTCTGCATGCTGAAGGTCCCTTAAAGACTCTGCCATCCCCGTCAGCTGTGGTAGCTAAGCCTTGAGCCAAGGATGGGGAACCTGCGATTGATGTCAAGTGTGGTCCAGCAACCAATGGAGGCTGGTCCACTAGGGTGAATGGGGTGCGGCCTCACCACCTTCAGTCTGCGGTCAGCCAGTTCCCCGCCTGCTAGAGCCGGACTAAGAAATAAATACTGCCTAATAGCTTCCCCTCCTTAGTCTGTGTTGCCCATTGGTAACTCAGTAGGGAAGAGGATGCAGACAAAACTAGAATCAGCTGACTCTGTCCGTCATTGGCTCCATCTCCACATACCATCAGTCCTCCTGCCTTCTGTCCCACCACTGCTAGAAGCCTCTGGAAGCACACTGATCCCTCGTCCCTGTCTTAAGGACAATGGCAAGCTGAGGCTACGAATTTAATCTGCTGCTCTGCAGGAGATGCAGCATGCTGTGGAAAGGAGGTGATGTTCTTATTAACAGTAAGCTCCAACCAGAAGGCTGGTTGTAGTTCCTACCCTTGGTCTTCCTTCAAAGCAGGGGTCAGCAACCCTTTTTGCCGTGGGTCGGTCCACTGTCCCTCAGACCATGTGGGGGGCCGGACTATATTGGGGGGGGGCGGTGAATGAATTCCTATGCCCCACAAATAACCCAGAGATCCATTTTAAATAAAAGCACACATTCTACTCATGTAAAAACACGCTGATTCCCAGACTGAGAAGGCAATTGGGCTGTATCCGGCCCCCTGGCCTTAAGTTGCCTACCCCTGCTTTAAAGCTAAGCCTCCGCTTGCTGTATCAATTCTCTAGCAAAGGAAAATAAGGTAAATGCCATTCTTCTGTTCTTTTCTTGGATGACCTTAAAGGTCAGCTGGTCTGGAGCCTCTGTGGGTTCAGAAATGTGGCACGGCTAATTCCAGTCTCACTCCGGGGTGCCAACTCCTACTGCTTTTCCTGAGAAAATATCACATGGCCCAATGGCGAATGGCTATGCCTTAGTCATAGAGCATTTGCTTTGTATACAGATGATGCCAGGTTCAATCTCCAGTATCTCCAAGACTGGAAGATACTCCATACCAGTCTACTCAGCTTGATGGACCAATGTTTTGACTTGGGGGTACAGCTGCTTCCTATGTCCCCATGCTAACTACATCTAGGTGGGATAGTACTCTTTGTGCACAGTAAGAGGCCCCTCACCTGTCTTCTCTCTTTCCATTGCAGCTACTCTTGTACTGGATCTAAATTTAAGCCTACATTGCCAATAAAATGAGCTTTGCATCCATTGATATACATCTTAATAACAGGACCACAATGGGGGGGGGCAGTCCCAATCATGATTTATATAACATTTTGCTGTTCTCATCACATACGGATGGTTGGCAGTGAAATAAAAATGTTAACCACAGAACATTTAATTCAAGCCAAAGTTGGGCTGTAGCTCTCTGGGAAATGAATTTGCTGCTGAATTTCTTTTTTTATAAAAGTTGCCTTAACTCAGTCTTTCCTTTTATCACTGCAAGGTTTCGGGCAGTTTGTCATAAACCCAGACGCGAGGTCCTTGGATGTCTGGCTATCTAGTCTGTGCATCAAGCCACACACAGTGATGTGTGCACTTTTTGGCAAATTGCATCACTGTTATTCCAGGCACAATTTGTGTATGGAAAAACACAAATGCAGAGATTTATATATCCAGGAAATTAACATCATTCTTGTTGTTGGCTTGGTATAAACAGCTTAGCTGCAGAAGAAGATGCAAAGTTGGTGAAGAAAACAGGCTCAGGTCTTGACATTTTTTTCCACCCAGGAAAAAATGTGCACTAGTCCAATCGACATCATCTAGTGAAGGCTAATCCATTCGGGCAGATTAGACACTGGCCCACCAAACTCAATTGGCTTTCAGCCTCCACCTGCATCCAGGGCCTCGAAGTGGCTATCAACTTTTTCCTCCTTAGTCTCAGTGTTGCCTCTTACAGAACCCAGCAGGAGAAATGATGAGGACACAACTAGAATTAGTTACCTCTGCATGTCATGGACTCTAGCTCCACCTGTCATTGGCTCTCTGGGTCTATTGCGGTTATTGTGTATATGGAAGCAACAGGGTGAATAAAAACTTCTGGAAATAAAAATTGTCCAGTCCAAAAATATGGTTCAAACAGACACTCAAAACAATGTTACATCCAAACCATTGCATAATATCATGTGTTTGTCCAAGCACAGGTACAGCATCTCAGAAATATGATTTTCTTCTATTCAGAGCTGAAAACAAAGCTCTCCCTCTGCCACAAAGACTTCAAATCACCCGTAACCACCCTTTAAGGCGGGTACAGACCCCAGAGGGCAGCACCTGCCATTTACTCCATAGAAGACCAGTACCACCTCCGCCAAGCTAAGCAGTTGGCTCCTTACCTCTCTCGCCCTGACCTAGCCACTGTGATCCATGCGACGGTCACCTCCAGACTGGATTATTGTAACTCGCTCTACGTGGGGCTGCCCTTGAGACTGACCCAGAAACTCCAGTGGGTGCAGAATGCCGCAGCGAGACTCCTTACGGGGTCTTCGCTGCGAGATCACATTCACCCGGTGCTATACCAGCTGCACTGGCTCCTGGTGGAATACAGGATCAGGTTTAAGGTGCTGGTTTTAACCTTCAAAGCCCTATATGGCCTAGGACCCTCGTACCTACGAGACCGCCTCTCCTGGTATGCCCCACAGAGGAACTTATGGTCTTCAAATAAAAACATCTTGAAGGTCCCAGGCCACAGAGAGGTTAGGCTGGCCTCAACTAGAGCCAGGGCTTTTTCAGCTGCGGCTTCAACCTGGTGGAACGCTCTGTCACAAGAGACAAGGGCCCTGCAGGACTTGACATCTTTCCGCAGGGCCTGCAAGACAGAGCTGTTCCACCAGGCCTTTGGTCAGGGTGCAGCCTGACTCCCTCCTTTGGCAATCTTTACAAAACTTTAGTTTATGGTTGCCATCAGTTTTGATTTCAATTAATTTTTATAATGTTTTTATAATGTTGCACTGTTTTAGTGTTGTTAGCCGCCCTGAGCCCGGCTTCGGCTGGGGAGGGCGGGATATAAATAAAAATTTTATTATTATTATTATTATTATTATTATTATTATATATTCATCTGCCTCTGAGCTGCTACCTCCCTCCAACTCCTGTTGTAAATCTAGACTGTCTTCCTCCTCCCTGGAAGGGTCAGGATGGGGAGGCAATCTCCACCATTCCTCCTCTGCCCAGTCCCTGACACTATAGCAGTATTGAGGCATTATCCTCACGAGCAAGTAAAACATGCAAGTGAGATGAGTGGAGACAAGCGTACTAACTCCACCACCCTGTTGCCATCTGCATCTCCTTCCACAAGTTAGCAGCAGGGAGACTCTTGTACTAATGGAGGCTCCCTGTATCATGTAGATTTCCCATGGTCTTGCTAGTAGAGCTGCAGACAGTCTGCCTCCAGTTCATGGAAGACGATGAGGAGAAAATGCTCGTCCTTGCTTTCCCAGGCCGCCTGTCCTACTTACTCATGGGTGTCCTTCTTGAGCTGAGATGTGAGCCTGGGCCACTGGAGTTGGACTGCGGGACTGCCTGGTCCCTTCTGCCTTTGTAATTCTGCAAATTTCCAGGAAAGCATTTTTAAAAAGCAAAAGAAGCAACACCAGAAAAACAGAATAGTGACCAAATTTAGAAACCGATGCCTGTGCCTTTAGTTGTCCAAAATAAAGCACCAGATTGGGGCTTTCAACACGTAGGTCCGGAGCTACATTTTGCTACTCAGGCCTTTCTCCATTTCCTCTCAGGGAGCCCATTCATCATCGATGCTGACATATCTCTGGCCCCAACTGCAGCTGCCAGAGAGTTTTTGTCTTTTTATAATAAATCTAATAGGAGTTGCATATGACACACGATGAGGAATGAAGAGCCTTCGCTGCTTTAAAATGAGTAGCTGCGAGTGCCAGAATGACATGCAGAAACAGAAGGGGATGGAGGCACAGAGAGTTTCCAAGTTCCACGTAAGGAAATGTGCTGATTTTTCCACTTAACAAACACAGAGTCCAAAGTATTTCCCCCTTTTAACTTCAGTGCAGCTGATGCTGCCAAGAAATTGGGGCAGCGGAATGTTCCTAGGAGAAGACACCTGGGGCCAGAGAGCACATACTCAACAACTCCTGAACTTATGGGGCAGCCCCAGCTCCACTTTTCCTGGGGTTGATTAAGTCCCGTGTGCCCTGAGCGAAGGCAGAAGAGGAGAAGCCCAACCCATGCAGCCAGTGTCGTCTGTTCCTGAAGTCAGCATGGGAATATTTTTTACCGTTTGTTTGTGTTAATATATTAAATTATGCTGATATTACATTGGAATTTCACTCCAGCTAAGCTGAATAAAATTCATTCAGACGCACAATTTAAGCATTGGAAGTTCCCAGCTATAAATGCGCCTTTGTCACATATGCAGCTGGATTGTCAGAAGGTTTATGATTTGGGGAGGAAGATAGTCAGAACTATAGTGAAAAGGATAGGTTGCAAATTAAGATACACTCCAGTGCTAGTCTTAGTTAGGAATGTAAGAAAGCAGTAAATTCTGTTCCATCTTGTCTTCATCTCAGTCAGTGCTGTTTCCATTCTGCTGCAGTTCAGATTCCACTGAATATTACACTATTCTTCTTGCTGTCAATTTAATAGAATTATGTGTATAATTTTATGCTAGTTACAAATTTAATATAATTAATGATGTCATTGTTCTATACATTTAAGTGAAGAGGGCATGCAATTTAAATGGGGTGGGTGGGGTGTCATTAGTTATGTATCTTTGCAGACTAAATACAATCAATCAATATTTTCTGGATTGATTTCCATTCTGGGCATGGGACAAATATGCAGACATTGGCAATTTCCATTTCCATTTTTGTTGAAATTCTCTTGTCTTGCTTAATGTGATTGAGGAAAACACGTGTAACAACTTGAACTTCTTGATGCCAATTATGTTAATAGCAGATCTGTCTATAAGGGAGTGGGTACTGAAACGTCTAGAGATGGCAGAGATTGACAAATGGAGATGGAAATTTTTTGATTGATTAGTTTATAGAGAGATGGACTTGTTTTATCAATTACTGGAGTGTAATTACGCCAATGTAAGGCTCTTGAAAGACATTTATTTTCTGTAAACAATGGTTTACTTGCAAATGGCTATTTGCCAATTGATTTAATAAAAAAAATACATAAACTGCTTTGGCAGAAGGGAGGTATGTAAATGCAACAAGTAAATTAGTAAAGTGCTTGAATTTCTATTTTGCTGACGGTTCCTCTCCGTCTTATAGCATTGTACAGTGTATTCATTCATGTTTGTAATATTTCCTCCTTTGCTAATAAACTTTTACAAGCAACTTTTTAGTCGAGGAACACAAAACAATAATGTTTCTTATGCTTTTAAAAAAAGATATATCCTGAAATAAATATTCCATCAAAGAGACTTTTGTTTCACAGTGGCAAGTCTCAAGTGACTTGAATGATATCATGTTCAAAACCTGGGGTATGATCCATTTTTACAGTAGATTTACTCTATCACAGTTACTAATCAGATTAGTACTGCTTTCATTCTGACAAGCTTTTAAAAGTTGGGAGTAATTAAGGAAGTTGCGTATAACAGCAAAGGAGCATGTGATGTCGAGTTTTGCTTTTCCGGGAAACTACTTTTGCTAGCTGCTTCATCCCTGAAAACAGCTTTCAAGTGAAGAATTAATTGTTTGTGGATAGGCAGAGCCTCTAAGAGAAACATGAGGGTCTGATTTCCATTATTATTACTACTATTATTATTTATTACATGTGTATATCATCCAAAGATCACAGGGTGGTTCACAACATAAAAATACAAAATGAGAACACAAAATGCATAATAAAACCAGAACAAACACAATCCAATAACCCCCCTCCCATAAATACATTTAAAAGGCCATAGAATCAGTGGCAGACCTTGACACCTCATATTTCAGTGGCACCCTGTGCAATGCCAAAATTTTTGCCTCTCCTGTCACCTTCTGCTGGACGTCATTGTGGTGTCTGCTGCAGCTTCCCAGAAGCTCCCCACCCGGTGCGACCAAACCAGTCTCGCTGCCCTAGATCTACCTTTGACAGAATGTTCAATCAGCCCAAGGCCTGGTTATAGAGAAACCACATTCCCATGAGAAAACAATTCCTGAATGGCAGCAGGACCAGAGCAAGGGTGTGCATCTTTCCTTTCATCTTTCCTATGCCCTCTTCTGCATTAATTTAACACATGGGAGTGGACTGTGGGGACAAGCACTCCAGATCTGCTCCGATGTGCTGTTCATGAGGCAGAAACAGTGACAAACTTTAAACACCACCTTAAAAAAATCTAATTAAGAAGGTATTCCCAGACTCACAAGATTCATCGCATTGCTCTCTTATTTATTGATATTTAACTGAATGTTTTATTAATGGCTTCTCTGGTTTTTACTGATGGGTTTCTTGGTATTTTTGGTTTCAAATTTTGTATATACAGCTTTCTTTTTCTTTATTATCTTACTGTGTTTTATGTAAACCATTTCAGGATTTTGCATATTAAGCAGCATATATTAATATTATTGGTGATGATGCATTTTAAAATGTCCACTGTGCTAATACAGTTCTCAATGCCCAGTTAAAAACATTAAATCATAGAATCACAGAGCTGGAAGGGAGCATAAGGGAGTTCATTTCGCTGTTCAACAGCGCTTTCTGACAGAAAGTTCTTCCTGGTATTTAGTTGGAATGGGAGCAGAGGCAGCTAACTCCGCTCACCCCAGACAATGTATTCCAAAAATCTAGGAGCCATACTGGAAAATGTATTTTCCTTCATCCTCAACCAAACGGCTTCCTTCCAGAGCAGACCTGCACCCAGAGCAGTTACACATAAGGAAAACAGTTTCCAATGAAGCAAATGAGAAGGGTATTTTTCCTTTGCAAATTGCAATTCCCCCTACCTCTCAATGCAAATCAGCATCATAGTGGCAGTCAAAAAGTTAAAGGCGCCTGTGGCGTTTGCCCTCCTATGTGTGTGACATCATACTGGGTTCATAGGGAAAGGGTTAACTAATTGTAAAATGACTAACCAATGGGAACCCAGGGGGCATAGTTAACTGTGTACAGTGGTACCTCGGGTTAAGTACTTAATTCGTTCCGGAGGTCTGTTCTTAACCTGAAACTGTTCTTAACCTGAAGCACCACTTTAGCTAATGGGGCTTCCTGCTGCTGCCGTGCCACCAAAGCACGATTTCTGTTCTATCCTGAAGCAAAGTTCTTAACCTGAAGCACTATTTCTGGGTTAGCGGAGTCTGTAACCTGAAGCATATGTAACCTGAAGCGTATGTAATCTGAGGTACCACTGTATAAGGTTTAAGCACAGGGGTGTTTTTTTAGAGAGTTAGAGTTAGGTTGGTTGGTTGACAGTCCGGAGTTAGAAGAGACAGAGAAGATAAGTTTGTGGGTTGGGTTAGTCTGGTGTAAGAGTAAGAGAATTTGTTAAGCGGAGTCAGTCAAACAGTTGAGATAATCAGTCAGAAAGTATTAGGAAGTTATAGGCCGGTAAAGAAACTACAGTTAAGATACTGACAGGAATATTATTTGAGAAATCATAAACTTGTTGATGTTTGTAAAATAAACTTGGTTTTTTTGGTTCACTTTTAACAACTGTCTGGACTCAGTGTTTTACCAGATAGTAACGGGTTGGTGGCAGCGGGGAAGCAAGCACAGTGGTGGCACAGGGATCAACAGACCATTAAACATCCGGGGGCCCTGTGTGACTGCCACAGTGCCCCACAAAAAGGTCTTCATCCAGATTTAGGGCCCTGAAGTAGCAATTTGCCCTTTTTTAAAAAATCAAATATCACTGCACTTAAGGGCACAGATACAGAGCTAATGTATCCTCTCCTTTAGCTCTCATTCATTTCAGTAGGCATTTGTCTAAAAACAGAAATCTGAAACTGATGATTTCCTAATGCATACTTTTTGTCATACAAATTCTGATCAGAGTTCTTATTTTAGGCATGGTTGTGCAAGCAAGAGATTTCCAGTAAGTGTTTGGTTACAACAAATTTTTTAGTCATCTTTTTGGCAAGGAGTACTTATTTACAATAACAAGGCTTCTTTGATGTTCTGGTCATTGCTAACCACTCAATAAATGAATAAATCATTGTGCCCCCCTCCATGCATCAAACCTTTTTTTAAAAAAAGAAAAAAAATGGGGAATTTAATGTTACAAGAAATCTCTGTCAGCATGTTAGTTTCATCAATATGGATTTAGACAGATATACATAGGAACCAGTTTTCATAATAAATCTAGCTAGGTCAATAATGAACAACATCTAATTTCCCTTTGAAGCCAATTACTGCGGGGGGGGTTTAATTAAATATATTTTTATAATGGTTCCTCCCCCTTCCTAATTTCATAGATGGTGATAGTCATCTGGTATCCTCAAAGACTGGAAACGAGCCTTGAACCCAGGTTTCATCACTCCCATACCTGACACAGGCTCTTATGGTCAATAGAAGTCTGTTGCCTTTAGTTTATAGAATTTTAGAGTTGTAAGGGATTACAGGGGTTATCTAATCCAGGCCACTGCAATGCAAGAATCTTCTGCCCAATGTGGGGATCAAACCCACGACCCTGAAATTAAGAGTCTCCTGCTCTTATACTTGACTTGCTGATAGGCTGTACTCTGCTGTGAATGTTCATTGAGCAGAAAGTTCAAATGAGACTCTTGAGTGATTCTGTAGATATTTGGCAACACTCTACCCTCTTGCAATGTGGTACCCTACAGATGTCCCTGACAAATGGCCATGCTGGCTGGGGCTGATAGGAACTGTCCAGCTGTTGGGATGCAGCCAAGGGAACAGGGGCAATTTGCAAGCCCCCAGCTGGCCCCAGCCCACCGGCCGGTAAGCTGGGCGATCTCCAGTCCTTGGCTCAGCATGAAACAGCAACCCACAGCTTCAGAAGCCTTCAGAAGCTAGAGCACACTCTAATCAGCAGAGTAAACGCTACACAATGGAAGTGGCAGGAGAGGTTGTGTCAGCATATTTACAAGCAGTTTATTCAGTGTACCTCTGGACAAAAGGAAAAACATGTCTTCTCCCTTTCATGTCAAGCAAGCAGCATAAGCAATAGCTATACACAAAGTGGAAGTTCCCAGCAAGCTGTGCTGGAGTGTAAACAGGCATGTGACCCACAACAGTCATGCCTGTACTTAAGGTGGAACGAAATATCCTAACAGCTCTTCCCTGTGGTACCCTGCAGATGTTGCAGGTCTCCAGCTCCCATTGTCCCTGACCAATGGCCATGCTGGCTGGGGCTGATAGGAACTGTCCGGCAATATCTGAAGAGCATCATGTTGGCTACCTCTGTGTGGGGTGCATAAGCAAGAATGTCAAGAAACTCTTTCTCCAGGACACTCCTAGGCAATAAGCTGCAAGGGTCGTGTGCTCAACTCTTGTGCTGCATTGGTTTCTGAAAGTTAGGCTGGTCCACGGGGAATTGCACAGTGAGGGAGGCTAGAACTGGGAGCACTGCAAGAGCATCCCTGATCTCTGAAATGAAAGCGATGGAGAAAATTATCATTTCATAAAAGCTGCATTGCTTTGATGGTTCCATTTTATTTTGAGTCTAAATTGGAGAGGCCTGTGCTTATCTTTTATAATAGAGAACTAGCTGTTTTCAGGTTCGTTGTGTAACGGGTGTTAATTCTAGAACACTTATAAGAATAAACCGCTAAAATGCATGAAACTCTGTATGCATTAAAAGAGAATTGGCTAGACATGGCAATTGTGATTAATCTTGAATTGTTTCGTAGACAGATGAAAGAGGGACTTGGGAGACATTTAAGGGATAGGAAAAATTAGTTGAATGTCTTAATAAATAAAAGCCCTGAAAAATGATTATATGTAATCACATGATATTATGACAACAGCTGATCTGAAGAGCTAAATGATTTTGATTGGTTCAGGATGATGACACTGGGCTATAACTGGAAGGGACAGGAAATGACTTTTGTTTATGGCTGGTCACCTAAGCTACCCAGAAAGGCTGACAAGTAGCCAATCTCAGCAGAGACAGCCTACAGGTTGCACACCAGCTCTTAGCAATTCTGTATTGCATAGCTACTAAAAACACAACAGAAGGCACATTCCCTTTTAAAGAAAGCTTTTGGAGATGGTTCCGTATGTTCAGAACTGTATTTGCGTAAACTGAACTTTTTTCATTGCCTGCTTAAAACATTTTTGCGTTTTAATCTCTTCTATTGTTAATTTTAATCATTTTTAAAATGTTTTTTATTAGTAACTGCAATATTTATTGTAAACCACTTTAAGGTTTTCTCACAGTCAAGCAGTATATACATTTTGTTAAATAAATAAGAAACTTTTGACATGTACCACAATGAATTTTTTCTGCTTTTAAATAAACAGAGGGTAACCATAACAGCAAAAATGTGCCTACATATACACACACAAACAAAGCTGTATTCTTAGGGCCAAAAGCATTGTGAAGTGGGACAGCTATGGCACAACTTTTCAAATATATTTTAAAGTTTCTATGGCAGTCCTCCAATTTTGATTGAAAACACAGGGGTTTTTTAAACAAGCAAGAGTGTCATCTATCAGAGTGCCAGGATAAATGACAGAATGGCCTTGCTCTGGCAAGTAAATGAGGTTTGCTTGTGACAGAACAGCATAGAGGAAATCAGAGAATGAGAGAAATGATCAAGCAAAGGCTGAATACGACTTTCCTGTTCTTTGATGGGATTCCAGCTTCCTACTAGCAATTTCAGTTGTAACACTTCTTTACAAAATTGCTTGCATTTCTCATTTAACAGCTAAAGTTTGCATTTCAGCTGGCTGAAGTTCTTTAGCTCAATATGCTTTACTAGCTGAAGGCAGAAGTTTGAGTTATTCCCAAATAAGCATGCAAGTTTGACTAAACTGCAGGAGGCAGTGGAAGACAGAAGTGCCTGGCATGCTCTGATCCATGGGGTCACGAAGAGTCGGACACGACTAAACAACTAAACAACAACAACAACAAGTATGCATGGAATTGCAGAATGGTGATCCTAATTAATTGGGCATGATTCACAACAAGAGTCTTTTTCTGGTGGGAAGATGAGAGCTTCCAAACCCACTTTGCACCCAACCCTAGGGGCTCCCTGTGCAAGTCCTATCAAAAGTGTCAGATATGATCACTTTAATAAAAACTAATTTTATTTTTTTAAAAAAAAAAAGATATGATTACCTTCCATAACAGGTTCTGTGTTGGCATAGCAAGATACATACGAAACACAAATAGCCTTTGTATTCAGCAAATAAATGATATCAATCATTATAACAAAGGACTTGACAAAGCATGCAAACCTATTCAATATAAGATTCCATTGACTTCAGTGATATTTATTTAGGACTGGAATGAAATGCACACGAATCATAGAAGGGCACCAATACATAACAGCAATTCTATATTGCTTCATTGAATGGTCTAATCATGAAAACCAGACATTTCCCCTCAATATTCCTGTGTGTTTTACTTACTGCTCTAATTTTAAGTGAATAAATGCACTTAGCAGAAAATGCAATAGATACAAAACATCACACTGCTGCATATGCTCAAACCAAAGCCATATACTGTGGCTGCAGGTTTGAAAAGGCCAACCCAAACAATGTTCTACATGTTATTCGGGGAATTGTTTTTCACACATGGTGCCCCAACTGACTGTTTTGCCCAGTGTTATATAACAATTCGAGCAAGCATGAAAGTGAGGTCAATTCCAGTAGCAGTCCGGGTAAACATTAATGTTGCAATAGGGAACAAGCGAGATTGACCTTATGGCAGCGTCTTCTCTGTAAATGTTAATAACTGGTTTGTATACATCCAGTTAAATATTTAGTTTGCTTTGGAAATAATAATTCCCCTGCAGTCTAGATGAATTCTGTTCTAGGGCCCCATATCACAACTTCAGACCAGGGCCAGAAATACTGTACCTCATTAACAAGATCTAACCAGAACTGCAAATACAGTGGTACCTTGGGTTACAGACGCTTCAGGTTACAGACTCCACTAACCCAGAAATAGTACCTCGGGTTAAGAACTTTGCTTCAGGATGAGAACAGAAATCGCGCGGCAGCAGCGGGAGGCCCCATTAGCTAAAGTGGTGCTTCAGGTTAAGAACAGTTTCAGGTTAAGAATGGACCTCCAGAACAAATTAAGTTCTTAACCCAAGGTACCACTGTAAATGGAGAACACCTTGATCTAATCCTCATCTGAATTATATCCTCCTCCACCCCTTTAGGCTGCTGATCCAGGCTTTGGAACACTGTGGTGGAAGGGCTGTAGCTCAGGGGTAGAGCATACAGAAGGCCCCAGGTTCATTCCCCAGCAACTGCAGGTAGGACTGGGAGAAACCCCTGTCTGAAACCCTGGAGAGCTTGTTAATTGTCTAATTGTACCTTGAAACTGAAAATAACTCTGTATGTGTCTTGCTAAATGCCACTGAAGCTAAGTGAGGCTCTCTGAGTGCCTAATAGGTTCATAATTAACTAAGAATGTGTCTCTGCTAGCTTTCCCTGTGGTGTTTAACTTAGATCACATGGGAGGGGTATTCAATTGCAAATCTCCATTTTGTGTGAGCTGGTCTTTGTTCTCAAGCCACAGAATATACAAAGGGTGTGCTAATGATGTCTCTCCTGGAATGCCTCAGGCTAGAATGAAGTCTGTGTGGAGAGAAAGGTTTTCAATTTCTGTTTGAAGTAATTTCATATTTTTAAGGTGCTAAACCCGTGCTTGGAAAAGTACATGATCTTACACAACTGTACAGATGCACCATTATTGTTGAAAGTCTGCTTTGGAACAAGTTCTGTTAGAAAAGCTTTGGAACCATGTTTTTGATCTGGACAATTTTATTTCAGGAAGAGTCAGCTTTGATTCATCCTATTGCTTCCATATGTGCAATATTAATAACTGCAATAGAGCTGCTGCCAATCAGTGTAAATAAGGCTATGCTAGATGGATCAATGGTCTGTCTCATTATAAGGCAGTTTCCTATGTTCCTGTGCAATAGCAGGGTGGTCAGAAAGCCATGCAAGTTAGGAGCTGTACTAATTACTTATTTAGCTACATTTATATCCTGCCTTTCCTCCAAGGACCTCAAGGCAGTGTACAGTGGTATCTCAGGTTACATACGCTTTGGGTTACATATACTTCAGGTTACAGATTCCGCTAACCCAGAAATAGTGCTTCAGGTTAAGAACTTTGCTTCAGGATGAGAACAGAAATCGGGCTCCGGCGGTGCGGCAGCAGCAGGAGGCCCCATTAGCTAAAGTGATGCTTCAGGTTAAGAACAGTTTCAGGTTAAGTACGGACCTCTGAAATGAATTAAGTACTTAACCTGAGGTACCACGGTACATGGTTCTCCTCCCACCCACCCCCAATTCATTTTTTCCTCACAACAACTCTGTGAGCTGGTTGGAGAGGCTGTGGGTAGTGACTGGCCCAAGGTCATCAGGGAACGTTATAGCCAAGTGGGCATTTGAACACAGATCTTCCCGGTCCTCCTGTTCATGCATACATCTCTGCACCAACACAAGATGCATTAGGGTCTAAATCACGGAAAGTCAGTTCCTTCCTTGCTGGCTATCAAAACAATTTTCAAAGAGAAGATGCTGACATGAGAGTTTACAAGGAGTTTTTCAGAAGTGTTCAAGGAAGCTCTAGAGTAGACCAAGGATGGGGGAGCGTTGGGCCTCCAGATGTTGGATTCCAACTCCCATTAGCCCCAATGAGCTGGGATGATGGGAATTGTAGTCCATGGGGTTGCGTCACCACTTCTCTAGGCATACATAGAACATATCACCTCTTGGGCTAAGACTGAATTATCCACAAAGTTGTTCCATTTCTGATGTTGTTGTTGTTTAGTCGTTTAGTCGTGTCTGATTCTTCGGGACCCCATGGACCAGAGCACGTCAGGCACTCCTGTCTTCCACTGCCTCCCACAGTTTGGTCAAATTCATGCTGGTAGCTTTGAGAACACTATCCAACCATCTCGTCCTCTGTAGTCCCCTTCTCCTTGTGCCCTCAATCTTTCCCAACATCAGGGTCTTTTCCAGGGAGTCTTCTCTTCTCATGAGGTGGCCACAGTATTGGAGCCTCAGCTTCAGGATCTGTCCTTCCAGTGAGCACAAAGGGCTGATTTCCTTAAGAATAGATAGGCTTGATCTTCTTGCAGTCCATGGGACTCTCAAGAGTCTCCTCCAGCATCCATTTCTGATATTATAGTAATATTTCTGTTATTTCAGTACAGGCTCGTAACAGCGATGATGTTTGGTCCAAATCCAGGGAAGGAGCTTCATTTCTAAACAGGTGCTCATTCCTCTGCAACACATTACCAATAGTCTTGTGCAAAAACTGTAGCTAACCAGTAACATAAAAAAACAGCCACGTCAGCCATTTAGTTCTAAATAGAAATATTAGCAGGTCCTTGCAAACAATGGGATATGCATCTATTTAAATAAACTCAGTAATTAAGGTGAAATCTCCTTCCAGTTAATTACATTTATCCTTTATGTCTTATGTTCCTACTTACCTACAGATTGCTCAGTAAATAATTTATGTTGAAAAGATAGATTTATATTTTCATGCCAGAGTGGGGGGGCCACCCTGGATTTTCAGTATAAGTCTTGGAGAGAGAGGGGGAGAGATACATATAGTATCAGTAACCAGCATACAGCAGAACTCAACACGCCAAAGGTTGAAAGTGAACTTTAGTCCTCCAGTGATCACCCTCGAGTACTTAGTCTTCATAAATTTCCCCCATTTATAGAGTGTTTTTGATGGCAGACAATTCTTTGCTGAAAGTTAAGTGCTCTTTTATATGAACATATAAAGCAGGCTTTGGTTTGAATGAGTACATTATTTTGACAAATGTTTATTGGAAAGCCAATTACAGCTTCATAAATCAGGACTCTCTGTGGCACATCAGGCAAGCTTGCCAGTGCCACCAGATGCCGCAGCTGAGACCAGCAGAGTAATTAAAATAATTTGGTGGGATCCTACCCCCTCATCCACAGCACTGACAGTAGTCAAAACAGGAAGAAATTGTTTATTATCTTTCATTTAACTTATTAAAATACTTGTTGCAAGATGTCATGGCCATACTGGGGGATGGGGGTGGATGTGGCGGGTAACATTTGCTTTCAATTTGCAGTTAGATTAAAATGACAAGGTCAAGCACAATCCACGGTCTGACTGGCAGCTGGATTTTAAGGGCTGCCCATAATAGAAAGCGGAAGTGTGCGTGAGCATCTGTAATAGATTGAAATCCAAAGAGGCCTTTACCATTTTATTTTCGAGGTGGCCATTTTTAATTTGAAATATCACCCTTAATGATATGCACATTTACATGTTTCTGCCTGACCTCAGATACACTGGTACCAATTTAGACACATTCAGCTGACACGAGGCTTAAGTACATCTGAGTCATTCGAGTTTTATAGCCTTAGGGTTTATTCTAGGCAATGTTTACAGGAAACGCTATCATTACATTTTGCTGCAATTCTGTAGTTACTCGTTCCTGTTTCTTACAAAGAAGCCCTCATGTGGTGAAATCAAGATATAACATGACGGAAGGACTGTCCTGCAAGGTGGGTGGAGAGAGAGATTGAAATCATGGATGCATTTTTAAGTACTTTAATCAACGTTCAGGAATCTCCACTGCAACAGTTAATGAGCGTTGCTACTATTTCCCAATTCTCCATGAAACTGATTAGGTAAAAAGATTGTCACAGCTGCTGGTTGTACCTGAGCTGCTGACGTGTTAAAGAAGAAAACAACTGCAGCAGTGACTTTCTCTTACCTTGTAAGCTTCATGGAAGAACAAAGAGTGAAGAGAACGGTCCTACTGTGGAAGGCCAGATTTGTAGAAAAGGAAGAGGAATTTGATAAGGAGGGCATGCCAGTCAGTAACAACACTTGCAAACAGGGAGATGGTGTTATAGGAAAAGCTGCAGGAAAATGGTGAGTGGAAGATAAAAAATGTGCTTCAGACAGACCACAGCTGTTCACAGGTAACAGAAAGTGCAAGAAGATTATGATGCAACTCCACCTTTCAATGCCACTATTAATGGATTAAAAAGCCTGATACAAGACTATTTTGAGCTGCATTACTATTTTTCATATAAACACAAGAATAGAAGAGAGGTTCAATGGTGTATTATGCAGCATGTGCGAAAAAGGATAGACATGTCTTTATAAATGTTGTGCTGGGGCCTGTTCACTCCATAACTTCCATTCTCTTTGAAATAAGGCCAGCAGATATGGTGCCTTCTATATGTTGTCGGACCCTGACCTTTGCCAGGTTGGCTGGGGCTGTTGGAAGGTGCAGTACAACACCTGGAGGACACAAAGTGGGCTACTCCTGCTCTAAAACCTACCACCAGCTATTGTTAGATGCCAATAGTATTACTGAGGGCATTTCCACACAAAGCATTTTGCAGGCAATTGGCACCTGAAGCAGAAAATTAATCACCCACTAACCACAAACTCATGGCAGCAGCAGTCCCTGGCTGCATAGGCACCCAACATTTAAAGCACGACTTACCACAAAGAATCCTAGCTTACCCCTCACAGAGCTACAATTCCCTGCAACCGTTAACAAACTACAGTTCCCAGGATTATTTGGAGAAGTTATACACTTTAAGGTATGCAGACTTAGTCCCTGCCTAGCAGAAACAGCATAGAGACAGAGCTACTCTTGTATAACAACAGTTATGGTAGCTCTTAATCCTTCCAACAAGAAGTACCTCCTTAAGAGATACTTCCTGATTCTGTGGTTCTGTCATGAATCAAAACAATAAGTGGAACAGCCCTTTGGATTCTGCCCTCACAAAGAGCTTCCTGGTCAAGCTATATAAAGCTATATAAAGCATTCCTCTGTTTTTGTACAACATACCGTTCATACCACCTTTCCAGTGGGGTGAAAGTCAAACATGACATGTAAGCATGTGAATTCCATTTGCTGAACTAACCTAGCCTTTCGTCAGTTTCACATGCTTATAAGATGCATAGCAAAGGAATTGCAGAGAAATGTACCTTGAGTGGGACATTTCCCTGTAAAGAGTATATAGAAAGTCACCCCAAAATAACAAAACAGAAAGCCAAACCAAATACAACACATATAATAAAATGATATACTGTAGATACAAAGGCTCATTATACCATAACTGAAAATTGCTTTGTACACACAATAATTCCAGCCAGGAAATGCCAGCCTACCATGAACATGACATTTCACAGAAAAGTGATGTAAGGCTCAAGCCGTTCACATATTCACAGATCAAAACTAGCATCACAAATTGTGATGTATTATAAGGGCATAAGAAACCACTGATCATCCTGGATTACTAATGCACTGTCCAGATCATTCTGCATCAGCTGCAATCTTCAGGCGAAACACACTGTAGAAAACATTCCTGCAATCAAGTCTTGGCATTAAAAGGCATGAATGAAGTTGTCAAGACCAAACTGAAAGAAAGGTTGCATTTTCCCCTCCAGATGAAGTCACTGAAAGGGTTTAGTTATAGTTCCTACCTGAATGACAAGGAGCAAAGCAAGCCTGCAAGTCTAATAAACTCAGGAGCCTTCCAAATGTATTTTATTGTTCATTATTGATTTGGGCTCATTATGATATTGGCGTACTAGTTGTATGTGATCACACTTTCAATTCTGCCAAAGTTTCAGGGTCCTTTGTTTGCAATCAGCGCATGTCCTGCAGCTTCCTGCTGAAATCCTCTAACTTTTCATATGCCACAATTGTTCTGGGTTATCTTTCAACTGATGTTGTATTATATGCAAGAGCACTCACCCAGACAGAAATAATGTGGAAACATTGGGGAAGCATCATGTTGTTGTTGTTGTTGTTTAGTTGTTTAGTCATGTCCGACTCTTCATGACCCCATGGACCAGAGGAGGCCAGGCACTCTTGTCTTCCACTGCCTCCCGCAGTTTGGTCAAACTCATGCTGGTAGCTTCGAGAACACTATCCAACCATCTCATCCTCTGTCGTCCCCTTCTCCTTGTGCCCTCCATCTTTCCCAACATCAGGGTCTTTTCCAGGGAGTCTTCTCTTCTCATGAGGTGGCCAAAGTATTGGAGTCTCAGCTTCACGATCTGTCCTTCCAGTGAGCACTCAGTGCTGATTTCCTTAAGAATGGATAGGTTTGATCTTCTTGCAGTCCATGGGACTCTCAAGAGTCTCCTCCAGCATCATAATTCAAAAGTATCAATTCTCCAGCGATCATCCTTCTTTATGGTCCAGCTCTCACTTCCATACATCACTACCGGGAAAATAAAACAGGATGGCCCAGTATAAATTGACCTCCAATGCACTATTACTGCATCAGTGACTTTTTGCACTGAGGGAATCATAGAGTTGGAAGATATCCCAAGGGTAATCTAGTTCACCCCCTTGCAATTCAGGAATCTCAACTAGATCACACATATGAAATGGCTATCCAACCTCTATTTAAAAACCACCAAGGAAGGAGAGACCACCTCCTCTCGTGCAAGTCTGTTCCACTGTCAAACAGCTCTTACTGTCAGGAAATCATTCCTGATGTTGAGTCAGAATCTCCATTCTTGTAACTTGAAGCCATTGGTTCAGGTCCTAGCCTCTGGAACAGGAGAAAACAAGCTTGCTCCATCCTCCATGGAGCAGCCCTTGAGATATTTGAAGATGGCTATCATATCTTATTAAATAAAAAGAAGCATAGCAGCAGCAACAGATAATTGTCATGAGATTTATTGCATCAGGAATCCCCTCATTCTACAGTTTTCTGTTCTTTCACTTCCTGGTCCATCAACTACATCTTGTGTGTAATAAATTCCTGGTCCATCAACTACATCTTGTGTGTAATAAATTCCTGGTCCATCAACTACATCTTGTGTGTAAAAATTCCTAGGATGAAAATATGCATAATACGAAATAAGAAAAATAATGCCCAATATTAGGGTGATAATGACCACCAAGATTACAGATAACAAATATATTTTCCCATTAAACACTGATTTGCAGGACATGCAAACATACACTATTGTTGCAGTTATAAACCCCCGAGCAGTATAATAAACAATCAGAGGTATTTTGGTCTTTTCTCCCTTGACATTAAAAAAGGTAAAAATAAGAATGATTCCCACAATAGTCCTGTAGACAATTTCTGGTCCTTTAGATGTACAAAATGTTGTGTGTTGCTTCAGGACCCAACATATACTCAAAAGCCAAAGAAACACAAGTAGAACAAGAGATGTTATACTTAGTATGGTGACCAGAGTGATGCAGAGTATCCAAGAAGTCAAAGTCAACAGTTTATAGAAAAGATATAATAATTTGGAAAATATCCCTGGAAAGTTTTTTTTCTCAGGCAGGGATTTTCGTAAAGCTATCTGATAATCCACAGTTGCACAGGAGATGCCGCAGAAAGACATTGCAATGGTTACATCTAAATAAAAGGAAATAAAAGTTGTTAGCTCTGTTAGAAAAAGAAGAGTGTTTTCTATTAAATAATATTCACACAAAAATGGCACAATAGTCTGAACTAGATAGACAGAGAGACATACACTTAGAAGCTATGGAAATTAGATATACAGTGGACGCTCAGGTTGCGAACGTGATCCGTGCAGGATGCACATCCGCAACCCGCAGCGTTCGCAACCTGCAGCTGCACATCTGCGCATGCACGAGTTGCGATTTGGCACTTCTGTGCATGCGCGACTGCTGAAACTCAGAAGTAACCTGTTCCAGTACTTCCAGGTTTCGGCGGTCCGTAACCCGAAAAAATGCAGCCTGAAGCATCTGTAAGCCAAGGTATGACTGTACTAACTACTGGGAAGCTTTTGGTCAAATAACTGGCTGGTGGTGAATTCATATCAATTCAGCCTGTCCCATCCCATAACTTGTTTTCCTTCAATACCCTACGAAAGCTGCCAGATCCCAGAGGAAAGATATCAACAGAAATCACAAGTAGGATGCAGGGCTTTTTTTCAGCCAGAATTTACCTGAACTCAGTTCCGGCACCTCTCAGGTGGGCATCTTTGCCATTATAAGAGAACAAGGGAGGTGTTCATGGAGTGTTCTGGAACCTCCTTTTCTAGAAAAAATAGCACTGAGTGGGAGAATATCTCTTCTATGTAGTTCATGAAGGTGCAGCTAACCTGGCAGGTTCTCAGCAGTAGACAAAATGGCCCCTTGGCTCTCTACCCACTGTCCCAACTACTCTGCCTGATTATTCCCTCCCTAATGAATGCACACAGCCACTTTGGCCTCCAGGCTCTTCATGAGGTTTTACCAAAGTCCTCCATTTTCCTTAGCTCCTTCTTTGAGAGCATCAGAAGAGCACTGCTGGATTAGACCAAAGGCCTATCTCAGGAGTGGAGAACCTTTCTCAGCCTGATGGCATTCCTGCCTAGTGGGCAACCTTCCAGGGGCCACATGCCAAAACTAGGCGGCACAATGGGTGTGACTGTTAACTTTGTGCAATAGGTTAGAAGTCTAGCCAAGAGGAATGCATATCATCTATGCACCCATCTTTCTATCCTGGCAAGCAGGAGCCTTTATAGAAACATCCTAGACAGTCAAAAAATAAAAAATAAAGAATGGGAGGATGGTTTGAGGGAAGGCCAGTGATTGGTATGGCCTGGGAAAGGTGTAAATAAGAGAGTACTGAGATGTGAAAGATTTTGTGCTATGAATGGGTGGAGGAGGAAGGGAAAGAGAGAGTGAGAGGTACAAGGGAAGACAAGAAACAAAGTGGCTTAAGAAAGTAGAGCCGGGAGCAGTGGACTAAGAAGCAGAACACAGAGGAAGCAATGAGTGATCTAGAGGGGAAATGGAAGAAATATGGAGACATAAATAGATTTAAAAACACTCCAACCATGGAGTTGGGTGAATGGGCAACAGCATGGCAAACATTATTTAATGCGAGTCTAAAGTAATGCACATTGAGACAAAAAACAATAATCAAATGCCACATAAGCAACAGCAAGGAATGAACTGGTGGTGACTGATCTCTGTCTTAAGGCACAGAAGGTGCATTTCATATGTACTGAAGCAGTTCTCTGAGCAGTTTAAATGTTTGTGAACATTCTGTGCCATCACATGTTCCACACACTGTTAGGAGATAGCTTCCATCACCACAAGCAGACTTACACTGACTGGGGGTAGAACTGTCAGATGTCATCAGGATGTAGATCTGAAGAATGAGCTGGGGCGTGCTCTCCAGAAATGCCCTAAATAGTCTGAGCATACTTATATCAGTCATTGCACAAATGGCACTCTTGTGAATGGGGCTGGTGCAACCATCAATCAATCCATCTTCCAAGTTGTTTGTTTTAAATGCTGCCTGGTAGCCACATTTCAGCGCGGCCCAGTACCTGCAATGGAGAAAGGCACAGTCGGGCATTTTGTAAGATTTAGGGCCATGTGCATAATTGGTTTATCATGCCATGTGCACAATTGGTTTATCATCCCTTTCCTTCGCATTGAGACCCATTGACACAAAGGGAGTGCGAGAAACTCAACCTCTAAGAAGCATCTACCATATTTTTTCCTCTATAAGATGCACCAGACCATAAGACGCACCTAGTTTTTGGAGGAGGAAAACAAGAAAAAAAATATTCTGAATCCCAGAAACCAAAACAGCAAGAGGGATCTGGCTTCTGGGATAGCCTCTTGCTGTTCTGTCTTCTGGGATAGCCGTGTGAAGCCTCTTCAGGGCAGCGGGATGAAGGCTCCCCCTGCCCAAAAGAGGCTGCGCGCAGCTAAGCTGCCCTCTGTCCCTTCCTCCACCTCCTGCAAAAGCCAGCGAAAAGCTGGGCACTCTTTAAAGGGAGCGCGGCTCTTGGGGGCTTTTCTGGGAGGTGGGAGAAGGGACAGAGCTGTGCGCTCTGTCCCTTCCCCCACCTCCCACAAAAGCCGCTTCGCGCGACTAAGCCAAAAGCTAGAACAGCGAGAGGGAGCGCTGCTCCCTCTCGCTGTTCTGGCTTCTGGGATAGCCACGCAGCCTGCATTTGCTCCATAAGACGCACACACATTTTCCCTTACTTTTAAGGAGAAAAGTGTGTCTTATAGAGTGAAAAATCCAGTAAATGAAACACAAAATTAGCGGGGAAGTTCTGAAATTTTAAAGGAAAGAAAATGTTGGCATGGTGACAGATCGCATAGAAACTATTGCTCCCACTTCCCTCTTTCCATTTTATTTTCCCTCTTTTTTCAGAATCTCCCCCCCCCCAACTTAATACAAAAATATGGGAGGATATGGCCCCATCTGCACTATACGTTTAAAGCAGTATCGTATCACTTTAAATGGCCATGGCTTCGCCCCGAAGAATCCTGGGAACTGCAGTTTGTTAAGGGTGCTGAGAATCATAGACGTGTAGAGCTGGAAGGGACCCTGAGGGTCTCGTAATCCAACCCCCTGCAGTGCAGGAAATGCAAGGTAACCCAATGCAATGTGAAACCATACCGGACCCTGCTTAGCTTTTGCAAATGGGCTAGCTGCTTTACCAGAGTTCCTGGGGAATAAGGATTGGTTGTAGAACCACTCTGGGAATTATAGCTCTGGGAGGAGAACAGGAGTCTCAGCACCTTGAACAAACTACAGTAGTTCCTAGGATTCCTTGGAGAAAGCCTTGACTGTTTAGAGTGGTATGATACTGCTTTCAATATATAATGCATATAGGGCCCATGATGCACATGCTAAGCTTTTCTCTGGTAATGGCAACTTTATTTCCTATATCAAGGGCGCCACCCTAGATAGGATAAATGACTTGCTGAGGACTTTTCAGAGCTCTATAAAAAGCTGTGTGTCATCCCCTGTGGAAACAAACCCTTATCTCTTTATTTAAAATTATTGCCTGCTTTCCATTTTAAAGAAAAAATCCAATGTAGCTTGCAATAATATTAAAGTAACAGTATTTGGGGGTTTAAAACTTATATCAGAAAATTTTATATTCAATCCCCGCTTCTACAATCCTATTGGTAACAGCACATTCCACCTGTGCTTTTCTTTTATATATATGGTATAGCCACAATCCAGTTACATAACTCCTGCATGAGGGACGCCCTCCAGCTGATGACAGTTGCAGACCAAAATGACATGTATATATGTGCAGAGCTTCATCTGTTACAGCCAGCGGTCAAAACCCCATATACCACCACAATCTTCAGATATGCATGTCTGCTTTCAAAAATAAGCCTTGAATTCCTGTGCTATCCTTACAAGGAATGCCAAAAGCGGCTTAAGTCTTCAATTTGCTTACCTGAGAGTAAACTCCATCGAACTCAACGGGACCTACTTTTGAGCAGGCATGTTTGTTGGCTGGTTGGTTTTAAGAACCCTATTTATATACCACAATTCACAAAATGGATATCAGAGCTATTTACAACAGTGATACATAAATCCACATAAAAATTTACAATCAGAGATCAGCTAACCATTATGGAAAGATGTATTCTTAACTGCTTGCATAAGCCTGGAGGAACTGAAATGTTTTCTGTAGACATTTGAAGGTTGTAACAGAAGCACCTGCTGCTCAGTATAAATAGACATGGAAATTCTATTGTAATTCTTAGGGCACATGAATTTCTTGTGGTGACATGCATTTCATTGGTAAAAGGTAAAGGTAAAGGTACCTCTGCCCATACGGGCCAGTCTTGACAGACTCTGGGGTTGTGCGCCCATCTCACCCAAGAGGCCAGGGGCCAGCGCTGTCCGGAGACACTTCCGGGTCACGTGGCCAGCGTGACATCGCTGCTCTGGCGAGCCAGAGCCGCACACGGAAACGCCGTTTACCTTCCCGCTGGTAAGCGGTCCCTATTTATCTACTTGCACCCGGAGGTGCTTTCGAACTGCTAGGTTGGCAGGCGCTGGGACCGAGCAGCGGGAGCGCACCCCGCCGCAGGGATTCGAACCGCCGACCTTTCGATCGGCAAGTCCTAGGCGCTGAGGCTTTAACCCACAGCGCCACCTAGACAGTGGGAAATGAGGGGCTAATGCATGCTAATGTTTACTACTGCATTATATCTCAACTCCCACAGCCATACACTGAATAATGTGTCCTTAAGGCTATGAAGTAATTTCCTATAAAATAAAACATAGATGGAAAACACACTAAACATTTCAGGGGGGGTTAATTCATTGCCTCATGAAGAACGTTCGCTTCTCAAAATATTTCTATTTTCTTTTGGGAGATGCAGTTTTTATTCCCACTATCAAATCACAGCATACATCCTCTGGCAAGGAACACGTACATCACTGAAGAAAAGATGTTCAGCATTTGCCAAACTCAGAGAAACACTCTTGGGTGGAATCTATACACATATAGTGGTATCTCAGGTTAAGAACTTAATTCGTTCCGGAGGTCCGTTCTTAACCTGAAACTGTTCTTAACCTGAAGCACCACTTTAGCTAATGGGGCCTCCCGCTGCCGCCACACCGCCACCGCAAGATTTCTGTTCTCATCCTGAAGCAAAGTTCTTAACCCGAGGTACTATTTCTGGGTTAGTGGAGTCTGTAACCTGAAGCGTCTGTAACCTAAAGCGTCTGTAACCCAAGATACCACTTTATTTAAAAAAAGGTATGAAAATGCTTTTTTAAAAAGTGTTTTTTAAAATAAATTGAATTTTCCATAAGGCTCACCATCACCATCCAGTGTCACATTGTATATTGCACTCCAAACGTTTTATTTGCAGCTGTATAGCTGAGTCCTTGGCTTCCGCAAGAATTACGTTAACCCAATACCCAAGTTGCTGTTTTGGACGCTAGTTTTCGAAACAGAGGTATCTTCTCATTTGAGTACAAGGCACATTTTTGAGCAGATGCAAAGGTGTGTTTGCACTGCATCTCAAATGTTTCACAAAGAAGCAACTGCAAGCAGAGATAAAAGGAAGATAGAAAGCCCCTCTTAAAACTTATTTTAACCGACCTCATTTTCTGCTGTTTCTCAAAATGACAGGGCACTTACTCGCTCCTCCTCAGTTTGTTGTTTTTAAAAGCTCTGCTTACAGGAACATATCCCAAGAAGTACCAATTGCCCCTGTGGGAACTTCTGAATAATGTTTTGAAGTTCACATGCTGGCAGTTTTGTGGCAAGCTCCAATGTACCCTGCAGAAATCTTGGGTAAATTTATACATAAATATCTTCCTACAGAACAGCAATGGTGGCCCTCCATACCTGTGGCTCACCTCACAATGCTTTAGCTGAACACTGAAAACAACTTTCACCCCTTAAAATAGATTTTGGGGTATCAGGATGTCCTCATTATTCTGATAATTATAGCAAAGGTTAACCCAAGGGTAGAAGTTCCATGCACAGTGTGCGTGAATGGCTTAAAATATTTGACAATTGCATGAGATGTTTAATGAAACCTTACTGCAGGGGTCGGCAACCTAAGGCCCATGGGCTACAAGCGGCCCATGGGAGTTGTTTAACCGGCCCATGAGCCACCCACAAACTGAGCCACCCATTCAGCCAGCCCCACGTGCTGCGCTAAACCAGCACAGGGACTCGCTTCCGCGCTGCCTGAAATCATGTCTGTGCAGATGCAGACACTGGAAATCATTTCTGTGCAGACACAGACGCCGGAAATCATGGACGCACGCAGGATCCAGTCCACAGAGGGATCTCCACTGGAGTGAACCGGTCCAGGCGAGGTAAACCTTGCCGACCCCTGCCTTACTGTATGCATGCTTATGTAGTCCACAGGGCAGAGAGACCCTGTGTTTGTGATCAGGGGATGTCATCAATGACTGCCTTGCCCCACCTTCCAGCCCCTAGAAGCAGTAGCAGCTGGTGGCGTGGGCAGAGATGCATTACTGACCTAACTTCACAAAGCCACACATCACTGCCAGTTGCTTAGAGGTGAAGGGCAAGACAGCAGGGATAGTTTCCTCCTTTTTTAGTTTCCTCCTTTTTTAGTTCTCTATCACCATGTGACCTCATCAAAATAGGACGTGCCTGAGTTTGCTCACTAGGAGCTCAGACCATGAACTATTTTGTTATATTTTGTATCCTAAGATTATTGCCTCTGTTTACTTGCTGCTGGATGGATAAATGCATGAACTTGACCTTTTGAACATTGTAAGTACAGTGGTACCTTGGATTAAGAACTTAATTGGTTCTGGAAGTCCGTTCTTAACCTGAAACTGTTCTTGATCTGAGGTACCACTTTAGCTAATGGGGCCTCCCACTGCCGCCGCGCCGCCAGAGCACGATTTCTGTTCTCATCCTGAAGCAAAGTTCTTAACCCGAGGTACTATTTCTGGGTTAGCGGAGTCTGTAACCTGAAGCGTCTGTAACCCGAGGTACCACTGTAAAGCATTTTAAAACTTACTCAGGACAGGATACATTTAAAAGGTTTGACTGCCTATATCCCCATGCTATTCTGCTGCTTTCTTTTGTGACTTGAAAACTCTGCTGGGAGCTGTCTCTTACTGGATAATATGTTTAACTCTGCACTTTGGATCTAGGATCCAGCCAGTTTTTTATTAATTATCACACATGGGTGATCTATATCTATTCCCCCCCCCAAAAAAAAAATCTGTGGTCCTCCAAATGTTCCTAGACTACACCTAGCAACGTGTGGAGGGGGGATTATTTGATTGTTCTTTTTTATTATGTATTTTGTGTTTTTATATTGTGACTTTATGTTGTGAACTGCCCTGAGACCTGCAGGAAGAGGGCAAAATACAATTTTAATAAATAATAATAATTAATAGACTACAACACCCATTTTTCCCTATCATTAATCATGCTGGCTGAGGCAGATGGAAGTTAAATTGTATCTGGAGAGTTGAACCATAGGATTTAATAACTATGCACAGATGCAAGGATATGGCATGGACTCCCTCCCTGTTCTTTCTGATGCATTGCAAACAACTCTTGAACTGGGTAGCAAAAGTACTTTCGGTGGGCAAATGGCTGGGCATAGGCTCTTGAGCAGGTTACCTGTAACACATCAGATGATGGTGCCATTTTTCTCTAAAGGAGGATATGCATTCCTTTCAGGGATGTTGCCCTCTAAAGAAGGGTGCATATTCCTTTCACGGAAGTTCATTGCTGCCCTTAAGATACATGAGCAGTTGTGGAATAACAAACTAAAAATCCAAGACCTGCTCCCCTGTTCCTTCGGGAATGCCTGCAGCACTGACAGAAACTGTAGGGATCCCATTCATGGCTTTGAGTTTAATATGTAAAAACAAGGAATAAAATTTCTATACAGAGCTGCTTTCTTGTGTTGTGCTGATGACACACATTCATATTTCTGAATGACAAAAGCCCTGCAGTATTCTCAGTTTATAAAACAATCAGAAACGCAAACATCTGGTTCTTGTATCCTAGACTGAGGCATCTGTGTAGTCCAGTATTTTCCAGAAAACCTGCTTGAGTAAATCAATCTGTTCCTCACACACACACTCATACACCTAAGCTTGTGGTTGTCCAAGCGGTGTGTTGGGGCAAGCTCGCAGCTTTATGTGAAACCTCCCCAGTTCACAACTGAGAAGCTTGATAAGGTGTGAGGTGACCTTTGGACGCCTGGCAAGGATTCTCACAAAGTAAAGTGCTTACTGAATATCACTTGGCATTTACCTAGGGAGAAATTGTTGGGTTATGTTTTGCTTCTGCTTCTTGACAGACATATGACCTGCTCTTGGGCCTTGTATTAATGCCAAATTAAATACATTAACCGCTTTTAAAAAAAAAATTACTAATATATGTTTGGATTGGATGGGGAAAATATTAAATAGAAATAAAGAGCAATTTTTTTAAAAAAATGCTTCATATTCTACAAATAGCACATTATTTTGAAGATCTGAAAGACACAATGTTATGGAAGGAAAAGTATTGTACAAATGCCTGGCCTGTTAGACCGTTTGCTCCACAATGCTTTTTACATCGCAAGTGATAAAAGGGTATCATTCTCTCCTTTGCCGCCACCACCATCCAGCAAACATGTTAGGAATTTGAAGTCTACTCAGTACTACTGCTCACCCTGACCTGCTTACTGAAAGGTAGAAAGTGGGCAGGGAGGTTGGCATGGGGCAAATGCACCAGTAGGAGGGTTAGATTGGCTCTGCTGGTGCATTAGCAGTGCACCACCCTTGCCACTGCCTTGCCCTTCTCCATCTATCTCCTGGTATGCAACAGCAATGCAACCAACCAGAGATCAGGCGAGTGGCGGCACCACATCATCCCATACTGAGTTGTTATTATTATTAATAGGTTGTTTGATATTGCACATTCCATTTCCATAGTGGTCACTTGCTTGCCACTTGTACAAACTGCACTCATCTTGATGGAGCATATAGTGGGAAAGATAGCAAATGTATGGTTCTTTTGTTCTAGTCGCCTTCTTAAGATGACGAAGAAACATTTTAGTGGCAAGTACAGAAAGCAAGCATCCTTAGCACTTCCAACATGCACAGCCTGGAACAGAGGAAAAGTTAATTTGTCTAATAGTTCCTTTGGCTAAAATGACTGTGAGAAACGTAATTAGTTAAGAACATTTTAAATCACACAAGTTCTCATGACAAGATTAAAGGAATCTTGGCAAAGCAACTGCTACACAGTCACTTGGATGCAATGTACATAGATGCTCCTTTGTCAGAGTTTGACATCCTTAGTTATTGGGGGGGGGGGAATGAAAGAATATTAAACAAAATTAAAAGAACAACAGAAATTTTGGTAGTTTCCAAACTGTTGCTGTTTTGGGGTGGGGTTTGATCACGTACCAGCAAATTCAGATCCCTGCTTCTCCTTCCTAACTGTCACTCTTTAGGATAAAGCAAGTCAGAAAACAGCAGCTAGGCAACCCATTCTACTTATCTTACACCAGGGGTGTCAACTTGAATAAAACATGGAGGAGGGCAGGTAAGCCCTGCCCCGCATAATCACATGACGCAGTGCATGCACACCATTTGCACGGCAGTGACCATCAACTTGGGGAAGGCTGGCCCCTTCAAATATTTTAATGGGAGGGTGAAGACCCCTAGGAGTTGGCTCCTATGCCTCACACCCCTGCACACATTTGAAATTTTGAAAGTTTAACCAGTCACCATCATCTTCTTCCCCGTTAAAAGTCATCTAGGACATTACAAGCATAGCTAGTTGTATGTTCTATGTTTTATATTTACCTTGTAAATATTCCAGCTTGTAAGAGATGTACTGAAGAAATCCAACTCAGCTTGTGAGTGCCATCATCTTTAAACCAAGTGTAACTGAAATACTGGACAACTAGTGATGAAAGAAGCCCTGTGGCCAATGTCAAGGCACACCAGAGATACTGTCCCTCATGAAAATATTTGTTTGCTACCCAGAGATCTGCTCCAATATCCGCGACATAAACCACAATTCCAAGAACCATCGTAGCAAACTCTTGCTTTGTATATCTCATTGTCTTGATGGATCATTTCACCTCAGGTCAGAAGCAAAATATGTCATTTCTCAGTGCATCACATACTAAGAAAATATGTGAGCGTATTTCTCCTTGGGGAAATTGGGGTGTGTATTTGTTGAAGTGGCAAATTGAATCAAAACCACAGATACTCGGATAGATTAGCTCTGCTTCAGTACTAAAGATTCATTTGCGTACATATCCATATGCACATTGAATGGTACTGGTGAAGCTGATTCCTCCTGATAAGTCCTGAAAAGAATAAATGGATAGGTAACTAGCTGGATCAGAAGAGTGTAAAAACCTCTTAACAGCAGCATAAATAATGATTACAGCAGCAACAAATGCAATGCAATCCTGTGCATGTTTTGCTGTGTTCAGTGAGCTTACTCCCAGATAACTGCATAGGATTGCAGCCCTAAACTACTAATCAGATAGATTAATCCATAAAAGCCTTTACAAAAGAAATTAATAGGGAACACATTTGTTGTTTTTTAAGTGGCTTGTTTTTAATATAGGTGTGTCAAAAAGTAAAGATGAAAGGCAGCATTTCAGGACAGACACTCCCTCTTCTCTCTCGGGATTGGAATGGAAGAAAACACATCTGAAAACAAACCATTATATCCAATGCTGTGCCAGCAGAGTTCTGCTGGTGTAACAGGACTTCTACTTCCTCTCCTCCCCCTTCATGCTTCCATGGCATGTTTGCCTTGTACTTTGCACTTGATCTTTGGCACATTTGTCAGAACGATTGGCCGCTCTTTTCCGAAGCATTTCGCTTAATTTAACTCTGAGACCCTTTCCAGGGGAAAATCCTTTCCTGCGCAGCAATGTGCCGTTTTTATGGCTCATTGGTAGTGACAGCCATACGGAGCAATACCCATTACATTTTAAAAGGGTGAAAGGCTGGCGTTGTGGGAAGGCACAAGAGATGGTAAGATGTTTGTGGCTAGAGAGCGTGGTCACTGAGGAAAAAAGAAGGGGGAAGTCCCAAAAGAAGAACAATTTAACAATTTAAAATGCCACAGGTAGACAATTAAAGGTGCTTGCAATTGCATCATAGTGTCCATGGCGTCTGACAGTCACCTGTGGCATTAGTACAACTGCCATCCACACAGCTAAATGCTAATTGTATGTGCTTAGGCAAGAATCCCAATATCCCAGCAATTTAGATTAGTGCTGTGGATACTGATAAACCATAGTCACACACCCCCTGCAGACAATTGCTGTCTGTGTGGTTCAGGGGCAAACAATTGTTGTTTAATCTCTTCAAAGAGACATAGCCAGTTCCTTCAGGCACTTGTGCAGTGCTAACCTTTTCTACTCAGAAGTAAGCCTGATATAATTCTAGGAGCCTTACTCCCAGATAAGTGGGGCTATGATTGCAACCTTATCAGATGGGCAATTTGACCCTATGGCATTTTGAAAGCGACCTACAAGTGTGTGTGTGTGTTTGTTTGTTTATGTGGAACAGAAAGTGGGAATTGGGAATTTCGAAACTGAATGTGTTTTATTTCTACCCAATGTAAGTTTGACATAAGCATGACAGAAATGCAGAGAATGAAACAAACTGGAAATGCCTTCAGTGTCAATTTTTCATCTCCCACCTACAATAACATCTTCAATAACATGGAGAGCATTTACTGAGAATCAACATGAAGAAACATATCCCTTATTATTCCATACCCAAAAAAATCCCTCTAATTTTTCTTCCAAGATCTAGGGAAACATACATCCTTTGATAGACTTCTTGACAGCATGAGTTAACCATAACAGAACAGCTCTGGAACCCACAGTAATACTTGTTTGTTTCCCTGCCTTATAACCACTGAAGTAAACCGTACACATCTACTTTGGTTGGATTCCGGATTGTCCTTCTAAGACTATATATAGATGATGTAGAATATGATCACCTAGATTTTTTAACTACAGGCAACACCCCTCTCATAAAGAAGACTTACCTTAAAATTTCCAGATAAATAAACATCCCAGTAGCAAATCCATAGTCAGAGAGTTGCCTTGAAAGTCTGAATGGTTTACACTGTTGAACTGTGATACTTTGCAATCTGCAACCAGGAAAAGGTAAAGGGTGTGGGATAAAATGAAAACTGAAACGCCCGTTTCCTCCAGGCCATGTGATTCGATTAATAATACTCTAGCTACGTGGACTGTCATTGCTTTGACTGAGTCAACCTTTTTAAAAAATAAATAAATCATTTATTAAAAATCATCTGTGACCACTTTCCTAAATCCCTGCAAGATATAAAAACGAATCCTTTGTTTGGCTGCTTTGTTCCACATGCTTAAATAACAAGCTCTGTGTATTTAATGGTGATGACAAGTTGTACCTGCAACAAAGTGTTGCTATGTGGAATCCTCTCTCTTCAGGATTCTGGTCACTCCATTCCATTTCCCTTCCCCATATCCCCCACTCCAAGAGTAGATCAGCATCCCATAACTACTGAGCATGCTTAATTCTCCTGACTGGGCAGTTTTGGGTTCCCCGCCCACTCCTGCTTAAGAGTTTTTCATTTATAATTTTTCTTTTGTACTTCTGCAAACCTCGGGGTTCCTGCTCAGTCTTCCTACTTGTGCATTGGTGGTCTGCATACATAATCAACAGAGCTCATAACCTGAACATCAGAGACAGAGGGAATAAAAGAGTCCTGCAACAAAATGTTGCAATTTTCCCAACCACACTAAATCAGGCTTCCTCAAACTCGGCCCTCCAGATGTTTTGAGATGACAATTCCCATCATCCCTGACCACTGGTCCTGATAGCTAGGGATCATGGGAGTCATAAGCCAAAAACATCTGGAGGGCAGAATTTGAGGAAGCCTGCACTAAATGATAATGTGTGTTCAGGTCTAGATGCAGGAGCATTTGGAGGTGCTGTACACACAGTGCCATCCCCATGTTATCCCTGTCCCACACTATTAGTTAATCTAAAGCATATTCTGCAGGAACAGTTTTAATCTATTTTGTGCTGAGAATACACTTCTCAGGTGCTTGCTGTTGCCATGTGTACATAGATAATGTTTTCTTAGGTCACCTCTGTTATGTAGTGAAGTTTCACTCTGGGCCAGCAGGGGGATACTGTATATAGTTTTCACTCAGGTCTGTAGATAGTTTTCACTCAGGTCCACGTCAGTTATTTTAGGCGGGAACTCTGGGCTGTTGTTGCTACAATGTTGACAGCCGGCTGCCTATAAAAGCAGGCCGGCTGAGTTCTATTCCAGCTTACAAAATAAAGAGCTACTTGGAGAAATCGCGGTGTCATCTGCTATGTCAACCCACAACTTAACACTGGCGATGAGGATGGGATAGATGGACATCAGAGCACAGCCAGATGCGGCTAGCCTCTGAACTGAGCTGAATCACTGAGCTGAATCACAGAGCGAAATCACTGAGCGAAATCACTGAACAGAACCAATTCAGAGCTGACTGTTCTGGCTAAGAGCACTGTGTTCCATCCATCGCCCTTCACGCCGGCATCGGAATCATGGCTTCACTTGTGCCTCTACCGCCGTTTGCGCCAGCCTCTGAATCATGGGACTCCTACCTCGCTCGGTTCGACTGCTACCTCCAAGCCAATGAGCTGACAGCAGTATCAAAGGATCGGAAGCGGGGCCTATTCCTCAGCCTCTGTGGGCCTGAGGTGTTTGAGACGGCCCGAGCATTGGTTGCGCCTGAAGCAGTCCAGGCAACACCATGGGACACGATCCAAGAGAAGCTCCGCAACCACTACGCACCAAAGCCGTCCAAGATTGCTGCCCGCCATGCGTTCTACCACCGGAACCAGGCAGAGGGGGAGTCAATCAACAACTACACTACCGCCCTGCGACAGGCTGCAATGCACTGTGAGTTCCGAGACTTAGACGATGCCCTGATGGATCGAATCGTCTGCGGGGTCCGGGACATCCATCTGCAACGGTGTCTCCTCGCCAAGCCAGGCCTCACGCTACAGAAAGCCATTGAGGAGGCTGTGGCCTCAGAAGCTGCTGAGCGCTCCGCCCAGGAGATCCGCAAGTCCAGCAGCCCGCGTCTTGCTAGGGAGCCAGTTCCAGTGCATCATGAAGAGGCCAGCAGTGATGAGGCATCCTCCAGTGAAGACGATGACGTGCACCAGACAAAGTGGGAGCGCAGGAAGTTCCAACAGAAGTCCAAGGGCCAACCAGAATGTGCCGGCTGCGGAGGCAACCATTCCTGTGCCAAGTGTCGATTCAGAGACGCCATCTGTAGGAAGTGTTCCAGAAGGGGCCACATCGCTAAGGTCTGCCGATCGGCTCCGTCTGACACCCCCCCTTCATCGACTCGCAAGTCCAAGTCTTCACTCCAGTCTGCCAAGGAAAGTTGTTTCGCTCTCACCAACTGCCGCTGCCCGTCTGGAACCACGATTGGCCAAACCGACTCGCCTACGCGACGCAAGCTGAACGTCACGGTGCTCATTGAAGGAGCTCCATGTGACATGGAGATCGACACCGGGTCTGCCCTGTCCATCGTGTCATGGAGCACCATCAAAAGACTGGTACCCAGAGTGTCCAAAAGGCAACTCGACTCTCAACGCGTACACCTGAGAGACTACCAGGGAAACGACATTCCCGTGGTAGGCGTTGGCCGGTTCCGGATCGCCTTCAAGGATTTTTCGGGCCTGCTCCGGTTGGTGGTGGTCGAAGGTCAGCGGCCAAGCCTCCTAGGGCTAGACTGGTTTGATGCCCTCGGCCTGGAAGTCACCGGCATCAACTGCATCTCTAACGCAGAGACTGAGGGTCTGGTCAAAGACTTTGCCGAGGTTTTTGACGGCACCTTGGGGCAATATACAGGTACGCCCATCTCCTTTAGCCTTGATCCACAAGTCGCCCCCATCAAGCTAAAGCCACGCCGGGTTCCCTTTGCTCTCAAGGCTAAGGTGGACGAACAACTGGACAAACTGATCGCCCAAGGAGTTTTGGAGCCGGTTGACCACGCCAAGTGGGAAACCCCCATCGTCACGCCTGTCAAGCCAGATGGGTCGGTGAAAATCTGCGCTGACTACAAGTGCACGATCAACAAGGCACTTCAGCAGCACGCTTATCCGGTTCCTGTTGTCCAACACCTGCTGCATTCCCTGGGTGAGGGTAAGGTCTTCGCTAAGCTGGACCTTGCCCAAGCCTATCAACAACTGCCAGTCGATGATGCCACTGCTGAAGCCCAGACGATCGTCACCCACCGGGGGGCATTCCGTTGCCGCCGGTTGCAGTTCGGGGTGAAGTGTGGCTCCTGGCATCTTCCAAAGCCTTATGGAGCGTCTCCTGCAAGGGCTTCCGGGCGTGGTACCATATTTTGATGACGTCTTGGTGTCTGCAGACTCACACCAGCAGCTGTTCGAGCGCCTCCGTGCCGTGCTGACCAGGTTCCAAGAGGCCGGGCTCAAGGTAAAGAGGGAGAAGTGCCAGATCGCCGTTCCACAGGTGGAGTTCCTGGGCTATCTTATCGATGCCTCCGGCCTTCACCCGACCACATCCAAGATCCGCGCTATCCAGCAGGCCCCCACCCCAAAGAACAAGACGGAGTTGCAGGCGTTCCTGGGGCTGCTGAACTTTTATAACATGTTCCTGCCCCACAAAGCCACAGTGGCTGAGCCTCTTCACCGACTCCTTAGCACTAAGACGCCTTGGGCCTGGGGTCATCGGGAGACGGCGGCCTTCAACGCGGTCAAGGCTCTCCTTTCATCAGACAGTGTGCTGGTACAGTACAGTGAATCCAGGCCGCTGGTCCTTGCCTGCAACGCCTCACCTTTTGGCATCAGTGCTGTCCTTAGTCACCGTTTTCCAGACGGAAGAGAAGCACCGCTCACCTAGTTTTCCAGGACGCTATCTCCGACGGAACGGAATTACAGCCAGCGTGACAAGGAGGCACTGGCACTTGTGGCTGGAGTGAAGAGGTTCCATGAATACCTCTATGGCAGGACTTTTGACCTCATCACTGACCACAAGCCACTCCTGGGCCTCCTCGCCGGTGATCGTCCAACTCCACCGGTCCTCTCGCCACGCATGCTGCGATGGACTGTTTTCCTGGCTGCCTACCACTACCGGCTCATCCATCGCCCGGGGAAATCAATGGGCCATACCGACGCCCTCAGCCGTTGCCCTCTTCCAGCATTTGTGGAAGACCTGGCTCCAGCTTCATCACTCCTTCTGATTGAGGATCTTCCGGCAGCGCCTGTATCGGCTGCCACTGTGGCCTCCGCGTCTGTCCAGGATCGCACCATCAGCCGGGTGCTCAACTGGGTGTGGAGGGGGTGGCCACAAGGGCCTTTTGCATCGGAGTTCCAGCCCTTCGCAACCAGACAACATGAACTCTCAGCTCATCGCGGCTGTCTGCTGTGGGGAGACTGCGTCGTGATTCCCCAGGGACTCCGTCAGCGCGTCCTGGAGGCTCTGCACGTTGGCAACCCGGGAATTGTCAAAATGAAGGCGTTGGCTCGGTGTTACGTCTGGTGGCCTAATATGGACGATGCCATCACTGCCTGGGTGTCCGCCTGTCAAGCGTGCCAAGAGTCGAGGCCTGCACCACCGGCAGCTAAGGGACACACCTGGGAGACGCCAAAGACACCCTGGTCGAGGGTGCACATCGATCTGGCTGGCCCCTTTCACGGCCGGACCTTTATGGTAGTGGTGGACGCCTATTCCAAATGGCTGGAGGTCGCCCTGATGCCCTCCACCACTACCGAAGCTGTCATCCGGGTGCTGCGAGGCCTGTTTGCAACGCATGGGTGTCCTGATGTCCTTGTCTCTGACAACGGACCGCAGTTCACGTCAGGCACGTTTGAGCGGTATCTTTTGGGACTGGGCATCCGCCATGCCCTAACGGCACCTTTTCATCCATCCAGCAACGGGCAAGCGGAAAGAATGGTGCGCTCGGCAAACGAGGCACTGGCGCGCCTGGACTGGGGAGACTGGTATGAGCGGGTCGCCGAATACTTGTTCGTGCAACACATCACCCCTCATGCGGCCACAGGGAGGAGTCCTGCTGAACTGCTTATGGGCCGCCACCTCAGGTCACCGCTCGACCGACTACACCCGGACTTTGCCGTGGCTCAACCCCCAGGCTGTGCCAACGCGTCACGGTCATTTGTCCCAGGAAACCAGGTATTTGCCCGGAACTATGTGGGGGACATTCCTTGGGTGCCAGCCACAGTAGTGGGAGTCACTGGACCTCGCTCGTACCAGGTGGCACTCGAAGACGGACGCTTGTGGCGACGGCACATAGACCAGCTTAGGCGCAGGGTTGGGGACTTGGACATTACCAAGGTGCCCCCAACTGCGCTTGCGGCTCCAGAAGAGACACGTACAGATGGCGAGGCCCCACCTACACCTCCCTTGCAAACTGCCAGCGTGGAGCCGAACCAAGCCGCTTCAGAGGGTCTGCCAGACTTACCACAGACTCAGACCACTCCACTTGCGGAGGCTCCACCCACAGCAGCGGATCCAGGGGAGTTGGTTCCAACGCCACCTAGGGTCGCACCACAGCCTCAGCAAGAACTGTGTGGCCCTCCGGACTTGGTTACCAGTCCCCGGCGGTCTGGCAGAGTTCCCAAGCGCCCAACTTATTTAAAGGACTATGTTGTTGGACATGTATCACTGTTGGTCTAAGTATGGGAAATGTAACCGATATGCTTTTGTGCCTAATTGAACCATTACGCATAGTGCTGTATATAAGGAAACCATTATGATTGTAACTAACGCCTTATCTCGGTGGGGAGGGGTGTTATGTAGTGAAGTTTCACTCTGGGCCAGCAGGGGGATACTGTATATAGTTTTCACTCAGGTCTTTAGATAGTTTTCACTCAGGTCCACGTCAGTTATTTTAGGCGGGAACTCTGGGCTGTTGTTGCTACAATGTTGACAGCCGGCTGCCTATAAAAGCAGGCCGGCTGAGCTGTTTGCAGTCAGTTCTATTCCAGCTTACAAAATAAAGAGCTACTTGGAGAAATCGTGGTGTCGTCTGCTATGTCAACCCACAACTTAACAACCTCCTATTGACTTAGTGAAGCTGCAGGGCTGTGCCACTCGCCCTCTCCTATCAGACTTCTGGTATATCAAAAAAGACACAGGGGAAAAATTAAGTGGAGAAGGGAAGATTTCACATCAGTTCTGCTAGTGCATAGACTGATTGAGGGGAGTTGAGAACATTGATGCACACTGCTTCGTAAACATGCCCACCTGTATGTGCAGATAGAACATATATTGAGCCTTATACATCTTGAGCAGGAGCCTTAGGCAACATTATTGCGCAAGTGTGTACATATGTATAGCAAATGCCACCCTCCAGCCTTTGCCCTCCACCTTCACTTTCCTCCACCTTGGCCCTGTCCTGTCTGCTACTAGGCAGACCTAGAGGAGAGACTGGTTAGGAGGCCTTCTGCACAGCACCAGCATTTGGGGGGCACCAGTTACCCAGTTACTACTGTCTGAGCATCACTGGGTGTTGGCAGTCAAAGCAAATCAACACACAAAAAGAAATCTAGCCACACTGGATTTTTCCCTGTGGTAGTGGGAGAAAGCTCTGCTGCTGTGCAGTCTAAGAAAAGCTAACATATTACTTCTTGGGGGTCTCTCGTTCATTTTTCTCACATACGTCAATTTATCCCCCCCCCCAAAAAAAGTAAACCATCTTCAGTATGTTTTGAATAAAAATACAGAACTGTGCTTTAAGCGAAAAAATCGGGGGAAAGGAATTAACCACTCTAGCTGAGCTGACAAAATTGCTAACACTTCAGAAATATCTCCAGGGTTTCAGCTGACAACTGTTTGCATGCAAAGGCGGGAGAAGTGTTCAGTGTGTCTTAAAACAAATTACTACAATCTACTGCATAGTTAAAAGGATGCTTCAGTCCTCTCAATCTCAGTGGGAGTTGAATAACATAACTTTACTCAGAATTGTATGTGTAAATAAGCTCTGAAGGCTGCACCCTGTTTTGAGAACACACCATATTAGCTACATCATCATTCTGCACCAATTTTGTTATGACAGAACTTGTAATTTACTTCAGATGGTGTTGGTACTGCCATCTACAGACCAAATATGGCTTAGCAGCCTTTTTTTAAAAAAAGTCTACAATAGACACATCCAACTCCCAAAATACTGAGTTGTTGAGCTTTTTGGGGGGAGGATTGCATAAAATCAGTCCAGCACTGACAATCGCTGGACAGTACAATTTATTCCCCATGCTCTGTGTTTAAGACACGGTGTGTGAATGTGCCAAAAATACAACTGGGCTATTACAAGCCCCTTTTGTGAATCAATATACCCCAATACTCCCAGAGCTACAATTTTTGGAGTTACCTGGTGTTATAAGAAAAAAACTGCTCCCTTTCCCTTATGGGGTATCTAAGAGCCTGTATAGAGTCCTTATGTAAGTTCTCTATTGGTAGGAGAAAATAACAGAGGCCAGCCAGAGAATATTGAGAAACAAAGCAGCTAGTAAGCATGATCTTTATTAAACTGTTGCAACAGGGTCCCCCACTCCCCACACACAAGGAGGGAGGAGAGGAAGCCAGAACATTGGTGTGCAAGCTCTTATATAGACTTTTGAAATTGCCTCACCTGTAGCTCAAGACCACCCCCCAAAACATCATGCATACATCACAGAAAGAGGTGGTCCCCAGCAGAAATTTGAGTGTGTTGCTTCTCTCCTGTCTGCCAGGATACCTGATAATGCCTTATCTGATTGCCTTATCTGGGTAGCCTGGCCATTGCTTTGAGATGGTAAATGCTTAGTTCCTGAATCTGTTGTGCATATCAATAGTGTGCTCAGCTTAATAGATACTTGCCAGACTGTATTTACAGGGAGGTGTAAGCCTCCACCATCCAAAGACAATTGGAAAGCAATTCCCATTTCCTTCCTCCTTGCAGAGAAATATTTGAGGTTAATTTGAGAGAGTCAAAATGGCTTCAGGATTGTTCTCCTGTACTCCTGTATTTCAGACACATGGTTTATATACTTATGTTTGTGTTTGCCTTGTAGATCTATGAACATTTATTTACCGTATTTTTCGCACCATAAGGCGCACCTGACCATAAGGCGCACCTACTTTTTTTTTGGGGGGGGGGAATTAAAGAGAGAGAAAATGCGGCTTTGGGGGGGCTTTGTGGGAGGTGGGGGAAGTGAGAGAGCCTCGCTCTGTCCCTTCCCCCACCTCCCGCAAAAGCCAGGGATAGCCGCGCGAAGCCTCCCCAGGGCAGTGGGATGAAGGCTCCCCGCTGCCCTGCGGAGGCTTCATGGGCTACCCCAGAGCTGCTCGACCCAAAGAGCAGGTTTGGGAGCAGCGGAAAGGCTGCACACAGCCTTTCCACTGCTCCCCGAGCTTGTGGGGCTGGTGGTGGGGGAAGGCCAAGAACAATTGTGATTTCCAGTTAGCCTGTGCTAATTTCTAGTCATGTGATTGAACAATAAGGGGGTTATATGAAGGCTGCTGGCATGCACAATCGTCAACCTGGTCCAGATCATTGCATGCCTCCATCAAGTCCTTGGAAAGCAATGCTCAACAACTCAGCAGTGGCATTCCAAAAGCTGATTCAAGCTAAGTTCACACCTGCCATCAGCATGTACACAAGTGCTTCAGTCCATGTCTGTGTATACACCATTCAGAGAACATGTCTCTCCCCACTCAAAGAATCCTGGAAGCTGTAATTTGTTACTGATGCTGGGAACTGGATCCTAGGATTCTTCGGGGGAAGCCATTTGCTTTAAATGTATAGTGTACACACAGCCGAAGCAGAAGTTAGCATAGGCTGCCTGAAAATCATAAAGTGAGAGGGTAATGGAAGGAAGGCAACCCTTATTCAGGAGACAGAATCTTCCTGCCTTCTCATATCTAATCTTGTATCGGCTCATGAACCTGCCTGGACTTTAAGATCAGCAGCAGACGGTTTGTTCTCTGTTTCACCCACTCAGATAAATCTACACAAGAGACAAGGCTTTGTCAGTGGTGACAACCTGAATACATCATTACCTGTTAGTGAAGATAATGGGGCTACTCTCGATGTTGGCCGGTAGCATTATTCATTACTTTTGTCAATGGCAGCAAGCAGCTCACCACATGCACTTTGTGTTGCTTTCTTTATAACAGCCAAATGGGTTTTCTTCATTGTTGCTATCTGACTTGGGCCCCTAGGAGGTTGTTTGTTGGCTGGCTGGCTAGTTGGTTTGTTTATTACATTTATAGTCCATGTTATGTACTGAAGTTCTCACCCTGGGCCAGCAGGGGGATACTGTAGTTTTCACTCAGGTCCACATATGCAAATAAGGGATTGAAAGTGACATTCAGTGATTGGATAGTTACAGAAAGTGGTTACTGTTGCGTTGTAGTGGAGCTCTATATAAGCAGGCTGGCTGAACCTTTCTGTTCCGTTCTTTTCTGGCCTGTGAATAAACAAGAGCTGTTTGAAGAATTGCTGTGTCATCTGATATGTTCACCCACAACTTAACAGTCCGCCTTTCTTCCGTTGTGGAAGACAGCATAAATGTGGCTTCAGATGCTCACCCATCCAGACACTGACTGACCCTGCTGGGACTTGTTTAGTCTTATTTTGTCGGTGTCATCAAGAGCAGCTTTGGTTCACAAAACAAAATGTGTGGCCTTTTCCAGCGTCTCATTAGTGAAATACATTTCTGTTCATATTAAAGTAGCTTTCAACCCTTTCCTAAGCATTCGTTGTTAGCAAAGTCCGTTGTTCACTCTGGAAAAGTTAATTTGTTCCTAGATTCAGAAACATTCCCAGGGCAAAACCTGCAATCTACAACAATGGAAAAACAACGAGTCTTAAGTCTTTGAGGTGCCACCAGACTCCTTGCTGTTTTGCTACAGCTAAATCTCCAGAAATTAATTCTGGAGTAATTTAAGCGTAATCGTATTTTTCCTTGCTTTCCCGGTTCAGTGGAGCAGCGTTATGTATTGCTCTTGGGAGAGGAGAGGGGAGGAAGAGAGGCACATTTAAGGAAATGGGCAAATATAAATTTAAAAATACCCACGCTAACTGCACGCAGTTAAATCCAGTGCGTTACTTAGAACGCCCCATTCTGTCAAGCGTGTGACTGTAAACAAACCCCGCTGGGAGAAGCGGTTTGTGCCGGGACTCGAGTTCTAGACTCACACGGAGTGGCCAGCTTCCGGGTTAGTTTTCGACGCCATTTTTGTTCACCGTCAGAGCTGAAGTGACAGAAAAATTAGGATTTTAGCAGTACCTGTCATCATCTCCCTTCCCTCCTCCCCCTCACGAATGAAAACAACAAAGAAGATAGGATCCGTGCTCCAACTTAGGTCTTCTTATTCCGCGCGGGACGTTGCTCGCCTGATCTTTCTTGCGCTCTGAGAAGAGTTTTGTGTCAGCGACTTTTGGATGGGAAATCCAAACCAGCCCCACCTCTAACCTACAATATATGCTGCCCTACACTGCAGGGGCTGTCAAAAGCCGCTTTATCTCCGCCACTTCTCCCCGTTCTCCAAGTATATGGCGATATTAGCTGCAATCTCTAAAACGCTCAAACGCTTTAGGAGGAAAACAAGGTTCGTAAGAAAGCCTGCGTTTTGAAAGTGCATGAACATGCAGCTGCTTTTTCTTTCTTTCTGGGCGTTAGACACACACACCCATCACATCTACCCTAAAACCCAGGGGTTTCTTATAAGCGCTCACTCCTGCCCAGGGAGGCGGGTGGGAAGGAGTGTCAGAGGTAACCAGGAAGCTGTTTCTTTAGCGGTAGCACCTCTGCAGAATTCCTATCTCTACGTTTCGGCCGCTCAGCCGCTGGAAGAAGCCCCGCCGCGAAGATGGTGTCTGTGCTGCCGCGGGTGGAGAGGCTGTCGTCGCGGGTGATCCGCGTGCTGGGCTGCAACCCGGGACCGATGACCTTGCAGGGCACCAACACCTACCTGGTAGGGACCGGCCCCAGGTACGTAGCAGCCCCCGCCGACCTCCCCAGGAGGGACCAGAGGAAGAGAGTGGCTTATAGTTCCCTTTTACCCTGGTGCTAAAGTAGCGATTTGGAGTAGCGATTTTCCTTTGCCCGTAATAGCTGCATAGGCAGGCAGAAATTCAACAGGTGGGGATTCTTCCTCACCAGAGTAGGCATGTGTGTATCTATACATATACATGTGTGTTTGTGTGAGTGCATAAGGTAAAAAGGTAAAGGTAAAGGACCCCTGGACGATTAAGTCCAGTCAAAGGCAACTATGGGGAGCCGGCGTTTGTCCACAGACAGCTTTCCGGGTCGTGTGGCCAGCATGACTAAACTGCTTCTGGCGCAACGGAATACCGTGAAGGAAACCGCACAGAAACACAGTTTACCTTCCCACTGCAGCGGTACCTATTTATCTACTTGCACTGACGTGCTTTTGAACTGCTAAGTTGGCAGGAGCTGGGACAGAGCAATGGGGTGAGCGGGAAGTCGAACTGCCAACCTTCTGATCAGCAAGCCCAAGACGCTCAGTGGTTTACACCACAGCGCCACCCGCACATACATACCTTTGTGGGCACATACACACACACACACACACACACACACACACACATTTATGTAGTGAGCCCATGTTACACGAGTTCAGTTGGTACAGCGCATGCACTGCCTGCAGAAGGTTCAAGGTTCAAACCTCAGGCATCTCCAGGTAGGATTAGGAAAGATCCACAATGAGATCTCTGCTGCTGCTGCCAGTCAGTGAATACTAACAGGCATCGTTTTATTTGTATGCTGCCTTTCCACAGTTCAAACCATTATCAAGGTAGTGGCTTTCAACATGAGAAGAATGCATAACTGCAACATAACAAAAGTGGTCATAAACAAACAAAACATTAAAAAATATTTCACCAAACTGAAGAGTTTCCACATAAACCAGGACAAGATCTAAAATAAAGATACTGTACCAAAAAAAACAATAACAGTGCGCACACACACACCCCACAACAAAAAACCCCAAACAACATCGCAGCCCAAGAGTCTGGTCAGCAGCCTCATCTTTGGTAGCTGGAGTCAGTCTAGGCCCTGCCTTCCCAGGCCAGGTAAGAAAAGGCCTACAGGGCAAGGAGCAGGTATTTCAGGACTTGCAGCCAAGATGCGCTGAGGACTGAGATAAAGGGTGTCATTAGATGTAAAGCAGCTGCAGGTGTTGTGAAAAAGGCAGAAGACCTGCCAAGTGAGAAGAGAGAACCTTTCTTTATTTTTGAGAAATGATCCATCAGGATTCCCACTTGTGTAAGGATGCAGTGATGTTCTGGAGTAAGAAAATGTTGCTTTCCATGTCACAGACATTTTGTACTAGGATCCAACCTTACTTTTCTATTAATTGTGCTTTGACTTTTCCAGTTATGGTGTCTTTTTTGGGGGGGTGCGATTCTGTCTTTAATACAGAAGGATCCTTATTGATACAGGAGAACCAGCTGTCCCTGAATATATTGCCTGTTTGAAACAAGTGTTCAACGAATTCAGCATCTCAATCCAGGAAATCTTAGTAACACACTGGCACCAAGATCACAGAGGAGGCATATCTGATATTTGTAAAAACTTTCCCACTAGTAAGCAGTTTCATTATTTCTGTTGTTGTCTAAAATGTCTGTATTCTATTTTTTATACAAAATGTATCCAAGCTGTTTTTCAGTACTTTAATCTGACAATGCAGCGAAGTCTGTTAAATAGCAGAAAGATAAAGTAGGAAGAACATGTTAGGATACAGCAGCGTTTCTACAGGAGGTCGATGGACCTCCGGAGTCGACGTGGAGGCAGTGATGGCCTTTGTCTCCCTGGCAGTATCCCAACAGAACATTTGAAGGCTTGTATACCAATGTCTAATAAAATACTTGCTGGTAAACACTGAATGCTGGCAACTAACTTCTACATAGTTTATTATTTACTTCAGAGGCCAGTTAACTATAAGTAAAACCAGCAAGGTAACTGTTTTTGCATTATAAAGTGCATTAGTCTGTGTAGCTATTTGTAATTTTTTTTTAATGCAGTCAGACCTCAGAACTCGAATGTAATCTGTTCCGGAAGACCGTTTGACTTCTGAAACATTTGAGTTCTGAGGTGCAGCTTGCGATTGGTTCCAATAGCTTCTTGCACTCAAACGGAAGCCGCATCGGACGTTCGAATTCTGAGGATCATTTGAAAACCGGAAGACTTACTTCCAGGTTTTTTGCATTCGGGAACTGAAACGTTCGGCAATGGAGTCGTTTGAGTTCCAAGGTTTAACTGTTTGTGTTTATTGTTAATGTTTTATTGTTAATTGTTTCAGTACGTTTCATGGGCAGCAGCTCATGAAGTGAAAACAAGACTGCTTTGCTATGCTTTTAAAGTCAGGAAATTTAACTTGCACATTTTAAATTGGCCAGACCTCTTGCAAAGCCATTTCTTTGCATGCTTACTCATAAAAACTGTTTCTCTTGTTAGCATCATAATGATATAGACATTTGCCCTGGGCAACTAAGTGTGTGTGCGTCTGCATCCTTTATCTGTCAACCCATCACTACCAAATGTATGCCATTCTTTTCAACCCAAATGTAAAGTGTATAGGGCAGCTTGTTGGCAGGGCATTGCTTGGTCGTTATGGCCGCCAAGTTGCCATTAGTTTTAGCATTACCCCTAACCTGCAGAAGAAGAAGAAAAACTAAGAGACAGTGTGGGTGCATGGAAGGCAAGGGCCCTTCCAGATTGGTGGAGTTTTTCGCAGGTGTCCTTTTGCAATATGTCATTGACAGAGTCATAGTGCATTAGTAATAGATCTGTACTGGACTGTCCACACACAAAATCATTAGTAGTTCTTCAATGGTTCCCAAGCATTACTGCATTATTGCCATCTGTGGGGAACATTTTTAATAATGTGTGACTAAGCTGCTGCTAAAACATATTTAATGCCATATTTCTTTTCAAAACTAGCTTCTGAGTACTGCATAAGCAAACTTCCACGTAACCCACACTCTGAAGAAATAATAGGAGAAGGAAAGCAAAAGTATACATATCTTAGAGATGGAGATCTTTTAAAGACAGAGGGAGCTACTCTGAGGTAACTGATAACTTTTGCACATTGACCACTGTATGAAGATTTTCTCTTTCATGTGCAAATTGTGCCAATAGGCACAATTATGTATTTTATCATGGTATTATCTACTATATATTTTGGAAAATTGTGTGTATCTGTGGGTTTGGATTGGACCCAAACCTGTCTGAGTTCTTGGGTTCTTCAGGAAGACTGCTTTTCCAAGTCCCACAAACATCACAAGTGCCTTTAGCAGGAACACAAGCCTGTCTCTGTTAACTTCCAAAGACAAATGAAAATTCATGTTTAGATAGGCCTTTGCCTTATTCAAGTGGTTTTAACTCTACCACAGATTCTTAAAGCTTCATGTTTCATGCTTTTTATACGTATTTGTATTTGTTGTCAGATGCCTTGAGGGCTCTATTGTGGAAAGGTCAGGTATGAGTTTAATAATCTTTTTTTGTCAATCTGCAGGGTATTATATACCCCTGGACATACAGATGACCACATGGCTTTACATCTCCTAGAAGAAAATGCTATATTTTCTGGTGACTGCATTTTAGGAGAAGGAACAGCTGTGTTTGAAGACCTTTATGATTACATGAAATCGTTAGAAAAGCTACTAGAAGTAAAAGCTGACTTAATTTACCCTGGTTAGTTCCACATTTGACCTGAATTCATAACACATCACTTCTTGACCTCCTCTGGTACAGTTCTTATGACTAGAACTGCTGTTCAAAATCCCTAATGCCATGCTCTTCATCACCAGAGCCCTCTGATCATTCTGTTGATTGTTGTCCTTTCATGGCAGGTTACAGCAAGCATAGAGAAGGTCTCCTGTGTCTCTTGAATCCTGTTTACAATGTGTTTTGTGATGCTTTAGCTTTCCTACTCATAATAAGCTGAAATTGCAGCCTGAACTTGCACTGCATTTGATTTTTAAAAAAGCCTTGTATGTTGCAGAGTGCATCCTTGATTTATGGGCCTTATTGCAAATAATTTAGAGCAGTATGCAGTGAAATAGTCCCATTAGCACAAGGGTTTCCGGCTGTGAATTCCCTAAATTTGTTCTGGGTCTCTCCCCAACACTCTTGGCAAATAGAAATCCTTGTGCTATCAGAACTACTTTGTTGGATAGCGCCCATAGTTTCCTAGAATCTATTGAAAATTATCGAGAGGATACATAAAATATAACTGCCAAAATAGAGACAATGCATTGTGGTGCCATCTATCTGTGAATCCTTGTTGAATGAAACATATGGACACAGACTGATTCAGTGTGTTTTGATAACTTTTTTGTTGGCTAACATCTACCATTGGAATCTCTGCAGTGCTCAAACTACTGATGACAAAATGTCATACTGAATGAAAGAAGAGCCTGCTGGATCAGGCCAAGCATCCTGTTCTCTTAGTGGCCAACCAGATGCCTGATACCTTCAGCTGTCTAGAGAGCTCCTGATCTCTGCAACTACTTTGTCCTTTTCCTTTGATGCCCCTTATGACTAGAACTGCCTCCCAAGATGCCTTTGTGCAGTCACTTCCCTTAAGTCCCTCCTTGAGATTCACCTGTTGCAGGAAGCCTCACACTATATAACTAAGCCAAAATATGTGCAATTTAAGTAATCACTCTATTCCTCAACCTACTGATACCTCTGCTACCCCCTCGCTTCTTCTGTTGTCTCTCAGAGTCTGTTTTAGTTTATAAGTCCATTGAGGAAGGAATTGACTATACCTGTTCTTTGCAAATTGCCACATACATAGATAGCACATGACCTAGGGTAGGTGTGTACTAATGGTCTGAGTTGTGAAAAGTCCTTTGGCCACTAGAGGGCCAACATTTTTCTTCACATTTGACCTAACAATTCAGAGTTCAGTGCTTAAAAGTGACTATAGAAGAGATGTTAAAGATATGGGGTGGTATTTGATGAACTCAGAAGCGGGCCTGTTGAGATCAATAGACATGGTTTCAATGAGTCTCCTCTGAGTGTGTGTTTGTCTGATGACACCCTAAACTGGAAATCATAGTAATATTAACGTAAAGGCTTTGCTCTTAAACTGTTTTGTTTTTGTTTTTGTTTCAAAATTTTAGTGTTGTGGTGATCTAATGCAACTGCTAGGGTAAGAAAGTAATAATACCTCTAAACTTACTGGTGCAGACACCAGCAAAATCAGAAGATACTGGAACCATACGTGACAGCTATGCCACTTCCTTTGAACATCATAATAACAAATACTGCAGCAGAAGTAGAGATTGTAAACGTGTATCGTTGTTGTAGTTTTTCTATATTAACCACTTTTTCCCCCTTACAGGACATGGCCCAGTAGTAAAAGGGGCAAGAGCTAAAATTCAAGAGTACATTTCTCACCGAAATGCACGGGAACAGCAAATCCTCAATGTCTTGAAAGAGAATGCTGAAAAATCTCTTACAACAAAGGAACTTGTGAAAATTGTATACAAGGTAGCTGTCTAACTGACTCTTACTTTTGAATTAGGAATAAGATGTTTAATTTCCCTAGTAGAAGCAGTCACAATAAAATGAATGGTTCACAAACATCGTAGTTTCTATGACAAGGAAAAAGTGACGTGTGTATGTGTTCACTGTAGCAAGGCAAATTGGAAGCTGTCCTGTATCTAAACTTTCTTGTTTTTGTTGGGACATTAAGAATGTCAGTAATTTCCTTTTTTCCCCCAGAACTAAAATTATTTTGGCAGACGCTCTTCAGGAAAAGCAGGTCTTCAAACTCTTGCATTTTAAACATACAAAATGCTAAACGGTAAAGAATATGTTACATATGCAAAAGCATATAAGATGCAGCATGGAAATGCAGTTTGTACAATATGCTGGTATTACAGTTATGTGATCAACGGCCTCGGTCCAGTATACCTGAAGGAGCGTCTCCACCCCCATTGTTCTGCCCGGACGCTGAGGTCCAGCACCAAGGGCCTTCTGGCGGTTCCCTCATTGCGAGAAGCAAAGCTACAGGGAACCAGGCAGAGGGCCTTCTTGGTAGTGGTGCCCGCCCTGTGGAATGCCCCTCCAGCAGATGTCAAAGCGATAAACAACTACCTGACATTCAGAAGACATCTTAAGGCAGCCCTGTTCAGGGAAGTTTTTAACGTGTGATATTTTACTGTATTTTTGGTTTCTATGGAAGCTGCCCAGAGTGGCTGGGGAGGCCCAGCCAGATGGGTGGGGTATAAATAATAATAAATTATTATTATTATTATTATTATTATTATTATTATTATTATTATTCCTAAGCTGATACACCAGCAAAAATATTAGGGACATCATCTCTAGTTCAGATTGTTGGTCCATCTAGCTCAGGGTTGTCTACACGGAGCAACAGTGGTATTCCAGACCTTCAGGCAGGGTTTTTTCTCAATCCTAACTGGAGATGCAAGGGGTTGAACCTGGACTTTCCACATACAAAGCATATGAACTTGTTATTGTTTAGTTGTTTAGTCATGTCCGACACTTCGTGACCCCATGGACCAGAGCACGCCAGGCACTCCTGTCTTCCACTGCCTCCCACAGTTTGGTCAGACTCATGTTTGTAGCTTCAAGAACACTGTCCAACCATCTTGTCCTCTGTCGTCCCCTTCTCCTTGTGCCCTCCATCTTTCCCAACATCAGGGTCTTTTCCAGGGAGTCTTCTCTCTCATGAGGTGGCCAAAGTATTGGAGCCTCAGCTTCAGGATGTGTCCTTCCAGTGAGCACTCAGGGCTGATTTCCTTAAAAATGGATAGCTTTGATCTTCTTGCAGTCCATGGGACTCTCAAGAGTCTCCTCCAGCACCATAATTCAAAAGCATCAATTCTTCGGCGATCAGCCTTCTTGATGGTCCAGCTCTCACTTCCATACATCACTACTGGGAAAATCATAGCTTTAACTATACGGACCTTTGTTGGCAAGGTGATGTCTCTGCTTTTTAGGATGCTGTCTAGGTTTGTCACTGCTTTTCTCCCAAGAAGCAGGTGTCTTTTAATTTCATGACTGCTGTCACCATCTTCAGTGATCATGGAGCCCAAGAAAGTAAAATCTCTCGCTGCCTCCATTTCTTCCCCTTCTATTTGCCAGGAGGTGATGGGCCCAGTAGCCATGATCTTGGTTTTTTTGATGTTGAGCTTCAGACCATATTTTGTGCTCTCCTCTTTCACCCTCATTAAAAGGTTAATTCCTCCTCACTTTTTGCCATCAAGGTTGTGTCATCTGCATATCTGAGGTTGTTGATATTTCTTCCGGCAATCTTAATTCCGGCTTGGGATTCATCCAGCCCAGCCTAGGACCCTTTATTTATTTATTTACTTACTTACTTACTTACTTACTTACTTACCACCCTGTACCTGGAGGTCTCAGGGCAGATCACAGAACAAAATCAAAATATAAAACCACTATATATATATATATACATATACATATATATATATATATATATAATCAAAATAAAAACAACAACCCAATAACACAATATCAAGCAATCCATAGTCTGTTGTCCACTACCAGTTGGCCAGGGAAGAAAAGCAGAAGTTCAGCTGTGTTTTTTATATGATAACTATAATTATGGGAAGAATACATTTGCACAGTTCTCTCTCTCTCTCTCTTTCTCTTTCTCTTTCTCTTTCTCTTTCTCTTTCTCTTTCTCTCACACACAGGCTGCTTGAGGACAGTAGCATTAACATGATCAAGGCACTAATGTACTTAATACTATGAGCACACACAAGTCTGTAAAATAAAATAATAATAATTATTAATAATAATAATACATGTGATTACCAGATATTGCGGGGGAAGCTGGACTATAAATTTAATGACAATAGCCAAAATCCAAATAATGGTGCAATTTATTCTGTGAGTCCAAGGAGGCTTCAGGTTTGTGTTTGGTTCGTTTGATGCCCCTCTCCCCAGTGCTGGATTGCTTACTGCTTCTGAAACTGAGGGAAATATTTAAATAGCAGTTTGTGATCTGGTGTGGGGAGGAGTTATTCGAAGAAAAGATGTCTGATTTGGCCACAGTGATACATGCCTCAGCTATATCCTGTTTGGATTACTGTTAATGTGCTCTTCGTGGGGCTGGCTTTGAAAAGTGCTCAGAACTTCTGTCTTTAAAAGACTTCACAAGCACATTTGGTAGGGATATAAGAAATGGCCTACTCGGTGGCTGCTCCCAGACTTTGGAACTTCCTCCCTAAAGAAGCTAGACTGGCTCCGTCCTTGCTGTCCTTGTTGGCAGGTGAAGTATTTCTTGTTCCAACAGGCCTTTGGAATTGACTGCTTTTAATCAAAGGGCTGTTGTCATGCTGTTTTTATTATATTTATTGGTATGTTTTAAACATATTTGTATATAGTTTTAATTCTATTGTATTTTAATGTTAATTGTGGATTTTTCCTGTTTTTTTAGCAGTTCTTGTTTTTTTTCTGTAAGTTGCCTTAAGCCTTGTCAGGGAAAAAGGCGTAGTATGAATATATATTACTCGGGACGCAGGTGGCGCTGTGGGTTAAAGCCTCAGCGCCTAGGACTTGCCGATCGAAAGGTCGGCGGTTCGAATCCCTGCGGCGGGGTGCGCTCCCGCTGCTTGGTCCCAGCGCCTGCCAACCTAGCAGTTCGTAAGCACCTCCGGGTGCAAGTAGATAAATAGGGACCGCTTACCAGCGGGAAGGTAAACGGCGTTTCCGTGTGCGGCTCTGGCTCGCCAGAGCAGCGATGTCACGCTGGCCACGTGACCCGGAAGTGTCTCCGGACAGCGCTGGCCCCTGGCCTCTTAAGTGAGATGGGCGCACAACCCCAGAGTCTGTCAAGACTGGCCCGTACGGGCAGGGGTACCTTTACCTTTACCTTTATGAATATATATTAAATAATAATAATAAATGTCAAAAATTACTTTGGGCTGACACAAGCTTCTTATATGAGCCCAAGTAGTTCTTTATTTCCCTGCCAATAAATATATGAATAGGTACTACAATCATACCACTTTTTTCCTTTTTCTGTTTGTCAAGAGTGCTTCAATTAGTTCAATGTTTGGCTCTGTTCTGTTCTTTAACTTGGCATTAGTGTGCTTGTGTGACTTTTAAAAATCCTGACTGAAATGAAATTACCAAGATGCCATTTTAACAGTGTTGCCATTTAACAGTTCAACCTTATGCATCTCAACTCAGAAATAAGACTCTTCTTTTTTTTATCCCAGTTGAACTTCCTTACAGATAGTGTATATAAGACTGCTTCCTAAACGTGTGATTCATGTATTTTTAATTATTTTTCTCTAGGACACACCTGAACACTTGCATAAGGCTGCAGAGATTAACCTCAGCCATCACTTGAAGAAACTAGAAAAAGAAGGAAAAGTGTGTAAGTGGCTTTGTCTTTAACACACATCTGTTGTATTCCAGCAGCATGTTTATGATCCAGTTTTCCAGAATTTTTCTGTGTCTAAGCCAGGGGTGGGCAGAAGGTAGATCTGGAATGTACTATTGGATGCTTGTACAGTGGTACCTCGGGTTACAGACGCTTCAGGTTACATACGCTTCAGGTTACAGACTCCACTAACCCAGAAATAATACCTCGGGTTAAGAACTTTGCTTTAGGATGAGAACAGAAATCGTGCTCTGGCAGTGCGGCAGCAGCGGGAGATCCCATTAGCTAAAGTGGTGCTTCATGTTAAGAACAGTTTCAGGTTAAGAACGGACCTCTGGAACGAATTAAGTACGTAACCAGAGGTACCACTGTATACTATAGCTGTGCATATGCCAATAAGGGGTTTTTAATGCAACAATTCTTTGTTCCCAAATGTTTTGGGGGTTTTTGCTTGAATTCAGTGGCTCAGATTTGCACAGAGCCTTTTTAATAGTTCTGCACTGTGGACACACATATTTTATTTATTTAAATTAGGGGTGGCTAACTATATCCAGCCCAAGGGTTACATTGACTGTCAGTCACCTTCCTGAGGGTCATATGCCAGTAGTGGGTGTGCTCAGTGCTTTCTCGCATGCACACATACACACTCCACCCATACAGATGGCACAAGCACACTTCCCTGCTCCCCAGCATTCACACGCATCCTCACCACACATGCTGGCACACAGCACTCTGTTTCAAACACACAGACACACACGCATATGCAGTCTTAAACTCATATATATATATATATATATATATATATATATATATATATATGCTTGCGCACAAAAAAACCCAGCACTCTTCCTCTCCCAGGTAAGGAAAAGGGCGCTTACAAAGGCATCCACGCCCCAGCAATGGAATTGGGGAAATGCTGCCTTTACTTTTTCATCTCCGCTGCCTTCATTGGCAACTCAGCGCCAGCCTCCAAACCAGGTCTGGGAACAGCAGGATGGCGGTGCTGCGCCTCCCCGCTGTCCTCTGAGCTTGTGGGGCAAGCTCTGGGGAGAAGCGCGCTTCTCCCCAGCGCCAGCCTCCAAACCAGGTCAAGGAACAGCGGGATGGCGGCGCTGCGCCTCCCGCTGTCCCCCGAGCTTGTGGGGCTGGCCGATGTCTGCCCGGCGCGCGGGCACTCTGCTTCAGGGGGCCCTGCGCGCTGGACGGCAGGCTGCTATCCACAGCCTAGGGAGCCCTGCGGCAAGTCCCGCAGGGCTCCACAGGCTGCGGATGTCTGCGTGGGGCGCTCTGTTTCAGGGCGCGCCGGGCAGCAGGCTGCTATCCGCAACCTAGGAGCCCTGCGGGAACTCCCGCGGGCTCCCCAGGCTTGCTGATTGCTTCCTGAAGCCTGGAGAGCGAGAGGGGTCAGTGCGCACCGACCGCTCTCCAAGCTTCAGCGAAAGCCTGAAAGGACGCACACAGCGAAAACCCCATAGGACGCACACAGATTTCCCCTTCATTTTTGGAGGGGAAAAAGTGCGTCCCATAGGGCAAAAAAATACAGTATTTAGAAAAACAGCATTTTGGAACTTTAATAGAGGATAACTTGTCAAAATACTTAAATGCCTCACTGATATTCAAATAGTTTTAATGGGCTTTTTAAAAAATATTCAGATTCCTGTTTTTTTAAAAATGTTCATATTCCCAAATTGCTAATCTTTGAAAGATGTTATATATTAACAGAAAACATTTGAGATTAAAGTTGTACTTGTAAATCACTTTCTGCTTAACGTCTTGCGTCAAAAAACTTTTGTTTTAAATGGTAATGTTTTCAGATACCAGCTTATTTAATATTTTCTTCTTCTTTTGCAGCAAATGAAAATTCTCCCAGCTTCAGATGGAAAAGCAGTTTATAGATAAAACATAAAAATAAGTGTGAGGCTGATGTTCTTGTGCTCTTCCTCTAAAGAAGCACCAAATTGTTAACACAATATTTTTGGCAAAAGATATTTTGAGTACTTCAGCATAGCAAGAGTAAATTCATAAATTTGACCAAGTTACTTAATTCTGTTTTTCAGCAAAATGAATAAAGTGCACTTATTCACATACAGATTACTGTGTGTTATCTTAACTAGAATTTCTTAATTATACAGGCCTTCTTGTCTAAATAATGGCATGTCTACGGTCTTATTTTGTGAAATAGCAGAACTATTTTAAATTATTTTTATTTGTGGTGATTTTTTCTTTTAAAAATTGTTGTATATGTCTTTGATTGAGGTAATACATTATTTAAATAAATATTTAAGCATGCCACTTTTAAAGAATGTTAAGCATTGGGGGGGAGGGGACAAGGAAACACTGCATACTAGACAGGGCTGGCCCAATACATTTTGACACCTGACACGAAGCACAAGGTGGGTGCCAAAGTGGGATGTGAAGATATGCAACAGGAAGAAGGGTAGGTGGATGCCAGCAGTGCTTCCTGTTCACCATGAAACTGCTGTAGAGGCAGCATTGTGGGGGCTGCCAATGAGGTGGCAAATCTGGCCTCTAAAAGCATGTTGCAGCTGTTGCTACTACTGTGGCAGCGGCAGTGGACAGTGCAGTCCTTGGAGGCCAGATCTGCTGGCTCTGTGGATCCTGCTACTTGAGAGGGTTGTCTCACCTTGCCTCACAGGTGAGGCAACTAGATTTGTACAAAGATGCATAAAAGCTAGCAGGTAACATGGTGGTGGGAAGCGGGTGGCGCTGTGGGTTAAACCACAGAGCCTAGGACTTGCTGATCAGAAGGTTGGCAGTTCGAATCCCCGTGACGGGGTAAGCTCCCGTTGCTTGGTCCCAGTTCCTGCCCACCTAGCAGTTTGAAAGCACGTCAAAGTGCAAGTAGATAAATAGGTACTGCTCTGGCAGGAAGGTAAACGGCATTTCCGTGCGCTGCTCTGGTTCGCCAGAAGCAGCTTAGTCATGCTGGCCACATGACCCGGAAGCTGTACGCCGGCTCCCTCGCTTGGCCAATAAAGCAAGATGAGTGCCGCAACCCCAGAATCGGTCACGACTGGGCCTAATGGTCAGGGGTCCCTTTACCTTTAACATGGTGGTAATAGTTCTGCATTATTTCAAACTCGGTTGAATACATGTGTTGGTTTGGGGAAAGCTTGCTGGGGACTAGTCCAGGTGTGCAAGCTTCATATCAGCCATGTGAAGTGATGGAGAGGGTGCAGGTGGGTTGGAACACCTGCTTTTGTACACAGGAGGAATCAGATGCACTGAGCAGCTTGTCTGTTCCGGATATGCCACTGGAGGTAAGCAAGCCATAAGTTTCTTAGCTGTAAAATCTTAAGGGAAAGTAAATGGGACACAGACATGTAGAGAGTCAAAATCCAGATTATTTGAAACCTCTGCAGGGTTTCAGACGGGAGACTTTCCCAGAGACTGAACTTGGACCTTGTGCATTCGAAACCCGGTGTTCCCTTACTGAGTGACGACCCTGCCTTGCCCGATTCAGTTGAGATACAGAAATCTGGGATACAGAAACCCAGACATTTGTACTTAAGCAGCAGAACGTACAGATCTAAAAAGGACACAAAGTCCGTCCTCTCTCACACATACACACACATATAGTTCTCGAGGGGCCGCTGCGGACAACCCGTGCTCTTTCAGTAACAGGTAACCCAAGCAACTCCTAAGCGCATGCTCACATGCCACCCCATATTTTTATCACCATAGACTTTTCTTCTCTCTCTTTCCCCCTTCGTACCTCTAGGACTCTGAGCCGGCCTCTGTGATTGGCCGGGCGCCCTTTCTAAAAGGGGCGGGGAGGGGCCCAACCTCCCGCTTCGCCCGCTCGTTAACCCAATCCACGTCCAGTTCCGGATCTGGGGCCTCCGGAGCGGAAGGTGGCGCTCTCGGAGGTTCCCAACGCCTCTCAGTATGGAGCCTTCTCTGCGGGCGGAGAGATAAGAAGCGACGAGTCGCGGTTTCGAATGCTGGGCTGCTGGAGACTCGGAAGGGGGGAGGGGCAGACAGGCAGGCAAGGAGGAGGAGGAGGCGAAGTTGGGCGGAGCGGCTGCCTGGGCGTCCTCCCCTTCCTCGGGGCCCCGCTGCAGAGAGCGCGAGCGGGGCTGGGCTGGGCTATAGGCTAGCGGCGGCGGCGGCTGGAGCAGGGGCCGAGGAAGGAAGGAAGGAAGGAAGGGCTGGTGGTGTCCGCGCTGCGCTCTGCCCGCCATGGCGATCCGCAAGAAGAGCAGCAAGAACCCGCCCGTGCTCAGCCACGAGTTCGTCGTGCAGAACCACGCGGACATTGTCTCCTGCATGGCCATGGTCTTCCTGCTGGGGCTCATGTTCGAGGTGAGGAAGGAGGACCAGGGCGCCCGGGAGGGATGGGGGAAGGCGGGGGGGGGGGGAGCTGGTGCCTTCCTACGGTCAAGCAGGCGCCTCGTTAGGGAGCGAGGTCCGCTGTTCCCCGGCCTCAGCAAGCGCGGCGTGGGGAAGAGACTGGTTTCCAACGGGGACAAGCTTCTAGTCCCTGCCGTCGCCGTCCCTCCCGCTTCCTCTCTTTCCCTTCTAGTGTGTGTAAAGAGAGGAGGGGAGTGGTGTGGCGATTGTGTGTATACCAAGTGTATCCACAAACCCATTCATCGCCGTCCAAATGCTGCCAGCAACATGGTCGTGGGGAGCTGGAGTTCCTCCCTGGCCGCAAACCTGTGTGGGTCTTAGAAAGAATCCTGCGTGGCGTGGGTGGTGGAGGGGGAGAGGACACGGAGTTGGGTGATTAAGGCAGCGGCTTCCTCCACCCACCCACCCACCCACCCACCCCGCCCCGGGAAACATCTGGCAGGCTTTTCGGTCCTTCCTCGAGCCTTTCGCCTTGGCAAGAGGGAGTGTGTGGGGTGGTGGGAAGTCAGCAGGTCCTTGTGTCAAGGCGGGGGGGGGGGGGACAGGCGGATGCGCCTTGTTGTGTCCGCGTCAGCAGTTGCTCTTGTGGGTTTGCGCGGAGGAGCAGCTGGTAGGTAGCCCGAGCGGTGCATCATCCTGCGAGCAGGAGCAGCCGCCCCTCCCCGGCAGATGTGGCTGCCTCCGTCCTCAGTCAAAGTCTGCTGGGCCTGACATCTGTCTCTCATGCTCCCCCCCCCCCCGCCCATGTATACACACTCGTTTCTCCTTTGGGGGAGCCGGGTGTGCTCCACACCCACTTGAGCTCCGTCTTGCCGAAATGCAGACCTGCAGCGCTGAGCATCCTAATCAGGGAGTAAGCCACACGGAGCACAGTAGTGGGGCATACTCCTGAAGCCTGCACATAGCACCCCGCTCTCGGAGAGGGGAAGTAGGTACAGCCCCCGTCGCCTTTGCTGCCTCCAGGGTTTCCGAAGCGGAGCCACCGCCGCAGTGTAAACGGGGTTTTCGGAGTGTGTGGCGAAAGAGCCTCCGCAGTGCACGCCTCTCTGACCGGGTTGTGCGCTTGCCTGGCTGCCCGCTGAGTAGTTCCTGGTCTCGTCAAGGTTACGTGGCACTCGGAGCTGGAGCACGATGGGGAGGGCGGGGAGACTCGACGTTTTTGGAGACGGGAGGTGCTGGCAGGGTGTTCGGAGCGGGGAGCGCGCAGAGAGAGATTTGGCTCCGGTTGCCTGGGCTAAGGGGAGGGGAGAGGGCGCGCAGTCCTTTGTGTGCAACGGGCAGAACTACAAGCCCCATGAGGCGCTGCGGGAAGCGGCTCCTCCCCTCCTCTCGGCTCCAGGGAAGGTGAGCTGGACGGTGACGTGTACATAGAGCGAGCCCCACGGCCCGCCTTCCGAGCGTGGCGGTCGCTTGCAGTCGTTGGTCGCAGCCAGATGGGGTTGCCTGGCGCCCCTCCAGATAGGGGATGCGACACGTGTCAAGGTGTGTGTGTGCCATGGCTCTGGATTAGAACCAGGGAAGGGGAAGATATCCTTGAAATAGTTAAATAACTGACTTATAAAAATATTTATATACTGCTATATCATATTAAAAAAACATGAAAGCAATAAAACATGAAACTGAACTTATTAGCCCCATTATTACCTTAATGAGGGTATGGAAGACTTAAGCAGTCGAGTGACTTGCTCCAGAGCAGTTTTAAATGGTAGTGCTTCTTTGTAAACTACTTGAGCAATATAACTTTAAGGCTCTGTTGAAAACCTGCTTCAGTAGCTGCTGCCCCAAATTCTGATGACACTTTGGAGGAAAGTAGCCTGAGGAGCAGATGCACTTTTATAAGAAGCAGAATTAGAATTGCACATAGGAGCTTGACTTTATCTGAGCAGCATGTCTGCAAATGCCTTTCTAAAATAGTTGCCGTTGGTACATTGGTAAATAGTAATGTGTCTAGCATTTTTCTTTCTTGAAGCTAAAGATTGCAGCAGTTTCTGTTCTTTCTATACCAGCTTGCCCATAAGTGATGTCCTGAGGCAATTTTTATTGGGAACAGCTGTTTTAAAAGTGACATGAGCAGTTATGTGTACTCAACAGTGCATTTGCTTGCGTTATTTGGACAGACACAAGCTTATAAGTAACCACTCACCTGGGCCACTGTGGCAAGTCTGGATAGGCTTGCATATAGAGAACAGCCAACAATAGGAATGTATTGGCAAGAAGATTGGGGTAGGGGACTGAAATATCTGTGGGTTTTTTAGGTGATCTTGAGTTACTGGGTATATTTGTTGAAATAGTAAAGAATTGTGGAAATAGCCAGTCTTCTGTGACCCATTGTCCTAGTATGATGTCGTTTCTTTTGTAATGGCTTCAGCTACACAAATAAATAATAATTGTAATAATAATGTTATTTTCCTTGCTTCTGAGTAGGCATGGTTAGGGTTGTGCTGTTAGTATGTTTAGAATTTCATCCTTGGTGTGTTCTTTGTAGAAATAATTTTATTTAATTGGGTTTTGTTTCATTTCAGGTTACAGCAAAAGCAGCTGTTGTCTTTGTTACACTTCAGTACAATGTTACCATTCCTGCCACAGGTAAAGCTCTAAAAAATATTTAGGCATTTGTCCTAGACAGAAAAGGAATACTGATTCACTGCTAATATATTGTCATATAATCTAATGAGGTAGTCCTAAAACTTGCTACACTAGCAAACACTGTTCTAGTAAAACAGCAGAAGAATGAGAAACATCAGCACAATTTTTCAGTGTCAGTTCACCAGTAATGATGTTTGCTTTGAATGTATCACCAAGCCAGGGCTTGGTGACCATTTATGAGTCTTGAAAGGCTGTAGAATTTCCCCTCCCTTCCCCACTCATCACATATCGTTATTTCATCCCTTCCTTCCTGATTTGCAGCAAATCATAGTTTGTCTTTCCTCCAGCAACATGGTTTACACTTACTCCCTGAAAACAAGGATCAGAAACAATGGATCAGAAACCACAAACCCAGGGAGGGAATCATGAATACCGGAGGAAGAGGGGCACACAAATGCAACAGTGCTGCTTCCCTTGTTACTCTAGCACCAAACCACATTTTTGCATTGTCTTACCCTGCCTATTGTCAATATGAGCTTAGCTCTGGGTGGAAACTAAGTTTTCCTTGCTGTGCTGCTCTTAAAGATAAATAAGATTTTGAATCTGGTGACTGAAATAATAAAGGCATGATTTGTTCCAACATATTAGCGTACTGCATATATTTTAATTTAGACTTTTACTTGCATTAACTAATGCTGTGTTAGTGGAGAAGTAAATAACAAACTAGTCCTTGTAGTCTTCATTAAACTTGAAATAACTCTTTAATTTCTTCAGTTCCAATTTCAGATTAGGAGCGGGTTGGTAAAATAAGTGTATATTTAATGTTGCTGTCTTTTCTTCTCTTAGAGAAACAATCTACAGAAACAGTCACATTGTATCACTACGGCATCAAAGATTTGGCTACGGTTTTCTTCTACATGCTGGTTGCAATAATCATACATGCTATCATTCAAGAATATGTGTTAGATGTAAGTATTGTCAGGACAATATTGAGTATTGCTACAGTGGTATTTGATTGAGTGTATGGATGTGTTGTCAACGTGAGTCTTGGATTTGGCTTCGCATGACAGATAACTTCGTATGAAAGCTGTTACGCAGATCACTAACACGGATTCCTTTTCTTTTAGAAAATTAACAGGAAGATGCACTTTTCCAAAACAAAGCACAGCAAGTTCAATGAATCTGGACAACTCAGTGCGTTCTACCTTTTCTCCTGTGTTTGGGGAACAAGCATTCTTGTCTCTGTGAGTATCTCACTTGTACATACTTGAGCTGCAATTCTGTATCACTTAGTAGGAATGAGTCCCAATGATCTCAAATGGGACTAACTTCTCCATAGACCTGTAGTTAGTTTAGTCTTAACCATAAAGGGTATTTGACATGTTTGTTTCTTATTTTCAGGAGAATTATGTAGCTGACCCAACATCACTCTGGCGGGACTATCCACATACATCATTGCCGTGAGTTTATCAGAGCTGCAGGGTGGAGCATGTGTCATATAGTTTCTTTAACTTGTCCCAGGGTGTTAAATCAACCAGTAACTTACCTGCAGGTATTTCAAGTTCTTTTCTTCAAACAAAAGCCTGCTCTCCTGGTCTTCTGTTGCCAATTCCAAGCATGTTGTTCTTTCATAAATGTGTGACTGGTAGTTTCCATCCTACCATTAGTTCTTAATCTCTGTAGAAAATATTTCAGATATGACTCCATTGTAACACCTAATTTAAACAAGGTCTTATTCGAGAGCTATTTCAATATCTTTGACCTTTTCCATTCTGTATTGTAGGTTCCAAATGAAATTTTTTTACATCTCCCAACTGGCATACTGGTTGCATGCTTTTCCAGAACTCTATTTCCAGAAGACAAAAAAAGTAAGTCCACCTTTTGTTTCATGTTCAGAAGCCTCTAAAAATATATGTATATATTTTAAAGTCTTAATTAGCTGGTAGGAAAGAAAAGTAAATTCTTCTAGCAAATTGTTTGCTCATGGCAATGCTTTAAGCATGGTTGTTGCCTAGTTCTGTATATCTTACTGTCAACGTTTGTAGCATTCTCCCACACTGTACTTGGGTCTTCTGAGAGGTAGGGAAGATTTCTGTGAGTTACTTTTCCAAGGGACTTTGCTTTTACCTGGATATACAGGGTGATTCATAGTGAAGTACTGTATACAGTTTCCATTTATAGCAAATGTAAACTGCATACTTCATTATGAATCACCCTGTATTTCTAATGATTAGGCTGGAACCCTATACGGCAGGTGTTGAAAACCTTTGGCCATGTTTGCTAGGGCTAATGGGAGTTCAGCAGCATCTAGAGAGCCAAAATTTCCTTATTGCCATACACATTTATGTAGGATTAAGTGACATCTTTCCCCAGGGCCCGCAAGACAGAGCTGTTCCACCAGGCCTTTGGCCAGGACACAGCCTGACCCCCTCCTTTGGCAATCCTCACAGAACCCTAGCCCAATGGTTGCCATTAATCTGATTTGAACTGATTTTATAATGAACTGATTTTAGAATGTTGTATCATTTTACTGTTGTTAGCCGCTCTGAGCCCGGCTTCAGCGGGGAGGGCGGGATATAAATAAATTATTATTATTATTATTATTATTATTATTATTATTATTATTATTATTTATTACAGTGAACTTAGTGGGACAAGTGAATAGACATGCCTAGGAGTCTTTTGTTAGTTAGGAACACTAAACTGCACCTGGGAAACCTACCATATTTTTCCATGTATAAGACTAGGTTTTTTTTACTTTAAAATAAGGTTAAAAATTTGGGAGCGTCTTATACACAGATACTGCATATGCCCATTTTCTAAATTTGGGGTCCGCAAAAGTAGGGGGTGTCTTATACATGGGTGCATCTTATACACTGAAAAATACAGTTAGTTGCTGAACTGCAAACCTCTGAAGGCTGTGTCGCTGCCTTGCTAAGCTCCAAAATGGTGAGGGTGAGACCCAGCACAGAACCAAGGTTTAGCCTGTACGGGCGGCAGCAGCAGCAGCAGCAGCAGCACACACCCATCCTCCAGCATAGTCACGAAGCTTTCATTTCCTTTTTTAAAGTAACCGCAGTCATTTCCCCCTCTTTGCATATTGCAGTGGCTGTCAGCTCTGGTTTATGATGATCTCGATGCAGAACAGCTGCATGGTATAAACGTTTACAACTTTCAGCATTGTAATCAGCCTTATTAGCAGCTACCAGGGCAAATACAGTGAGATCTTTCTCATTTCCTGCTAACAAAAATTAATTTTCTGCTTGGTTGAACAGTTCATGGTTTGAATGATAATAAGAGTAATTTGGTCATTATGTTCTGAAAGATCGCAGGTTAGCAAACAGGAATAAGTTCTTGTATGACCACAGTATATTATCAGTGTGTGGTTTTTACCATTTATCCTAGGGTAGGGTTGCAACATCCAGTGAATAGTTGGAGCAGCACTAGTACATTTATTATTCTTAGGTGGCAAAGTTTCTGGCCTGTTGCAATTTGAAACCTAGATGTGGGGAACTGAGGATTGCATATTGTAGAAATCTTACTACCATGCAAATCTTCTACATTTATTCTTATTTTTGCACACATAGAAACATGTTTGTATGTCTTTTAAGCATTCGTGAAATAAATCAAGCAGAACATTTATTTTAAAGATTTGAGTAAGATTTCAGGGTACTAACAAACTCCAGGATCAGCTATTAGAAACAGAATAGTATAAGACAAGAAATGGTTGTCCAGATTGGGTAATGGCCAGAAACTGGTGAATGTATTTAAGTTATGAGAACTCCCTGCAGAATTGATAAAGCTGTGGCTTTTTCATAGGAAGACATTCCTCGCCAGCTTGTTTACATTGGACTCTATCTTTTCCATATCGCTGGAGCTTATCTGTTAAAGTAAGTGACTTACTTATTTTGCTGCCATACAGAGCCCCTTAGAGAAGATGGGGGTGGGGTTAAATTCAATAATAAATAACTATTTTGATAGTGAAACACAGTATCAAGTGTTCAGATACTGCAATCCAACATACCTTACATTGTACCCTGTAAAATGACTGTAGAAGTCCACTAGGTGTTTAGCAATCAGGTGTTTAGCAATCAGGAATAACTCATTTATTCCATCTTTCCCTGACCAGACCGCAGGAGACAAGATCGTACCTGAACGGTTGAATTTATCTTGAATGCACACAGCAACTTTATTTCAATATCCAAAGTAGATTACTATATATTTATATATATATATATATATATATATATATATATATATATATATATATAGCATTTATTTCTCCGCTGCCTTTGAAATTGAGCATGGGGGTCAAGCAGTTGCTTGAACTTCACATTCACTGGAATGATGCAGTAAGCCCATGGCTCACTTTGAATGCTCAGTTTTCAAGTTGAATGTCTAATGGCAGTGTATTTTTACAAATTTTCTTGTCCCCTAGAAAAGCTTGTATTTAAATTTTGAAACATCAAGTTGTTGTTTTTTTGGTGCGTGTGTGTATGCATATATATATATGTATGTATATGTATGTATGTAGATATGTATGTATTTTTATTTATATCCAGAGTTGCTTCAGCAGATAATCAATTTAAAATCGCCAATAAAACATTAAAATCAATAAAACTGTTAAAGTGCAAGGACCAGGAGAATTCATAACAGTTGCCATCAAGGACACGTGCCCTGAACTGTTCTAGGACAGAGCTATGTTCTCGTTGTTTGGCAGAAGGGTGATAAAGGCAGAGCCGGATGGGCTTCCATCAGGAAGGTGTTCTGTAACTGGCACCACAACTGAGCGAACCTATCCTTCACACCTATGAACTGTGCCTTGGATGGCTAGGGAACCAAAAGGCATGCATCAGATTTTCATTCTGATGATCTGCATCACTGAGGGATCTATACTGCTGCAGAACATGTGTGTATATTCCTGGGCCTGTTTGAAAGCGGACATAGGAAACTGTCACTGAGCCCTGAATTCCTGTGCCAAATGAGTGGGTTTAATCAAAGACCTTGTGTCCCTCTACCAACTCGAAACTTCTTTGCTTTCATTTTTGTTCTTACAGTTTGACCCACCTTGGCCTTGTTCTTCTTGTGCTACATTACTTTGTGGAGTTTCTGTTCCACATCTCCAGACTGTTTTACTTCAGTGACGAAAAATATCAGAAAGGGTAAGTATTTTACGGTAACTTCCAACCTTTAAAAATATGTCTGGAAATGCAACTTCTAATTAATGCTTGAACGTGTACAGTTAACATTGGGCTGCTTCAGCAAATGATCCCTGTTCTTTTGTACATTAAAAGAACATCTAATAATAATAGAGATACAGTGGTGCCTCGCAAGACGAAAATAATCCGTTCCGCGAGTCTCTTCGTCTAGCGGTTTTTTCGTCTTGCGAAGCATCCCTATTAGCGGATTAGCGCTATTAGCGGCTATTAGCGGCTTAGCAGCTTAGAAAAAGGGGGGGGGGGGAGGGAAAAAACTCACAAGACTCATAGGCCATAGGGAAATTCATCTTGCGAAGGGCCTCGAAAAACGGAAAACCCTTTCGTCTAGCGGGTTTTTCTTTTCTTTTTTTATAATAATTTTTATTCGTTTTTCAAACAGATAACAAAAGTACCACAAAACAACATAATTTCCAACTGATCGTTTCATACCCTTCTTTCTTTTGACTTCCCCATACCTCCCCATCCCTGCATTCTTGTTTAGTGATTCTTTAGCAACCCTTAGGTCCATTATCTTAATTCCCTTTCATAAAAGTTCCTTTAGTTTTTTTTTGATTACTGCTGCAATTTCTTTACCTCTTACCCCCTGACATCTTAACATTCGTCAATTTTACAATTGTTCTTGAGATATATTTTAAATTTCTTCCAGTCCTCTTCCACTGTCTCTTTCCCCTGGTCACGGATTCTGCCCGTCATCTCGGCCAGTCCCATAAAGTCAATCACCTTTGTTTGCCATTCTTCCAGAGTAGGTAGTTCTTGCGTCTTCCAATACTTTGCCAGTAGAATTCTTGCTGCTGTGGTGGCATACATAAAGAAAATCCTATCCTTCTTTAACACCAATTGGCCAACCATGCCCAAGAGAAAAGCCTCTGGTTTCTTAGGAAAAGTCCACCTAAGGACCTTCTTAATTTCATTATAGATCATTTCCCAGAAAGCTTTAATCTTTGGGCAGGTCCACCAAAGGTGGTAAAAAGTGCCTTCAGTCTCATTACATTTCCAACACTTATTGTTAGGCAAATGATAAATTTTTGCAAGCTTGACTGGGGTCATGTACCACCGATAGATCATTTTCATAATATTTTCTTTTAAAGCATTACATGCAGTAAATTTGATACCGGTGGTCCATAACTGTTCCCAGTCAGCAAACATAATATCATGACCGATATCTTGTGCCCACTTAATCATAGCTGATTTCACCGTTTCATCCTGTGTATTCCATTTCAACAGCAAGTTATACATTTTTGATAAATTCTTAGTATTGGGTTCCAACAGTTCTGTTTCTAATTTTGACTTCTCTTTCTGAAATCCTATTTTTCTGTCCTGTTTAAATGTCTCATTTATCTGATGATAATGCAACCAATCTCGAACCTTAGGCTTTAGTTTCTCATAACTCTGAAGTTTCACCCTTTCACCATCATATTCTAAAATTTCATGATATTTTGGCCATTTAGAGTCCATATTAAGCTTTTTTACTTCCCTAGCTTCCATTGGTGACACCCACCTAGGGGTTTTACTTTCCAGCGTCTAGCGGGTTTTTCGTCTTGCGAGGCATTCGTCTTGGGGGCACCACTGTAGTTTTATTCTCTGTTTAAGATAAAAATTGAAGTCTGCAAGCAAATATCTGGCTGATTACTTCAGGTACACAGACTTTGGCCTGGCTTACCTGTGTATCTCTTGGTCAGGTGCACCTCCTCTTTCTCCTACATTTTCTTCACTTCTGACACCATGTTCTAGGCACTTCTCACTCCCTTGATCTTGCCACCTCCTGCCCTCAAGGATCAGTGCAGCTTAGTCAGATATATTCCTTCCTTTCCCCTCTGGCATAAAGACAACTTGCTGTTCAGTTACAAAGCCTTCATTACCTTCAGTACAACCACAGAATTCCTATGCACAAAACAGTTACCAATTACTTCTTGAGATTGGTGTGCATTCAGATGCACATACAAAAACTCCCCCAACCTGGAATAGCTTCATTAGTTTTGAAGAAAGGATTTGACCAGCCTGTTTATAGAAGATGATATATATATCCACATTGAACAATTCCTTAATGTAGAAGCTATTTGAAGCTTAGATGGCTTCACACATTTTTCTGAGCCCTCAGAGATGGAAGAAGTATGACAGAAGAGCCCCACCACATTATATCCTCTAGAATGCCTTCCTGGATGTGTGAGAAGGGACAGTGTTCTGGCTTAACGGTGTTCTAAAATGTATGTGTGAAGTCAACTACTTTTGGCCCATGACACCTTAATATTCAATACATATGTTAATCATACCTGCCTCTGAAATAATTGCTGTAAATAGTACAATGAATGGATGGAATTCTACTGAGGTGCAGTAATAATATGTTCATACCTGGTCTCTTCCCTCTAGGTTTTCAATCTGGGCCGTCCTTTTTGTTTTGGGAAGACTTCTGACCCTAATTCTTTCCGTCCTTACTGTTGGATTTGGCCTTGCTAGAGCAGAGGATCAAACATTGGATTTTAGTACCGGAAACTTTAATGTGCTGCCCATCAGGTATGAGACGACAGGCACAGCTTCATAGTTAGAGGCAGTGAAACTTCATGAGTTGTTTGGGGGCCACTTTCCTAAAAGCAAAGAAGAAGATGCTGCATCAGATGAACAGCTGGCAGGCTTCTTTCTTCTGTGCTGCTTTAAAGTCATAGCTTCATGTGAATGAGACTTGTTTGAGTATTCTGCTTTTGTATGAACTGGCTTTACCTAGAACTTGTACAATTCCCAGTTAAGCAGCATTTGCATAAACCAGGGGAAGGCGGGATGGGAAGCCTTCCAGAAGCTGCATTCCATTGGTGGGCAGGGCGAGAGGCAAAAAGTGGGTGGGACTAGAGCCACATGTGGGTGGGGCCATGGCTGAGGTTCTTAATTTGTGTGTTCTACACCCCATCTGCCCCATCTCTCACCCTCTGTCAAGGCAAGCAAGAATTGTTTTTGTAGGTAAGGGACACATGCCAGCCAGGCAAAAATGAAGACGACACAGGGCAGTGTTGTTGGTGAGGGATGGAGGAGTATCCCAAAGACAGGGTACAGAGGCCTGGAGGGTTATATTTGGCTCCTGTCAAAAAATTATTTTTAATTTATTTCATGAACTTTATAGTATAATTATTATTATAATTAAGCTTTATTATAAAAAAAACTCAAAAGTATTTTACAAAAAAAAATAAAACATTAAAATCAAGAAAAAATCACAACCGTACTTTTAAAACATACGAAAGTTAAAATAGTAAAACAGATGAAAATTACCTCTCTCTATGCAGGATTAGGGTACGTTAAGGGTGAATTAGCTGAGATGTAGAAGTATAAAAATAGTAAATAAAAACTTTCCTTGTGTACATGTTTTGCAGAATAAAATGTGATGTAAAACATGCTGTTAAAAATGTGTGGTGTGCACTGCCTGTCTTTTCAGGAAACATTTCTTTTTGTAGTTCAAGCATAAATCCTTAAATTTAAACACTTGAGCATGTTGACCACCTGATGTTGTTGGTGCAACTCCTTCACATTGAGGGTAGATGTTTAGGGTCTATCTGTGATGACTCCAGAAAGTGTTGAAACCATTCCACGAAGAATTTTGGCTCAGTTTCAGTATGAATTTCAGCTTCTAGTTACACAGTACCGTGACTATATTTATAGTTCCTAGAAGGATGTTGTTTCAGTGAGCTGCAGATCATGGGCTGCTGTTTATCTAGCCACATAGTGTATGCCACTAATAACAAAGTGTGAAATATCTTCATCTAGAAGATGAAGTACAAAAAGTGTCGCCCTCCTGGTTAGAGAATTGGATGTTATCTTCTTTGTCATAATACATAAATTTTATTTGTATGTTGCCTTTCCACAGTTCAAACCATGCTCCGGGCAGCACACAACTAAACCCCACAGACAAAACCCGAGACCAAGAGTCTGTTCAGCAGCCTCAGCTTTTGTAGCTGGAGTCAGTCAGGGCCTTGCCTTCCCAGGTCAAGTGGGAAAAGGCCTGCAAGGCAGGGAGCAGGTCTTCCAGGACTCACAGCCAAGTGTAGTTTAGTTATTGCATGGGAACGAGAGAATTTGCCAATTTCTGAACATGCTTTTCAGTCTATGCATTCCTATTGTGTTATTACCTTGTTAAATTCCTGAAGCTTTGCTATGCTTCCATTAAACCTAATCTCTCTGGGCTTTTTATGTACTTTCCTAGATAACAAGGAAATAAAAGGCTTGATAAATGGCCAAGAAACATCCTGCCCAGTGGGAACAGTTTTCCTGATTCTTCTCATTTCCAGATCTTCAGGAATCCTAGTATAGTAATCTGTCTTCTCTTTGTAGAATCAGCGTACTGGCATCTATCTGTTTCACACAGGCCTTTATGATGTGGAAGTTCATCAATTTCCAGCTGAGAAGGTGGAGAGAACATTCTTCACCTCCCCAACCAGTGAAAAAGAAGTTTGCAACAACTAAAAGCAAGCCTTCCAAAAAAGAAAGAGGTTTGTATTTCAGTCCTTTACTCTGTACAGTTTTGGTGGAGGGTGAAATGAAACAAGTTCCACAAGACATTGAGGAACCTCGTTACCAGTGACGCTTAAGCCAATGCTACGTTCCCTGAATTCAAGGGCAGTGATACTAATTTCTTACATAACCAAATATTGGCGAGACAGATTCATTGGGAGATAAAATTGGTTTCCCACAAAGAATCCTGGGAACTTTCATTTGTTAATGTTCTCCTAACAACTCTCAGCACCCTTTGCAAAACTGTGGTTCCCATGGTTCCTTGGGGGAAGCCATGACTGTGAAAAGTGAGTGAAATAATGCTTTAAATGTATGGTGTGGGTGTGTCACACATAGCATCTTTCATAGTATTCTGTCTCTGGAAGGAGCTCTTGTCTCTCTTCATTTATCTTCTTGCCCTGGGTTAGTGATCACAACTGCAGAGTGTAGACAATCCACAGGCTTGAGTGGTGATCTTAATTTACTGCACCTTCTAGCGGTGCATAAAGGACGAGGTAAAAGGTAAAGGTAAAGGTACCCCTGCCCGTACGGGCCAGTCTTGACAGACTCTGGGGTTGTGCGCCCATCTCACTTAAGAGGCCAGAGGCCAGCGCTGTCCGGAGACACTTCCGGGTCACGTGGCCAGCGTGACATCGCTGCTCTGGCGAGCCAGAGCTGCACACGGAAACGCCGTTTACCTTCCCGCTAGTAAGCGGTCCCTATTTATCTACTTGCACCCGGGGGTGCTTTCGAACTGCTAGGTTGGCAGGCGCTGGGACCGAGCAGCGGGAGCGCACCCCGCCGCGGGGATTCGAACCGCCGACCTTTCGATCGGCAAGCCCTAGGCACTGAGGCTTTTACCCACAGCGCCACCCGCGTCCCAAAAGGACGAGAGGTCTCTGCAAATAAAGCAAGAAGTTTCTAATGTCAGAATTCTGGCTAAGTTATTTATTTACTGGATTCCTGCCCTTCGTCGTAAGATCTCAGGGTGGATCACAGAATGGTTGGCACTCGTTCAGTAGCACTCAGCTGCTCAAGCCCCAATTCATTTTTTTATTATTTTTAGATTCTTGGGTTGCATGCAGTCATGAAAGTGCTGAAAATTAGACATGCGGAGTCATTACCTAGTTTCACTCGTTGACTCTTGAAATTTATTATGTATATTTTTGTTACTGGTGCATTTTACTGTTTGGGGTTTTTAGTTGCATTGTAAGCTGACCTAGGATGAAAAGTTAAGAAGGGCAGGAAAGGGGTAACCAAGTGCCCCCCTAGGCATTCATTGCCTGCTGGATCTTCTGTAAATGACATAAATTACAGGGCTTTACCTATTTGGAAATCTTGATTTTTTTTATTATTTCCCCTTTTCTACAAGGAAATATAAGGTAGTGTGCAGGGATCCAGTTCCTTTCCTCTTCACAATTGTGAAGTAGGATATGGTGAGAGTTGGTGACAGGCCCAAGATCACCCAGCAAGCTTCATGACTGACTGAGGATTTGAGCCTCTAAGTCACTGCTTCCCAAACATGGGTCTCCAGCTGTTTTTGGACTTCAACTCCCATCATCCCTAGCTAGCAGGACCAGTGTCAGGGGTTGTGGGAATTGTAGTCCAAAAACAACTGGACACTCAAGTTTGGGAAACACTTCTCCAAGTCTACCCACTTCTAGGCCAATTCTCTAATTCTTGGCGGCAGCCCTCAGTGGTGTTTTTCAGATAGTGTGGCCTTTCTGCCAAGCATAGAATACTATTGTAGCTATTTGTCCTAAGCCACTCTGGGCACTATTAACATATATCTATATCGAGTGTGAGGAAACTTTGGCCTACCAGATGTTGCTGGACTGTCAAGTCCCATCAGCCCCAACAAGCAATACCAATGACTAGGGGTGATGGGATGTGTAGTCCAAAAATATATGGTGAGTCAAAGGTTCCCCACACCTAACTTGTATGGTAAATGCTATTTTTGAAAATCTGGTTGTAATATAAAGTTGTCTGGACATAGTTTTACCATTTCTTCTAAAGCTGCTGTGGAATATGGGATGCTAAACAAAACCGACCTTTGGTCTGATTCAGCAGGGCTAGACTTGTATTGTTTTAAGTTTGGCTTTCTACTAAATGAATAATAAACTTTTTTAATGCTTTCTAGATATGGTACCTAGAAAAGAGCTTAACAGTGTATATTGTCTTATTTTTAGAAAATGGAATAAATGGAACATTAACCTCAAATGGAGCAGACTCGCCTCGCAGCAGGAAAGAAAAATCCTCTTAAAACAGAACTTTATTAAGTTAATTGACTAATATCCCCAAAGAGAACTGCTTTTTACTTTGGAAGGTCCTTCAGCACCCGAGTTCCTATGGTTAACAAAAAAAATAAAATTAATACTTTTTTGTTATTGCTACCATAACGTTTGTGCAGCTTTTTAAACTGAAAAAGGGGGCCACATTATTTTTTTAGTATCTTTGAAAATGTTGTGAGTGTTAATTGGAATCCACTTGCCAAAAATCAGTGATACAATCTGCCATTCCTTCCAGCTTTACAGCGATGAATCTAGTCCATTCCAAAAAAGACAATATGAAATTATTGTTTAAGGAGAAATTGAACATTTAAGTAAAATAGTAATGCCATTTTTAAAATTTTTTTTTAGATATTCTCTTAACACTTAGGTGTATATTTTGATTTTACAGTTCGGAACAGAATTTGTAAACTACCAAAATAATCCTTGTTACTTTGTAGACAATCTCTACCATGATTCAAGAAATTCCCTTATTAAAACACAGTTGGACTGATTGAAATGTTGCTGTGTATGTATATTGTCAAGTATACTGTGAGTTTTGTTGCCATCAGAACTTCCATCAGCATGTCTGGATAAAAAGGTAAAGGAACCCCTGCCCGTACGGGCCAGTCTTGACAGACTCTGGGGTTGTGCGCCCATCTCACTTAAGAGGCCAGGGGCCAGCGCTGTCCGGAGACACTTCCGGGTCACGTGGCCAGCGTGACATCGCTGCTCTGGCCAGAGCCAGAGCCAGAGCCGCACACGGAAACGCCGTTTACCTTCCCGCTGGTAAGCGGTCCCTATTTATCTACTTGCACCCGGAGGTGCTTTCGAACTGCTAGGTTGGCAGGCGCTGGGACCGAGCAGCGGGAGCGCATCCCGCCGCAGGGATTCGAACCGCCGACCTTTCGATCGGCAAGCCCTAGGCGCTGAGGCTTTAACCCACAGCGCCACCTGCGTCCCCATGTCTGGATAGCCAGTGACAAAACACTGCGAGTACATATTGATTGCTGCTGAACAGCTCATGTGGCATCCTCCCGGTCATTCACAAATTCCTGAATTTGAAGGCTCCCTGTGAAGATACCACAGCTGCTTTGCTCCTCTTCCCTGGGGGTTTTTCTGCTGTGCTGTGGTGAGCTAAGTCATAGTTTGGTTTCTTGTCTCATCCAAATCCAAACTCATGGTTTATCTCTTTCCTGACAAACCACAAGTTTGTTTTATGGCTTGTGGTTTGTCAGGGAGAAGCTAAACCACAAGACTGGGTTTGGACAATGCACTAAGCCAAACACACCAGCAAAGCAGCTACAACACCCTTTTCCTGGTGCCTACACACCAACCAGGGCATCGGATCTTGTTCTGCCAAGCCACATTCAAGTGTGCACCTGAAAGCATGCTGAGACAGGAGCGAGCATCACACACTATTAGCCCCAGTCACACCGGTCTCCCATCTCCACCAGCTGCAGCCTCAGATCTTTGGGTGGAATGTTGGAAGGCAGGAAATGCCTAAACTGTTAAAGGTCCAGGTAAATATATGCATCATTGGTATAAGTCAGAAGCTGAATAACGATGGAGCTAGATGCACCTCTGTAGGGAGGGAATTCCACAATTTTGGGCTGACATGGAGACAACCCTTTCCCAGGCTGCCATTTCCTCCCCCCCAATTCTTAGTGATGGAACTAAAAGAATGCCCATGAGGATCTATAAGAACGAAGGCGGGGCCTAAGTTGTTTAAAGCCCTAAGCATCAGTGTAAGTAAGCACCTTGAATTGGGCTTGGAAACAACTTGACAGCCAGTGCAACTATTTTAAAACAAGGATTATATTCATTAAGTGGAGCCTGGTCACTGCATTTTGGACCAGTTATAAGTATTATAAGACCGGTTATAAGTATGGAATAGGGCAGGTGGTAGCTAGCATGGTGCTCAAAAGAGCCAGTATTGACTCTGAAAGGCGCATTGTAGTGGCTATTTCAAAGTTTTCCTTAATTCAGTGACCTGATGTAACTTTGAAGGCACAGTGGTCAAACCAGAGGAACAGCTGCCACCCTGGAAGATCACTGTTTGAGCAGAGATGTTTGAGTACATAGTAAGAAAGAGAACAACAGCAGCATCCTGGTTACAATTGGAGAAGGATAGGCTAGACATAGGGACCTGGGAGTGACCCTACCATTGGAAGTTGGCTAGGAGTGCATCATTAGAGTAGCTTCCAGCGTTGCTCTTTGGTTAAGGAACAAGTCCTGTCCTCTCACCACAGCTGTCTTTCAGTTTTACTTTAGAAGAACACTCAGGTCTTTAAAGCTGTGTTGATAATAAGGGTCAAGTCATCTAGCAAGCCACATGCAATTGAAACAGTATCCAAGAAATCTCTCAAATACGGAGTGTACTGGGCTCTACAGAAAGAACCCATCAGCAGTCAAAATGCTAAATATTCCAAACAGTGCTGTTGACTCTTGCATTCTCTTCTATGGTTTTATTGCTTCGTCACTTGCTACAGATCATTGGTTTATTTATTTAAAACTATTTCTAAGCTATTTAATATTTTTAAATTCTCATAAATGGTGTCCACTATGTACAACGTAAACACACTATCCATTAAAAGAAAAATACAACCTTAAAACAATATAAAAGCAAGTGAAACAAGTTCAGGAGATTCATGTACATAAATTGGGGTCCAGTCATATGGGTCAGGGAAAGCCTGACCAAAAAGGAAGTCTTTGCAAGACATCTGAAGCAGCTGGTGGTTGCTGCTTCCTGAATGGCAGAGGGGAGGACATTCCACAGAAAACAGACAAGAGCATAGGTCATCGCCGTATGATATGTAGAGTGCAGTGCCGTGAATATCATTTTCTCCAGATGATCCAACTGCTCTTACAAGTCAATACAGGGGCAGGAGGGTCTTTCAGGTTACCTGGATCCTAGTTGTTTAGGGTTTTATATATTGAAAGACCTATATACTGAAAGACCTACACTGGCTCCCAGTACGTTTCTGAACACAATTCAAAGTGTTGGTGCTGACCTTTAAAGCCTCAGTCCAATATACCTGAAGGAGCGTCTCCACCCCCATCGTTCTGCCCGGACACTGAGGTCCAGCTCCGAGGGCCTTCTGGCGGTTCTCCTGCTGTGAGAAGCCAAATACAGGGAACCAGGCAGAGGGCCTTCTCAGTAGTGGCACCCGCCCTGTGGTACGCCCTCCCACCAGATGTCAAAGAGAACAACAAGTACCAGACTTTAGAAAACATCTGAAGGCAGCCCTGTTTAGGGAAGCTTTTAATGTTTAATAGACTATTGTATTTTAATATTTTGTTGGAAGCTGCCCAGAGTGGCTGGGGAAACCCAGTCAGATGGGTGGGGTATAAATAACAAATTATTATTATTATTATTATTATTATTATTATTATTATGACAAGATCTTGAACATGATCTGGTACTAGTGCAAATCATGCACATCAATCCTCCTTCCCATAGAATGACTGGCTCCTTTTTCTGGAATGTCCACCTTCCCAAGCATCTTATGCATGCAAGATGTGAGTCCCATGCATTTTGCTCCTCATCTTGCCCATCCAAGACCCATCCCACATATGTACCAGGTCTGTTTCCCTTGCGACCAGGGTGCTCCTAAGATAGCACTTCATTACAATTGGAATTAGTAGTCTGATGAATATTTCCTTACCTGGAGTAATTGGATTACTTTACTAATTTTTGTTGCCTGGAAGCTTAAATTTTAATTGCTTTAAGATTTCCTTTTCTGCCTAAAGTGGAGCATTGTAAAGATTCAAATATTCTCACCTGGGAAAATGTTTGTCTGGCAACCTCCCTCAATAAAGATGGGAGTGAGGTAACATGACCAGATTTGGGTGCTTTAAAATTTCGGTTCTCCCTATCAGTAGCACTTGAGAGGTCTGATATTATCTGTATGTGGTAATGTTTCCTCATATCCAGTAGCAAGGATTTCTAATAATATAAACAAAAATCTGTGACCACTTATCCCTCAGTCAGAAAATTAAAGTAATGATGAGGCACTTTGTAAACAAAACTGGAATTGTATTTAAACACAATGCGGGCTATGGCTTAATGGCTACTCTGATGAGGCACAACACTTTGTTTCAGTCAAAACTCTCTACACTTAAAACACTCACTTTACTGTGTAAAACTCCCAGCCTCTTCAAGGATCTTCCCCTCAGAGAGAGAAACTGGGTTTCCCTGCCTAGGTAACCACTAACCAAGACCTTTCCCAGCTGTAATCTGAGCCCTATCTGACAGTTAAGCCTTATCCAGGCTGTAAAGGTAAAGGTAAAGGTACCCCTGCCCATGCGGGCCAGTCTTGACAGACTCTGGGGTTGTGCGCCCATCTCACTTAAGAGGCCAGGGGCCAGCGCTGTCCGGAGACACTTCCGGGTCACGTGGCCAGCGTGACATCGCTGCTCTGGCCAGAGCCGCACACGGAAACGCCGTTTACCTTCCCGCTGGTAAGCGGTCCCTATTTATCTACTTGCACCCGGAGGTGCTTTCGAACTGCTAGGTTGGCAGGCGCTGGGACCGAGCAGCGGGAGCGCACCCCGCCGCAGGGATTCGAACCGCCGACCTTTCGATCGGCAAGTCCTAGGCGCTGAGGCTTTAACCCACAGCGCCACCTGCGTCCCCCCATCCAGGCTGTAGCTAAGCCTATTTAACTGACAGTTTAAGTCAGAATCTAACTATCCACTCTCTCCTGGTTGGATAACACTCTACCTAGCCCTGATTGGTTTCTGGATCCCCAGGAGGCTGACCCAAGGTCCATCCATCACAAGTTCCAAAAAAAGGCGTAATATTACAAAATGGAGATCATAGCAGATGAAGCTTCTGGAAGAGATTTTCAAGATGGATTGGGAATAAGTTATTGCTATTGGAAGATGGATTGGGTATGCTATTGCTGCTTTGGAAATGTAAATATATAATAAACACTTAAAGAGCATGCCTTCTTTCAGTTTCTGCCTTCATGTATTTGGCAGAACCTGGCAAGTTTCCATCTTTAAGGCAAGAAAATGTATGTGTCAAAGGAGAAGCGAGTTTTAAATCAGTTTTGTGTTATAAGTCGGCTCTGATAACGTGTTGCACAACTGGATGGCAAGTGCTTGTTTGCCAAGGGAGTGGAACTGGTATTAACATCAACAACTGTCACTTCCATTTCTCTGAATGATGGGTGAAGAGCTGCAGACTCCAGCAGTGTCCTTGAATGGCTCATGTCTTCAGGGAAACTCTTTTTGTAGCAAGCAATGCAGAGAGAGCCTGATCTGATTGCAGGCTTCAGAAAGTGCCAAAACAGAGTTTTGATCCTTCCCTTGGGCAAATTCACCCCTTTATCCCTTTGTGTTGTGATTGCCTTGGCACAGCCTTGGCTACAAATGAGCAGTGGCATATGTTGGGAGTGTGATGTGGGGAAAGGATATCTTTTGGAATGTACATTTGAGTGTACAATAGGGGCTTCAACACTTGGTGACATGTTATATCTGCCAGTTGACAAGGAGTCACATGTAAGCAAGCTCTCACTCTTGAGAATGCGGAAACTTCCCCTGGAGATGACTGGGATATCCTGTGGGCAATTACACAATAGCTAAGAGCCATTAGCCACCTTTCTGTGTCCTACAGCCCCTCTCTGCTTAGCCGGTAATTTTTCTTGGAAGGGGAAGGAACAGAGAAACATAGCATCTCAGCAGAAATTGAGAGGGGAGGGAAGGAGGAACCGTGATCTTGTCCGAATGTCTCAGAATGTCTGCAGAACTTCTGGCTACTTTTTATGTGGAAATGTACTGCACAGCTCATCTCTTTAACACTCAAAGCAGAAATGGCTATGCTGTAGCTGATGTGAAACAAACCAATAGCCTTGGGTTTTTTTCCAAATTACATATTAGATTTACTACAATTATTAACATTCCACATTTCAGGTTACAAATCCTACCAAGGCAGCTTAAAAGTAAAAATCAGTTACATATTTTTAAATGCACAGTAAACAATATCAGCATCAGGGCTGTTGTGAACTGGCAGGACAGGAAAGAGGAAGAGGATCCCAGTGGGAGGTGTAGCTGGGGCTGGGACACACTGGGGCATGCGGGGGATGGTGAAGGAAGTACTCACAGGGTGGCGAAGGATGGTGAGGAGATGGAGGTCAATACATGGGACCCAGAGCAGCTGAACCCATCACCAGAGCTAGAGGGGGCCCTGTCCCCACAAACATGGCAGGCTCTGAGTTGTAGGGGGCAGTGGGAGGGGTGCTTTAAGAGGCTGAGGCAGGCAAGGGCCCACAGCCCAGCTGGTCAGGTGGGGCTTGCTAGTTCTGGGAGGAGGTGTGTGATTCCTCAGTAGACTTAGAACAGGTGAGGGTCATCTGCCTCATCAAGCCCAGATGTTGCCATCAACATGCAAAGTACAAAAGGGAAGCAAAGCTGAGGTGCTGTGTCTGCTCAACTGCCCATGTTGATGGTGTTAGGAAAACACTGGGGCCTAATTTTAATAGTAGAATGTCTGACATCTGGTGGGCGGAGCTTTTGTGTTGTGCTCCAGAATCGGCCCCTTCCTTTGGGTGTTCAGTTAAGTTCAGTTAGATACCAACTGTCATTCTTGCTTTTTGCCTCTTTCTTGCCTAAAGTTGTTATAGTTTTTCTCAGACGGTATGTTATTGTGTTATGATCTTCTTTATTATTAAAGCTTTGTTTGACATATACGTGAGCCGCTTACTTTGCTGAAAGAAAAGAAAACTCTGCTGAAGAATGGTGGAATATCCTAAACTACATGAATGAGGAGATATTTCCAACTGGACCAGAGGATTGATTTTTTTTTTAATTGCCCCCATCCTCCACAACAGATGGCCTTGGCTTGGATGCTCCTGGACCTCTATGGGACTGTGCTTCAGGTTTGACTCTGGACTGTATTCTGACCGCTAGACTTCAGACTTGGCTAATTGGATTGACCTGGACTGCGTTTTTTGGACTCTGAACTTTGCTTGTGTGGCTTGACCCATGGACAGTGGACTTGACATACTAACTTGCTACCAGGTAGGCCAGGGGTTCAGAACACAGGCACTTCATTCGATTCCCCATCCAGTTTTTTGTTTTTCTTCCAACAGTCGGTATTCCATGTCTCCTGAACATGCTCAGGCTGTTTGTCTTCGTAGAGTTATTCTCCTTGAGATGTGCAGCAATTCTGCAGACCTGAACATTCACACAAGCATGTTGACGTTCTGTCTGGGTGCTGCCATTTTGGCTGTTTAAAGACTGGCACATGGAGCAGTGAGATTTCTCTTAGTATACAGGGTGGGAAAGGGTACGTTAAAGATGGCTGGACATTTCAGTCATAGAATCATAGAACTAGAGTTGGAAGGAACCCTGAGGGTGATATAGTCGAACCCCCTGCAGTTCCATGTCTCCACATCATGTCCTTCTGAGAAATCCATCTCTTTAGGCTCTGCATGGACAGAATAATTCTTTCTAGAACGCGTGGAGTCCCCCACAGCCTCTGCCTCCTCACGAGGGGATAGGGTTCGATTAATTGGCGCGCCCCTCCCCCTGTCCACAATGCAGGACTCTCGCTGGCCCCTCCGGACCGTGCTTATTTTGCTGGCATCCACCAGTTCCTCCTCCGATCCCGAGCCATCCGAAAACCAGGAAGCGGATTTCATTCCAGGGCTCACAGTTCTAGGGGGGTCGGCTTCCGCCGGGAGGGAGCTATCTTCTCCCTCTCCTCCCCATTGATCTAAAATCTGTAATGATTGCTGTTGCGAAGTTGCCAAACTGTCTTCCATTCTCCTAACTATCACTATCCAAAAAGAAATAAACCACCTGTAACCCACAAAAGATTCGTGCCAAGTTAGTGCCTTTCCGTGGGAAGCTCAATCCCACCACGCTGCCACCATGTAGTAATGTTCGCCCCCACCCACTTGCCCCTCCCCTTTCCTGTCTCTGCTCTCCGGCCAGACTAGGACGCCCAGGGCAAGGTTGGCGGGCTAATTACTTTTCCCAAAACAGAACAAACACGACCCGGTAGGGCTGCCACCACTCCCTCTTGTCCAGGGGACCCAGAATCACAACCCAGGGAGAAGGCTGTGACCCGTTTAACCTGGCCGTCCCCCTATTCCGCAAGCTGCATCCACAGACTTGCAGGCAGAAGTTCTACGGTAGAGTGTAACCAAGCGTAAGGCTAGGACTTAGCTATTCCCTCCGGAAAGGCACACAAACTAAAACAGTTTCATTCTTAAAAGGTTTATTTTAAAAATAACATAAAAAACATGCTAGAATAGCAGGCACTCTTTTGAACGTTACAGATAAGAAAATAACAAAGGTACATAGTATAACTAGCTATACATACTCACAAGCTCTAACACACAATAGGATAGCTGAAATCTTTAGGACTCTGCAAGTTGAAGGCTTTTGAAGATCTCCATTTCAAAGGACGGCTATTAGGATGGAACAATAGAGCCGGGCATCTTTGCGAATTGCAGAGCAATGGCATAGACCGAAAGCAAAGAGCAAAGATCAGGACAATTCCCTGATCTTTTATTCACAGTTCGCACTTGGTGTCGTAACTTCCAAGCCAATCATAAGACTAAAATTATTTTTTGAATACACCAATGACCGGCTTGCTGGTCAATCAATTTACTTCTTGACAGCTGGGCCAATTTGAAATCCAAACTTTAAATCAAAGGGGTTCCTCCCTTCCGTGGAAATTAGCCAGAGACACATCCCCAAGCAATTCAAGGACAGATAGCATCACTGAGGGGGGGGATGTTTACACCCTCAAACTCAGGTGTTAGATCTTTTCATTAAATCAAGGCTTCCTTGGTTCCAATAAAGCTTTCAGCTAAGGAGCCATCTAGTCTAGAGTTTAAAGATACACAACCTCTTTCCCAGGGTCCCTGTGGCTGATGAAACTCCCACAAGGCCTCACTCCTCTTACTTGACCAAAGAATAATTTTCTAAATAAGACTAACTTTACTACACGCTCCTTCCCCTTGACTTCCACACACAGAAAGTTCAGTATCAGAAGGCCTGACAAAATTTTGGCCCTTATACTGATAAGCAATAATGAGAGAAACAGACCAGTGCTATTATAATCATGTCAGCAAATGGAGTTGTATTTTCAGTTAGATTTTCTTTAAAAGTGTTACAGCAGCATTCTTGTTCCTCCAGCTACTAAGTAAGTAATTGAAGCAATTATGCAGCTGACACTGAAATCTAAGAGTTCAAACTGCCTCTGAAATCTCAGAGTTCAGCAAAATCCCCCTTGGGCATTCAAATTCACACTTTCAAAAATGTGACTATCTTCAGCTTGCTGAGCTCTGCTTAATTTACATTGCACTCAGATGCCATACCAATTTAGCCTAGTTAGCATTCCTATTAGGAAATATTCTTCTTGAGTAGCTCAACTAACCTTACATCAAACCGATAAGGATCAATGACTATTGTGTGATAACTTGCTTGAAAAATTTTATGCCACTTATCCAAATGTTCGAGACAAATACTAATTATTTTTTAAAAAACCTAAGTAACATTTATTAAAAAAAATAAAAATATAAACCATATGGCAGTAAAAATATTTATAAAACTACAGAGTGCAGAAGCCATACGCATCCATTTAGAATGCCTGGTTGACAAATATATTTCAAATACATGAATAAATTGCTAAGTGCTCCTATAAGAACAAGGAAGAGAAACGGGCCCTGTTGGAGATTTGTCAACCTGTTTTGCTTTCTTAAAAAAATTAGACATAAGTATAAAAGTTATTGTTTTATTTTAATAGGTTTGTAATTAATACTACTTTGTGTATTTTCTTGGGCAATTTTGCTCTATTAAATGTTTAACAAAGTAAAATTAAACTGAAATAAGCAGGATGATGAGTTCCCAAAGACACTAAGATACGCACTTTCCTTACATTCTACTAAGGTAAAGGTAAAGGGACCCCTGACCATTAGGTCCAGTCGTGGCCGACTCTGGGGTTGCGGCACTCATCTCGCTTTATTGGCCGAGGGAGCCTGCATACAGCTTCTGGGTCATGTGGCCAGAATGACTAAGCCGCTTCTGGAGAACCAGAAGAGCGCACGGAAATGCCGTTTATCTTCCCGCCAGAGTAGTACCTATTTATCTACTTGTACTTTGACGTGCTTTCGAACTGCTAGGTGGGCAGGAGCAGGGACCGAGCATCGGGAGCTCACCCCATCACAGGGAGCCAAACCGCCGACCTTGCTGCCAGCTAGTAGTACATTCTACTAGCTGGCAGCAAAGGACTTTCTGTAAGAAATGATTGAAGATTGGCCAAGCAGATGCTGTGAAAAATCCACACTAGTCCTCATAGATGTTTTTATACTGTGCATTCTTGGCTGACTGGAATTTTTTAATGGGAAGAGAACTAAGCTCACTGAATCTACCTTGGTCATATTACGCCTCCTAGAATGTTTGAGGAGCTTTTGTTTGAATAATGCCCTCCTACAAATCACAGATCAATCTCAGATCAATAGTAATTCTTCCAATTGAAAATGAGCCTCTCATCAGTTAGTCCCCCCCCCCCCCGTTATTTGTACGTGTATACAGTTTGTGCTGTGGAGACTGCATATGTGGAGTACAGTATGCCTTTCCAGTAGTTACCTGATATGCTTGCAATAAGGTTATTGTAAAATATTTATAGTGTTGCTCACCACCTGCACTGAAAACCAGTGTTAGCTTTTACCTCCTAATTGATCTTTATTCTGGGGATTGTCTCTTTCTCCTCAAGCCACATAACATAGCCAGTACTCTGTATTTCCTAAGGTTCCCCCAACTTCAAATTTTTATAAATCACTTGGAGTAAAATCTTGATATAATTTAGTGCTGTAATTGTTACAATAAAAAAAGATCAGGTGATGACCATTTCATGTGCTGGTTAGGTTCCTGGCCCCTGCACGCATCGGTGGAGCGGGCATAAGTGCACCCCATAATAATAATAATAATAATAATAATACCCTGCCCATCTGGCTGGGCTTCCCCAGCCACTCGGCAGCTTCCAAAAAAATATTAAAATACCGTAATACATCAAACATTAAAAGCTTCCCTAAACAGGGCTGCCTTCCGATGTCTTCTAAAAGTCTGGTAGTTGTTATTCTCTTTGACATCTGGTGGGAGGGTGTTCTACAGGGCAGGTGCCACCACTGAGAAGGCCCTCTGCCTGGTTCCCTGTAACTTGGCTTCTTGTAGTGAGGGAACTGCCAGAAGGCCCTCAGCGCTGGACCTCGGTGTTCGGGCTGAATGATGGTGGTGGAGACGCTCCTTCAGGTATACTGGACCGAGGCTGTTTAGGGCTTTAAAGGTCAGCACCAACACTTTGAATTGTGCTCGGAAATGTACTGGGAGCCCAGCCTGGCCCCATTCTGCCCCCATTCTGCCTTCTTCAGGGTCCAAAAGGAATCCATGTGTTGGTGATCAATTGGGCACACCTAAAATGGTCACCACTTGGATGTTACAGCTGTAGGAATATAGGAAGCTACCTTATACCAAGTCAGACCATTGGTCCATCTAACTCAATAATGTCTACCCTAGATTAGGATTTCAGATAGGGGCCTTTGTGCAACCTTTTTAAAGCCCTACCTGGTGATGCCAGACAGGGCCAGCCCAAGACACCTGAGGCAAAATGGCCTCCCTTCTCCCTGCTGGGAAAAAGTGATGATGATTGAAGATCTATTCTACGTCAAGAAAGGGGGAAATAAATATCTACATTGGGATCTGCTGCCCCTGTGGATCCTGCCACCTGAGGCAGAAGCCTCACCTTGCCTCATGGGTAAGCCGACCCCAATGCCAACAATTGAACATGGGACTTTCTGCATACAAATCATGTGTTCTACCTTGAGCTGCAGCTGTTTATGAACAAATGTTTTCAAAGCCAGGACTGTGTCCTTGAGTGCTTCTGAAAATTCTGTCCTCAGTGGTGCAACAGATCTCATATTTGACAGTATTGCACATAATGTACTTAAAGTCAGCCTGAACAAATAAAAAATGTTGTTCACCGCTTTCAAACAAAGTTATTCCTTTGGACAATTAGGGTTGTGAGGAAACTATTTATTTTCCTTATCCAGGCAGTGTCCTTTCACTTTATGCTCTGTCCGTCTATCTTTTCTGAAACACAAAAATGTGTCCCCGTTGAGTTGTTGGTTTACTATTTTAACATGTCTTTCTGAATCTATAGTCCCAAATGCTCGATATTAACCTGTCATTTTGGTGGAAAGAAATCAATCCAACACAAGATTAAGCACTCTTGTTATTAAACAGATAATAAGCCAGGCTTTATCTGAACAGGGCCTGGTGACATTTAAGCATGATGAGAATACACATACCTCATTCTTATTTGATCACATTCTTATTTGATTCTGGATTAAGCAGGAACTCGGATTAGTCCTGACCTGCTGCCAATAATTACAGTTCACTCTTACTTTGTTCCAGAAGGAATGGAAGGGGGGACAGCTTGATTTTATGGTCCACTCTTGTTTGCTTAATCGCGGTCAAGCAATTGGCAGACTTGCATCTGCTCTGGTTTCCCAGGGTGGTCTTAGAAAAGTTACTACCTTGCAAGGCTGTTGTGAGCTTGAGTAAAATAAGAAAGGACTTGAATAGTCATCCTTCCCATTGAAATGCTGCTTATGTGATAATAATTACATCAAGCTACATTAACGCAACATTGTTCTGTCTGCTTGCGTAGCATATTTTATGACATATTGACATTATGCTGTTTGAAATTGCCTGTCAAAGTTACATGTCTATTATTTTACTAAGCATATGCACTGTTTTATCCCACTTACTGACTGTGTGTGCAGAAACTGATCTATTCCATGCTAGCAGCTGTTCCTCATTCAACAGATGTCATTAAAAGTTCATTCTATCACTTACTTGGAATTTTGAAAGACACAGCAAACCAGCAGAAATTGGTTTTTGTTTCAGTATGTCTGTGGAATGGGACTTTGCAACATTTTGGGAAAGTGTGGATAATTTTTAAAGCTGCATACATAAAAGAATGGGTACATATCTGCTTCATGATATCATTCATTGTGAGTTAATTACGAGCTAGATTTTTTCCTCCTAGAAAAATACAGATGATAGAAATATGCATCAAAAGTACTATTGTGCTGTACTTATCCAGGATGGGTTTTGTTTTGAGTATTTTGTTAAATCAAGCCATAATCTAGTAGCAGGTTCCATATATAGATATTACAGTTCAATTTTTTAACACTAGGGGGGGTCAGGAGTTTAGTTCCAGGGGGAATGTAGGTGATCAGTTTATTATGAAGCACTGTAAAGTTATCATTTCAGGATTAAAAGTGAATCTGCAATCTCGCAATCTCTCTCTCTCTCTCTCTCTCTCTCTCACACACACACACACACACACACACCACACACACACACACGACCTATAAAATAATGCAGGGTGTGAAGAAAGTGGGAGAATATAAATTCGTTTTCCCTCCTGCTCATAATACCAGAATTTCAGTCATCCAAAGAAACTGATCAAGACAGACAAGTCAATCAATGTCTGTTAACCAGGACAAGTTGGGCCACTCCACTAAAATGGTACAGTGTGGATTCAGGATCTTAGCCACTTCATTCCCTTGTCCTTCCCGGTCCCCCCCCCCCCCCGCCATCTCCAGCAGTCACACTGCAGCATGGTAGCGCAGTCGGTAGAGCATGAGACTATTAATCTCAGGGCGTGGGTGTAGTGCAGGGGGGGCAGCTGCCCCCTAAATCAATAAAAATCAATAGAAATACATAGCAGAGGTTCTGCCCCCCCCAAAAAAATGCCTGCCCTCCCTAACGAAAGTTCTGGCTACGCCCATGTCTCAGAGTCGTGGGTTCAAGCTCCATGTTGGGCAAATAATTCCTGCATTTTAGGAGGTTGAACTAGAGAACTCTTGTGGGTCCCTTCTGGCTCTACAGTTCTATGAGTCCATCTTCAATTCTCTTCAGGCTGTTTTCAGGGTTTTGCCTCTTAGTTTATTTTTCCTTTAAAAAATTATTTTGTTATACAGTGGTGTGACGTTAACATATATGAGAGAGTGCTGGAGGGGAAATAGTTAAATAGGTTGCACAGACAGGACCCAGGGGGGTGGAGTCAGTAGGACTATAAAACCAGTTCTGGGAGGAGTTGGTTGGGAGTTGTTGGTGGGTAGTTGGTTGGTTTTAGTGGGTTGGCTGGTTGGGAAATAGAGAGACAGTTAGGGCAGTGGGTTCTTGAGTGTGGGGAGGTAGAAGAGATAGAGAGAGGAAAATAAGACTAAGGAAGTAAAGAGCAACAACGTTTGGAATGCCGTAAAAGTTTGTTTGTGTCTGAAATAAAATACAATCTTCTTTATTAATTGAGAACCTGACTGAGACTGAAGTGATTTTACCAGGGAGGACCTGGTTGGTGGCAGCGGATTAGTGGTGTACGGGTCAATAGTCCGTGAGACGACCAGGGGACCCTGTGTGAACGCCACAAGTGGTGCCTCTGGTGATGAACTTAATTCATTCCAGAGGTCCATTCTTTAGCTGAAACCATTCTTATCCTGAGGCGCACTTTTGCTAATGAGGCCTCCTGCTGCATGCGCACATCCAGTGACGATTTCCATTTGCATCCTGGGGCAGAGTTCACAACCAGGAGCAGCTACTTCCGGGTCAGCAGAGCTCGTAACCAGAAGCGTTCGTAACCAGAGATACAACTGTACTTCTGCAAACCTTGGGTTTCTCCTCAAGACTGCTGATACAGTGTGCAGATGGTTTGTGAGACTAAAGCAAGGAGGTTGCAGACAAGAATGCTGATTGATCCTAGACGCAGGAGAGCACCTCAAAACCTGCATTTTGAATTCATCATAGTAACTGGGTGAAGAAGTGGCAGAACACAATATCCAGAGGACAGCTGTGTCAATCTGTTGCAGCAAAAGCAACAGGAGTCTTGTTGAACCTTTAAAACTAACACATTAATTGTGGCAGAAGCCACTTTACTAGATCGGGAAATGTCAGAGAAACATGGGCTCTTATTTTTCTAAGGAGTTTGCAAGGAACAGCAGACACGCTGCATTATTCTGAAGAGCGCAACTTAAGACAAGATCCAACCAAATGGCAGAAGCCTTCAGTCAGTGTGGGTGTGATCCAGTCCCATCACGAAGCTGCTGATTATGAATTAGAAAAGCAACATGAATATATTAGTGTAAATAAGCATCTAAAGAGGGAGATTACTTTTTGTAAGGAGCTGGCCTCTCCCAGTCCAAGTTTCAGATTTACTAATGAAACTCATTGGTTTCAGGTTGGAGTCTCACTCTGAAATTTTATTCTTCTTGTTGCTGAAATATGTCGACAACCAACTTTTTTTTTTTTTTTTTTTTTTTTTTGAGGTGGTCCACGCTGCTACACTGTCCCACCAATTCTATTTTCTTTGCCTGCCACCGCCACTGCACAGCCTGGGAGTGCTTTGGCACAACCCTTTTATTATCACCAAAGCACCTTCCAGGAAGGTCCTGGCTGATCTTAAAAAGGTTGTGCCAGAGCAGAGGTGCTTTGGAATGACCCTCTTATGGTCATCAGGCAAATTCCTGGAAGGAAGGAAGTAAAAGGGTTGATCTAAAGCGACTCCAGAAGGCTGTGCCTGCTGCCATGGGAAGCAGCAGATGAGGAGGAGGAGGCAGCGGCAGGCAAAGGTGGGAGGGTGGAGCAAGCGGGTGGGCAGGCAGGTAAGTGGCAGAGGCAGGATGGTGGCAGGCGATGCAAGCAGGCAAACATTGGTGGGATGGGGGGCCTGGTGAATACTGGCACCCTTTTTCACAGAAATAAAGCACTGTTGGCAACCATATTTCAGGTCTGGCAGCTAATCTATGACATTTGTCCCTAATGTCTAGGATGCATATAGAACTCTCATCAACCCCAGCCAGCTTGGATGATATAGTAGTCCAGCAACACTGGAAGGTTCCATATTTCCCACCTCTGATATTGAGTATATTATAGACCAGGGGTTGGCAAGGCTTACCAGGCATGAGCCGGATCACTCCCGCAATCCTTCGTGGGCCAGGCCGGCGCAGCACAATGCCGGAAATCGCTTCTGTGCATGCCCAGACGCCAAAAATCGCGCCTGTGCCAAAGCAATTTTCGACGTCTGGGCATGCACAGAAGCGATTTCCGGTGCCGCAGACATGTGCAGAAGTGATTTCTGGCATCTGGGCATGTGCAGAAGTGATTTCCAGAGCCACGGAAGAGAGTCCCCACGCCACGCTGTGCTGGTTTAGCACAGAGCGCAGGGACTCGCCGAGTGGGCAGCTTGGTTCCGGGGCAGCTCGTGGGCCGTTTAAATGGCCTCCATGGGCCGCTTCTGGCCTGTGGGCCTCAGGTTGGGGATCCGTGTTATAGACCTAACTCCAAACAGTGCTTAGACTTGTAGAATTGTAGAGTTAGAAGGGGCCACAAGGGTCATCTTGTCCAACCATCTGCAATGCAGGGATCTTTTGCCCAACATGGGTCTCACAACCCTGAGTCTCATACTTATTCTGTGGTTTTGTCCTGCCCTCTAGTGAGCTCAGCTTCCCCCACCTCCATAAGACATTGGGGGGAAGTACTTGCCATCAATTGCATCACTATTTCACCCCACCACAGCTCCAGCCTGCCCACTTCAATGAAGCTTCCTCCCTTTCTTTATTCTTCAAACTGACAGTGTGGTGTAAAAAAAATCCAACAACAAATGACAGTGTTGTATAGTGGTTAAAGTTTTGGACTAAGATCTGGGAGGCCTAAGTGGTTCGAATCTCATAGAATCATAGAATTGTACAGTTGGAAGGTACCCTGAGGTGATCCTCTAGTCCAACTTCCTGTAATGCAGGAATACGCAGCTGTCCCATACAGAGATTGAACCTGCAACCTTGGGGTTAGCAGCATCATGCTCTGACAAATCCAGGCCACGAAGCCCACTGGGAAATCTTTGGCCAGTTACTCGCTCTCAGCCTAGCCTACCTCACAGGGTTGTTATGAGGATAAAAAGGAGAGGAGGAAAACTAAGCAAGCCACCCTGAACTCTGAAAAATGTATGTTGAAACAATCAAATCAATCTCTTCTTTTAATTTTTTTTAAAGTATATTTAAAATACAACAACTTCGAAACAGGTTGGTGGGGGAGTGATGAGGGGTTTTGTTGCTTCGCAATACCAGCTCAACAGTTGTGGCTGCTTCAGGACTGGTAGAGCTGGTTTTCCCTGCTCTTGGCCCTGCAGAGGATTAGATATATACAAACAGGAATGTGGTGAGTGGACATCTAGAGGGCAGCACATCCTCTCTTCATATGCTTCCATGCTCACCCCTAGTTTAGAGGCCCATTCCTGTTACATAAGCCCCCGTCTGAAGTGCTATAGTCTCGAAAAAGGTTTGCCACCTCTGGGGCCAAAGGAACTGTGGGTTGTTTATATGTGTATTATAAAAGTAAGTATGTGGGTTGTTTATATGTGTATTATAAAAGTAAGTATGGGATTGTTAACTGATGCTGTTTTTGCTGTCAGGGGAATATATTTTCAAGCCTTCCACTTGACTGACAGGGAGATGGCCCTCAGTGAGGGAAAGCTCTTTTAAACCATTGTGGGGAGCAGCAGCTGTTGCTGAAAGAATAATTAGTGTATTAATTCATTCTTATCACATTTATATCTCACCTTGGTAGGTGATGCTGAGAACTGATGATGGCCCCAAGGTCACTCAGTGAGCTCCAAGGTGAAGCAGGGATGCAGCCTTATTTGGTTGCTAATCCACTCCCTTGCCCCACTCGAATGAAACCAGAGTACTGTACTGTAGTTCACACCCACATATATTTGAATTTATATATGAGGAGCATATATACCAGTAAGCATTATTTTTGTGTGTTTATTGACACCTCCTAGTTTGTTGGCTCTATTATGCCCAATTAAGCACTGACAGGGCACACGCACCATGTTTAAACACAATAACAACACCCAGGAAGTATGCAGAAGCACTCAGACAACTGTAAATTCTCAGCACACAGTTTTCAATGTGGTTTGGGCAGGTTTCTGGTTTTGTGCAGATCTGAGGAATCAAGTGAAATGTATAAATTTAAGGCTATGCTCCGTTCAGGAGTGCGCCAGATATAGTTATGAGCATGGCAGGAAAAGAAATGAAAACACTGAAGAAGTAGTGGGTGTGGAAAGGGGAGTATCAGAAAGTGAACACTGATCCATCCCTCCAAAAACAGAAACAAATCACCAGGAACCCACAGTGGAATGGTTTGGAGCCCAATTTTCCTGAATTTATTGGATTATCCCCATATAGGGTAAGCTTATAGGGGGGAAGCATTGAGACTGGTGTTGACTGAGGGTGTGGATTACATAAATTTAGTGGTAATGCAGCAGTTGCAAACACACAGCATGTTCCAGTGTCATTAAACTGTCCTGAGATCTTATGATGAAGGGAGGGATATAACTTTAATTAAACAAACAAACAAACAACTTGTAATCCAGCAACATCTGGAGGGGCACAGGTTCCCCATCCCTGCTTTATACAGATAGGTATTTTTATGTTAAAAGAAACTTGTAAAAGCAATTATGTTTGCACTTTAGATTCTTTGGGTAGAGGAAAATTTAGCAAACACTGGTCAAGTTGACTATTTTGGAAGAGGTAAAGGTAAAGGGACCCCTGACCATTAGGTCCAGTCGTGACCGACTCTGGGGTTGCGGCGCTCATCTCACTTTACTGGCCGAGGGAGCTGGTGTACAGCTTCCGGGTCATGTGGCCAGCATGACTAAGCCACTTCTGGCGAACCAGAGCAGCGCACGGAAACGCCGTTTACCTTCCTGCCAGAGTGGTTCCTATTTATCTACTTGCACTTTGACGTGCTTTCAAACTGCTAGGTGGGCAGGAACTGGGACCGAGCAACGGGAGCTCACCCCATCGCGGGGATTCGAACCGCCGACCTTCTGATCAGCAAGTCCTAGGCTCTGTGCTTTAACCCACAGTGCCACCCACGTCCATTTTGGAAGAGAGAAGACAAAATATTTCAGCTAGTAATTTTAGTTGGAAAATCAAGCTGCTAAAATTGATTTTGCATTTGGAGCTGTAGATTTTGATTGATTTTGCCCCTTAAATGGTTTATTTTTAAATACCTCCTCTTTATATTCTCTCAAACCTAAAAGGTGACAAAAACTGAGTTCTAGAGCTAATAATTTTAATATAAGAGTAGATGGTGTAGATACTGCATAGTGTTAAAAAGAAAATTCAGAGTGTCGGCAGAGAAATATATGAGATATTGTTGGCAGGGAAAGGGGGTATTCAGTGAAGTTCCCTACCTAGATTGTCTATCAGGCAAAATAGGTGTGGATAAGTAAAGGTTTGCTATCAATTTTACCCAACCACCTTGGGTTTTCAAAGGATTAGTCCCAAGTGACCTTCATGTGTGCTTCATGACATCTTCTATATTGCAGGGTAGCAACACTGTTGATTATGTAGCTGCCATGAGCCCCTCAGCACTGTTAGGACCGATTTTGGATTGGCAGGTTCTGACACAGGAGGGGGAACAAATGGGAAACTGCCATTGGCTACCTTCCCAGGTTGACGAGTCCCACTTGTCCCTCACTTTCCTCTACAGCACATGGAGAAACTGCCTTCTTGACCATTGGGCCCACTATTGGTCTCATCCGCTCAATCCGCTGGAGCTTGTCTTCATATGCAGGGGAAGTCCCTAACTCACTGAGGGCTTGAGACCCATTGACTACCCTCACCTGGTTTAGCCAGACAGTCAAAGCCATTTCTGCAATGTGTCTGCCAGCAGCGTAGCTAGCCGCTCGGGTGCCTGGTGCAGGGGCGTGTCCTGCAGCCAGGGGCGGGGCAATCAGCCCATGGGGGCGGGGGGATCCACAGCCATGGGGGCGGTGCAATCCGCCCATGAAGGCGGGCTGAGCTGCCCATGGGGGCAGGGTGAGCCTGACCTATACCTCCCCCTCAGCTGTAGGGCAACTTAGGGAGAGGCAGTAGGCAAAGGCAAGTCCCATGCTGCCGTTTCAGGCAGCGCTGAACCTGCAGGCGCCGAAGCCACCATGTCACTCCTCAAAAGTTTCGTGAGCCCGTTTTTTAAAAACTCATTTTGTCACACCTCCCCCCACCCCCCGGTAATGACACCTGGGGCAACCACACACGCCTTCCTCCACCACTGGTGGCTGCTGTCACATGCTGACAGCTTGTAGGAGCCACAGGTGAGAGCTGAGTGCAGGGTGGGGAACAGAGGTGGACAAACTATTCCAGAAGTAGCACAATGTGTCCCCCACTAGATGTACTACCCCTCCTCTAACACCCCAAATGAGAGACTATTTAGAAATGAAAATATGAATGAACTACAATAGGCTTTCCTGTTTTAGTGTGTTTTGCTGCAGGCTGAATGAGCATGAAGAATCCCCTTTGGGAAATATTAGTCTTGGTTTCCTGTGATTTTGCATACATCTTTATTCCCATTTTCCCAGGTAGGCAATTCTGGAAAAGCTTTCTGGGAGAAGGGCACAGTGGAGATTTATAGTTCTGTCATATTATCAATTTGTTTACAGATATGCAAGTTGAACTGGTACATGCAAGCAACTAGGGACAGGGGCAGATGGCAGTAGTCTCCAAGTAACCCCAGCACCTAAGATCCAAGAGAACAACAGCCAGCTCAAAAAACCTATTACTTTAGCTATCTTCTTCCATTTTCCTCAATGCAGACCCAAGTCCAGACTGGACTTTTGCCGTTCCCACATTAACAGATGGGCATGATGTTCCAAGTTAGCTTTTTAGACAAAAAGGCAACTTTTATGGCCTGCTTAATTACCTGATGAACTTCTCCCACTGAAATCAATTAGTGATGGGCGAACTCCCCTCAGCTCAATTTGGAACCATCTCAGTATTTACAAGCTTCCTTGGCAAGCATTCAGAAAAAGCTTGTATCTTTTCCCAGGATTCTCTCCCAGCTCATAATGGGGGTTCATGCATGCTGATGGCGCAGCATCCATACACCTTGTCATATTGCCCCCAAAACAAACACACCTGGGGACAAGAGAGGGTTTCTAATTTGAACGGGAAAACAAGCCCCTCAGAGGATTTTAAGTAACAACTGCAAGAATTGGTTTTTAAATAGCTTACTTATAAAGTAAAAGGCTGTTTGCTTCACAGCAGCCACTGTTTCATTGAGAAGGGTTTAGTATCAAAGAGTTTCTGTGCATACACATACAAAGTTAGTTGGCTTTGATCACCTGGTCTACTGAATTCCAATAATGCTTGTGTTTGTCAGCATCGTTAAAATCAGTAGGTTTTAAAAAAATGCATAAACTGTGGCTGGATTGCAATTAGTTTTTGTAACCTGATTCTGACAAGGATGGTGTATTGACCACGATTAAAGCACTAAGCTTTGGGCATGATGCAGTTAAGCACTTGGGTACCACTGATTTAAATCTCTCCCGTTGACATATGTGGGTTGATCACCCACAGAAGCCTTATTTAGTTTAATGGGATTTACTCTATAGTTTAAGATTATAGCCTTAGCAGCCCAATCCTAAACAGGCCTACTCAGAAATAAGTCCCACTGAGTTACCGGTAAATGGAACCTACCCAAAGGTATGTCAATACAATCATACCTCGAGTTGAATGTGCTTCAGGTTGAGCACGTTCAGGTTTCGCCGCTCACGCATGCGCAGATGCTCAAAATGACATCACACGCATGCGTGGAAGTGGTGGAGCACGACTTACGTTTGCGTCTTATGTTCCGTTCAGGAGGCGAACAGGGCTCCAGAACGAATCCCGTTCGTATCCCGAGGTACCACTATATAGAACTGCTGTCTAAAATGGTATTTTTTTGCTAGATTGTACCCTTCACTAATTCAATACATTTTATTGTGTCAATGCCTTTCTGTAGTTACTGGCCTTTTCCTCTTCTTACATGTTTTTTTCTTAATTCCTTTTCTCCCAGGAAGTACAGTCATTAGAATCAGAGAACAGGAACTCTGGACATTAAAACCAGTAGCCATTAGGTTATAAGAACCAATGATACTGGCTCTGAACTGTGGTTTGCAAGTGAACAAAACTGTAAAAGAACAAATGTTTATGCATGTGCACAGGGTTTATTTTAGTCTGTTTTCATTAGCTTTTCTTCATGGAGGCAAGGCAGCATAACATCTAGCTAGTTTTGCAACATGGCATTCATTTCTTTGGTGACATGCAGGAAATGTTTTTAATTCTGGCAGGTGAATCATTCTAAACTTCTTAAACTGACCCAACTACCATTTGGTTTTTACATTTTGTCCAATCAACATTAGGCAATGATGAGTCAGTGTACAATAACATGTTAAAATGAAGGCTGCCTCTTCCTGTCCCTATCATCCCCTGGAAGAGGTGGCAATTATTTTCTAAGACTTCAATCCTGTACCTAGTTTCCTGTCCCACTGGCCTAAGTGGGATTTACCTTTGAGTAAACATGTGTAGAATTGCACTGTAAACCCAGAGCAATCTTATACATGTGTGTGCTTGACTGTCCTGTTTAAAGCTAATACATCACATGGATTTAACAGCCAGTTACAATTTCAAACATCCTAAAACTGACCTTAACTGTCTGATTGTGCTGCCTACTTGAACTGTGATTATCATCTGTCCAACGGCTTCACTGTTTTCCAGTCACCAATAAGATTACAAGGCTATCAATGTCTACTAGCCACAATGGATATGTTCTACCTCTACTGTCAGAGTCACATCCCCTCATCTCTCTCCCAAAACAGGGAAATCATTATACAAGGAGATCAAGGCACTTTTCATACCAAAAGCAGGTCTGAATCCCAGTTGAAATGGATCTATAAAATCTGTATCCTCCAAGAGTACCTGGATGTGGCTGGCAGTGGCCCTCTCAATAAATTTGCCCATAAAGTGGACATCTGCATCTGGTCTATAATTGTTAAGATATTCTGGGTCCAAAGAAGGTTTGTTTAGAAACAGTCATAGTACCACTTCCTGGGATCTCTCCTTCTTGAAGTGAGGTGTTGATTATCTTCCTAGCCCGTCCAGCTGCAAGATTGTACAAGCCACGAGAAGCAAGGGCCCAAGACACAAGTGGTTGCACAAACCCAGCCAAGAACCTTCTCCATGCCTTCAGGCTTCAATAACAGAAACTACAACAGTCCTGCAGAGTGGTTGGCTGTTATGCCACTACAGTATTGTAAGCTGGAGGTCTGTGCTGCGAGACAGTAACATTCAGCATCCTTGCAATACAGTCCACTGGCAATATTGCAAGTCAGAGGTGAGGCTGGTTTGGATTTGCAGGCAAAAATCATTCATACATCTCAGATTGCAACAAAGATCAATTTACTTAAATTGCCTCCTCAGTGCCGCCTCCCAGGCCAAATCAAGCACTCAGCTGTGTGCAGGAGCCTCATTATCCATTGACTTGTTTGCAGATTGTTGCACCATTAAACGTTCAAAAACTAAACACCTGACGTAAGACCCTAGTTAGAACAGGAATTATTTTATTTGATGCTAACTGTTGTTTTTCACTCCTACTCAGCCACCAATTCACTTAATGCAGCTGGTAGCTTCTGGAGGTAGCTAAAAGATGAGTGACAACATATATGGGCATGATGCCATATTTTATGCTGTTTAATTGGGGCGATAGTGACTGACAGTTAGAAGCATAATTGATCAATGAGGGGGACTTGCATAGGCAGGGAATGCTGCAGGAAGAGGCAATTAACTCCAGCAATTGTCTCTAGTAGGTGAGGTTGCAGGTGGCAAGCTTTTTTAATTCCAGACAGCAAGGTAAAGTAATGGGATGCTGGTGTTGTATGTGACTGGCAGGGTATCATTGATGTGGAATCTGCTCTTCCAACCAACTCTTTGGAAGATACAAAATGTCAATTTTCTCCTGTCCAAAGATTCATGGCACCTATTCATCTGGACTGCACTGTGCCTCTGGAGTATTACCTTACAAACAAAGACAGGTGCAGATGGGAGAATCACTGTCTAGCAAACAGAGAACAGCTTAAAAAAATTTTTTTATTAAAAAACCCCAAAGAAAACAATGGGAAGGGGGAGGAGAAAGGAGAGCTCCCTTGTTTGTATCCCATCAGTAAAACCACTGGGTGTGAAATCATGCTGTTTCAGATGTATTACTACTGCTACATACCTGTTTTTGTAGAATTTCCTGTATTCCCTTTAGGAAACCTGATCAGCTTTGCATCTGAGGCCCTTCCTCATTACTCAGCCTTGTGTACCTTGCAATGACTGCTTGTGTAGACAACTCCCTGTGTGTCAGAAAGCAAGCACCCAAGCTTGCATTATACAACAGTTTCAGTGCAGCTTTGTGCTCCTCTAAAATGACATATCCCCACCCCCCACCCCCACCCCTGTAGCTGCTCTCGGAGTTGCACTAATAAACTTCTATTCAGTGCTCAGCTGAGACAGTGAACAAAAGCTTTACTTGTGTGCACAGTATTTACTTAAACTTTTCAGCTTGTCATACCTATCATTTAAACTTTATTATGCAATGCTATTTCCTAGATTTAAATTTAGCCGACATGCAACTTACTGGTTTCTGACAAGGGAGACGAGCAAGTCTTGTTTTGATAAGCTTGTACATAGAGAGTTTCATGCTCGTTTTGTTGCAGGAAAAAGGCAAGGCCTGGGCTTCATCTACAGGAATGGTGAGTACTTCTATTTAACAAATCTTTAACATATTTTAATTTCTGTTCTACTGTCATTGAGGGCTAGTTTTCTCTCTGACAGGGGAGATAAGCCCATTATTTTGTAAGCAATCCCCAGAAGTAGCCTTATTAAATGTAAAGGAAAGGAATCGCCTCAGGTGCAGGATTTTAGCAGCGCAGAGGGTAGCAATACATTTCTGTCGTGGGAAGGCAGATGACGCCAATGCTTTGATGAAAGTGAACAGAGAGGTTTTCCCCTTCTCTCCTAGAAACTGGGAAATGAAATGATATGTCGCCTACCCTTCCCCTAACACTTCATGCGCTCCATGTGGATGGATGAATGGATACAGACAGACAGAAACGTCTGTCATGAGATACGGTAGTGACTACTGTCTTGGATGGCTTTAAAGGCCTATTAGATACATTCATAATGGAGGATAGGCCTATCAACCGAGATTAGGCACGATAGCTCAGGGATAGGCCTTATGCCTCTAAATTAGAGGCAGGGGTCCTTAGGCCCTCCAGCTCCAGTCTGGGCAAAGGTCCACCTTGCTCAGCATTGCCTAGATCAGCTGGCAGTGGCATCCCATGGTTTCAGGCAGGAGTATTCCCCTGCCCTACCTGGAGCTGCTGGTGATCGCACCTGGGACCTTCTGCATACAAGGCAGACACCTTCTTGTCTTGTTTGTGGACTTTGTGGAGGCATCCAGTTTGCTGCTGTGGGAAGCAAGATGCTGGACTTGATGTTCCCTGGCTCTAATCCAGCAGGGTTCTCTTTATGCTTTTTTGGTCCTATGGCATGGTGACTGGAGACTGGGGGGAGTGAAGGAGGTACAGCTAAGCCCTCGGAATTTAGGAAATTCCTTCTAGCATGAAACTGGTGTGATGCTTTCAGCACCAGAAATTACCCCAGTGAGGGAAGAAGTGAGGATGAATCAAGTTATGGGCTTCTATTTAAAGATCAGCATGCTCATCTACTCCTGAACTGTTTGTTCACACAAAAGTGTGATCCTCTCCTCTTCCTAGAAAAGAGCTGAGGTCAATATCTTTATGGAGAATGGTACCTTATGAGCCCTCGTGAAAAAGAATATGTTCAGTGGGAAAGCTTTGATGTGTATGAACAGTACAGAAATAAGGCATGCTTTCCTGAACAACCCCTCCCTCCTATTCAAGTGCTAGTGTTGGAACTAGCCCTTGAATCAGAGGGAGGTATAGCTGACATGGACATGCTGCCAAGTATACATGTACCACTATTGAATCAAAGTACTGGCACAACAGACTGTGTGATGTTACACTGCCAAAGTAGTGATTACGCCTAATTATGAGTGCCTATTTCCTGACACACTGGGCCTTGGGCTTGCATTGTATGATAGCCACCTGCCTCAGAAGGAGGGACTTGGGTGCAATTTGTAAGCACTTTGTATGTAGAAGCCAGGCATAAGCAGTAATTGTAGATCCTGAATCATATTTTTACCCAATTACCTAGTAAATTTAGGATGCCTTGATATTTGTGAGTCATGAATGTGATGCTGAAAATCAGGACTTGCAACTTTAACCTCGTGTTTCTACAAATCACCTGCCAAAGGCACTGTAAGTGTTTGGTTAGATGGTGGTAGTAGCCAGAATTGCCACTTTGTTTCCTGGAGAAGACTGGTCACAGTTATTCATGCTTTATAGTAGTCTTTATTTACTCTGCTTGGGACTGCTTATATACAGCATCCAAAAGCCATGGGTGGGCATACAAATCAATAGAAATCTGAGGTTCTGCCCTCCCTAACAAAAATCCTGGCTATGCCCATGCCAAAAGCTGCTACCATTTTTTTTTGTTTGGGGTTGTCTGGCTGGAGCATATTATTTTCAGTACAGTGGTATCTCAGTTTTCAAACGTCTTGGAAGTCGAACGTTTTGGTTTTCGAATGCCGAAAACCTGGAAGTAACTGCTTCAGTTTTTGAATGCTTTTCAGAAGTTGAACGTGCCACATGGCTTCTGTATTGAGTTTTCCAGAAGTAAATGTTTTGGTTTTCAAACGTTTCGGAAGTCGAATGATCTTCTGGAACAGATTACGTTCGAAAACCGAGATACCACTGTACTGTATTGCCTTCATTGATTACTTATTCATTTCTGGACTTAATTCAAGGTGCTGGTTCTCACATTTAAAGTCCTAAACAGCTTCAAACCACAGTATTGAAATGACCGTCTCCATATATATTGGTACTTTGGTCAACATTTGAGGTCTTGCTTTTTTGACAAGTGAGGACAAAGAGCAGTGCCTTTTCAGTTGTGACACAAATACTATGGATTGCCCTCAGGGGAGCTTGCCAGGACTTAAGTTTGTTTCCTTTCTTATGCCTGATTAAAACACAGTTATTCAGGCAGCGTTTGGGTGATGTTGATGGCTTTGCTGATTCTGCTGGGATTTGCTTTGGGTTATTTTGTGTTTACTTTGCTGATTGCTTCCAGGAAGCCTGTTGAGATACTAGTTCACCTACCTTCACTCCATTTTCAAAGTGTTGCTTCAAGAAAATTAGTTGCTGACCAGGGATTTAGAGAGTGGAAGTTCTGGCCAAATGTTTAAATATTAGCTCTTTCGTTGTGGATTCAAGTAGATATATTCAGAACTAAGATTCAGAGTGGCGGGCACTTTGACATGTGCAAGCTGTGTGAACTTGTGCCAATTCCCTGTGCTGGTTCCTTCCAGTCTGGGCAGGATCCATGTGAGTAGCATCACAGTCCAAAAACCTTGTGTTACATGGTACCTGCTTTTATGGTACATTCATCTCCCCCTTTCTGGTTTAGAACTATGGCATGAAACTCTACATGGAGGAACCTACCATCTGGAAAAGTCTTTAAAGAGTCAACTAAGCAAGTGCAGTGTGGAAAGGGCTGAGATGAAGCATAAATTGACTGTATTTCATTTTCCCTTAATAAAAAAAAATCCCTCAGTTTTTCCACTGCTAACTGTATAATCAATTTGCTCTCCTGCTGGCTTGCTAACTTGCTGTTGGCTTTACTTCAATAATATCTAGCCTGTAATGAGGGAAATGGGAGGCTATAATCACACTGAGGAAAATAAGCAATTGTGTTATAACTTGTGCTTTAGCTTTGTAGAATTTTGCTGCCTTTTTTCATTTAAAAGCTCAATATGTCTTTCCCAGCTCCCAGCCTGCTTTGTTATTAGAAGAAGAAAAAGCAGAGTTTTCCTCAAGCTGCATTAATCATATTGCAGTGATTGGCTGGCTCTAAATGCTTAAATTCTTCTCAGTTTTCTGCAGCTATAAGCCCTACCGGGTTCCCTCTCTCCTTCTTTCTTGAACTTTTATCATTAAATTGTTTCAGAATCAAACTGTAGTGAAGATGCATTTCAAGTATGGAAGCCTGCATGAGTAATGCACCATAATTTTCTTTCATGATGTAAAATTGCCAGCCCGAGTATATTTTAGTTGTTAAATTATCCTACTAGAAGTCTTGGAGAGATTACAGAGAAAATAATATGCCATAATAACTGCTGAGTTTGTTTTTCCTTGCCTTCAGCATGACTAGAAATTATACCCTCTATTATGGGTGTGTTCACTCACTCAGTTCTAATTCCACATTTTTTCCAACACCTTGGATATACTAGATACTAGTTAAACATACAAGATAAACAAAGATTATCTTTACCCACAGTGTTGCCAGACAAAAAGCTCTTCTTAGCAAGCTGTCCCCACCCCTCCATTTCTATTTCTGCTTCTCCTCAAATCTTACATTTTTAGAAACATACAATATGCCTGGTAGAACTGTATATAAAAATAGATGTGATTTTTGTTGGTGCAAAATTAAATATGCCATACACTTGTTTGCTATGTGCTGTCTTTGATTTCAGAACTGAGTGGACAAGCAATCTGTTTGTGATCTGTTTTTCTATACATTTTTTTTCTGGTTTAAAACAAGCAGAAAAGGAGGAGAGAAGGTTAACATTAATATTTTAAATTTACTGTGTCATTTTTATAATGTGCAGGCAGTATTTTGTATAACAGCGATGGGGTTGAGCAGGGGAGTAACACACCTCAGAGATCATTTACTAAATGTAAAGTGATAGGCATTACTGACATTTCATTCTCACTTCTCTGAAAATTAATAATATGCATGTTGATACAATGTATAGTGGCTATTCAGAAAAAAGTAATTGCATTGTAGTAATGAATTAAAAGTGCCTCTTAAATCCTTGTTTTAAACTTCCTGGAGGAGACGGGAACCCACTTTCACTTGATTCTCATGGTCTCAGTAACTTAAATTCAGCTGCCTTTTCTTTGTCATGGAAAAGACTAAAATCTGCAATTGGAGAGCCAGTGTGGTGTAGTGGTTAAGAGCTGTAGTCTCGTAATCTGGGGAACCAGGTTCGCGTCTCCGCTCCTCCACATGCAGCTGCTGGGTGACCTTGGGCCAGTCACACTCCTTTGAAGTCTCTCAGCCCCACTCACCTCACAGAGTGTTTGTTGTGGGGGAGGAAGGGAAAGGAGAATGTTAGCCGCTTTGAGACTCCTTAAAGGGAGTGAAAGGCGGGACATCAAATCCAAACTCTCAATCCAGGAAACTGGGAAAGAGGTGAGTAAAGTCTCCCTGTGCTTGATGAAAAAACTGTACAAAATAACAGATGTTCACAGCACAATCCTTTACGTTTCTACCAAAAACTGAGTAAAAAGGGACTTATTCTCAACCCAAGTAAGAAAATATAATTGCAGAATTATTGTGCAACTTCTGCAGGTTGCAAAACTGTGATATTAGAAATACTGTAACGAAACCACCGCCCTTCATCTAAAGGGCATTGGAAGGAGTTGAATGTCAACATAAACATAACTTTAGGAACATGCTGGCCATCACAAAGCCCTCATAATGCCCCACATTGATATATCCAGTGGTGTAGTGATCTGGGGTTACAGCAAGGTTGAAGACCCTTACTATTTCTGCAGCAGGGTTCCTGTCTCCAGTGTCCAAGAGCCATACAATTAGCATGAAATTGGAGGTTTTGGGGCAATGAGAAGAAGGCTTCTCACCTCTTGTGCTGACTGGAGGCAATCAGAGAGAAAGGAGGTAAGCATTGGCTCCTAGGGTCATTCTGGAGAAGGCATGCAGGAAGAACACTGAGGTAAAGTTGTTTTGTATGTTCCAAGGCACTCTAGAACCAGAAGGTGCTTCAGTTTCAAGAGAATGGTGTGCAAGTTCTGCTATGCACAACAGAACTTCAAGGAAAACACAACTTAAGTCACTCTAGAAGAAGATATTAGATGAACTCCAAATCATTTGTTCATGCACATGCACAGAAAATAGTAGATCTAGTTGAAAGGCAACATATGGAGATTGGCCATTGCATTGCATCTATTATTATTATTATTATTATTATTATTATTATTTATTATTATACTATGAGATTGTATAATATCAGAAGGGAATATGGCCCTGGCTATGAAGACGTGATCCTGCACTTCTGAAATTGCTACGATTCTGTTGCATATATCTTAGTTTTAAAGGGGCCAAATGTGCCCCGCTCTATCTGGCCCTCAGGACTCCCCCCAAACCATACCGCTCCCCAGGCCGCATCTGTTACTGGCCCTGTTCTGCATCCTCTTTAAGTGTGTTCTTGAACTGTGATGATGCCTCTTGTCTGCATGGATGGTGAGATGGGTGTGTAGAAACCTCTTAACTTTTGTGGGGGTGGAATGCAGCCTACTGTACAAAGGTAAGTCTCACATTGGTTGCTCTGCCAACTTTTTCCTTTGGCCACACCCACCAGTGGCATGAGGCCCCTTCAGAAGGTTTTCCATGAGGCAATGTGGCCCTCAGGCAGAGAAGTGCTGCTTTAAAGTATCTGCAGCCAGACATGCTGGTCAGGCTTCTCTATCCCAAATGGCTGTTCCGTATAACCCAAGAGGTTCAGCCTGGATTCTAGTAACCCCCTGTGTTCCATTGACCCCTTATTCTAGCACCCCATTTGCTGAAACTTCAGGGTCTGGCATAGCTCCACCATTCATAGAGCTCATTGGTTTCCTCTGATGTGCCCTAGCTAAACATGTTGCCAGGCCAGGCTAGCAAAAGTTTAGCTTAGGCCTTGCCTATCTAACTCATTGGTGGATGTGGGTGGTGCTGTGGTCTAAACCACTGAGCCTCTTGGGCTTGCCGATCAGAAGGTTGGTGGTTCGAATCCCTGTGACGGGGTGAGCTCCCGTTGCTCGGTCCCTGCTCCTGTCTACCTAGCAGTTCGAAAACACGCCAGAAAGTGCAAGTAGATAAATAGGTACCGCTCTGGCGGGAAGGTAAATGGTTTTTCCATGCACTGCTCTGGTTTTGCCTGAAGCAGCTTAGTTATGCTGGTCACATGACCTGGAAAAACTGTCTGTGGACAAATGCCGGCTCCCTCGGCTTATAAAGCAAGATGAGCACCGCAACCCCAGAGTCGTTCGCGGCTGGACTTAACTGTCAAGGGTCCTTTACCTTTATCTAACTCATTACTTGCACTCAGCCTGCTTGGTTCTCTGCTTGTTTACCACCACTGGATACCTGTTTGCTTGGGTCTTCTACATCAGCTTTCTTTGAACATCCTTTTTCTAATTGACGCCTCTGCTGGCAGTCCTTGCAGCCACTCTACCCTGCCTGGAGTGCTGAGCTTTGGAAAAGGCTTGATGACAGAACTGCAGAGCCGGAAGCTAATTGTTCTTTTGCCTTGAGGCTGTCTACACACTATACACCTTTGGAAGCCTATTCAACAAACTACTGTGACCTTAACTATTTGAGGGAAAGAATTTGTTCTGAATCTGCTTTAAAGGTATAATGTGTACACAACTTTAGTAGTAGCAGCCCAATCTCCAGAAATCAATGAATTTTGTTTAAAAGATGTTTAGTATATATTGCGAAATGAAATAAAAACAAGAACTGTTACGAACATCTCAACTGTCTTTCCAGTATTTGCCCACAAGAGCATTCATGATAACATAAATGAAAGGACAGTCCACTGTCAGCACTACGCCCCTGGCTGTGGAAATGCATGTCTTCCTTCATACCTGAGATTCTCCCAACATGCATACTAGAGCATAGTGAAGATAGTGAAGAGCAACTGTGAAGTTGCTCAAACAAATTGCAGTTTGGCAATTAAAATAAGGTTATCATTTGTTGCTTTCTTTTCTGACCTCAGCGAGATTGTCTGTTTAGGAAACTGGGAAGGGTGAAAAATGTGCTTTTCCAAGATTTTTTTTTAAAAACTCTTGCTTGACTTAAAGTGATACAAAATGTAATCCATTTTTTACAGATGAATTTTCATGTTGCCCTTTTTCCTTTGCAATGGAAAATGGCCATGTGAAGCTCCTCTTCCTCACTGCCTGTTTTGTCTCTCTGCTTCCTAAACTGCATACACACCACTAAAGCATATTTAAAGCACATGATTTCTCACAGAATCCTGGGAGTTGGAGTTTGTAAAGGGTGCTGGTAATGGTAGCTCTGTTAATGGTAAACTACGGTCCCCATGATTCTTTGGGGAAAACAATGTCCTTTAAATGTATGGTGTGTTTACAGCTGTAATTGTGCAGCTCTTCTACTGAATTCCATCATGGCAGGTTAGTTCATGCTGCAGAAGTGCATGCTCAAAATACTTTCTCTAAGAAACCAAATTTATTTTTATGATTATTTTGTATCTTAGCATGTTGTCAGAGGAAAAACCCAATGTGCTACATAAAAGCAGAAGGAAAGTCATTTATTTATTGGGGGTTTGTTTTTCTGATACATGGAGTTTTGTTTGTTCCATTGCAAAATATGTATCCAGTCTCAATGCTGTTTAAGAAAAATCTAATTTGTGTGATGTTGTTTTTCTGCAATGGTTACAGTGCTGTTCTTCATTTCTTAATGGAATTTTAAGAGAACTCATGCCATATGGCAACTTCACAATCAATTATTTTGGTCATCTTTTAAAGATAGTATCTCATTATTTTTTCCCAAGTAGAAGTTCCTGTGTTCATCTACCAACAATTTTATTGGGTGGGAGGGGGGGATCCTGGTAACATGAATAGATTTCTGAGTCTGGGCAGTCTAAAATGCAAAGACACTGATTAGCTGGTGTGACAATATTCTGCTGCCAGCCCATATATAAGCCCATATATACTTTTTTGCTGTTGGAAATGGGATTATGGCTTGAATATAAAGGATTTCTTATCCATGCAATTTGATGGTAGGAAATATTAAAATAAACTGCAAAGTCAATTTCCAGATTGTTCTAGGGAGGAAATGAAAGTAGGGCTGAATACGCTTCAGATTGCAGGTTAGTGTTTTAAAAAGAAAGCCCTGAGCTTGCTGAAATAGAACCAATGCTTACGCTTTTCTGTGCTATTTTCTGTTGTTACACTGAATATAGCACTTTTCCTATTTATTTTTAAACATAACTGTTAAGTTACCGAGCAGTGGAATTTAAACTCAAGTTTGACTGGCTGAAGAGAAGCTCGGAGCAAGGGTAGTGCTGAGGTAAAATCCTGGGACCAGAAGGAAAACAGTAAACATCATATCCTGAAAAACTCTTCCATAAATAAAAATGGTATTTAAGAAATATTTTAGAAGACTTTTTTGGGGGAGGGGCACTCTAATTTGATAGCCTGGCTTTCTTGAGATTTAAGCACGTGTGACTTTCAGCCTGAGCTTCCTCTTCTTGGGTATTTAAGACCTACTGTATTTTTCGCTCTATTAGACACACCTAGTTTTTAGGGGAGGAAAACAAGAAATAAAAAAGCAACGCAAAGCATCTTGAGCTAAGAGGGAGCGCTCCTCCATCTTTGCTCAGGAGGCCTTGTGGGGCTATCCTTGAAGCCGGAAGAGCAAGTGGGATCAGTGCGCACCAATCCCTCTTGTCCTCCTGGCTTCAGTGAAAGCAAGCCTACTGGCTTTCCTCCCCACCTCCCGCAAGAGCCGTGCTCCCTCCTCGGGGAAAAGGCCCCAAGAACCACACACACGCTCCACGCGGCTCTTTAAAGGGAGCGCTGAGCAGAGCTTCCCGCCTGCATTTGCTCCATAAGACGCACACACATTTCCCCTTACTTTTTAGGAGGGGAAAAGTGCGTCTTATAGAGCAAAAAATACGGTATTTCAAAGTAAGTCCAACTATATTCATTGGAACTTGCTTACAGGTAACTGTGTGAAGCATTAATTGGGTTTGTATTATCTCAGCCTTGGGCTGAAATCCTATACTTGCTTACTGGGAGCAAGATCTGCTGAACTCAATGGGACTTACTTTTGCATAGGCATGAATAGGATTATTCCCTAATGGTTTCTGCCATCGAGAAGTAGAATCTTGAAACTGGAGGAAATTCTTTATCCCATCTGGTGGCATTTTACTTTGGAGGGGAGGTACATGCCCCCAACCACGGTGTAATTTGGCTTTGATTGACTTTTTACCCAATATGCCCATTTTAAATCTGTAAGCTCCTTATGCGGGACACATTGGTTTCTTTAGATGCCCTTTTTATTATTTAATGGTGAGATACTGAAGGCACAACTGCAGACGATTGCAACAAGAAAGAAAAGCCTGAGCTCCAGCTTATTCTGAGTTTTTGCCTGCCTGAGCTTCTCTGCAAATTTTGGCTACTTGTTAATATTCTTCCTTCATGATTTCCACTTACTTAATTCATTATTTATTTATTAAATTTAGACCCTGCCCTTACTTGCAAAGGAATCCTGGGCCGCTGGGTGGCAAACACTTCCATCAAAAAATGATCATGGACACAAATCCTATAATGGCTTGACTTCAGCAACTGAAAGCCAGCACAAACAAAAAGCTATTCAGGGCTCTCCCATTTAATTCTCTAAAGTATTTACCATATCTCTCAGGGGAAGATCACACATAGCATGTCATATGCAGTACTTGAAACTTCCTTGAAACCAGTGTGCCAAAGAGAACTGATTTTCCAGGAGCAAATCCAAAGTTCATTTGGACTGTAGGAGACCACAGAACGGTTCTTTGGATCCTAGCCTTTGTTTCTAATATAGTCAACACATCCCCTCCATCATTTCAGAATCTGTAGGCCTTTCCCACTGTTCTCTTATTTTTGTGAAGCACTTATCTGTAATGGACATTGGCTTTGTAAGAGTTAGATTAGTTTTAAGTTTTGCTTTCACTTCAAAACGTTTTGAGAAATAATGTCTGGCAAGGCAAGGCAAAACAATATCCACATAAGCTGCCAATTTAACCAATACCCCTTTCATCCTTAGTCCTTTTATCTCATCTGTGTTTAGACTTGTCTCAAGCTGGGATCCATACCAAACAAAAACAATAAGGGAGAACCCCTCTGTCTACACAGAGTACAAGGCTGAGCACATATACTACTGGTAATTAAGGAGCCTTTGGAGACTGCATCTAGTGGAGATAATTAGAGTATGCCCATAAGTGGAGAACAGCCTATTTAAATATAAAGCACTACTCCACTGTGTCCAAGACTTAAGTCTGCAAGCAGGAAACCAACTGCTGCTTGTCTACTGCTTCAACACAAATGATCCTTCCTTTCCACCCCATTCTGAAATGCCATTGCCTCTGTTTTTGGCTATTGTAAACCATTGTGTACACAGGCAGACTGCTTGACCCATTGGAGCAGATGGGAATTAGATAGCCTAACTGTGCACAGGATTACAGTGTGGTGTAGTGGCTAAGAGCAGTAGATTTGTAATCTGGAGAACTGGGTTCGTGTCCGCTCCTCCACATGCAGCTGCTGGGTGACCTTGGGCTAGTCACACTCCTTTGAAGTCTCTCAGCCCCACCCACCTCACAGAGTGTTTGTTGTGGGGGAGGAAGGGAAAGGAGAATGTTAGCTGCTTCGAGACTCCTTCGGGTAGTGATAAAGCAGGATATCAAATCCAAACTCTTCTTCTTCCTCCTTGAGTCAAGGCACCATTGTACTTTATCTTTCTTGTTGGGTAGTAAACTCAGTGGTTGGTTGGCCTTTGCCCTCTAACAAGTAAGTACTATTTACAGTAATATTTGCAGCACCAAAGACTAATTCAGTGCCTAGAAGGATTACATTAGAATGCAAATTCAATAAAAACATCAATAACAATATGAAACATAGCTCAGGATTAATGAGGAATAAGCCCAATGATCAGTGAAAGAAAATGCACATGCAACACAAACCAGAAGAACAGAGTGTGCATGTGTAAAAATATCTTCATACATACATTGAGATTTCTCCTTCGCTTTCCCCAGAGCAGCTCCCAGCAGTAAATCAGTAAATGCTGAAGAGTAGTTTGCTGCTAGGTGCTGCCGCAGGGCAAGTCCGGAAGAAAGTCCCTGTGACGGAACAGTCAGATCTTTTGCACATTTGTTCTCAGGAGTTCTGCATTGTGACTTTTGCAAACTTTACAGTAAAATATAACCAATCACAGTTAACTGGAAGTTTAGAAGTTACATAGAAGAAAACTATGAGAGGGCAAAAAAATGGCATATATGTCAACGATCTTTTAAAAAGCTAAGGCGCTGTGGGTTAAACCACAGAGCCTAGGACTTGCCGACCAGAAGGTCGGCGGTTTGAATCCCTGCGACAGGGTGAGCTCCCGTTGCTCGGTCCCTGCTCCTGCCAACCTAGCAGTTCAAAAGCATGTCAAAGTGCAAGTAGATAAATACGGTAGTGAAATATACTCAGAGTCGCAAAGTGATTTCATGCTCTTTATTCAGCTCATAGTGGTGAGGAGGAAATGAATGTCCCCTCAAAGTATCTGCTTTATATACATTATTTACACAATGGGCTGCACATGATTGGCTAATTCCAGAATTCTACTGTAAGCCAATCAGGTTGTGGATTCACTTCAATCTGGAGCATGATTGGGTGGTTCCTGCCAACCAATCATACTGCTGCATTGTTCTAGGACCAATCAGACTGCTGCATTCTGAATCCTATTGTTCTAGGACCAATCAGACTGCTGCCTTTTGGATCCTATTGTTCTAGGACCAATCAGACTGCTGCAGTTTGGATCCTATTTGACTCAGTACATAACAGGTAGGTACCACTCTGGCGGGAAGGTAAACGGCGTTTCCACGCACTGCTCTGGTTCGCCAGAAGCGGCTTTGTCATGCTGGCCACATGACTCGGAAGCTGTACGCCGGCTCTCTCGGCCAGTAAAGCGAGATGAGTGCTGCAACCCCAGAGTCGGTCATGACTGGACCTAACGGTCAGGGGTCCCTTTACCTTTACAGTTTAAAAAAAAATGTTGAAGGAGGTATTTTCCAATCTGTATGCGTTATTGTGCAACTTAAACCTACATGGTATAAGTTTTCAGAGAAAGTAAATGAAAGTAGTTGGCAGGGAAATTTCTGAACAAGCATGGGGGGGGGGGGATTCTTTAACCAGGGACCAGTAAGATTTGCTTGTGTATATATAGAAGACAATAATTATGAATAGATTTATCAGTGGTACATGAAAACACATAGATTAAGTAAAATATGTACTGTAACGGATGAGATTATAAATGTTGGAGGTGTAGATCACCAAGGGCATATGTGCAACATGTTTGGTGGTCATACTCATTGATTAAAATATTTTCATTGATGGTCCATTATGCTATTATCTTCAGATCTTATGACAGTTTTGTTAGGATATTTGGCTGAACCACTCAAGGATAAAAAGTTGATATGGAATTTAATAGTTGCTGCCCACATACTAGTGGCAAATAAGTGGAAGAACAGATTGCCACCAATGATGAAAGGAGGATTACTTATTATTAGTAGGTTTGTTTTTTTACATTTTATACTGCCCTCCATCCACAGATCTTGGGGCTGTTCACAACATAAAAATACAAGATAACAAAACACAAAACAAGAATAAAAGCAAACCAATATCTTCCTCACCCTCCTCAATTTATGAAAAGCACATATCTAATGTGGTGTAGAAGTTAGAGTGTTGGAGTAGAATGTGGGAGACCAGGAGTCACGTCTCCATTCAGCCATGAAGGACACTGGGTGACCTTGGCCAGTCAGTCACCCTCAGCCTAACCTACCTCACTGGCTTCTTGTGAGGATAAAATGGGGAGAACTATGTACTCCACCTTGGGCTCCTTGGAGGAAAAGATGGGATATAAATGCAAGAAATAAATGGTGAGTATAATAGTTTTCCCACGTTGTAAATTAAAATATTAAAATTTATTGGAATGTTAATATTTGTTTTTATAGATTTGCATGTAGAGAAAGATGCATTATTATTGGCACATGTGCCCATATATTTATGTATATAAATGTCTGAATTTAAATTAAATTAAAAAAGAAAAGAAAAGGACATGTTTCATTCGGGGGGGTGGGGCGGGGTGGGGTGAGTGTTTGTAAATCACATTGCTGTGGAGAACAGAGTTATTTAAACCCATCTGCCTAGTCCAGTGCCTGACAGGGATGCAAATCGTATCCAGACTGGCATGTCCTCTCTAGAAGGTTGGCCAAGGATGAATGTGACTCTTGGGCCAAAAAAGATTGCCAGTCCCACCTCCCTCTACTTTTCTTGGTTTGATAGCAAGGAAGCAAGTGGGTATCCGTAATATTGAACATGGTACATTAAGTACAGTATATGTGGATGTGATAGATGCAGATGAGCAAACTTTTTCTCCCAACCACCTGAAAAACATATTATTTATTTTTCTGCATTCTGCTCTAAGACTACAGCCCTGACAGCTGGACAATGAGCTGCATGTATAACCATAAATAAAGCAGAGCCAGAAATATTACCGCTTACTGAATTTCATTGTGAAAAGCATTGGTCAGAAAAAACAAACATTTGTCATATTCGGCCAGCAGACTATGCAGATTCTGCAGCGAGCTGCATTGTGGCATGCATTTAAATATGATTATTTATTATAATAATCTACCTTTGAGTTCTAAAACAAACCCAACAGGGAAAAATTATCAACAGAATGTTATATATGGGAATACGTGCTGTATCCTGTGTGCTTTTAGCCCAAGGGGGCACACACAGCTGGAAAATACAAAAAAAGTAAAACATACAAAAACAGTGTATACAAAATCAAGACACCTCCAGTGTTTGTGGTGCTCAAAGTGTGCCCTAGATGGGGCTGGAGAGTTCTAGCTTCCTGCAGTGCACCCTACAATAAGTTGTAGCTTCACGGTATATTATAAAAACTAATAGTAATGTGCTGTGATTGAAGGTGGATTAACACCACATCAAACACCCTTCCACATTCAGTAGGCCTTCAGCTGGTGAACCTTCTGTTTAGGTTTGTGCCCTAGAAGATAAAGCAGGACAGAAATATAGCAACAAATCAACAATAAAACAATGGAAGTATAGCATGTAAAAAAACAGCATTTAAATACCGGTAAATCAGGGACTAGGAGGTGGGACCACTGTGTTCAATGGGGCTTAATTTCTAGCGAGTTTCAGATTTCAGCACAAATGTTACCAGGAGGCTAATTTTGCTGGCTCTGTGATGGGGAAAATACCTTTTGGGTACCATGTACGTAACAAGATCAAATCCTGCAACAACAGCTTTGTCCAAACTATTATTGGCAAGAATGTTTGTTTATTTGTTTGTTTATTGTTGTTGTTTCAACTAATGTGGTCATAGCAACCACTGAAAAAAAGTACATTCTATACAATATATAGATAGATAGACAGAGACACACACATGATATAAATAGGTTTTTATATTTCATTCCTAATTAAATTTTTACAGTCCACCATGTTATTTTCATTCTCCTCAATTTTGGAGAAGTAACTGCCAATTTTGCAACTTTGTCAAAACCAGACAACAACTGTGTGATTTTCACTTGGTCATCTGCATCAGGTATCTTACAGAACAATTCAAGGATAAACTTAGTTCTTAGTTCAGAATACAGAGAACATAATGGTATAGATCTTCCGCTTAGGTACCACGTATACGACGACGCTATTACGCTGCAATTTTCCTATAGCATCCTTCTATATATTGTGATGGCATAATCTGAAAACACAAAGCCAGAAAGGCTTTCCTAAATGAACAGAGTGGTAAATCATATAGATCAGGGGTAGGCAACCTAAGGCCCGTGGGCCAGATGTGGCCCAATCGCCTTCTCAGTCCGGCCCACGGATGTGTTTTTACATGAGAAGAATGTGTCCTTTTATTTAAAATGCATCTCTTGGTTATTTGTGGGGCATAGGAATTCGTTCATTCCCCCCCCCCCAAAAAAAAAGTCTGGCCCACCACATGATTTGAGGGACGGTGGACCGACCCACAGCTGAAAAAGGTTGCTGACCCGTGATATAGATAATTCTCAAAACCATGTGTTATTTTAATTAAATGCACTGTGGAAAGAACAATGGTTTCTGGATTGCCTGTTATTGGCAAGAATGGCTACTGCTAATGTTGAAGCATTGTTCAGGGTACTGGTGTCCTTCAAACATAATCAGGTGCATAGAAGCTGATTCATGAGCAGATCCCATTTGGCTGGGGGCAGTGTTTGTACCTGAGGCTAGAATGACTATTGCTGATGTAGCAGCAGCACCCATGCTATTAATTTCCTTTAAACATTGGGGCCACTTATTCAAGAGTATCTTTCACTTGCCTGGGGGCAATGTCTATACCTGAACCAGTATGGGATCTGCTCAAAAAAACATTGTGTTTCCTTTGTAATTACAATTTTGGTGCACTGCAATCCTAATCTCATTTACCTGGGAGTAAACCCCATTGAATTCAAAATGACTAACTTCTAGAAAGACTTAGCACCTTAATTTAAATGACAAAAAAACCTTGGAAAAGTGGTGCTGTGGTAACTTTGGAACAATGACTGCATATTTAAGGGACCCAAATAATGACTGGAAGGAGGCAAATCTGATATGAAAACAACCTCTATTTCCAATCCTAGGTAGATTTACTACATTTACAATAATTTCCTTAGAACTTCAGTGTACCAAAGCTAAGTACTTTTATCTCCAACTGATTTCAGTATTCAGAAGTTAATTATATGTCTTCAAATAGTTCAGGGTGACATCTGTGTGGTTTTCTTATTTTATGCTCATAACTCTGTTTGATAGGTTTGACTTAAGAGTAATTTGGCCAAGACCACATGGTAAGTTTTGCAGCAGAGCAGAAATACAAATCTAGGTCATCCTGGTCCAAGGTTCAGTGTTCTGTCCACTCTACCACTGGCTCTTACTTCCAAATAATGAATAGGATTTAAATCAAGGATATGGGTATATAAGAGAGACTTTGCAGCTTGAACATTTTACTGCTGTAATTTGCACTTTTCAAATGCACAACTAAAATGCACCATGATTTGCATTGCACTGCAGTGAATTCTGTGATCAAAATTCTAAAATACATATATATATAAATCCAACCTTTGAATTCTGCTAGTAGTGTGTTTAGGATTTGAACATAAGGATAAAACTGACAGTGACTATTCTAAGAAATATATTTAATATCTTGATTCAGTGCATATTTGCATATTTGCATCCTGTTTCTGATATCCTACAACAGGAAACAGTAGAACATCCTGTTTCTGAAAGACCAAAACAATTTTGTAGACTATTAAAAAGGTAATTTAAATCTATACTTTCTGCTTATACAGAATCAGTTGAAAGAAAGTACTGGGGCAAGGATATGGACATAAGGAACATGATGATATTTGAGAATGATAGGAAATCATTCTACTGAATGCATTTCTTTCTAAATTAAAATATGCCTCACAGTGAAAAAGTTTTTAAAAATCAGCTGGAGAGGAACAATTCAATGTCTCATGGGCTAACTAGCTTTAACTGCAAAACTGAAATCCTGATTGTAAAAGTTGCTGCTCGTATATGTACTTTTTCGGGATTATGATTTATGGCTGCTAGTGGACTCCATCCTAAGAACTTATTTGGTCAGGACAGTTGTACCTTGGAAGTCAAACGGAATCCATTCTGGAAGTTTGTTTGAATTCAAAACATTTAAAAACTAAATCGAAGGTCCTGCAGCCAATCGGAAGTCGTGGAAGCCCCGTCAGATGTTCGGCTTCCAAAAATAGTTCTCAAACCAGAACATTCACTTCCTGGGTTGCAACGTTCGGGAGCCAAAACGTTTGGGAACTAAGCTGTTCAAAAACCAAAGTACAACTGTATATTCAAAGCCCAAACATTTCACTCAGGGATGCAGACAGTCCAGCTGTTTAAATTGGGATTAGGACAAGGAAAAACCCAAGGCAATTCCTTGATTTCTGGAACCATGCAAAATTGCTGTTGCTGTTATGACAAGCCATAAACTTTTACCTTGAAAGCTTTGACCAGAAGAAGGAGGCCTAGGGATTTTTGAATGACCGTTGAAAGCAGTGTAAGTGCCAGCACAACAGTACAAACACTGCCAGAGACCCTTCGGTTTTACCTGTGGAAAACTCTGCTGGCATAGGTGTCCAGCTGGCAGTGCACACCAGCTGTGGAGTTGAAATGGGGTGTTTGGGTGGGGTGTCAGAGGAGGCCACAAATCCACATGGGATCCTAAGCCCCATTTCTCCCAGCTACCACCACTCCCTCAAACAGATTCCAAAAACTACACAAGCCCTGGTGTGTTTAATTTTTTAAAAACCAAAAAGAAGAATGGAAGGCACTTAACGCGAGAAAATAAGAGAAATCTGTTCCAAAATATTTATTGTCATTGTAATTACCATAATGTCAAAATAGAAGTCTCAACACTATTTTTTTCCATTGTTCCAACAACAAATATTGCCTCTGAAGAAGAAAAAGTTTTTTCACACGCATTGGGTGTTTACAACCACAGTGAACTTCAGGGGGCACTTTGAAAACCTACTTTCAATCATTTTGGGGGTAATCAATTTCTTCCCCCCTCCTATCCTGCCCATAGCTAACCAGCAGGTCTTTGGACATGGTAGTTTGCTATAATAATAATAATAATTTATTATTTATACCCTGCCCATCTGGCTGAGTTTCTCCAGCCACTCTGGGTGGCTTCCAATCAAGTGTTAAAAACAATACAGCATTAAATATTTAAAACTTCCCTAAACAGGGCTGCCTTCAGATGTCTCTTAAAGATAAGATAGCTGCTTATTTCCTTCACATCTGAAGGGAGGGCATTCCACAGGGTGGGCGCCACTACCGAGAAGGCCCTCTGTCTGGTTCCCTGTAACCTCACTTCTCGCAATGAGGGAACTGCCAGAAGGCCCTCGGCGCTGGATCTCAGTGTCCGGGCTGAACGATGGGGGTGGAGACGCTCCTTCAGGTATACTGGACCGAGGCCGTTTAGGGCTTTAAAGGTCAGCACCAACACTTTGAATTGTGCTCGGAAACGTACTGGGAGCCAATGTAGGTCTTTCAGGACCGGTGTTATGTGGTGTCAGCAGCCACTCCCAGTCACCAGTCTAGCTGCCGCATTCTGGATTAATTGCAGTTTCCGGGTCACCTTCAAAGGTAGCCCCACGTAGAGCGCATTGCAGTAGTCCAAGCAGGAGATAAATAAAGCATGCACCACTCTGGCAAGACAGTCCGCAGGCAGGCTATGGATTATCACCCCCCCCACACACACACACAATACAGTGTTAGGGTTTTCTTTTTTTGCTGCCTTTCCAAAAAATGCTCAAGATGATGTACAAGAAATACCTGCAATACCTGTAATAATGTATTTAAAAAATAACTCAGGTAAATGCTATGGCTAGGATCCAAAGAACTGGCCAGTTTGTACCCAAAGACTTTGAACCTGTGTTTCTTGAAAAGCACTGCAACCACCCCCTCAGCTCTGCATGGTGAACTGCCTTTGAAACTGAGAGGAATTTCAAAAGGAGATTGTAAAATGGGAGGGTGTGTGCATGCATTTCAAAACAACCTGAATTAAGCAAGCCCTTGAGTGCATCCAAGTAGCTATGTGAATCCCATTTTATAAGTAGTGTAACATCTGTCTACACACTATACATTTTAAATATTTTAAAGCACATTCCCTACTCCAAAATAATCATCATCATTAAAAGGTAAAGGTAAAGGTACCCCTGCCCATACGGGCCAGTCTTGACAGACTCTGGGGTTGTGCGCCCATCTCACTTAAGAGGCCAGGGGCCAGCGCTGTCCGGAGACACTTCTGGGTCACGTGGCCAGCGTGACATCGCTGCTCTGGCGAGCCAGAGCCGCACACGGAAACGCCGTTTACCTTCCCGCTGGTAAGCGGTCCCTATTTATCTACTTGCACCCGGAGGTGCTTTCGAACTGCTAGGTTGGCAGGCGCTGGGACCGAGCAGCGGGAGCACACCCCGCCGCAGGGATTCGAACCGCCGACCTTTCGATCGGCAAGTCCTAGGCGCTGAGACTTTAACCCACAGCGCCACCTGCGTCCCTATCATCATCATTACCATCCTGGAAATGGTAGTTTGTTAAGGGTGCTGGGAATGGTAGCTCTGAGAAGGCTAAACAAGGGTTCCCAGGGTTCTTGAGTAGGAGAATGTGCATTAAAGGCCTGATAGTTTTTTTTCCTGGTCTTCAGGTGATAATGCTTATGAAGCCAAAATGGCCAAATTCACACAGAAGTATTGGCAGCCTTGGTGACCCCCCCCTTTTTTTTGAAGAAGTACAGAAGATATTTAGGAAGAGGGAGGCACAAGCAGGGGACGCCCCACTGAACAGCCAAAGAAGAACTGAGCATGTCAGTGGTCATTAAATGCTGGCTGACGGGTCCACAGTAGCAGGGGAAATGTTTGGGACCTACTGGCTTAGTGTGTTTTCTGAACCAGGGTGCATGGCTAAAATCTCAACTCAGAAAGCATGAGCTGTATCCAAGAACAAACCTTCATCTCTGTCAGGGCTGGCCTGCCCATGAGGCAGAACTTGGGGGGTGGGATCCTGTGCAAAGGTGTCCCGCTCCTGCCACCACTGCTGGCAGTCATGTGACAGTGGCTTCTGGCAAGATCTCATGAGCGTTCCATGTGATTTGGCCGGAAGCCGCCACTGTGCAACCCCAGTAAGCAATGCTTGGACATGTTTGTATGGTCTTGCAAACCAGGCCAATTACTTCCAGTCCATACTGGTGGCCCGTTTAAACCTATTCACTTGCATGCATATTGAATACATTTTTTAAAAATTGCATGCCAGATATCTGGGGATTCCAGAAGTGAAAAGCCTTACCTTTTACTTCAGAGGAGGACTAGTGAGTTCCCTAGTTCTCAGAGTGGAGTTCAGCTACTCAGCTCATCGTGACCTTCCCAGACAGCCATAGACCCAACAAATCATTTCCTACCGCCTTTATATCAGCTACCATGGCCCTGCTGTGACTTCCCTCCAAGAAGCAGAAACCTCTTTTTGCTTCCACATTCAGGTTTGCCTTTGGGAGTGAAGTCCCAGGTTTCCCTAAGTTCTGCTTCTCGTCTGTATAAAGTTCATTTTGTTCTTGGCTTTTCTTCCATCGAGAAAGAAGAGGTTTCCAAGCACCTGCTATGCTTCTGTCTTCTCTTTCCCTCCCACTCTTTGTTCAGCCACAGACAGTGTGAGTGTGTTGGGCGGCCAGTCACCATGGCACATCACTTTGGGCCTGACCATGCACACTTCCAGTTGGGCTGATGCAGTGTTAACCAACTGCTTCACACATGACGTAAAACCCAAGAGCAGGGACTCCTGCATTTGATATGAACTCTCATTTTCATCCCCCATTAGCCACAGGCTCAGGTAACACATGCACACTAAGGATACCCTGTAATATTTTGTTCCTTCCTTCTAATAGCAAACTCAGGTGAAGAGTGTGGATCGGGACTGTAACGAACACAAGGCCATTGAGAAACAAGAGGGAAGTATCTGAATGCTAGGGCTGTGTGTGTGTGTCCTGTGTGCATGTATGTATCTCCAGTGCAGGAAACCTTCTCATAACAGCCCAGTGAAAACAGAGCATGCTCAGTAGCCAGAATGCAGAGTTATAGAAAAGGAAAACAGAATGGAGGGAGGAGTGAAATGCCCCCTTGTAGGAAATGGCTGTTGGGATACTGCCAGGGAGACATCAGCCATCAAGGCCCCACGTCAATTCCGGACGATCCATCAATCTCCCATAGACACGCAGTATCATTCAATTAGCGACACGAGCTCCAGAAATAGCTTGCCACATTCCAGAGCTGGTGCACGCTCTATCAGCAGAATTCGCACAGCGAAAGATGCACGCAGGAGAGCATTATTTACAACTTTATTCAGCATTGGTCAGAACAAAGAAAACATGACTGCCTGCTTCAATGTCTCAGGCACAGAGAGAAAGCGAAAGCAAAGACACAACAGAAACATCCTGTGAACAGGAAATACGCAGGCTGTGACACAAACATCCTGCTCCCTTTTAAGGTGGAACGGAAATATCCTAACAATGGCCTGCTGGAACTCTGAAGCAAAGCATTTCTTGTAGAGAGGAAAATACATTGCAGCATTGCGTTTTAGGTCAGGTTTGTAAAAACATACTACCCAGTTTAAAGCAATATTGGCTCACTAAGAACCTGTGAATACTTGATTGGGAGTAGGTCCAGTTGAACTAAGTGGGACTTCCATGCAAAGAAATGAAATACGGTAGAAATCCAGGCAGGAAGTCTAAAAATGTTTACGCTGTATTTTAAATTGTTGTGACCCACCCCAAATATTGATTGTGATGAGGGGCACCATTATCAATCCCGTAAACACACACTTGCATATATTTATGAAATAAGGTTATTACTTTATATTGCTAAGTCAACAAATGGCATGGTAGACCCAAAATGCCCCATAAACTATTACTAATGTTAACATAGGTAAGAGAGCACAGTTAAAGCTGAGGCGTTTGGCAGATGATCATTTAAGCCAGAGGTGAGGAACCCCTAGCAAGTGGAGCCACAGCCGCCAATGTACTTTTAGGAACCTTGAACTGTGACCCCAATTGTACATCAACAAGGGAGGTTTGCAATTTGGTGGTGAGAGCAAGCAAGCTGGGAATGGCTCTGCTACAGTAATTTCAAGCATCTTGGATTTTTCAAGCTGGGTTAGAAATGAAAAATGTGTCCTCTGGCCTCACAATCATGTAAGGTGGTTGAGAGGTGAGCAGACCCCACCCTAAAAATGGCCTCCTGAGGGTATGGGGACCCAGGATCCAGCCCACTGATCAGATCCATTTCCTCAAATCTGTGCTAAACCATTGTTCAATAAACATGGTTGAGAGTTATGTGTGTACTGGGCCAATGGCAGTTACAGAATTTATTCAGCCCCTCCACACATGAGAAATTTAATATAGTGACACCCTGTGAATGTTAACTTTCTCTAGGAAGTTTGTTTATAAAAGAAAACACATTCCAATAACTTCCGGGGGGGGGGGTAGCTGAGTTAGCCTGTTGCAGCAAAATTAACAGAGAGTATTGCAGCATCTAAAAGATTATCAGCTTTCTAATTGCATTAACTTTCATGGACTACAGTCTACTTCATCAGATGCATGACATGTTAACTGGTAAGCCAATGACATATGTGATGTGACAGAAATCCATTGCCCCAGTTCTATCTACAATTAATAGCACACAAACCTCTTGATTAATTCTAATTTAGTAGTTTCATGTTGCAGTCCCCTTTTGAAGTTTTATGGTATTATAGTTAATCAAGAGAGTCAGTGCTATGACTTCTGGACTGAATCAGGGCAACTGATTTTTATCACACTGCATTTATTAATTTTCTTACCAATGCAATGATGTTTGTGTTATCAGCTTTTAATTATGCTTTTAATTATGTAACTTTCATGATCTCTGTACTTTCGACATTTTATTTCCCTCTGACCTCACTGTTTACAAACATATCCACCCACATGTATATAGATAACTATAAATTAGGAGAGCACTTCATGCATCTGATGAGATCACACAATACTTTTGAAGCACATTGCTTTCCCCTAAATTATCCTGGAAATTGTAGTTTGTTAAGGCTGCTGGGAGTTGCAGTTACATGAGGGGTAAACTACAATTCCCTGGCTTCTTTGTAGGAAGTGATACAGTTTAAATATATGGTGTGGATGCTGTAATGTACCGGTATTTATTAGTCTTTAAGGTGCTACAATACTGTTTTTATGTTTTAATAAGTTGCTATTGTTTATTGTTCAGTATTCTCTGTGTTAACTTATTACACGCTATAACAAAAGTGGATGAATTAATTCCAGTTAGCTGACGTTATCAGTGGTCTTCTCCAGATGCCTCTGCCAGTTGAAGTTATGTGCCAAATGGGGAGGTGATGTTTTCACCATTGACTTCCTGCCTGTGGAGCTCTTTTCAGAGAGGCGCACCTGGCATCTGCTTTGGGCTAATAAGCAAAAGCTTTCTTGTTCTTCCACACTGTTAAAGTTCTGAGTTTTAAACTATTTCATTGTCAGTTTTCCATTGTGGTTTCATTTTGTTATATTGATTTCAGAGTTGCAGAGTAATTATATAAATGTATTTAAGCAAACAAATCCCGTCTGTTCACTTTTTATAGCTGTATTGTTGCACTTACATTGTTTCTGTACTGTACTGAGTGTTAATAAACTCACGTAACTAATTTAGTTTACATGAACTGCAGAGCAATGCAAAAAGTGTTGTCTTCAAAAACAAACAAACTGTAAAGTAATACACAGGTTTAAATGATCATGCACAATACTTCTAAACAGACGATAGCCCATTACAAAAGGTGAGCAACTTGATTACCTACCACAATGTGATTGCTTTTATACAAAAAAATAATACCAAGAGCAGAGAATGGCCTCCACAATCCTAGGCTCCCTAAACCTCCTGATAGTTGTGTGTGTGTGTTTTACTAAGTTCAGCTGTTTATATTGCCTTTCTGCTGCAGCACATGACATATTGTTTACCAATGTACACATTCCTTTACAACCAATCAGACTGAGGGCACACCACCATATCAAGGGAGTAAACAGAAAATCTTGGGCCAAAAGTGTCAAGAAGAACTTAAAATTACAAGAGACCATATAGGGGATGTGAGCAGACAAGGACCTGCAGACTTTGCATGTCATTACATGAGCCTTGTAAACATTGTAGGAACACCCAGAACTTAAAAGAGGTGTGTAAGAGGCCAGGCTAAAAAGCAAAGGCCAATGTTCAAAGCCATCATTGTTGTCTGTACTGTACTCGAAAATGAACAGAGATTTATTCTCAGACGTTTAATATATGACTTTTCAGGTCTGCATAACTGGGCATTTTACTCTATTTGTACGATGTTCCCCTTGTTCTATAGCTGCCAAAGCATTCCATCGTCAGACCTACATTAATACTACTACACTACTACTACTACTAATATTAATAATCACCAGCGTAGGTGGCGCACGGATGCTTCCTCGCTTTCTTTCTTTTGGACAACAAAAGAAAAGAAATCAGATTCGAGCGATTCCTTCTCCCTCTCTGTTAATGGCACAATGGCAACATTTCCAAATCCTGCGCTGCGTTAGCAAGGCTGCTTCCCCCAGCCGCCACCCCACCCCCTTGCAAGCTGACGCTCGGCCGAGCTCATTTGTCTTCGGCTCCAGGGCGAGAGCGCAGCCTCGCAGGCGGCGAAGGAAGTTTCCTCTCCGCTCCCGCACACCGGTAGTAAGCCGTGGTGCGGGTGCGTGCCGTGGTGTGTGCGCGCCCTGCCTCCCTGCCGAGCGAAAGGACTCGCCTCCGAGGCCACTTTTGCGCCTGGTGAAGGCAAGGGAGTGGCGGCGGCGGCGGCGGCGGCCCTGCTCTCCCTCTCTGTCTCCTCGGCCCTCCCAGTCCCTCCTCTCTCTGGGTAGCTTTGCGGAGAGGAGGAGGAGGAGGAGGAGAGTGAGCTGTGGGAGGGTCCCCATTGAAATAAACAAGCAGCCAGTGATTAAAACGGGAACATGGCGGCCGCGGAGGACTCAGCAGCTCCAGCTTCCTCTTACAAAGCGAAGGTCAGCGCTGGCAGCAGCCTGGGCGACGGCAGCCGGAGACATTGCTGACCTCGGTAAGGGAAGGCACCCTCGCGCCCCTCGCCGCGGGGTCCCTTTCGCGGCGGGATAGGCTGGGGAAGGGGCTGGCCGAGGGGGTCCCTCCCCGGTTGTGTGTGTGTGTGTGTTGTATAATAACCCTGGTTGTGTGGCGCGCTGCTGGGGATGGCTGCTTAGTGTCTGGAGCCGCTGCCTTGAGAACTTCGGGGGCGAGGGAGGAAAAAAAGGGGGTGTCCGCGAGACTTTTCTTGCCCCCCCCCCATCATCCCCCCTCCCCGCAAAAAAAAGGCAAGTTGTGGAGGTTTTATTCTCTCCCGAGACGAAAAGCGAGAGAGGTGTCAGCCTGGGTGTCTGGTGTTCTTTTATGAGTGGTGGCGGCGGCGGCGGCGGGTGTGTGGCTACACCTCCAGTTTTCTGTCGCACCCCGAAATCTGCATGGAGATGAAAGTAAAAAAAGGGGGTAGTAATACATGGGAAGTTGGGGTTTTTTACCCACATCCCCCCGACCCCCCCCCCCGATTTCTTGTGAAGGAAAGGGGGCGCCTTGGTTAAATGGGTGGGAGAGGAGCAGAGCTGTCTGAAGGGGAAAGCGGGGTGCTCGCAGCGAAGTGGAAGGGGGTGTTAATGGAGAAGGAGAAGGCGGACTTGCTTCCCCCTCCTCTCTCCTCGGCATGGAGGAGGGTCGTTCCTCGATAGAAAGGACTGAAGGGGTGGCAGCTGCGTGGCTGACAATGGGGGGTGGCGGGGGGGGGAGAGACGGGAGAGGGATTGTCTCTCTCCCTCCTTTTCTCCAGGCGAGCATGCCGTGTGGCTTCTTCTTCGGAGCGGGGGCAGAACCGTGTGGCAAGACCCCAGTCGTTTTTGTGTGTGGAGAAAAACGATTGCTCCGACCGAGGGAAGAGAGTGAGTTGCGCGGAGCGCCTGCCTGACAATCGCCTCGGAAGGAATCGAGATTTGGGGTGGGTGGGTGGAGTGACGGGACGGCGGTGTCGCCTCCTCTCTCTCCCTCCTCCGCGGCCGCTAGCGACGGGCTTTTAACTTCTCCCAACTTTTGTGTGCGCGCGCGGCCCTCGAAGTCCCCCCTTCCCGGGGGACCCAACTAGGCCCTGCCTGCCCGCCCGCCCGCCCGCCGGCCGCTGGGTGAGAGCGCAGCCTAGGGAGCCGCATTGCCGCTGCCGTGCGCCTGGCTGGCTGGGGGGAGGGGACCCTGGCGGCGGCGGCGGCGGCCCCAGCGGCGCCTTGGTGCTCGTGCGGGACTCGCTCGGCTGGTGCCGGCCTCTCAGGGCGGAGGCCTAGTCGCGGGCTTCTGGGTGTTGCTACGCGCCTCAGTCCCCGGGGACCCAGCGTCGCAGCCTGACGCCGCCGAGTGTGTGGCTATGAATGGGAGGGTGGCGGTGGTGGGGCGACGGGCCTCTCCCCCTTCCTTTCTGCCAGGGACTCTTGTTGTTGATTGTGGGGCTGGGAGAGAGGCGCGCATTTCTGCTCCCCCTCCCGCTTTGTACATGGAGAATGGCCTTGTCCTCCTCCCTCCCCCTTCCGCCGTGTAGCGCGGAGGGGGTGCGTCTAATCCCCTCTCCACCTGCTCCCTGAGCTGCTACCCTTGTGTAAGGGGAGGCTGCGAGTGTGTATCCGACGCAGGCAGCATGCTCTTATTTCTCTCTCCCTCCCCCCCATGTCTTCTCCACCTTCCCCGAGAATCTTGCCCCAGCTTTTTAACTGGCGAGGTTCAGTCTGGCGACGCCAGAGATTTCATCTCTTGCACAGTGATTCGCGTTTTCTTTTCTTAGGAGCAGAAGCTCTTGTAGTCGTGGCTCCTGCCCACAACAGTACTGTTGCAAAGGTATCCAGGGTTATTGGTTGTCTTGGCAACTTTGACTTTTCTTCCCGTGTCATCTGTGTTTTCTTCTGCACCATACTTGATATGTTCTGTAATCAACCTGGCGCTCATTCGGAGCTGATACTGATGTATGAAATATGCATGAAATGTGTGTGCAAGGTGGCAAGAAAAATAAAAGGAAATGTACCTGGCTTCTTTGCCTGTTAATCACATATCCTTTCCATGAGAAATGTTTTGATACCTAGAGTCTTGGGAAACACACTGGTTTTTCTGCTGTCCACTTCGGAGATTTTCCTCTTGGACATGACTTTTTCATACAGAACTGCTGGGTTGTGAACTGTCCTGTGATCTTTGGATGAAGGACAGTTTAAAAATTTAATAATAATAAAAAAGACCCTTCAGACATATCTACACCATAGACAAACCAATTTGTTAATAGCCATTTCTCAAATTTTAACACTCAAATTACAGTTCCTTTGCAGGATTATGGGTTGTATCTAGTGCTACTCAATATACAGTCATACCTTAGGATAAATAAACTTCAGGATAAGTATTTTCGGGTTGCACTCTGCGGCGACCCGGAAGTAACGGAGCGTGTTACTTCCAGGTTTCGCCACTCGCACATGCACAGACGGTCAAAATGACATCATGCGCGGAAGCGGTGAAATGCAGCATGCGCAGACGTGCTGTTGTGTCTTATGGTCTGTTCAGGATGCGAACGGGGCTCCGGAACGGATCCCGTTCGCATCCCGAGGTACCACTGTAAGCCCATTGAAGTTAGTGGGCATGATTAAGTTGCATTATTTAATTTCATTTGTTCTACTCTTAGTAGGACTAACATTGCAATATAATTACATAATATAGATCTTATAATTTTGGTTTAGCTGCATTTAGATTTTCAAATAAAAGGAAGGATATATAGGTTAAATAAGTGGTTTTAGACACTCATTTATAATTTCAGTAGGATAAAACTATTCATGGTCCTCTTACTGAATATCTTGGACCTCAGATTTGGTCAGTGGTAAAATCCCATATAGCATATGAGACTATTGATAAATTAGTAGAAGAGAATAATCACTTCTTGTATCTTATGCAATGTTTTTTTAACACAGTTGCAGAATTCATAATAGAAAAATTGAGAAAATATCACTCAATAGAGAGAAACTTAATCAGATGGCGATATGCTTGTTCAACTTGTTTTAAATGTAGTTGTATTGATTATAGTGAGTATCACTATACTGAATTCAGCTTATCCCTTACCAGCTGTGTCTTTGTAGATAAAGGCTGCAGTCCTAACTCTACTTACATGGGAGTCACATTGAATTCAACAGGGCTTCTTAGTACCACTGTTATACTGCAATGCTATGAACTTTTATCAGGAAGTAAATTTCACTGAAATTCGAGGGACTTCTAAGTTAACATACATGGATTGAAGTCAAAGGCAAGGATAGATTTCCCTTTGCCCAGTTGAGGAGCCTTCAACAGATTATTGACCTTGTTGGGTGGGTGATTGTAGGTAAGATGTTTGTGTATTAGCTACATGGCTCTATTATTTTCAAAAGAGACATGTATAAATCAGCTGAATTATAATTTATAAGGAAGTTAGGTTTTGTTCATTTGGGCCTGAATAGAGACAATGGATTTTTGTCCCTCTGATGTTAATTTACATAGCAATACTAAGATGGCTGTGTTATCAGAGATTGCTACATTTGTGAAGTCATTGTTCTTTTAAATAAGTTTCAGCTCTAATTGAATTATCACAGACTTTTTGTTACCATAATGCCACCTTTTACCATTTTTCTTCCACTGAGTCCCTGCAAATATTACCTGCCAAAGGAAGGTACTACATACATCTCATGAAATGGATTCTGTTACTTCTGTTAGAATAATTTGTTAGTGTTTAAGGTGCCTCAAAACTCTTTGTTGGGTTTACTAGCCTCTTATGTACTCTTTGCTTTCAAAGGTAGTGCTCTATATAACAAGTCAGAATGTTTCAGGCACAGATCTTAAATCACAGAATTTCAGAATCATAAATATTTTTGTAATTCTTTAAAAATCTTATTAAATTATGTTCCCCTCTGTATACTGTATTTAAGAGATTAGATACATGAGTGGTTATCTTTTTCTGCTTTGAATTTTCTGCTTCTATTAATATATTTTAGAATTTACTGTAATCATTACTCAATCATTTTAAATTTTGAATAGTTAAGAGACCTAATGCTTGAAAGCATGTTGAGCTAATCATGCTTTTTGTGGTGGGATAATGATAGGTGCAACATGTTTGGCTGGAAAGAATTTGTTAAAGTCAGTATCTCTGACAAGTTTACTAAATTGAATTTATACAATAAATTTAAAGTGGGTTCATCTTGAACACTGTTTAAAGGTTTGAGATTTTTTTGTTAGATTTAAACTGCCCCAGTTGGCTTTCACAGCATTTCACTTCAAAATGATAGTAAGCACACCCATCTGTAAAAAAAGAAAAGAAAAAAAAAGTACAGGTTGCTCCATAGAAATAGCAAAGTTCTTTAGAAAGACAGCTGCTACTACAATGCCCACAGTCTTCTGCTCTCTGTCCTTTTCTTGATGATGTCACTGACATGTTGGCATAAGCTGACGTTCTATGCAAAAATGAAAGGCAGGGAGGCTACATAACTCAGATTTTAAAAAAACTGAGCTGTGAAGATTCCGCAAGGAAAGTTGAAAAGTTCTGAAATAATTTCTAAATAATAGTGTGTGTACTGAATAAATTGGTGTGAGATTGTACTTGTAAATTTTATTTCATATAGTATTTAAGACAACTTAGCATAACAAAACCCTAAAATATAATTGTGTATGTAACATGTTCTTTCTTTTCATTTCATTGTTTTTGCTTATTTTAAAGGAAAGCACTAGCAATAGTAATAAACTGACTTCATGGTGTGTGTATGACCTGTAGCAAATCCAGATTTTAATCTTCAAAGACACATTTACTACTTCCCGGGTATTAAACGGGGAAAACAAAGAACATTTTTGTTCTGTATGTGCATGCGTTGCATATGTGTGTTCATACGTTATTAAAAACTACCCTGATCTGATCCACACCATGCATTTTAATTACACATTGTTGCAATTACACAACACACTGCTTAAAAGGCAGCACACTACCGCACCTTTCTTTATTCATTCCATGAAAAATGCTGTTTGATGATATTGGATAGTAGCAAGTTCTATAATGTGAGAGGGAATGTGGTGGGGGTAGGCAAGGACCTCTTGTACATATGCAGATATGCAGAAAGATGCGCATTGTCAGCTGTGGCTCTATTGTGTGGTTTCTGATGGGCATGGAGCTCTCTTTCCTCCTGGGGATTTTGATCTGACAGAGGAGTTCTTTGACTTTAAGATGCAAGGACAATGAAGCTTAAAGTAGCAAGCTAGTAAGGGTGTGTGTAGGGACGCAGGTGGCGCTGTGGGTTAAAGCCTCAGCGCCTAGGACTTGCCGATCGAAAGGTCGGCGGTTCGAATCCCTGCAGCGGGGTGCGCTCCCGCTGCTCGGTCCCAGCGCCTGCCAACCTAGCAGTTCGAAAGCACCTCCGGGTGCAAGTAGATAAATAGGGACCGCTTACCAGCGGGAAGGTAAACGGCGTTTCCGTGTGCGGCTCTGGCTCGCCAGAGCAGCAATGTCACGCTGGCCACGTGACCCGGAAGTGTCTCCGGACAGCACTGGCCCCTGGCCTCTTAAGTGAGATGGGCGCACAACCCCAGAGTCTGTCAAGACTGGCCCGTACGGGCAGGGGTACCTTTACCTTTTTAAGGGTGTGTGTGCTGTGTTGATTCTTCTAAAACAACATTGCTCCTTCAGTGAGGTAATGCAAGTGACGTTCTTAGTAGTATCATATGCTGACTATGTGGGAAATAGGCTGATTCATATTGGCTTTGTCTTATCTGTACAGTAGTTATATTATTAATTGTTTGTTAGTGGTATATACATTATGCAAACATTCCTTGAGCTTAGAGGGTCAGTCACTTTGTGTATCAAATCACATGGTGAACTTTGAAACATATAACTGGGAATGTGAATAGGGAGTGAAAACAGGTGTGATACTGTCAATTTGTTTCACATTTTCAAAAACAAAATAAGATTAGTATTTATTTACTGAAAATACAAACCTGCAGGCATTGTTTAGTGCAGTGCTTGTTTTCTATTAAAAAAAACTTTGAATGTGACCTGGAAAGTTTTAGTACATAAACACTTAGGACTTACGGTAATATGAACTTTGCTGTAGAGATGCACTTACATACAGCATGGTTTTTGCTCTGCTCCTTTCTGGATAACTTCGGTCCCCTAAAATAATTCTGCAAAAGCTGCTCTTGAAGGCAACAATGTAATGTTACATATAAATAAATCTTGTGAGTATAAACAAAGTACTAACTGGACCCTCAGATCATCTTCAGCAGTCTTTCTGTAGATGCTGTTGCCAAATAAGGCTGAGGCAGGTGGCTTCTAACGAGAGGGCCTTTTCCGTGGTGGTTCCTCATTGTGGAATGCCCCCACCAAAGAGGAGCTGCCCAAAGAGGTCCAATGCTACATTGTGGTCTTTTCAGCAACATTTGATTTTCAGTTGATTGCCTTTAATGGTTTAGACTGCTTTTTCATTGTGGCTTGTTTTATTCTGATTTTTTTCTGATTTTTGAACTCACTTTTATGTTCGTATTGCATTTTTACACATTATGAGGGTTTTTAAAAAATTGCACACTGCCTAGATAATTTTCTGTTAATGGGTGATATAAAGAGGCTATGAACAAAATAAAAACACAGAACAAAGCCAATGGCAAAACTCCGATTAAGTTGAATGTTAGGGGTATGCTCTTTAATATGTTTCTTCAACTGTGATTGCCATTGGTTACTATTCATAGTCTCCTGACTCTTAAGTGGGACTTGTAGAAAAGAAGGTTGTTTTCTTTTTCAGAGGAAGATCACAGAATGAACTGATGTGTAAAACTCCTGGGGGTCGGGACGGACTGTTTTGTACCAAGCAGCATGAAGGAGGATGTGCACCTGTACAACAGCAATAACTGTTTCCTGTAGAGGACTCAATATACATCTTCCTCTGTGAAAACCACTGCTGATTATTTGGAGGAAGCTGTTGCTGTTGCTGTGTTGACCACATAATTTGTGAGAGGGCCACCAGATACTATTTTGATAAAGTATCCAAGCAAGAGAAAGATAGTAGTGTAATTCCATTGCTGACTGGAAGCAATAATGGGTTGAATGAGGGCATGAGGCCAGTAAGCTAAAGGTGAATCTTGATGTGACATGGGTCCTGTTGGCAGGTGATTCTTGTATCCAGAAGTTGAGTAGATAGTCTTTTCTTGATGGGATTTCATTTCCTCTAATGCAGTAATGGCCAAACTTGGTTTTGGGACTACAGTTCCCATCATCCCTGACCACTGGTCCTGTTAGCTAGGGATGATGGGAGTTGTGGTCCCAAAACAGCTGGAGGGCCAAGTTTGGCCATCACTGCTCTAATGGAACGATGGTTTATCTGCAGAGCAATAGTTCAGTAGCGAGGAACTCGGGGTGGGGCACAATTGGCCCTATAATCCTATCTGTTCCTTAAAACTGTCCCTGGGCCACACCCCCTTCCTGGCCATACCGCGTACTTGGTGTTCAAAATTCCCAATGTGCCAGGTGCATTTTGCAACCGTGGAGATCTCTGGATGCCAGGTTGATGACTGACCTCTCCATCTAGCTGGCTAGTGCTGTGGTGTTGCATGTGGCAGCACCATAACAAAAGATATGTAGCTTGTGCTTCTGCACTGCCGTGTGAATTAGCAGACTTGGCGTCTGTGTTGCCACATGAGCTGCAATCCTAGGTGCACTTACTTGAGGATAAGAAAGCCCCACTGGACACAACGGGGCTTATTTCCAAGCAAATAAATTTCACCACAAAAAAGATGCTTAGACATTCCATTGTGGTGCCCATAACCTAAGTTTAAGGTGCCATTTAGTGATTAGCTTATAAATCTGCATTACTAACACAGCTCACATGACCCTGCTCCACACCACCCTTGAATGTTTTTGTGTGGCTGGAATGTGTCCTTGAATGATGTTTCTTGTTTGCCCGGATGGAGGATAGAGAAGGGATGTTTGGAAAAACTAAGCTACTGTACATATGTAAAATTTGCATTCACTTTACTTTTGCCTTTGGATCTGTCCACTAATGGCAATTGACTCCCAGAAGGTTGTTCAGAAGGGAATGTGGCCCTTAGGCTTGAAAAGGTTCCCCATCCTTGTAATTATGTATTTATTGCATGAGTCTTTCTGCATGCCAATAAGGGCAATGAAGAAGGCCCAATTCTTTGATTCCGTTGCATCTTCAAGTCGTCCAGTTGAACCTTTTTGTATTTTCTGAGGTCTATTTTAGATCTTTCGGAAAAGTGTTGCTGTTTGTTTGCAAGGTACTTTGAGGGCAAAGTCACTCACTTCCATAGCAGTCTTGGTGCTCCTGGATCCATCTCTCTAGGCCTTGGTATCTAGAAGTGCTTTTTACCAGATTTAGTAAGACAGCTGAGGCCGTTTTGTGACCAGGATAGCCTGTTGTCCAGGTGCTGGTAACTTCCAGATTGGATTACTGCAATGTGCTCTATGTGGGACTGTCCTTGGGGTTGCCCTGGAAACTGCAGCTGGTGCAAAATGCAGAGGCTTGAGTGCTCACTGGGATGGAATAGTCACATCATATTACATTGGTGCTGAAGAATTGCACTGGCTGCCAATTAACTATCAGGCTAGATTCAAGGTGCTGGCTTTGGTGTACAAAGCCCTATCCAGGGCGGAGTGCAACATGCAATTTACAACAAAAAGTCAACTAAAAACAGCAAACTTGATATTGAAATAAATTGATAAACTGTAAATAACAATAGCAGTTTAAAAACATATTAAACCAAATTTTACCCAGAGTAAACCTGTTGTGCTTAGAATTTCAGTGTGTTTGCACTGAGTAAAACTTAGCTGACTACCACTACAGAGCAGGCTCCTCACCCTGGGACAGTAAATATACCAATACATTTCAAATGCTCAGGCAAACAGGTGAGTCTGTATTTGGCACCAAAATGATAATAGTGTCAGTGCCAAGCATACTACAGTTGTACCTCGGGTTACAGACGCTTCAGGTTGCGTTTTTTCGGGTTGCAGACCACCGAAATCCGGAAGTACTAGAACGGGTTACTTTTGGGTTTTGGTGGTCGCGCATGCGCAGAAGTGCCAAATCACAACCCGTGCATGCGCAGACGTGCCCTTGCGGGCTGTGGGTTGCGGACATGCATCCCGCACGGATCGCATTTGCAATCTGAGCGTCCACTGTACTAGAACTAGATCAAGTGCATTCCAATACTAGGGCCACCACAAGGTAAATGTTGCTTCTTCTTTTTTGCATCACAATGTAATATACGCCCACCACCACCAGTAGTATGCAGAGAAGAGCTGCTTCTGAAGATATTGGGGCAAGGGCAGGTTGGTTCTGGGAAAGGCATTCCTTCATAGACCATCACCTTGAATTTGGCCTAGAAGTGAACATGCAGTCAATGTAAGTCCTTTAGAATTGGTGTTTTGTGATTCCATCCAGCTGAGCTGGCAGCTTCATTCTGCACTAACTGAACCCCTTGGATTGTCTTCAAATGTAACCATGCATTCAGCACACACACCACATTACTGTAGTTCTAACAGGAGGTTACCAGAGCAGAAATCACTGTGGTGAGGCTGCATCTTATTAACACATAATCTTTCTTTTATAACCTAGGATTTCAAATGTTAGTCATATTCGTTGTGAGGGACATGGATGCAGACGTTCTACTTTGAAGCTTATGCCAAGAGTTTCCAGTCTGTGGTATTGATACCTTTTAGGTGTAAAATCCTTAAGGATGTTCATGTTGCCTCCATCTACCTCTGCATGAAGAAGAAGAAGAGTTTGGATTTGATATCCCGCCTTTCACTCCCCTTCAGGAGTCTCAAAGCGGCTAACATTCTCCTTTCCCTTCCTCCCCCACAACAAACACTCTGTGAGGTGAGTGGGGCTGAGAGACTTCAGAGAAGTGTGACTAGCCCAAGGTCACCCAGCAGCTGCATGTGGAGGAGCGGAGACACGAACCCGGTTCCCCAGTTTATGAGACTACCGCTCTTAACCACTACACCACACCGGCTCTGCATCTATTCGTTCTCCTGTGTTTTTTCATAGACAGTACTGTGCTAGAGAATTGTTTCCTGCTGTTCCATACTAGATATCCTTTTTGAGGTTTTATTACAATCAGGTAGCATATAAATGCTGTGAAATAAAATAAAATAATAATTTATTTCCCTGTTTATGCAGGATGGTGATGGTTAGAATTGAGGGTGTAATAGTATACAGTACATGACTGGTCCTCACAGTGCCTGGTTTAGGTATGAGTAAAAACATGAGTTTGTCATTTCAGTGGTTGGTGAAAATGACATGTAGAAATCAAGCTGTGCAGGAAGACCTTTTGCCAGGGGTAGGAAAATCCTAAGGTGTTTAATAAAAGTGCTTAAAATCTTCGTAATTTTCTTCCCCAACCCATCCATGCACATGCTAGTGCTTTAAAACTTGATATTGGGGTTGAAAAAGAAACATTTGATTCTTCACAGTCCTACCATGAAGAACCATCACTTGTGTGGATTTGGGAGTTTGTAGGAATATATATACTACATATTCATGGTCCAACTTAGCAACTTGTCAAGGGTCTACATCTTTTTCTCATAGTATACTTGCATCTTACTCCTTTCAGCTTTCAGTGTAGAATGAGTTGGTGGACTGACTTGGGTGTGTGGGTGTGTATGTGTAAAATATGTGTATACACTATAGCATAAATATAGTATAAATTTGTAGAAAATGTGATGTTTACATAAACTGAAGAAATGTAACACCCTTTCTTGGGAAGAAGGGTTGGAATTCTATGTTTAATTTGTGAAGTTATTCACAAAAAGTTAGTGTGAGAATTTGCAAGAACTTAAAAAGTGAATATGTTCAACTCTAACTCTGAAACTTCATACTGTACTTGTGAAGTTGTAAATTGGTCCTGTAATGGTGAAGATTGTGCCTAGGTTTTGGGGTGGGGGCTGGGATTTTGATCTATTTAGTGGCTGTAAAATGATACAGTGAGACTGCTAGTTTTTTCTTTAAAGCAGAGATGGGGGGAACATGTGACTGTCCAGATGTTGTTGGATTCTAAGCCATGTCAACTCCATCCAGCATGACCAAATGGTCAGGGATGGTTGAAATTGTAGACCAGCAACACTTGGAGGGCAGTAGCTTCCTCACCTCTGCTCTAAAGCTTACTTTAATTTACATCAGTGCAGATGTCCCAGCCCAGTGAGCTTATGGAGGTAGAGACTGCTCAACAGTCCTTGCATCCTACTGTATTCCTACTTGTGTGAGAACTCTGTGTGCATTTGAATCCTGCAGAATTCTGGAGGATGTCTCTATCTTTTTCAGAATAAATAACATTGTGTTTTGGTGAGTCACTTAGATGTTCTGAGCAGAGGCAGGCCTGCAATCCTGTGCATGCTCATTCACTCAGTAGGATGTGTTTCTGAGTACATATATCTAGGTTTTGGGTGGCATATTTGCTTACTGTATTCAGTATAGCCGTGTGATAGAATGAGGGGGGAGATTGTTGAGTATCTTGAACCCTATTTTCAAGCAGCAGAATTCTGTGGTTAGATCATCTGATCTGAAAATAGAGTACATTAAACAAACATTTGGGTCTTGTTCGGATGTTGTACAGGCTTCCTTCCCCTTTTTGCACAGCTAGGATTAGTAGTTGTTAACATTTTGCTTTCACATTCTTTTAACTGCAGTTTGTGTCATCTGGTGTGATTAAAACTAACTATGGTTAATTTTCAAGGTTGTTGTTTTTTTAAAAAAAATTAACTACCTTGTTGAAACTAAGAATATTTTATATTAACCACAATTCGCAGTTTGGACAACATGACAAGTCACGGTTAACTGCAAGTAGAAGTGAAAGCTTCTGAACTCCACCTCTGAGTGGTGCAGGAAGAGGACAGCAGAAGAGAAATGTACAACTTAAAGAGGGCTAGGCTGAGTCACATAACGCTGAAACACTTTTTAGTGTGATGCCTGGACACAGCCACATTGTTACAGTAGAATTATTTAGGAATGATTGAGGGAATTGTAATAACTGGGAATGCCAAATACTCTAGTGATTTTGTTTTAGTGTGAATGACATAATCAGTGGTAAATAGAGAATATTTACAGTTTGTTTGTTTTTGTTTTATAGCATGCTTGAGATGTATCTGAATATTGAACCTTTCAGACACATAACCTGTGCTATTGATTTGACTGCCTCATTGAGTCTTGGTAAGTTGTCTTTAAATAATGCATATTAAAATAGCTATTTTATGAATGAAAATGTAGTTTTATGTAATTGTATCCATAAACTATCCATTTTGTTCTTTGAGAAAGCTGCTGTTGTTTTATTTTTTTATTGTTTTTTTTGCTGAAATTTTGGCCTCATATATGAAAATGATTTGTTGGCTAAAATGCACTAAACATTTAATCAGAGGTCAGAGCACCATAAGAAAGTGAAGGAAAGATTGTATCCACTTTGATCACACCTATATCTGTCTGGGGTAATGGAAATCCTATTGTATGGTCACACATACTTAGTTGGTCCAGCTGTAACTCCTAATCTTGATTTTATGCTATGTAAATGAGCTCTGCACTTGCATGCATTCTCCCTCACGCCCAGTTTAGTTTCAGACCTTAGTTTGCTGTTAGCATCCAAACTGGCAAAGCAGAATTGTAAAACCAGTTTAAACAATAATCTGGAATTCTCATTTGTAGACAAACCATTACGTGTTAGTAAATTGGAAGGTGAGGAAGGAAAGCTGAGCATGCAAGAAGTGAGAGCAAATAAACACAGTGCCTTGTTCATTGCATCTGAACTGGCCTAGAAATTCAGGCTTCTTACATCAGGCAATTATTCATATGTATAGATGTGTGTGTGATAGATTTAATTTTGACGTCTGAGATGTTAAGGCCAGGTTTGCCAACCATTTCTTGGTCCATGGACATATTTTCACACTAGAGGAATTGTCATGGCATCACACACAAAACAATCTATTATTCTTATTGGTACAATAGAATTATTATTTCAAGCCTAATTTCAGCTGGGCAGAAGGGACCCTGCAGTTACCAGGGAAGATCTCTATGGATCCTTGTGTACCTGTGGGTGTCACAATGGAAGCACCTGCATTAGAGTGTAGCTGTAGACTTGAGGACTATAGTTTACAAAATGTAGTGTGCTTCTCCACCATCTCCTTCTAAACAGAGTTTGAATATGAGGGGATTATCAAAAGCAGTTTATGATCTGGCACAGGAACCTTTCTATTGAAAGGTGCTGTGAAATATCCCACAGGAAAGTTTTAAGCCCTTGTACTAGTTACCCTTTTGGAGCCTCCTAATAGTTCTTTTGCAACTGTTGTGACCTTAAAATGTAAAGAAAAGCTGTAATTTAATTTTATCAATATTTTGTACTCACTTATATACTTCAATCAATCAGACCCTTGCAATCCAAGGGGGTCTTCAACTGCCTATATCCTCATCTTAAATTTGATGAAATCGTTACCTATTTTCTATTCCTGTGACATATTGTACCATTATAAGGTGGCTAAATTGACCTGAATCTCCCATTTCAAGTTTTTGTTCATTGGAATTTCTTTTAGCCCAGTAGTTGAGCCACAACTCTCTGTTTTTCGAAGGAGAACCTCCTGATTTGATTGGCTGGAGTTGTGACAGCTGGGAGAAGCTAGCCAGGACTATAATTTTAGCAAGGGAGCTTGGAGGGAGCTCACTTTACAAGCAAGAGTGAAGCCCCAGATAACAAAGTGACAATATAATGTGAGTGAGCCAGCAGGGTGAAGCTTGGGCAGACTATACTCCTCCTAACAGATCCCAAATTCCATAGTAAAGAAGCTCAATAAATAATAATTGGTTTCAAATAGAAAGCCATCGGTGTGGGGGCTATTCAGTGTATTGCACAGAATATTCCACACAAAATGGTTTACCTGCTAGACAGAAGTCATGGGTTGTGCTTGGTGTAATGAGCATCTAGCCATCAGAGAGGAAGTTGAGGTTGTTGCATGTGAAAGACATAATTTAGTTGGAATGAACAAATATCCTCCTTGTGTGGTATTCAACTAAGTTTTATCCAGAGCAGACCCATTGAGATGAATGATCATGACTAAGTTAAACCTGTTTAGTAAGTAAGAGAGAGTGATCAACCATACCAGAGACAAAGGTCAAGAAGTATGAGGATTGAAAAGTGATATTTAGATTATTCAGTGATGAGTTATCAGTGATTTTTGTGATGACATCCTCGTAGTGCCTGCATGTGGACTATCATTTATTGGGCCCATCAGCTCCTGCCTCCCTTCTCCACCATAATGTCTGTGAGGATACAATTAGAAGCTTTTGCTTCATTTTTAACTAACCAAAAGTTAATGTAGTGTCCAAACCCAGACAAACTGTATGGTTTGTTGAAACAAGTTAAGTTCAAACCATATTTTATGAAGATGTCTTAATTAAATCATAATAAAATAAACCACACTTTAGGGTTTGGACATAATGCTAGGCTTCCAATCTTCTCACAACTGTTGCAGGATACAGGGGCAGGGGTTGTGGTACACAAACCCAGGACTTGTTCATGTAATAGATAAATAAAAGTTTGTTATGTCTAGATGCAGTCTGTATTTTTTGTAGACAAATTTTAGAAGTATTGCTGGCACAGACATAATCTAGAAAGGCCGGGCTAGTTGCATAGTAGACTAGTGATCTATCTTGGATTGGTTATAAAAGAGACTTGTTGTCTAGATTAAATTTGATACTTTGAATGTACTGCAGGCTGAAAAACCTGGATAGTAGGTTTAATATTTCATTGTCAAGATGCCTCTGAATGATATCCTGAGAACTGTAGCCAGTAATGGTGCATGTTAGTCCCACAGGGATGTACAAATACTGGAGAGGAAACTTCTTAAGCACCCAGAGATGAAAACAGCCTTAGTGTGATTTGACCTGTAGATTTAAAAAAGCAGGTATAGTAGTATCTTCTGTGCAAAATCTTATGTAAGTGATGGTTCAGGCTTAAGTAATAGAATACAATATTCCTGAAGATGTAAAGTGTTCTTAGATTCTGCTCCCTACCGAATACGCCCCAAATTTGAAAGAAAATACTTCTCCCTTAATGGACCTTTTATGTTTAATCCATTGACTTGGTAGGTGAGTATAGATTTTAATAAAGTAATGTGCGTGAAATTGTGTTATTCCATAGAGATAGCAATTTGGCTTAAATATGCTGCACATTTGAGATTTGGCATAAACTTCAGTTAGATATCATATCAGCATATGCTCACATAATATGTTGATGCTGAAGAAAAAGCATATATAAAAGTATTACCAAAATGTCAGAGAAGGGTAGCTGTTTTACTTATATTTTTCCTACTACAACAGATTGTTTAAGGTACCACTGAACAAAATCTCTGATCCAGAGACAGATAGTATAATGTATTCATGTTGAAATCAGTGAGACCTAGTAATGACTGATTAATTTGTCATCTTGAGTTCTGCACGATTTCATGTGACTAACTTTCTCTGGATTGTGGTTAATACATTTATTGTGACATACACTGACAAAGCAGGTTCTAGCCCACAACAGTGTATCATGTGACGTTTTATTGGTATCATTCTTTGGCATGTTTCAGCTGAGGAGCTCATTTTTGTAACATACATTTTTGACTGAGCCGTAAATGGGATTGATCAGAGAGATTTATTCCTTAGCAGATGAATAAATCATTTCTTTTTTTCATGGTCTCACAAGAGCTACCTGATGCCATTTACTGCAACTATTTTGTTGCATAGTGTTAAGTGCTGGCCTTCACTGGCAAAGAGAGCACCGCAGGTGGTGTATGGAGGTTGCCCAAGTGGCAAGGAAGGTGCTTTCAGTAACCAATGGCAAGTCTTGAAATCAGGTGTTTTGAGGTAGACCTGCGGTGGTGGAAGCTTTGCTTTTGTGGGATCCAAAGTCTGACAGATCCCCAAGGGGCCTGATTTAGGGGCCCTGAGCTACACCATTCTGGAACTGGCACAGTGAACTATGAGAACACTCCAGCCCTAGTCTTTTGTCCTGGCTGTCACAAGCACCAGGGCTTGAGTTACAATGGTCATCTTGGTCTGAGCTGGCCATGTAAACCATGGGTAGGCAAACTAAGGCCCGTGTTATTTGTGGGGCATAGGAATTAGTTCATTCCCCCCCCCCAAAAAAATATAGTCTGGTCCCCCACAAAGTCTGAGGGACAGTGGACCAGCCCCCTGCTGAAAAAGTTTGCTGACCCCTGATGTAAACAGAGATTAAGAATGGACAGTCATACCTTTGCTCCATATTCCACCCATCTCTTATATCCACTTCCTTTTTTAGTGTTAGAGGACTATATGTTCTTGGTTTTAGACACAGATACCAGCTTGTATGTAGTGCTGTGATTTAAAAATATTGTTAAAAAAATATTCCTGAATCTTGCATAAAAGGCGTAGGTTGACTAGTTACAGCTCTTGCCCCTCTGCTTCAGATATTGAAACACCAGGAGGTATTTAACATAGGTGGAGAGAGAGAAGTGCACACCTGTGCACTGATTCAGCCCACTAACTTGGTTGCGTCAAGCCTGCATATAATAAAGCAGATTGTGCTTTAATTGTTGTAACCCACCCTGGGACCTTAGGGTGAAAGCGGGGTGCGGAAGACAAATCGCAGAATCATAGATGGTCATGTATTCCATTTATGCAGAGAGTGCAAGTGAGAGGAGGGGGAAGTGCTCTTGTGAGTGTAGAATAGCAGCATTGGGGGCAACCCTATGCTTCAGCTGCATGGATGACACATGTTATAATTTAATATAAGCTGCATGGATGACACATGTTATAATTTAATATATCTTGTTGAATGAAATAAAATGGTTTCAAAATCAGACCTTCATGGCAGATAATTTGCATGTTAAGTATTCTTTATGGAAGTGTGTGGTTTGTCTAGAAATGGATTCAAAGAATAGGAATGTTAGAAAAAATAGTATTTTGTGTTGTTTTATGTTGCTTATTCTAAATCTGGGTTTTCACATTAAAATAATAGTTGTGTAATGGAAAATGGTTTTTCTAAATTAAATCTTAAGTTCTGATAGAGAGGATGCGTTACAGATTTGCCAATGAAAGAAATGTCACTTTAATTTGTGAAGAACACGTAAGATTTTAATTTTGTGGCCACAAACAGGACAACTGAATTCTTACCTCTTCAGAGATGACCTAGTGTATATTTGAAGCCAGATCCTCCCCCCCCCCCAAAAAAAGTATTTGCTATAAGCCTTACTGAGGATGGTAAAAGATCTACCCAAGTGAGTGCTTGACAGTAAATAGTGCTAATTAAATACAGGGCCTGACAATGACACTGATTCTTGGATGAGGGCCAGTAGATTTGTCTTGGTTTTCAGAAAATTTAATTTTCTAGCTCTGTTTATCTACCAGCTTGTTAAAAGATCTAAGGACACTTCAGTGTGATGATGCCGCTGACTTTGCTGTTTTAAGCTTCTGCTGGAAACAGCTTTTGCATTGTTATTTTCTCAGTTTTTGATGCTCAGACTGTGAGTGCTTATGTAACTGAAATGGCACTACCCCCACACAAAAGGCACGTCCTTACAGACCTGGGCGTGTAAAGTTTGTGTAAGTACAGTAAATGGGGGGGGGGACTTCTAGGAGTGATGAGTATGCTCAGTAGCTATGCAGTGCTGACTGACAGTTGGGTTGGCATATAAAAAAGGGGAGGTGGAATGAAATTGAGTGTACTTCATCTGGCAACATTTTGTTATAGGTCCCACTTGTTTTTTATTCTAGTAGTAAAAATACATGCATATACTTACTCACTTGGTGTTGTGTTAAAATGATTGTTGTAGTTCAGATTTGTAAGTATTTGGTGATTCGTAAGTATTGATGCTCTGGTTTGTGCCCAGTATTTCTCTCAATTGCAGCCAGAAGGTTACGACTAGCAAGCAAGTAAAATGGTATGTTCAAACAAGAATGTGTCTTGCAGTTTCTTTGTATAGCTTAAAATATGCATTTTGACCTTTTTATTTCTATTACCGAGGCTTGGTATGTACCCTGCTGTTTCTGCAAGGCTGGAATCCCAAGATTTGGTGGCAGGGTCCAGAACTGCAGTTTTGAGCTGCTGATAATGGTTACTTCCACACTAGCAATGTGTGAAAGGTAGCAGCCCATACCACAGAGGCATACAAAGCAGTTATTGCCATGATTTTTCATATGTAGTTGCATCAAAACTTGGCTGTTCTTCTTGTACTGATAGTGGCATGACCTTCAGCTTCTTTACTTTCAGAAAATATTAGAAAGTTATTATTACAGCATATAATTAGTAGATCCCTTGAAATTGTTGTTGTTTAGTCGTTTAGTCATGTCCGACTCTTCGTGACCCCATGGACCAGAGCACGCCAGGCACTCCTGTCTTCCACTGGCTCAGACTCATGTTTGTAGCTTCGAGAACACTGTCCAACCATCTCGTCCTCTGTCATCCCCTTCTCCTTGTGCCTTCAATCTTTCCCAACATCAGGGTCTTTTCCAGGGACCCACTAAAGGATTGCTGCTAATGGGGGATTCATGGAAATCAGTTCCATAGCAAAGCTGAGAAGGCATGTCAAAGCCCTACATGCAGTTGTAGCATCTTCTTCCTCTGGCAGTGAAGTTCAGTTATTTAGAGGTGTAATTTTTTACCAGCACACCACACTGTGTGTGTATGTTCATGAAGGGGGACAGAAGGGTCCTTTGCTGCTGCAGTTTTGTGAGCACTACTTCTGCCAGCAGTGTGACGTCGTTGCTCCTCAAGTACGCTTGCTTAGAAGGAAGTGCACACAAATGTCACCTTAATCCCCAAAGAGCTTCACTTGCTATTTCCCTGTGGAATGAATGAAATGCTTTCAGATTCAGTCAATGTGCTACTCTTCCTTTTCAAGTAAATTTATGTAACAGGCACAGCAGTACACTATTTGAATCCCAAAGAGTCATGCCACATTGTAGCAGAGAAGGACCAGCAAAGCAAAAACTTCTGTATTTCTTCTCCTTTCTTTGAAGTAAATTGCAAGCTTATTTTATGAAGGGTGACAGATTTGGGGCTAGGAATAACTTCGACTATGCCTGTCCCAAATAATTCCCCACCCAAATTTCCAGTTGGGCTACGTAAGGCAAATAAGCACTTTGCTACCATTTGTGGTTAGTGGTTGGTGGGTGTTTGCATCTGGGAGACACAAGCTACCAGTATCATTGTAGCTTCAGCACTAATTCACATGTTGAAAAGATAGCGCCCCCTCCCAAAAAAGTTTTGTTGTGTTGTTGGCATTGCATACGAGAAGACAGTGTAAGCGATATGAGAGAGCTGAATCAAGTATTGCTGCAAAAAGTTGCTACTTACACTTTTACTAAGGCATTGGATAACATATAACAGTTCTTGAGATTTTTTTATTACTGAACTGGAAATAAAACTGAGCGGACTGGTGTGTAGCTTAATAAATGCTAGCTTGTGGCCTGGTTTGCATGCAGTGCCATGCTGAACTATGACACAGCACAAATGAGCCAATGTGCAGGCTCCTAGAGAGCAGATGGTGGCCACACTAAAATCCATGCTCCAAGTTGCTACAGAGTGGACTTATAAGATCTTTGGAACTTGTGGAAGAAGCTCTCACAGTCACAAACCACAGTGATCTACAATGTGTATAAAGAATAAGGTGGTCTCTCAAGTAACCTGGTTCTTAGCTGCATAGGAACTTATATGTTAGTACCAACATCTTGAACTTGGCCCAGTAGCAGATTGGCAGCTAGTGCAAATCCTTCTAGCAGGTGGCAGTTTGCCAGAGCATAAGTCATAGGGTACTGCTGCAGTCTGTTTAGTTGTAAATTTTGCGGTTATTCGCTCAGTGTATACCCTCGGTTAAAATTTGTGTTCTGGGTTATTTCCATTGCATCAATATAGCTGTAATAGTGAGGAGAATGTGACCTATTGTTGAAGATAAACATTTCCTGCCCCTGCCCCAAGACAGGGGGGAAATGGAGAGTGTACTTAAAACCTTTCATTGGGCCCCTTCCCCTCTATTTTTTTTTAAAGTATTAAACTTCCTGTTTGCACTACAGAACAGATGGACGTCTAAAATGCAGTGTCAGGAAACTTTTTTAGTGTTTGCAGCATTCCTAACAGAATAGCTCATTTTGCATGTGCTGAATTTATAAAGAAGCAATAGAGGACATTTATTAGCTTTTCCTTATTGTTGGGAAGGAGACGAGTAAGCAGCTCCACATGGCTGGCATTTTAGAGAATGGAAGAGTGGCCCTTCTTGAAGTTATATTTGTGGTAATGCAAATGTGTGGTGCTGTCTGCTTCCAAGAGCTATGAGGATGATCAGTGCAGCCATTTTGCAGAATCTACTGACTTGTCCTGCTTAACAGACAAAAATTGCTCATATTTGGCATGATTTGGGTTTTACTAAACTTTCTGCCTCAAGAACCATAGGTGTAGATAGAAGGACCAGTTAAGAGTGGATAGGTTTTGGATTGCATACTGGCACAGGGAAAGTGCTTCAGGGGATAATAGAAACAAACAAGGGATCATGAGGAAATAGTGACATAGCTGCAGAATCTGACAGATATTTATGGATCTGTATCCCAGAGACACTTGGGACACAAGTCATTGTTGCTGTTTTTCATGGTTTCTGAGGTTTGCAACTTTAGGGTTACCCTGGTTCCTTAATTATATCTGGACCATTTGGCTGCAGTGGTGTCTGTGGAGTTAGTGGAGCACTGTGGAGGCAGTGCTGTCATTCTTTTAGGGATTTTTATCCTATCTTTTGAATTCTTTCCGCACAACCCCTGGAGTGTCACAGATGCACAAAAACAAAATGCAGTTAATACAGTGGAACAACAACATATTTTTTAAAGAGTTGAATAAAACCGGCATAAAACTTATTCTGCCATGGATTAAAAATTAATTACAATTTTATGGGAGATTAAAAAGGGAGATTAAAAAGGATTTTGTCTGGCACTGAAGAGGTAACAAAGTCGGCACCAGGTGAACATTGTTGGGGAGAGCATCACAGCATGCGTGTTTGATTGCTTAGTATTTTAGCCTTAGTTCTTGCATTCCCTTTTTCATTTTTCTACATAGCGATATAACTCTGTACATTGTGATTTAGAAAACCACATTCTGATTTCAGTATTGTGAATATATAGTACTTGTTCAAACACAAGTTTATCTCAGTTTATTGCCTTGTAACCACAGATTGAAGTCGTAAGTTAAAATAAATGTAAGGAGGCATCATGCCTTAAATAAAACAGTAAAACCAGTTTGTTTTGTGTTTTCAATTCACCCTTGCCTCATTAGATATTTGGCTAACACATAAAGGAACTACTGTTGTAAATTCTTATGATTTCTGCTTCATTGTAGTTTTATCATAGATTGTAGTTTACAAGGTAAGTCCATTGCTTAGAGTGGCTCTGTTCTGTGTATAAACTACCTTTCAATATCACCCAGAGTGTTTAGTCCTCAGAAAATGATGGGGCATGATGATTTCTTAACTGAATTAGTGTAGCTATAAAAAAGAAAATGAAATCTGTTTTGTCACAAGTCTTGTAAAAGAGAACTTATTTAGCAACTGTTAAAGATGGAAGTGCTTTTCGCATACTAATTTAGGCTCTGTCCCTCCCCCCCCCACCTCCCGCAAAAGCCAGCAAGAGCCGCCGCACGCTCTTTAAAGAGCCTAGTGCCGTCAGTCCCTTCTCCCTCCACGGGGAAGAGCCCCCAAGAGCCGCAAACACGCTCCACGCGCTCTTTAAAGGGAGCACGGCTCTTGGTTGGCTTTTGCGGGAGGTGGGGGGAGGGACAGAGAGAGGGCAGCTTAGCCGCGCGCAGCCTCTTCTGGGCAGGGGGAGCCCTCATCCCGCTGCCCAGAAGAGGCTTTGTACGGCTATCCCAGAAGACAGAACAGCAAGAGGCTATCCCAGAAGCCAGATCACTCTTGCTCTTCTGGCTTCTGGGATTCAGATTTTTTCCCCCTTGTTTTCCTCCTTCAAAAACTAGGTGCGCCTTATGGCCTGGTACATCTTATAGAGCGGAAAATACGGTATTCGTAATACTATGGATGCATTGATTTATAGGACTGCAACAATGTTTCTGTGTGAACACTTAGTGTACAGTATTTTAAATTATTTCAAGTTTCATAGTTAAAAACAAAACAACTTATTTCTCCTTTCACTATGCTTTCTTTCATCCAAAATATGTTGAACACTTTCCAAAAGCAAATTTTTGGAGTTGTGGCATAGTTATACTAGACTTTTTTAAGGACAGTAATTTTCATTTTAAATATAAAAGTATTAACATGTCTAGTTCTGTGCAAGAATAATTTTTTTGTTTTATTCTGTATTATCAACTTTTAAAGGATATAGTTTGATTACAGGGCAGGATTCATAGCCTTAGCACAATCATTGTTGTTATGTTGTTTTCTACCACACATTGCTATGGCTTGACAGCTAACTGCTGTTGTGAAAACTGGATTCTGTGCCAGATACCTTTTAATCATACTTAATGAGAGTGACATCTTGGTATTTGTAGCATATAGGCCTTTTTTATAACTTCTGCAGAAAAACGTTTGGTCCTTGTTTTTTATTTTATTTTACCGAGGCCAGTAAAATGTTCTGTTCAAACTTGAATAGGTATGTAGACTTGTTTTGTTGCAAATCGTGTCTGCATTTTTAAAATATCAGGCTCCTCCCTCAACTATCAACCACAGTTATTCCATCAATCTATAGGAGGGGGAGAGAGATGGGAGTGCAGGGGCTTTTCATCAGCTCTGCTGAAAGAGCAGCAGCTTTTGGCTTCTCGTCTCCCTGAAATCTTTCCATTCCAGCTGATTGCTACATAAACTCTGTAGCTAATAAAAAGTACCCAAGTTCTCCACCCCCCATCCTTTTTTCCTTTTTTGCCATGTATTTTATATTGTAAGAATCGTTTGATTGACATTTGTGTTCTGGGAGCCTTTTTTGGCCAGAGAGAGCATTCCACAAACGGGGAGCCATTGCAGGAAAGGCCCTTGTGTAGCAACACAACCCTCCAGCCTTCTCAATGAGGCATATGGAGAAGGGGCCCCAGATGCTGATAGCAGGGTCCAGATTGGTTCAGATACATCATTTTTAAGTGTTCTACGCAGTTACCTGCTGTAATGTGGTTCCATTGTTTCTTTGTGGTAAGTTGAGATAAAATGTAGTGAGCATAACCATTTAGCTAGTAATGAGTATGGGTGAAGACTCTACTTTTTAATGGTCAGATATACTTGGTTTTTTATGATTCCCCACCCCCCCAGCCTAACCATTTCCTAATGATTCTAATCTAATAACTGATGGTTTCCCCAGAGCTCATTGTTAGACAGTTAAGACTGAAAATGTGGATTCATAGTTACTCTATCCTGCTTTGTTATTGGTCTGCAAAGTGGTATGTTAATTATTGGAACTCCAGCTCTGTTCTAGCCCTGGAGTGTATTGGGGACAGGCTTCAGTGGAAGCAAATCTGGTTTTGAATACTGCTGCCTTCTTCTAAAAAGAATAAGAATCTCTCAGTCTAACAAAATGTGTTCTTTCATAACAGAACGAAAGCTCAAAGTTTTATCTAGAAGCTGTGTTTTTGAAACATATGTTGAAACCAGCCTGTCTCTTGGGTTAAAGTACATATGAAAACTATACTATATACACATTTGATCATAGCAACAGAAAGTCGGCTTAAATTAAAAATCTAAGATGTCCAGGCTCAGACTTTGGCCAGCTCTCAGAGCTGGATAGCAGCTGGTTTGCCTTTCCATTCTTGCAGGAATGTAGCAAATGTTGTGGGCTGAAAGGAGGAAGGATAACAAATTTAGTGCCATAGGTCAAAATCAGCTTCTTTAAATAGTACCTGCCCTGATGAGCAGTGGTGGGAAGGGGATCTATGTGGATGATGAAGGTGTACTGTGTTTGACAATCCATAAGTAGGATTTCTGTGGATGAATATTTTATCTGCTTCTGTATTTAAGATTAATATGAACCACAACGAGAGTTCTGTAAAAAGATGCAACTGGCAATGAAAAGGAAAAAGAGGCATCTTTGCCTACACAACTACTATATTTAACCAGTGCTAGTATATTCATTTTTGCCAGTTCCTTTGCACAATATATTTCATTGATGTACTGTACAATATATTACATTTACACTTGATTTTAAAACTGCTTTTTTAAAGATAGTACTGTTTTAACAGCCAGTCATACTTCATCAATCTTCCTAGTTGTGCTTCAGACTTGAAGCCCTGTTAGAATTTCTGAAACCAGTTTTGCTATTCCTGGTCTTGTACACTACATTAGAGGTGTCAAGCATTGACTGTAGGCCTGTCAATGCTGTCAGGTGCAGTAATTTAATTACCAGCTGCAACAACAGTGGTAGGTCTGACTGTTCAAGAAACTAGCTTCCATAAGATGTTACATCGTTTGCTAAAGCGGTTGGCCTGGTTTAGCTTAACACAACTTAACACCTGTTAAGTTTAAATGTATGAGTGCTCTGTGTGTTAAACACTGTTTCCTTAAGCAGTAGAAAATTAATCATGGAGTTTTTTGGAGTTTGAGCTAAATTGGTTTCTCCCCATAAAGAAATAAAGCATTTTTCCTGATCGTTAGTCGGTGGGTGGTGTGTTTTTGTTTTTTTTTTAAATCGCCCCATTTCCAGGTATTACATATAAAGAACTTCAGGAGATGCACGCCTTGATGTGTATTCTAAACAACAAGGGAGTTATGTAAGCATCCTGAACATAGTTTCTCTTATTTTATCTCAAGTCTCTATCAGGGTAGGATTGTGAGAATACAATGTGTCCTAGGACAGGTACAATGCTCTACCTTGGAGGGATCGCCATAATCCTTAACAGAGCCCTGATTCTGCCCTGCCCCTCTGCTTCCAGCGTGCATGTGAGTAACACAACATGCAGTTAATATGGAACAGGTATCCCCATCTCATAACCCCACAATACATAGACCTCTAATTCCCTAAGCTACTCTGCTATGCTGCCTGCACACAGGCACATATTGGAGAAGGGGAGAAATGGGGTTGCTAAGCCCTATGGCAAGGATAGCCAACGTGGTGCCCTCCACAATTTGTTGGACTCTACTTTGATCCCTAACCATTTGCCATGCTGGCTGGGGCTGATGTGGGTTGAACTCCCAACATTACATGGATGGCATTATATTGGCTATCCCTAAAGTCTGGAGATTCCTTTGCCTATGGTCACTCTGCCCATGTTTGAAAGATCATGTCCAAATAGGAAAAAAACAAGGAAACTTCAAATATTACTAATCCCATATTTATTAGTTCTGATCCCACTCCCACTCACTGGTCTTTCTGAAGTAAAGGGAATTTATTCATGCATGCAGAAATTTTGGTGTTAAATTTGATGTTTATAGATGGAGCTCCTAAAAATCGCATGAATGAACTTGTTGGGGTATCAGTTTAACACTGTAAACACTGAATTAACAAGTTCTGTTCCTTCATTGTATACCTGAATTTAGCCAATTGAAACCATTATATAGGATTCTGCTCTTTACTTCATTTCCTTGCAGTTGATGAATTTTGATGCAGCCTCATCGTGCATTATTACTGTGTGTTCATTTTCAGTGGGGGCATGTGTGGGTATTCTGATGTTAGTCATATTTGGAATGAGTGGAGGTAGTGCAGACGCAGTAGAGCTTGTGATGTCCCTGTGATCTTTATTTGAGTATGAAGTTGAAAGACAAGTTTCCCGTGCACAGTACAGCGACAGGCCAAAGCCTGCTCTAAGGCGGCTCCAAAGCACTCACAGGCAGCCTGTCGCTGTACTGTGAATTGAGATAAGCTAAAAATGGAGGTGCACACTCATCTTGATTCCTATGCAGGCAACATTTAGCAAGTTCTTTTGCAAAAATGGCTTGCTTTGCTGCTGTCTGCTTAATCTTGTTTCGGTATGTGTTGCAGATTTTCACTTGCAGGTTTTGCCGGTGAGAATATCAATCAGCTGTAAGCATTCAGAATGGGAAATTTATCTTTGTGGAATATATATATATATATATATATATATATATATGCAGGATGGATTGATTTAAATCTAGCTGATTTTAAAATTATTTTGATTGCCAAGAAAAGTAATGGTTACAGTTTCAGCCTCCTTCGCAATTACCTGACAGTAAGCCTCACTGAATACAGTTGGACTTGTTTCTGACTAACCATGGACAGTATGCTCTGAAGTGGTACACACTTTGAAAGTTCTGCATTCAGAAACACAATTTTCCCTACCTGTTGTTTTCAAGATAATTTTCCAGATACGCATCCAATTTAGTTGCAAGATTTAATTCTGTCCCCAAATAGAAGAAAAAGGTAATGTAGGTAATGTCCATCATTAGTAATATTCAGAGTGAATTTATTGAAATCAGTGGACTTAAGATACTTGAGTCCACTGATGTTCATTTTGTCTTTTCTGAATATGCCTTAATGGTGGATATCACCCAATATTTTTTGCTAACTGCATATACATGTAATTCCTGTGAGGTTTTATTGTGGCCCTTGTACAGTGGTAATTGTTTAATAAACTTTCCTGCTTTCCCAATGTAGGTTCAATTAATGACCTTTGAACTACATTGCTTGTAGCTCTCAAAACTGGAATTATTTCGTTTGCTCTTATTAATCATTAATGAAACCCTTTACAGCTCTTGAAAAGCTCTGAGAGTTTACATTAGTTTTTAAGAGCTAAAGCTTCTCTTACTAATTAGCTTCCTAAGCCAATTAGAAGATTCATTTTACACTCTAGTCAAAGCAGTTTCATAGTTTGTTTAGCTTTTAGCAAAGGTCGTATATAGTTTGCAAGAAAGTCAGATGTTTCTGTTTCTCCTTCCTCTATATAATTCTCATCCAGCTGTTATGAAACTGAAAAATGCACGCTCATCAGAAGCAAAGTGCATGTGAAAATATAATCATTTTTAGTGTCCACATGTTTCCATCCTCCAGTTTGTTGCAATTCTCCCCCCTCCTGCAACACCATTAGGACAAGCAGTCAGTAGTTGTTGGGTACTCAGTAGTCAGTTTTGTTTGTCAGATTGAACTCTAGTTTAGAAGAAACAGTGGTTTGTGAACAAGCAGTGTGCTGGTTCATGCTGCTTAAATGTTTCCACTTTGGTTCATGCTGCTTAAAGGCATCCATTTTCTGCTCCTGCTGTAGCTGTACTTTGCATGAAACATGCCAGAGCGTGGCTTGCCATGCTTCTGAACCCGGCCTTGTGGTTCCCTTCTTCCTAGCAAACTATGAGTAGTAAGCCAAGGTAAAACATTAGCTTTGTGATAGGCTAAAAGCTTGCCAGAATAATTTACAAAGTCTTCACTAACTGGTGGAAAACATCCAAAGAGTAAGCCAACTATGCTTCATGGGGTGCAGTGTTCCATAATACTGAGGAATCCACTCAGAAGGCCTTCTCTTGTTCCAAGCTACTATGCTTCCACCATCAATGGGACACAGAAAGGGCCTCTTCACTTAATCTTCATGAGTGAGCAAGTTGTTACAGGATGTGGTGATCTTGGATGCCAGCTATTTAGGATTTTAAAGGTAATCATAAACACTAAATTGTGCCTGGAGACAGATTGGCAACCCGTGCCAAGATAGAATAGGTGTCATATTGCCCATGAGTGAGAACCTACTAATATCCTTGCTATTGCATTCTGGATCAACCGAAGACTTGTGCTCTTTAACTACATCTTACCTCCTTAGGAGATTAACTGCTGCACTATCCTAAACTGGGCAAAAGCACTCCTGGCCACCAATTGAATAACCATACTGCAAGGTATACAATCCAACGTACCACATTTTTCGCTCCATAAGACGAATGTGACCATTAGACGCACATAGTTTTTAGAAGGGGAATGCAAGGGGGAAAATATTTTTAAAGGGAGTGCTGAGCAGAGCATGTATGCATCCCAGGCTCTGCTCAGTGGTCCCTTTCACTAGCCATGTGGGGCATGTGTGCGGTTCTTGCAGGCTTTTCCCCAGGAGGGAGAAGGGCAGCCCATCACTGACGGGTTGCCCTTCTCCCTCCTCGGGGGAAAAGCCCCCAAGAACCGCACACATGCTCCACATGGCTAGTGAAAGGGAGTGCGGCTCTTGGGGGCTTTTCCAGGAGGTGGGGGAAGGGACAGAGGGGCTGCCCTCTGTCCCTTCCCCCAACTCCCACAAAAGCCAGCAAGAGCCGCACACTCTTTAAAGGGTGCGCGGCTTTTGCGTGGTTTTCTATGAGGAGGGAGAAGGGACTGATGCGGCCAGTCAGTCCCTTCTCCCTCTTGGGCCACGCGGAGCTTTTGGGGGCTTTCCCCGCCTGCATTCATTCCATAAGACGCACACACATTTCCCCTTACTTTTTAGGAGGGAAAAAGTGTGTCTTATGAAGCGAAAAATACGGTAGTCTGAATCCCTATTTCAGAATTGCCACCTCCTCCCTGAGCAGGAGCACCTTTGCTTTCTTTTAATTAAGCTTCAGTTTATTAGTGTCATCATCAAGCCCATTCCTGTCTCTAGGAACTGATTGAAAACATCAACAGCTTCCTTGGTATTCTATAAAAAGAAGAAATGAGCTGCTTGTATAATGACAAGATACTCCAAATCCCTGGATGATCTCGCCCAGAAGTACCATGTAGATGTTAAACACTATGGGGGACATCATTGACTCCCACTATGGAGGACCATGCATCAATGACCAAGGTGTTGGAATAACATCATGTTTTGAAAGAGGCTCCTGAGGAAGGCCTGCAACCATCATAAGAGAGTCCCACTTTCCACTCATATAAGTATTTTTAAAATAACAGATGCTTGCTCCAGTCTTCCACAGGTGTAGCATCTGTGTATGGAGGATTAATTATAGGGCATAGTTGCCCTGTTCTATCCATTCCCCTTGCATTAACAGTGAGTCTGCAAGCAATATACCAGGCCTTTGCAGGAAGGCCTGTTTGTGCCTCCATCATATTGGAATTTGACAGAATGTGGGGACTGTGCTGTGGTGTTCTGATCCACAATTGTGTTCCTCGACTAAGCAGAAATACAAGCCGGGGGGCGGGGGGGGGGAAATATTGGAGACATGCACAGACATCCTATTTATCATAATGCCTTATCTACTACCATCATACACCCAGTGCAGGGTGCATTGCTCAAACCAACCAATACTCTGGGTCGTGGAGGAGCAGAATGGGAATTGCAAAATGAAAATTCTAATCAAGAAGTCTGAACAGGTGTGTGTGAAGTCAAGAGTACAACTTGAAAGGAGGCAGAAGTAGGAATGAGTGTGGACTAGTTTAGATCAAGAAAGAAAAGGCAAGCCCCCCCCCTGCAGTTCTGTAGTTGGCTAGCCATGTAACTGGTAGCCAGGATGTGTAAGTTGGCTGTCATAAAGGTTTGACAGTGCATTTGCACAAAGCTTGCACAAGTAGTTCAGACCTCTAATTTGTAATCTACATATGCTGGATAAAACAGCATGCAAATGTTCCAAGTATAGCCCCTGGAGTCTTTAGGCAAAAGGCTCACTGATAATAGTGCTGGGTATGACTATGACTTGAGACCTTGGGAAACCCCTGTCAGGATTAGATTAATTGGTTAATTTTATTATTAATTACAAGCGTTTGTGAATCACGCTTCCACTCAAATGCAAGAGATGTGCAACAAAATTCTAAAACAAAATGTTTGGCGGTTCTGTATGTCTCCACACACATCTGCTTACTGTTTAATTCTTGAGGCTTACACCTGTGTGTTGCTCCTGTAGTGCCAACATTCCCTGGAATAATAAAATTGTAGAATTGGAAGTGACCCTGAGTATCGTCTAGTCCAACCCCCTGCAATATGGGAATGTGCAGCTACCCCAAATCGGGATCGAACCTGTTATCAGCACTACCATCGGAGCTTGCAGCCTTTGGCTTCTACAAATAGATTGCCTCTGCCATCAATAGAGAGGTGCTCCTCCTACACCAGCAGGGGACCCATTTCCTTGATACATGGAATGTAGTATCAAATTATAGCCAAGAAATAAAGCTGTACTACACTTTGGGTTTATAAAGAGTCATGCGTACTGCCAAAGTCTTCTGTACGTGCCTTCTTTTGTTTTCTTTATAAGGATATTCACGAAACAGAATGAGTGGGAACTTGTGGCAGTCTTCATTGTCACGTTTACCCTTTCGGACCTTCCCACTAATGCAAATGACACTCACTGGAAACAGTATCTTCTAAAGTTACTGATAAGCGACTAGCACTGCATTTTTGTTGTATGTTTTGGGGATACTCTCCAAAATGAATTACATTCCCAGGACTTTGAAGACTTGCTTAGCAGAAAAAACAAGTGAATGCTCTTTTTTAAAAAATTAAAAATTAAAGTTGGATTGTTTGAAAGAGAACATGGGGCTTCTTAAAATTCAGCCCAATTTTAATTTTAACTTTTTTAAAGAATGATTAGGCACAAAATTTCTAGGATTGCCCATACTTTTCCTTGTCTGGGTTTATGTAAGTAATGATACTCATGAACTGACTCAGTTGCTTGAAGATGCCCTTTCACCATATATAGAAGCAAGCAGCTGGCAAAGTCCTTTTTCTCTACTCATTTTATCTTTTAAGTTAGCTGCTAATTTTAAATACAAAGAAATATAAATTGCTCTGAAAATGAAATGTCCTGCTAACCTTACTGGGAGTGATACATTAAACTGTATGTCCTGCACAGGTTCTTTAGTGTTAGAAGTCAGTAGTTGCTCACATAGACCCAATGCTGTTGTTGTTTTGTTGTTGTTATTTCTTGTCTTGTATTTCTGTTTGTACAAACTAGGATGGATTCCAATGACCATCAGTTTTTCACATGATGAACCTGGTTGGCTGAAATTTGAATCATGAGTTTAGTAACTGAGTCTGCTTGTTAGTTGCTTTCGCTGAGGGAAACTTCGTATGTTTTAAACTTCATTTGTGGAAATTGTATTGTGAAGTATTCAAGCAGTTGCTGCAACCCTAACCATGTCTGCTGAAAAGTAAATCCCATTGAATTCAATGTGACTTACTCCCCAGTAAGTGAAGTCAAGATTGCAGCCTTAGTTTCTATATTAGTTTTGCATTTTGTCTTATTTGGGCAGAGCTTAAGGCAGCATACAATGGTGTTCCACTTCATTTTCAGAACAGGTAGGTTAGGCACAGAGTTCTCATCCCAAGGTCCTCCTGTTAGGTTTATGGCTGAGTGGGCTTTTGACACCACTGCTTTTTTAGGATAAGAAATTATTATTGGTATGTTCTTATTACATTCAGCAGTTTTAGCTGCAATCAGCATGTGTTTAGTGTGTTTTGTGGCTGAATTTATGTACATAAACTGAGCATAAAATAACTCCCTGTCATACCTACTATTCTCAGCAATTCTTGCCTGTAGTGTGGTGAGACATGATTGTGCTGGCTATATGGCTGTGGCTTACTGCCAAATATGAGGGAGGTCATCCAGGATTATGGCGCTGCACAGAATGCCTTTTGCCTACTCATGAGGCTGCTTTGGTCAGATAACTGCACACTCAAAAAAATAAAAATAAAAAAAAATCAGCCCAAGAATACCCCTCTGTGTTTGGGTTTCCTCCATTTCTCTGAGCTAAAGCAATGCTATCTAAGCAGAAATTGAGTGCTCCTGTTTTGGTTACAACTTGGGCAAAATACTCTTTTGACAGCTGCCTCATATACCTCTGAGGAATCTGATAGTCAAGCTTTAGCCTGAGGGTGGCATTTCTCCCAAAGCAAGGCTCAGTGACTATTGAAATTGGTTAAAATCCAATTTATACATACTTAGTGATGTGAAAAGATTCATTAATTGTCTCTGTCTGAGTCAGAAAGGATAAGTGTGTTCATAGCTTTCTGGCTCACTATGATGAATTTGTTTTTTGTTTTTGTTTTTTTGAGCTGTTTAATGTGCTTTATTTATTTGCAGCATTTATACCTCCTGCCCTTTGGGTAAAAAGGCTGTCAGAGTAGCTTACAGAAAATCAGTCCTAAGACTGTCCCTGCTCTCCAACTCACAATCTAAAAAGATAGGACATACTAGAAAAAAGGGATAGGAGAGAGGAGAGAAAAGCAAGCTCAAGCACAATTTCTTAAAGTTTCATTTATTACAGTTCCATACAATGTCTTTGGCGGTTCTGGGTGTCTTGCCCTTGACAAAGAGCAGTCTGTCCCCTGAAGTAGCCCCTACCCCACTCAACACATCAGATCCACGACCAAAGCAGATGACAAAGTCCAGACTGGGAGGACAAGGCAACTCCTGTCATATAGTCCTTTCTTCAGACAGCTGACTTAATGGAAATTAGAATACTCACATGAGGTAGCTTGATGGTGGCTTACTCTAAAACTTGTGCATTAAGGTATAATTTATCCCTCCAGGGTATACTTACCTGTCCCCCAGGAAAAACCTTGTGGTTTTGGGCCAGTGTTTCAGAATGTGTTGTGTTCTCATTTGTATTTTTATGTTGTGAACCACCCTATGATCTTTGGGTGAAGGGTGGTATACAAATTTTAACAACAGCATATAGTGGTTTTCAATCAGTGTCTACCTCATAATTTATACAGTGGTACCTCGGGTTACATACGCTTCAGGTTACATACGCTTCAGGTTACAGACTCTGCTAACCCAGAAATAGTACCTCGGGTTAAGAACTTTGCTTCAGGATGAGAACAGAAATCGTTCTCCGGCGGCGCAGCAGCAGCAGCAGCAGCAGGCCCCATTAGCTAAAATGGTGCTTCAGGTTAAGAACACTTTCAGGTTAAGAACGGACCTCTGGAACGAATTAAGTACTTAACTCGAGGTACCACTGTATTTGTGTTGTGGTGCCTATTGAATTTGGTGGTATATTTCAGTAATGGGGATCCCCTGGCCTTCTGGATGCTGTTTTAAGGTAAAGGGACCCCTGACCATTAGGTCCAGTCATGACCGACTCTGGGGTTGCAGCACTCATCTCGCTTTATTGGCCGAGGCAGCTGGGGTACAGCTTCCGGGTCATGTGGCCAGCATGACTAAGCCGCTTCTGGTGAACCAGAGCAGCGCACGGAAACACCGTTTACCTTCCTGCCGGACCGGTACTTATTTATCTACTTGCACTTTGACGTGCTTTCGAACTGCTAGGTTGGCAGGAGCAGGGACCAAGCAACGGGAGCTCACTCCGTCGCAGGGATTCGAACCGCCAACCTTCTGATCGGCCAGTCCTAGGCTCTGTGGTTTAACCCACAGCGCCACCTGCGTCCTGCTCCAGCTAAAATCATCCCTCACCATTAGCCATGCTTGGAGGAGCTTCTGCAGCAGGGAATCCATCAACACCCCAAGAGCTACATGTTCCTCATTTACTAAATCAATGAAGATAGTAACTTTTCAATTAGGGAAACAACATCAAAGTTAGTTAGAAGTGAGTGTTCCAGTTTGCGAGTGTTCTTTGGAACCCGAAAGTCCGACAGGGCTTCCGTGGCTTCCGATTGGCTGCAGGAGCTTCCAATCTCGACAGGAATAGCCAAACCTCTGTGGCCCATGCTCTGGTAACCTCTAAGTTGGATTACTGCAAAGTGTTATGCATGAAGCTGCCTCTGAAGACTGTTTGGTAACTTCAGCTGGTGCAAAATTTGATGGCCAAGTTGCTCACCAGAGCATGATTATTTGAGCATATAACACCGATCCTGGCCCGACTACACAGGCTGCCAGTTAATTTATGGGCCCAGTTCAAAGTGCTGGTGCTGATCTATAAAGGCTTATACTAATCAGGACATTAATACCTTAAGAACTGCCCTCGCCATACGAACTGACCTGGAACCTGTGATTGTCATCCAAGGCCCTTTTCCATGTTAATGATAATAATTATTAATAATAATAATATAAATTTGTATGCCACACATCTAACTGGGTTTCCCCAGCCACTCTGGGCAGCTCCCAACAGAATATTAAAAACACAACAAAGCACCAGACATTAAAAACTTCCCTAAACAGGGCTGCCTTCAGATGTTTCCTCTCCCTGAGGAGGTTCCTGGGGTGACAATACAAGAACAGGCGCTTTCTGTGGTGGCTCCCTGTCTGTGGAATGCTCTCATCAGAGAAGCTTGCCTAGTAATTTAATATAAATATCATATATAAAAAGAGAGAAGCTTGCCTGGCACCATCATTACATATAGGTGCCAGGTGAAAGCATTCCTCTTTACCCAGGCCTTCTGCCATTACATAACATATAGCCTGTTAAATTGGGGGGCAGGGGCAGAGAGAGACTGTTATAATCATTATTTTATTATGCTGTGTATTTTGTTTTTATTATTATGCTGCGTAAATTATGGGGATACAAGTGTAATGTTGTACACTTCCCTGGGATCTTTGGATAAAGGGCAGTTTCTAAATAAGAAATACATTAATAATAGCATTTACTTATTTAACAGTTAATTGAATGTAGCTTGTAGAGCAGCAGTAGATCTCTGCGTGTAGATGTACACACACATGCACAGCTACCTGTGTCCACATTTCATAACCCAGCTTCTCTTTATTCCTTTACCTGGGACATTTTTAGCGTAAGAATAGTTTCTAACAGGAATCTATATGTTAATTCCTGCCCAGTGTACCAAGAAAGAAAGAATGGAGCATTTTCTGTATGTATGTCTATTCTGGAAATGTAATAATCAGACAAGAGGGAAATAGAATCCACTGTATCTTGAACTTTTTCCTTCCATTTTATTTTCATTTATATTCACGCTCAGGTGATACGGATTGTGAATATGGTTCAAATTTTATTAGGATTTATTTATGTTGCATCCCTGTCTAATTGCAAAATGGCCTTGCTTCCTAGTTTCAGGGTAGTGGCTCTAGCCTATAATTGTTGCTGTTTGCTGCTTTGGGTGGGGTGAGAGAAATGTTGTTATACTCAATCTTGTTGGACAGCATTCTCTGGTTCCAGAGAAGGACTCCCTTAGTCTTTTTCTTCAACTTGCATTTCTCCTTAGAGTTGTATCCCCTCCCACAGTGTCCCAGTTCTTAGTAATAATTTGGCCTGAATTCTGTTACAACCTGGACTCCGAGGGGAGCTGGCTATTCAAATATCAGTACAGCGTTATCAACTGAGCAAATTCCACCTATTTGAATTATTCATTAGCTTGATCGAAGCATCTTTCTACATCGTGGCTCCCACCCCTCCCCAGTTGACTCCTTAACACTGTTTTCTTTCATTCTTAAATCATTTGTCTTGTTTTCCTCCTTGATTGTGTAAATAAAAGGTTTTAAGATTTTGATTGTGCCTAGTTTTGATTCTGCACAACCATGTTCTGGAACTGAAAGTGATGAGCAATTTTCCAGGCCAATGTGGCTTGCACTACAGCTTCATTTCTCTTCTTTCTTCATAGATTTCCTAACCCCGGGAAAAGAGAGAGAGGTCATGCAGATCTGTGTTTGCTTTTGACTTGAACATTTTTCTTTTTCTTTCGTAAGTGTAGTGGTTTAATATTCATGCTTTTCCCTCCAAAAACTAAAACAAGTGGCACACAATTTATTCCCAGAGGTGAGTTTAAACCTGTTTGTTACCTTTTTGTTCTATAGTAAATATCTTCAGAGTTGGATCTAAGTTTGAACTAGGTCAGGAAAATGACGACTGCTTTTTTGCTTATACAAAGTCTGGTCTCCTGAAATGTTTTTCTGTTCTTAGGCAAACAAAACTGGTGCACAAGTTCTCTTGCTTCAAAATTTATGTGAAAGTATAGAGAGCAAAGTGAGGAGTACTGGGTTGTTTCAGGAATATAATGGAATCATGAAGTTATTGTGAAAAGTGTCATTGTGGAATTGTTTTTAAATTCGTTGTGGTTTGAAGTAAGCAAAAATAGCTTCACTATTGAAAATGAAATATTTATAGTAAATGTTTATCTGGGTCAAGCATCAGCTTTTTGATGTGAAACGTGACATCACAAGATATGCAGTTTGCTCTCTTATTAATGCTTTCAGTGCTTCCTGACCAGTGAGTTTTCCTGTCAATCTGCAAGGCAATTCTTGTTAGCTGTTCAGTTTTTTTTAGTACTATTGGGTATGTGGATATGCAGATCACATTTCCTGTCAACTGTTTTTCCTTTGAGAAGTGTTTTGTTTAACCTTTCCCTAGTGGCAAAAATGCCATTTGTGCTCTATCATGTTGCTGGTTGCAAGTTCCATGCACTCTACATCTTGAATGGGGCAATAAAACATGAACTTGTTCAATGCTATACTTTGTGGTTTAAAACAAAACTGAAAATGCTTCTAGCATGATTACCCACACGTTGTCCTTTAATCTAGTAACCTCTAAAAATGCAAAAGTTAATTTGAGATAATATAAATCAATGGCTTCTTCAACTTCAACGTGGTGTTGACGTAGGCGTTGGGGTTTTTTTCTAGTGGTTGATTGTACAATTCCCTTTGTAGTTCTCTGAAAAAATAGGCTTCATGCTAAGGTGCCGCTGCTAACAGATTTCAAGCTATTGCTACATAGTCCGCCTACACAAGGCTGTTGGTATCGGAATTATTACAGGACAGGTTTTGACGCCCAGCCTGCCTCTGGTCCCAGTAGACCTAACAAGTGAAAATGATATTCTGATTTTACTTTCGTTAACATAAATACAACACAGTCTGCATAATTGAGTACATAATCCTGGGGTGTATTGGTGGCCCCCTCTCTATTCTTGTGATAATAAGCAATATAAATGCATATACTAGAGAATTCTATATGTGTTCATTTCTTTGTCCCTTTAAAGATGGAGCAGAGGATAAGTGTTGCTAAGACGGAGGGGAAGAATTTGGGCTGGCTGAGACACTGGCTAGTGCTGATGGTTAAACTATGCTGCCAAATTCTGAGGTTGTCAATTGCCATGATGCCCCCCCCCCCCTTGCAATACTGGTGTAGAGTACTTGCCCTACTTTAGAAAATAGTGAACAATATCATGTGACTTAATCACTGGCTATTATATATTACATTATTAATATCTGAACAAACCATGCTAATTACTATTTGACCTGAATTAGGAACTCTCTAGCCGTTTCTTTAGCTCTTTTCTATCACATGGAGATTGCACTGAGCCCATCAAATGCATATAGAGTGTTGACAGCATTTTTACTTTGTGGGGTTTTGCTGGCTTACATTTGAAGGTTGTGAAGATGAACATATAGGTACCATGAACTCTACAAAAGCAAAGAGACAAAAAACTCAGGAAGATCTGAAAGCTGACATTTCAGCCTCCTCTTGCTGCATGGGTCTTGTGTATTTACATAGTATGAGCATTCCTAAATGTTTGAATCCATATGCATTCCTTTCCTGTGCAACGTGTTCTATTTTTATATTATTATTTTTTGCAGTAATAAAGTTTCTTTTAATTTGTAAATTTTACTTGGATCAGCATGCAATATGGTAGTGCTGAGATATACAATGTGTGCATTAGTACTCTTCTCCAGGTTGTGTACTTCAACAGTTCAGTTTTTTCCTTTAGAATACATTCTGGAGAGGTCTTTAAGGAGCTGTTCGAAAACAATACTAATATTATTTTATCAATCCATTGTGGTACAAATGACTCTTAGAATTCATTCAGATATAATGTGAACAGCACTCTCTCTAACTGGGATTTCCAACAACTGATATTCAGAGGCATGCTGGCCCTGACATCAGTAGTTTTGTGGCAGTGCTCTACATGACCCATTTAATTGTGAATGTTTGTCTGGATGAGCACATAGATGAACTTGGGGGCACTGCAAGTATTCCATGACCATTTGAGAACTTTATGCACAGTCAGTAGATTGTCTGGTAGAGAATGGCACACCAATTACTTGGGGTTCCTGTACTGTGTGCCACAGATACATACAGGATCATGGGAGTTAACTTGGATTGAGTAATTATCTGCAAGGAGAATGCATGTAGTTGCTCACATTCTCATGATCATTAATACATCCACACAACTTACTAGTGAGAGTGGTGTTCACTACCACCTGTGATATTCTGTGGAAGTAGATGATTTGTTTTAAAACAGTTGTAGTCGCTTTGTCATTTGGATTCTTACGACATTTATTTGTGCCATTGGCTGTTGCAGACAGGAGTGGAAAAAGGTGCAGTGTAATAATGTCAGGATGTATGTAGGTTTTTGGCGCAGTCCTGTGTTTTATACACAACACTTAGTTTTACCCTCTGGTTCATAAACTTAGACCATCATTGATTTAGAAAATAAAAGATTCATCATACCCAAATGAAGTTGGCTTGCTGGTGGCTGCTTGCATTGAAGACGCGTCTGCAGTGAGCAGGGATTCCCCCCCCCCCCCACCTCATAAGGATCATTTACCTGGAAACAATATTGCCATGCCAAAGAGCTTTCAGTTTGGAGAATGTAACTGAGTTAACAATTGTTTTTAAAGAAAGCATAGCAAGTAATTTTTACAAAGATCTGTTCTAAACTGTACCTGACATAGACACATATTTGTTAATCCATTTTAAAATATTTTTAAATTTTGAATTGTGTTTAGACAACATTTCCTTCATGCAGCTTCAGGCCCAGCATCAGCACAAAACCCCCTTGGGCAGGTCCTGGGATCCCAAAGTCCGAGCTGGACCCATTCTGTAGTGTAATTTGGGCCCCATGCACTGGGTGGCTGGATCTGATCCACCCTTTAAATTTGCTATAATGCTCTCAATGTAGCATAACACTGGAGTATTGTAGAAAATGGATCAGATGCCCATTTCTGATATCCACTAGTCTCCTATTAGCAGTTAAGGCTTCAGGGACCCACCTGTACAAAAGGGGAGATCATGAGAGGAACTTTGAGAGACAGGGTTTATTTTTCTTCTTTGAATTGCTCTGCTCAACTATATACATCACTAAACAGCAAACATATGGAGCTACTTAAGCTCCTAGTATGTTAAGGGGAGAGGATGACAAGTAGTTACTGCATTGTTCCACCCAGTTCACTCTCTTGGAATGTAAAGTCAGTCCAGTAATTGGACATGGAATTACAACATAAAAACACAACTACTACTAACTCACAAGGTATGTATTCTTAAACTGTGTGGGATTTTTCTGCATAACCATCCAACTCTTAACAAAAAAAATGCTTTGAGAGTTGGTAAAATATTAAACATAGCAACATACACACCCTGGCTTGGTTATGATAGGAGCAGTACTGTAAACTTATGGCTTGATATTAGCAAATGGAATTATATAAAGCACCTACAGATGGCATGATTTAACATACCACCAGCCTCTCACCCTTTCAAAACTATTATGATTATATTACACCATGTGCTCAGGAGACATCAGTAATACAGCATGCATTTTCAAGTAGGTTGTTCTAATTTTTGTCTGACCATTAAGAGGTTTAGCAAACAAACAAACAAGCAAAAAAACCTACACTTCTGTAGAATGAATTATTTCCTGGCCACTTTGCCAAGCTAACCTTTGAACAGAAGATCATTCTGAACTGAATGAATGGACAACTGACCTTTACTGTATACTGTATTCCAACTCTGATTCTATGATTTGAAAACATCAGTAGCCTTCTCTAATCCTAGTGATTTGCAAGTCCAGGAGTTGTTTTGATTCTCTTTTATCAAGAGATCTGAGAAATTACTGTGCCTTACTTACAGCTGGTTAATAACCTTGCTTTCCACCTGCTCATGTAACTGTTGTAGGAGAACACTTGTGAAAGATCCAGGGTGGTTTCTTTGAGCAATAGGTGAAACCAGAAATCAGTACTTGTAGAAGCTGAGCTGTGACTTTCTTCCACTGTTACACTGTTCGCATGAATAGACCATTGTAGGAGTGTGTATGCGTGCAAGACAGCTGCTAAAAATAACACACAACCAATTCTACAGCCAAAATTTTAAGCAAATTGTGGATTTCAAGTGCATTTTCTTCCAGAAGACTTCTTCTTTTATAAATGTGTCTGGCATCTAGATGTTACTATCATTAGTGGGTGCTTCTTGGTGTAATGTTGGGACCATCTGAAAAGACAAACCATGCTAAAGTGTTTGAGTAAGTTAATTATATATTTGGCAAATGTGACTAGCAATGTACATGTTCTGCATTTTATCTTCATGTATTTATTAGACTGTTAGTGCATAGGAGAGAAAATATTGCAATAATTGTCCTTCTCCCATGCAAGCATTTCTTTTTTTTAAGGGATGCCCACACATTTTTAATTACCTTGACTAGTCTGGTTATATGTTCTGTTCTGTTTATGAGTCAGCTAGTTTCACCTTCACTCTCCCAACTGCGTTGTAATCAGAAGTGGGGGGATGTATTGACTGTTGGCTAATTACATCTGTAGTTGTAATTTCTACTGGAAGTTCTGTTTTAGCCTCAGAATGGGCCTCATTTCACACACCAAAGGATTTTTTTAAAAAAATTTTTTTTGAAAAAAATCATGCTGAAGCCTGTACTAAGATTAATTTAATTCCTGTAAGCACGTCTCCTGAGACAAATCACTGCTTTTTGGCCATGTTTGTACCTGTCCCAGAAAGTTGCTGCTGAAAGCTTTCAGGCAGTTGCCTTAAAGGCTTATCATAGGAACATGAGTACAGTCTCAAAAGTATTCTGCATTCTTCTGTACACTAAAAATCTACAAAAGTGGAGGGAAACAGATGAGATGGAGGCTTAAACAGAAATTACTGATAATGATTTTGCTGACAAACTGCTACATAATAATTTTAAAGATCTTTATTGTTATTTTTCCATAAGAAACATGTTACAGACCTATGCAAATGTGGAATATAGTATGAGTGATACATAACCCCCCCATATATATATAAAAAATGAGGGGAAGTAGGATTTAAATGTGTAATGCAGCTTAGTACAATGAAAGCAGGGGAAGGTTAACAAAAAATTTTTTTTTTAGAAATTTCATGAAAATTGGAAATTCTCTGAGTGATTAAGTAATTAGTCACAAGATGGAAAATCAATCTTTGAAATCCTTGAAAGTGAAAATTAGTAGTAAAGCGTTGTTAATGTCCTTCCTATGCACATGTAGCCCTTCTGTAGCAGTTGCTTTGAATATGTGCATTGAACCGGTTTGTGTGTATTGATTTGGGAAGTTGCGGGTACAGTGTTTGGAGAAATTGAAAATGTAGTAGTTCTGTAGCCAAATGGTTCATGCTGAGAAACCTTGAAGGATGCCATCCTGTATGCCACTGGTTCTCAAACTTTTTTTATCTGGGCCACAGTATCAGAATAAAAAAATTGCTCATTCAACGCTGAATTTTTTTCATGGATAAGAAATAACAGTACAAAACAAAAATAACTCCCGGCAGTGCTTGATTTATAACATAGAACACAGCCACTTTATAATATGATAATGGGATCCCCAAAAAGTATAAAATAATGAAGGTACATAAGAACACGAATCAATCCCAAAATATAATATTGATTGTCCTTGAGTCTTGCCGCCACACTTGCCAACCTCCCTTGTCACATCCATGTGGCATGCCTCACCTTTGAGAACCACTGCTGTATGCACTTACTTGGGAACAAGTCCTACTGAACTCAGCGGGTCTTGCTTCTGAGTAGAGAAGTATAGGATTGTTCTGCTGCTTAGAGTACAACCATTGGTTAAAGCTCATGACCTGTTTTGCAGAGAGGTAAACCACAAGCCTGGGTTCAGACATTATTCTTAATTGTGGTTTAAAGTAGTGTGTGAGTGTTGGCTCTGTTCTTTTCTAATTGTATAAAACTCATGCTGTAGGATTATGAGCTCAAAATCATGGCTTGTATCATATAGGATGCAAGGCTTTCTTCCACCTGCCTTGCTCCAACCTCTAGTATCTGCTTCTCAATTTCTATTGTACAGTGGTGCCTCACAAGACGAAATTAATCCGTTCCGTGAGGCTCTTCGTCTAGCGGTTTTTTCGTCTTGCGAAGCAAGCCCATTGACAGCTTAGCGGATTAGCGCTATTAGCGGTTTAGCGGCTTTTAGCGGATCAGCTGATAAGCGGCTTATCAGCGGATCAGCTGATAAGCGGCTTAGGGCTTAGGAAAAGGGGGGGAAGGGAAAAAACCCCGCAGGAACTCGCAAGACATTTTCGTCTTGCGAAGCAAGCCCATAGGGAAATTCGTTTTGCGAAGCGCCTCCAAAACAGAAAACCCTTTCGTCTAGCGGGTTTTCCGTCTTGCGAGGCGTTCGTCTTGCGGGGCACCACTGTATTATTTTATGTACTGTGGCCTGCCATTGTTTTATTGATTATAGTTTAGAAATTATTTATCGTAACTGTTAAGGGTGAATTTCTGTTTAACTTTTATATGCTGATATTATTATTTTATACTATTCTAATGGTTGTTGAATGTTACTTTTTTGATGTAGGTTGTTTATTTTAAAGTTATGTTTTATTATCACATTTTTGTATTGCATTAGATTGTTATAAGATGTACATTTTTTGTTTCTTCAGCTTCTAAACCACCTTGAGTATTGTAAGATAGAAAGGCAGTATACAAATTAAAAATGATGATGATGATGATGATGACCAAAGGCTCATCTAGTCCAGCACCCTTTTCTCACACTGGCCAAGCAAGTTGATAGAGGAGCCCACAAGCAGCACATGAGCACATGAGCACAATAGCACTCTTCTTCAGGTTCTCCAGAAACTTGTATTCACAGGCATACATTTTATAATACTGGTTCTGTTCTTTCCTTACTTTCTAAGATCAATCTGAAGCCTTGTGAAAGACTCAGTGGCATGAAAATGAGAATTCTGGTTTTCAGTGAAGATCATATATGGGAACAGCAACTTTGGTTCATAAGCAGTGCCTGGAAGATCTTGTTGGGGACAGTGTTAGTTTCAGCCAAAACAGAAGTGATATGGTTGGGAAATTCAACTTCAGAAGTAGATAGTCAGCTGATGATTACTGATGTGGTTTTCTAAGATTTTTGCATCTCAAGACTACTTCTGAATGCACTGTAAATAAGCTGCAACCAGGCCTGCATTTTATTTTGTTCCTCTGATAATATAATTGTGGCTTCATCTGGAGAGAATGGATTTAGTGTCAGTCACCTGCACTTCACAACTCTTCAGTTAACTACTGTAATATTCCCATTTGAGAAGTTTTTAGAATAGCTATTGGTGCAGAGTGCAGCAACCTATCTAATTCCCTATAGATTTTGTGGATTTTCCTGAGACAGTACCTATATTCTTTAAGCATGTGAATGTATATGTACGTGTGTGTGTGTGTATCTGTAACAATAAATCCCTGTTCTCCCCATTTCCAGAGCAAGCCAAGGCATATGTTTCTAGGTTACATGCATGCAATACTATGCATGTTTATTCAGAAGTAAACCCTATTCAACTGAGCTACCATCTAGTAAGTGTGTAAAAAGATTAGCTTCAGACTGTAGTCCAAAGGAATACACTTATTCCAAATAGACACAGTAGTAATTACTGCTGAATAAACATACATAACATTACACTTCTTTAACCTAGCATTCTATTCCATGGCTTGCTCAGTGTTAACATACGGCAAATGCCATTTTCTTAGTGCGAGGTAAAAAATTAAAAGTATTTGATTTTCAGACTTTTATAGTAATCCAGGCATGTAGGACCGCATATCTTTTGCTTTCTATCAGTCTTGAAAGTTCACAAGAATCAACCTGAAGCCGTCAGTTATCATCTGAGGCCCTACTTCATGCGCCCCCTCTATTGGAGAGTGGCAACATAATATTGGCTCTTTTCATTGGTGGCGCCTCACATGTGGAATGCTCTTCCCTGGGAGGCATGTTTGTTGCCTTATTTAATAATAATGTGATAATTTACTAGTATTTCCTTAAAACATATAGTGAAAGTAATGCGGTACTTTAGCAGTTTTGCATTAAAGGTTGGGCAAATGTTCCTCATGTCTAATGGCAGAAAGTCTTGAAAAGCACGCTGAAGTTCCTTGATGCTTATGCTTCTGTTTGTGCTGGTATTTCATGCTGATATTGCATGTTTACACACTCCATCCATATGATTATCAAAGTCTGAGCTCTTCTGAGAAGTGTTACTTGCTCTGTTCATTACACTTGAATATTTTAGTAGTTCAGTATATATTTCAATAGCTTGACAGCTCCTTATGCAGTCCGTAAGGAATTTTGATGAGACAAACGCTCATTTTTTTTTGACTGGAAGACCTGACTTACACAAAGGAACACTGTCTGAAGAAGTGTGCATGCACACTGAAGCTTATACCCAGAACAAACTTAGTTGGTCTCTAAGGTGCTATTGGACAATTTTTTAATTTTTGAAATTTATTTCGACTGCGTCAGACCAACACGGCTACCTACCTAAACAAAGGAATACTAATTAGTGTTTAGAATTAATTGACACTTGGAAAGCAGCTCAAGTATGTATTTATATGATACCGCTAAAAGGGAACAAAACTGTTCAGTACCAGGTTTATACTTTCTCTAGATTATATTAATTTCAATAGTTTCTGAGGTGTAAGGCCAAATCATTTCAATGGGACTTGTGCTGCTTAAGCACAAGTGGTGATTATGACATTAGATTGTGGGGCATAAAGAGGGAAAGAAAGCATGTGACTATCTATTTACATCTACAGATTCTAGTATCCTACTAGTTTTCCTGTAAATGCATCCCTCTGTCCCTCATGTTCCTCATCCAAAATACAAGTAGCAGTTTCATCTTGTCCTTCATTGTACTGTGGTACCTCAGGTTACATACGCTTCAGGTTACAGACTCCGTTAACCCAGAAATAGTACCTCGGGTTAAGAACTTTGCTTCAGGATGAGAACAAAAATCACGCGGCAGCAGCGGGAGGCCCCATTCGCTAAAGTGGTGTTTCAGGTTAAGAACGGACCTCCGGAACGAATTAAGTACATAACCAGAGGTACCACTGTACTGCTGAAGATTTTAAAATATGTTTTTTCTGCTCCTCCCCAAACCATTTTTGTTTGTTTGTTTCGTGTTTGCCTTTTTATACTTTCTCTACCCTGGCACATATAGAATGCGATTTTTGTTCTTCACATTTACTATTACTGGAATCTTTTGCTAGCTTTCAGCAATAATACTCCCATCTTTTAAAATAGTACTCTTTAATGAAGTAATCTTGCTACCACACCTTTTTCAAGGCCTTCTTAGCAATGCTTTGTTTAGATAGTAAGTAATTTTTTTTCCAGTTTCTCATAGTGTGTGTTTTTGAAATTAAATTGAGTCATACTTGGATACTAGAAGTTTGTACAGATACGTTCTCAGAAACATAGAGGCATTTTTGTTCTGCATACAATAACAGCAAGTTTTTTTTACCCCCGGAAAAGTAAATTGATGCCAAAATGTGACCCCATCCCTGAGAAGAGTTCCAGAATCATTATTATTAATTGAATTTGTATACCACTCTTCATCTGGTTTGCAACATAAAATACAATATAAAAACACAAAATACACAATAAAATCAAGAACAAGCCCCCTCCAAGTCAATAACTCTCCCACACAAGATAATAATTATTAATCATATTTATCGATGAAAATGCCACCTGCAACAAACAAATGTTGTATATTTTTTTGTTCAAATAAACTTTCCCAGGACAGTTTTATAGTAGAAACAGAAATACAGTAATAGAAAAATAAAATAAAATAAAACATATACTGTAAAACAACAGCAATAGAATCTAAAGCAGCACATTATGGTTACGATTATATTTATAAACCATGGAAAACACAAAAGCAGTTTACATAAAACACAGTAAAAAAAAATTAAGAAGAAAAAACTTTAAACAATTACAAAGAAATACATTAGTAAAAACAGAAAACCTATCAATTAATTTTTTAAAATTAAAAACCAAATATTAAAACAGATCAGTGGGATAAATCTTACAAGTAGCTGCGGTGTGTGTGTGTGTGTGTGTGCGTGCTATTATGATTACTTTATCGTTATGCTATCTGTTGTTGTTATTATGCTATCTAATCTGTTTCTTGCTAGCAAAGGGAACAATCCATGGAGTTTTCAAGCTAGTAGTTCCATCTCCTTTTGTAGTCTGCAAATTATTGTCAACTATGTACAGTATCCTTTGCCAAGCTCTAAAGAGTCAAAGGATTCCTGCGAAAGGATTTCAAATCAAATACAGATCTGAGTTTGAATCGGATCGTTCCTAACAATCAACGCTGCTTCTTTTTTGCAGAAGTAGTCTTGTCATAACTAGAGAGAATTACAACACTAGAAACGCTCCCACCCACTCAAAACATAGTAAACAGACCTTCTGAACTTAGGGAAAACAAAGCACAAAGTCCACTATGGACGTGTCTGTGCAAATTTTTGTTAACTATTTAGTTGCTTTTAAATATAGAGTGAGTAATGTTCAAGCAATTGTCTGATGTTAGCAGATACTTGAAATGACTTTTTGTTTTAATATATCAAGTGGTTGAATGCAGTTGTTCCTTGACAGAAGCATCTTCTTGCAATTGTGGATTAGTATTGGGGACTATTTGATGGGACCATGTGAGGGCAGAAAAACCTCCCTGTTATACACGTCACTACTCTATAGCTCCTCAATGTCATCTCATTATTGGGCTTGTTTAAAATACTCATGTCACCACCATAATTTTTTAGGTATCTTTTGACTAGTGAGGGCAGATACTCCATTTCAACTTACGATAGCCACATTTCTGCACTTCCACTGCTGTGTTACTCAGGTTACAAATGTCAGGCATTCTAAGATTTGTGTGACTACCAGGCTCAAACGATATATACTTATAAGGTTGAACTTGACACTGGCTCTCTAGTGTAAATTTAATGGCAAAGAACTCCCATGTTATGGAATAAAGGTTAAAAAAAATGGTGGTTCTACGTTTTGATCGTGTATGAACTTCTTTTGTAGTGTATGTCTTTGCTAGATTTTAAAAATGACTGTAAGACAAGTTTCTAGCATTTTTGCCTTTATTTTTAGACTCTAGGTGCAACTCAAATTTACAGATAAATGTTTATTAAATATCCTTTCTGATGTTTACAATTTCAAATAAAATCAAATTCTCAGAAGGGAGAAGAACCTGACTTATCCAAGACTGTAGACTTTTCCAGAAGCTGAATATTTACAGAGTCAGGTGCAAAGTTTAAATTGTTAGTTTAAAAATAATTTGCGGATGAATTTAAAAGCCCTTTTCAGTATTCTGTGTCAATATAAAAATTTCCATTTTCAAGTGGAACTCTGTATACATTATTTCTCACACACCCCCCCCGTTATCTTATTTGTGTAAAAATAACAGTAAGATCCGAATACTATTGGCACTGTGTAGCAAAGTTTGCCTGTGCTGCATTTATCTCCCCCCCCCCTTTTTACTATGCATGATATTTTTGCTTAGTGTTGGCCTACATAGTGAGCTAAAATGAAACTATTAACTATTCCATCTCTTTGGAGCAGTGAGATGTATGGTTGTATTACACGCTTCAAATATGCATTTTACAGATGCATATTGTGATGGACACATCCCAGCCACCCTGGGTCCCGTACTGCCTGGGAAAGGAGACCTGGTAACAACAGAGTGTACCCTCTCCTGTACTCTCAGTTGAGGTAATCTCCACTACCAAATAAGAGAATAATTATTTGCCAGGCAGCCTCATAGCAAACAACACCCCAAAGTTCCCTAGAGTATCTCTGGAGCCTCCTTAGATAATGTGAGGTTAAATCTAAAGGCATGGGAGTGTTTGGAATAAGCTGAGAGAACAACAGACATATAAATGTGGAAGAGAGAGAGAAAATGATACCCCAAAATTACTGAAACCCAACATACTGCCTTTGCAGGAAAACCAAACCAAAATTGGATAAACATGATCCTGTAGCCTATTCTACAACATTTTGGCGGCTTATTAGGCTAGTGTTAACAACAGATTGTAGTTTTACTAGTATTCCTTACTCACAAGTAGACTTTTTCTTCATGTCCTTCTCTCAGACTTCATGTCCTTCATGTCCTTCTCTCAGACACCCCAAAACACGATATATATATATATATATATATATATATATATATTCTTGCTCTACCCACCTCTAGTCAGTCATATGCTGTTCCCATTGAGGTACCTACTCAAAGCTTTTAAATTTCCCACCCTAGGAGAGAGATGTGCTGTTAGACACATCAGCAATGACAAATGCCTAATGAACCTCAGGGCATCTGGTAAGACTCCAGGTTAACCTTATAACAATCCACATACAAGTTGTAACAAGGCATACAGGCAAGACACATTTCCATTACAAGCAATCCAGTAACTAGCTCAGTTCCTTCATACATATCCTGCACATATCTAAGAGAAGAATCTGCAGTATGGTTTCAGAAATGCTTTTTTAGCCAGGCATTGACATTGCAGTAATGCAGGATATTAAACCCTTATGGGAGGAAATGGGTAATCAAGACTTTGTCATAGTGCTTTGATGTATGGAATGGAACGGTAAATGAATGAATGGAATAGGATTTGTTTGTTTGCTTACAGAGTACCCTCTAATTATTACATGTCCATGAAGGATAGTTTAGTCGATAGAGCATGAGACTCTTAATCTCAGAGTTGTGGTCTTGGGCGAAAGATTCTTGCATTGTAGGGGATTGGACAAGATGAACCTTGTACCAACTCTACAATTCTATGATTCTATTCTGTATAGAACCATGCTTTGAGAGTATTTTGATCAGTTCTGACCATGGTATTCACTGGTCTGTGCCAATCATCCTTAAAAATGTAGATTTGGAAGAAACCTCAAAGGGTATCTAGTCCAACCAGTTGTTGCATCTCCTTACATCTTTATCCTTTACACATACATGCACAAACTGTGGGTGTCTCAGTGTAGAAATGGCACTACCTGGCTCTGGGCTATTCTGGGAGGAAGGGCAGCTATAAATAAGAAAATATAATAATACCTTGATCTGCACTGTGCTGTGGTTTGATTTAGGTTCTCTTGTAAACTGTGTTAGTTTGTCTTCTATCTGACGTCAAAAACTCTTTTGAGTTTTTGATACTGCACCTGAACTTGGATTATTTTGGGCCTAGATTATGGTTCCTCAATTACTATATTCCCATAAATGCCTTATTCTATCACTAATAGCAGGCCCCTTCAGAGGCAGTGGCAGACTATAGTTTGATATGAACTGAAGAAACACTTGGGGGGCCTTAGACTTGCATGGTTCCATTTCCTCTCTCCTAAATTCACACCCCACATTTCCAAACTTCTTATCCTTGTTTGTAGCAAACCATACTTTGCTTGTTCGAACAAACTAGGAAGAATCAGCAGCTGAGCAGACGTCAAAGGAGTTTTGTGCAAACCTGAGTCTGCCCAGGACTCAGTCACATGGCTTGGTCACATAACACCAAACCATGGTTTGACATTGTGACTGAATGGTCCCAGTGTTCTACTTAACTGCAGTTTTTGCTTTTGAGCCAAAATTGCTGCTTCTTAGGCTACATCAAATAGAGCAGTGGACCCCAGTATCCTATAGTCATTGTCACTGAGCTGATGAGAACCATATTCACTGCTACTGGTTGTTCACTGAGACACTAAATATGACATCGCTGGAACTCTGATGGGTGCTATATTCATGTGGCAACTTCACCAAATGTTGATATGGGTTAGTAATTTCTTCTGCATCTGCATTCCCCCAGTCCTATTTGCTGTTATTCTATCAGCTGTGCATTGTTTTAGGCTCTTTATTTTATGTTCTATTGGCATTTAGGGCTTTCTTTTTATTTACGGTATTTCTGCTCCCTTTATTTTTCATTGCGATACTGCCAGTATGCCTTTTACCACTGTATTGTAGTGTCTGCCTTAGATCTACAGCCACTGTTAACTCAACATCTGTCTGCAGTTCAGTACCACTGTCTAGCCAACATGCTCTCATTTTGTACATGCTCCTTTAATTTTAACTTCCCAAGCGGGTTACTTTGCATTTATCCTTGTGGAAGCTCATTTTATTTTTCACTGCCTTTCTGTTCTTGAATATTAGATCTGCCTCAGCAGTGCTCACTATTCCTCCCATGTTCATATCATCTGCAAATTTAATCAGAGTGCTTGCCACCCTTTTCTCTGGAAAAGAAATTAAAGGGGGGTGGGGGGCTCTACAGCAAGTGATCTGCATGGATAAAAGAAATGTGACAGCTAATATTGCTATGCATCCCATCCATTAGACTTTTATTCTTCAGGACTGTAGGGGTATCATGCATGGCACTCTCACCTTTAAATATAAAATATGTACTGCAAATTTTAGTACAACATAAGGGAAAACAATTTTATTTTTAATTTATTGAAGGCATAGGGTGTTTAAGCAGTCTGATTATATGCTTTCCTGCAAGAAGGTATCTTAAACCAGAACTTCAGAAAGCCAAAACATTTCAATACCTAGCAATTTTAAATATTCTCCAGCTCTGAACAAGGTTGGTACCTGAGAATTAAAGCAATTTTTCAAACCTGGCCCCTAGAGCTGGTGAAGTATAGTGGATGAGAGTCTAAACTACAATTGGTAATGTTCCCTGTTAGGAATCTTGCCTGTGCCGTGGCTGAATATTAAGAGTAATATCATTACTATGACCACTTCATATTTATATTTAGTAAAATTATATAAACTATCTTTTCCCCTGATAACACTGTAACTTGAGAAAAAGCTGAAAAAGGTCGGATATAAATGCAATAATTAAAAATTGAGTAGATGAACCTTCCAAATCCTCACTTTTGTAAGAAAATACATAAAGTGGTACCTCGGGTTACAGACGCTTCAGGTTACAGACTCCGCTAACCCAGAAATAGTACCTCGGGTTAAGAAATTTGCTTCAGGATGAGAACAGAAATCTGGCGGTGCTCTGGTGGCGCGGCAGCAGCAGCAGCAGAAGGCTCCATTAGCTAAAGTGGTACCTCAGGTTAAGAACAGTTTCAGGTTAAGAACGGACCTCCAGAACGAATTAAGTTCTTAACCTGAGGTACCACTGTACTCTTGAATCCAGTGATCTGGATTTCAACTGGAAAGTTAGTTAGGTTTGCAAAACTTTCACCGCCGTAAGGGGAGGGGAACTGAAGAAATATCACGGCTGGTGCAGAACCAAAAACACATTTATTGTTTTTACAGTGTGCATATAGGAGCAAATTTACAAAGGGTTTATGTGTTAAGTGTTACAGAGGAAAAAAAAATATGGTTAAACTTAAATCAAGGCTGGAAATCTAGAGTTCATAAACTAAATAATTACTTATGCCGAATAAACATCATGCGTAATATTTGTTTTCAGTCTGTATTAAGTGTTTATAGTTATGGTGTATGCATTATTGAGAAGACAGCATCAGAATGCTTTCATTGTGTGTGTTTTTTCCCAAGGAGATATACAATGTTGGCACTTCACTCTGCAAATTGTTTTAAGTGGGTTTTTAGAAGAGATGCCCTCCTTAATAGCAGTAGAAAGTGGGGGGGGGGGTGAGGTCTATTATCATAACGCTGTGCTAATGTAGGTTCTGAGTCATGTGACTGCAGAAAAGGCTATTATCTCAATGAAAAGGAAACTGCTTTTTAGAGCAGCAGTAGAACAGAAGCCGGAGGAATTTTCGAGTGCTCCACCATACTGGATTGTCTATTTGATCACCAGCTAGAAAAGGATTAGTTGTGGCTAGTTTATCAGCTGTCATTAGAAGCAGATGAGAGAGGAGATAAGCTGCTATGTGCGCACATCCTCACTCAGCATGTGTTTTGGTTTACATCAAGGCAATGTTGGTTTAAGTTAACGCAGAACAGATATTCTAATATGTTATCTCTGCTCATTGCTGCTTGCTTTCGTAAAACAGCCAGTATGCAGGGTGTGGGTTTTACTTATATTACAGGCTGAAGATAAAAGAAGAACTGATGAGATTTAACATTGAACTGCAGAGTCTGTGGAAGATTGCAAGGTGTGTTTCAGAAGTGCAATGACTTCATATTTGGTATGTTCATGTTTTCTGTGTAATGTGAAAGATGCAGAGCATGACAATTGAGCAACAGCATTCCTTAGCAGATTGAGTGAGGATTTCAAGCATATTCTTATTCCCCTCCTTTTTGAAAGTGACGACTGATAACCTTGCAGTTGCCTTGTAATAGTTATATTGAAAGCCATATATATATATATATATATGCGCATACATAGTGTATAGTAGAAAATGTCGAACACTAAGAATTTTGTGAAGCACAGCAAAATAATCTAAGCAATATATATATGCTCTATTTTCAGGAGGAGGAAGAGCTCAGGGGGGTATGCATTGTTCTTGCAATGCTGTAATTACAATGCAGTATCTAGTGAGGCTCTTTAAAAAAGAAAATTAAAAAGCCTACTAATTACAAATCTAAGGGAAAAGGAAGGTGCACTCTCTTGGTTTTTGTGCTTGCTAGCCTGGTGCTTAAAATAGGTCAAATACTATAGTGGTAAACACAATTACACCTGATAACTTCATTTTCTAATACTTGGAGCTTAAGCCTGTCTAGTTCTCTTTGTACAAGGACATGCACTTAAACTTCATCTTGTGTATTTGTCTGATGTTGCACATTTTGATGCATTTAACTGTGTTGGCTATTGTTACCTTTCTCTTAACCTTGAAGGGAGAAACACTTAGAATTCTCAGCTTGATACATATCGATAGGCTTCCTCTGTTATTTAATCCAATATATCTGTAACTGTGAAAATGGTATTCTTTGCCCTTTTTCTTCCTTGTAAGTGTTTGAAGGTGGGCGTTGTCAAGTTGGCATTTTCTTCTGCTGAACAGTTACTATTGTTTATGGGGGAAATGTATACAACAACAATCTTTCCTATAGCATTGTATTCATGAATGTGATCAATACTTTCAAATACAACTAAACCTAACTTATGCAGTCTCTGCCCCCGCGCTTTTAAGTTAAGGGCGGGGACATAGCTGTTACTGTAGTGCAAATAGGCACATTGTAGGTTATCCTGGATATAGATTAAGATGAAGATAGTAGCTCTAATGCTTTGCATCTCCTTAATAATTTATTTCTATGGAGGCAGGAAATGCTTTTATTATGTTAAGACTTTGGTGTGGGGTGTGGGTTTAAGTGAGTGTGTGTGTGTGTATTCTCTTGTAAATCTGAGAAAGTTGAGAAATAATGATTGAAACATTAATATAGTGCACATTGGAAGTTATTATATTTTGAATTAGCAGAAAATAATTATTGGATGCTGGTTGGTGTGTCTTGAACCTGAATGTTTTATTTGCATAGGCCCATAGATCTGGGCCACACAACAAATACAATGCCTCAGAACAATGAAAATTATATTGTGCTTGTTGAGTGGGCTGTTTTCTTTTTTGTGTGTGTGTGACAGGACATGTAGTTTATATTCAGCATACCTTGTTAATGGACTCGTCTACATTGGCAAAGAAAAAGCACTTTGTATGTGTTGTTTATGCATTCTAACACTGTGACACCAGTTGGTACTGTGGAGTTCCGTTTTTGCTGACTTGATTTCTCATACAAAGTTTGCAATGCTGCTTTGATGTGTCTAGAACCAACCAATGTTTTTGGAAAATGTTGCTTGGTTTCCACATGGTAATTAACTCATCTAATATTAAAGGTTTTTCCCTTTGGGACTAAAAGCAAGATATTTTATTAGCTTTACATATTACTGTATTCCCAGGGTTTAGGGCAGAGCTGAAGTATATACACTATTTCTTACTTTAAAAAAGCATGCCTCTGAAGAGTTCACAATTAAGAAACATATTAATTTATGAACCTTGAAGTTAATCATTTTCCCCTTAAAATGTCACTATGGCCAGATCAATTTCCTTAGATGTTTTGCTTAAAAACTTAAGTTTATCTACTTATATTTATTTAAGTTGTATTGTGTTCTGACATTTCTCATTTCATATTGCAGAATGTTTTTGCAAAGAAACAGTGAACAAAATAGTGTTAGGACTAGTCGCAGGCTTTTCTGTGTGCATGGTAAATGATAGACCTGGGACTCTGCCCTCTTTGCTGCACCACTCACCCAGTGTCTACACATAGTGGCCATTACACAAAATGGGAGGCCCATGCATGCCTCCCACAGTTTATAGTGGGTTTGAGTATTGGCTGCTTGACCACTCCAGAAGGCAGCACAAAGCTGGGTGAATATATGGGAGGTCTTGTGTAATAGCAGGTGTGCACTGCTTAGTGCAATGTCTTTAACAGTACATAGGCAAGGCAAGGTTTCCATGAAGAGATCAGATTGAAAAGTCCCATTAGAGCAGAGCTCAGATGTTGCTCTCGTAACAGTCATGCTTAGATGGAGCTGCAGTTCCTTTTTAAGATTCAGTATTGGTTGCTACTTCTACTTTCATTGAGAGGAGACTCTTGCTTTAAAAGGGGCAACTGCTCTAGCAATCTGATGTAGTAGGGGAGACTATGGTTCCACTAAGGCTTCTGAGCTGGAATCTTCGTGAGTCAGAGGCAGATGACAGGACATCCTCCAGCCAGAAAGGTACTGGAATAACAGGCTCCTCTTGCACAAATGCTTCAGGTTAGTTATGTACATCTGGATCTGTCCCTGAGGGCAATTTCCTCTCCATTCCAAGTCCTTGGACTCATACCCTGAAGAAGGGGAGTCAGAGGCCATAGGCATGACATGCACTGAGGGTCATTCAGGGTTGCATCTAGGTGATCAGGCAGAGAAGGTTGATCAAACATGGTTCTTCACTCCATCATCACCTTCCAGACTGGCTACTAAAAATGTTGTGAGGTAATAACTGCCCTGGACTTACTTGAAAGGTTGTACTCTATTCAGCAACTTTGCTAAAATGTCTAGTGTAATTCGCTGCCTACTGGTTTCACTGCATTGTGAAGTGCTCCTTGAGATTTAGTCATGGGATTCTGAAGGATACTGTGATTTACCATGCATTCCTAGCTTTATATATGTTAGCATTGTTTGCATTTCTCCTGTGCAAGAATCTTGAGCTTTCTTCCTTGCATGCCTATTAGAATATATATTATAACATGTTACATTTATGTAATAAGGTAAGGTACAATTAAGTATTGTTAGTGTAGATAAATGGTACATGCAAGTGTAGGATAAATTTCACTCTATCAAATAACTCTATCAGCCACAAGCACACCTGTGGCAATGTTTGTAATATTCAATAAAAGAGAGTTCCCGGGGCCTCCCCCGGCAGACGCCTCTCATGACACCCACCACTCGTCTCCCGTGATTTTCATTCCTACACATTTAGAGTTCACTTTTAAGAAATCAAGCCATCATATGATTGCTTCTCCGTATGTCAGACTTGCAAGCCAGACAACGATCATGATACTTCTCAACATACTTTCAATAGCTGTGGGGTCTGTATGTTATATAGGTGATTGGGTTGTGGACTGCAAAGTAGCATCAATTTTAAAACTGATTCTCAGCACGCTGGTCTAGTTGTACATGGGCCTTATCCTTAGAGATCTTAAGAAAACCACAGACTTAGAGGGATACAAGTTACAGTCATACCTAAGGTTACAGACGTTTCAGGTTGTGCGTTTTCGGGTTATGGACGCGCCAAAACCTGGAAGTACCGGAACGGGTTACTTCCGGTTTTCGGCACTCACGCATGTATAAAAGCACTAAATCGCACTTTGCACATGCGCAGAAGCGCCGAATCGCGACCTGTGCAGATGCGGCACTGCATTGCGAATGCTGCGGGTTGCGAACGTGCCCGCCCCCGCCACGGATCACGTTCGCAACCCGAGCGTCCACTGTAATGTCTTCAGTTGCAGTTCCTGATAATAAATATATTACTTATGGTTAAGAATGAACGAAACCTCTGGCCTTTAGAAATAGACCCCCACACACTCCAAGTTCTGTGACTGCCCTCCTTCTTTGCCCATATATTTTGAGGCCTGGTATTATTCCGTTCTTAGATGGTATGTGAGTCAAAGGCTCTGGTTCTGAGTACACTTATTGAAAGGTTCCATTACTTGGGGGTTCTACTGAGTCAAACAGGCTTATGATCAGGTTGCTTATTCTTATAAGTGCTGTTTTGTATCAGATTACTATTGTATCCCAAGATTTCAGCTATGTTCTACCAAAAAAGAGGCATTTCTAAAAGTATTTTATACAGTGGTTTATGCATTCTTCCACTTTTATTTGAGATTAGACTCAGATAGCTTTAAAGCCTATTAAGAGTGGGAAACAATAAATAGGCAGCAGGCTAGAACTGCAACCCTAGTCATTCAGTGGGCTAAAGATAAAAAGCCTTATCATGGTTGAGGAAGGTAAAGGTAAAGGTACCCCTGCCCGTACGGGCCACTCTTGACAGACTCTGGGGTTGTGCGCCCATCTCACTTAAGAGGCCAGGGGCCAGCGCTGTCCGGAGACACTTCCGGGTCACGTGGCCAGCGTGACATCGCTGCTCTGGCAAGCCAGAGCCGCACACGGAAACGCCATTTACCTTCCCGCCGGTAAGCGGTCCCTATTTATCTACTTGCACCCGGAGGTGCTTTCGAACTGCTAGGTTGGCAGGCGCTGGGACCGAGCAGCGGGAGCGCACCCCGCCGCAGGGATTCGAACCGCCGACCTTTCGATCGGCAAGCCCTAGGCGCTGAGGCTTTAACCCACAGCGCCACCTGCGTCCCTTGGTTGAGGAAGAGTATATGCCAATATTGTTGCTGTGTGGGTCAGTGCTTGGGCATTTATCTTAAAGATAAAGGGGTAAGATATGTCATTAAGAGCTGGGAAACAACTACAATTGCAACAAAGGCAATAGCATTGTGCTAGGATCTTAAGTGAGCCAAGCCAGGTGGTTCACCTGGTTAGCCAGATTTGGAGCAATGTTCCCCATGGAGTTGCAGAGGCTTCTGATATATGTAGTATTATCAGTAGCCTCTGCATAATAAATGTGCATATTCTTTTAGGGCTCTTCTGGCAATGTTAAGTCTCTCTCCCCCCCCCCCCCCCCAGAAATGAAGGGGAAAGTGGTGTAGATGGGGGTGGCAAGAAACAGACATGGCTTTTGTTTTGTTTTGTTTGTTTGTTTTAAATTGCTTATCATGAGAGATCTTGAATCTGCAATGGTGGAACCTAGTGCTTGCTACTTCAGAATCTATTCTGCCACTACACTTTTTGGGATCTAGGCAAATAGTGCCCTTGGGAGAGGGCAGTATTTTGCAGTGGATTTGTCCTATATAGTTGGGTGATACTCTGTCCTATATAGTTGGGTGATCTAGAGGATGATACTTGGAGGTTATTAAAACAATGTAAATTGGAAAATCTTCCTGAACATTTTAGTTCGGGAATTTGCACTGGACACTTTTCAGTTTGCATCTAGTGAGTGATGTAATTTATCACATTTATGTATACGACACCGTTGAGAGAGATCATCCAGAGTTGGGTGTCAGTCATATGTTCATAACTCATAGATTGGATGTGGGAGAACCAGCTGGACTTAATTCAAACAGGATAGACTTAATTCAGGCTAGTAGTCAGTGGACATATTGATTCAGGAGTTGAAACATAGCCTGTTTGGATAGGATTGTACTCTCTCTGAAGGGTCAGCTTCACTGGCCCTCCTAACTGGATGTCATGGAGAAGAGTTCCAGAATTTTAGAATTTTTTTGTCAGTTCTGCGGGTATACTGATAACAGAATTTCCCTAATTCCTATTTTCACATCATGCATTTTTCAGGGATTGTGGAAATGTAATACAGCAAATAGTAATTTTGAAAAGACAATTCATAGCCTAGAGCTAAATTTAGCAATGAGGACAGGAGTGCCTGGCCTGGCGTTCTCTGGTCCATGGGGTCACGAAGAGTCGGACACGACTAAACGACTAAACAACAACAACAAATTTAGCAATATTTTATAGGTTCTATATCTTTAAGAAGTTTGACAGCATGCTTAAGAGTCATGGTAACTTATTTACAAACCCCTTTATTAGGAGATTAAAAAGAGCTAGTGCTATTCTCCCCTCCCCCAAGGGGCTTGACAGATTTAATGCTTATCACATCTTGATTCTAAACAATGATATGCAATTTGAAGTCCATAGACATTTTATTAGCTTCCATGGATGGTGGAGGGTTTATCTTTCTTTTGCTCCTTACAATTGCCAAGAAGTTTTTCTATGAGACAGGAGTCTTATCAGTTCAGTGTCAAAGAACTCATGTACTTGGATCTAGCTGATTTTCCATTAGTGGTTAGAAATACATTTTCCCAGGAGTGACAGAATGGTGATCCTATAGACTTTCTTAATTTACATTTCCCCCTTTCATTATACCATATGACATGTGACTGCACTTTCATTTTTGCCTCTGCAGGCTGTGTTTGATGAACCTTCTTTGCTTTTTTTACTCTAAAAATGTGGCACATGATTATGTGGTTAGGGATGTCTTATTAGATTGCTTTGTAAGCCTGCATGACAGTGCTCAATGATTTTTGTTTTCTATGTACCAGTAAATTTCCTAAAGCATGCTAGGCTACATGTAAAATCTGAATAACAATGCTTGCAGTGAAAGTACAGCTTTGCCCCAATTTTTAGAAGTTCAGGCTCTGATAAATTTGTATCTTATCTCTCTATTAAGAACTATGGTATGTTTCTGATTTTAGTTTTAAGGTGATACAGTGTATTCCACATTTTATTCGAAAATACAGTGGTACCTCTAGTGGCGGACACGATCCATTCCGGGGTGCCGTTCGCACTCCAAAAAGTCCGCAACTAGAGCGGCGCTTCTGCACAAGCACGGAGCGTGATAAGAGTGCTTCTGCGCATGTGCAAAGCGCACAGAACGCTTCTGTGCATGCAGCGAAACCCGGAAGTATACACCGTGTTTGCAAGCCGAAAAGACGCAACATGAACCTAACGCAGCATGAGGTATGACTGTATGACATAAGGTTCTCTACCAGCACCTACAGAATGGTAATGTCACAAAAATATGATATTTTTGTCTGTGTTATGTAAAACACAGGTGGCGGGTGGCGCTGTGGGTTAAACCACAGAGCCTAGGACTTGCTGATCAGAAGGTTGGCGGTTCGAATCCCCGCAACGGGGTGAGCTCCCGTTGTTCAGTCCCTGCTGCTGCCAACCTAGCAGTTCGAAAGCATGTCAAAAGTGCAAGTAGATAAATAGCTTCTCTGGCAGGAAGGTAAACGGCGTTTCCGTGAGCTGCTCTGGTTCGCCAGAAGCGGCTTAGTCATGCTGGCCACATGTACGCCGGCTCCCTCGGCCAATAAAGCAAGATGAGTGCCGCAACCCCAGAGTCTGCCATGACTGGACCTAATGGCCAGAGGTCCCTTTACCTTTTATGTAAAACAAATATAAATGTACATTATGTTGAGCTTCATCTCTGTTCAATTTTAATCCAATTCATGAAGAGACATAAAATAAAATGAAAATCATATAATTTGTTAGCCTCCGTCTCAGCTGAAATTCATTGGTTGTGGTTTTGTTGCAAAAGGTTTTATGTACTTTATGGTTGATACTGTATTTGGACTTGCTCTGTTACAAATAGGTGTCTGCACCAAGAAAGGTTTAATCGTAACAGATTTGTAGCTTAAGTTCCATTTTGTAAATCATGCTGTGATTTCATTCTGTGCCAATTGAGTAGCTGATGGGAAGTTGTTAAGAACCCCCAAAACAGCTGGGGTGGGGCGAGCCCTGTTGCGTAAACAGGTTGTTCTGCTCACAAAAGGAGCTACTCAACATTGCTTTGAATACAAATCTTGAACATGAGTATCAAAACTTTGAACCTATATAGACATTACAGGTGTTACATACTGTCAAAAAGTTACTCCCATCAGCAGCTGAACTGCTGCAACTGAAGTTAATGGTTCAGACCTAAGGGTAGCCCCACATAAAGTACATCACAGTGACATTTTGGATTTGTTTTGGAAGCTGCAGAATATGTTTCTACCTTGCTACTACCTTGGGTAACATTTGGGCAAAATTGTAATAAGACTCCAGTTTTTAATGTGTACAAATTGCGTCCTAACTTTACTCTGCAAAGTGTAGGGGTGTGCTGTTTTCCTGCTCTCCACATCCTGGCAGTTTGCAGACTAGAATGAATGTCTCCTGTTTGTTTGCAAAAGAAATACAAAATATCACATTGAAAAGATGTTTAGCAAGCGCCATAGCTCATGAATTACAACCGATTAATTTATTATTTTTATTGGATTTCTGAAGAGAACTTTTTAGCCAGATGATATTATACTTTTGCATGCAGCATTTTTATATGTTCAGCATTAAGGATTTCCTCTTCATAATTCAAATTTCTCTGTGACGGGTCTATATTTTGTATAGCAATTGGGGTAGGCTGAGTTGTATATTTAAAGCAACAACTGTCCTGAAAACACTTCAGTATTACTTCAGTCAAATGCTACTTGAAGTTGATGGCCATAGATAACTTAATTCTACTTATAGTTTGTAGTGTATTGCATATTTTGTAGCATATTGCATTTTATCTCATTTTCATGCTCAGCAAAACCTAGATGAAATAACACATCAGTTAACAGTACTTATATCCCCTTTTCTTCCTAACCCTATGGAATTCTTTCTTTCTTTCTTTCTTTCTTTCTTTCTTTCTTTCTTTCTTTCTTTCAGTGTACATGTTTATAATGTGGTTAAGAAACAGGATTTTGTTCTCACAGTAATCTCTGTAGTGCTCCTGGCTTCTCAGTGGAAGACTTGCGATAATTCAGCTGTTGTTTATTGTCATTTTGTAAAACGAGTATCTGAAATGGCTGTCAGCAATAGCAGTAGATTTTTAAAAAATAAGTTATGTGACTTAACATCGATTGTGTTGGTCCCTTCCTCAGACCTCACTTTTCTTTTTAAAAGCATTCAGGCCTTTTGCTGTGATTTTTGATCAAGCAAAATGCCTTGCATCAGTTGCAGAATGAGTGAAGACTGAATCAAAATTCCTGTACATTACTCAAAGAATGCAACTTTCTTTTCTGTTGTGGTGTTAAAACCTTCTCCTGCTATTTTGGGGCTTATTAGAGGGGCTTATTAGAGGTGGCTGACGTAGTCTAATATGTAAGCAGCTCAGTGAACAGCTATATTAAGAACCTTAGTGTATGGGAATACAAATACTAGAAGCCATTTTGTGTTGATGTCAGACTAGCTAATTTTTTTCCTGGTTGTAGTTATAGCTTAAAGTAGAAAAACGATATTTGGATTTGCCAGAGCTGAAGTTCTCAGTATTTGAAAGGGAGCCTTTTATTGTAGAGACAGAGATGCTAAGGCATGTGCTTTTAAGTACCAGTAATCATGATCATGAATCTTAGTCATGTATCTGATGGTTACAATATGTGGTAAAGAGCTCCTGCTGCCCATTTGCTGCCTAATGTGTTTATTACATTGTCTTCCCAGTGGCATCTGTGTGTTAGCTAAAAAATTCATGAGCATTATTGGCTTTCAGTCAGACAGCGGAAGGCACATTCCCTTTTCTAATACATTGCTTTAAGGTTGTTTATATAAAAATCAGTGTGAGAGAAGTATAGTGAATTGAAACGAATCTTTAACATTTTGCTGTCTTTAACAGCATTCGATCGCTGATCACTCACAACTTTTCCTGGGGAATGGTCATGCTATGGCCATCTTTTGGTCAGAGGAGGGGCAAGACTAATGAAGAAGGGAAAGGAAAATGAGGGTATTTAGAACTGAGATACTTAAGTATAATAAAAATAATATGTAATTTAAAAAAGTTGGGCCCATCTTGCCTGATAAGTTAAAAATATATTTACATGGCATTGTGAAATCATAGAATTGTAGAGTTGGAAGAGACCATGTGAGTTGTCTAGTCCATCCCCTGCAATGCAGGAATCCTTTGTCCAATGTGGGGCTCAAACGCACGACTCTGAAATGAAGAGTCTCATGCTTTACCAGCAGAGCTATCTAACAGGTGGGATAAATGACAGAATGGGATAAATGACAGAAATGACATCAGTGTGGGTACCAGACAGTCTGCTCTGGGGAGGGCAATCTGTAGTGGGGATGCAACCTCTGTGAAGGGCTTTCCTTCTGTAGATGCCTGATGCCTGGTGGAGCATCCAAGGAAGGGCCTGAGAAGATCTTCAAGGTCTGGATAAGTACATATGGTGGCAATCGATCCTTCAACATAGCTTCGTTTCAAGCTGTGAATGGATTTAAAAGTAAAAACACAGCAATTTGAATCGGAGCTAGAAAAAGACTAGGAACCTATGAAGCTTGTACAGTGGTGCCCTGCAAGATGAATGCCTCTCAAGACGAAAAACCCACTAGACGAAAGGGTTTTCCGTTTTGGAGGCGCTTCGCAAAACGAATTTCCTATGGGCTTGCTTCGCAAGACGAAAATGTCTTGCGAGTTCCTGCGTTTTTTCCCCCTCCCCCCTTTTTCTAAGCCGCTAAGCCGCTTATCTGCTAAGCCGCTAAAAGCCGCTAATAGCCCTAAGCCGCTAAGCCGTCAATGGGCTTGCTTCGCAAGACGAAAAAACCGCTAGACGAAGAGACTCGCGGAACGGATTCTTTTCGTCTTGCGAGGCACCACTGTACAGGTTTAGTGAGATATACCTTCCTGTTCCATTTAGCAATCTTGCAGCTGTGTTCTGAACTAACTGAAACTTCCACGCTATATTTAAAAACTGTCCTATGTACAACATATTGTTGTAGTTCAGATAGGAGGTGACTGGTGTATGATAGATAACAAAACCAGGCTAATTCAGTGTAAATCAGGTTTGGGTAACTTTTGTATTCTTGTGGGGGATGATTTGTTTCCTGGCAAATTGTATTTTTTAAAAATTTAAATCTTTATTGTAAAAAAAGTTTATTGTAAGTAATAACTAGGTTAATTTTACATAAACCTGTTTACCATACAGTTAATCACTAAACCATGGATAGGCAAACTAAGGCCCAGGGGCTGGATCCGGCCCAGTCGCCTTCTAAATCCAGTCCGCAGATGGTCCAGGAATCAGCGTGTTTTTACATGAGTAGAATGTCTCCTTTCATTTAAAATGCATCTCTGGGTTATTTGTGGGGCCTGCCTAGTGTTTTTACATGAGTAGAATGTGTGCTTTTATTTAAAATGCATCTCTGGGTTATTTGTGGGGCATAGGAATTCGTTCTCTCCCCCCCCCATATAGTCCAGCCCCCCACAAGGTCTGAGGGACAGCGGGCCGGCCCCCTGCTGAAAAAGTTTGCTGACCCCTGCACTAAACAAAATCAATGCCCCTACCAGATACATTGAATTAAATAGTGCCTTTCTATATAAATGAAGAACCAATTGGATCATTTCTCAAATTGAAACATTGGCATTTCATTTTCATCTGATGAAAATAAATTGCTGTAGCATGCTCAGTAAATGCCATACCTTACTTCTGCCTCTGCCATGGGATTTTGTTTTTGGTTGCTGCTTTGTTTTTGTGAGAGGGGGGCTGGGCCAAGGCAGAGTGAAAAAGAAAGAAGGAACACTGGGAGAGAAGACAACATTATCCAAATGTATGCAAATTTCTGCATTCCAGTGCTTAACCCTATGGGTTAAGTAACTCTCATGGGTGCTGACATAAGAATAAGGATCTCTCAGCTGTGAAGAAAGGCTTCATGCTGCCTATCGGAGCAGCCCCGATCCCAACTCCTACTTGCGTGCAAGAAGGAGGGGGCAGGGATCTCTCAGACAGTGTGAAGCCTCCCTTCCCAGTTGAGGGATCCCTGCCCCCTCCTGCTTGCACGCAAGTAGGAATGGGATTGGGGCGGCTCCAATGGGAAGGGAAGCATCGCGCTGCCTATTGAAGCAGAACAAAGTGCCTTTGTGCAGTGGCAGCTCTGCCGCCACCGCTCTCAGCCCTCCTCCGCCTTCCATGCCTGACCCACTGCCCACTGCTTTCCCCCCACCGCCACTGCCAAAGAACCAACAACCCAGGGGGCTGCCCAGGCTCATGGAGGAAGGAAAGAGAAGCCTTGGAGGATGGGAAAATGTGGCGGTACCCCTGAATGTCGGTTCGTACACAAAAAAAAACACAACCGCAACCCGAAACACTCATTTCCGGGTTTGAAGTGGTCATAATCCAAAATGTTCGTTAACTAGGCTGTTCATAACCTGAGGTACCACTGTATAACAAACATTTCTTTGGTGGAACGATGTAGCCCAAAGCCAGTGTTGGCTCTTTTGGGCCTAGATACAGTTGTCAAAATATACCTAGATTGTATTATTTACTTACCTAACCTCTTTATTATTTTTATGCTTGCATTTCTTCAGCAACCTTTAGTAAATGCACAACCTTAATTTATCAACTGTGATAGAGTGTCTGTCTGTCTATAGCTGTGTCTCTTCAGAGGTACCTAATCATTTAATAAATTCATGCTCTGACTTTCGTATTAAACTTTTTTACTTTCAATGCAGGGTACAGTAGGCTTTGTGTACTTATATATCTGTTACCAATGAACCTTTATTTCATTCAATGAATAGTGATGATTGTGTAGAGTGGAGGCTTTGAGTAGTTACAGATGTTGCAAAAACAGTAAAGTTTTCAGGAAATTCATAGACTGTTCTTTATGAAACATTAAATAATCATCCTGGGATATGAAGGGAAATTCTAGTAACTTTGCTTTCGGATATTATGCTTATATTGGCAGGATTACATCTCAAATTGGAGAATTCAACTTAACTGGCATTCATTTACTGTTGCCATAGATAGTAGAAAGGAATTCGGTATGGTGAGATTTGTATAATACAGTTGTGCATAGAAAGACACACTTAGCAAAGCCAAGTCTCTTATTTTATGTAAAGTTTTAGTAATGTAGCAGTTGGATTGTTTTATTTTATTTTACTTTATTCACTTGGCCATAACAGTGGCTTGTTTTGGCTTTATCTATTTTTGTAACTCAACAGATAATAAATCTTGCCACACTGATTTGTATAAAATTGTGCAGTTGTGGGCAGAACCTGGCATTCAAAGATGTGTCTCCTAATATTCTCTCTGCTAGTAATGTCTAGAGAGAGCGAAAGAGAAACTCTGATGTGATATCATTGTGTTGAGAATCCCACCTTCCCACCTTAATTGGATGTGGCTTGCAGAAGTGAGGCACTCATCAATATGATGACATTATGTGCTTTGCTTTATTTCCTTTCTAGAAGGGACGTGGGTGGCGCTGTGGTCTAAACCACTGAGCCTAGGGCTTGCCGATCAGAAGGTCGGCGGTTCGAATCCCCACGACGGGGTGAGCTCCCATTGCTCGGTTCCAGCTCCTGCCAACCTAGCAGTTCGAAAGTATATCAAAGTGCAAGTAGATAAATAGGTACCACTCTGGCGGGAAGGTAAACAGCATTTCCATGTACTGCTCTGGTTTTGCCAGAAGCGGCTTAGTCATGCTGGCCATATGACCCAGAAAAACTGTCTGAGGACAAACGTTGGCTCCCTCGGCCAGTAAAGCGAGAAGAGCACCGCAACCCCAAAGTCGTTCGCAACTGGACTTACCTTTTTTAGAAGGGAAGGGAGGAGAAGGAGGTATGAGACTACTAGTTAGCACCAGTATATATTATTTGTAACTTTAAAGTCACAGGTTGTGCTTTCAGCCCAGTCCGGTTGTTGCTGTGCATATGGATGAACTATTTATTGCTAGGGAATTCTTATCATAAAGGTTTTATTATAAAAGTATGCTCAGAGCAGGAATTGCATAGTTGAAACTGTTGTGGTCAATTAACTTTTAGGTACAAGAGTATTTTCTCCTGTCCACGAGGATGCTTTTTGAACATTTTTGTGTTATTTAATTTACAGTGTATAAACTCATTTTTCCAAGGCCTTTCCTTTAGCTAATGAATTTCCAATTACCTCTCTTTAACCAGTTCAGCCATAGAGATAGCAAAAGGTACACAGATAGTACCTTCAGCATAATACATATTTCCCTTTCATAGGCCAGCTTTCCCGCACATCAGCTGAGCAAGCCACGTTGTCCCTCCGGCTCACACAGCTGATATGCAGGAAAGTGGCTGCTACACTACCCCCATGTCAGCTGTTAGACAGGAGGCCTCTGCAAAGCCCTGCTTGTGCTTCCAGCTCGTGAGGAGACCCTTCACAGAACCCAAAAAGGGCATCCTCTATGGGCTCTGGGGAGGGTCTCCACATGAGCCAGGAAGGCTCTCCGGGGTGCTCTCCATTTCTGGGATCCACTTCTGGGTTCCTGGCACTGTATGTTGTGGTCACACTCAAATAGAATGTGTGTAAATGGAGAGTTGCCAGTACAAACTTCTAGCAAGGGTACTAAAGATGAGGAAGTAGTAGAATGCTATATTTGTATCATTGATCCATTCTGCTTTTTCATGTGTGTGTGTGTGTGTGTGATTATTTATTTCCTTGCATTTTATGCACTTAAAAATGGAAGATTATCTGCAAGATTATCATTGCTTCTATTACATACTTAGGTTCAGGCCTCTTCTGTTATACTGTTCTGCAGTGTAGAGGATGTGAATAAGGGTTTGCTTGTCACAATGAAAACAGAAACTGTTGTTTTGATACTGATAACAAGAGAAAATTTCTTGCTCTGTTCTTTCACCCAACATCTGGTAGAAACCAGAGTGTTCTCAATAATTGTAATTACATCCCGAGAATTTACTCAGAAACGTTTGTGTTACGGTTCCCATTTTAACATTCAGAGAAAAAAGAGCCATTACTTTTTCAAAAAAAAAATTAAACTTGTGCATCGGAAAACTTCAGTCATCGGTTAAAAGCTCCACTGAAATGCTTTTCTAAGCTCCGATTTTGAGAAAAAGGTGTGTGAAATAGTAGAAAGGTGTTAAATGTTATTTTCTTTGGTGCCAGTCTACATAGTCTTAAATCCTATCTTCATACCATTATTTAGCTAATAATTTCTACTGTCTGCTTCTGTTTGGGGGGTAAACAGCATATAAAAAGCTTGGAAGGTGCACTTAATTGGATATACTACTTGAATGCCTTATTGAATCCTAGATCAACAGAAAATTAAAATATTTCAAGTGCAAAGGCTACTGTGGTTATATTTTATCAGACCATCATCTTATTTGTTTATTTGAATAATTTATTTATATATTTGTTATCCACACTTCGACAAAAAATACATCAAGGCAGTGTACAGCATATAAGAATGAAATCCAGAAAACTTCAGCAAATACTTATTTGATTAAAAAGCGAAAATTCAAATTGCAGAGGCCTGACTAAAACATAGAGTTTTCAGAAGATGTCTGAAATAAGGGAGAGATAGTTCCTGCTGAACATCTACTAGTAGGGTGATCCACAAGGCACAGCCTGCTACAATTATTAGCCCTAGTGAAGGTCACCAGAACCTAATGAGTGTGGGGAACCACTACAGGATTGTAACCTTAGGCCAAGCATCCCCAAACTCAGCACTCCAGATGTTTTGGTACAACAGTTCCCATCATCCCTGACCATTGGTCCTGTTAGCTAGGGATGATGGGAGTTGTAGTGTTATATTAAAATGTACAGTGAGCCTTAACAGCCAATTGTCAAATTTAATTTGAAGATGCTGATATACACTGCTTCTAAATAAATCACCATGTTTTTTGGGGGAGATTGATCAGCATAGAACAACTGGGGGTGTAAAGCAAGATAACGTCTAGTAGCAATACAGCTACTGGAAGTGACCCTAAATGAATTTTGAAGAACAGAGCTATAGATTAATTACTACTATAGATTCCGGTGTATTAGGTGATTGGGCATATTAGACGACCCCCCAAATAGGCAGCTGCAATTTGGGGGGTCGTCTAATACGCCCAGTCACCGAATACGCTGGGCAGCTCCATGCTGGGAGAAAGCCGCCCGGCGAGGAGCTGAGCCTGTCCACTGCTGCTTCCGAAGCAGCACCAGTGGGAGGCGGCTCCTCACTGGGTGACTTTCTCCGGGCGCAGAGCCCGCCCACCTTATACCCGGCGTATAAGGTGACCCTCGACTTTTTAACCTCTTTTCCCGGGTTAAAAAGTCGCCTTATATGCCAGAATCTACGGTATGTTAGTTTTATTTTGTTGAAAATTTGATAATGAATTACTGTTCTATGGTTGGAATCAGTATTGAATTATTCTAGAATATTTGTATAGAACGTTTCAATAAGGAAAACTCTCAATAACTAACGTTTTATTTATTTATTTATTTATTTATTTATTTATTTATTTAGGTGATCCATTTTTCTAAAGTTGCCAGTAGAGGGGGACAACATTTGCCTGCTTCCAGTCTACTGGGACCTCACCTGTTCTCCATGAATTATCTGTGTTGTATGAGGGCAGAGTGGGATGGCAGTTTCACTCAGCGATATATCGCTGGTGAAACCGCCGCCACTCTTGAGTCCCTCTGCTAGCAACATTTGCTGGAGGAAGGAACTCTAGCCGCCGGACTCAGGAGTTGTGGCAGTTTCCCCAGAGACATACTGCTGAGTGAAGCCAACATTGCGGTCTGCTCCTCATACCGGTCCTGAGTGATATATTGATATATTGTCCAGGTCTACTTAGCTCATCTGTAAGCTTCTTATGCATTCTTATATTCTTATATTTCACCTATAAGAAACTCCCATCCATCTTGGACTCCCTTCTCTTTGAGTATTTCTGACCATGGGATCTCACCCAGTAGCTCCCTAAGCTTTTTGAAATTAGTCTTCTTAAAGTCCAGAGTGCATTCCTGACTACCTTGCATCTGTATAATGAAACCCAGGAGGACGTGATCATTTTCTCCCAAGGTTTCAAAGACTTCCACTTGGATCAAATCCTCCCTATTGGTGAGGACCAGGTCCAAGATATATAATCCCCCCTTTTGGGAATGGGAAATGAAATTGCCAAAGAGGCAACGGAGGAATTTGTTGGACCTTACATTCTTGGCAGAGCTTGAGTTCCAATAGGTATTGGGGTAGTTGAAGTCTCCCATGACTACTATATCTCTCTTTTTTGAATGTTTTCTAATCTGCTGTAGGAAGGCATCATTCTTGGAGGTCTGGATTCTTTATCACTGCTCCTTGTGGGGGGAAATATGATCTAACTAACTTTTGTCTGTTACGAATCTTCCAACATTCTGCTTCATTGAGTGGCCCCAATTTGTAGTACTATGAGAGGAGAAAAACTTTTTCTATGCACTTTCTCCATATCATGCAGCATTTTGTACATCTTCATCATGTCGCCTCCTACTCTCATTTTCTCTTAATGAAAATGTTCCAAATATACGCTTCCTCATGGGGGATTTGCTCCATCCCCTTTATATTGCTATGGATCTGTTAGTTTTGCTGTTGTTTCCTTTTGCCATTTTTTTAAAATGTTAATTTCTTTGGAAAGGAAGTATATTTATAAAATAGCAATGACATTGTGGCCTTAGGCTTGTGGAATTAACAGGGAGAATGTCTGTTTTCCAAAAGGCTGGTGGAGCTTGCATATTACAACTCTTCAAGAGCCTAACATTTCTTAATATATTGAAAAATTGTTGTAGGGTAACAAGGTTTTACTGAAGAAAGCAAATCTTTAAAGCGTCTCCCCCCAATGCACACATGATCTCAAACTCCCTCCCCCCCTCCACTACTTCTTATTTGTGATCCTTTGCTATTTTTACAGTAAGCCTGTAAGTTATCTTAAGTGTCACCTTTGTTTCATGCCTTTAGCATGGTGGTGCTTAGAAACTTTCATGGTAGCTGATCTGCAAGTGTGGAAATTGCTTCCCTGGAAAACTTGGCAGAGTTTGAGCTTTAATAATGCCTGGAGGTTTTCTTCAAAACTTTTCTTATTTAGCTTTGATGCTCATGGCTAGGGGTACACATAAATTAGGTAACAATTACACACACACACACACACACACACACAAATAAAACCGTTATAATAATAATTTCCTAGCAATAAGTAGTTAAATTGGATTGGTTCATTGTTGCTACCTTTCTTATGCCCTTGTAACAGGCTAGAAATGTAAATAAAATGACCACCTTATGGGAAGCTAAGATGGTATAAGGTGTTATGTGATAACTGCACATTCAATAATTTAGCAAATGACATTTTCAGTAGCTCTTTAAGGAGCTTTATACAGTGGTGCCTCGCAAGACGAAATTAATCCGTTCCGTGAGGCTCTTCGTATAGCGGTTTTTTCGTCTTGCGAAGCAAGCCCATTGACAGCTTAGCGGATTAGCGCTATTAGCGGTTTAGCGGCTTTTAGCGGATCAGCTGATAAGCGGCTTATCAGCGGATCAGCTGATAAGCGGCTTATCAGCGGATCAGCTGACAAGCGGCTTAGGGCTTAGGAAAAGGGGGGGGAGGGAAAAAACCCCGCAGGAACTCGCAAGACATTTTCGTCTTGCGAAGCAAGCCCATAGGGAAATTCGTTTTGCGAAGCGCCTCCAAAACGGAAAACCCTTTCGTCTAGCAGGTTTTCCATCTTGCGAGGCGTTCGTCTTGCGGGGCACCACTGTACTTGTTCAGATGCATACTGATCTATATGTCTTTGTATCAGCGTTCAAAACTCCCATTGTTCTAGGCACATTTTGCGACAGGGAATTTCATTAGCACGAGCAGTTTCTGATGTCTGGGTGCAGTACTGCACCGAAGATTTCATATTAAAACTGCAGAGTGGAAGGAAAGGAGGACCTTTTTCTGCCTCCCCACTTCCAGTCACTCTCTGAAGACTGGAGATGAGATTCTCTTAAGAATATTAGGGGTGTGGGCAGGGGAAGCATGGCTTTGTTTTTTTGCAGTCTTCAAATGAGGACTAGACCATGTGAAAAATGAACACAAGATTTTAGCTGCAGTTCATTTTCAGCTTTTGTATTCTTGTTATTAAAATGTGCACCTAGACATTCCGTTGTTGCACCCATAACCTAGGTTTAAGGTGCCATTTAGCTCATAGCTTTCATATATCAGTTTCTAACACTGCTTTGTATCTTACTCAAAACAAAATTTAAAAAATCCTTCCAGTAGCACCTTAGAGACCAACTAAGTTTGTTATTGGTATGAGCTTTTGTGTGCATGCACACTTCTTCAGATACCAATTGAATCTTACTGTTCTCCATGTTGCTTGATGGCTCATGTTTTAGCCTCAGAACAACTATGTGATGTTGGCTGGACTGAGAGAGAGCAACTTTCCCAAGGTTACCAGCTGAAAAATTAGCAAAGGAAAATAACAAGCATGTGTGTTTGTGCACAAAGAAAATCAGCTTAACAAATATTCCAAAGGGCAGTGGGGTTGACAGTAGCTTGAAAGGGAAAAAGCTAGAGTTCAGGTCCAAAGTACCGAATAAAAGCCGCACCCGAATATAAGCCACACCTTTAAAATTCAAGGGGGGAAAAGAAAAAAGACAATACCCAAATATAATCCTCTCCCTTAAAATTCCGATCTGGAAAAGGGCATGGGAGAAAGGGTTAAATACTACTTCCCCTAGAACCATTGCCATCATCTATTTCACCATCCCCAGGACTCTTTAACTTAAAAGAAAACCATAAACCGAGAAAATCTGATCATGGCAGAGTTGCAGTCTTAATCAGGTCAGTGAGTCCAAAATCAGGTCATGGGATCAGTTATACACTACACCTATTTGGCAACAGTTTTAATGCTATTATCACCGTTAAAAGCTACTGTTTGGAGCATACCCTGAATTTTGGTTACTCAAACATAAGGAAATATTTTCTCAGAATGTTCAACAAGTGCTTTTATTTTGAAAAATATATTCAGGTATCTTGAAGAGCTTGAAGTTAGTTGTTTAATGTTCAGTAATCTACAACCCTATATTTAAATGTTATTTTAGACAAAAATTGTTGGCTAGCTACTAAATGATGTGAACGTATCAAATGTATTGAATGTTGCATCACTGTAAACTTTCAGTAGCTCTATGTAATTGGATTTGTAAATTGTTCTTTTTTATTTATTTTCCCATTTTTAATCTGTCATTTAATGCCAAGCTTTTTGGTTGAGAATATTTAACTCATTAAAAATGTCAGACTGATAAGCCTTCTTCATGACATGCTCGCTAGGAGGTAGTATGATTTGGAAAAAGAACTGTGTTGTGTTTTTGAAAGATCAGATATGTTCTGAAAGGAAAATGAAACAATAACTCCAACATTTGGGAATTTGAAAAAGAAGAAAAAGAAGAAAAGTCTGCCTCATTTTATAGCAGATGGTAGACTACCCCCAAAGTCTTCAGAGCACCACTGAAGGATGAAACTGCCCACCTGTGCCACATACACTGGAAATCCAGACTGTGTACACTCCTACATGAAGGATAATGTGATAATTAGTTATAACAGCAATGTGAATTTTTCACAGTAGACTGTAGAATTGTTATGCAGAACTAAACGAAAAACAAAATGCCTCTTCTGGGAAGTTTTAAGGAGGAGGAGAGTTTTAGAGATAAACTCTACTGTAAGCAATTAAATTTACAACTGTGCACAAATTTCATGTTGGGTCATAAGTAGTCTTGCTTTAGAAGGCTGTTTTTGTTGGCATCATCCATCTATCTCTAGAAACAATGGAGAAATGCGCCTTTGGGGTGAAATCAAACCGTTGGAGAGTTCCTTAGAAGGATTGGTTTAATATTAAATAAGCCTGCCAACTAGGATGCAGTTTATTGTACACTTTGTTATATATAACACAGTTGGTTGCTTCCTCAGCTCAACTATAGTTGGATAGACCTTTTTCTATTTAGGTTGCTAAATGATGCTTAAGACTACTAAGAGAGCTTCCTATCTTTGGGGATGTGTGTGTGTGTGATTGAGACTGTATGATTCATTCATTCCCTCTTTCTCACTCTCTCTCTCTCTCTCTCTCTAACACACACACCTCCTCCATCCCTCCCACAATTTAGAACACATGGAAGCCTATAAAGAAATGACTAAGAATGATTTATATTTGCTACAAACCATTGTGCTTTAGTTCTTCCTAAAACCTGCAAGTGTTGGTATTTTGTATAGATTTAAGTCATTCCCTTGTAAAAATGGCAATGTGTGCATATCTTTCTGGTGTAATTTAGATTTACGTATTTCCATAGTGCATAAAACTTACACAGATGTACATCACCCAAATCAGTAGACTGCAAATATTTGTTTTAAACTATCTTAGTAGAGTCAGGATGGTGGGACGCAGGTGGCGCTGTGGGTTAAAGCCTCAGCGCCTAGGGCTTGCCGATCGAAAGGTCGGCGGTTCGAATCCCTGCGGCGGCGTGCGCTCCCGCTGCTCGGTCCCAGCGCCTGCCAACCTAGCAGTTCGAAAGCACCTCCGGGTGCAAGTAGATAAATAGGGACCGCTTACCAGCGGGAAGGTAAACGGCGTTTCCGTGTGCGGCTCTGGCTCGCCAGAGCAGCGATGTCACGCTGGCCACGTGACCCGGAAGTGTCTCCGGACAGCGCTGGCCCCTGGCCTCTTAAGTGAGATGGGCGCACAACCCCAGAGTCTGTCAAGACTGGCCCGTACGGGCAGGGGTACCTTTACCTTTACCTTTACTAGTAGAGTCAGGTGGAAAGATGGCTTTCTTTTGACCAGAGAGTGTATCTCTTTAACTCCCTGGGGGCACTAAAGCAATGGAAGTGTCTCTCCCTTATTTTTTGAAGCTTTGCTGTGTGGTTAATACTACAAGCTTGTAAACATATAATCTGTGTAGAAGACCTTAGAATAGCTGATTTCAGTTAAGGCAGGTCCCAAGATTCAGGTAAATATATAGGCAGCTGAAAGACCACACTAGTTGGTCCCGTATTTACTTATTTATAAACTGTTACATCCTAGGAGAAATAGCTTAGAAGATTTTCCAAGGTTCAGAAACAGTGTATAATGAGATCCTGGTTACCAAATTGCTTTAATTTTATCAGAGAGAAAGAAAAACTGTTCATTAATTGTTTTCTGATAGAACACCTCTGGAAGTTTAATGAAAATTTAAGGGGAAAATGTACGTTGTTTATTGAAACAAGCGGATTATAAAAGTGGTGGGGTACAAAGACTATCAAAAGCTCAAGTACTATGAGACTTATGGAATACTGTCTCTTTATTCTAACTGTTTTATTATGCTTTGTCTCTTTCAGTTGCTGATATGTGTTTAAGATGAGTGGGATTGGTGAAAATTCCTCTGACCCAGCCCGGGCAGAGTCAAGAAAACGCAAGGAATGTCCTGATCAACTCGGACCCAGGTTAGTTAGAATACTTTATAGAACCCCGGGAGCTAAAGGATTTACAGAAAAATATATTATTTGATTGGTTGGGTGTATATATTCACTTTGCCTTACCACTCTTTTAAGTCACTACTATAGATGACAAGTTATTTCATTTTATTGTCATTTCAAATTATAATACCATTTATTCTTTGAACTTTGTTTCTGGGGAAAGAAAAAAACAGTTTTGAGTCATCATCTTCCTGCTGAGGATGTATTAAGTCAGTTGAACCTTAGTTGCAGGGTTTGGTCTTTCAGTTTCTATAAAATTGCAAAGCTATTTGAAGTTACTAACTAGTGCCCAACTCCTTTATTCAATCCATTGTCCATCAACTGTTTAATATTACTTTCTAAGCACACATAATCTTAAATGTTTAGCAGGTGTCAATTGAAAAATAATGCACATCTTTCACCATGAAGTCTTGGAAAGTCTTTAGAAGTTACATGGTCAAATTGACAAACTTTTGTGGTGTGATATATGTTTGCTGCATGTGAGCGCGGGTGGCGCTGTGGTCTAAACCACAAAGCCTAGGGCTTGCCAATCGGAAGGTTGGCGGTTCAAATCCTTGTGACAGGGTGAGCTCCCGTTCGAAAGCACGTCAAAGTGCAAGTAGATAAATAGGTACTGCTCCGGCGGGAAGGTAAATGGCATTTCTGTGCACTGCTCTGGTTTCGCCGAAAGCAGCTTAGTCATGCTGGCCACATGACCCGGAAAAACTGTCTGTGGACAAACGTCGGCTCCCTCGACCTATAAAGTGAGATGAGCACCACAACCCCAGAGTCGTTCGCAACTGGACTTAACTGTCAGGGGTCCTTTACCCTTACCTTTATATACACTGCATACAGCCCGCATTTTTGTCATCCTAAGCTAGACAATGGGGTGTTAGAATAAACTTGTCTCTCAATTAAAAAATTCTGTCGGAAGTACATGTAGTTTCAGGACTAGGAAGGAAGCATGTCTCCCTGTGCAACATACTCTGTCAAAAGCTGCAAATCCCAGAGGTGCTTAGTTCTTACTGGCCTTTTCTGTGAGGAGGCACCTCTTGTGATGAGGGTGTAATAATGAGCTGGCAGCAAGAAAGAGGAATGTTCAGGTTGCTGGGTCAGTGGAAGCACAGCTGCTCTCATAGTATTTACAGGCATCAGAACATATGTGAGTAAATGGCTTAGGCTTCTTGGCTCCTTAGGGAAAAATATATTTAAAGCCAGGGCATACATAAAGAAAACAATGAATAATAGAGGAACTGATGGTAGATCCCAGGATCAAGAAACAGTGTCTAAAGGACATTTTGTCACTTGCATATAATAAATATATGCACCTGCTATACAACCTTGTCTGAATGTAAATACAAATAATGCAGCCAGAAAGGTATGAAGCTTAGAGAAAGGGAACTAAATAAGCTAAAGTAAACTAATCAGTACACCCAGTTTTTCAAAATGGGATAACGGGGCTGTCATAAGTTTGTCCCAGGCTCAGAAAATAATCTCCGTAAATGTGTGTAAATGGCAATAAAACATCTGATAGTTACAGCAAACTCATTTTCCCAAGTGATATCATCCTTTATGTAGAAGAGCAAGGGGAGAGCTCAAAGGTTTGCAGATAAACAAACTTTGTGGGTGGAACTTAAGAGGGAAGAACACCAAAACAAGCTGAATTGAATTCTGAGCATGTTCAATGGGCACCCAGCACTGTGTGTCAGTTTAGGGGGGAAATGAGGGCAGGGGCAGAGAGTGGGAGTATCATGGAAAAGGTTGTGGCTGGCTGGAACCCTGAGCAGGAAGATGGGAGACTGGGTTTTTTAAAATTTTTGACTGTTAAATAGCCCTTGAATGGTTGATGATTGGCCACGGAATGCAGAGTGCTTGCTGTGGGCAGGAACGTGGGGTGGAGTGGAATATCTTGAAAGAAGGCAAGGATAAGTGGATGGTATACTGAACTGAACAAGAGCAGTGCACTCTGCAATATTTTGTTGCTGGTTCCACTTGTAAATAAAGAGTTAAGACCAGATTAGCTAATGATCCTGGAGATCTTTGATTTCATCAGCATCATGTGACTTAACTCACAGTAACTCTAGGAAATGAGTGATCTATTTCGTAGTCAGCTTTGGTACTGTACACCTTGCTGCTCTGGTCTCCTTATAACACTTGCTCTTGTTTGGTTTATATGGTATAAGTTATGATACCTTTATCCTGCATAATCTGCAAGTCTTGAGTAAATAAAAAAAGAGAGCCACTTTGAACTCTTCACCCTGCAGCTACTGGGATTCAGATTCCACCACTACTTTTGATTTTTGTCCCTATCATTGCTTGCAGATTCTAAATTCTTTGCAGCTATATTGGCTAGCGGTTTTTTGTTTTGCTTTTAAATGAAAGCTAAGGTACTGGGAACACCATATTTTTCACCTAGTACTGAATCATGTGCTTGAGTGATATGGTTGTGGAATTGTAGCCTTGCCTTAGAAGTATATGTAATACTGTACAATGGTTTAATATTCCCAATTTGCAATTGAAATATGATCTTGGGTATTCTAGTTTAAATCATCTCCAACCCCAATTTGATTGTAAGTAGTGGATTCAAGAATCAACACATTTAGAGCTACCTTCTGTCCCTGATATTTGGTGGATTGTTTGTGAATTCTTCAGGTGATGGTGTGAAGAGGGGATTATCTTTGGGGACTCCAGAATCACCATATATAAACCTGTCATCTGGACAAGCAGTAAAGAGGCTTGGACAACTTTTCAGTGATGTTGAACATTATTCCATAATTCAACTACCCTTAAAAGCTATATATGTGCTAAGAAGTAAAACTTTTGAGTAGCATGGATGTTTGGTTAATTCTTTCCCTTTTTCATATTTGAATGTGTGCTCTAAAATGAAATATATCTATCTGAGAAATGGGAGTTGGTTGTTTTTCTGCTTTTTGCCACTTTAAAATAAAATGTATGTTTTCCACGTTTAAAAAAAGGTGCCAGTTTTAAGAAGTTTGACCTTTTTTTATTTTCAGTCCTAAAAGAAGCACTGAAAAACGTAATCGCGAACAAGAGAATAAATACATAGAAGAGCTTGCAGAGCTGATCTTTGCTAATTTTAATGATATTGACAATTTTAACTTCAAACCTGACAAATGTGCAATCTTGAAAGAAACTGTGAAGCAGATTCGTCAAATAAAAGAACAAGGTAAGAAGAGTGTTTTCAAGTGTCCACTTTTATAAACACATGAAGCGGACAAAAGGAGTAACAGTATGTCTGACATTTCTGTGCAGAAACAAAATGTATACAAAATAAAATCAGAGTGACCATCACAACAACAGTCATTCTGATAACATTCCGTCTAACTGCCCTGTGCTAATTAGTTGTAATAGCTAGATACTACGGTTACAGTGGGGACGCAGGTGGTGCTGTGGGTTAAACCACAGAGCCTAGGGCTTGCCGATCAGAAGGTCGGCGGTTCGAATCCCCGTGACGGGGTGAGCTCCCGTTGTTCGGTCCCAGCACCTGCCAACTTAGCAGTTTGAAAGCACGAATGGCAAGTAGATAAATAGGTGTTGCTCCGGCGGGAAGGTAAACAGCGTTTCTGTCCGCTGTTCTGGTTTCGCCAGAAGCAGCTTAGTCATGCTGGCCACATGACCCGGAAAAACTGGACAAATGTTGGCTCCCTTGGCCAATAAAGCAAGATGATTGCCGCAATCCCAGAGTCGTCCGCGACTGGACCTAATGGTCAGGGGTCCCTTTACCTTTTACGGTTACAGTGACAATTATTCATTGGTATGAATGTGATGCTCTGCATAGAATTGTCACTGCTCTGCTACCCCTTGTATTTCAAGACCTTTTGGGCCCATTATTTATTTATTTTTATGTTTGTAGGTAGATGCACATGTCCCAACTAAGGCATATTAGTGCAAACTAAGGGCAAAGAAGTAGGCTCTATATGGATAGTTTGGGTCCAAAAATGGTTTTCCTTTGCTGTCAATGAAATTTGAAATTAACAACCCATATATGTATGAAGACTTCCGTGGAAGGTTGAAGCTATTGCAAAGGTGAAAACTCAGGCATGTCACAATCTTTGTAGCAACTGTGTAGCAACTAGTGCTGTGTAGAATCTGTGTAGCAACTAGTGCTTTATATTTCATTTAAAAATCTGAACCCAGGTGACAGATATGGTTTGCAGAGGAATAGCTTCAAAGTAGCTGAAAGTAGCATATAATGCATGTTGTGGGACAAATAAATGCTTTCTTCCACATACGCAACAATAAGTTCAGGAATGTTGTTGTTGTTGTTGTTAAATTTCTATACTGCCCTTCATCCAAGGATAACAGTGTGGGTTACAATATTTAAAACACAAAAATACACAACATAGTAGCAAACAAAAACAATATGTAGGTTACTGGAAGTGGAATTCAAAAGGCAGAGTTATTTGGAGACAGGTCTCCTCCACTAATAGTCATTCCCTGTTCCTTCTTTTTTCTTTCATTCTTTTGCCAAGCGTGTGAGGAAATAACCTATTGCTGCAACAGGGGTGCTTGCCTGTGCTCCTTTATTTATGATAAAGCTCTTTAGTCCATACAGTAGAAGCCTGTGAAACTTGTGCGGGCTGCTAAACCAGTCATCTTAGTGCTGTCAATACAAAGCGACATGACAATGATGGTTGTTGGCAGCACTTACTGCCCACTAACTCTTTAGTAATCAAATTTCCTTTAAGAGAATTCATGGCTATGCAATAACTTCTTTCTCCTATGTGTTTTGTTCTGCATTTTAGGAACTGTAGGAGTTGGCCTTTGCCTTCTAGAACCCTGGGTCTTAGAAAATAAACCTTGCTGCTTAGTGCCTTGTGTCTATTCATTATACATTTAGATCATCTGCAACCACTAGACTTTTATACCTGTTCTTATAAACAGGGGTGGGAACAGAGTAAAAACAGGCTCTTCACTGATTACCTTTCTAGCCCAGCAGAAACCTAATGAAGAATCAGAATTATCCCTCAAATGTACTACATGAGTCAATTGCACATGAATATTTCCTTTGCCCCACCGCCAAAGCGTAATCCTGGTAGTGAGGGAACAAGCACAATGCTAGTTCATGGGAGAAAATTGTTGGCTATGGGGAATTGAGAACACTTCCTTTGCCTTAGCTGGTCAAGGAGCTACTAGGTAGAATAACACTGGATCTGCCGAAGGCCGTTCCTACTGTTTCCCTTCGCAGAAGCTTTTTATTTAAGCACTCTGCCTTTCTTGCCAGGTTCTGGAGCAATTGCATGAGGCTCCCATGAGATCATGCAAGAGCCTCCAGAACCCGGTAAGCAAGGGTCCCCCACTCCCTTTCTGTTTGTTTGTTTGTTTGTTTGTTTGTTTGTTTGTTTGTTTGTTTGTTTAATGGTGGTCTGTATAAATCTGCAGTCAAGTAAGCAAAGGCAGTGTACGTTGTGATTGCCCTGTAGTTCCCCCATTCTTTATTATCATGCTGTGTGCTTGACATAGATTGGAAGCATCACAAATATGAATAAACATGTCTGTACAACATAGTAAGGTCTCTGATGTTGCAGTTATAATCACAGCATGTAATTCTGGCCTGGAAAATTAATAATACATTTTCTGTATTTACTTGCGTTGTTTTGACTCAGGCCATGAAAGATGTACATCATCTGCTCCATACTCTGTAAATGCATGTTTACTTGTCATTCTAGCCTCCCTGACTTTTAAATGTCACAGACTCCATTGCTTTCCTACTAATTCCAACTCTGCTGATAAGGATCAATGATCAGCATGTTAAACATGCAGCAGGATACTGCCTGGTTATCAAGAGGGTGATGATGAACAATCTAGCTGTTAATGCTCACATTACAACTGTCAGCTTTCATTTTCAAAATAGGCTTATACATCAAGCACTGAATTATGTTAACCATTGTGCTAATGATGTATATGAACTTGACAAAGAAAAGAAGATGAGCATTAATTGCAAGAAATTATTGGTTTGCACAATTCTAAAAAATGCTTAGTAGTCAAAGCATGCCCCTTGGCTGTGCTGGTGGTTCTAAGGATTTCACAAACCATTCATGGATACCAGGGGGTTAGGTGGAATCTACACATATATAAAAGATGCTGTGAAAATGCTTTTTAAAAAAAGTTTTGAAAAATATATTGAATTTCCCATAGCTCACTGTCTCCATCTAGTGTCATATTTGTATATTGCACTTCACAACACACTTAAAATGTTTTATTTGCAGCTGTATAGCTAAGTCCTTATTTGGGAGAATATTTTCTTCATGCAGAATAGATTTAAGGGTGCTGCAGAAAATAACAAGTTGTGCAACGGAGTAACTTCACAGGACAGTGGTGCCCTTTGTATTCATCTTAATCCACTCACCCCTATTAGCTTCTCAGTCCATCCATCACCAGCACTTTGATATTGGGTTGATCAGCTTTATCAGGAGGAATCTGAGATCTATAAGGAGCAAAATATCTAGGATTACGTCTGGTATTTTTTAAGTTACATATTCTTTGTGGAATGTCATATATGCATGCCTTTGCGCAATGTCTTACATCCTGGCAGAGTTTTGAAACAGTAGGCTACTTCATTCTCTTATATGGAGATAAGGACAATGTTATAAGTCTTTGGTACTAACATAAAAATTGCTAATGTGTATTTCCCCTCCTTCAAAAAATCCTCCCCACTCCTTTATGGGTCTGTGAAGTTTCTGTGCCTCACCAAATTATGGGATCAACAACCATGTTCATAATTCCGAACTATATGAGTTGTTTATCTCCTTTTCTTTGAAGCACATTTATTCTACTTGTATAACTGAAGTGTTTCTCCATCTTAAAATGTAATGTAGGGAAGACTTGTGTGTCTGCTTTTGAACCAGAATGCAAAGGACTTAACATGTTTTAGCGTGCTGTTGTTTCTTAGAACTAGACATGTCAACCTTTCCTGGGGCTTTTAGTATTTATCAGGAGCTTTTGCTGGACTGACTAAGTGCAATCTGAAACATATTTACTCAGAGGTAAATCCTAGTGAGTTTAATAGGACTCATCGCAAGCGAGCAAGCAAGCAAGCAAGCAAGCAAGCGATGGGATGGATGCTTAGGATGGAACTGTTTAAAACGTAATGCATAAATTGCCCTCATCTTGCCAAACCTGGTATATGTAGAACTTAAAGGTAAAGGTACCCCTGCCCGTACGGGCCAGTTGTGTCCGACTCTAGGGTTGTGCGCTTGTCTCACTTAAGAGGCTGGGTGCCAGCGCTGTCCGCAGACACTTCCAGGTCACGTGGTCAGCGTGACGAAGCTGCTCTGGCAAGCCAGCACCAGCGCAGCACACGGAAACGCCGTCTACCTTCCCGCTATAAAGCGGTACCTATTTATCTACTTGCACTTAAGGGTGCTTTCAAACTGCTAGGTGGGCAGGAGCTGGGACCGAAAGACGGGAGCTCACCCCGCCGCGGGGATTCAAACCGCCGACCATACGATCGGCAAGTCCTAGGCACTGAGGTTTTACCCACAGCGCCACCCACGTCCCATATAGAACTTAGGTCCATTTTATTATATCATGTTGAACAGATGCTTACTGTGCACATACATGAAGTGGCTTTAATGGATTGTAATTGCTTTAAATAAATAGTTTCAGCACTTCAGTCATGAGAAAAAAATAATGAAAGAAAACCATGTTTGAATAAGAGAGTGTGGTTTTGTTTTCTACTTTCAGGTTGATTGGCTTTTTATTTTAGTTCTCAATTATTATTTTGAGAGAAAATTGTGCTAAAGGTTTTGTGTCAAATATCTAGTTAGGTTGACTTTACAGCTTCCTTGCCTTGAAAGTTGCTAATTTCATAACCATGTAAACTGCATGGGTAATACACATTTTCTGGGTTTTTTCTGGAACTGGTAAAATGAAATGTTGCTGTTGTAAGTGTGAAATTATAAGTGGCTTTACTAACATTGGTGGAGTTGTATAACTTGTTGTATAACTATTGGGGACCTATTGATTTGCTGCTTAACAAGTTCCTTTGCCTTCCCTCAAGAATGAAGAAGGTTCAGTTTCTTCCATGTTGATTATGGCATCTCTGTAGGCCAAATATTTGGATTTGTGATTCCATACAGCTGTAACAATGGCTGCCTACAAGCTATGGTTTGCAGATTTTGAGCTTCTTCCCTCCACATCAGCTGGGTTCAGAACGTAACTCCTGTGTAAATGGGGAGTTGTCTGTATACCAGGGAGCCAAGCAGACTACATAAAGTGGGAAAGGGTGTTCAGCGGCAATTGCGTCAACAGTCCAAACCATTCAAAAGTTCCAGAGGTTTGCCTGGGCTTTTAACAGGAGCACCAGTCATATCAGCTGGAAAATCCCTCAGAGCCACCTGGAAAACTCTTGGACCCATGTGAGGTCTCCATGTGAACTAGAGCTCTCTCTGTGCATGGTTCTAATCCTTGTAGAAGCAACCCAAAGTCAGGATGAGGTCAGCCTTTCAATGCTGACTTCATCCTGGCTTTGCTGTAATGCATGAAAATCAGTTACGATTTCATTTCAGCCTCAGTTTGTTGCCACTGGCATGTAGTACAGTAATTGCATCCTTATGAGCAGGACTGTTGAATTCATAAATCCAACGCGGTCCCACATGGACTGCTTACACAACTGCACCTCTCCCTTGAATCTTAAAGATCCATTTGTGACACGACCCTGGAGTGAGAGGAGCCCTTGTACAGTGGCTGTCATTTTCTTTGGGCCTCTGAGCTTGCAGAGTCCAAGACAAACTGCAGCTATTCCCTGCATAGGGCTCTGTATTTGGGAAGAGGTGTGCAGAGTACTATTTGTTGCTATTGCTTGCTGTAGGTACAGAAGACCCCGTGATCTCTCATGAGCACTGGTAGCACAGAGAAGTAAAAACTGTAAGAGGAGGGATAAGGGAGCAAGCACTGGCAAGGGCAGACAACTGGCTCCTTAGTCTCTGTTCACAAGGATGTTCTGGACGGTTGCCTTTGTTCAACATGTAGCAAAGTGCTGAGCAATAAAAATGTTCATAGTAGCTGTCACTGACAGTGCTTCCCTGTTGTACAGGCAGTGCTACACTTGAAGGCAGAGCCTACGAGACCTTCCTTTTGCTGCCTGACAAAAGATGCTGTGTACTCTGTTCAGTCCGACTCCCTTGTGTTTATTTCTGTTGGCTCTGCTGCATACAGTATTGTTGCTTTCCTTTTGTTCTTGCATTTCTGTGCTTTTTGTAAAAGGAATAGCAAGTCTTCCAGTGACGCCAAAGCGAAAGGGACATAATCTTAATGACTCTGAGCTTCTACCAGTCATTTAAGCTCCATGACCCTAGTCATCGGTGATTAAAATAACATTTTCATAGCTTTCTGTTTGATGGTGTGGTGTTCATTTCAAAACATTTTAGCAAGTTACTTTTCAACCATTTCCAGGAGAATCACCCACCTCAAATATTTTGAGTTCTATATGGACTGATATGATTGAGGGCCATCTATGAAGATGGAAGTATGCTATGTTGTAGAAAATAGAGGTTTTTGATTTTAAGAAATGTCACGTCCTATTATAGAGAAATGGCATAGTAGAAACCAGTCCCAACTTGGTTGCATTCATTTCAGGGTGTGTGTTTTTTATTCCTGTAGAAACAAGAAATAAATGTGTTGTACCATAAGACCTTCTGCTCGCAAAACATGTGATTTATCCTTGAGTTGCGATCCATTTCACATGCATACTTGAGTGACAAATGGCCATCAGTTGAGATTTTAAAAATGTGAGATACTTCATGGTCACATACTCAAAAAAAATTCCCCTTGTACTTTGCACACCAAAATGTAGCCTTAGGCAAATTAATAATAAAACACACTTCTTCCACTTTGTAGGGACTGAAGGCTAAAGAAAGAAATATTTTTAAAACTACACATGATGGACGATGTGACTAAACAGCATATATAGTCTAATGATATCGTGGTTCATGTTGAGAAAAAAAATCATATTTAATTAGCTGTGGAACATTTGTATTCATGCCTTCAGTTTCTAAAACTATTTAGAGATCTGATCTGAGGATTAGTGGTTTCATACAGTTCTAACAATGGTTGCCTGCAACCTATGGTTCGCAAATTTGGAGCCAGCCACAGAATGTGTGATCCCTCCTTTCTCTTTTTACCTTAAACCATGACTTGGTATTATATCTTCACTGATGCTAACCATTGTTGATGATAAAGAGGGCCCCCATTCTTATTCACAGTTTAATTCAACATTTCATAGAATTGTAGAGTTGGAAGGGACTGTAAGGATCATCTAGTCCAACCCCGTGCTATGCAAGAAGGTGCAGCTGTCCCGTATAGGGATTGACCTGCAATCTTGGTGTTATCAGTACCATGCTCTAACCAACTGAGCTATCGTAGAAACCCTGACTTGACAAAACACTGAGTGAAACAATGTTTTAAACCAATGAATTTTATGTAATCGAATGAGACGTTTCAAATAATGCTCACTATCATTTGTACTGTTTAAATGCCTGCCAGAAGAACTAGACACTAGTAATAATAATAATAATAATAATAATAATAATAATAATAATAATAATAATATGCTGGACATCTGACTGGGCTGCCCCAGCCAATCTGGGCGGCTTCCAGCAAATTATAAAACCACAAATTCTATTATTCTTTCATTTCCTTTGTATAATCTTATATGACACATGCAGATGTAACAGCAGAAAACAACTTTTCTGACACATTCTGCAAAGCATATAAAGTGGCATTTGAAACACAGACAGTGTCATAGTTTTAGGGTAAAAATAACTTTCAGGTTTTAGGAATATTTTAGATTAATCTGTTGGTGTACTGTACTACTTCACACAATTCGGCATCCCTACTGATAAAAGTAAGACGGTCTGCTTTCTGTTCTCAGCCATCAAATGGAGAGAAGGAGGCGGGGAGGGCTGGAAATGTGATGTCATTGGTAGTAGGGGATTGGTTAATATGGCTGTCACTCCCCGCAGATTGTGAGAAGCTCTCATTTGCTGACAAGGGGGCTGTGTGTTAGGAGGGGAATGAAGCAATCTCTTCACTGTTAGGGCTGGTCTCAGTGAGTAAACAAGCTGGGAAATAGTGCAGCTGTGCTCTTTAAATACGCACTGCAGGAGATTTCAGCAAGCTGATGATATATCACGCATTAATGTTGAAAAGATAAACACATTTTGAGAGTGCAGGAAGGGCCTTGTGTTTTTATGTTGGCAGAATGCTTCCTAATGAATAAGAATGTGCTGCTGGCTCACAAAGCCATATGGCAGCTTTTCTAATTTTAGTTCAGTGCAGATGCATAATTCTCCCTTGTTTTACCTCCTAAAACCTTTCTGTGGTGATATGAATGTTTTCCTGTAATATCTTGGTTTTTAGCAGTAAATGTGCCTGTTGCTCTGTTGTAAAATGTAGCCCGAACTTGATATTTTCTCTCTTACTTTTCTAAATAAAAGGCAAACATGGCTACGGATGACACAGACTTCCTGCTGAGCCTTAAAATTGGAATGCTAGTTAATTTTATATATTCTTTTGAAAAACTGGTGAAATCTTGCAAGAGTAACTGACAGTTTCCTGCTGACTGAAATAGTGTAATGTGATTACAGTCCATGAGACCCTCACAGATTTCAGAGTCTGGGCTTTGAATAATAAAACTAAAAGAACCTTCCCAAAAGTTAACAAAGGGTAGGAGCAACTTTTAAACACTTCACTACGCTGGTCCAGCATATGGCATGTTTATAGCTTGCTATCTTTCTGAAACTCCTGTTTTATTGCCAGAACACTGGTTTGTTAAAATGCTTGCAAATTTGAAACTATGCTGTTTCGGGTGCCATTTTGGGTTTTTTTCAGCTGGTACTGTGACTACTTAAGAATATGTAATGTTACAAAACTGACGCCTGTCTAAAGTAAATTTCAAGTAATTCCAGGAACTGTTTCTGCAAAAATCCCCAACATTACACATTTTAAATGATCTGTGCCTCTTATTTTTCCTTGCTTTACGGTTCCAGTACTGCTTTAGGCTACCCATGCAAACTAGATATAGATTTAACAGATTTGCCATGGATGCCAATATCACTGTAATTGCCCCTGCTTTTTCCTTCCACCCAGGCTAAAAGCAGAGTTACTGGGTATATACAATAACAGGAGTAAAACTAAATAGATTTGTGCCTACTTTTTTTATTTAACTCTGATGTCTTCCAGTCATATCATCATCATTTTTAATTTGTATACCGCCTTTCTATCTTACAATACTCAAGACGGTTTACAACCTGAAGAAACAAAAAATGTACATCTTATAACAATCTAATGCAATACAAGAATGTGATAATAAAACATAACTTTAAAATAGGCAACCTCCATCAAAAAAGTAACATTCAACAATCATTAGAATAGTATAAAATAATAATATCAACATATAAAAGTTAAACAGAAATCCACTCAACAGTTACAATAATATCTAAACTATAATCAATAAAACAATGGCCAGCCACAGTACATAAAACAATATAATACACATTGAGAAGCAGAGAGTGGGGCAGGTGGAAGGAGGCCTTGCCTGATGGAGTCTCTCCCCTCACTTCTTCCACCAGGCACAGCTCCCTTATGAGGACTCCTAGGGCCAATATTTTTTCTCTGCTCTGTCTTGCATTCATTAAAAATAGCCTATGAAGTAGCAGGATGCTTTTGTAGTTGAGTCAGTGGTGTCGGGGCAGGGGCAGGTGGTAGGTGCACCCCGGATGCCATGTCTGGGCAGGTGACAAGAAGGCAAGGATCCCGGCGCCAGTGGCAAACCACTATGTACAGCACATCTGCAGCGTCTCATGCATGCGCTGTATGTAACACCACTGCACATGCGCTGTACATAGCGGTTTGCTGCCGGCACCCCTCGAGCACCGTATGGACGGTGGTGGGATCCCTCCGTAGCTACTACAGCTGCGAACGGAGGATCCTCTGGATCCCAGCAGCCTCTGTACATCGCTGGAGCACCGCTGCCAGCAAACTATGTACGGTACATGTGCGACATCGCTATGTACAGCACATGCGCTGTACATAGCGGTGCCGCACATGCGCCGTACATAGCAGTTTGCTGCCCCGGGTGTCACGATGCCTTCATTCTCCCCTGAGTTGAGTTTCTGATTAAATTAGTGGCATACTGGAGAAACGGTGAACATCTTTCTCTTCCACTTTCACTGGTAGGCCTGATGTTTTTGTTCCGTCCACGCTATAGAAATAGCTGGGTATTCTGTGGTGCAGTAACAAAGGATTGTGCTATATGCTGTTCTGCTCTCTTTGATGTAGGTTTTCATAATTCAAACATAATCTACTTAGTGAAATATACTAAAGGTATATTGTGTGGTATAGCATAGTTTCATAATGAACATTGCATTTCCTAAGCAACAGTTGTTATACAAGTGTGAGCTGAGCTACATATGTGATTCAGTAATTATCATCAGTGTGGGACTTCTGGTTGTCCACAGATGTAGGAAGTGTAAAACAGTCTTAATAAGCTTTGATTTGTCAGTTATTCTTAAAATGGTGTGTGGGATCTCACATCTATTTTAAGCAGCTGTAGTTTGCTTTTCATAGAAAGAACTTGTTTTAAACTCCTTTATTTAGGTCTTATCAAAATAGCAATAAAAACAGCCTTTTAGAATTTCAGTATTACAAGATGTTTTAGGATTTACCACTTCATCTTGTTCTGTTCACTTAAATCAAAATAGCAAATATAGAATTTATGCATCCCAGCCAACTTCTCATGAGATTTCTGCATGGGATGGATTTGCTTCTTTTGAAGTCGTTTCTCCTGGGTCTGGTAAAATCAGGCCGAGAGGGGATGGCTGTTCGGGCCAGTAAGACCACTCTTTCAGAAATCCTTTCTGGTCTCAGAAGATCTGAGCAGCTATAGGTGAGTTTCTATTGTTCCTTGCCTGGGCAAATCACCTTCTCACATACGAACCTTTCCTTCTCAGTTACAGTTTCTTCAACTGTCAAGGCTCCTGTGAATGGCTAATGCAGAATATTGTCTTTTTGGTGGTGATACAAAGCAGTGGAAAATTCTCCTTAGGGAGTTTCATTCTGCTGCCTTCTGAATTTTGGACTATTTCTTAAAGTGGTTCTCTTTTCTACTCATCGGGTATTTTATCATTGTTTTAATGAGTTATTTGATTTTTAACAGTAACTTAGTAATCTACCTGGTAGACGCTGGGCCAAAAAACTAATATTTTAAGAAAGATACACCAGTCTTTCATCTAGCAAATTACAAGTATTAATGTATTCAATAGACTACAATTCAGATCTCTCTTCAGAATTTCATTTAAAATGTAATGGTTCAGGAACTATGCTCCATGGTGATTCATAAATAAATGACAATGTTTGCTTGCAAGAATGTTGGCTTTAAACATGAGCAATGTCTAATTTTTTCAGTACTATTATTATAGGAAAGATGTACAAAGATAGTAATTGCAGTTGTATGTTGGTTGGTTGACATCTGTCCTGGGAGGTAATGGAAGAGTGCGCCCACCTTCGAGGTGAATTCAAACCATTGGAGAGTTACAGCACCTGCAGTGGCTGTAGAGACTGATATGGGAAAGATCAGTTTTGTTGCAGCTGGGGCAGATGAAGGCGTCTGGTTCTGCTGATGCAAGCGTACCATGGCATTTCTTCTTTATGTGCTCCGCACAGCAGTCATTGTATGTGAAGGTCCTATAATTTAGTTCCATACCCAATAGGCATGTTGAGTTTTTCCTGGTCCTTGTTACATGTCTCAGAACAAACAAACAAAAAACCTAACACAAAGAACTGGTTTTAAATCCTGGATACCAGTGAATATCTGTGAAATTATACATGGTTAACATCCATGCCACCATAACCCTTATCTATGATGAAGCCTTCTGGGAAAGATTTGTATGTGGGAAGGGATGTCCTTGAGGGACAGAACACAAACCTGCAGCTTGCTTCTGATATCCTTTTCCGTGGTTAAAGAATTTGAACTGTTGCATTTGAACAAGTCTGACAATTGTGACTAGTTCCATCTTGGCTTGCCATGCCTCTTTACTATAATTAGTGGCAAGTATAATCTTCTTAAGCAGCTCTGCTGTGTTATTCAGTTCATAGTGTGACTGTGTTGTCCCCCCTCCTTTTTATGTGCAGAAAAAGCAGCAGCAGCCAATGAAGATGAAGTGCAGAAAGCTGATGTATCATCAACAGGTCAGAGCGTCATTGACAAGGATGCACTTGGACCAATGATGCTTGAGGTGAAGTGTTATGAGGTTTTTTTAACCTTTAGAATTAACAGCTGTTCTGATGAGATTTGGCTAAATGAAAACAAAACACATTTCAACTCTACGTAAGATGGTCAAACAAAGATTGTGCACAAAGCCTTTTTGTCCGTTCATTGCCACTTTTATGATGCATTGTTGAAGCAATCTGCTTTCTAAGAGTAAATGCATGTTGTTTCTCCACCATTTTATATTAGAGAGTAAAGCTAAAGAAAGCAGGCATAGTCCACGTTTTTGCTGTCTTTTATACTGTATAATATTAAATAAAAGGAAAATTCTGAGTTATTCCTAGGCATTTCCGCTCAGTCATGCTTGCATCAGTATAGCAGATGTTGCTAAGCAACACAACTGCATTTTTCCTATGAAAACTTCATATTGATTTTCAGATATATTCTAATGAGGCTGAACTACTTTCTCACCTCCCCACCCCCAGTCAAGAGAGAAACTAAAGATAGTATGCTACTTGAAGGCTTAACAGGATAGTTAACAAATGAAGTCTATTTTCCTCTCTGCAATGGTTCAGAGTTAAGGAAGATGATAATAGCTTAGCGTTTATCTTGGTGCAGATTCTCGACAGTGAACTAAAATGTGTTGTTTTCTAACCTTTCAGGCCCTCGATGGGTTCTTCTTCGTAGTGAACCTGGAAGGTAATGTGGTGTTTGTATCGGAGAATGTGACACAGTACCTGAGGTACAACCAAGAAGAGCTGATGAACACAAGTGTGTACAGCATCCTGCATGTAGGGGACCATAATGAATTTGTCAGAAACCTGCTGCCAAAATCTTTAGGTACAGTTCTCCATCAACCTATAAATTTTAGTGGTTCCCTTCTCTCTGCCATAAGCTAGTGTTTAAGTTTGATGTAACATAATATCCTAATGTGTACATTACCTCTATTCCGTTCTGAGATGTTTCCCCCTCTTCTATTCTGGCCTCTAAATCATCTTCTCAAATGACATTGTAATTTATTACTTTTGTCTTGGACTTTATGCATCACTTCATGTAATAACTGACAGCTGCATCATTCATCTCGCTATAAGCCAACTAGCTCACAGGCCACAAATCCCACCACCTGAGGTTTTCTGTGACTTCCCTAGCCCCTCATTCATAATTTTTATTTAATTTGAAAAAAATATGAGTTTTTTTATGAGTCCCCTGCTATGATTCCATGATGCCAAAACGTTTTTGTGGGGCTCCTCAATTTTTTTTTACATATTAAGGGCTTAAAAAAATAATAATTCTTCCACAGATACCCCAGTGTAATGCCAAAAGGTTTTTTGTGTGCCCCAAGTTCCTAAAACGTCCTTTGCCACACATCCTCAGAGGGTTGACCATGGATTACTGTAACCGTTGGCCTAAAAAGGTTAGCCATGCCTGCTATGACCTCAGTTGTCAAGATTTCTCATGCTATTTTTCCTTTTTTAAATCTTAGTGAAGGTAGGTGCAGATTATGTCTAGAATCAACTTTCTTATTATAGAAGGTTGAAAGGCTGTAGGAAACGTAACTTTAAGTATTTTTATTTTTGTCTCCAAAGGTGGTTGTGGGCTTTCCAGCTCCAAAATTTTATTTTTTTACAGCTATTAACATAACAAATCCTGGCATTCCGCTTTCTCCCACTTGCTTTCGGAAAGCTGCTTCAACTGTTTTTTTCCCTCCCTACGGTGAGATAATCTTGACATGTGGAAAACGCATGCACTGGCACTTTTGAAGTATGGAGTGAGTGTTTGTTTATTATGTGGCAAGTACATAGGTCAAGAAGTGTATGCTGTGCAACAAAAACATTTGAAGGAGCTCTATAAGTCATCAGCCTTGTTAGTTTATCCCCCTTGTTGGTTATTATTAATACTCTTTACAGGATTTTCACCCCTCCTCTTCCCAAGAGCTAGATCACCTTTAATATTTTAAAGATGGTCAAACAGAATATCTTGCCCAGCACCTAGTCATTCTGTATTATATTTCTTTTTCTTAGTGAATGGAGGACCTTGGTCTGGTGAAGCTCCTAGACGCAACAGCCATACCTTTAACTGCCGAATGTTGGTAAAACCTTTAACTGATTCTGAAGAAGAAGGCCATGATAACCAGGAAGCACATCAGAAATATGAAACTATGCAGTGCTTTGCTGTTTCTCAACCAAAGTCCATCAAAGAAGAAGGTGAAGGTAATCAGAACATATTTTATGAGATTGTTTTATGTTCAGTCTTTCCTTTAACCCTCTCTGATTGAGGCATCTTTAACCTAAGTTAATGGTACTTACATTGTTGTCTTTGTCTCTGTGACAGGCACTCATTGTTTAGGTGGAAATGTGTATTTTTTCTGACCCTTTGCAAAGTATCTAATTAACAAGTACAGTAGATGAGCCTTCTTTTTTTGGAACTACATAAACACTGGCAGCATTATGTGTAGATATGCATACATATAGTTTGCTTTTTGCATATCATAAGCATATTTTGGAAGTTAATGCATCTAAACCATTTTGGTGTGACCTTAAACAGGGTCCTATTCTTTTCACTGGCACTCCCTCCAAAATAGGTGTGCATAGAAATTAGGGGAGAAATTGTGGTGGGATTTGCTGCAGTGAATAAAGCATAAGCAGAACTGGCCCACTGATTTTTTTTTCCCCCTTTGGAAACACTGCACTTCCCCTTCTTCTAGTTTCCCGAAATTACGGTTTTACTGTCTACTAAATTGCTTATTCTTTTCTTTTGGCTTATCTTAAAATATGAGATGCACTTTTGAGGTACTGCAGCTTTGAAATGTTTCAAGTTTATAAATATTCCCAAAGTGTCTTCACACATGGCATGTGTTTTGAATGAAATATTTAAACTGCAGCATTCCAGATGTATGCAGTACCCAGGTGAGAGAGAAAATAAATGCAGCTGCTTATTTTTTATAATGGTCTTTCCAACACACTGAAACTAATCTACACTTTAATGTTATTGTGGTTGGAGTATGAGTGACCCAAGTCAGAACGCTTCCACTATCAGCCAAGAACTGGAGTGGCTTTAACTGGTAGACCATTTTCTGCTTTTCTCTGATCTACTCAGACATCCATTTGGCTCTTGAGCAGCTGCCAGGCAAGGACCCCTTAGGTTTTAATCCTTTGGGGTTGTTCAGGGAGTGCTTGAGAGCTGCTTGTTAGACAGCTATACATTTGGCATTGTAGGTGTTTTAAAATTTCCTGTTTGTAATTCATGGAAGTAATAGAAGGGAGCAGGAGCACTAGCTATCAAATGTATGACAGCAGTTATTGTGGTGTGGTTATTACTCATCTTTTGGTTGGGAGTTTTGGGGATTGAATTGGGGATGTCTGAATGTGAGGCTGTTTATATGACGCTAAGCATGAATAAGATGACATGAGAGGAAGGACAAAAGATTTGGGAGGCACTTTTTCTTATTTGGAGAAGTCCAGCGGGGGGGGGGGGGGAGGAATTTCTGGGATCCTCATGTGATGCTATCATGTTTCGAAGTGATAGAATGCTGGATCTAAGGAACCAGTTTGGTTATTGCTATGCCCTATGAGCTTGAGAGGAGATTTGGATTGCCATCCTTATGGATGTGGAGTAGCGGAGAAGGAATGGGTGGTGTGAGATTTGAGGTGTCACAAAAAGGATTAGAGTAAGTTTTTTAGCACTTAGGTTTTGTCTCCCACATACATTTAGGTCTTCGTTGTTGTGTTTTGAATGTAATGTAGCAAGCAGAGTGAGCAGACTGAAAATCCATTTCCGTATTCTTAAGTGGTCTGTCGGATACAGGTACAATAAGGAAATAATCAGTTCTGCATGTCATATTTTTATCTTTGTTGTTTTAGTGTAAGTTTTAAAAAAAAATATATGGTCTAGCATAGATTTAGCAAACCTTTTCCTCCAATTAAAAATAATTTTGTCCCATTTAAGATCTTCAGTCTTGCTTGATTTGTGTGGCAAGAAGAGTTCCAATGAAGGAAAGGCCACTTCTGCCCTCATCAGAGACATTTAGCACTCGTCAAGATCTGCAAGGTACCGTGAAAGTGCAAGTCAAATCTTCTTTTATTAAAACAACAAAAAACAGATGTAGTTTCTAATAACAGCCGTATATACCTTCAGGCAAGATAACTTCACTTGACACTAGTACCATGCGAGCAGCTATGAAACCTGGCTGGGAAGATGTGGTGAGAAGGTGCATCCAGAGATTCTATGCACAGCATGAGGGAGATATGTCTTTTGCCAAGAGGCATCATCAGGAGGGTAAGGATCCATTGTTTCTTCAAGCATGTTTACAATAGAAATAAAAGCACAAACTTTTGGCAAGTCATGATCCAGAAATCATACAGCAGCTCCAATACAATACAACATGGAGTGCTAAGAAGTGCAGAGCCTTCCCCATTAGGTGCAATATCAGAAACTGCTTCATGTGTCGGTAGAACTGTCTACATTTTATATATTTTTAGTTTATCTGAACATTTATATCTCAGTTGTCCATGATAAATTATACTCTAGATGGACTACAAATAAAAATCTAAATCAAGAAACCAATTAAAGTAAACATTTCCAGTGGATGGAGAAGTCTGTCCTAGGTATATTGAAAACCCCATGAGCTGTAGATTGGCCTGCTTGATTCTTTTCAGAATACATCTAAGCACTGTTGTTGATGAAAACACTTTAAATAGATGAAAATACTTTAAATAGAATAGACAACTGAGGAAGAAGGGAATGTGATCAAACAGAATCTGACTGACCCAAATATGAATCTAGAGAGCTTATGTAAATTTTGAACCACCAAATGATGCATCTTTCCCGTCAATGTCTTTTTACTCCTGAGGAATTACTTGGATTAGGCGACGGCACAATTTGGACAAGAGAGCTGTTTTGTGCAATACATTTAATAAGAAAGTACTTTGTGCGTCATGCAGTGACTAATGAAATGGCATGTGACACTTTCCCCGGAGATGTTTGAAAAATGCAAATGTATTAATTTATCCTAATTAAAGGTTCCAGTAAAGCGGGTTGAGAAACCTTTTTCAGTTCAAGGTTGCATTCCCTTTTGGCCAACTCTCTGAGGACTGCATGTGAGTGATAGGCTGGGCCATAACAAGTGTGAAAATGCACAAACTGGTCATGGCCACCCCCCACTTATGCCACCCATACACATAGCACATAGATTTCCACTCCCTCCCCCTGCCTCCAAAAAAGAAAGCAGTCGGGGTTGAACAAAGCCTTTTTACATTTGGTCTTTTCCCTCCCAAGCTGCAGTTTCCACAAAGATTTTGCTGGTTCCCCATCTCTCCTGTAAATCTGTCCCCTTCTCTGATGGGTTATTTTAATGTTCTGTGCTTCCATAGTGGTCTTTTGAAACAGTTTGGTTCATTCATTGTGCTACTCCTATTATCATCTGGGGTAAAATGTGATAAGTGCTAAACAAGGCACAAATTATATAGAAAAGAAAGAAAGAAATGGTGCCGTGATGATTTAAAGTGTAGTAAGGACTGGATCTTCATTTTTTTTTTTAATAAGATTTTTATTGGGTTTTCACATTTTATAAACACAGACACACACACACGGACAAAGACAACACATATAAAGTTTCATATCCTTACTTTCCTAACCCCAGTTCTTGACCTCCCCCCACCCCCCCTTCATACATCCTAATTCAATTAAATTAGCTCAGCAAGTTCATATCTCTCATCCTTTACATATTATTATTATATATATATATATTTAAAGAAATACTTAATTCTTATTGCTTGGCCAAATTTTACTTATCCAGTTTCCTTATAAACATTAAATCCTTTTCTAAGGTCGACTCGAATTCCTTCCACGAATTTCCCTTTTATCTTAAAAATAGGTCATAATAATCAAACACAAAGGTCATAAACATATTTTTAAAAATTCTTTCCCCCCCCCCGACCCGGTTTCTGTCCCTTCCCAATGTCCCCATGTCCACAAAAACAGTCTTTAGCCTGGATTCCTCACATCTGAGGCCTTTAAATCTCTGTCAGTCTCTCTCTGCCGATTTTGTTGGTAGCCCTCTTTGTTGGTCCTCGGGTCTCGAAGGAGTTCTAGCTCAGTTTCATCAGATTTTCTTCCATCCAAAGTACTTGACACCAGCTGCTGCGAAAGGTCAGCCAATCCATGCTCAAAGAGGAAGCCCCAATCATATTTCTTATTTCTTTTAAATTCAAATATTCCAAGTGTTCCAGGGGCTTCCTCCCTCCTCTTTCGCATCTCTCGCAAGTTTGTAATCCAAAGGTCTTCTTCTTTGTGTTTTGACAATGTAGGCTTGTGGTTGGTACTCTCCATCTGTACTGGCCCTTGTTCCCTCTCCTCCTGTTCCGAAGTTATCTCTTCTAATTCAGCTGCAGATTTTTTCCCGGCCAAGTCCATTGTGCATTCAGCAGAGTCAATTATTTTAGAGTTCAAGGTTATAAGTTGTTTACTCATAGCCGTAGTCTGCTCCTGCAACTTTCCCACAAGAAAAAACATTCTTTCTATTTCTGCCTGTAATTTTCCATCTGCAGCCATTGTAGTGTTTCAATGTTTCCCCTAGGGGGATTCTGGTTACTTAATAGTCTTTTCCCAACAGTCCGTTACTTTGTTATTTCACTGCTTTGTTCCCAACCATTTTAATTCAAATATAACAAATTTAGTCCAGAAAGGTGTTAAATAATAAGATTTTTAACTTTCACTGCCCGTTTGACAGCTCCTTTGACAGCTGTCAAACTCCTTGTTCCTTTTTCTCCAGCTCACATACAGGACACTCCCGGGTCTGGGGGGGTTTAAACAAAAACTTCTAAAATTCCAGTCTTACTCTCCAGCACAAATCTTCTTGTGCCAAATTCATGAAAATATTATCTTTTAAAAAACACCAAAAAGAAAAAACTCTCCACCTTAGTTCTCCGATCCTTGCTTTAAATCTTCTGTAAGCAGGGGGGTGCGGACTTCCCTTTAGCACACCCCCCGATCGTACCGAATTCAAGGATAGAAATTTTAAAGTCCAAATTCCATTCTACTCACGGATTAATTAAAGTCCAAATTTCAGGGAAGAAAGTCAGCGGTCTCCGGCCATGGCTCGCGGCTTCGCTCCACTGCAGTAGCGGTCCACTCACAGCACCACGCCGCTCCCCGTACCCTCTCCGCAGCCTTTAAAAAGGCTCTTTGTGGGTCGGGGGGGCGCTTTAGGTGCCCGCCGAGTCACCAAGTCCGCAGGCTTCCGCGCCTGCGGTTTCTGAGGGTCCCCGCGTCGCCGTCGCGGTAGAACCCTTCTCCAGCGGAGCCGATTCCCTCCGGAGCTCGGAGGGAATCCGCCATTAACCAGATCGCGCTAACCCGGAAGTCCAAGGACTGGATCTTCAGTCCTCAAGAAATCCATCTTGAAAGCACCACTCATTTATGAAAGGCTGCACTGAAAGAAAGTGTCAAGAATTAAGTCATTAGTTAGTTCATGTGTCTTCTGTGGAGAATAGGGTTAAATTCAACATTAAGGCCTGAAAACATGAGATTGCCTGGTGAATGCTCTTGAGCATCTTCTTTCCTGAAGTTGCACTTTCCTGTGCTGGCCAAACAGCAATACAAAAATTCAAAAGACCTTTAGAATCTCCACTTGCCACACCATGAGGGGCTGCTTGCTGGGGAGAAAAGATGAAAGCCCTGTCTGTATACTGGATTGTGACTTAAAGTTTGGAGGAAAATTAATTATTAGAACCTTTTCTGTTACAGTAGGCTGCATACTCTTAAGAAGCTAATTTAGCATACATGTTGCAGCTTTGTCATCACTTTAGAAGGATGTATCGCTCTACCTCTTAATGTGGTGTGCACATGAAATTGCTTTGAGCTCCAGTGCTGTGAACTCTCAACCCATCGGGTTTATACCCATATTCTGTTGAACCAACAGATGAAGCATTAGGACAGTCATTATGACTCTAGCTTTGTATGTTGGGAAGATGACATGCACTAACCCTGGGTCAGTGCCAGAAAACACTTTGAGATGCCTTCTGAAATTTGACTAAGTGAAGAGTGTCAAGCAAAGTCCTGAGATTCACATTCAGTATTTCCCCCCTTGGTTTTAACAAGAACCTACTTTCATTCATAAATAGGACAGGTAACGTGCTTTTCTGTACACCCCAAATTCAATGCAAAATGTCCTGCTAATTCCATGTTACATGAAACTAAATCAAAATGCTTTATTTTGTTTTACTGTGTTGGTTTAAGCTGCCCAGAGCATATGTCTCTTTTTTTTCATTTGGCAAGCTATAACTTTAATTGGAAGTAATTTGTCACATGACATCTTTTTTTTAAAAAAAAAACCTAAACAAAATCTGTAGCTGTGGATTTGAATACACACACCCAGTTTTTAAAATGGATTAACTTCAGCGTTTTTAACATCAGAGTTGTTGACAAGGGAGTGTTGGAATTTCCTGCTCTGAACTAAAAGCACTGCTGCTGCTGAAAGTTCTGCCCAAAGGTTAGACTGAAACAATGACATACCTTCAGTGTGAAATTTTACTTTACAGTATGCCACAGTTAACAGGCTTTGTTTTTCTTTGCATTCCTACTCTACATAAACTCTTCTGGCTGTTTAACTTGTGTTTCCTGTTTTCCTGTGCCAAAATAATAATTTAAAATGTAGTAGCACGATAGAAAACTTTGAGGCAGGAACAGGGGAAAATCTTACCATACCAGTGTTGCAAGACTGGGGGAGGGAAAAAACTTGTCTAGCATTGTCAGAGTCTGAATGTTACTTGATCTACTACGTGATTGACGCAGAGATGTTGTCAAAGATAAATATTTTAAACCTTAACTCTTGTTTTTCAGCATTATGTGTTCAAAATGTGGAAATGGTTAAGGGAGAGGCATAAATATAATTTCATAGGATAGGCATAAACACAAGTATGAAGGAGTTTTCAGCCAGTTCAGGAAAATCAAGAAATGAAACTAGTTTATCAGGTTTCACAGTGAAGAAAACATTAAAATAAACCAGCTGGTAACTCATTGTTTTTATTTAAAGATGGGGCAAAATTGAAATTCCAGATCTGGAAAAGCACATTTTTTTTTTGCAACTTAAAAGTGTCTTGTGTCAGTGTTCAAATCCTGAAAGACAGATTTAGGGGAGGTATGTGCAAGGAAAATCCCATTTTTGTTGAACTAAGTAAAATTATTTAATAAAATTATATGTATAGACTCATGAAAGTAAAAAGGTTTGGCACTAGGCAATATTTCTTCTTCAAAAGACTTGGATGATAGAAATTTACAGGAGAGCATATGGGGCCAGAGTCTGTGGGACTAGGGCATGGGTAGGCAAACTAAGGCCTGGGGGCCGGATCCGGCCCAATCGCCTTCTAAATACGGCCCGCGGATAGTCCGGGAATCAGCGTGTTTTTACATGAGTAGAATGTGTGCTTTTATTTAAAACGTGTCTCTGGGTTATTTGTGGGGCATAGGAATTTGTTCTTTTCTCTCCCCCCCCAAAAAAATATATATAGTCCGGCCCCACACAGGGTCTGAGGTACAGTGGACTGGCCCCCTGCTGAAAAAGTTTGCTCACCCCTAGACTAGGGCCTACCTTTTTTTCAGTTGGAATTCCAAACCTATTCCATTTCACACTAAATTTATGCCAAAGACTTGGATTCCCCCCCCCCCCCCCCGAAATACACGTTACCCAAAGAATGCATCTGCATATTGGTTTCATTAGGTGAGCACACCTTAAATAAACTGAATTTGTTGAGCATCACCTGTGATCTCCCACAGGGCAAGAAATGGGCGCTGCTAAGCTCTCATCACAAAGTAAGCTTGCTACCAAATCTCTTTTGTCAATTTACTTGATAAGCTTGCCAAAATGAAAGCAAGGAAGACGTCATTCAAGTAGATTACCTGTCTGTTGTAATAAATGACTTTTTGTCTGACTTAGGCAATTGGTTGAGCATTTTTGTTCCAGATTTTAGCAATTGTAAATGATGTTTCTAGAAACCATGATGTTCTGTGATTTCCTCATGTTGGAATGTGAAACGAACATTTTCCATTAAAGTAGGTTTGCCTAGCTACAGAACATATTATAAACTATATAATATATATTATGTTGATATTCCTCCCTTTACTTGAATAGGCTGTGTTTTCTACTGAGAGCATTTGGGGGACAGATGTAGGAGGCTGGCCCCAAGTTTTGCTCCAGGTTACCTCCTTGCCACGCTGCTCATTTTTTCTGCCATCTCCAGCTAATTGCAGGAAGGTCTGATTAAGTTGTAGACAAACTATTCTCCCCTTCCTTGTCATGTCATGGCTCAAGTTGGCATATGTTCAGGGAGAATTTTCCATCCCTTGGGATGCTAGTCCGTATACTGTATCATTCTAAGGTATGCTCCTGGTTAACAAATTTATCCCAGTCAGTGTACTTTGCTAGTTTGTCTAAAGCAGAATGGGTTGGAATGCTTTGTAATAATTATCAGGAAGCTAGCTGCGACTAGCTTTGTCCCTGGCAAGTTAATTTCAGTTGTGAGTCACTGTCTCCTCTGGTTGGAACAGGTGGAAATCATTCTTATTTTAGATTATTCTCCATGAAGAGAAAATTCGCAGGTAAGTGCACTGTTTTTGCAATGCTGGCACTGTCTCTCACTCACTCTTTCAGTTAATACTTTACTGCAGTTGCACTTTGGTCTTAATCTGCAAAACATTAGCTTTTCCTTTAACACAGCCTTGCTGATTTTGCAAAAGAAAATGCAGATTTTTTTCCTAGCTTTCTAAAGAATGAAAACAGAGTCCACATTTTCATGCAGATTATCCTGCAGCCTGCATTTCTTACTACTTTTTTCTTGTTTCTCTTTGTTTACAGTGCTGAGGCAGGGACTAGCTTTCAGTCCTGTTTATCGATTTTCCTTGTCTGACGGCAACATAGTTGCTGCCCAAACGAAGAGCAAGCTCATCCGTTCTCAGACTACTGGTGAACCTCAGCTTGTAATATCCTTGCATATGCTTCACAGGTAATTTATAAAATTTTTGCTGCCTTGAAAAATCTTCAACCTCATATCCTAAGAACAGCTGCAGCAAGAGTACATAATTTATCATGCATTATTGCAGTAGCCCCCTTTAGCTATATTGGGTGTAGCATGACAGTAAAATAAAGTATAGTTTTGATTTTAATGGTTTCTGTTTTGTAAGGAAAACATCCTAGTCCACTTGTTTGTAAGTAAATACCAATTATTTAAATAGTGCTTCCAACCAACCACATGAATTTGGGACTTCAGTTGAAGATACAGATTGGTGTTTAACAGCAGTTTTATCACTGTTTTATCACATCTACTTTGACCACACTTAATTTTAATGTTCCACATAAGATAAAATCATAATACTTCATGTAGTACATTTGGTATGTTGAGCCCCTCACTTTGTGTACAGGCATGGAAATCCTTGCAGGGCCGGTTGCATTCTCAACTCAGGCTCATTCTGGGGTTTGAAGGGTTTCGCTATTGGGAAATCTGAACAGTTTTCTTGTATGCACTAATGATATTGTTTTGTAAGAAACTTTATAAGCACTTAAGAGAACTGTTTGGACAACACATCTTTGCATGTAAATATTCACCATTGTTCCAGTTCAACATCTCCTTCACTCTTCCAAGAGAGATCATTATGGGACAAAAAAAATGAAGAATGTCGACAATGGGAAATGACAATTTTTTCTCCAGAATCTGCAGTTCCTATTCATTAAATATGAAAAGTTCAGTGCTTGGTTATGAGAAGCTATTGCATATTTGTGTCAGGCTCAGTTATGAACTATGCATAAGTTTTAATAAGAATTATCTTTCGTTGTTGTTTATTTGTTAGCTGCTGAACATTGTACAAAAAAAGACTTTACTGACTTTGACTATACCCTCTGAACATTGCTGTTTAAACAATTCAGAACTTTTTGTTGGAATTAAGGGGACCTTTTTATATTTTGAAGGTGGCTGATGAGGCAGCAAGCTAAATAAAAACTGCCAGGCTACAGGGCACATACTTACAAGAAAGTTAAGTTTTTCTAGCTTATAATGCAATCTGAGAAACAGTAAATTAACATGAACCTTTGGGAGTTTTGTGCATTTTTAAACAAAGTTTCCCCTTTCATTTTAGTCATCTCATGCTAACAAGAATTGACTGGACAGTTTCTCTTCCTCCTCAACTTTTCTTTCTAGTTCTCATGCCACTAGCAGGGCAAAGTTTAAATGTTTCAGCTGTAGAACTTTCAGTGCAAACCCTGCAAAGGAATGTTTAAACCAGTGCCAAAACTCTATTAAATATAGTTTGTTCATAAAGCACTTTTCCTTCAGTGTTCTTTCAGTAATTTAGCAGACTTATAATTTTTAAGAAACGCTTTTTGGGGGGGCATTGATAGCTCCCATTTTTTAAGTCTGGAGAGAGGAACTGACTACAGATGTTATTCAGTGTAAATTTATAACAGAACAAAAACCTTATGTGCAAAAGAAAATCTGCAAAGAAAACTAAACTTGGATAGTCTTCAAAGAGATTTCATGCACATATCTTCGCTCAAGAAATGTATTTTCAAACAGCAATATCTTGTTCCTGAAAAATGTGATCCTTCCCTAGATAGTGCTACTGTGTAGAATGTGGTTTACCTGTATGCTGTTGCTCTCGGCATGGGGAAGTGATGAGAGAAGCAGTGTAAGGAAGCTATTTTGCTTCCTTAGATGCTCATGTAGGGAATTCAGTCCAGGAAAGAGTGGGAAGAAAACTTACCCTGAGATTATAAGCAGTGGATCTCAAGGCAAATCTTCTTTCTCCAGGTTCCTATGGTAGGCTCCCCTGCATGAGATTTAAGGCATTCCCAAATAGCACTTGCTCTGTTTCTCATATCTGCACACACTGAAAAGCCCAAATGGTAGAAGATATGGGGACATGTCTCTCTGTTTTTTATAAACTGTTTAGAGATATGCTGCTGCACAGAGATTTAATCTGCAGTCACCACACAGCCGCCATCACTGCTTATCCAGTGGTTTCCTAAAGTAGTGGGTGGAGATCTTTCCCCAAAGCTTCCCTGCTAATTGCCTTATATCTCTCTTCTCCACTGCTGGCAGCCACTAGAATAGTCAGAGTTCCCTACTTCACAGAATATTTGGATTGGAAGATTTGTGCTACCAATGCTCATGCTGCAGAGTACATTTAACAACCTTTTGTTTTTAAACAAATAGTTTTGCGCTGGTAATACAGTTTTCTACCCCTCTTCTCACTCCAAGTCATTTATTGAATACATATGGAATAACGTGCTGTTTACCTGTGGGATTATTCTACAAGGGATAATATTTGGTTGGAGCACACTTTAGTCATCTGGAAAAACCTCCTCTTCCCCCCATCTCTGTCCTTCTTGCACATTCTTTAGCTTGCATGTACCCACAAAATCTTTCTCTAACTATGCTGATCTCATTCTGAACTTGTTTGCTGTACTGTAGTTTTTTTGGCTTCCATACTTAAAGCAGTGTTGTAATTTTTTTTGGCTGTACTTTGAGATGACTTTTAAAACTTGCTTTTTACTGTAACTCTTGTTGGCAAATGGGGCAGCAGTTTCAAGGCTGTAAAAGGCCTGTTCGTTTACTTTCAGATTGTCAACAAATGCCTATCCTCTTTCTGCTTTCTTTTTTCAGAAGTGGATTTGTCCGATTCTCTCTTATATAATCAAAATAGTGAAAACTTTATTTGCTATCAGAACTTGTAGATATGTAATTGGAGCTTTCTCTCTTATGTGATATTAAGATATCTGTTAAGACAGAAATGAACCCAAGAGCCATGGAATCCATTTCCAACTGTTAACTCATTTGGGTTCCTTGCCAAAATAAATATATTTCCACAGTCAGTGGTGACTCAGTGCAATGGTTTGTTGAGACGATGGTTCTGTTGTTAGGTGAAGCAAGGGTTGCCTGGATAGCTCTGTGCAGTGCTTAGCCTCAATATTTCATGAGAGCAGAGCTCAGATGTTGCTTCAGCAGCAGGGCTCTTCAGATTGAGCCTTAAATAGGAGCTGCAGCTATTTCTCTGTTGCTGAGAAGAAACTTCATTTAAAGGGGCCCAGGCTGCTTTAGCAGTTGATTTCTCTGAAGAGCAGAGAAGGCTGTGGTTGCTGTAGGAGTTTTGAGGTGGAGTTCTCAGAGGGATGCTGGCACCAAGGATTCTTCCTGCAGAAGCACTTCCAGTTGGTTAGGTGCTTCTGAATCCACAAGTTCATCCTCTGAAAAAGGCTCAGGTCATGACAGTTACCACTATATCCTGTTGAGTGTTTTTGCATGGAGGAGGGGGCCAGCATTCTTAACTGGAGGGGCTTATAACTCAGTCCTGTGCAGGTGTGTGGCTACCGAGTGTCTAGTTGCATCCACTATAGGTCTCCAATTACCTCAGGGCCTTAGAGTCTGGCTCCCTCATGCAGTGGATCTCAGCAATGGATACCAGAAACCTCCAGCAAATTGTCTTTGTTCATCTGTAAAATAGAAAAAGCAATGATCTTTGTCAAAAAGGTAATTGCTTCTGTTTGTTTCTTTTCTCTTTCTTTCATTATGAACAAGATAAAGAAATGTTAGTAGAGGCCCCAGGCTTAGGAATACATCAAGATAAAACAAATGCTATGTCCATCTTTGCCTTGGGGATTGTCAAATCTTTATTTTATCAATTGTGTCTTTTATTAATCATATTTAAAATGTAAATTTTAATAATGTTTTTGTTCTTTTTTACTGTTTCAGGGAACAGAATGTTTGTGGAATGAACCAGGATTTAACTGGACAAGCAATGGGAAAGCCATTGAACCCAATTAGCTCCAGCAGTCCTGCCCATCAGGCCATGTGCAGTGGGAATCCAGGTCAGGATATGACCATCAGTAGCAATATGAATTTTGCCATAAATGGCCCGAAGGAACAAATGGGCATGCCAGCAAGCAGGTTTGGTGGTTCAGGCGGGATGAACCATGTGTCAAGTATACAAGCATCCACTCCTCAGGGTAGTAACTATGCACTAAAAATGAATAGTCCCTCTCAAAACAGCCCTGGCATGACACCAGGTCAGCCAAACTCTATGCTATCCCCACGGCACCGTATGAGTCCGGGAGTGGCAGGCAGTCCTCGGATCCCACCCAGTCAGTTTTCCCCTGCAGGAAGCTTGCATTCACCTGTTGGGGTTTGCAGCAGCACAGGAAATAGCCATAGTTATACCAACAGTTCCCTCAATGCACTTCAGGCTCTCAGCGAGGGGCATGGAGTCTCTCTGGGGTCATCCTTGGCTTCACCTGACGTAAAAATGGGTAATTTGCAAAATTCCCCTGTAAGTATGAATCCTCCTCAGCTAAGCAAAATGGGAAGCCTGGACTCTAAAGATGGCTTTGGACTTCATGGGGAGCAATCAGAAGGTACAGCTGGACAAGCTGAGAGTGTCTGCCATTCAGGAGAACTGAAAGAAAGTAATGATGGCATGCCCCAGGTTGTTGGTGAGAGGCCTGATGGACAGAACAGACTTCATGATGGCAAAAGCCAGACAAAGCTCTTACAGCTGCTGACCACCAAATCTGATCAGATGGAGCCTTCACCTTTGTCTAACGCTATGGGAGATGCTAACAAGGACTCCGCGGGAGGTTTATCTGGTTCTGGTTCAACGCATGGAACCTCGCTCAAGGAGAAGCATAAAATTTTGCACAGGCTCTTGCAGGACAGTAGTTCTCCTGTAGACTTAGCCAAGCTCACAGCAGAGGCCACAGGGAAAGAACCGAGCCAGGAGACCAGTAGCACAGCTCCTGGTTCAGAGGTGACTACAAAACAGGAACCGGTGAGTCCCAAGAAGAAAGAAAATGCACTACTTCGCTACTTGCTAGATAAAGATGATACTAAAGATATTGGTTTACCGGACATTACCCCCAAGCTGGAACGGTCGGACAGTAAGACAGACCCTTCCAGTAGCACAAAGCCAGTAACTATAAAGACAGAAAAAGAAGAGATGCGCTTTGAGCCGAATGAACAGGTAAGAGACTCTTTTTTGTTGTTGTTCATTCAGGAAATTTGTCGTGGAAATGATCCTTGCTCATTTGCTTCAATGTCTTCCCTTTATACAGGGTTGTGGGTTGTTTTTTGTTTTGTTTTGGCTAGGGCGGTTGATTGTGTTTGTGATTGGAGGCAGTTGCCTTGCTTGTATTGCCAAGACCTGGCTGGCTGAAAGGTCCAATCTAGACCTTGCCAGTTAGTAGCAGTGTGGTTCTTGGTAGAACATCAACTGGGTGTTGGGGAGGAAACGTAGGCGTGAAGAAGCAACAATTTTTAGAGAAAGCCTGCAACAAACAGTGCCTGACATTGGCTTTCTGTGAGGAGGGTGCCGAAAGGGAACTTCAGAGGTAGTGAGATGCAAAGCTAGTACATTGAGCTGTTTGAAAAAAGCATTTCACAGAGGAAGGACGAAATGGTTCATTGTGCAAACTGCACAAAAGTGTCCTAAAATGACATAGATACTTCTGTGCAAAAAAAAAAGCACACAGCAAAAACTCACTCTAGAGTGAGAAAGTGAAAGAATCATAGCTGGTGCAGGATAAACTTACAGGAAGTATAATCTAAATATAGATCAAAGCTTAACCCATTTGTTGTAATGATAGAACAGAGAATATTATAAATTGTTCCGCTGTCCTCTTGAGTCTTCTTCCCATCCTTTTCTCCTTTCTAGAACAAAAGCGGTAAAGTTTTTGCAATACCTACTGGATAGAATTGTTTATGTTTTACTTTTGCAGTGATATCTGTTTAAAATAATGGCTAATTTGTATGTATAGTTCTTATTGTAAATATGGCATGGTCATAGTAGAGTAAATATTTTATGAGGAGGAATTTGATGGAAAAAAGAATAACATTTTCCTTTCTAGTGCAACTTTTTCTGAACAGGAAATACTTTGAAGCATGTTAAAACACCAAAAATAGCATTATTCCAGGTAGCTTATTTAAATAGTCATCTTCCCAGCATACAGATTTGAGTATTTCAGAATTTTTTTCTATCAAACTCATTTCTAAACAACTCCACCCCTTTTTAATGTTTCTGAGTTTTATTACAGCTAGCTACTAGATTTTGGTCAAACATATATTCTAAAAGTACTTGTTTATTATATGTACACCATCAGTTTTTATATAGGAGGTAATAATGGTCATGTTATCTAAGCATTTCTAGCCCCTGTAGCTCAGACCTGTTCTGGTGTCAAATTATAAATTTGTGTTGTGTTTACACAGCAGTCCTCTAATTTAGGTAACAATTACTGTCCCCCAACTTTGTCAGTATGTGTCCCTTTTCTTCCAAACCTATTAACAGAGACTGAAGTAGATTTTCATGCTTAAATATATTCTAAAAACAACAAAGCTTTAAATACAAATGATAGTTCCAAAGAAATCATGAGAAAAACTTTTGGATAAACATGACTCTTTAAATCGAGCTTTTTCCTCCTTCCCTCACCTAGGCTATGGAAGGACAAAAGGCAGGTGGCAAGGATATTAGTTGGGGAATTCAATTTATGCTGCATGGAATAGGCAAAAGCAGCTGGAAGGAGCAGAAGGGTAGACCCAGTTTACTGGTGCTGATGTCATTTCCCCCCTCAGTTTAAATATGAACGTTGAACCCTAACTCACATTCACCCTTGACAAGCACAGAACACATGAAGTCCCTGCCAAATTTCAACCACACATTCAACTATATATAGGAATGGTCTTATATTGAAATGGTGGCTTTGGAAGCATTCACATTTGAGTTTGCTACATGGAAAACTGCAGAGAAGCAGGTAGAGTGCTGGGGCAAATTTAAGTGTTGATTTGAATGCTTCTGGCATGTCTTATAGTTTACATTTTTAATTTTTTTATTAAATATGTCCCCCTACCTACAAGTCATGCGCCAGCAGATGTCTCTTAGAATGGTGACTACACTGTGCTGTCCCCCTAAATACAATTACAGAATAAGGAGATGGAGGTGGTAGTCTAGATGGTCTGTACTCATTGAAAGATCAGGCAGCTTCTCATTTATACAGTACAATTTTAGCCCAGGGTTCAGCTCTAAATCCTACCTTGAATGTCCTGGAGCTGATGCTCAACTCATGGGAGGAAAGATTAGGGGCCTTAGTGAAATCTAACAGCCCCAGACCTTAAATTGCCTAATTTTAGCCAAATCATACCTCCCTAAGCCTTCAATAAAAAGTAACTGGAAGATGGGATCCCAAAGTAATGGGGCCTGAAAATGGCTGCCCTGGATCTAATCCTTCACATAACATTTAACCAGACTGTATGTATGTAGCATGTGGTTAATTGCCTTTGTTCCCCATCATTATCTGCTACTTGGAGTGGTGATGGTGGTGAAATGCTGAGAAACACATGAGTTTGCCCATATATTGTAGAAGTGGTAGGGGACAACACAGGACTGCTGTATTTTGGTAGCACTTCCAGACAGAGTGTTTCATCTAGTACTCCTCAATATTATTCAGGGAGGTAAAATCCCTAGCTGTCAGTGAGTTGTCTAGAATGAGCATGATTCATCTACCCAGTCCCATAAGGACAAGCCCTGCACATTTGGGAGAACCCCCCAGAACAGTGTGCGGGAGAAGAGAGGAAAGATTGTTCTGTCCGGCAAGCCGCAATGCTTGCGCTGATGGGATGGATGTTCACTATAGCATGATGATGAATTTCACCCAGTCATTCCAGAGTCTGAACCACTAGGGCAAAGAATGGTAGGTGGGATTCAGTGCCTGCAAGTGCAAAGTGTGTATCTGAAGAAGTGTGCATGCACACGAAAGCTCATACCAAGAACTAACTTAGTTGGTCTTTAAGGTGCTACTGGAAGGAATTTTTTTATTTTGTTTTGCAAGTGCAAAGTGATGCACATTAGTTAGGAGAAATATGCATATATTTACAGATAGACAGACAGTTGTCCAAAATAATTCAAGTTGCTTCTGTATATGCCTGTTGTATATTGAAATACTTATTTTTCAAGTAAATACTTGCATAAAACTTTTTAAAACATTGATACATCTTTTGTTAATTTTGTATAGTAACATATACATAATTTATTTACTATTATTTATTAAATTTCTATACCGCCCTTCATCAGGGTCGTTCACAACATAAAATATACAAAATAAATGGTAAAAGTACAAATGATAAGGAACTGAACAAGAAAAGTTCATATAAAATACATAGTACTAAAAGTGAGCACTCATTAAATATAATTAATGATGTAATAAGTTCTGACCTGCAGTGTATAAGTATCTTGATTGAAAAAAGGAAATTTTAGCAATCTTTAACATTTTGCATTTTTTGTCAGTCTGTTTAATTAAAAAATTAGCTTACAATTAACTCAACATTTGGGCTTTAGCATTTTTTGTCTAATGTTCTATTATAGTAAATGAGTCTCAGTTACTAACAAAGTTAGGCATGGCATTTATTTGTGAATTTTGTGTGTGTATTCTATAGTTGTCATGTTACATAGAAAGATCTATTAGTGCTGCAAAGACTGAAATTGTATTTGTGGATGGTGGGGATACACTCTTCATTTTGCAAGGCAGTACCATTTTAAGATAAATTCCCACAACTATCCAGAGGCAGTATGGAAGATTATAGAATAATCTGGAGTAGTTAACATGTTGCCAGTTTGTTGGATTGTTGCCTGTTCATTCTGTAGAGAGGATTTTATGGCTGTTCCATGTACAAAAATATTTGCATTCATTATAAGCTTTTGTGAGTTGTTCGTTCACCTGGTCAGCTTTAATTTTCTTAAGAATTTTTGAGTCAATTAAACTTTCCTCACCCCATAAGATTTTTTGCATCCTGCGGCATGTACGTTGGTAAATTTCCCTGATTCTCAAACCAGTAACTTCCTGTAAATTGGGAAAATTTACATTCCGTCAAACTAAGATTCCAGCTGTGTAGGCGATTTCTCACTACATGGAGATAACCTGTGTATGTTTTTAAACTATGCTGTACTTTTCTGCCACCAATGAAAAGCCTATGCAAGATGTAAAGCATTTTTAGCCATGTGGAAGTAACTGTTCTATAGAACGTTTTTTAGCCCTGTCATAAACGAGCAGAATTACAATAGTGGCAGAATGCTGATTTTTGCTGAACAAAGATTCTTTGTTTCGTCCATGGAAAGCTACAGCCCTTGGAGATATCTCTTTGCCAATTCATGGTTGGGCTCTGGGGAAAGAATATTAGCAATTTGCTTTAAGGAGAGAACTTTAATTGGTCTGCTTTGTGCTAACAGAAAGCACAGTGGTGGGGAAGCTTGAGGCCTTTGGGTGCAGACACACAGTCAGCCTTTTCTATATGTCAGACTAGACCACACTAGATTTTGCTTTGTTAGGAGTAAATATCAGACAACCCAATTGATAGAAGATACAAGTGCTCATATTCTTATCTTGTGCTTTGACTGCCAGAGAGCTTGTCCAAACTATGAAAAATGAATGTTTTCTTGTTTCTGTTTCATCAAAGCCTGCCAGCGAGCTAGATAATTTGGAGGAGATTCTAGATGATCTGCAGAATAGCCAGTTGTCGCAGCTTTTCCCAGATACCCGACCAGGTACTTCAGCAGGATCAGTTGACAAACAAGCCATCATCAATGACCTCATGCAGATCACAGGTGAAAACAGCCCCGGCACACCTGTTGGAGCCCAGAAACCCCAAATGCGGATCTCTCAAAGCAGTGAGTCTGAGTTGTTGCTGGACTGAAATGGTTGTGATAAGAAAAATGTAGGCTTTGCAACAGTGCCTCTGGGTCTTTCAGATTGTCTGTGCCTTTAAAAAAACCTGCAGTAATCAAACAGCACCACCTGCTGTTCTAATCCATAGGATCAACATTTTGAAATAGATGTAGCATCTCCTGAAACCATGATATCGCACTGCTTAGGAAGTCTAAGTCACTGTCGATTTAAAATACGGACTTCTTGCTGAGAATTTTTTTACTTTATTTCTATCATTAATGCATGAATTGCCACACATTATTGACATGAAATATTACACTGTGTAAAGGAGTTGATGTTTTACAGTAAAATAGACGTACTTCACAAAACCATGAGGTCACTAGGGAAGTGCACACCTGTGATCATGGTTTTCACAGAGAGCACTTGATAGTTGAAAGTAAAAGCTGTTCAGAGTCCTTCCTATGAGCAAAGTATGATGGGATGCATATAGGAGGCACTCCCCACCCCCAGACTTGAAATGAAGCCTCTCAAAATCTGTGTGACTTATCACCTGAGTCACGTGTGGGGAACCACTGGTCCTCCAGATGTTGCTGAACTACAGCTCCCATCCGCCCTACATGCATGACCTATGGGCAGGATGATGGGAGCCGTAGTTCAGCAATAACTAGAAGTCCAAAGGTCTCCCAAACCGACTTAAATGAATGAAGAAGTCAGCACCATACAGTTTGGGCTTCTTCTTGCTTCACTTAACAGGCAAGTGTTGCTGTGAGAACCTTTTCTCAGAAGCTTTTCATAGCGTGAGCTATTAGGACTTTTAACTGCCCACCCAGCTTTCCAAATCACCAACTGTTCTCATGTTTCAACATAATATGTGTGTGTTTTTCTGTTTCTGAACCACACAACCCCATCTGCATCTCCAGGTTTACTCACGGAGGATTCCCACCCCCCTCCACACACCTGCTATAACGGATCTGTGTATAGAAACCTACATCTGCCTGTAAATCACTGTTCCTAGTTGAATCCAAGCAAGTGAATGTGCTTTCAGCTATAAAAAATAGGGAATGGGAGGACATGTGCTTCAAATGAATTTAATTGAATTACCTTTTTTTTAAAAAAAAGCAGTAGTTTTAAATGAAGTGAGTAAATTACAAGGTTACTATCCTGTTAGGCAAAGTTTTGTGCGTGAAAACCAATTTCTAAAAATAAGCAGGTCCCAAAAAGTTGCAGGGAAATCTTTCTTAAAATACTTTGTTTAAATATTTACCTTTCAGCTAGCCACAGATGCCTCCAATATATAGGTGTTGATCTATTTCAGTAAAATAGTGTGTTAAGCAGAAGTATTCTTCATTTATTTTTTAAATTGAATATTGCCCTGTGTAAATATCCACATATGCAAAAAGAGTAATATATCTTTTGAAAGTGTGGGGGGGGGATATATATTTCTAACCATGACATTCTTGGGTTAATCTCTCAGAAATAAGTCAAAATATTATGAGCCATTCATAAGTCTCTTTATTCTTCTACATTGGTGTGTGTTTCTGCAAGTTGCTTTTTGAAATATTTTATATACAATATTTCACCTCAATTTTAAAATAAAAAATAAAAATAAATTATACTTCCAGTCTCTCAACTATTTTTCATCTTTTTAGCTTTTACCAATGCAAGGCAAGCTCAGTTGGGAAGGATGTTACCAAACCAGAATTTACAACTTGACATCGCATTGCAAAACCCACCAGGTGCTGGAGCTTTCCCACCCATAAGAAACAACAGTCCATATTCAGTCATACCTCAGCCCGGAATGATGGGCAGTCAAGGAATGATGGGAAATCAAGGAAATCTTGGGAACAGTAGCCCAGGTAACTTAAATACTCCCTTTTTGTGTGATGTTTCACATGGACTGGAATCTGCAGGAGTGACTAGTGGGAAGCAGCATCACTGGACTCCCAGCAATGGCATTATTGTCACTTACTAGAGAGGGGAGGCTAGTGTTATGCGACTGCACCACAGCAGGAGCATTGGATTGCCACAGGACTCACCTCCTCACCCCCTCTCCCTCCCAGTAAGCAGCAGCGATACTACTGCTGGAAGGCCAGAAGCTTGCCATGCCCCTTCTCACCAGTCCATCTTGAGAACTTTATTATTGGCTTGATTAGAGCAAAAAGTTTGTACTTCTTGTGAGAAGCAAGATCATCCAAATGCATAAAATCATTCCTTGGATGGATAGATCTCTACAGAAAAGAGCAGGAATAGTGATTGCACCTGGCTCTGATACCACTCACCCCATCAGTAAATGAAATTTGGGACTGCTACAGTCATTGAGAGTTGGGGATTGAGAACCCAGTCCTGTGCATATTTGTTTGGAAGAAAGTCTTACTGAGTTCAGAAGGATTTGTTCCATGTAAATTGTACATAGGATTCCTTTCTTAAAATGAAATCCTGTTTACTTGGAAACAAGTTTCATTACCTTCTATGAGATTAAACCAGTATTTTTCTCCAAAAGATGTGAAAGTTCTTTATGTGTCATAGATTTATTTTTATTATAGAGATCTCTGAAACATAATGTCTGCCTTTTGATTTATCATTAAAGAACCATAGATTATTTGGAATAGTTTTGAAAGAGCATATTCTTTTGCCATCATAAACGGTTCATGCAAATTACAGTTGTGTCAATACAAGGACCTGTTACATGGAATCAGATAATGGGTGTGTCTACTCTCATCAGACTTAGCTCAGGTCAAAAATTTAACCTACAGAGTCGCCATAATCAAAAGACTGTGTTGGAGAGGAGGAGGTTTGGAGGAAGGCATTGCATTTGAAATGCTATCTGATTTAGTATGCTAATTTCTAAAATAGTTTCCAAAGAACAATCAAAACTTAGTTTAGTACATCTCTCAATACTTGATTTAACCTTTTCTGTGTTTATTTTAGTAGGGATGATGGGTAGTAATGCTCCTCGGCCTACCATGCCATCAGGAGATTGGGGAACCCAAGGTGCTGCTGTGAGGGTGACCTGTGCTCCAACAACGAGTGCCATGAACAGGCCAATCCAAGGAGGCATGATACGTAACCCAACATCCAGCCTATCCATGAGACCTAATAGTCAACCTGGTCCAAGGCAGATGCTTCAATCTCAAGTCATGAATATGGGTAAGCTGGAGCGTGGTCGTAGTCTGTTCTGCTTTTAATAGGTTTTGCATGATGACATTGTTAAGGACCACAGTAGATAAGTGTAATTAGATGCTGTTTAGGAATTGGGAACTTGAGAATACCTTGTGCTATTATTATTTTTTAAAATATACTTCTGTAAACACAGTGGAAGATATTTATATTTCCTTTAGGGGTTGTAGAGTTGTATGTTATCTGAACTGCAATGTTGGGCTCCATCAAGTCCTGCCATGAGCACAATGTTCACAGGCAAAAAGAGATCCCTTAAGGGTTTAAAGTGTAAATAGTGTTTTAAGAAAAAGATGGTATGCATGGTGAACTTTACAATGCTATTGTTCTTAAAAGAGTTATTACCAGTTCCAGTGAGATGTGAAATATTATTGATTTCCTTTCTTCAGGGGCTTCTGAACTAGAGATGAATATGGGAGGACCCCAGTATACCCAGCAGCAGGCTCCTCCAAATCAGACTGCCCCATGGCCAGACAGTATCTTGCCCATAGATCAGACATCTTTTGGCAATCAGAACCGGTAAGTCTTTTATTTAATGGTTGTCTTTGGTACATCTTTCAATTTATATACTGTATCCAGGTGGAAAGTCTACAGTTTCACATTTGCAAGCGCATATTGAATACATTTGTTAATTGTGTCTTGGCCATCCTTGGCTAGCCTTACTTCACCGAATCAGAATAGTGAAAGTGGATGGATGTAGGCACTGTCAGTTAGGTAGACTTGTTTAGAGGAGGAAAGTGGTATACTGTACCTTACCTTGCTCCTTTTGGGATTAGCTGTATGAGTTTTCCCCTTGAGACAAGTTCAGCTTAACTAGGAATTCCAGGTGGTGTTAAAAAGTTGAACTCTACCTGGAGCTGTAGTGGTGTTTTGTTTTGTTTTTAATTTAGCCAGTGCTTTTCCCCCCCTGGGGGTACTCAATGGTACACAGTACCTGCACCTCCCCCCAAATGTTAAAAGTGTGGTACTTACTGTATGTAACAACTTCATGGTGAGTACCGGCACCTTTTTCTCTAAAAAGAAAAAAGAGCAGTGTATTTATCTGTAGCAAACGTATAATAAACATAAGATTAATATATATTAATAACTGTTCAGAACTTCTAAAATTCTTACATTACCAGTTTAAAAGTAAAATGGAATTTTGATAATGAAATCAATATAAAATGGAACTTGAGTAAGGCAATATGTAACTAAAATTTTAATAGAGTAGAATAAGTAATGCGAGTCTGATTAATTCAAGACATGAGATGTACCTTAAAATAACTTTTGTATAGCAAGAAAATAATACAAATAATCTGTAGTTTTGGTTGCAGTTGTGTGTGTGCTCCCTAAAGAAGATTTTCTGAAGGGGACCATATAAGCCTCCTATCAAATTTAGTATCAAAACAATACCAAATTTTAATAATAAAATTCATCCATATAAACAACACAAAAATAGCACCAGACTAATGAAAAAATTAAGTGAAAGCCTTGGTGAACAGTGGACACTTAACTCGAGATTGAAAGTCAAGCCTCTGAGAACCCAAGTCCCTTCTGAATAGCTGCGGAGGGAGAGTGCCGTTTGCAACAGAAAAGTGGCAGGTGGGAGAAGGAATCTTCACTTTCCCTGTGCTTGCCACTTTTATCTTCCCTTCCTTCCTGCAGACCCGTTTGCTGCGTCATTGGAAGAAAAGCAGCTGAAGAGGGTTGCAAGGGAAAAACAGCAAGCAGGGGGAAATCTGTTTTTCTCTCTTGCCTTCCTTCTCTGCTCCAGATTGTGTTCTCATTCATTTTGCTTTGTGGCTGCTTGGTCTGTTGCTGAATGTGTGGTCCTGTTCCATAACATAAGAGGCTGCAAATGATACAGTTCTGCTTTGTGCCTTCATAAGTGAATGGAAAATAGGCATTTCACAATTACAGTGGCACATTATACCAGTGAGCTTTATTGCTTCATTTCATCCATTTCATCATTGTATAATACTAACTGAATTTTGCATCACATGTGTGATGCATTTAGTGCTGCTTGTTTCCTTTAATTTTGTTATTCTAATTAATTTTTTTACAAAACCTAAATATTCTGTTCATGTGATTACCGCATTGGGATTTATTATTTACCACTCTGTTTTCACATGGGTGGTTTCATTTCATCACCTTTGAGGACAAAGCACGTTAAATTTCACTATCTTTTGTGGGTATGTTATCAGGAACAAGCAGTGATCTTTATATGGTACAGAGTAAGGAAAGAAACCATCAGCTTCTGTGTTGTCTGATTTAAATGATCTGATTAGGGTTATCATTAGTCATATAGCTTTTTACAAAATTAAGCTGTCAGAATAGAATAGATGGTCATGAATAAGAACAGAATGTATTGGTGTAAATCAGTATCGTGGCTTAAGCACTGCCGTTTCCTTGATTGATTGAGTTTGGCAAGTAGGCCAATCATGAGCTAAAGGCTGGAAAGGAGAAATGGCTTCTTCGTCATATCTTTGGAATAAATCTGTAAAATCCTAGGTTTATGACTGAGGGAAACTTGGAAATACATGGTTTTGTTTTGTTCTTAAGGTTGGTCCTTGATCAGGCTAAAAGTGATTACTACAGAAAATGCATCCTGTTTCTAAGCAAGCTTTAGAGCAGGGGTAGGGCCCCTGACCTGGCAGGTGGCATTAGATTCCTGCTCCCGTTAGCCCCAGCCAACACGGTCAATTGCCAAGGATTATGGGAATTGTAATCCAGCAACATTTGGGGATTCTTGGGTTCCCCAAAGCTGCTTTCAAGCCTAAAATTTAGAAAGACTAAGTTGAGTGCAATTAGCATTGCAGAGCTGACACACATAAAAATGTGTGTATTAAATTCCCTAAACTAATTTGAACCTTCTGGGTGGTGAGAGTTCTTGCTTGAGTTGCTTTCAAGTTGCTTGTTTCTTTTTTTAGGCAACCATTTGGGAACTCTCCGGATGACTTGCTGTGTCAACACCCTGCATCAGAGTCTCCAAACGATGAAGGGACCCTCCTTGACCAGCTTTACTTGGCACTAAGAAATTTTGACGGTCTGGAAGAAATTGACAGAGCTCTTGGGATCCCAGAACTAGTCAGCCAGGTATTGTGCTGCTATTAAGCATTTCTCAAAATATATGTAGCTAAGGTATTTCAGTAGTGAGATTTCTTTTTTCAAACGGACTTCAAATGCTGACCAGATGTAATAATTATAAATATCCCTCCACATGGTAACACTATGGAAATTACAGTATTTCATTGATAATGCAGTGTTTCCCTTTAATTTGAAAAGCTTCTGCATGTAATCTCACTCCCACTCCCATCCTAGGCAAACTGCCTCAGAGAGATGGAGGAGTTTGTTTAGGTCTTAATTATAGCCTAGCAGCTGGTCCTACCCTATATGTATGGGAACAGCATGCCTTTTGCTACACAATGGAGGGAGCAGGAAGGAAGTTTGGACTCAAGAGCCTGCAAGCAAATACCACTTGAAGCAGTGGTAGAGTGTTAACCTGCGTCACTTACCTCCTGCTTTGTCAGGCTAAAGATAGGATTTTCTGGGGTGTGTTGCAGTATAATACTGCTCCCAGGATCCCAGGTGACATTGGTAAAAGATGGCCCAGGAGTTCTTACCTTGAAATATAACCTGGGGTGGGTCAGCAGTGGTACAAGGTATTCCAGACCGTATTACTTTTGGAAGTCTTTTGTAAAGCAGCTGGCAAGCTGCCTGTTTGCCAAGCTGAAGCCTTGTCTGTCTATCCATGGGGGCAGCCTCTAATCTACCACCCTCTTCAGTGTCATTCCAATGACAGAAACATCATATATTCGAGTATGGATGAGGAGGTCAGGACTCCTGGGCCATCTTTTACCAATGTTACTTGGGATCCTGGGAGCAGTATTATACTGCACCACACCCCTCAGGTTATATTTCAACAGCTTCTACAAGTTCTTTTGTCACGTCCATCAACAGAGATGTTCTGGAGTATTATGGTCATGATGCTTTCTTCATTCTTAAAAACCCTCCAAATGCAATTTAGGGGATCCGACCTCCCACAGATTTTATTTATATTTAAAATACCTGTGAGGTGAGAGGGACTCTTAAGTAACTTTCTTTTTAACCATTTCTTCTGTAAGGTATTCCTTCTAAATCTAAATCCTTCTCCTCCATAGCTGATTCTAGCCCCGCTGAAAACCATAGAACAACTTATTTTCTTGTTTTACCTCCAGCAAAATAAACTACTGATTCATTTAAATGGGGAAAATGGTTCTGGAGGGTGTGTGGAGAGGAGGGTGAGTTAAGCACTCCTCTCTCAGAGTACCATCACTCTGCTTGCTGGAATTCTTCACCAGCTTCTGATCAGAGTTGGAGCACTCCACAACTTCCTTAAAATAGAAAAATGAAAATGTTTGTAGGGCTGATCAGGTATTTCTTGTAGCAGTTCAACCCTGGTTCACCATTGCAATCTGAGGCAAGATTTTTAAAAAAATAAAATAAAAGAGAAAATATATGAATGGTTTAGAGCAGTGGCCTCCTGTATTGAACCAGCTCAAACATGACAGGAAATAGTAATTTCCCACCATGTGAATGAGCAGCGATGAACCTCAGCTTCACACAGTCTCCCCTGTCCTCGCACTTGCAAGAAGGGTATCAGAAGCTTTGGCTTCAGTTTTTATACAAGCTGTGCTTTGCCGTGGCATCTGAACTTTGGAAACTGCCTACACTTGTGAGGAAATCCAGGATCAAACTGGGGTTTCTTCTGATCTCCATGAGCACAAAATGAAGAGAAGAGGGGAGTGTGCAAGCCCCCAGACTCATCAAGGTTCATCAAGAATAGTTTCCTGTTTGCATCTGAACCAGGACTCTGTTTATCACATAGTTTTTTTCCTCAATTACAGTCATACCTTGGTTCTCGAACGCCTTGGTACACGTACGGTTTGGCTCCCGAACACCGCAAACTTAGAAGTACGTGTTCCGGTTTGTGAACATTCTTTGGAAGCCGAAATTCTGACGTGGCTTCTGCGGCTTCCAATTGAATGCAGGAAGCTGCAGCCAATTGGAAGCCACACCTTGGTTTTCAAGTGTTTTCGGAAGTCAAATGGACTTCCAGAACAGATTCTGTTTGAGAACCAAGGTATAACTGTAGTTCTGAATGAGTCACAAGTACTAATAAATAGTAATAGAAGCATAGAATGGGTTAAAGCAAATATTAATTTATGCTGCTCAGCTTCATACCTGTTTATTCTGCTTTATAAAAACATATAATTCTCAATAAATGTTTAAGCATTCTATGTTCATGTACATCTTGATGTTTGTTTCAGCAGAGCCAAGCTGTGGAACCAGAGCCATTCTCAAGTCAGGAATCAAACATCATCCTTGAACAAAAGGCACCCATTTTCACACAGCAGTATGCATCTCAGGCTCAAATGGCCCAAGGCAACTACACACCAATGCAGGACCCAAACTTTCACCCAATGGCGCAGCGACCAGGCTATGCATCACTGCGAATGCAGCCTAGGGCTGCCCTGAGGCCTGCTGGCATAGTGCAAAACCAGCCAAATCAGCTAAGGCTACAGCTGCAGCATAGACTTCAAGCACAGCAGGTATTTCATGCTTTTATGCTCTCTGTTGATGCTTTTACCAGCATGCATAGAATCATAGAATTGTAGAGTTTGAAGGTTCCCCAAGGGTCATCTAGTCCAACCCCCTGCGATGCAGGAATCTCAACGTAAAGCATCCATGACAGATGGCCATCCAGCCTCTGCTTAAAAACCTCCAATGAAGGGGAGTCCACCACTGTCAGGGGGAGAACATTCAATCTCAAACAGCTCTTACCATAAGAAAGTTCTTCCTCAAGAAGCACAGTATCGTAAAACTAAAGCTTGCCATCAAAGCAGAATTATTTCTTATGCTGCCTTATATGACTGGTTTCTTTATTCTGTTTTTCCCCTTGCCCTAGAATCGCCAGCCACTCATGAATCAGATCAGCAATGTTTCCAATATGAATCTGTCTCTGAGACCTGGAGTACCTACACAGGTGAGGGAACAGGTATTGAAAATGTTTCTATTCTGACGTACCCAATTGATCCCTGTACTTATCATCTTATCAGCAGATCCCTTCTGTACAACATTGGTATTATTATTACTACTACTACTACTACTACTACATTTCTATACTGTCCTTCATTCAAAGATCACAGGACAGTTTAAAATAAGGCCTTTGGATTCCCTCCCATGAAACATTAGGCACCATCTCTTTTATCTTTTTAGTGCAACAAGCCTTTTAAAGACGAGATCTTTCACAGTCTGCCTCTGTGTTTAGCTACTTTAATTGTTCTGTCATTTGTATGCTCCTTTTAAGAGGAAGGGCAGGAAATGAATTTAATAAATAAATAAAATGTTCTATAAAACTTAGTAGTCCATGATTTTTACTATATTATACTGATCCATGAAGGGGTGCCTGGCGTGCTCTGGTCCATGGGGTCACGAAGAGTCGGAAACGACTAAACAACAACAACAACTGATGTTACCGATGTTGCAGGCTCTGTCACTGTACACATTGCCGTTGTGCAGCTCTGTTTCCTTGCTTTTGGTGAAATGACTAATTCCATCTCGAAGAATATTATAGTCACAGTTTAATCTGTGGAGCAGGAAATTGTGAAGCTCTTTCATGCTGTACCAGAAGCTGTATGTGTATGCTTCTGGAGAGGCAGAGAATTTTTCTGTGTTCCCTAATCAGGCCATACGCAAACTGACCACAGACCATGCAGTGAAACCTGCAACTCTTGTTGCATATTAATTTATCCTGAAGAATAAGAGGTGGCCAATGTGGTTCCCTCCAGGTATTGTTGGGCTAGACATCTTTAAATGAATCCAAATATTCTAAGCAGGGATGACATCGTTTTCTCTGAGTTTTAAAACTTGTTTCATGATATCTGAAACAGCTTGAAATGGTGGAAAGCTTTCAGGATCTTGCAAGAGGTTTTATGCTTTTTGTCAGAAAGGCGCCGCTTATGAATATTTTTAACTTGAGAAAGAAAGTGTGAGAGCTATTTTAAATTTTATTCAAATCAGCATAGCTTGCTTTATTCAATTTACAGATGTGAGAAGTGCACGTTCTGATTTTAGGCTGTGGTGTGGATGAGTAAATTTAGATTCTGGACTTAATTGTATTACAGGGTTCACGATTTTTTGATGGTAATATGTTTACACCCCGTACTACAAAATGTAGCTATCCTGCCCTGCTGTTTCAGGGGCTCTCCTGCTCTCTCTGCTGTGTACAAGCTGGACTTCTGCTCAAAATTTGGGCCTTCGGCAACACCAAATTTAGACATCACTTAGGAAAATTGCCTTATTCTAGGAATTCATATCAGTCACCTATGGTAATCTGTGTATCTGTTTTAGAATTTATCACCCCAGAATGAGACATCACAGGCCAGCTGAAGAGCACATTTGTATGCCGCATGCAAAAGTTGCCGCTTCAGTCCTTGGCATTTCTAGTTAAAACTGTGCCTCAGTCCTAATCCAAGTAGACAGTAGTGAGCTAGGTAGATAAATAATCTGTCTGGCCTGGTATTAAACAGCTTCATATGTTACATGCAAGAAAGGTAGCTCTTCACCCGATTATTGTAAAGTTGCCAGGGTTTTGTTTTTTAAGTAGCCAGGCTGATAGAAATGCCTTGCTAATCATATGTCTTGATGCAGTTTTTTGCTTACCCTGCAGGGACCCATCAATTCCCAGATGCTAGCCCAGAGGCAGAGGGAGATACTGAGCCAGCACCTGAGGCATAGGCAGATGCAGCAGCAAGTGCAGCAGCGAACGCTGATGATGCGAGGACAGAGTATGAATATGACGCCGAGTATGGTGGCCTCCGGTGGCATACCAGCAACAATGAGCAACCCGCGGATTCCCCAGGCAAATGCCCAGCAATTTCCATTTCCTCCAAACTATGGTATTGCACTTATTTCAACACCTTTCATCCATCACAATAGTCTCAACTCCTGGATCACAGCTCCTTTCCTACAGTTCTTTATATGGCTCCCAGATGAGACACACCATCTCGAATCTGGAGATACTGGGAATTGGGTTGGGGGGAGGTGATGGTGCCATTTGAACTTGTTGGGATTCTCAAAATGCAATACAGTATGTTTCTGGTTTATTACAAAACTACCCAAAAAAACCCATTAGTTTTGCTAAAAAGTCGTATATCACAAAACAAAGTAAACTGAACTTTATCCCATTTCTTCGGTACCTCAAAAAAAAATGATGATATTAGTCTTCAACAGAATTTTTTTCACTGTAGTTTATGGTAGCCTTGTTTTGTCCTTGTCCAAAAAAGTCCCCTCAAAATAGATTCCATTACTGCTGTACTCCTAGTGAAGGCCATTCCAAGCCATTACATACTTCTGGCTGAATTGTTGTATGCAGCATGAGTAAGAATCCTGTTGTGTTTTCCAGGAATAAATCAGCAGGCCGATCCAGGCTTCACTGGAGCTACCACTCCCCAAAGTCCGCTGATGTCCCCAAGAATGGCTCATACCCAGAGTCCCATGATACAGCAGTCTCAGGCCAATCCTGCCTACCAATCCTCTACGGAGATGAATGGATGGGCACAAGGGAATATGGGTGGAAACAGGTAGGTTTGCAACTGGGGTATGACTCACAGTATGTCACTTTGGGCCGTTGTCACATAGCTCATTCATGCATTTTTTCAGCAATCATCCTGTTGAACCTGGCCACTCACAGATCACAGCAGTGCTGCAGACTGACACCAGAATCATTTTTGGAAAAAGAGAGTGAAAAATAACATTTGACTTTTATACATGAGGCCATGTCATATGAATTGTACATTCTCTAATGGAGCTATAGGGACATATCTAGCACTGCGCAGTAGTTGTTATTAAATTTGTATACTGTCCTTCACCCGCAGATCTCAGGGCAGTTCACAACATAAAATTACAATATAAAAACCACAAAATACATAGTAAAATAAGGACAACAAACCAATAATCCTCTTTCCCACAACACATTTAAAAGGGCATCAGATGTCAGTCAGCCAAAGGTCTGGTTGGAGAGAAACATTATTGCCTGGTGCCTAAAGGTATACCATGAAGACGTCAGCCGGAATTCCCTAGGGACAGCAGGGAGCCATTGCAGAAAAGGCCCGTTCTTGCATTGGCACCCTCTAGACCACTTATGCAATGGGATTTCCCCTTTCTGTCCACTCTCTGCATTCCCCCTACTTCTGGTTAGGATGGGGTGGTCTTCCTGAAGCAGATTTTGATGGCGCATGGTTGGTCTGCAGTGGGGAAGAAGAGGAATTTCTATTACACAAGTGGAAGTCCTGTTGCTCAAGCAGAACAACTGACTAGTTTACACTTTTTTCTTATGGGGCCTCTCATTACTAAGTAGGAATTTCCATGTCACCCAGTTTTCAAAAAGATCAAGTAACTACAAAAACATGCGAATTTCAGATTAGAGTTTTATTTGCATGTTTGTAAAACCAATCCATAATAAAATATATGTGATGTGTATTTATCAGCCATGGGCTAAAAATAAAAATCACAGTTCAATCCTTGTATATCCAATCAGAAGTCAGTCCTATTAAATTCATTGGAACTTATTTCCAGGTAGTCGTGAATAGGAGTGAAGCAAAATTTTTGAAATGATAATTATTTATTTGTAAATTATGACTTGAAATCATCCCAAACTGCTTTTTCTTCAGTTTTCTAGGATCTTATCTGTTACAAAGTGGAGAGCCAGTGTGGTGTAGTGGTTAAGAGCGGTAGTCTCGTAATCTGGGGAACCGGGTTCGCGTCTCCACTCCTCCACATGCAGCTGCTGGGTGACCTTGGGCCAGTCACACTTCTTTGAAGTCTCTCAGCCTCACTCACCTCACAGAGTGTTTGTTGTGGGGGAGGAAGGGAAAGGAGAATGTTAGCCGCTTTGAGACTCCTGAAGGGGAGTGAAAGGCGGGATATCAAATCCAAACTCTTCTTCTTCTTCTAAACTACTTAGTCTTGCAGGGCTTTAAATTTTCTGCCTACTGACAGATAATTAGATAGATATATACACACACATCTAGGTCACTGCATTGGTTTCTCTTTAATGCGCACGACAACTATGTTTAGATGGCCCTAAGGTTAGCTCAGAATATTTTAAGTGTCTTTGCATCTTGATGTTAAAAGATAAGCAGGAAAAGTTTCTTTTTCGATTTATTACTCTTTTAAAGATGCTATAGGTCTATTTAACACATATATTATTTTGGCAAATTGTGGGGAGGATTTTTGCAGACCTAATCATCACATTACTTACAAGCTGAGAAAGAAATGCATGCTTTGTGCACTGATAATCAGACTCCATTTATTGAAGGCGTTCCCACATGCACTAACCCTCTGCGGAGTTCAGGATTGTTCAAGGCCCGAAGGATGAACATCTTGATTCTGACGTGCTGGTGTGTATTTCATCCTGCAGCATGTTTTCACAACAATCTCCACCACACTTTGGGCAGCAAGCAAACACCAGCATGTACAATAACAACATGAACATCAATGTATCCATGGTGACCAACACAAGCGGTATGAACAACATGAACCAGATGACAGGACAGATCAGCATGACCTCAGCAACCTCTGTGCCTACATCAGGGTTGTCCTCCATGGGTCCTGAGCAGGTGAGAATTCTCTGCCTGGTGAAATTTGTAACCAGTAGTTGATTTAATACAGCTTTTTCCAACATAAACTACCAATTTTAACATTTGCCCTGGAGACACTCCCCCTCTCACAGTAACCAACTCAAAATAGTGCAAGTCAGCAAAAAGTGCATAAGAATGGCAGTGTAAAGAAGGGAGAAAAGTGGAGGTGAGCACATGGCACAACACCTTTTATGACATGTGCCGCCTCATTCAGTCTGCTCTCCTTTTTTTTGTTTTTTGGGCTAGAAAGGTGTGTGTGTGTGTGTGTGTGTGTGTGTGTGCGCGCGCATGTATGCATGCAGTGTTGTGGTTTATTCAAAGATGCTTTCTATTTCCCCCAGTGACTTACAAACGGGTCTTCTCCCTGCCGTAGGTTAATGATCCTGCTATGAGAGGAGGCAATCTTTTTCCAAACCAGCTACCTGGAATGGATATGATAAAGCAGGAGGGAGATGCATCACGGGTAAGACAGGTTCACATTTTACCTTGAATCTTTTAAGGAATAGATGCAATTTTCTCCTGTTGCAAGTAATATGATTCTTCCTAAGTGGACTTCTTAGAAAACTATTCTGGCAAATTCATTCTCAAAACTAGTCGAATGAGCCTCTTGTATGGCGCACATATATGCGCTGAGGCTTCTCTCCAAAGCTGTCCCTGTGCAAGTTGAACATACTCCCTTTCCCTGCCCCTACAGCCTCCCCACACCCCTTCAGAATTTGCTCTGCAGGTTTAGACCTTTTGGAACACATTTCAGGTCAGCTGCAAGGGGAAAGAGAAGAGGAAAGAGAAGGTGACATTGTGTTGTGCAAGTGGGATTCCAGCCAGGCAACACTGGATTCCACCAACAATCATGCTTTTAACACCAGCTCAGCAAAACGCTTAAAGACAGAAGTGTCCAAAAGCAGGCAAAAGTCTAAAGTCCATTTCTTAAGCAATCTGTGTTTATGTTTGACTCCCTTTTAATCATTCTTCTTTCAAAGTACCTTATGTCATATATTGACCTGAAAGATCTCGTTTGCTCTTGTTTGAAGTACCCAGAAGAGTTAAATAAATAAATTATTATTATTATTTATTTATACACCCTGCCCATCTGGCTGGGTTTCCCCAGCCAATCTGGGCAGCTTCCAACAAAAGATTAAAATACAATAATTCATCAAATATTAAAAACTTCCCTAAACAGGGCTGCCTTCAGATGTCTTCTAAAAGTCAGTTGTTTATTTCTTTGACATCTGATGGGAGGGTGTTCCACAGGGCGGGCGCCACTACTGAGAAGGCCCTCTGCCTGGTTCCCTGTAACTTTGCTTCTCGCAATGAGGGAACAGCCAGAAGGCCCTCGGAGCTGGACCTCAGTGTCCGGGCAGAACGATGGGGGTGGAGACGCTCCTTTGGGTATACTGGGCAGAGACAGTTTAGGGCTTTAAAGGTCAGCACCAACACTTGGAATTGTGCTCGGAAATGTACTGGGAGCCAATGTAGGTCTTTCAGAACCGGTGTTATGTGGTGTCAGCGGCCACTCCCAGTCACCAGTCTAGCTGCCGCATTCTGGATTAGTTGTAGTTTCCGGGTTACCTTCAAAGATAGCCCCACACAGAGCGCATTGCAGTAGTCCAAGCGGGAGATAACTAGAGCATGCACCACTCTGGCGAGACAGTCCACAGACAGGTAGGGTCTCAGCCTGCGTACCAGATGGAGCTGGTAGGCAGCTGCCCTGGACACAGAATTGACCTGCACCTCCATGGACAGCTGTGAGTCCAAAATGACTCCCAGGCTGCGCACCTGGTCCTTCAGGGGCACAGTTACCCCAATCAGGACCAGGGAATCCTCCACACCCGCCCGCCCCTTGTCCCCCAAGAACAGTACATGCTCAGTTAAGCATTGCTATTAATGCCTCTTTTTCCTTTTTGGTCTTCTAGAAATATTGCTGACCCTGAAGATTGCTAATTTCTTCAACTGACTGGGTTCCCCAGCCCAGACTTCTTACCAGTTTGAAGAGCTGCATATGTTTGGTTTTGCCCCAACTGTTCTGCCAGTCGGTTCTGCTGGAGAAAGTAGAGTTTAGTGCTGCAAACGGAACAACGCCACTTGAGTGGAATCAAAACCATTGTTGGTGGAGGAGCAGCCTCTTCTTTGACAGTCTGAAGCTAGCGTACAGACAGTTGCTCAGTCTGTTCACTGCATTCACCTTAGTGCAACTTAGATCTCTCCTGCAAAGTAAATGTTGATAGCCAGTTTTCATAAACCGTGTCAGATTGAATGTATTTAAATGTATGTATTTAAGGAAAACCAACCATGCTCTCATTCTGTTCTGTTTGTAGATTTAGATCTTTATCTCTTTCTGTTTTCCTTCGCTACACAGTCTGGTGCAAAGGATTCAGTTCCATCTGGAAATAAGTGGGTTAATATTAAAACCTCCACTTTAGGAGGTGGGGCGTTAGCTGGATTATGACTCTCATAGTGCTAAATGACAAAATGTGGAGAATAGACATCTAACTAACTGTCTTGGGGAAAAGGTATCTAGTTGACTAAACATCCCATGCTAGAAAACAAAACCAGTCCGTTTTGAATAGGTTTACATTTGTAAACAGGTTAAAATATCCTGTGAGAGGGCTGTTTTTAAAGTTCTTTTGGTTACTTTGAACGAAATCATGAGTCAAACCAATTTAAGTTCCCATTCAATTGATTTCAGCATCCTAAAAAATTAACTAAAGTTAGCATCCCTTTTCTCCTGCCTTCAGTTGCCCTTTCTCTGTTTCTTTTCTTACAGGATGGAGAAATGAATAACCCTCATTGTATCCCTAGGTTTGTTACCTGAGTTCTAGGTTGCAAGTAACTAATTGCTGAATAATCATTTTAAATAAGGGTGCATCTTTTGGTGATGGAAGTGGCAGGATTGAGGCATAAAAAATCAGAACTTAAAGGCATCTGATGTAAATGATAAAACTTAATTTTCCCCCATCTCCACAACTGGGGAAAATAATGACTTAAGCTATGGCAGATATCACTACAGAGTTAACCATCATGTGTTCTAATTATTTTGAAGCAGCGGGGACTGAGGACATTTTGTAAGGTACATAAAAACCAGTTTCTATGTAAACAAGCAATAATTTAAGTTGAAGACTTTAGTGTTTTAATTGTATAATTTTGTGAGGTATACATGTTGTGGAGTTGATTTCCAAATGAGGTACTTCAGTATTAAATTAGATATCTTCATAGCTATGTGTGTCTCCTGGGGAAAAAAAGTGTTTTGTAAAGGATCACAATGCCTTGATTAGACCTAATTTGTAGGCTTGAAACTTCATTTTCTAAACCTTGCGATTCTGCTCATAAAGTCATTTATCTAACCTTATATTATATGCAGCCACTGTAGGAGCCAATTCTTGACTTTTTTGTATGTTTATATTCTTTCTTAATGAATCTTAGAAAAACTGTTGTTCAGCAGGCCACTGCTTAAGGTGGTTTTACTCTTACCTGCTATGGTTCCGGTAATGTTTTAGTATAAGCTGGCATCAGTTTCTGTGGACTTAAAATACCAGGAAGCTGGTTGTTTTCGACCTCCTGTTTCTCTCTTCCCCACAATCCACACACTTTCATACCTGGACTCAAAATTTTGGATGTTACTTAAAATGCAATGCATTTTATATTATCTCAATCATCATTCATGTATTTGGGAGAAGGTTTGTTAACCTTGAAATCTTGTTTGCTTGTGATGAGGGTTAAAATATACAAAGAATCTGACTTTCATAGAGTGCTAAGAAAAAAAAAGTTAAGGAATATATGGAATTCATTTCAAACCATTTGTTTCCTGTTGAGTGGCTCTCCTGTTACACTGGGATAAACTGCACTTCTGAGCAGTCACCCACCACTTTGTCGGTTAAACTGAGCCATCTGGTGGAAATCTATGATATGTCAGCCCTGAGCTCCATAACATTAAGAAAAGTTTTTAATATTAATAATAAAATTATGCCTGGATTAAAATTTGATCATTTTTAACCTCTAGGTTTTGGATTAAATATTTTACCTTTGAAATATTATCTCTCAAAACATTTTTAAGTTTAAAAAGTAGGCAAATAAGTAATTTTTAACTTGGGCCAGTTCAGAGTATTTCTTCGTTTGCCCCGTATTTAGTTGATTTTTAAAATAAGTGGTTATATCCATCAGAAATTTTATTGGGGTCAATGAACTGAAAACAATGAGTAGGCATTTTCTGGTTATGTTAATCATGCTAGAGACAAAGGTAACCATGCCAAATCAATTTCTTTTTTATAATCAGTGTTTCTAATTCCATACACAGTAAAATTGATAGAGAAAGCAATTGGATTTTATGCTGGAACATAATCAGTGTTCTCTTATAATAAGTGTGAAGGACTTAAGATGTCTTAATTATTATTTTTTAAAATACACATATATAACCACATGGCATAGGGGGTTGGACTAGATGTCCCTTGATGTTCCCCCCAACTCTACAATTATACAATTCTATGAAAACTCCATTCAACCAAATTCAGGTAAAGTGATATCAGTGAAGTTGATATTTTTCAACATCTAACAGTTAATCAAAGATTTTTTAAAAATGGGGGCCCCACCAGTCCATTAGTCTATATTAACTGAAAGCAATGTTTTTGCCATTTATATAAAGCATTTTTAATCTATGTGGGTTTTCTTTCTTTCTTTTTTTACAAAAAGGAGTTCATATGGGCTTAACACATGAAAAAGGTGGTTCAGCTCTACTTGCAAAACCCAAAGATACACAATCAGTTTTGAAATGCAACTTAAGCCATTAATTGTTGGTGTGAATTTAAAGTTTTCTAGTATTTGTATGGTAGTATTGCTACCTAAGAGCAAAAGCATTCTCTGCACAAAAGAAAATTACTGTAGTGGCTTTGGTTTTTAATTAGAATTTTCTCCCTGGTGTTTCTTTGTAGACTAAAACAAAATCTTTTTAGTTTCTTTCTACAGGTAAAGCTATGTGCAAGAACCTCAAAATGCTAAAATCTAGCATAATGCCTTAGATCTGTTTTTAAGTCTTGTATATTCCTACATAGCTGTCTGATGTATTATATTTGTATAGTGAATTGTGTACAATTTTGAAATAAGCGCATCATCACTTAGCTTTCAGTCGTTGAATAGAGATGATGGACACATTTCTTCAAGCATTGATTCTTATTTTTTTTCCTTTTGTCATTTGTGGGTTTTATTTGTACAGTTCCTCATGAAGTTGCATCTGAGATGTGTATGAGTGTGTGTATATGAAAAGATTATACGAGGGTAAAACTAAGCAATATATAAACTATGGTTCTTCAGGAGAAAGCTTACAGTGTTTTCAGGTTGTGATTTATTTTCAAGACTGAGTTGACTCTGAACATCACTTTGTTCACCTGCATTGATGTTTGTATTTCTAGTGTGAGCAGTTTATGCAAAGGTAGATATATTCAGAGAAATTTTAAATACATTTATGCAAGTTAATATTGCTTTGCTGATGCTATTTGCTTATTTGATGTTAAATAATGCTATTGTAAATAAAGAATTCTGTTATTGCATCATTTAATAAATTTTAATGCCTTCGGGTTTTACATGGCTTTAGACATAGCAACATTTCTTCTGTTGTGCCATTTGTGCATGCAAAAAGTTGTGCCAGGAGAGTCACAGCATCCCAGTTGGTAGATGGCGCTGAGTTGAATTAAGACAGCAGGCTTCTTCACTGGTCCTCTCAATGTACTGTGTCTCTAGAGCTGGCATGCTTAAGTCATTCCAGTAATGGACTCTTTAACGCCTGGGTTGAAGTGCAATTAGCACAGCCTGCCATACTAAATGTGTATACCTTGGAAACCTGTGGGCAAAATCTGACCATTTGCTGATAAATGATCCTACTAACCAGTGTTCCCTCTCACCTGTGGCCTCATACAGTACAGGATGAGCAGCAAAAACTGAGGGGAATGTGTGTGTGTGAACTCGCCTATCACTTCTGGGCTATTAAAAGCAATGAGGGGGTGAGCCCATGCATTCCCCCCACTATTCCTTTGAGGACAACTACAGCTAAGAGGATTGCACTGGCTTTGAGTGCTGCATTGGAGTAGGGTGGGTGGGTGGTGGAAGAGAGACACAACTTTCAGGAAATGCAGGGCTTAAAAAAAAGAGGCAGTGGAAGAACTTGACCCACTATGCAAGCCCTTTTTCTATTACTATTTCGACATTTGTTTCTCAGTTGCTATCTGAGCCATCTTAAAGAGCCTGTATAATGTAAACTGGTTGAAAGAAACACTTGGAAAACCCCAACAACATCTATGGATTATAGCATAGCATTATAGCACCGTAAGAACCACTCCTACACACAAGTCCAGCATATCAGGGCCCCCAACGGTACTATATCTTTTGCTGAGGAAAACTATGACACGGAAAGGATGGTTAAGTGGTGGGAAATAACCCTTCTGTGTGGCGTACAAACACAGATACACATTTCTGGGGAGGTATTGCAGCCAAATAGTGATGCTTAAACTTGGTTGCAGAGTAGACACTCTTCTCATTTGCTTTTTCTTTGAGACACAGGAAGTTGCTTTATACCAAGTCAGACCTCTGCTTCGTTTAGCTCACTGATTGTAGCTTTCCAGATTTCTAGAAGAGAAGGGCTCCCGGAATCATAGAAGTTGGAAGGGACCCTTCGGATCCTCTAGTCCAACCCCCCTCCAATGCAGGAATATGCAGCTGTCCCTTATGGGGATCATGGCTGCAACCTTGGCATAACCAACACCATACTCTGACCAACGGAGCTATCTAGCTGCCAACTAGATAACTGGAGATGCCAAGGATTGAACCTGGAAACTCCTGCATACAAAGCCAGGTGCTGTGCTATTGCGCACAGGATCCTTTCCTAAATAAAGACCTCCCCATCTTTTCAGCACCACCACACCTTACTACATTTCTTTGTGTCGCCCAATGAAATTGACTGACAGATTTAAATGCAAGGGTTGACATTTCAATTTTTGGCAGATTGGAAATAATTTTATTCTGGGTTTCATTAGCTATATGCTCACTGAAGAGTATATTGAATTTTCTGGGTTATCTGCTGTGCTGCTACATAGACCTGAGTTACATGCTGCCTATCATTCTGAACAGTGGAGCACATCAGGAGAGACCACCACCACCTTTGACTGATTCTCCCAGTTGTTCTGTACCTCAGTAGCAAGTTGGTTTTCCTTCAGCACGTGCTTTTACCTCTCGGTCAACTACATTTTGGGGCTACTGGAAGTTATTTCTAATATCCTTTTGAGGCCTCCTCTTAAGTGGTCACTGGTGTCACTGGGGCAGGCAGCCTGAGCCCCCTTCAGCAAAAATTGCAGGAGGGCCTCCAAATTCAAAAGGGCTAGTTTTCCATATCTTGTAGTAAGTAGAGTAAACACATTGATATCTCACAGGGAATTGCTCCTGTTTTCAAAATTCATTCCAAACTGTTTCCAACTGACTGCTCTGAAAGGAAACTTGTCAGACACTGATCACTCTGCACTTGAGGCTATAATATATCTATAGCCTCATTCTTTGGCAATGCACAGTCATTTTGTTGACCTGCTTTCAGCTTTGTACTTATCCTAGGTTTCAAGCCAAACAGGAAGAACCAAAATGGCAAGTCCAAGCATTACTAGTCTGGCAACTATTCTAAGTACCACCTGCACCAGAAAGCCAAGGCTACATCATCAAACCCCACTGGAAAGGAATGAAGCTCCCTACCTGACAAAAATCAATTTTAAAAATTCTGAGGAAAACTGCTACTTAACCCCAAGAGGTGGGACTAACCACACAAAGCAAAATGTGGGGCAAGGAGCAGGGAAACCACCGCAGAACAAAACCGCAAAGACAAAGGTGGTGTCAGAGAGCAGCTTCAAATGACCCACTGAGCACTTCCAGCACTTTCAGCCTTGCGCTTTCTCCGTCAGTGGGAATGGAAAGTAAGCCACAGGAATGGCATTCACATCTATCACTATCTAGATGGCATTCTGTAGCAGGTGTGTCTGAAAGTAGAAACAACACCAAATAAGCTCACACTAATGTTTTATTGCCAACTGGAAAAAAGACTTGGATGCAGATTATCTAGCATATAGATTCAGTTTTTTACTTGACATTCTTACTTTCTGACACAGTGATTAAAGTGGTTGTCCATCAATAGGAACTACTCAGCATGGTCAGAATTTAAACGTTGCACAACCTTTGGAGCTCAGTGGTCTCCTATACTGAAAGGATGGTTTAGCCTGCAAAATCAACCTTCTTGGTGCTAAACAGGCTGTGCTTGAAAGGGGCACTGCTGTTTCTTGGGATACAGCTTGGGCAGGTTTTTTTCTCTCCATTAGTGAAGGATGTGAATAATGGGAAGGTCCCCTTTATGGTCTCCACCAGGAGCTGATCTTAGTTCTGCATATGCAATGCAATTTTGCCTTCCCACTGTGTCCAATGGGGCTTACTCCATTCTAAACCACTTCCCATGAAACACTGGTAATTGTAGCTCTGAGGTGAATAGGAATCCCCCTTAAAATTCAGCCCTGTTAAACTACAGTTCCCAGGATTCTTTGGGGAAAGTCAGGATAGAAGTGCTGTGTTGCTGCTTTAAATGTATAGTGCCTAAGGAAATCAGAGTAAAGAACGGCACACCTTCCTCCCTAGCTTTGTTGTCGGGGAAAACATTGCCAGTTATCAAGAACTAACGGAGGCCATAGGGACGCGGGTGGAGCTGTGGGTAAAACCTCAGCACCTAGGACTTGCCGATCGCATGGTCGGCGGTTCGAATCCCCGCGGCGGGGTGAGCTCCCGTCGTTCGGTCCCAGCTCCTGCCCACCTAGCAGTTCGAAAGCACCCTTAAGTGCAAGTAGATAAATAGGTACCGCTTTATAGCGGGAAGGTAAACGGCGTTTCCATGTGCTGCTCTGGTGCCAGTTCGCCGGAGCAGCTTCGTCACGCTGGCCACGTGACCCGGAAGTGTCTGCGGACAGCGCTGGCTCCCGACCTCTAGAGTGAAATGAGCGCACAACCCTAGAGTCTGTCAAGACTGGCCCTTTACCTTTAACGGAGGCCATGTTCATCCTAAAGACATGCAGCTGCAAATAGCTCCCTCTAGTGTCAGTGGAATATATTTGCATGCAAGGCAATATTTCAGACAAATTTAAGTCAACCGTCTCCTGACTGTATAAGAAACAACTATCGCTGCTCAGGCACCCCAAGAGCGTTTCAGCAGCACCAGGTATCGCCTTGACCACAGTTCTTGTCCTATTAAACATTTTGCACTTACCCAAAGACCCGAGGGATCCAATACTGATTCTGGCATGATGAGTAAAGCACGTATCTGCCCCAACGCATCCTTGGGCGAACCTGGGTTGCAGCCTGCTGCCAGCTCACGACCAACATCCACTTTGTTCCACCTTGCTTTGGGCAGCAAGTCCCTTTTCCTTTGTTCCCCCTTCTTTCTGTCCCTTTCACTCTCCCTCGATAACTTTGTTGAGATCTGCCAGAGAGATAGCTTTGCAGGGGGCTGCATGAAGAAACCGAACAGGCGTCGTGGCGAAGAAAAAACTAGGAGAGCAGAATTTTCGCAGCTCCGGAAGTTCAGCAGGGAATCTGGGAGCGCAGGCAAGCTGTGCGCCTTGGCTTGCAGCTGCCCTTCGTTGCTCTGAGCCGCTGGAGAACTGGCTGCATCCTGCACGGGGGTCCTGTTTCCAGAGCGAAATCCAAAGCTCTCGTCTCTTTCCTCTGCCGAATTGCCAGTTACTAGCGGGCACACGCAGCCGACGCTTACAACCCCTTCCGTTGATCTCTTTGAAACCAAAGTCAGATTGGCTATAGGACTCTGGTAGCCCTTGCCCATTCCTTGACCGCAGTGCAGACTTTAAAGCACGTCCTGTGGTTTGGATGTCGGGTTGCTGCCCTTCCAGGGTCGTATAAATCGTTGCGGTGAGTTGGAAGCGATGCTCCGCCTCCGCGGATGCTGGCTGGCTGGCTTTCTTCTCTCCGGTTTGTGTTATCCCGGAGACCAAGCCTTCCTTAAAAGATCTTACTTAGAAGATCCCCTGAACGGAGCTGTGCTTTTCGCTTCCTCACGTCGGAGGTGCGAAGTGCAATACTTGGGAGCAGGGCGGCCAGCTGCAGAAGAGGACCAGGCACCCGCACTTTTGAGAATTGCGTAGAATAAGAGGGAGGCTTCCGTGGAGACAGCTTGGTGCGAGAGCTGCTCCTGCAGAAATTAATCTAAGTTGACGATTCTGGAGGAGTCCTGGATGTCCCATGGACATTCATTGGGGCCCTGCCTTTCCTTCAGTTTCTCCACCCCTCCTTTCCGTTTGTAATAATGTTATCACAGGTGAACTTGTCACTAAAATATAGCCTACAGGCAAGAGAATAATTCATTGTTGATAGCAAGCATTGCGCATGTGTGTGTATTTTTTTTTAAATTAAGTTCATTTTGGCTATTAAAATGCATGTAATTGGCTCCCTCCAAATAAGCGTACTTGGAAACCAGCGGTGCATAGTAGTATACCATGGATAGTAATAAATATTTCAGCGGCTTGGTAGTGTACAGAAATTTCTTCTCCACAGAAAGATCTCCAGGATACATTTTTTACAAAAAAAATATTCAAACAACTATATTTCCAAAAGCAGAGCAGCCTGATCAAAAAGTGTGTTTTGACTGCATGATTTGGGAGTACTATGAAAAGAAGTTGAATAGGCGATCTATACAGTTCTTAAAAGGGCGGGTTTCAACAGAAAAACAACATTATAAAAAATCTCAATGCATCTCATGGGGTGCTGCTCTAAAGGGCAGTGGGAAAGTGGGGGTAAGAAATTGACATTGGCTTTCAAAACACCCAAAGTTTATAATAAACATTTCGGGCCTGCCACTAATAGCTCTTTCCCGCTGTTGGTGTGCCCGTGTGAAAGTAACGTAGGCCGGGTTGTAGCTGACATCATACTCAGAGTAAACCTACTGGACTCAATGTATTTTAGTCCACATTTTATTTCTACTCTTAATATGCCCTAAATACAACTCCTTTGTCTTTAAATGCTCTTGTATCAGATCTTTGTTTGATTGATGGCAATGCGGGCTTGGGGGGTGGGGTTCATTTTTTGATGCCAACCTTCCTGCGTCTTTGTCTCATTGTGAAAAAGTGGCTGGCCCCCCTAGTCCAAAGTTTCTGAGCCGCATTTTTAGACTTTCACACGCCATTGCTCACAGCTGCCGCCCTAACACATTTGTATGTGTAGAAGAGTTTGTGTTCTTAACGGGCAACGCTCCCTAACTTGATTTCTCCTAATTTTTCCATGACTGTGAACACACCCAAAGCTGATGGGCATTGCCATTAAAATGATGCGCGTGCGCCACATCTTGTGATCAGTTATGTGTGGTGGGGCTTACCTGCACCCCGCCCCAATGTTTTATTCAAGTTGACACCCCTGGTGGGTGAAAATTACAATGCAAAAGAAAACCTTTTCGCTTTATCTCCCTTGTCCCTTATTTTCCTTCAAGTTATAACCGACGTCAGTTACATTATCTAAGGTTCCCTTACCTTTGCCAGTTTCACCAGAGGGCTGCAAAATTTGGAGGCCGACGGTCTTTTTTATTAAATTGATAGGGCTTCCTGTCATTTTCGGTTGAAACCAGAGATGAGCCAAGATGAAATGGACAAAGACTTCCTGGACCCTTTAAGGAACAATAGGGAAAACGTAGGCTGTAAATGGTCGCAAAGCACATTAAAAGTCGGGGAATTCTCTTGACAGTTCGTAAAACGCTTAAAAATGCGCGCGTGTTCTTTCTCTTTAAGAAAAAAAAGCCCCCGATATGTTATTCTGGGCAAACTGGTCTATGATTCCAGCCTACCCTCCAGTTAAATAATTCTGAAAGGGAGGGATGTAAATTGGGGGGAATGTTCCTATTATCTCGACCTGATTCACACGTGAGTGCTTGTGCTACCGGGAAGAAGGCTAAGGAAAATGGGGAGGAACACAATTAACAGTTGTGTTAATTTCAGCAGGTGTAGTAGGTCACATGGCAAACTATCCCTAATAAAAGCCCGTCTTCTACGACTCCGCCTCCTTTCTTCCATCTGGCTACACTAACAGCTGCTGGTAGGTATCTGTGCGTTTTCTCAAACTCAAATGTTCGTAGGGAGAAAAGGGAGAAAACAAGAAGCGCTTCCACGGCCACCTTCCTGTGGAGAATCTCCCGGCAGCTCCTCCTATTCAATAAAACCCCTTTTGCAACATTAAAAGTAGATCAGACACGTTGGAGGCGGGTGCGGGGAATTAAGGGGTCAGAACGCGGTTGGGACTTACAGTCAAGTAGTTATCTCTTCCTCTGTTCCAAATATGTATTATTATTTTTATTTATTTTGGACGCCGTCTTTATTCCCAGGCAATGCCTTTGTCCTTCGCCTCCCCTTTGGGAGGTTCTACTCTAAGGAAACAATGTTTGCCCAGAAAACGCCTCTTGCGGCACAATCTTATACAAAACTGCTCAATAAGAAGCCCCACCGTGTTTAATTGGTTTATTCCCAGGAATATGTTCACAGAGCAGCCGCCGGGAAGTGTGATGGGCGAAACTGGATGCGATCATGTCGCACGGTTTCTTGCATTTCCCAATAAGATTACCGTATTAGTTTATTTTAGGGGGGGCACTTTGAAGGTTATCAGATTTATTCCGGCATAACATATCGTGGACCATTCAGATGCATGAAATGTTTTCCTGTGTTGAAAGTATAATATGCTTCCATATGCCTTTGCGGGGAGGGGGTGTAAACCGTGAAGTCAGAAGGATACTATGCGGAAAGTACGAACGAGCAAGTGACAGTCGCGCACAAGTAACATATCTCCTGACATGTCACATAAATGGAATCCGGCACACTGTACTGTCTTTTACAGCTAGTTGATCGTTCTTTACCATCGCTGACGCGATTCCCGCTTCTCCCATAAGCCTCCAGATAAGGCTTATTAATCTGTGATTCCAAATTTCAGGATCGCCCACTGATGCCAAAGTTTTGTGCTGCGAACCCCTCGTTTTGTGCGACTCCCCAAACTGAGTAATTGACAAAATAAATCGGAGTCACAAGTTAATGTCAAAAACCCAACCTTGTCCCATTGACTCCAAACCAGTGCCAAGGTTTGGTGCCATTTTGTGCCGCACCCCCCCCCCCCCCGCTTTCCCATTCCCCCCCCCCCCAGCTATTGACTCTCAAAGATGAGTGGTCCTTGGCTGAGAGAATGGGTTGGGTAGAATTGGATGCTAAGGAGCTCCTCATCTTTGAGCGATCTCGGATGAACGCTCCTTTTCCTTTGGTTCATTTTAACCTTCCCTGGTGAAGGTAGGACTACGGATGTTTTCACAGTACAAGTTGACAAGGCCTCCTTTTTATTTCTCTTTTTGAGCACTTCATGTAGTAAACGCTGTTGATGTAGGGAGAGCGGAAGAGAGTTGGAAACAAAACTGAGCGCCAGTGCCGGTTGCATCTTGGGCAGTCATTGCTGAGATGTGATGTGGAGCGAAGGCTCTCCACCTTCCTCCTCCTCCTCCTCCTCCTCCTCCTCCCCTCTAAGCAAGCCGGTCTTTGACCAATAGCTGGTGCCGTCTAAGGAGGCGGGCGAAGGTGGTGGTGGGAGAGAGACTTGCAGATCTCTCCGCCCGCCTCCTCCCGGCGAGCATCCTTGGAGCACCATCTGCCCGCAAGGCACACGTGGCTCCTCCTTAAGCGGCCGCTTCTGGTAGGCGCAGCGTCGAGGGGCGGCCAGAAGAACCGTCGCGGAGCAAGTTGAGCAACTCCGGAGTGAGTAGCAGCTGCGCGCAGCAAACTTTCCTTCCTTGCCTGGCTGCCTTCCATCCTGGGAGCCTCCGACGTTGCCGGGGAGCGGGAGGCGTCCAAACGCCATAGCTGTCAACGTTTCCCCCTTTTTGTAAGGGAAATTCCCTTATTCCGAATAGGATTCCTCGCAAGAAAAGGGGAAAGGTGACAGCTATGCCAAACACCTGCTAGTGTAGATGCCTCCCCAAGAAAATCGGAGTGACTCCAGTTCTAGAGCGAGCGCCAGATCACTTTTGCCAGCAGAATTACTAGGAGAGAAGTAGGTGTTTGGGAAGAGTATTGCGACTTTAGATGCGGGGTGAGGACCGCTCCTTAGTCCAAGGCGTCTCGCCTGCCTCCCCCTCGAGCCCGCCGGCCAGCCGGGGCAGATCTGCCCTGCGAGGGCCCGCCTCTGCCCTCGGGAGGTGCCCGTTGCTTAAGCGGAGGGCAACTCTCCGAAGTAGGAAGCGCTCGGCCTCCTCTGTCCCTTGCCAGCGACGGAGAGCCAGATCGGACGGGTAGGACTGGTGCTGGTGCCCTCGCTCCGGAAGAGGAGGTGGCTGGGCTGGCGACACTGGTCCTGGGTCTCTAGGGCAAGAAAGCAGGGAGGTTCTGGGACGACAGCAAGCCCTGCTACTGCAGTGGGCCAGATCCCAGACGTGGACCACGAGTCCCTTTAAAGATCTGACTGGTGGTTAAGTAGGGAGCATCGAGGAGTCTTTAACCCACCGCTTGTCCCTGGAGTAATTTTTATTTCATAGGCAGAGATAACTTTCCCCGCATGGATTCTGAATAGCATCCCTCGCTTTTTAGTGTCTCTGTTTGGCTTATTCATTCCCAGAAGGGCGCCCCTGCCGTGGAGCTCAATGGGACTTATCTCCCAGAGAAGAAAGGGTGGTCAGGATCTGTGCGCAATCCGAGGTCATTCAGGAGGTTGGGCGGCTGCATCTCTTTTGGGTCCGCGGCAGAAGGGGGCATTGCAGCTGGTCCTGGCCAGCCATGGAAGGTGCAGGAGGAGCCCCCCGAGTGGGGAGCATCGCTGTCAACTTTTCCCTTTTCTTGCGAGGAATCCTATTCGGAATAAGGGAATTTCCCTTAAAAGGGAAACGTTGACAGCTATGGTGGGGAGCGCCGCCTCTGCGAGAGCTGCTTGCGGAGGTGCTCCTCGAGGTTTGGCGGAAAGGGAGCGCCGTCAGGGCCAGGAGACCTGCGCGAGCAAGACCACGAAGAGCTCTCCCAAAGTCACAGATCCCTTCCAGTGCAGCCCCTAGGAGAGTTTGCTAGCGAGTAGCTCCATCCGAGTTCAAAGGAGCTTATTCTTCCAAGATGCGTTTACAGCCTCATCTTAGGCAGCTCTATTCAGAAATAAGCCTAGCATGATATGGGAAACTAAAAAATGAACACTGACAGGCATTTCCTCCCCTTACTTATTCTACCTCATGAAAAGCAGCATGGGGAGATTTTTTTATTGCTTGGAGTTAAATACATCCCCTCCCCCCAGTGATTTATTCTGAATGTTTCTGGCTCCCAAGCACTGTAAATGGTGAAGGGCTGGAATTTAGGAAGGTGGTTTAAAACCACCCTGTAGATGGCAATCATTAAGAGGACGGTGTGGCGGGTCTGTTTTTGTGGAAATGGCGCGATGATGAAAGGTGTCCCGGGATGGATTTCAAGCCCGTTTTTCTCACGAAGGTTAATATTGCTCTCTAGTCCCCTCGGAAGAAAGTCTCCCTAATCCATGGGGATGGGACTCCCCCCCCCAAGCACCCCACATTCTCATGTAGAATCGGTAGGTTCACGAATCCACTTGGACACCTGAGGAAAGATTCAGGCTGCGAGCAAGGAGAGTAACAGACCAGAAGAAGCCCGCCAAAAAAGGAAGCTCGAGGGGAGATGGCGGGAAGAAGGTCGCGACCCCGATACACGCTGACCTGGGAGTAAGGGCCATTGAACTCGGCGAGGCTTACTTCTAAGTAGACTTTTTGAGAAGCCATGCTTAGGATTAAGATATGGTCGTTTATCTGTGTTCTGTCGATAATTGGCGCTCCCAATTCTTTTGAACCTATATGTGGAAGCTCGACCTGGACTTGTCACAGCTGGGGCTCCTGTTGCTTCGTGTCCATTTGCCTCGTATTAGCCCCTCGTGTTCTCTTTGGGTGTTCCCGCCACACCCCACAGATGAAGACCCTCCGGGAGAGTCCTCGGTGGGTGGGGACTTATGAAAGGGTCTCGGGACAATAGGGCGGAGAGCGTTTCCCTTACGGGGAAGTGATCCGGGGGCCTTATATAAGCCTCCGGGGACGGAAACTGACAGTAGCTGAGGTAGCCTCAGCTCTTTGGCCACAATGCACCCCATGACGAGTCTCCATGAGCACCTTTTCCTCCAGCAGGTAGCCCCCTCCCCCTCCCCGAAGCGCGCGCTGCCTCTCACACCCGCCCTGCCTCATTATTTCTCCCCACAGGTTCCCGCGCTTTCCGCCGCGCCGCGCTCCTCCATGGCCTCCTCCTCTTCCTCCTTCTCCGCCGAGCCTAGCCGAGGCGAAGGCAGCAGCGAGTCTTTGCTGATGCTCCTGAGGGGCTGCCAGCCCGGGCCCGGCGTCGCCTCCCCCTTCGGCCCGGTCCTGCCAGCGCCGCGCTTCCTCGAGGCGCAGCCTTCCGCCTGCCCCTTCCAGGCGCCCCTGGGAGCTGGACTGAGCCCCGGTTCGCCTCGCCTGGCGCCCTTCCCCTTCTCGCGCCTGCCCGCCGCCGCCTTCCTGCCTCCTCAGCTGCTGCCGCCGCCGCCGCCGCCCGGTCCTCCTCTGCCCAGGCCCCAGCCGCTGCCGGTGGTCTTCCCGTCGCCCTTGGCTCGGAAGGGCGAGTCGCCTCGCCGGCGCGTCTCCGAGGGAGCGTCGCCCAAGAAGAAGAGCCCCGACGGAGCTCCGGACGCCGAGCAGCGCGCGCCCACCTACCGCTTCACCGCCCAGGAGCTGCACGCCGTCCTCTACGGAGCCGGGCCAGGAGGGAGGCAGCAGGGCGCCATGGCGGGAGCCGGGCACCCTCCTCGCAGCCCGGGTAAGGAAGGCTCCCGCGCGGGGTTTCCCCACAGCCTGGAGGGCAGGAAGAAGGCGGGCTTGGGGTGAGAGGGTGGCTGCTTCATAGGAAGAAACTTTTCAACAAGGAACGACCAAGTTTGCACAAGAGCTTTTTTTTTGCGGGGACGTCTCAGTGCCCCAACGCGACGCTCCTTGGATAGGAACGTTTCCTCAAATAAAAGGAAAGCGTGGCGTCAAATGAAAATGGCACTTTTCCCCACCCCATTATATCTGCTCCCAGATTTAACATCGTTAGGAAACTTTTGCCCCCTGGGTTAAATAACAGGGGCAAAAAGAACCCTTCTAATACTTTGAATTCTCGGTTTTTGGTGTTGTACACAGAAAGAAAAGTGGCTCGGATTTGCGGGCTGTTTTTATTGGGCAGATGGCAATATCCTAGAAGGACTCTGGTGCAACGGTGGTCAACTTCTGTCCAAATTTTGCAAAGAAAAGTACACTCCCCTTTTTATATTAAAAAAAACCCCCAATGACTGGAATAGGATGAGGGTGGGAGGAAAGAGTGAAGTAGAAGTTTCAACCATTAATTGCAGGCAAATTTAAACTGGGTTTTAAAAAATCGGAGCAGTTCTGTGGAAAAACTAGATAATGGCACAGCTGGAGTCAATTTTATCTATTTTATTTTAACCCAACAGTTTATTTTGGCCATGTGTTTACTGTATATTGCTTAGACTGATGAAAACTTGTATCTATCAGTGATTTTTTTAAAAAAGCATTGGGTGAGGAACTGGTGTAATTATTTTATTCCATGTATTGGTTAAATACGTTTTCAAAGCAAAAATGTTTCTGTGGAAGGAGAAACTCTGAATGCTTCTGGAGAGTCTCTCTTGACTCCCTTTTTTGTTACCTTTAATCCACCCCCAAATAAGAGAATCTAAATTTTTCTCAGAAGGGCTCCTCTTGCGAAAGAAGACCCTGATCATGCTGATCATGCTCCAACGCCTTTGCCAGATAAGAGTCAGGAAATCCTGCACTTTAACAGCAGGGCTATGGAATAAATTACCCGCTCACCCCCACTGTAACCATCCATCCCATATGCTTCAGAGAAGTGGTTAAACTGTCCCACAGTTTAACTGTGGGGACCTTTAGATGTGTCTGTGCCCGCGCACAGTTCTTTCCTAACCTTATATTGTTGGCAATGAAGGGTGGGGTAGTTTATTTCGGATGTATTACTCCAGTGTAACAGGGTTTAAGATTTGTAAAGGCACGAATCCTGTGCGTTTCTATTCAAATTCCAATGAGGCAAATATTGATTCCAGCCTATTTTATTGCAGGGTCCGTAGACTCGGTGTAACTGCAACCCTCGCTCTACTTTCATGGGAATCACCTATTTAATTCGGTGGGATTTACTTCTGAGTAGGCATGGTTGGGATTGCGCTGTTACTCCCAGTTGTCTGATTGCAGTACTAGTTCCCCTTTGCTTTCCCGTTAGGCGCAGTTGATGCTCAGCCGCCGCTCCTAGACAGGTCTTCTCTGCAACTCCCAGAAGGTAGCTGCGTTTGCTTGGTTCGGCTTTTGTCAGGGGGGTGGTTGGGGAAGAGGGATCAAGGCTGATCCTTTTGAGTTCTCCTCGTTTTCTTCAACCCAAAGACTAAGCCTTCTCCCTTCTTCCTCTCCCTCCCCCGCCCCCCCCCCCGTTTCCTCTCTGTAGGGCTGACGGTGTTGCAGACCGTCTTCGAGGACTGTCCTCAGCTGGGAGTCTTCTGCACCGAGACCATCCCCGTCGGCGTCCGCTTCGGCCCTTTCCAGGGCAAAGTTGTCAACATCAGCGAGATCAAGACTTACGATGATAATTCCCTGATGTGGGAGGTACAATTCGCTAATGTACTGTCGCTTTCTTTTCTCCGAGGGGAGGTGGGGGGGCTGGATGTCTCAAGCCACGCCTCTGCATAGCTGATCACCGCGCTTACAGTACTTGTGAAACCAGTTTCTCTGGTTCCAAGGGGTCTTACTCCGGTTCCAGCTTTCTAAGGGAGATAGCGCATTTCCCTCCTCAGCTGGGTGTTTTAGGAAGAAAGCAGTGTGGAGTAATGGTAGAGTGTTGGACTAGGAAGCCCAGGGTTCAAATTTCCGCTGAGCCATGAAACTCGTAGGGTCAATCAGTCTCTCAGCCTAGCCTACTCACAGGGTTGTTCTGAGGATAAAATGGGGAGGAAGAGGACCGTCAATGACGCCTTGAGCTTCCTTATAGGGAAGGCGGAATATAAAAGCAAAAAATAAACAAAGGGCGTATGATGCTGGACTCGCATCAACCTCAGGCAGCACGGCCAGTGGTTATGTAAGATGAGAGTTTTAGTCCCATCTGGAAGTCCAGAAGTTCCTCCACCTCTGTCTAGAGGAATAGGTGGCTTGGCTATGAAAAGATCCTACGCAGATTGATTTAGAAGCAATCCCCATTGCTAACTCCTAACTGAGCGTGTCCATGAGGATTGCAGTTTAGCTGAACGCCAAACCCCTTCCTTTCAACGTGAGTGGGGCGAGGGAGCAGGAAGGGGCGTTTAGATTCCCACCCCGCTCCCTGCCAGGCGCGGCGTTGTCTTCCTGGGTTGCTGCTGTCGCTATAAGCGGGGTGAGCAACCGTGTGTAAAGTTTGTGTGTCCATCCCCACAGATCTTTGAGAACGGCCGCTTGAGCCACTTCATCGACGGCAGGGGCTCCTGCGGCAACTGGATGTCCTTGGTGAACTGCGCCCGCTTCCCCGAGGAGCAGAACTTGACGGCCCTGCAGTGTCAGGGGCAGATATTCTACGAGAGCTGCAAAGAGGTCACGCCCGGCCAGGAGCTGTTGGTCTGGTACGGGGATTGCTACTTGCAGTTCTTGGGCATCCCTATCAGCCTGAAGGGAGCGGCGGAAGGGAAGCCTGTCCAGGCGCACAGTGAAGGTCAGTTGGCAACCTTCCAGGGCTCCGTAAGAGTCGTGCTCAGAGCTGTTGCAGCCGGGAATCTGAACGGTCTGCTCTGTTTGCACATTGGCTCTCTCCCCCCACCCCCCAAATACCGCTTGCAAGTTCAAAAGAAGTAAAATGCTTCACTTTATAGTCTGGTTGTCCACTTATAAAACTCCCAGTTCATTGCATTTATTCCTCCTCCTCCCTCTTTCACTTTTTTGTGCGGGCGCCTTTAAACTTCTGAAACTAGGTGGCTATAAAACAACCAACCACCCCTGACGGTGGCTTTTTCCTTCCCTTTCTCACCCTCAGAGTCTCTGGAGGGCTATAAGTGCGAGCGCTGCGGCAAGGTGTTCGCCTACAAATACTACCGCGACAAGCACCTGAAGTACACCCGGTGCGTGGACCAAGGGGACAGGAAATTCCCGTGCCAGCTTTGCAAGCGATCTTTTGAGAAAAGGGACCGGCTGAGGATCCACGTCCTGCACGTGCACGAGAAGCACAGGCCTCACAAAGTAAGGGATCGCCAACTGGCGCCGCCGCCTTTCTCTTAGAATCTGGAGGGGGAAAGCCCGCCCTGCCTTGAAGCAGCTGCAGCAGCAGGAAATAAGAGTTTCAAAGAGTGCAGAGTGCCACCCGTCCCCCAAACACGCTTCTCAGGAATGGAAGCAAGCCTCGGGGAATGTGGGGGAATGTGTGCGATGGGGGGAGCATTGCTGGGCAGGGACATCTCAGGCGGTAGATTCAAGATTGCCAAAGGGAATCGTCCTCAATAAGACGATTCAATTAGCCGTGAATCGTGGGCAAGTTGAACGGTCCGTGTATCTTTCTGTGTGTGTGAGTTCTGTGACTTGCTTTTGCGTGATTGTGGTTTCATCCAACGGGCACTTTACTCTCCTGTTTTTAATTTTTAAAAGGTCTTTTGGTCGTTTTCATAAAGGGCTCCGTGCGTGTAGCCTTACTTGGGAGTAAGTCCCATGGATAGCAATGGGATTTGACTTCCGAGTAAACATTGGTTTGTATGACACCGGGCTTAAATGCGGTGTGTCACAAAGGATGCCCTTGAAAGCCTCTGCAGCTGTTACGTGTTGTATTTGTGTGTGTGAATGCGGAGGAGTCTACTGGACTGTGATAGGTTGCTCTCCGTTGGCACTTGCTGATTTCGTTTAAGCTCCGCATAAGTAGGCTGAGGCAGAGACTCAGTGCAGTAGTTATCTATTAAGAGTAAGTTTTCTTTGCGGTCTAGTTAGAACAGTGGTTCTCAAAGCGTGTGGCAGGAGAGGGTGGCGGGAGGATTCAAATACAATCAATATTATATGTTATTATGTGGCTGCATTTTTCCCCCTGGGTGTCCCATCATCATATTATAAAGCAGCTGTGTTCTGAGTTACAAGTCACGCACTGCTAGGAGTTCCTTCTTTTTCTTTTCCAATATATTTCTTACCGATAAAAAAAAATATCGGTGTGGCGCCTGCAAATTTTAGTTCTGAAAGCGTGGCCCAGAGAAAACAGTCTGAGAACCACTGAGTTAGGGAGTGAAGGAAAACCATGGTGACACTTCCGGAAAGGGGTCGTGATTGTGCCCCCTCCTCCCTCTCTTGGGAAAAAAACAAAGCAGAGAGTTCAAGCTACTCGCCTGCTTCACTGCAGTGAGTGATCGCAGCTCCAGGTAACCACAATTGCAAAACGCACCGCCTCTGCTGATTCTCTGCCCTGAAATCTTTTTTCCTCTTGTTTTGTTGCTGTCCCCCCCCTTTTTTTCTTTTTTTAAAACCATGATTACTTGCGGTTTATTGGAGCAAATGTTCGGCCTCAACTCTGCAGCGTGCTTGTCTGAAAGCAGACCCAGTTCATTCAAAGCCCATGAGGTTTGCTTGTGACGGTAGTGATCTTCACACAAAACCCCTAGCAATGAAATCGGGTGGATCGAGTTCCTTAAGGTAATGGTTCTGGATAGTTCACCTATTGTGAAATTTAGAAATGTGGTGTTGCATTTAGTTGCAATTGCACTACACTTTTGGAAACAATTACAAAATGAAAAGGGTATGGGACTTTTAAATATAGATAAGTGTGCTTTCTGTCTCTCCTCTCCCCTCCTATACCCAAGGATTCCACTGCACTGAAATCTCCTGCAGCCTCTCCTCCAGTATCTTCAGTTGGCTGGAATAATTAAAGATGAACTAGGCAAAGGGGAATTCCCATAAGTGCCATATATTAAAGAGCAGCTCCTTATTTGAATTGTATTAGAGCTCCTGGCAGGGGAGGGGAAAGAACTCTCATTTCATAGTGAGAAACTGATCTCACCCACTTTTACTTAGAAGTAACTGACAGTGTATCTGAAGAAGTGTGCATGCACACGAAAGCTCATACCAAGAACTAACTTAGTTGGTCTTTAAGGTGCTACTGGAAGGAAATTTTTTTATTTTGTTTTGAGCACAGCCTTTGTGTATGTATGGAACTATAGCCTGAGGCTGCAATCCTATACTTACCTAGGAGTATGTCTGATTAAATTAACTAGGGCTTACTTCTAAGTAGATAGTCTTAGGAATGTGCTCTGAAAAGGTGTCACTTGACTTGATTGCTATTCCAGACAACAGCTGAGTACTATCTTCCATTTAATAATATACATTCACATCATTATTATCCACTTTACCACCCTTGCTCTTTAGAGTCTATCAACTTCCTTCCCTCCCACCTCATGGCTTTCAAAATTAACCTTTATATCATTACATTTTGTATGTTTTCCAGTTTTAATCACACTCAGTACAAAATAGCTCAAAATGTAAATGAATAAACTTCTCATTACAAGTCTTCAGATAACCCTGCTAGCGATGTTAATTGCTTACAATAATCTTTCAGATATTGAATAAATTCACTCCAGTCCTTTCGGAATACTTGATGGTGCTTGTTTCGGATTTTTCCTGTCAGCTTCGCCAATTCTGCAAAGTCCATCATCTTCATCTGCCACTCTTCTTTCATTGGTACTTCTTGTTGTTTCCATTTTTGAGCTAAAAGAATTTTTGCCACAGTTGTTGCATACATAAACAGTTTTTTTTTTTAAATCTTCCCTTCGTATCTCTTCACCCACTATACCCAATAAAAAGGCTTCTGGTTTTTTAGCAAAAGTATTTTTGAATACTTTCTTTAACTTCAATCTAACAGACTTAGGACAGCTTTATAACATTTTAGTTTTTTTTCTTGATTTGTGCCTCTCTGCCATAAAACCTGCAGAGAACACCCCAGATGTAGAACTTCTCTTGGGTGCTTTGTTCTCCACAAAGGGTGACAGGAATGGGGAGGAGGGAGGAGCTAGCACAATAACTTAGCATCCAACCATGACTTCTGAACTGAGGGCTGTTCACTAACAACCTCATGAACTAGCATTACACCTTCTTCAAGCCCAGCTGGCCATATAAACACAACTTCAACTCAGTTGTCTCATTCCCTTTCCTTGAAATCTGATTAAGCGGGAGGAAAAAGTGAGACATCTTCCTTCAATTTCATCCCTTGTTACAGGGACAGAAAGAGGCTCAGCTTGGTAGCAATTAAGTGGTAGCAATTAAGAAGTCCCAGACAATAAACAATGTTAAAATAGTTTTGTGAAATATTTGCAAACTACAAGTGCACCTCCCCTTACATGCATCCCACTCGGAGACCTCATAATAGGTAGGTAGGTAGATAGATAGATAGATAGATAGATAGATAGATAGATAGATATCTTCTCCTTGTTTGGGGCTGCTGCCCAGAAGTTGCTGCCTCAGCAAGGAAAGGTGGCCTTTGATTGACTAGCGGCTTCTCCTCACCTCCATTGCATGTCCATGAACCCATCCTGGTACCAGTTACATTGGGCGCCCTTCTCTGCCCCTGCCCTCTGTGGCCAGCCAGCCACTGCTGCTGCACACACTGGCCCCCCTCAGATAGGCAGGCTCAGTTCAGGCTAGGCAGCTGCCCCAAATAATGAGTCTCTCCCTCCCTCCCCTTCCTCCCTTCATGCCCTCCTTGTTAAAGTTAGCTGCTCCTCACTTTACACAATTTAACTTATGTGTGCGTGGGCCCAGAACACCTGTATATATGTGTGTGTGTGTGTGTGTGTGTGTGTAATCAGCCTCTGTTTTAACATAGCAATGCTTTGAAAATGCGCGAAACTATATAGTAGGCACCGATACTCCAGTATTGGACAAGACTGCAGGCTTATGCCAGAGTTTTTTTGTGGGGGACGGGGGGGGGGAAGGGGAGAGAATCACACACTCAGGCCTTGTTATCACTGTGCACCCAAGTGCCCACAAATAGATCAGAGCATCTTTATAGGGGAATCTGCAAATCAGTGTGCAGGCTTCAAGCCTACACAGCAAAGGCACGTAGTACAGGCAGGGGCTGTGGCTAGAATAATCTTCTTGGGATGATTCATACATATAAGTTGAAACCTTGTATATTTCTACATTCTACATACATTATTTTTTATATATAAAAAAGCACATTATCAATTATGTTTGCCTCGTCTGTCTTGTCTGTATTCCTATCTAAATCTCTTGTCTTGTTATCTAAATGTGCATACATGTTGCATGCCAGCAAAAATGTCTGTAACTCTTGCTGCAGCCACAAAACTGTCCTATGTGTTCTCTCTTTTCAGTGTTCTATATGTGCCAAAAGTTTCTCTCAGTCTTCCAGTCTAAACAAGCACATGAGAGTACACTCTGGAGAAAGGCCCTATAAATGTGTGTATTGCAACAAGGTGAGGACAACCATGCCCTTTGCAGTTCCCTTGAGGTTGTAGTTGCTTGTAGGATGTTATGTTCTCTTGCATGCTCAGTTTAATCTGTTTTGATTCTGAATTTAACGTTGAGCCCCAACTACGTTAGATGTAATGCAGAAGACACACGGCAGGTCTCCCAACATATGCATTTGTTATTACTGCATCTGGGAAGGCATGGAAATACAATGTTTTCTATTTGCAATTAACTGGAGTCTCAGCCTCCTTAGGTAAATATAAGGCTATCTGAGCCAAGCTTTTATTCCTGGAGTCCCACACCTGAACAGACTGTTATAAAACAGTGGTGTGGTTGATGGAATTTTAGGCTCTGGATTTAACCTTCTTACAGCCCTCTTCCACTTAGATGATAAATAATTAAAGTGGTAAGGCAGCCCTGCTGGTCCCGTCCCCCCCCAGGGGTGGTGGTTTTGCTGAGTGGGACATTGGATTTCTTCCTCAAAGTCCTCCCTTAACAGCAACAAAATATCACCTTTTGATAGTTGCCGTGACTGACTTGTAAGTTGATTTGTCACATGTGTTGCCTGCCTGCCCTTTAGGGGAGCTTGTGGAAATGTATATGGAGCGAGTCCCCTTTTTATTTCTACTACAATCTTGGGAACTAGGCTTGTCTGAGAGATAATGATGACTTGCTCAAGACTATTTACAGAATGCCATAGCTTGGCTGTGATTTGCACATAGTTTCCCACATCCCTCCTTCACTGGCTGTGAACATGTGAGGCTGGGATTTTATCTGCCATATATAAGACCCAGCAAAAGCCCAATTGGTTCTCCTGCTGTAGAAACAAGCATCGTAACTTAATTACAATTTTGTGAGCATGTGATTCCTTTCATCTTGTTTGTCACTTGTAGCTTTTTATGTGAATGCTGTGTATGTGTGTTTGTGTGTAAAAGCTTTTTATGCCACCTGAAATCTAAAATAATCTTGCTTAATTATTAATGTGTCTAGCCCTGTCTTCTTCAGTTTGGGTGTCTATCTGACCTAGGTTTTTTAATTTTATCTCTAGGAACTTGCATCTAACTGTTTCCTTATCCCTTTCTCCTTCCGCTCCACCAACAATTCATTTTGTTCACCATCTCCATAGGCATTCACCGCCTCCAGCATCCTGCGCACCCACATCCGCCAGCATTCAGGAGAGAAGCCTTTTAAATGCAGACATTGTGGCAGAGCATTTGCTTCCCATGCTGCCCATGACAGCCATGTGCGACGCACACATGGTGCTAAAGACAACTGCCGCACCTGTGCTTTGTGTGGCAAGACCTTTTCAGAGGTAGAAGAATTCCGCTTCCATATGAAGTTTCACACAGGCCATTAGCCAGAAAGCTAACCAATAGGATGCAAACCATTTGGACATCTGTGTGGCATTTTCTGTAATGTGTTGGTTTTAATGTAGCACTACCTACCCAATAGAGATAATGAGAGATACAGCTACATACAACTGCTCAGGATGTGATCTTCACCCATTAGTACAGGCGTGAGGAACCTATCCTCATGCTCTGAGGGCCAAAGTGGTGCCACACTATTTTCTACCCTGCTCAAAACACACACACCAATCACTCCCCCATTCTCAGCCCCCACCCTTTCAGCTGATTTGTGCAAAACAGCTGAGCAGTGCTAAGTCATTCATTCCCTTAGGGCAAAATTTCTGCTCGTGCAACAGAACTCTCCCCTCTTGCCTTTGCATGCCCCCCAATCTTTTATGGAGGTTCTCCTAATTCTTGAACAAATTGGGGAGGAGGAGAAGTGGAAAGTTCCATTGTGCAAGCATAAATCGTTGAGTAAATGGAATGAGGCCTTTAGACAACACTCTTAACATTGGAGTGGGGATGAAAACCAGCCATTCCTTGACTGATCCCACTGTAATCAGCTCAGGGAGCAGCAGTTTTCAACCCCATCACAGTGTGTTAGGAAGGGAGGTTTTTCAACACACTTGCACACCTTTCCCAACACATTGCAATGGGAGATGGTCCATCAGTTGATTGGATCCTATAAGAAGTGGTGGTGTGAACATGACCTTCCATTCCCTTTGGCTAAGGGGTGGGGAGAACTTTGTTTTTACCTGCATTGTGAAAGGTGGAAATGAAAACCAGTTTCTCCTGATCACCTGAGGAGAGGGCCTGGTTTCAGGGGAGTGCTAGGGCAAACAACTACTGAGATGGAGATTACCCAGAAGAATCCAGAAAATTTGATCCTGAGATGCCAAAGACATTTTAATAACCAACTATGCCAAATTAAAACACAATGTTTAATTATGGCAAATATTTCTGCACTTCCAATACATTGTATTTGCTGTCAATTTTTTAAAAAAGAGAGAATGTATGTAATTTTTGCTGGCTCATTTCTATGTTTTTGTGCTGCTAGAATTTGTTGAAAGGTTTGTCGATGTGAATGTGTTTCTAGGGGTATTGGGTTGTATTCAGTGGTGTTGCTCAGTGGATGTTAAGCCTTCTGCCAGCGGAACAGGGAAGGAAGCAGTTTTCAGCAATTTCCCCTGCTCTCTACACACACCCCAAATCTTCACTGGAGCAAATGGGGTGGTGGCATGGGGAGGGAGAATTGCTAAAATTACTTCCAACCCTGTTCTATTCTTATTACAGTTACCCACAAAAAGGCTAGTTGTGGTGTTACTAGATGCCAGCCATTCACTCATCTGTTAACTTGCTGCCCCTTACCTGTCTGCTTGGACTCTTGTTGGCTCTATGTCAAGGATGCTCTCCTTTGGGCTCTAAGCTATTGCCCACCTCCCTTCCTGTCCAGTGTGCCAGCCCATTTGTCACCTAGGGCATTCACCAGCTCATTACTGGAGAACAGAGTGGCAACACATCAGCAGGTATATTTCTTTTCAAAATTACACTATTTAATTTTTGAAAATGTGCGCAATTTTCTTTAACAAATCTCAAAATTCATCCCGTGCTTAATACTGAGGCAACACTTTTAAACAATAGCTTATTGGCACTCTTGAAGTGGGGAAGGAAATACAAAGTTTATGAAGTATTGTTCAAACATAATCTACAGCAAATTGTACTTTATATAGGCTTTGCGCATAAAAATAAGAAATATGGGCAGGAATGTTTGTGATTATGGTTTGAGAGTTGCCTTACTCTTTAAATACGGTGTGACTGTGTGTTGCTGTTGGAAGTTAAATGTAATTTTACATTTGGGTATACAAATGTTAGTGACTTGCACTGATCTATTTATTATTGCTGCTCAAAATGATGTCTGTCTTGTTTTGGTGGGTAAAATGAAATCCTGTAAGCATAAAATATACATAAAAATTCTTTACATGAATGTTAAGATTTGTAGAGTATGTGGAAGACTGAATGGCTAGAGTTGTGTTTTAGCTTTGTTTCTTGCCTTTTGCATGTTTGTCTATGTTTTGTGATATTTGAACAGATGTGATGTAAGCTGTAGCATCGAGATTCTTGGGGACCTCAGATGTAATGAACTGCTGTATGTGGTGCAGCCCTTGGAATTTTGATACTGTAGTTAGTTCAGAGCGCAGTTGCTGGGCTGCTGATTGGGACCTGGCATTGGGGGGTCGTAGCTTGCTAGTGCTCAAATGTTTCCAACTGAGCTCAATTTGTACTTTCAACTTCCCCAACATGGTTTGGGGTAAGCTGAAGATAGTTCTGGATCATCTGATAGATGCTTTTCAGTAGATCTGCAAGGATTTCTGACTCCCAATTCATTTGAACATTGGCGCCACTAACAAAATGATCTTCCCCACCTGAATTAGACTGCCAAATAAAGAGAGCTACACAGAAATAATATGAAGACAATGAATAAAGTTCAGTTCTGGTACTGGAAAAAAAAATGCCTAGGCTCAGAATGTACTCAGAGGCACCCTCCCTCTCTTTTTTACTTATAAAGTTTAGTCTGGCTCTTGCTAGTAAATTTTGGGGTTCTACTAAAAACCAAAGTAGTTCCAACAAACCTGAAGTCTGCCCAGTCCTAGTTTAGGACCTATGTACTACTTGTTCTGTCTCCTTTCCAACCAGTCTGTGTGATTACTGAATCTGTCTTGGACATCCCCACATTCCGGCATATAGCCCATCTGTTCAATGTTTTGTTCTGACACTATTCTGTTCTAGTTTTTGTGTGTTGCTTCTGTTCTAATTTTTATGTTTGATTTGTGTTTTTTACTTGTGAAATGTCCTGAATGCTTGATGTAGAAGAGTGGGATAAAAATAAATTTTATTTAAAAACTAATTAGCTACCTAGTCTTTTATTTGCTATCAATAGGCCCAGAGTCATGACATACATTTCCCCTAGAACCAGACTGCAGAAATAACTTGAAAACCCTAAAACACATTGACCAGTTTTGCATCATGAATAATTATGACATTAGTTCAGGACTTAAACAAGTACCCTGGACAGCTCCATGGATCGATCAGGCAGAAACTTTGTAGAAGCAATTTTTATTGTTCTGGCAAGAAGTAACAGCTCTCTAGGTGTTCTTTTGTGTGAGAAGTCTCTTCAGTTAAAGAGGCCTCTTCCAACAATGTTTTGATTTAAGCAGAATTTAAAATAGAAGAATGTGTTCTCTGTTGAAATGAGGAGACTGGGAAGAAAAAAATGACAATCGTAGTCAACTCCCCATGTATAAACTTTAATTAGTGTTTGTACAAGATAGGTGTGTGTTGCATGCATTCTTACTGTTTTGGCTTTAAACTGGCTTAATCTCTAAGGGTCACTGTAAATTACAATTTTAAGAATTTACTATTAGGAAATGCTGCTTGTTCTATTGGAGACAGAATATTCACAACAGGAAAAAGGGTAACTTATGGTAAGCCGATTCCTCTAGTATTTTCCTCAAAGGATTGGGATTCTTTGAATTTAACAGCTTATAGTTAAATTTATCAGTAGGTAATGCAGAAGCACCTGTTTGTCCTTTCACAGTCCAGGGGACTTGCTCCAAGTGTATGTTTTAGATGTTCCTCCTTAAATTAATTTTCTTACCACACTTTCTGACATAAACACATCAACCTTTTAAAAAGGTAGCTTTTGATTCATGCCCATTCAGTACCCATCTTGTACAGTATACTGAAACTAAGGTGTGTATGTATAAGCTCTTGTAAAGTGTGTATATGTGAGGTATATCTAGCTGTATTAGACAAAATGGTTTTCAGTTTTTCTTCTTTGTTCAAGCAGTATCCAAACATAACCCTAAAGCAGAGCTGGGAATTGCATTGGGACAAATGGAAATAAGCAGCTGCAGAAATGGACACAATATATAAGGAAGCAGGAGGGGACCCTGTCTATTTTATTTATTTCATAGAATTTATACTGTTTGATTGTTAAAATACAACAGCCTCAGAGTGGTGATGGCCTCTTTAGCTACATCTTTAAAGGAGGAGTGTTTGTGTGTGCAATTAGTTGAGTTAAACTGGGAGATATCAGAGTTACACTTAATTAATTTTTAAATTTAATAGATTTATATCCCTCCAAACTGGGATTCAAGGTGGCTTATAATATTTAAAAACAGCACAATAAATAAAGTAATAAAACAAACTAGTTGCAAACAATAATTAAAATACCTCAAAACACATTTAAAATCAGTTTGCCCTAACAGCAGCCCAGTGAACAGCATTGTCTACACCTTAATTATCAAACTCCTGTCTAAGAAAGATTCCATAAAGGGCCCGTTTACCACTTCCTCCATAATTCAAAGAACATTCTATGGTAAAGTCAGGAGGGGACCAAAAATTAAGTGTAATAATAATGGCTGAGTCTTTGGTTAGCTCAGATGTCTGTTCTCACTTTTCTGCTTTCATTTTTAGTGGGAATGTTAGTGCACAAGTATCCTTGCAGCTTATTCCCCCCCCCCCAACAGATGTTGTTGGTCAGTCACCCATTAGTGTACAGTTCAGCACTGACTCAGAGGTAGCTCAAATCTGAGACCACTCTTTTTTTTTTTTTTTTTTTTGCCAGATTGCAAATATTAGATGCTCCAAAGGCCAAGAGGAGAATAGATTGTAACAAAATGCTGGATAATACACATTTATCATTGATTTATCTCTGGAAAACCTGAATGTAGGCATATTTCCACATCATTCTCAATTTGAGGTGTTGAATATCTTTCTTCGATCTGTTGATCCATTGAAGAAAAGTACTGCACATGTTCTAGGAGAAAGTCATCACAGTGAAACTATTCCAAATATCATCATCATTATTATACAAATTTATAGACTACTTCCTGGTATATAAAGACCACTGAAGCAGTTTACAGGTAAAAACAAAACAAAACTCTTTAAGAATAATAAAATCAATTCAACAAGCTTTATAAAGAAATAACACCATTCAAAAACCATGAAACATGTCATCAGATATAAGATTGATATCCTATAAATGGTTGGATTACACAGCAAGGGAAGCTTCCTAAACAAACCTGTAGGGAAAAAAACTTATTTTCACTGTTTTGCATTCTACCCACAAGAGTATTTTAAATGTAAAACAAGAAGTGATCTAAGCACAAGCAGCAGAGGCTTCTGGCAATCTCAGATGTTTTGTTGGGATCTTAAACAGGAATGGGATGGGGATTGTCTCCCTGAAACATGAATGACAATAGAGCTGCTAAAACAGTAATATGGCCCTTAAAGCTCAGGCTGGCCACTTGCAGCACAACAAAAGCCATCCCAGTGACATCTGCTGCCCTTTAGCTGAGTCCAGCATGACACCAAATGTTCAGATGTTTTCATCCTCTTTCCCTGCCCCCCCCCCCCCCGCCAATAGCTCTTGTTCTACTGTACTAAATGGGGTGGGGTGGAGAAGAGAATAAAAGGAGGAGAGTTGCTTCTCCCCATGGAATGGCAGAAAGCAGCCAAGAGATTAGTGAGCTACAGATAACGCAGCAAGCAAATATTGATTAAACCAAACTGTTCATTAAACCAGGAAAATCATTCTACCCAGTGTGCCTCCCAACTCTGGTGTTGGAAGAGACCAGTATTCTCAGATGGTGGATTCTGAAGGGTTGGTTGGACGTAATGAGAAGAGTCATTCTCTTCCTTACCCCCATTTATGGGGCTGTTTGAGGAAATACTAATTTGAATGAGGCACAAGAAGGTGCAGACATTTCCATGAATGCAGCAAATGGAGAAAAAAGTGTGGTCTAAACTGTAGGACTATGTGACACAGTCTCTGCATAGCCCTCCTAGTCTCCAGGGTTACCGTGTGTCTCCTTTTGAAGGGCTGTAGCAAACCTGCCTCATGTTACATAAAAAAGATACCAACTTTAGAGGGCAGTCCTGTGTTTGAAAGCCCCTGAGAGGTCCAGCCCAAGGTTTGAAGATAAAACACAGATGGGCCACTTATGGTTCTTTCATCAGCTGGGCAACAGACTGAGCAGGCATGCAAGTCACCAGGTTATGGTCTTCTCCACTATGGCAGGATGTACTGCGTTTCTGTTGAAATTATAATAAATTATTCCTGAATTTGCACCTATGCACTTATTTAGAAGATTTATAAATGGGTTAATCAAATAAATTAACATATGCAAATCTATCTTTTATTATTACAATTAGTTAGATCCTGCCTTTCATTATGTAAACTCTACCAAGGGAGATTATAAGTAACATTCAGTTACATAGTTTGTAAGCATAATAAACAATATTAACCTCTTAAAAACTCATTGGAATCATTCCCACAGGACAGTTGGTGGAAGATCACCCTGTGGGAAGGAGAGTGCAGCTGGACCAGTCCCTGAGAGGTGGTCTTCACCTCCAGCCCTCTCTTTCAGAATTCTTCCCACAGGGCAGTTTTTGTCCTCTTTTTGGTGACGCATCTCTCTGTGTGTATGTCTTTTGGTGATGCATAAGTGGCCACCTTGCAGTTTACGCTAACTCATAGAAAGCTGCCTTAGACTGAGTTGGACCATTAGTCTCTACACTGACTGCTGGCCATTGCTCTTTCTTAAAGGGGTCTTTCCCAGTCCTACCTGCAGATGCCAGGAATTGAACCTGCAACCTCCTTCATGCAAAGCATTAGAAAAGAAAAGGAAGGACAACCCACAGGCTGCTATTGATGCCTGGTGAGCCCAAGGCTTTCACATTAGGAGCACTATGCTCCAAGCATAACACTGAACTGCAAGGTAGCAATGGAGAAGTTTGGAGGTGAATTTTTATTTTTTTAGAATAAATGACTGATAAGTGACTGATGGTCACTGTATCTACAATGTACACCGATGGTGGCTTTTTTTTTTTACTGTTGATATTAGTATTCTTTGTGTATCAGTTTTTTTTCTCTTTTTCCTTTCCTTTAATCCCCCCATGTTTTTTCCTTTCTCTCCTTTTCCTTGTTAAATTTGCTAAAAAAAAATTAAAATCAACTACTAATGCAAGTAGTACAATGGCAAATATAAATCCCACTTACTAGGCACAGCTATTTCCCCTTAGTATGGACCCTTCTCACAGTCCATTATTCTGAAAAATGATTCCTTGGTGGCTGTTTTTAAGTTGCAAGTTCCTGCTCTGCTGGCATAAAGCTGAAAGCCAGGTTCTTAGCAGTCTCCTTGCCAGAAAGCCAATACAGTACAATGGCTAGAGTTTTACTTTGGAGTAGGTGGCTCCATTTCTATTGCCTGCTTAGCTATGGAGCTCTCCTTGTGCAGGGATGGAGTTTGGCCTTTCAGCAGCACCCTGTGTGAGGCAATAATCTGGCGCCCCACCGCTTCTTGCCTTTTGTTCTGCTCAAATCACTATGTCATAGTAGCAATGCCCTGCGGCGCCCCCTAGGCTCAGCGATGAGTGCAGAGGTACTGGTTGCACTGCCCTAAATCTGCCTCTGCCTTGTGCAAGTCATTCTTTGTGTCTCTTATTAACTTGAGTGGGGTTATGAGGACGAAATGCCCTGTGCTGCTTGGAGGAAGAGCAGGATTTCATATGTAGCAGGCAAACATCTCCCAGGTACTATGCATATGTGTCACTAAGGCTGTGTTCTAGTCTCTTATTACACTTTAGCATTGAATATAAAAGCTCCCCAGCAGCTTGGGATTGCACCACATGGAAGTGACTCCCCCACACACTGTGTTTGTGAAGGGGGCTTTAGCTTGGTGCTGATGGAGCTGCTCAACTTGAATCTGGAAGATCTAAGTTTGAGTCGCACCATAGCCATGGCTCCATCACTTTGCTAAGTCTCCTATCCCTGACTGTTAAGTGGGGATAATAAGTGGCCTACCCTGTGTGACAGCAAAGCAGCTAATCAAAAGTGATAGCAAAGGTATAGCCAGAAGCAGCAACCTCAAAAGATCATGGGCTAAGATTAAAATTAAGTAACAAGACACAGGATAATTTCCCCAACTATTTCAGATTATGTCTCTTGAACTGGAATCGGCCCAGATGCATTCTAAAAACCCTTCTAAAATCCATGTTACATGACGAGTCCCCAGTAGCTCCTTGGACTTAAGGCCATTCCCCTCCACTGCCCCCAGGGTTCAAGGGGAAAATACAGTGGGGTTTTATAGGTGTCTGGCCTTTGTGCCATCTATCCAATCCTGGGGCAGGCTGCTGCTGGCGCTCCCTCGAGGAGCTTCACTTTTCAACGTGTTTGACCCACAGACTCTCTCTAAGTGGCTACCTGTCAGTTTCCATTTCAGCCTTACCTTACTGTTTACATGAGTGCTGACCACTGCCTGACATATTACCTGTATTGATTCTCTAATAGCTGTCAAGGTGGAGAGAGAGAGACTATTCTAAGACAGGGCTTGGAGCTCTTAGCCGAGTAGGATCATAAACGCCTCCCATTAAAGGGTCCATTCAATAACAATCTTTACCAAAGTAAATGGACATCAGTGGGCTCCCCAGCAGGCTGCCTAATGCAAAGGCCATTATAAAGCACCGAGGCAGAGCTGGAGGAAGGTTATGGCTGTGGTATCAGTTTCAGCAATGTTTTTTCAAGTGATTCCTTTAATGAAAAGCACGTTCTTTTTTATCTCAGGGCCGTAATAGAGTTGCTCAGAGTTGTCCTGTGTACCTAAAGCCATATCCGCTAAGAAAAAATAATCAAGTTGTTTTAGCCAGAGTTTACTTGCAGCTAACAGTAACAAGGCAGGTGCATATATGTCTCCTGGAAAAAACAACAACAACACGCAACCTTAAAATAATCATTTTTCTGGTGGTCAGAAATGATGCAAGTACAATGCCCTATACAAATATTAATAAAATGATCCCATTCTCATTGCAGTGATGGGAAGCAATACTAAGTCATCTCAACTATCAGATTCTGGATTAGTAACACACCCATTTAACTTTATATATTTTTTTATTATCCAAGCCGTGCAGGCTAGACATTATATCTCTATCTATATATGGCATCTTTTCTAAAAATTAAAATTCAATTTTCAGGATGTCGGTGGGAACTACCAGATTTAATGTAAGACTATGGAGTTCAGTGTCACACACTATGTTGAATGTTCCATCTGCCAAACGTATCAGCTTGCCAGATGAAATGATCCACCTTTCCTCCCCCACTTTTATAGGGGTTCTCTCAAACCCCCAAGCCAATTTTTGGGTGTGTGCAGGAGGAGGAGGAAAGATCCATTGCACAAGTGGAGGCCCTTGCACAGGACTTCTGCTGATCACGTTTATTAGGCACTGCCCGCCCACCATGTTTAGAAATGTATTGTGCACAAACAGATTCCTGGACCTCCAGATTCCTGGACAACTGAAGGCAGCCCTGTTTAGGGAAGTTTTTGATGTTTTATGCTGTACTGTTTTTAATATTCGGCTGGAAGCCGCCCAGAGTGGCTGGGGAAACCCAGCCAGATGGGCGGGGTATAAATAATAAATTATTATTATATTGTATTATTATTATTATCATCACATGTGTGTCTCTAAATGCTGTAAAATCTAAACTGAGTGCCAAACTAGGCACAACACTTTTGGGAGCCACATCAGAGGGGTTTTTGGGTTGGGGGTGGGGATATTAATAGGCATAGGGGGTTATTGTTGATCAAGACTGCCTTCTATGGCCCTGAGAAAAATCATCCCCAGCCTCAATGCCTACTCTTACTCCAGAAGGGTAACTCCCAGGATTACCAATGGAGGCTAATAACAGGCACCAGAGGATAATCATTACTGGGTTCCAGTGCTGAGAAAAGGTTAAACCTATCTCTGTGTAGTTATTCTCCACCCTGCCCCACCCGTGCGATCTTATCCTTCCTTTTCTTTCCAGCTGATGTGCTTTCCAGTGACATGATCAGCATTAGGCCTTGTTTGGCTTTGAGGTTCTCTTTGTTCCAGCAGATCTCCTTTGAGGACAGCCATGGACAATTTGCGTTGTGGACAATGACCTTGACTGGAGCAAATGAAAGCCGCAAGGCTCTGTTGTGTAGTATCTGAGCTCATTTTGGTAGTTAGGAACCCAGCACCCACCCAGACACGACATCTGCTGTACTGGAGGGCGTTTGGGTGGGGTGGAGATGTCTCTCCACTCACCTCTGCTGATGCAGAACAGCTGTGCCCACCTAAACTATGAATTGACAGTAGCTAACCCCCCCCCCCGCCCGGGGTGTTTTCAGGGTTGGGAGTGGGAAGGGAGGAGGTGGAGCTTGGCTGGCTAAGGACAGTCTGGATTCAAATATGGTTCAGCTTCTGGCAAGTTGCCACTCAGGGCATGATCTGGCCCCCACTGCTGCATGAGTCAGGAGTTGGTGCAGCAAAGATTTTGAGGGCTCCTTTCCCCTGCCAATCATCCACCTTGGCCAGCATGAGTGGCAGCGCTCTGCATATGCCTATGGCTCTGCTGCTCCATTAAGCCCCAGTGCTGCCTGCCAGAAGTTTGGCTTGCTCTATGTACCACAACCATAACAGTCTAGCCCACAGGTCAGCAAACTTTTTCAGCAGGGTGCCAGTCCACTGTCCCTCAGACCTTGTGGGGGGGGGGCCCGGACTATATTTTGAAGGGGGGGGGAATGAACGAATAATAATGAGCGAATTCCTATGCCCCACAAATAACCAAGAGATGCATTTTAAATACTCATGTAAAAACATGCTGATTCCCATACCATCTGCGGGGCGGATTGAGAAGGCGATTGGGCTGGATCTGGCCCCCGGGCCTTAGTTTGCCTACCCATGGTCTAGCCAATCCAAAGCACAAGGGAGGGAAGAATTATGGAGTTATTAAAGCAAAGCGAAGTTTCTTGGAATTTGAATAGGCTGGTGCTTCAGTGGTCACAGCCAAAGTATCTGATTGTGTCCTGGCCCAATAGCAAAAACAACAGCATTGGATGGAGCTGTGAATTAAAAAGTGAGTGCAGTCTTGTTGCCTTGACGTTTCACTTTTACTGTTTGCTGCAGAGTGGGAAACAGGTGCTTTAGTGCCTTCGCTTTATTTACATACCAGGCTTGAAAGGCTGCAGAGCAGATGACTTTACAGCAATGGCAGATGGTGAGCATCCTTTTTTGGGGGGGTCTGCTGATTAGGGCAGTCTTCTTCTTGATCACCAAGGAGTTGTGGCTTAAAGTGAATCCCCCTTGAAAGCTGTTGCCTGACATGGACTAAGCTTCTATTGCTGTCTTTGTGAAATAGTGTCCATGCTATAGCGAAATGTTGAATGGAAGGGTCTCCCTGAATTACAGTATTCCTGTCTTGTAGGGCTGATTGCAAGAACAGAGTAAAATAATTGGTGGTCTATAAGGAAGACTCATTAATGCATTAGTTTAACATATTAGTATTGATCACACAAAGACTTTCAGCTGTAGTTTCAGAGATTTCTACAAGGAGACAAGACAAAGGTCAATGGGTAAATAGCGCTAAACTTGAGGTCAAAGGCGAATGTGTACAGTCATTAAAAACAAATCACAGCAGATTAAATGACGGATTAAATCGGTGGGATATGACAATTCTCCTGAAATAGTTTCAAGTCAACATGGCCAATAACAAAGTGAGTCCTGTATTCCACTCTGTTCTTTCAACCTGATTTTAATTGCTGGTGGAATAAATTTATTATTCCTCTCAAATTCAAACTTGGCAGCTTTCTTCTTTAAGAAGTAGTGCAGGAAAGGATCTGGCCTGTTTTTGAATTGTACAGTGAAACAACTCAAATGCTTGTGGTGATGGGATTACTTTCTTCTCTGCCAATCTTTTATGTGACTTATAAGGATAATTGAATGAATACTAACAATGTGATAAGTAGGTAAGAGAGACTGAGAGAATATATCTCCAGGAATTTCACATTATAAACCCAAACAAAAAACTTCAACAAATCTTATTTTTGTCCTGTGTATGTAGATTTTAAAAATGCAAATACTTCATCTAGCTCAAGGCAATCTTCATGGGATTAAACTAGGGTTGCCACAGCATTATTTTCCTGAATGAGGCTCTATGCATTTCACAGCTGCATGGCAGACAAAAATCCAACAGGGAGCCTCTTTTCCTATTGCTAAATGTCAATGCTAGAAATGCTGCTCTTGCTGAACTTTGTCATGCAGATGTTAATGCATAGGGCTTTTACTGGAGGGTGGGGGGTGGCGGCGGTGAGGTTGTAACCTTAGATTAAGCAAATGATTTAAGAAAATTTATCTTAAAGTCAACATTTTCCAGAATCCTTTGAAATGTATTTGGACCCTTCTGATTTCCTGAATCTAGGAGAAGATCCTGCCAAAGTAGATACTGTTAGTTTCAATATAGAAGAGCAAACTTGTTTATTTTCTTCTCAGAGCAGTTTTCCTTCTGTGAAATGGGTTTGGTTTGTTGTTGCTCTTTGTGAGGTTTGGTATTTGGGGCTCAGCCTCAATCTTTGTCTTGAACTCAGTTTCTTTGGAAGTTATTTGACTATTGTGACAAGGAAGGTCCCCTTGGCAGCCATTATGGCTGCCCATTTTATGGTGTTCACAGCACTTACATTTCCAGATGTGGCCCAGGGCTCTAAAAGGCTGATGACCCCTGAATTAGTTTGTGGCTAATAAAGGCAGCCATGAAGGTCACTGGCTGACTTCGAGCCAGTCATCCCAGCTGTAACTTTCTCTGTTCCTCCTACCTGTCTTGATTGGCTACAACTTCTATCCTCAAAATCTTGTCAAGTCTTTAAGGCAGGGATGGAAAACTTGTGGCCTTCCAGATGTTGTTGGATTCCAGTTCCCATCCTTCCTGACCATTGCTCATGCTGTCTGGGGGTGTGTGTGTGTGAGTTGGAGTCTAACAGTGTTTGGATGACCACATGTTTTCCCTATCCCTGTTTTGTTTTGTTTTTAAATCCCAATCTAGAATATTTATGGAACAGATCATTTTAGTTATAGAACTTTTGTTTCCTGATGTTTTGCAATATGATTCACACAGATAAGGAAATTGTTATTTCTTTTCTTAACATCTTGGCCACAACTGAGGATACTTCTGTCAAGCTTTAATCTCATTGATTTCAGTGAGATTTAAATGTGTGGGATTTAAGTGTTTGAATATGTACATTTTTAAAAGAGAATGTTTATTTCCTTTCCTTTAGATGCATTTTACCTGAGGCCATTGCACTACTTTTTTGACCAGTTATCTTGGATTGATGCATTACTGTGAAATTCCTATAAGGGAATCTGGTGTCACAACAATATAAGTTCACATCAAATGCCAACAAAATGTCATAAAACTGAAGAACCATATTGGTTTTTGATGGTGTTTGAGTTTCTGAAACAGCAGGACAGAACTAGGCTAACCCTCAAAATCCCATGGGCATGGGAGGTGATAGGGGCTTGATGTTTTGTGCTGACTAGGACTGATGAGTGTTGTCATCCAAAACATCTGAAGGACACCAGGTTGGCAAAGGTTCTTATAGCCCAGTTTTGGCCATGCAGTAAAGGTCTGGCAGGGGAGTGCTTGTTTGATTGACAATGGGGTGATAAACTGCACCCCGTCCCTTCTGATGGGCAAACCCAAGGGGCTAAGTGGTTTAGACCACAGCACACCCGCGTCCCCCATTGCTCTGTCCCATCTTCTGCCAACCTAGCAGTTCGAAAGCATACCAGTGCAAGTAGATAAATAGTGTCCCGTTGCGCCAGAAGCAGTTTAGTCATGCTGGCCACATGACCCGGAAAGCTGTCTGTGGATAAATGCAGGCTTCCTTGGCCTGAAAGCGAGATGAGCATAGCACCCCATAGTCACCTTTGGCTGAATGCAACCATCCATGGGTCCTTTACCTTGACCTTATCAATAAATGTCACTCAGAATTAACCAAGCTGGTAGGAGTACTGCATCTTTTTTCAGCTGATCGTTGCCTGGAAGAGGGAGCACTACATTTTCCTGATAATCATGACAATGACTGTGATCAGGGTTGGCTCCTGGAAGATGAGTGGAGCAAAGGGCAAAGGATGCCACTTCCCTCCCCACCTGCAGTGATATTATCTCCAACTTCAGGAGTTTAACTTTCCTTGACAAATCTACCCTCTTTGACCCTAATCCATTCTGGGTAGAAGAATTGATATGCAAATGCATCTTAATGGTTCTCTATTCTTGCATTGGTAGGCAGACTTGGCAGAAAGCCTAATGCAGGCAGGGTTTTAATCCTGAAGTCTTAAGAATGTTTACTTTAGAAGTAAGATTGGTTGATTTCAATTGGATTTATTATCTAGTAAGTATGCTATGGGGCTAAAGTCGATACACACACAGTTAGGGGGAAAGACTGTACTGGAAATCTAGCAGAAATGAATGAGGAGGATTCCCATTCACCATCCATTACTTGGTTTTGGCTAGGTTCTTACAGATACATCACAATATTTGCTTCAATTTGTAGATTTCTCTTCCTCCTGCAAGCTCCATGTGATATATCTGTAGTACTTGCTGGATTATTTATCTCTGTTTTCATTGGTGGGCACTCCTTTTTTGTCTGCTTCTGAATCGTGCTGGTATTGTTAACTTAAAATCCTCTTTTACTGGGCAGCTCTCTGGAATTCATCTTGGTGTTAGCTTCCAAGAATACAGATGTCCTTGGCCAGTTTTCATCAATAACCTGGTGCAAATCTCCTTCTGCATTCCTGCAATGTCTGTAAGACAAAAAAAGGGGGAGAGAGATGGGAAGAACATTTGCTGTTCTTTATACTGAATGCTTCTTACTAGAAATTGATTTCTTGATTTGGTTAATGCCTTTTAGCATAAATGCCCCCATTAAATTTCAGATTTGAAGAAGTAGCAACAAATCTGATTGACATCTTCAAGTATGTCTGTGTGCTGTATCTGTGCCTTTTCCAGCTATGATATTGAACATGTTTCATTTTTAAGAGGGATGACCTTGAGTTGTCATTGTCTTAGAAAACTCACACTGGTTAGGAAGCTTCCATTAATGTCCTCAAGTGAAAGCTACAGCCAAGTTCCCATGGGGTATGTGAGGGATAAAGGAATTTTACTGTCCTCTGGACACAAAAATCCATTTGTTAAAACATATGCTAAGTGTAATGGAAAATAGCATGCAGTTATTGAATTCCTTTGTGGGGTGAAATAGTCCGTATAGGATAGCTTTGCTTTCATACTTATCTGTTTGATTCTCCGGTTCCATGGATTTTGAGGGCAGCCTTTATTATTAAAGAAATGACTTAATTGGAATATAAAAGATAGCTAGCAGAAAGCAAGGATCAGTTTGTAAAGCAAAGTGGTACATTGGGTTTGATTCACATTGAAGTGTTTTCTGATGTTCTCAGCATCTCTACTTTCCCCTCTGTTGTATCTTAGAAGAATTTATAATAGACCCAATTTTTGTAATACCACACTCTCCATGGCAGTCATTTCAGACCCTCCAAGAGTCCCTATTTTACAAGGGCATCCCTGATTTAGAGAAGACATCTCAGTTTCTGATTTGATCCCAGAATGTCCCGCTTTTCCTTAAAGGTAAAGGGACCCCTGACCATTAGGTCCAGTCGTGGCTGACTCTGGGGTTGCGGCGCTCATCTCGCTTTATTGGCCGAGGGAGCCGGCCTACAGCTTCCGGGTCATGTGGCCAGCATGACTAAGCCACTTCTGGCGAACCAGAGCAGCGCATGGAAACGCCGTTTACCTTCCTGCCAGAGCGATACCTATTTATCTACTTGCACTTTGATGTGCTTTCGAACTGCTAGGTTGGCAGGAGCAGGGTCCGAGCAACGGGAGCTCACCCCGTCGTGGGGATTCGAATCGCGACCTTCTGATCAGCAAGTCCTAGGCTCTGTGGTTTAACCCACAGCGCCACCCGCGTCCCTTAGACGTCCCTATTTTCATTGGAGAAATGTTGGTGGGTATGGAGTTATCCGACCCCCAAGCTGTCTGAAGGCAATCTTGTATAGGGAAGTTTTTAAAAATGTTTAATGTTTTATTATGTTTTGATATATGTTGGAAGTTGCCCACAGTAGCTTGGGCAACCCAGTAAGATGTGTGGGGTATAAATAGTAAAATTATCATTATGGAGTGGGATGTCCCTATTTTCATGGGATAAATGTTGGAGAGTATGCCATTTATGTGACTCATGCCCCCAGCATTCCTCCAAAATGTGCCCACTGGTCCAAAAGGTTGGTGACTAACCCCTGCCTTTAAACACTAAGACTGTAATCCTATACACAGTTAATTGGGAGCAAGGCCTATTGAACCCTATGCACTTTCTGAGTAGACATGTCCAGGCCTACATTGTCAGGCTGTAATCCTGCTACTTATGTGGGAGTAAGCTCACTGAGGGCTGCTTGCTTGGTGTTGACTCATGACAGGGCCTTCTCAGGGGTGGTTCCATTTTTGTGGAATTCCGTCCTGGTGAGGTGCATCTGTCTCCCCCATTATTGGCTTTCAGGAAGGATTTTAAAGCATTCCTGTTTACCCAGACATTTTGATGGCTGAAAGATACTGTTCCTGGCAACCCTGAAACCATTGGTCAAGAGAAAGTTATTTTTTAAAGTGTTTTAGGGTGTTGTCTGTGAGATTGTTTTAATGATGTGTTTGCTGCCCTGGGCTCCTTTGGAAAGAAGGGCAGGATAGAAATGGAATGAATGAATGAATGAATGAATGAATGAATGAACCTGTTAGCAATAAGATTACCAAAAAAACCTCACTGCCTGGCCAAAAAGAGTGAGTTTGACCAGTATAACTAGATTACTGAATTGGCCAGCTGCTGACCCAGCAATCATTCACCAGCACCATTCAGTGGTATAATAGGTCTGATGAGTCAAGTGAAGTGGGGCAGAGAAACAGCTTGTGCTTTGAGAGCATGGGCAATAGACCCATACCATAAGAGCACTAATCCTTTTTTTTGTTATTATACCGATGTACTGGGGAGGAGAAGGGCATAACTAGACTGGGTGCAGATGAACCCTTTTCTGTCTCTTTCACCTGAGACCAGATGATCCAAAACTTTTAGGTCTTTTTAATATATACAGTGGTACCTCGGCTTAAGAACTTAATTCATTCCGGAGGTCCGTTCTTAACCTGAAACTGTTCTTAACCTGAAGCACCACTTTAGCTAATGGGGCCTCCCGCTGCTGCCGCACCGCCGGAGCACGATTTCTATTCTCATCCTGAAGCAAAGTTCTTAACCCGAGGTACTATTTCTGGGTTAGCGGAGTCTGTAACCTGAAGTGTACGTAACCTGAAGCGTATGTAACCTGAAGTGTATGTAACCCAAGGTACCACTGTATAAGCAATGCCATCAGAGCTGATCCTGGGGGCAGAAGTTCAGGGCCCCACTCAGCTGAATGTGCAGCAGAGATGGCTTACCACGTTTTAAAGTAAGTGAAGTAACAAACATTCCCGTCTGAAGTGTCCGGTTGGGGCAGGCTCTGCAGTAAACTAAGATTCCTTCAGCCCGATAGGTTTTGATTACAGTCTTCATCAGGAACACACACACACACACACACACACACACACACACTCACTTTTCACAAAGTAAGCTCACTGGATCAATAAAAGTTGAGTGGGGAAAACATCTGTAAAACCTTTTTATCTAACTGCAGTGCTGCATATAATAACTCTACAACCCAGGATGTGATATTGTTGCACCACCCAATCTTTGTGCAGTTCAAGATTTCAGGGGTTCCAGGTACTTACCAAAGCCAGAGGCAGATTTAGGGTAGCACGACTGGTTCTCCTGGACTGTAGAGCTGAGGAGGGGTACTACAGTGCTCTGGAAATATGACATAGTGCATGCGCAGAAGGCAAGAGGTGGTGGTAGGGAACAAAATTTGGCCTCACACTGAAATTTGAAAGACCACAAGTCTGTCCCTGCTCAGGGTTTGGTTTGCTCAGAACGAGGGACAGCAGAGACTGTGGTGTCTTAATGATAGATGGTTTATTTACACAAACATACAAGCTTATGACGGAGGGGCTCACAGCATTAATGTCCATCTCTTTTCCCTCCATTATTTTACCTGTACAGATTAGGAAAAGTTCACCGCTTTGAATTAAAGTAGATAATGTTGGTAGCTAATGACAACCACAAGCCTTCTAACCTGATTTTCTAATTTACGTATTTTGTCTTTAGCTCCAGTACAGCTGTTGGGATCTAATGGCTAACCTGCGTTCACAGAAGTGTCAAGGGGCAGAAATATGCAATATTTACTCACCAAAACAAGCTTTTCTCCAAACATGCACCTCCTCAGTTTTTTTATGAGTCTATCAAGTGCTTATAAGTTGGACTGCATACTACAATAGACTATCTTCTATTTAAGCACTCCTGGGGAAAATGGAAATAAAATAAAAGTAAATGAGAAAGCAACATTTGAAGCTCCATATATTGAAATAAAAGTACTATCCTTAGTTTGCCCTTGTACTGCTAAGCATCGGTGCTTTATTGATTGGAATTAGGAAGTTAATAAGCTTCTGGCTAATTAATCAGATGGGTAGGGACTGGAACTGCATTGCAAGGCTTAATCAAGTCATCAAAACTCTCAAGCCATGGAGAAGGTAATTAAAGAAAAAGGATGCCAGTTATATAGTAACAGGAGTCTAGGAAAGGACAAGAGCAAGATAGAGAAGCTCCATTTTCTTTTGTACACTTTTCTGGAATAAATCAGCCCAATGACCAAGGTACAGTTCCAGCTTCCTATCGGCAAATGATGCTGGACAAATGTATAAATCAGTACACAGAAGTCATTTAGTCCAGCTTATTGAATTGACAATGAAGTGATGTTTATTTGAAATAGATTTATTTTGGCGCTATTGGGTCCTTCAGCAGAAGCTACTTCTGCTTGTGCCTGTTTACCCCAAGGCAATTTGATTTACTGATCTTGGGCTTACAAACCTAATCAAGAAAGTTTATTTGTTAAGACAATAGATCGATTAGCACACTGGGACAATGTTATAGTTTACTGCAAGACTCATGCCATGGAATTCAATACAGGAAAATAAATATAAAGTTTTCTGTTTCACCTCACCCCACTGAAAGTAAATAGAAAGGCATCAGACATCTTTTGCAGTTTCATTAGGAGACAAGTTTATAGTCCCTGAGGTTGTATTTCGCAACTAATTGCTGTGATTTTTACGACCACACTGGCTGGTTGTTAGCAAAGAGGACTACATGGAAGACAGTCTAATAATTCAAAACACGTCTAATATATTTCCAAAAAAGGGTGTTGATAACAGATTCAGTTAATATTAAGGGAAGCTATGTTGTACACATGTTCTTTGCAATGATATGAAAAATCTGCCCTTCACTACTTAAGGTAGCTGGGTTTTTTTACAATTAATGGCAAAAGAGGATCATTTTTTATGTCATACAAATTTAAGAACAATATACACCATGCTTCTCTGTGAGTTAGTTCAAGCTCTGTCTTATTTTTCTCTCAGTTAATATTCATTTCTCCTTAGAATGAGATATGCATTTTGACGTAATCTATAAGCACAGTTTGATCTATTAAGAAAAAACAGTGCTCATCCAATGTAGACACAACATTGCAGTTGTCAGGGTAGTTTAACTAACCATCAACCCCCTTTCCTTGGGAACTCTGGGAATTGTAGCTTAGGGGTTTCATCGCAGAGAAAAGTAGATGGGGATAATTCTGTCACTCCCTGCCCTGGCCCTCTTAGTCTGAAGTCATATACCAGAGAGAACTAGGTGGGACATATGAGGAGATTTACAGATAGTTTTATTCAAGCGAGGACAAAATCCCTTCACAGTTTTTTCTGGCACTGTCTATGAAATGGGAATGGTCTGCCTTCTGTACAGCAGCATGTGACATGCTAATCTCTTCTGTTAATTTATCCACTTCAGTACTGTAGGCATTGTGCCCTAGCAATGAAGGTGTTGTGCCAAAAAGTAAATTGCAACACTAGCAGAGGTCAGCAGGAGTCGCGGAGTTGCATGTGCTAATCTGTCCCCGTCCCATTCAATGTGAAGGTCTGAAGGGGAGTTCTAAGCATGCTCAGTTAAATGTACTGAAGACACCTCTCTGAAGTTGTGAGCTGCATGTACCTAAATGCGTAACTTTGGTGTGATATAGTTTATTTACAAATTGTATTTTGGTTCAAAGGCCCCCAAGGTGATAAACAGCATTAATATACTATATTGCAGAATGAATATACAGTAGAAATATAATATATACAATAGATCAATGAAAACATTAAAAGGCAGTGTGAAAATTCAGTCAAGTATGCAGAGTTTTATATACTGTACTTTTGTTATATATGAAACTGCAAAAATAAAGGTTATTGAAAACAAAAACCAGTATTAGGGGTTCAGTGATGCTAGAAGGGGCACTTAGTTGCAAAAACCAGTCAAGCAGAGCCTTGAGCTTAAAGTGAGTTACGCTGCTTACGTGTTCTTGTGGAGTCTTGCTAGGATTTCACTAAGTTTTATGTTTAAATCCAGCTGTAGTATAAGAAAATACACAGCAGACTCAGATGGTCCAGCTGAATAATGAAAGAAATATGATTGTGTTTTCCTACAAAAGGAGAGGAATAGGGTACTTGACAAGACTCCTACTGAGGACACTAGAAAACTCAGGGTTCTCCATAAGCAGTGACACAAGCCCTGTTCAAGTGTTTGGTGTGAAGAGGTAATTGCAACACATTTAGGGGGTGTGGGGTTGTTCATACTGGCCCATTCCCAATACACTTGCACCTTATTCTCCCCTAGTCTTCCTGCACTGGGTGGAAGGGTCTGAAGGGGGCTTCTAGGCATGTTTCTGGGCCAGCTCTGCTGGACTGATCATAGCCTGGCCTTCAGCAGAACAGAACTGGGGACAAAAATAAGAAGAAATTTCCCTAGCATTAGTGCTAACTTCCCCCCAGACATTTGTGTTGCAGAAGGGCTGGTTCCCCAAATATGAAAATGTAGATTTCAGAGCATGTGTCCCGGCAAGCATGAGAACATGAGAAGAGCCCTGCTGGATCAGACCCAAGCCCATCTGGTCAAGCATCCTGTTCTCATGCAGGCCAACCAGCTGTTAAGGGGAGCCTGCAAACGGGACCTGGTATGGTAACAGTGTGTAATGTTAGGAAAGTCACACACTGTAATAATAATTAATAATAATAATAATAATAATAATAATAATAATAATAATAATAATTTATTTATACCCCGCCCATCTGGCTGGGTTTCCCCAGCCACTCTGGGTGGCTTCCAACAAAACACTAAAATACAATAACCCATTAAACATTAAAAGCTTCCCTAAACAGGGCTAGCTTCAGATGTCTTCTAAAAGTTTGGTAGTTATTTTTCTCTTTGACATCTGGTGGGAGGGCATTCCACAGGGCAGGTGCCACTACCGAGAAGGCCCTCTGCCTGGTTCCCTGTAACTTGGCTTCTCGCAGCAAGGGAACCGCCAGAACGCCCTCGGCGCTGGACCTCAGTGTCCGGGCAGAACGATGGGGGTGGAGATGCTTCTTCAGGTATACTGGACCGAGGCCGTTTAGGGCCTTAAAGGTCAGTACCAACACTTTGAATTGTGCTCGGAAATGTACGGGGAGCCAGTGTAGGTCTTTCACTGTACAGTGTGTTTGGGAGAGGATGTGGCAGGAAGTGTCCTGTGTGTATTTCATGCAACCTGCCCTTCCTCCTTCCTGTATTAACTTTATACACAGGCAGGAGTCCCAACTAATTGGCAATAACCAAAAAGTTGAATGAGCAATCCATTGGAGTGCTGACATTCCCCCGAGAAGGCAAGTCATTAATATTGTCACTGTGAATGTCATTAGTGTTTTCTCCAAATGTTATAATTAGTGTGATGAATATGGGTTCTTCTTACAATGGTAAGAGATTTTGCATTTATTGGTCAATAGTGGCGTAAATGCAGAGCCTGTAAATCATGAATTCAATCATCATCAGGGTTTGACATGTGCAATATGTTCACCTAAGTGATACATTAGCATTCAGAAGAATCTGACATGTTTTATAGATAATGATGGGTTTATCACAGGGATCATTGATAATTACCACAGCTTTGCTCTTTCAGTCAGGCATGGCATGATGAGTTGATTCAGAAGAGTGCAGGAGGAAGACTCACATTCCTTCTTCTAACTTCTAACTCTTTGTTAAGGGGTCCCTGAAAAATATTCCGACTTTGGAGGCTGTGTCCATTCCGTATGTGTAAAACTGTGGACATCCACGTGTTAGTGCTTCGGACATTATTTCATTTTAGTAGGAGGTTATAAGAATATGTATTCTTGCATCTGTAATTTTTTGCTATGAAATAACATTCAAGTTTGGCTGCTCACTGCTAAAAACATGTCTTCTGTGTTAGAATCCAAGCTAAATAAAAAGGACAATTTGGTCCAGCATATGCATGTGCAATATATTTAGGGCTGACAATGGACCAAACTTCTCCCTGATTAGAAGAAGTTAAAAGGATATGAACATCCTTCTTTCTTTTTAACACAAATAACACCAGTTCCTTAAGGCAACTGTGTGCCTTGATTCATTCTGAAACCAAGTGATAATGACCATCCAAGCAAGCTCCATGTCGTTTATTCCTTCAGAGGTGGAAATAATACACGAGAGACCAGAGCGGCTAATAAGTCTCTTTGGGTATTATCTGTGGGGATTCGTCTTTGGCACACAAGAATTGAGGTCATTATGATGGTGTCCCAACCATACGGAAATAGTACAATTAGCAAGACTAGGTTTCCTCCGTTCAGCCCAGCCCAACCCCAAAGGAAACAGGAGAAGGGAGATGGTGTGTGCAGTGGGGGGGGGGGAGAGAAGAGAATCTGAGCCAGGTAGTGAGAATGGAAGAAAAGCGGTAGAGGATTTGGCATAGGACACTGCTTTATAGAGAGTCAGATGGTTGGTCTATTGAGCTCAGTATTGTCTTCATTGACTGGTGGTGGCTCTCCAGGGTTTGAGAAAGGAACATTTCCCAGCTCCACCTAGAGATTTCAGGGATCAAATATGGGATCTTTTGTATGCAATGTATGTGCACTACAACCAACCTATGGTCTTTCCTCCATTTATACCACCCATCTCCAAGAATTCCTTGCAGGCAGCTGGTCATCTTTCTCTTAACATTTAACCTAAATCTGCCACTTTCCAACGTCTTGAAATATTCTTTTTGTGGGCTAATATACTTAGTTGTGTATCTCAAATAATAAAAGAGGGCCTTCTTGGTACAGTGGTACCTCTAGTTACGAACTTAATTCGTTCCGGAGATCCGTTCTCCCCCCCCCCCTTTTTTAATAAAAGTTTTTATTAATCCATTCTTAACCTGAAACTGTTCTTAACTAGAGGCGTGCTTTCGCTAATGGGGCCTCTTGCTGCCGCTGCGCCACCAGCACATGATTTTCGTTCTCATCCGGGGGCAAAGTTCTCAACTTGAGGTAACTCTTCCAGGTTAGTGGAGTTTGTAAGCTGAAGCGTTTGTAACCTGAGGTACCACTGTAGTTGCACCAGCCCTGTGGAAAGCTCTCGCACCAGATGTCAAGGACATATACAACCATTTGACTTTTAAAAGACATCTGAAGGCGGCCCTGTTTCGGGAAGTTTTTAATGTTTGATGTTTTATTGTGTTTTTAATATTCTGTTGAGAGCCGCCCAGAGTGGCTGGAGAAACCCAGCCAGATGGGTGGTATAGAAATGATAGAATTATTATTATTATTATTATTATTATTATTATTATTATTATAGCTGACCAAGATCTCAAACCCTCCTGTAGTCTACCTCAAAGGATCCTTCTTTCTGCATTTGATCCCAATGTCAGTCACAATGCCATAAATGCCACTGGAAGGGAACTTCTAGCCTGTGGTCTTAATTAGACTTGCTGAGCCTTTGGATTTGACCCACGAGGTCATTTTGGGCAAACTGTGCTCACCTTTATGACATCTGGCATCATATGACATCAGTGCAGTAAAGTTTGAGTTGTGGCTGTAATGGCTTTGTAGCTATGGCTTGAATTTAAAAAAACCCAAGTTCAGTCTTCAGGTGCAGAGGATGAATCTTCCTTCACAGCTGAAGCTCCAGAAATGTATGACATTATGCAACGTCAGGTGATTTACAGGTTGATGGTCCTGCCTCACCTGTCCAAATGGCTTGCGGAGGGTTACACACTTTTGGTACTAGTCCTCTGGCCGAAAGTGGCTCCTTCACCCTTGCAATATACCGAACAGCCATTGAAACTTCCCTCGATTTGCCTAGCAACATACGGTTGCATTACAGAAAACTGGCTCAAAACTCCCTTTGAGCACCTGGAGTTAATTTTGCAGACCTTTGGAACCTGGCCTTAAAATAATAATAATAATAATAATAATAATAATAATAATAATAAACCACAGTTCCCATAATTCCCTAGGAAGATGGTGGTCTCTTAACAACTCTCTGCACCCTTAACAAATTGTGGTTCCCAAGAGTCTTCGAAGGAAGCCATGATTACTAAAGTGGCATAATAGTGCTTTAGATGTATGGTGTGGATGTGACTTGACAGAAGAAATAAAAGAGGTAATGAGGAAAAACGTCATGATCTATCCAAAGTTAATTCTGTTTAAGTTGCATTGATTTTAGCTGGAGCATTAAACACTTGCACTCCTCTTTCTCACTGAAATCAATTGAGTGCACACATTATTTTCAGATTTCGGTATGCCCACATAAGATAACCACTGCTATGATTCTGATTGATTGATAGCAAACAATTTGCAGCCTGATACGTCAAAGACCAATTTGCAGATCTTTTCTTGGTTTTTCCTATATTCATTGATATATAATTAACGGTTATCAAGCAGGTATTACAGCCAATGAGTAAGGCACATTTATTATATGGTGGTTACTTTTAAGGAGGAAGCATCTGCCCTCTGGAATTAATGCCCTATTAACCTTGGTCTAATTGTGCTCTTGAGCTGTCATTCATATATTATTTATTGTCGTAGCCTCTAACCTGGTTCTCTATCCATTTCAACAAAACAAGTCCACCTTTCAAAATAATCACTGGTCTAAAGGAGATGTTGAAGCTTCCCAAATGTGAAAGGTTGGAAGATGCGTCAGTCCTTTGAACTCTTCTGGGGAAAGGTCAACGTCCATCATAGTGAGTTGGGAAGGGGGGGCAGAAATCAGAGGGATCTGACCATAAATCCTGCACCTTCTTTGCTATGTACATGATCTAGGTGTGTGTGTTTGAGCAAAGGGCTAATGGGGGAGGGCAGGAGGGCCATTTGGCCTGGGCTTCAAGCTCAAAGGGGGCCACAAATTTAGACACCTGTTGTTGTTGCTTTAGTCTGGCATATGGAATGGATCTTTGTTGTGGAGCTGTTGCACTAACACTGAGCAGCCAGGAACTGGCGATTCTTGCAGAGAGCATGTTAGCCCCTTCTCTACCTGGACATGCTCAGGGCCAAGAACTGAAGCATGTGTGGGCCTTGCTGTTGCCTCCTGTCATGTAAATCAGATGGATGGATCCAAGGTCTAGAACCAGGTGCTAATCAGATAGGGTGCTTGTTGATTTCTGAGTTCTGGCAGGCAAATTACAGTTAAAACTACTTCCTTTTCTGGGCTGGTGTTCAGACTGCGGTGGAATCTACACATGTATAAAAAATGCTGTGAAAATGCTTTAAAAAAAAGTTTTGAAAAATATATTGAATTTGGCGTAGCTCACTTTCGCCATCTAGTGTCAGATTTGTATATTGTATTTTACAACACATTTAAAACGTTTTATTTGCAACTGTATAGCTGAGTCCTGGGTTTTGTTTGTCTGCAAAATGTTTGTACCATTTTGGTGACTTTTTTGATATGATGCTAGTTTGTTGGTCTGATAAAATTGAATCAGCTAATAAAATTGATTCATTCTCTGGTCACTGAACAGAAGATGGCATATCTTCTGTTCATACCTCTGTTCCTCACCCCATTAACCGAAGTGTTCCAAGAATGGGTGCATGGAAGGAAGCAGTTCTGGGGGAATCCTAGGATTTCTGCTAGGATGAGTTGTGATAAGAATGGTTAGGTTTTTGTCCTCACTATAAGATCATGTCAACAATTCAGATCCTCTTACCCCCATTCAGACACGTCTTGACTTCTTGTACAGGTGTTATCAGAAACACCCAAATTCACTACATTACAAATCAGACCAACCAGATCAGAGGCAGCAGTATCTTATCAGCTGGTAGTTATCGCTTGAGTCACAGACTGGAAACAAATAGATCAATTTGCCATTGATCCATTTGGTCCTATAGGGAGCTCTTTGGGGAGTAAGTACCTAAATGATCCAATACTTCAAGGCAACTCTGCTTTGAAGACATTATGAGTGCTGATAAAACTCATTATCTTCTAATTTTTGAGTCTCCTTCTGGCTACAAGAGGGTGTTAATTTACCATCGCAGACTTCTAATTAACTAAGTTTTATTGTAGCCTATACTGATTCTATAAATGCACAAGTTAGAAACAGGAAATAATAAAATATAATGATCTCTCTCTCACACTCTCTCTCTTTCTCTCGCTTATGCGAACATTATTTAAATTCCAGAGGAAGGCTATTAAAAACCATTCATAGGCTGTGAAGGGACAGTGATCCACTGTAGGTAGTGCTTTCTGATTATTCTATCTATTAAAGTACTTGCACATTATTTTCATATGTCCATTAGGTCTCATTTATTCCTTTAATGAATTCTCACGCTACCTCTTTGTCATGGTTGGCAGAGATAATAACAATGCTTAACGTGGTGTAAAATAAAATAGCATATTGTGGTTTGAATTTTAGTCAGTGACTAACAATAGTCTAGGACTCACAGTGTTTCTGGAAGACATCCATTATTGGCTTTTAGTGACATTGCAAAGCATAGTAATTTTTCACAAATGCAGTAGCATTTTTATCAGTGTTCAGAATTGTGAGGGACAGCATACATTTCATTCAAGTCTCACATGCTTGTTGAACTACTAAGAGGCTTAGGAACAGGGATGCAAAATCAGGAAGGATGAACATTTCAAATGTGAGATTTCTCCCTGCAGTAAGGAGCATTTGAGTGGTGTAGTCTGTCTACCCCTATCATGTAATAAGCTGAAGAGCAGAGGTGAGATTTTGCTTGCATGATGGAGAAACTCATATCACAACAGTACCAAATTTTTGCTGGCGCTCTATGCTAGAGTGTACTTAGCATAATGGTTAATCCATACCAGGTCAAGGAACAGAAATTAAAGCCATAGAAAAGTGAGCAGTATTGCTTTAAATAGTTGCACATGTCGATAGTTTATTTGCTTTTGCTTTTCAAATAAAGGAAAAAACCGAAATGGGTGTTAAAGATACAGCATAGTATTGCAGCCAAGGTCATTCTTGTAACATCAAGATGAACCTTAGAGGACTGTGACTACTTTTGTTCTTCTACAAAGTGGTTTTGTGGTGAACCTTCCATTTTCATTAGGACATTTAATAAACAACATCAAAGCTAATTGAGGTCTCAAGTTGGGCTCCCAAAGGCACTGCTGAAACAACTGTAGTGCTTGGGGATTATTTTTCTATAACACATTTTCCTAGTGTAGACAGAGCTTCTACTTATAAAAACAATTAAATATGCTACAGTTGCAGCAGCATGCCCAGCAGAGAAAACCCTTTATGAATGACTTGCTTCTCAGACTTTAAATAATTCTAAGCAGCAACCTTTTGCACATTACATGAAAAGTTCCCTGAGCTACAAAAGAGGATTGTGCAAGAAATAAGCAACCGTATCTGTGAATTTAGACTGGTTTGCACAATTTTAGTATTTGAATAATCCCTAACACACAGTCACATGAATTATATCTATAACATAATATTAGTTCTCTGGGAATAAAGCAACCAAGAGGTTTGTGGCACCTTAAAAATAATCAATTTATTACGTCATAATCTTTCATGGCAGATAATGTAATGGAGAAAATCAAAAGGTGAGAGTTGAATAATGAGATGCAAAAATTATAGCCGATAATAAGTAGAGCTTTAATAGGGATCACACAAACTGATCAGAGATGGCTTCAAGTTACTGTACAAGAAAGGAGATTCTGACTAAACATCAGGAAAAACTTTCTGACAGTAAGAGCTGTTCGACAGTGGAACAGACTCCCATGAGAAGTGTTAGAGGTTGGGAGATTCCTGCATTGCCGGGGGTTGGACTAGAAGAAATATGTCTGGGAATGCACTTTAAGTGTACTGTTGTTGTTTAGTCGTGTCCGACTCTTCGTGACCCCATGGACCAGAGCACGTGTCTTCCACTGCCTCCCGCAGTTTGGCCAGACTCATGTTGGTAGTTTCGAGAACTCTGTCCAACCATCTCCTCCTCTGTCGTCCCCTTCTCCTTGTGCCCTCCATCTTTCCCAACATCAGGGTCTTTTGCAGGGAGTCTTCTCTTCTCATGAGGTGGCCAAAGTATTGGAGCCTCAGCTTCAGGATCTGTCCTTCCAGTGAGCACTCAGGGCTGATTTCCTTAAGAATTGACAGGTTTGATCTTCTTGCAGTCCATGGGACTCTCAAGAGTCTCCTCCAGCACCATAATTCAAAAGCACCAATTCTTCGGCGAACAGCCTTCTTGATGGTCCAGCTCTCACTTCCATACATCACTACTGGGAAAGTGTACTACTGCCCTATTTTCTCCCATTGTTCTTTCGCCCTTTTCCCTCCTCTCTCCCTTTCTTCTTTTTGTTAGTTCCCTTCTTGAATGACATGGTTTATGATGCTTCTAAAAACAAAAGAAAACATGATTTAAGAATGAATAATGAGAACTTAAATGTATATTAGATAGGCACACCTTTTACAGTAGCAGATGGGTGATCATTTAATTAGCTGTGCTGAGATGATTGTATTAACACCTTTAGTGGGGCAAAGAACCAAAGGTCAGGAAACAGTCATAGACAGAACAGATATCCTGGTATTGGTAAGCTCGTTTCTGTTTTAGGGTGCACACTCATTGAGATAAATGAAAACTACTTCTGTGTAAATGTGCTTAGTACTGGGATATAAGTCATTCTGTTAACTGGATGACTGATCTTCATTTATTCCTTGAGAAATGTCTCCTGAGACCTAGCCCCTGGTATGACCTACAACTCCATTAATAAATCTGGTTCTCAGAGTGTGCTGCCTATAATTCCTCTGTGCAAGCCCAGCTCTGCTCAGAGAGAACAAAAAATACACAGCATGTGGAAACAAGATAAGAATATAGACTGAAATGCTAAACAGAATGACTCTTAATTTGGTATAAAGTAATTTACAGTGTAATCATATGGATGTCTTTTCAGAAGTAAGTCCCACTGAATTCAGCTGGGTAAACATGCATACCATTAGAGCATTCATTCATTCATTCATTCATTCATTCATTATTTTACAAGGTGCCCAGTGAAAAGAGTTCTCTGGGCTTAAAAAAGTGAATTATAAGTAGGTAACATAGGTAACACTGCATGCACAATGAACAGATATTAAAATATGAGTCTTAACCACTGTGGTATAGCGATTACAACTATTTCTCCAAACACCTCAAAGCCTTTCCTACTATGAGGAGATGCCCTGGACATTGAAATGGGTAATTTCTTCTATTACACTATTTAAAATGAACATAGATCAACACAGTTTTGAAAAATCAAATGAGGCTATGCCATTTTGTTCTTCTGAAGCATGAAACAGGATGTAGTCAAGGAGATCTCATCCCAGTTATTTATGTATATTATTCATCTTGCATGCAGTCTTGTTTTGCCTACTTTTAAATAACTTTTTGTACAATTTTCATTGTTTAGAGAGTTCGTGTGATCCCCCCCCCCCCCCCGCTTATGGTACTTTTCTCCTTTGTTTTGGAAGAGTTAGCTGGGCAACATACAAATGTCCTTCCTTGTTTTTTACTTGTGCAAAGGACTTATTTGGTGTAAACATGCCTATGCTTGAGTACAGTGTGCTCAGTGAAAAACATTGTAGATTGTTTTGCTATTTGTTTTGTAAAATTGCAATATACATTTTTGAATAAATAAATAAATAAATAAATAATAGGTGTTCATATGGTTAAAATGAGTATATAAAATAACTTATTGGGAATTCAACAGAGTAAGTTCTTTTTACAATTCAGTTCTGGAGCTTTAAGACCCCCTCATAAGCTTTAATTCTTCCAAAGGGTTTGCATGAATTGGGGATTAGCTTTAACTCATAAGGTTTCTATTTAGTCAAAAGGCTACATACCTATCAGATCTTTCTGACAAAACAGTAGATATTACCTTAACCTGCTGAGACATTGTCTGATTTCATCCTGCTTCTAGGTATGTCATCATTTGATGGATCTATGCAAAGGAAGTCTAAAAAGCCTCCATCAGACCTTTTGTTAGGTAAATAGAGGAATCTAAAGAAGCCCATAATCATTACATTACAATGTATATACAGTGTATGTATAGAAAAAAACCCCATTTTTGCAGTTTTGATTCCTACAAAATACTGTTAAAATCTTTGATAGCTACAGTGGGGGGGGGCGGAGTATTTGATCTAAATTTGCCTGTTTGCCCCCTGACGAAGAAATGACCAGTCCATAATTTTAATGGTAGGTTTATTGTAGCTGTGAGAGACAGAATAACAACAGGAAAACCCCCAGAAACCCAGAAGGTTTAGCAGGGGATCAAATACTTTTCCCCCTCACTGTAAGTGCTGAGCTGTATTTAGAGTCTTCCTTGTGGATTGTACTTCTGTCTTCCTTTCCCATATATTTTATTCCCTTTAAATTATGTACTCCTTATAGGCCATTCCCCACCCCCCGAAAAATCTACCTACCAATTCTTCTAGCACTATTTATTTGGTTTTTATCCTACCCTTTCTGCAAAAAAACAATGCACATCCCCTTCAAAACAATTCTGTTCACAATGAAAAAGAGCGCTTATCCAAAAGTGCTGTGATGGATGCAGTGTGGAAGTAATTGTCAGGCCTAAGAAAAATATCAAAACCTGTGTGTGTGTGTGTGTGTGTGTGTGTGTGATATCAAAATGACACTTTAAATGTATTAGAAGGTGAATTGCACTTTGGAGGGTCATGGGCAGCCAATTATATGAACAGGGCACCAGGAGCCACAGCTCAATGCTTTGCCTACAGACTGCTAGGTTTGGTTCTTTGCACCTCCAATTAAAAGCATCAAGCAACAGAATAAACAAGACTCAGCTAATTGGGGGGAAAGTCTGACCTGGTTTACAGGAGCTTTGAAAGTTGTAAGTGATGAATTCACGTGTATAACTATATCAAAATTGCATTCAAAATTACTTGCGTCCACCGCCAAGTAATTTTTCCCTGGCAAGTTGTGGCCAAATCTTAATTTATGCATTTATTTGACTCCTTGTTTTTTTTTTCTTTAGCGACCCCTCCTTCTCTCTCCCTTTTTAGGTAATCTACACCTTCAGCTCCTTCCTCCTCTGCATCTTCTCTACCTTTCCCAGCCTGGGGATTACCTTTCTCCAGTTCCCAAAGGGTTATAGACACTCTCCCCCTGTTCCCAACCCCTCCAATCATTAAATCCTTCTGTTCTTTTACACAGCACTCTCCTTCCTTTCCCACACAGAAATCTTTGCAGGTCTTTTATCTCCTCCTAAGAAAATGAGGGAGCTCTTCTGCTTTTGGAGGAAACCCAAAGGACAGCATATTTATTTACCAATTTATATCGAAATGAAAAGAACAGCTAGAATTTCTGGCACAAACCCATGGGGGAATTTGATCTTCAGCTGCAAGATGCAAGCTTGCAACAATGAAAATGATCTAAAGCAAGGATGTGGAGCCTCTCAGATGATGATAGACTCAAGTTAGACTCCATCCTAGCTGGGGCTGTTGGGAATTAGAGTCCAGCACCACCTGGGGGGCCCATGGGTTCTCCATTCCTGTTCTAGGCAGTATGTGCTGTGGATCAGGCCTGCAACTGGATGAGGGAGTGGTGTTAGGAGTCATTCTGCAAAGAAACAGAAAAGATGATTATAACTTTAAGAACTGTTTCTGTGAGAGGTTTTCTAGGCTGATTAGGTACAGCTGGTGATAAGTACAAAAGGAGGAGGAGTTGCAGTTTGAATTTGCCTGCAGAGAGAGAACATCCACATGCTTTGTGTTTGTTGTTTTGTATAGCTGTAATAAAACCTTTGTTTGAGTGTTTTACACCGGTCTCGTGGTTCTGTCCTCTGCCACCAGAAGAAAAAAACCCATCTAATAAGCGGTGATGGCAACGAGGAGATCATCTTAGGCTCAGCAGTTTCCAAATAGCAGCTGGATAGCAGACCTTGATATATATTTATTCTTATGTCCAGGGACCCCAAAAGATGGAGGAGATAAGGATAGATAGACAGACAGACAGACAGATACCCCTTTTAGATTGGACACTCTGTTAAGCATCTGCTGCCCCAGTTGATCAAACAAAAAAAGAATGTGGCTGTAGTCATTAATGATTAGTAAATGAGAGGAAAGGGTGCAGTCAATAATAATAATAATAATAATAATAATAATACCCTTCTCTTCTGACTGGGTTGCCCCAGCCACTCTGGATGGCTTTCAGCATATACAAAAACATAGTAAACATTAAACATTAAAAACTTCCCTATACAGAGCTGCCTTCAGATGTCTTCTAAAGATTGAATATCTCCTTGACATCTGATGGGAGGGTGTTCCACAGGGTGGGTGCCACCACCAAGAAGGCTCTCTGCCTGGTTTCCTGTAACCTCACAGTGAGGGAACTGCCAGAAGGTCCTCGGAGCTGGATCTCAGTGTCTGGGCTGAACAATGGGGGTGAAGACGCTTCTTCAGGTGTATGGGACTGAGGCCATTTAGGGCTTTAAAGGTCTGCACCACCTTGTATTCTGCTTGGAAACATACTGGGAACTGAAGTAGGTCTTTTCAGGACTTTTCTCAGAATCTTGCGTGCTGTGCCAGTATAATTTGCAAAGGGTCTCAAACTAGAATGAGAGGGCAATCTGGTTTGGAATCCAGTGTATTGCAGTTCCAGCGTATTGCCAAATGAACACGACAATTTTAAGCACTTTTTTTAAAAAAAACACAGCATAGATACATAGATACAACAAACACCCATGGAAAATAATCTTGCCATAGCATGCCAGGAGAAATAATCCTACTCAAATAATTTGTGCTTCATTATTAGGAGGCCTTATATGCCCATTCCCACAAAGTAATCTTTCTTCCTGATGAGGAAGAGGATGAGGAAATGTGCTCTAATCTGCTAGAACTGCAAATTTGTGTGGTAATCTGCAATCCTAATTATACGAATGACAAAAGCCCCTTTCAGATACCAAATAACTTCACATTGGACAGAATCAGAATGACTGGTTCTGCTACATTTCTGCAGCATGCTTCCCCAGGGTCAGCCCTAGCATTAGGTAGAGTGAGGTAGCTGGATTTTCGGGTGTTGTGATCAGGCAGCAAATGAATGTTAGATAATTTATTATTAGATTAAACTAGAGTTAACATTTATACTGTACTTTTCTGTTCAAATAATACTCAAAGTGATTTGCGATGAAAAACAACACTAAAACCACATATTCAATACTGTATGAGAGTATTAAGAACAACTCTCAAAGGATCACTCAAAAGTGTTGCTTTCCTTTTAGCAACTACCTGAAGGCAATCACTTTCCAGACATCAGCTCTCCATATCCTCTAGGCTCCTCTGGACAATGAATGAATGAATGGCTGTGGTCTCCTTTGGGTTGCTCTAGGCACCAATGACAGCAGTCTGTGTGTTTCCTCCAGCTTCACTTCTAGGGACAGAAAAGAGTACTTCTTCATTTTCCTTCCTTAGCCGCCTAAGCAGCCAGTAGTGGACAGCTTGGTGTCTGTTGGTGTGGTGTTGATGCTGAGCTGAGTAGTAGGTGCTTACTTAGAAGTGAAAAGTGTAGTTGTGTTAAATGATATTCTAGATGCTTAAATGACATACGTGTTAAATAATGGTAAATGATTTGTAGTGTTAGCAGGTTTTGATTAATTATGGGTAATTATTAGAAACTTGGGTAAATAATAGTTAAGCACAGATGCGGAATGCAGAAAGTTGTGTTAAATGATATTCTAGATGCTTAAACCATATCTGTGTTAAACAATGGTAAATGATTTGTGTTTTGTTTTTTTAAAATAATTTTTATTAGTATTTTCCAAACAACAACATGAAAGATATCAAAAAATAACAATACACAACACACAAAAATCAACATTCGAAAACTAAAGAAAGCAACAACAAAAAACAAAAACAAAAAAACAAATCCATATCTTACAAGTTAATATTATAAATACTAAAACAACAACAAGACATTGACTTCCACCAATCCCACAGCACCTCCTTTATCTCTCATTGTGTCTTCCTGTTTTCCTGTTTTCTTTATCATCTCTATCCTAACATCTAGATATAAATCCTTCTTTCATATCCTTTCACTTCACAAGGTTATTCCAGACTCAGCCAGATTTCTGCCCTCAAACCTTGACTTTTGAGGTATTCATTTAGGCACTCCCATTCTTTTTTTACTTCACTTTTTGTTTTTTGTCTTATTATCTGACAATTTGGCTAATTCTAAGTATTCTGAGAGCTTACATAGTAAATGATTTGAAGTGTTAGCAAGTTTTGATTAACTTTGTGTAATTATTAGAGAACTGGGTAAATAGATATGGAAATGTAAGAGAATTTTGTTTATAAAAAGAACCAGAAGAGGGGATAGAGGGAAGAGTGGAGATTCTTGGAATCTTGAAGAAAAGGTTTTGAAAAGATATTGCTCCACATGGGGATTGGGGGGTAGAAGTGTTCTTTTTTATTGGTGTTAATGTGGAGTTAAATTGTGGAAAACAATACAAATTTATTTAACAAAAGAAAAGTGTAGGAGAAAAGTGGTGAGGAGGTCAGCATGGTGCAAATGCACCAGCAGGAGAGTTGGACTGCACGGACTGCTGCCTTTGCCTCGCACCCTGCTACCTTGCCCCTCCCATTCTCCCCATAAACAACAGCGACTCGGCTGTTGAGAGGTCAGGTAACTGCCACCACCCCACTCCACTGTTCACCACTGTAAATAACCTGTCTGGATTTGGATTTTGCGCCTTGACAGGGCAACTATTGGTTTTTACGCCTGAGGCAGCAAAATGTACTGGGTCAGACCTGCTACATATGTAGGCACTTCTCCTCACTAATGGGACTTTTACAAGTACATACATAGAGCCGCAACAATGCTATCAGTGTGTATCTAGGCTCTTCAAATGAGGAATGGAGGGGGGGGAGTATTTATCAAATTATTTTCACCGCCACCCCATTTTCTATAAATTGTGGATTTTTAATTTTTAAATTAAATACAGATGTTAATAATATAAGAGGTGATCTAGCCACAGTTCAGCGGTTTTAAGTCCTGCTAATTTTGGTGGGAGAGATTTAGCGCATGTTTGCCTCTCCATTGAAATCAATGGCTCAGAACTGTTTCACAGGAAGCGTGGATCCAGCCCTCCAAGGGTGCATATATGCATTAAGACTGCAATCTTATACCCACTTACCTTGGAGTAAGCCCCCTTGAAGTCAGTAAGGTGCACTTCTGAGTAGACATGCAATCCTGTTGAAGATGTTAAATGACCCTTCAGCCCTTGAGAGAAACATTATCTATTCAATTAATGGACCATAAAATGAGCTAGATAAAAGACAAGGTGCCATCAGAAGCCCATATCCAAAGAAAGCTAATACTGATTTCATAAAACTTCATGGATTTAAAAGGCTGTCGGAAATGGAGAAGTTTTCTTGCGCTGGATTCTGAATAACACTTTAGGAAACTGGAAACCAGAGAAGGGCATGTGCTGGTTGCATGGAGAGTACAAATATATGGTCTTCTGGAAGCTCTGACTTTTGCAGTTTTTGCAGAAATAACAAAGAAACAGTGAAAGAGGAGAATAGCATTGTCTTCACAAACTGAAATGTGTTTTTTTAAGGGTTTTTTATAGAAAGAATGAGATTCAAGGTCAAGCTCATCTCAAAAACCTTGCACTAAGGTGAATTTAAAATTTTCAAATGTCAGGGCTGTTTTCAAATCTGTAGGCATGCTCACTTTTAGACTGTTTCCCCTTGTTATCATTCCTAGGAACAGTTTCTGTTTATGGGGTTGATTGCTAGCCTACATGCCACCTCATAAAAATGATGCATGGGTGCCACCTGCAGGACAAAAGAAAAATGACTAATAAAAAGGCAGTTACAGATAGGTAGCCGTGTTGGTCTGCCATAGTCAAAACAAAATAAAAAAATTCCTTCCAGTAGCACCTTAAAGACCAACTAAGTTAGTTCTTGGTATGAGCTTTCGTGTGCATGCACACTTCTTCAGATACACTGAAACAGAAGTCACCAGACCCTTCTATATAGTGAGAAGGTGGGGAGGGGTATTACTCAGAAGGGTGGTGGGATTGGGTGATTGGCAGATAGCTGTGATGAGCCTGTTGACGACTCTTAACGACTGCAATAGGTCTTACAGGAAAAAGCAAGGGGTGAGAAGGTGAAAAATGGAAGGAATTTTTTTATTTAATAAAAAGGCAGTTTAACATACACTGCAGTCACTGATGACATTCACTGATGGGGAGATATGTGATGATAATATTTCCCTTCTGATATGTGGTTGTGGCACACTTCTCTGAAAGATGTTGAGAGTCAGGTTTTACCTCAGGAAAGCCTGAGCAACTCAGCCAAGGAGTCTGCTTTGTGATGGTTATCTGATTTGTGATGGTCTATCTGTCTGTCACACACACCATGAAAAGTGTGGCAATTATAGCGGTTTCTTTATTTACGACTTTCACCAAACTTAGCAATTGTTGTAACAGTTGCTGCTCTGTTTCTACTTCTACTGCACACCTGCAAGGAGAGAAGAAGCAGGAGCAACAATAAGGAAACCAAGAGAAGTGAGGGTTTGGAAGATGCTGGTAACTGGAGAGGTTCCATAGATCTGACACCTCCAGCTCAAGGACGGGGAACTATTGGCCCATAGACCAAATGTGCCTTTTGGGGGCCTTCTCTATTTGACCTTAAGTCCCCCCCCCTTATTTGTTTGTTTGTTTGTTTGTTTGTTTGCAGATTTATCAACTTCTTCACAGGAAAAAGTTACTGAATCAATGTACATTAGATATAAAAAGGTAAGTAACAAAAGGTTACAAACTCCATAGAATAAAAGCAATTGACCCATTTCTACAATTACACAGTTATTATTCATTTAAAATGATAGTCAAATTTCAGGGGAAGCCTCCTTAGAAAAAATGCCTTCAGTAGGTGCCCAACTGTCCAAACATCAGACGTTTGCCTGATTTCAGTTGGTAACTGATTCCAGAGAACTGGATGATGCAACACCACAAGCCTGGTCTCTAGAGCATAGTTAATGCACTCCTGGGACATGTGATACACATAGCCCTGCTCTTTGGAGAGGTGCGCTTGCCAGGCAGAGATATACTAGACAAGGCAGTCCGTCAAGTTTGGAAACAGCCTTATATTGGCCTCAGCTCTCTTTGACATATTTGGGGGTTTTCAAAAATTACTGTGCCTCAGCATGCAGTGCTTATTTTCATCTCAAAAGAAGCTAGCTCTTCTTTTTTAATGTAATTTTATTGAAAATTTCACATTACACAGGGCACGCCAACGATTTTAACAGAACAAATAAAGTAAACAATAGGGGTATGAGTAATGACCTATCAGACACCAATATTTTATTTATTATTTATAAAATATTTTATTTATTATTTATTAAAATGTTTATATATCACAATTCATTAAAAAAAACACCAGAGTGGTTTACCTCAATTTTACATGAAACCATATCATAAAAGCATTTTAAAAAGTTAAAATCAGAAATTAACTATTATGGAAATATCTATTATGAGTTGCCTGAAGATATTAAGTAGCCACTAGGGATCACTCACTTAATGCTACTCTCTGAACTCGGTCGCAAAGGTAGGATTGGAACCACCATAATACAGCACCTCTAATTCCCATTTTCCAGAGCCAGTCCTGAAGGATACCATGTCAATTGTATCAACTGTCAATGAGCTATCAAGAAGCAGGAGCAAGATTGCATTCTCCCAGTCCTGTTCTCTGTGGCACAGCCAATGGCAATTCAGTTCCGTGGCCAGGTCCGAACCCAGATTGGGCAGGATCAATAATCTGTGTCCTCCAAGAATTCCTGCAACTGCCCCACCACCAGCCCTCTCCACCACCTTCCCCCAAAAGTGGGTATTGGCAACTGGCCAATATATGTCCCAACCCAAAGGGTTCAAAGCTGGTTTCTTTAGCAGCAGCCACACCACTGCCTCTTTCAATGCAGCTGGGTCCAACCCCTCACACAGTGAAGCATTAATCACACTCTGGACCCAGCCAGTCTATTTTACTACTTGCCAAAATAATTGGGAGAAGAGAAGAATTCACACCCCAACGAACCTGGTTTTGCCTTAGAGAGCTCCCGCTTCTAATTTTAGAACCATGGACATATGTCATGTAAACAGCATGGAAAAATAGTCTCTCCCTGCTTCCACCCCACAGTATTTATTTTATTTTTATTTAAAACATTTAGCTATCACCTCTTAGGGGAAAATAATAGCAAGGCTGCGGAAGTGAGTCTTCAAGGGGAATACAGTACAGCACCACACAAGACTTGTCTGTTCCCAGACTACTCGGTCTACTCACCATCTCTGTTTTGTCTGGATTTACAGCTTACAGTATTTGTAGTCAAGTGTTCACTAATGACCTCAGTCGCCTTGGGTTGCAATGGAAGAGTGGATTGAATGAGAGTCCTTCACCATAGCATTGCCCCTCCTGAGAACTGCACAGTACTGGGAAAAAGCTGTATAGAGCATGGTCTCCTCACAAGCGAGTAAGACTTTCTGATACTACCAAGAAGTGTGGGTAGAAATTGCAGCTGCATGCAGTGGATTCCACAGCCCACGCCATTAAATGTTAACAGTAAGAAAGGGCACTATGAATAAGCAAAGTTTTGGGCCCATTTTCACTTAAAACTGGTAATTTGGTTGCCAGGCACTTCTGACTTATGAATTCTGAAGGCATATTTTTAGTGTGTACACACGCTTAAGGAAACAACGCCATTTACATTTACAGTGTATTATTGTGTATTATTGAATCTTTTATATATTGCACTGTAAAAAATGGTTGGCTGTTTATGAAGTGGGATGGCGCAGAGACAACAAATGTGACATTCAAATAATTGGCTTTGGCCTTTTCCTTCAGCTGTAAGATGATTCTTTACCAGACGCCAACATTTTCTATTTAAAACCAGCATTTTAAAGCAATAAAGTAACAATGCCCTCTTCTGGACAAATTATAAAATGGCTTTTGTGACTCAGAAACATGTGTGTGTATCTCTGGCTTATTTTTAAAAGCCTAGCTGCTTAGATTTGAACTGTGACATTTAAATTGTAGCTAGCCTTACCTTCTTCAGTTCTATAGAGTCAGGTATGGCCCAGGAGGTGTCTTGTGAGTTCTTCCTCCGTTAAACAGGAGTTTGCAGCCTGAAGAAATAAAGGCTTCATGCAAAAACACAGAGCACTGCATATGGCCTGATGAATCAGGAGAAGCAAGCATATTTGTTCTATTTATGGACTCCTGAGTGTCACTCTCTTGTTTGCAAAAGATATGCAAGTGTTACTGAGAGCTACTTCACACATTACTTTCTCTTGACTCAAAGCACGGTCCCGAAAACCAGCACATTTCTCTCTCTGCTGTATTTAAGCACACAGAATGTTAAGAGCATACCTGAATTGTAGAGTGGTGGTGGATATGCGTTTTAAGAGCTGATGTAGCATAGCGTAGAAGAGACTGAGATACAGAGCAGAATTTTTTTGAATCTTGCCTCAACTATGAATTCACTAGATGGCCTTAACTACGTTACTCTCTCTTTCAGCCTCAGTCACATAGCTGTCAACCGTCCCTTATTTGGCGGGAAAGCCCCTTATCCCAGCGCTGTGTCCCGCTGCTGTCCCTTATTGATGATGTCCCTTAAATTTCCCGGGTTTCAAAGGAAGCAGCTCCTCTCCCTCCCTCCCTGCCGGCCAGGGAGGAGGGAGGCTCCAACTGTGTTGCTTGGCTGCAATAAGGAGTCCAAGAACGACTAGGGGGTGGAGCTTGCATGCCTTGTGCTGATCAAATCGGCCACGTTGCCTGGGAACTCGCCTTTGCTCAGTGCTTCCCAGCGGAGAGGTGACGATGGTTTTCCTTGCTGCATCCCCTTTGCCGGGTTGCTGCGCTGTGGGAACCACCACTTGAGGCTTTGTTTGGCTGCTGGCTGGGCTTTCTGCCTTTGGCTCGGAGGGGCTCAGAAGTTGAATATACCTGTTTCCGGAAAATCCCTTATTTTGGCTGCTGATCCCTTGTTTTCGAGGCTGCTGGTCCCTTATTTTCAAATCTGTAAGTTGACAGCTATGCTCAGTCACCTCTTCTGCAGTATGGGGGACAATAATAAAGGGTTACTTCACAGGGTTGCTATAGTAATAATACATGTGCAGTGCTTGGAACACTCAAAAGCACTTTACAAATGCTAGGTAGTATGTCAACATCATCTTTATTATCCTCCTCCTAATGAGAGGGTATGTCTTTTTTTACACATATATTGTGTGCATAGGAGCACCAGGTAGTTGTTTCAGAATTTCTGCCTGCCACTTTTGCCTGTTTCTTTTCAAAAGGTTTTGCCTCCTTTGTGGTATGATTCCATAACCAGATGATTGCTATATTTAGTTGGGCTTTTATCTGCCTATCAAGGAAAAACAGTTTTATCATCAAAGTGAACAACACTCTGCATCTCCACCCCTTATATAACCATCTATAAATAGAAGTCATGAAAATATCCTATCTAGAAATATGTATGAAGATCTCTACTTAGAGAAACAGATCCTGCAAGAATCCACTACTGTTAATGCTCATGGAGCCTAAGAATTAGGGAGAGTGCAGCATGAAATTCTGAAATGAAGTTTCAGCAAGAACATGATATTAACAGTAGAACTGCTAGGAGTAGTAGCCATAGTAGTAGTAGTAGTAGTAGTAGTAGTAGTAGTAATGCTGGAATCATTGCATTTTATAATGAACTTGAAGCTTGTACTTTTTAATAGTTTGTTTTGGTTTTATGTTTTGTGACCTTGTTTGGTGCAGTTACAAACAAACAAACAAACAAACAATTTAGTTGCTGTGGTAAAATCCCATGGTATTTTACATTAAAAACTTCAAGAATAAAATACAGTAAATGCATATTATAAACTTTTAAGATCGGACTTTATGGAGTTTGGATTGCCTTTTACAATGGGTTTGTACAGCTGGGTACTGCTTTCTGCAAGGAATGTGCTGGCATAGCAACCCCTGACTCCCAGGTCAACTTTGACAGGTGGGTGGGACTGCCTGCCTATCAGTCATGTGACACTGTCATTACATCAGATGATTGAAAGTTAGCCCCTAGGGTGGGAGTGGGGAGATAAAAATTTGCCCTGCTGGGCCAGAAACCTTCCCCACCCATGATGACAAGTCTTCTTTAACTTTTTAATCCTTAAGGCATTCAAAGGCTCCGGAAGAACAGAAGGAGTGTAACAGTTTCTCCTCAAAATAGGGAAATGCCTGACAGCTGAAAATATTTTCACAAATAGCAAAGTCAGGCAGATAACTTGCCCATCATATGCCGCTCTATTCAAGAACTCTGAGTCAGTTGCAAGGCTTGCAAGCACTCTGGCTAGATGGGAATAGAAAAGTGCTTTAATGGGATTCCCACCACTTTGTACTTCTTTTTAAAAGGGGTTGTCATGATTTTTTACCACTCAGCAGTACCAGGATAAAATGCACACTGTGGCTTTTTGAAATAGAGCAGAAAATCTCTCTGGCCTCTCCTGTGAAAATCTGTAAAAGACCCCAGTGCTTCCCTGTTCCAAGAATTATTCTGCAGCCAGTTTCGAAGAAGATTGCGTTAAATATTATAACTTATTTTTTAAAGTTTTTAAAGTAGGGCCCTGAATTTCTTCCTCAAAGTCTTTCCCTGATGGCACCACATGTGCAAAATCAATACCTCAATGTATGAAAATAATCACAATGCGCTGCTCTGCAAATGTACGTTAGATGCTTTTATGAAAAAGTTGTCCATTGGTTGACTATGTCACTGCAGTATTGGAATAGAACAGGGAAATCAAATCAAATAATATTGATGCCTTCCGTGCTGTTGGGTTACAGCTCCCACAATCCCTGACTCCTACAATCCCTGATATGCTCGCTGGTGACATTTGGCTACTGCTGGAATAACACATTCTGGTCTGCAACTGCTGGTGGTATTGTGCTTTATATGTGAAAGCAGAACATAAAGCAAGATACATCACATGTGCCTGCATGTGTGAAATGAGGATGCTGCACAATGTGCTCAGATATGACCCTTATAACTAAACATTTAGGAGGTCTCCTGAGTAAATGGCTGAAAATTGTAGATGACAAATTAAGGGAAGCAAATATGTACATACTCCAAGCATTAGAATTAGTCACCCACTATACATTTGCCCATTCTGGCACAGAAGCGTTTAAAAATACACATGATGCCTCAAGCAATTCTAGCATTGGAGTAAAATTGCGAATCCCTATCCTATTCATCCTGTTAGTCATTCCGCTGATGGCTGCATTTTAGAAAACAGTCCACAAGAACAAATCCACAAAAAGAGGTCACGTAGTGAAGGAATAAAATAAGGAATAACTGCTCTCTTCTCATTCATGTAAAAAATATATATATATAAAAATTGTTAGCCAATGGATTCTTAATTCTTATGGGGTGGCCTGGGGCTCTGCATTGAGTGGTGGGTCTTTTGTGCAAGGTCCAGGATCTCTTGCCCCCTTCCCTCTCTTGATTTAAACATTTAAAAAATGTGTGTGTTTTTAAACTTTGCTGTCATATTGCAAAGTGTATTGCTGTTGAGACCCCAGCTACCTGCTGTCTTAATTTGCCCAGAAGCATCTCTATATAGAATCTAACATATGCAGATGTTATGCAAATTTGCATATGGGCACATGGGGTTGCGGCTTTTTAAGTAGCTGGCAGTGCCCCTGCCCTGTATATTTCTGTGCCCCTCAATTTTGCCTTTTCAATCATGTGCAGCAAAAGAGGAGTCAAACAGAGCATCTTTGCAATAAACATTGAGTGAACATGCCAACAGAAAAAGCCACAGCACCTGCGTACTTTATAGGAAGTGTGCAGAATCATTCTGAAATATTGGCCAGTAAGCAGAGGGAAGGCGAAAATGTGCTCTAGCAGATAATGTTGGATGTAGCCCTTAGTATCTTCTTGACATGGGAGGTTAGATGTTTTTGTTTAGTTGGAGGCATCTTACACTGGGATTATTTTTGCTATGATACTTTATAGAAAAGAACTCTAAGTTTATTGTATTGCTTTAAATTGTTTTAAAATGCTGTACCCTAAATGAAAGGGCACAGTATAAATGCAACTGCAGTAAATAAGAAATAATTGCTCGTTTTCTTTCAGCAGATTATTTGTTCTATGCTTGGAATCAGAATGCTCTCTAAAACATTCTTTCAATTGTCCTTGGCTTCCTTCTTTTCAGAAATGAAAGAGAAGCGAGAGTGAGTGCGTGTGAGAGATTCAGTCCTGAGGTTTGACTGGCTTGCTCAAACTCCATCTGGCTCTTACATCTGCCTGTTAGCACATATGTCACATGGTAGATGACAAGATACAAAGAGATCTCATGAATACAAGGGTTCTACAAGCAGTGTGTGCAGCAAGTACTATTCACAAATCTTGTTATTGTCACTGGATGGCATGCGGCTCGCTAGGCATTGACTTAAAATGTAACATTTTATATAAAAAGCCTTTTGATATTTCAGTGTAAGACTTATAGGGAGATGCAGAAAACGTCCTTGATGGGATTAAACTATATTGTTTCTTTTTTTCCCACCCAACAATATAACAATCTAGATTTAGCCCTAGGTTAATTAAATGGGTGAAAGTCTGCATATTTACTGATGGAAAGATGATGGTTTAAATTTTATTTTAAAGAAAGTGCGTGGGGTGTGGGTGGGGAGTCTGCAAAGCATTCAGAATACTTTGCCCCCTTAGCATACAAAAACTAGCAAGTTTAGGATTTCTTATTTTCCTCTCTCAAAATGTAAATGATATAAGCCTAAACCCTTTGAAGTTTGTTTCTGGGTTGAAACTGCACTAAAAACATGGCATCATATTGATTAAATCAGTGCAACAGTGTCCCCCCTCCCATAAAAATACAATGGACACAGTCAAAACTGGTGACTCTAATCAGTGTTCTATGTGCTCTAGGCCTCTTAACAGGATTTCAGATGTAAACAATCTACAAAGGTAAATAAGAATTGTATTGCTTAAAGGAGGATTGTGGGTTTTTCTGTTTGTGTGAAGGGATATTGTCTTTATTACAAAGAGTCATGGGTTCTCATGTAATAGTCCTTAGTGTTGGCATCTTCACTGGCAGATTGACAGAAGTGGATTTATGTGTGTGGTAGAACTGGGACTGAAAACAAATTCCTGGTATGCGCATGAGCATCCTGTTCTTTAATCCTAAATTTACGTTGCTGCCCTCCCTACGACTCTGTGCCTGGTTAGCAGCAGTGCCAGATTACTAAATAGGCTGAGTAGACACCGGCCTATGGGCTCCATGCCTTTTAGGGGCCACGTGACAATGGATCAAAATAATATTGATTTGACCTTGAAAGAAAATTACAGTCAAGCTTTCTTAGTTCAATGCTATCCCACTAGAGCGGGGGTCCCCGATATTTTGACTGCCTAGGGCAGGGGTAGGCAACCTAAGGCCCAAGATCCGGTCCAATCCAATTGCCTTCTCAATCCAGCCCATTCCGGGTCTGGGAATCAGCATATTTTTACATGAGTAGGATGTGTCCTTTTATTTAAAATGAATATCTGGGTTATTTGTGGGGCATAGGAATTTGTTCATTCCCCCCCCCAAAAAAAATATAGTCCGGCCCACCACATGGTCTGAGGGATAGTGGACTGGCCCACGGCTGAAAAAGATTGCTGACCCCTGGCCTCGGGGCCTCCACAGGGTTTCGTGCAGCACTTTAGCAGATTCTCAGGGGTCTAGTAAAACCCAAAGCACACCACATTATCCTGTAACCTGCCTATTTCTGCTGTGCGGTGGCCAGATGCAAAAGTGGACAGGGTTCCTGTATCTTTAACAGTTGTGAAGAAGAGGGATGGGAAAGTAGATGCTGAAACTACCTCTGTTAAATGTGCAGGAGCCCTGTCCTCTTTGCGTCTGGCTACCCTAGGACTCAGGCTGTGGAGCTATATTGGCTACTGCATTATCTGGGCATTTGCCATTGAAAGCTGCAGCTGTAGTCACTAACTACAGTTGGATACAACCAAACAAATAAAACATTTTCCCTAACTCACACCAAGCTGAGGTGGTGGGCTTATAAGAACAGTTATAGTTCTTGCTCATAAAATCATTACGCCAATTAATACTTTTAAAATCAGTTCCTGAAAGGTATAGCTCTTTTGCTCCTTCCTCATTTTGGTCGGAATGGATACCATCTTAAATGCACTTTAGTACTCTTAAAAAGGTAACATTTCTAGAGAAAGAACATCACATCTTTGCATGATAAAATTTAGAGTAAATGCAATACATCCAGGAATAGGTTTAGAAGGGCAGTATAATCCAAAGAGCTATTTTTGTGTTTATGATGCAGAACTTTATACAACCATTTGTTAGAGACAAAGCCAAGCAGACTATTTAAAAGCTGCTTTTTCTCTCTCTGGTTGGAGTGAGTTTCAAGGATCTTCAACAACAAAAGCCCAGGGTACATTTCAGGTGAAACCATGGAAACAGCAGGAACTCTTTTACATAAAATAGCTAAACTTTTAGTCATGAATGACCTTGACATTTAAGGCTGGCACAGTAGAACATTAGCATTTGTAATGTGAATTAGGGGTAAAATATTCAAGTGTCCTGTTGACTTAGATCTATTCGGAATAAAGCACTGTGTGGGATGCCGAAAATTTGTAAAAGCTTGACAGGGTTGTTGTTATTTTAAAATGTAATATTGTGCTTTTTCTAGAGTTTTGGTACAACCATGTTCCAGCCCACTTCCATGGTTAATGGTGAAAATATTACTCTGTTCCCGTATTATTGTCATCTATTGTCAACATTAGCTGAACAGAAGCTAAAGGCATAAAGTGTTTGATCTATATGTCAAACGCTTACTGTTTAATATTAAAAATACACATATACTTTCTACGTTCTGTTGTTCTCAGTTCTTTTCAGTGGTGGACCACAATATGTGTAAGAGTAACAGATGAAGATTAGAAAGAACAGCTGTGAAATCAGCTCCACCAACCATCTATGGGATAAATCCACAAAGGGCAGAAACTGCCCTTTTCTTTCAGATCTATCTCGGTTGGTCAAATGATGGGCAAGTAGTGGCAGCATATTACTCTTCCTCTTTCTACACCAGCAATGGGGAACCTACAACTCTCCAGGTGTTGTTGGGCTTCAACTTCCATCTGCCCCAGGCACCATGACTCATGGCCAGGGACGATAGAAACAACACATGGAGGCTCCCAACCCCCACTTTATAGCCAGCTGATGGAGTTGATCAGAAGCCCCCTCTTCCCATTTGTAACAAAACTCTAGAACAGTACATAAAATAATATGAGCCTTGCTGGATCAGTCCATCTAGTCCATCATCCTGTTTTCACAGTGTCCAACCATACCTGTACCACCAGAGAGCCTTGCAGAACCACCACCCCATCATTACAAGCAGCACCTTTGTCTTCTGCACCTGGTTCCTCTGGGTCCCCCTTGCTTCATGCAGGATGCTATTTTAGCAAGACATTCCTTGCACCTCAATAGGTACAGCCAGTGATGGGACAGGGATGTCTGACTGTAATCCTATGAATATACATAGAAATGTGGAGTGTCTGCAGAATTTCAACTCAGAAGAAAACAACTAATACGCTGAGTTCTTTCTGATGCCACTACTGTCTGATTTATTTATATTTACTGGGTTATTTGAAGCACAGGGATATTAGTTTAATACAAAGAGATGGGATTTGTTTATGTTGTCCCTGATCCAGTGTGACTACAAGTGGAAGAATGTATTGTATTGGACTAGCAACATGAGAGAATTGAAGTGGCACCAATCAAGCAAGACTCAAAAGCCCAGTGAATATTATTGTTGTTCTGGAAAACATCTGGAGGGCACCAGTTTGGGAAAGGCTGGTTTAATGTGCTGAAGTATTTAAAAGTGCAGCTTTCTGCTTGTCTACTCAGAAGTAAGCCCCACTGAGTTCATAAGATTGAAGCCTAAGAAACTAAATAATTGGCTTGCAATATTTCATCATAAGCAATGAGGGAACTTTGTTTCCTGATTGGATCCTGCTTTCACCCTGCTCTGTGATGCAGTAACTGTAATTACAACAGTCCTATCTCCAGCTGATCTTAAAACAATCTAGGTCAGCTCAGACATATTCATTCAAATGGGCTGAAATACTGGAGAGCACTGTGGTTATACAGGCCTCCCTTCTAACCAGCTACTGAATTGACTCAATCAAGGTCACAACAGGTTCTGCCCTGAGCAGGTAGGTACAAAATTTCTTTTACCACTGGCAATCTTTTGTTGTGGTCAAACTAAGGGACCTGGGTTCAAAACTATAAAAGGATGGAAGACTGGCAAGGCCTCAAAATAGCGTGTGGAGCCCCTAGGCCAAGCAGGTTTATGTTTCAAGTGGGGATAAAGGAATAGGAGGTAAGACGTATTTAACAATGAGAGAAAAAGGGAAGGAGCAAAAGGAACAACTCAGGCACAACTTTTATTGTAAATCAGTAAACAAAAATGGAGGAAAATGGAGTCTAATAAATCAGTTATCCACAGGTGAATGATCGTACTTTCAGGCCTATCTTTTGTTACACAGTCCTAGGCTTGAATACATGTGTAGGCCTCAGTCTCACTCACTGGTTGTGGTGCTGTGACGTTTGCTTTTCCAGACGGAAAAGTTGTTGAGTTGTTTTTAGAGGGGCGGCCAAAGTAGTTGAGCATTTTTTTTAAAAAGGGAAATTGGCAGTTTGTTTGTTTTTGCAAAATCACAAAGAAATTGAGCATTTTTTTAAAAAAAGGAAAATTGGCAAAATCAACACTGCCAAAATCTGATGCCATACACCGAGGTTTTCCTGGACATTTAATCAGTTTTGCACCCAGACACTGCTTTCAGATCCAGTACTCCAAATATGTCCAGGAAATTCCGGACATATGGCAACCCTATCTTAGTCTCTTTCCTCTCCGAAATCTTCAACTGAGCCACCCTCTCCAGAATCAAAAGAAACTCCTTCTGAAATCTCAGAAAGAAAATGTCCAGGCCTCACCCACTCAGCCTGTGAGGGAAGTTCCTGGTTCAGAGAGTGGGCATGGAGCTTAAAAAGAGAGGAGGAAGGGCATGCTTTGCAAGAGTAGCGGTAAGACAAATCGCTACTAACCCAGCTGGCTTTCTGAGATCTTTGACAGAGAGAATACGGGTGACATAAATCAAGATAGACATGCACCCAGTAAACTCCTTGCTAGATTTTGGGCTGATATCATACCTATCCCACACTACCTGTATTTAGAGTCCATGCAAAAGAGAGCCTTCAAATGTCAGAGAAGAACCCGAAGTGATTATCAGAAGAATATTGTTATGAGGTTGGGAGAGGGATGACCCCTCTAATCCCAGGATCCATCAAGTGTTAAAATCTAATCAAGTTTTCCAATTGCAGGAAATAGCCAATTAGTAGGATGGGAGAGCTGAGAAAAATGCCAATATATTTCACTTCTAGCAACCAATGTGCCTCTTTGGTTTGAGATACTACATGGGTAGATGAGTCTAAAAAGTCTCGGACACAAATTGTCACGGCCCTCTAGCAGCTATGGTTGCCATATTTCAAAAAGTGAAAGTTGTTGCCAAAATCTACTCTACTGACATGGGTTGTTATACATCAGGATTTCCCCAGACATTTAAGCAATTTCCGCCTGGATGTTGTTACATACGGCTAAATCCTGTCTATGTCCGGCAAATTCCAGTCGTATGGCAACCCTAGGCTATGGTGGCTCATTTACCAATAGTAATAGATTTTGCATTTTGTGTATATTCAGTTCTGACCAAACTAAGCCTCCTAAAGCAAAATATACATCAGTATAACCCCCCCCCCCCCGAATAACAGAATTGACCAAGGGTCATCTGGTCTACCCCTGCCAATATGACTATAAAATCTGCATCCCCCTCATTCAAGTTAACAGGTGATGGGGGATTAAGGGGCTCTGTGCGAGATGGCAAATTGTTGGGGGCCCCTCCCTCAACAGAAAAGGCCAGAGTTGGGAGCAGAGTGGGCAGTGATGTGACCCAGAAAGAAAGCAGCAAGCTGGAGCAACGTTTGAGAGCTATGTTTGATTTCTTCTGTTTGAATCAAAAGCTGCGGTATGGGACTTTCTGGGGTGTTAATGCTGTGAACCCCTCCACTGTAGACTTAGGTTGTAAATATATTTAAATATACCATCTATCATAATGACACCACAGTCTCTGCTGGACCTCATTCTCAAAACAAAATGGGAACTTACTCAAAGTGCCTGGAAGCCCCGGAATCTTACACCACTTGGGAGTGGTATGCAACAATATTTGGAAGATTCAAAGCAGTCATGGAAGATTCAAAGCAGTCATGCACTGAAATTGGATTAGAAAATCAGAAATTGTTCCTGTGATAAAGGGATTAAGAAAACCTATATTTTGGACTTGTGAGGCCTGGGACAAGTGGCATTAAAAATTAAGCCAGCAGTTAATTGACAGGCAGACTTTGCATTTGTCCAGGTTGTGGACCAGAGGAAGACACCATACGAAATAAACTGAAACCATACCCCAAATCCCCATCTATATTGCCAGACTAGTGTAAATTCCACACATCAACATGTTTTTAAAAAGCCAGAATACATGATTGAAATGGAGATCCAATGGTTATCACTGGCAAGCCAAATGGGGATGTGTGCATATGTGTTGATTTGACCAATTCAGGGAACTGAAGTAACACATGAAGGCTAGAGGTAACATTGCATGATTGTGGTTGGTTACTGAAAATGCTGTCACCTGCTCTACTTCTCCCAGAGGGAGGAACAAGAGCCACAATATATGGGGACAGTAAGATCCTCAGAACAGCAGGAGACAGTGCTACTGATACGAGTTGCCACACAGGACACATGTGAGTAATAACTTGGCCCTCTGGTATACAGAGTACATCAAAGAACTCACAAAAGTTTATTTTTAAATTTATAATTATTTTTTCCCTAGGTAAATATAAAAAAAGAGAAATTGTAATATGCCTTTTGTTAATATATGATAGAATGTGCCGTCCTCAATGTTTGCTGTCTCATTTAAGTTTGTATTATTTTGTATTTCTTATACATATAGCAGTGCCCACCTGGATGTTCTGAAATGCTGTAGAAGTTGTGAGCCCAACTCTTGGTATGATATGCAATTAGAAAGCTGTTGGAGTGGAATGGGGTCAAAATCTAAACAAATACGATTTGTGGCTAAATGTGTGTAGAGGTGTGCACATGGTTCAGGTTTTTGATGGAAATTTTAGTCTGAAATTGCATGACTAATGTTGCATGGCAGGCACAAGACAATTTGTTGTCTGATGCAAAAGACAAGATTGATTTCCCTTATGCATTTCTTGTATAGAAAGAAGCTGACTGATTTGGCAGTTGAATCTTAATCCAACACTGGCAGTGAGACAGTACCTGAGGTGGCTGTCTCACTTTGCCTAAATGGTAGGAATGGCCCTGCTAAAGTGACAGTCAATTCTATTTGGATTAGCATTTATAGCCTTGAGTGGAAATGGTCTGAAGGTGCACGACAAACCAACTTTACTGAAGCAACAGTCGGCATCTTTCCCATGCCAGGATGGGAAACTCTCTGAGAAACCCATGTATGCCACCTTGTGCTCCCTGAATGAAAGGCAAGCTTTAATTGTAATAAATAAAATATGCTATGGCTCAAAGGAATGTTATGGCTTGAAAGCTTTCAGCATTTAGATAACTCATATTGATAGGTAATCTTGTCACTGATAGGTAATCTTGTCAGTTAAGATAGCTAAACAAATTAGCTCTTTTGTTGTGTCATAATCTGTTCCCTCGGGACCTTTTTTGTTCCTCGCAGGTAAAGGGTCAGTGAATACTTTTTTTTTCATTCTCCTGGTGCTTTTAAGGGAAATCTGCTGTTCGTGCATTGTTCCCACACCCTTTAAAACGCTTTTAAAAAATATCTTTGTGGCCTTATCCTGGTGTGCTGTCTCAGGTGCGCAGGAACTGGATTTTATTATACTGTATTCGTAAATTGATTTCGCTGTCTACTTAACATATTAATTATTATTACGGCTACTCCTACTAACTAAAACAGAACCGCTCTACCCTTCGCGAGTTTACGTTGAAGGGACTCCCGCTCCATTCGACGGGTTTCCCCCTTAGCTTGCATATAGGACTGCATTTCTGGGATGGATTTTTAATTTTATTATCACTGGAACAAGCCCACTTCAACTGAAGGGCGGCGAGGGGATTTCGGCTCTGAGGAGAATGCTGGTGTGTTGTGTGTGCTCGCCATGGAATCTTCTTTTGCCCCTTCCGGCGGGAGTTCCTCTCTGTGGCGGTTCTTCGCCAGCCCCGCGGCTCCCTCTCTTGACTCCAGGGGAAGCCAATCTGCGTCCCTCTTGGAAAGGCAGGAGCAGGTGGATCGACACAGCCGCTGGGAGACGTTTCTCCTCACAAAGGAGAGGGGAGGGGACGGAGTGCGCCTGCGCGCTCCACGCGGCCTCGCTCCTAGAGACGGCGCGGGGGGGGGGGGGGAGGAAACTCCGCATTGAGTGTCAGGCCGGGTGAGGAAGGGAGTTCAAGGGGAGACACTCGGGAGTCGCTACCTACAGGCGGGAGCAACCCAGCTAGAGCCGGGGCGGCTGGCTTTCTGCCCTTCCTCCTGCCTCTCTCGCCTTTCCATCCCCCCCCCCCCACCGCTTTCCCTCCCGGCTTCCCACGGATACGAGCCAGCGAGCTGTGTGAGTAATAGGCTGTTTCTTCATCTCGGAAGGGTGTTCTTGGATGGCGGGGAGGGATGCCTTGCATTATAATCCCTTCGCGCTTCTCTCTCTCCCTCCCCCGCTTGATTCCTCCCCCTTCCCCTGTTCCTTTGCGGGTTCCCTTTAACTTCTTCCAGGTCTGCCTTCCCTGTAAGCTTCCTCGAGGCTTAAAGTTTTGGGACTCAGCGTTGCACGGAGCGAGCCCCCACAGCTGGAAAGGAGACAAAAGCGGGTGGGAGAGGCTGGGGGCGGACACAGAGGCATCTCTTCCACCTGGGCACCGCCACTAAGTGACCAGCTTTGTTTCCGTAGGGGAAGTCGGAGAAGTCTATCCTTGTGAAGTCGGTGCACAAGGATAGTAATAGTATGGGATGTAGTAGGGAGAACTTGTGGAAATAGGAAGTCATCTAAGGTGACAGTCCTATGCACGTTTAACTGCCGATGAACTCAGCGGGACTTGCTTCCGAGGGTGCGGGTTTAGAATTGGTCCGAAAGTCCTGGAGTTTCAGAGATTAAAATATATTACAGACAGGCTGGCAAGTGCGAACTGGTTTCTAGCTCTTTGGGAAGGCAGTGTGCATGCCGCGTGCATGGAACTTATTGTGCAGGCTGCTGCATGGCAGCGGCAGCTGTCTAGTTAAACGGATTCCCTGCGCCTTCCCCTGCCTTTTAATTTCGATTTTTTTTTTTTAATCCCAGTATGTAGCGATGCCTTTATATTTTAGCACAAAGCCCAGGCAAACGCTAACAAAGCCAAGCACGGAGCTTTATAAATGTTACTCTTCCAGATGGAGATGCAGATGGGCACTTTTTTCTGGCCAAACACACTGATGCATGTGGCTGTGTGGATCATTCTGTGCTCCAAGACTGCCTGTGTGAGGGTGTTTTGAGCATGAAGATATGTGCATGAAATTACACTTGCTTGCCGTTACTGTGTACCAGTGACATACAAATAATGCTTGTCTTGTATGTTGATATTGGGATGGCACATGTCTGTCAGATATGTATTGAGATTTTCTTTATTTCCTGTGCCTATTTTTTCCCTTGTCTTTTGGAGAGCCTCCTGTGAAACTCCAGTCCTTGTTATCAGGAGCCCAAGGAAGCAAAATGGATGAGGTGCAGACAGTCTCTGATGCCTTGCTATTTGTAATTTAATATTTATTCCAGTATATTTATTTTTAGCCATGAAAATAAAGGAGTTAGTATGTTGACATTTGCTATTGCATCGGAGTTAATAAAAGGGGCTATAGTGTCTGCATAAGGACACTTATGTGTTATGCATGTGATTCTTTTATAAATATCTCTTTTTACAAAGGGTAGGCTGGTGAGGTGGGGAAAGAAATTGCTGAAATGAACCTGATTTTGCCTTCATATATTTTTGAGGGATAATTTTTTGTTGCGTTGATGCTGTAACCACTTCTCATTTATTAAAATGAATGTCATATCAATAGGCTGTTACTGCTTGTGGAGGGCAAGAAGATTCCAGCCATCCTTCTTTTATTGTTCAGGGGAGAGTGCCTGATAATAGAGATTGCTGTGTCCTTTTCTAGCCCCAGGGAGCAGCAGCTGGGAACTACTGCTGGGTGAAGCAGGACAAAAGCAGCACACTGACCTTCTTTACTTGATCTCTCTCTCTCTCTCTCTCTCTCTCTGCCTTACAGATTGGCAGATTTACCACCAGGAGTCTTTAAACTGGAGACAGGGAGAGGACATCCTTCAAATCCATATCCTGGTGGCCGATGATGCAAGCATTCAAGGACTCTTTCCCAGAGCTGCTAGGCTTCTCTAAGAGCTCTGGCACTTCTTTGCTGCTAAACGTGTCCAATTAATCCACGTGGGAATGTGCCTGCAGAGGGGGAGAGGCCCAGTCCGATCCGTTTATAGCTCAGCTGCTGGCAGGGGGGAACAGGTCCTTAAGCAGTACTAAGAAGGATGGAGCCACAAAAGAATCTGCTGGGCACGTGCTCTGATGCACTGATTTGACAGTGTTGGATTGTAGACTCCCTTATTCCAGAGTGGCTGTGGCTGATGTTGAAAGCCACAGTGCATGCTTGCGTGCTCATGGGATGAAAAGACAGCATTGATTTTCAACGAGATTATGCATCTGATTGGAAAGTGGTAACTCTCAGTCCAAACTGGGCTTGTGATCAGCATGCTTTTGTCAGGGATAACAAAGCAGCAGAAGCACCAGCGCCCAAATTCTCTTGGGGGACAGCAGCCAGAAAAGCCAGATGAGAGCTTCAGGTCCAAGAGCTTGCCGGTTCTGAATGGATCTGTTCCACCGATTAACACCTCTCAAAGTGCTCTCATTACAGCCAAAAGGAACTTACAGAGCTTCCAGGGGGGTTCTGATCAGAGATGTGGCCTTGACCCTGACACATTAGCACATCGCAGCAATGTTGCTGCTGCTGCTACTGCTTCTTCCAGGACTATGTTCTCTTTTACAGCTTCCAGTTTTTCAAGAATTGGGAGTTTTGCTGAAAGAACAGGCTGCAATAACTCTGCCAGCATTAGTAAAGGGGTTTCACCAGCTTCTACGCTGCTGGCAATCCCAGGTAGAAAATTTCTCAATGTAGTATTGATAGATTCTAGGTTCTTCTTGGTATGCATGTGCTTCCTGACTTTCATCCAGTCCCTTATGGTCTCTGGCTATCTGAGCAGTGTTATCACCACCATTGAAAGGAGGTACAGTTTGAAAAGTTCTGAGTCTGGGCTGCTGGTCAGCTGTTTTGATATTGGCAGCCTGGTGGTAGTGGTTTTCATCAGTTACTTTGGGGGACGAGGACGAAGGCCTCTGTGGCTTGCTGTCGGTGGATTATTTATTGCACTTGGGGCTGCCATGTTTTCTTTACCTCATTTCATCTCTCCACCATATCAGATCCAGGAATTGAACTCTTCTGTCTCTAATGACGGCTTGTGCATGACTGGCAATAACTCCAAAGACCATGCGGAGTCGCCAGAGTGTTTCAGGGATTCAGGTGGAAAGGACCACTCACTCTATGTAGCTTTATTTATTTGTGCCCAAATTCTCATTGGCATGGGCTCCACACCCATCTACACCTTGGGACCAACCTACTTGGATGACAATGTCAAGAAAGAAAACTCATCACTCTACCTAGGTAAGATGGCTGTGTGTAAAAAACGATGTGCGTTGAAGGGCATTACCTCCCACATTAAAAAAAAGCCCCAGAAGATAGTCAGCAGTGGTGTTGGCTCTGCATTTAAATTTACTAGCATTTATGTAGTGTAAATGTTGCATTTAATGTTTCATAAGAACTCAGACTTTGGCAGCTGTTACCAGCTCTTCTGAGAACTTTGCTTCATTGGCTCATGGTTTGTATTTTCATCCACAATGTAGTATCTTTTTAAGTAGCGATTGGGAGAGATTTAATTAGGTACTTGATTTTTCAGTTGAAATCTGAGGTATGTGAAGATGCTTCAGTTTCAGTGGGTTGGTTGGCTAGCACTTGTCTGTCTCGGAAGACAATGGAAGAGTGTGCCTTTGTGGGTGAAGCCGAACCATTGGAGAGTTAAAGCACCTACTGTGACTGTAGAGACCAATACATGAGAGACATGCTTTGTTGCAGCTGGGGCAGATGAAGGTGTCCGGTTGTGCTGATGCAGATGTACCAGTGGCGTTTCTTCTTTACATGTGATTTTTTAAAATATAGGTCCAGATTCAACAAACGTACCACACTAGTGGAAGCCAGTGTAAGGCTCCCATTAGCACACCAGGGCTTTCCCTTTCTGCCTCCCCTAAAGCCATTCTGGAAGGTCAGTAGAACCCCCCAGAACAGCACGCAAGGGAAGATAGGGGGAATTGTTTCATCTGCCAAGCAGAAATGTTTGCACTGATGAATCAACTAGAAGAGAGTAACCTTGAATTCTTCCCTCAGTGACCAGGTTGTTACGGTGTCTTGAGTTTTGCTTTTTATAATGCCTGATAAATAGTTCAATCCACCTACGTCAGTGTTTTTCAACCTTAATACACCCATCATTCTCTTAGCCCGATGGTCAGGGATGATGGGAGTTGTAGTCCAACAATATCTAGGGACCCAACATCCACAGGAATGATGTTGGGGCCCAGGATACCAAAGATTATTGAAAGCAATGATGATGCAGTCTCATTATACAGTATATACCAGGGGTCTGCAACCCGCGGCTCCGGAGCCGCATGTGGCTCTTTTACACCTTTGCCGCGGCTCCGGGGTGGATACTAGTGAGGGGAGGAGGCGCATTGTGCGCCCGGACACTCCCCACTGTGGCGGGCGCTGTACTGGCTGTGACGTCGCATGGGGGCGGTGCGTGCATTAGTCACGCACCCTCCCGACGTCACCTTCCCGCCCGCATGCTACATTGTAAGGGGCATGTACGCTGGTCACTGTTTTGAAGGGGAGTGAAGAACACACACACACAAAAAGGTAACTTGTTAATTTAACGTTTATTTCTATGAGGAGGAGTAATTCTGAGGGGTCAAACAAAGAAATAATAAAAAAGTGACAAAAAAGTTATTTTTATAATGACGAGTTTTGCAGCTCCCAGTTTTTCCCCCCCTTCGGAAACGGGTCCAAGTGGCTCTTTTTGTCTTAAAGGTTGCAGACCCCTGGTATATACCAATTTCCAGCAAAGACAAGGGTGCCTCAGTGCCATCAGCTCAGAGAGCTGAAAATGGCTGGAGGTTACAGAATCTAGTTACTCTATGCATACTTGACATTATGCTTACTTACCTCAGCCAGCATTTCACCAGAAATAGACCTTTGGCTGTGTAGTGATCTGTAATGATACAAATGTGCTTCCTAGGAAAAGTTAATAAGATACTTAAATTTCAAAAACTACTTTTTTGACTGAAAATCAGATTGTATCAGCAACATTTAAAGGCTGACACAAAGCTGAAATTCATCCTCCAAACTGAAAACTAAATCAGAGATCAAATGTTGAAATTTAGATTTTATGACTTGGGTTTTTTGATATCTTAATGCAGTATTTTTCTTCTTAAAATTAGGGAGTTAATTATTTCTCCTTGTAACTTGATGTACTTTGAATTTATTTAAGTATGCATGGTGGATTATATCGGTGAAATCATTTATAATTACCTGACACTACAATTTAGTTGTCCGTTTTTAACAGTAGCACTATGGTACTAATGTTATGCATGGGCAATATATTTGCACGCTAAACCACTAAATTTCTTACTCTTTGTCATACTGGCTCCTACAGACTCTACTGTACTTGTAATAGCTCACTCTACTACAAGTAACTGATTTTAGTACAAGTTGATGCATCCAGGTTCTTCTGCTTAGTCTGATTAGAGTTCACTTTTCTGTAAGTTATAAAGTCAGTTCAAAAATACTGGCAGAAGTTCAGTCTTTTCCATGTTACAGCTAGGTTCCCTGATTCTTTTGCCTATTTTCAAAAAATATTGGTGAAGGTGGTATGCCTTCATATTTTTAAAAAAAGCTTAAGAAAGCAAATAGTTTTATGTAATTTTAAAGAGAGCAGAAATTCTTGAAGAGATTGGCAATGCATGCATATTACAATTTCTAAAAAAATATGTTTGCACCATATAAATGAAAAAATGCTGTACCCCTATGGGTCTTTTAAAATATTCTAATATTGTCCTTTTGTTGGCAAAGGAACATTCATTATCTGTAAGTTCCTCATATTTTGTTACAGTCAAGTGGCAGTGAATAGTGGACTGTGTTTTCTCCTCCTTTTTCTAGACAGCCCTTCCCTAGTTCCTCATTGTTGGTTCCAACATTTTTGTTGGACTACACTCCCACCATCCTCGTCAATTGGTCGTGCTGGCTGGGGCTGATGTGCTGGAATCCAACAACATTTGAAGGGCCACCGGTACACCATTCCTGGTCTAGTAGAACTAGTAGCCTTTTTCCTAGAATATATTGGTTAAATATTATGACATTGTACTCTTGGGAGCTTCACAGATATGCTTCCCATGAGAAGGAAATTGAATTTTGAAATATGAAAAGCTTATGGTTAACATCACTTCACTATTTTCAGAGAAAATTACACAAACTCAATACTGTCCTGCAGTATGTAACTCCCATTGATTCTTACTAGATGTGCATGGGGTGCACAAGATTGCAGCCACTGAGAAAATTACTGGTACTAAATTACAATGCAAAATCAGTGTTTTAATGTGAAAATAATAATTATACAGTGGTACCTCGGGTTACATATGCTTCAGGTTAGATACGCTTCAGGTTACAGACTCCGCTAAACCAGAAATAGTACCTCGGGTTAAGAACTTTGCTTCAGGGTGAGAACAGAAATCGTGCTCCGGCAGCACGGCAGCAGCAGGAGGCCCCATTAGCCAAAGTGGTGCTTCAGGTTAAGAACAGTTTCAGGTTAAGAATGGACCTCCGGAACAAATTAAGTACTTAACCCGAGGTACCACTGTATAAATATTATTGCCAACCATTGTTTAGTCATTTTTGCTTTCCAGCAGTTGTTCCACAGGAGAATAAAATAATAATTAATTTTAAGAGTGCTTACTGTTTTGGGAGATGTTATTATTGAGCATTTAATAGTGCAGTCCTTGACATATCTACTTGGAAGTAATGTGACTTATTAGCTGGTAGGTGAGGCTAGGATTGCAGCCTTAGGCAATGAAATTACTTATCTATAAAGGGAAGTGTCACAGATTTGTTGATTATACTTGTTCTTCTTTAAGAATGTTAACTGAAAGAATCAGTAGACTGAAGCAAAATCCTGATAAGATACAAGTGATTTTGATAGGAAATCCAGGCATTTCCAGTTTTGCTATTCTAGATGGGTTCTTATTTGCTGTATTGGAGAAGCCTTGTTGTCTTAGGTTGGTTCTAGACCCAGATTACTACTAAAGAAACTCAGTTGCCTTGGGAAGAATTTATTTTGTCAGCCCTGTCCAAAGCACCATATGGTTTCCTTGAAAACAAGAATTTTGTCGCTGTGATCCAGGGTGTCCAGATGCAACAGAAGAAAGGGGTCTGCACTTTTAATAAATGCACAGAAGAGAAAAATTCAGCAGGTGTAGCTGGACATGCAAGCTGCACCTACTGAAATCCCCTCTGCTGCATAGCAAAGATGCAGAAGCCCTGTTCTCTTTTGCATCAGGACACCCTTCTGTGACCTGTGCTCATAAAACACTCAGAATTGAGTGCTCTACCAGGGAAAGCCACTTGAAGATGCAGCTGGTGCAGATTGCTGCAACCTGTCTTCTTCCAGATGGCACTAATAGCACATAAAACCAGTACTGCAGCAATAGCACTAATGTTCAAGCCCAGATCAAATATATTGTTTGTAATTGTTTATTTTTATGGAAAGGAAGGGTAGAAAAGTAAATAAACCGGTCCTAACCTTACGAAGCCTTCCACAGACTTGAGAACTGCAAGTGTATCAGCAAGTTGTCTTCCCCGTCCCCAATGAACCTACTTCCTTGCTTGTTTGGAAGAAGCATTGCTCAAACCTCTGTGGGTTTTTTCACCACTAGGCAGTTGATTCAGCATGGTAGAATGTGGCCCGTGCCAAAGTGTGTGTCCTAAGTACACTTTCCCAATGGATTTTCAAAATGAATAGAAGGTTTGTTTATTGCATCCGGTTTCTTAGAGGATTTCAGCATATTTGTTTCCTTTTAGGAATTGCAGTGCTGCTCATCAGTAAAAGCATTTTAGAATCGCAATATAAAAACGTTATAAACATTTAATAGAAATAATCAAGACAATAACAGATCAAAAAGCAGCACTAAAACGTTTCTATCAAGTTTAGAAATCCATCCAATTTGAATAGCTTGGGGAAATAAAAAAAGATAATTTACATTAGTGTGAATGCCAGGCAAGCCTGTGTGTGTGTCTGTGTGTGTGAGAGAGGGAGGGAGGGAGGGAGGGAGGGAGAGAGAGAATGAATTTCCTAAGCAGAATACAGTACCACAACAAAGAAGCCCTTCTGTAGTTATCTCCTGCCTCATTAGCTGGAAGAGTGCTTCGAAATATCTCTGTGCATGGGCAAGTTGGTGTGGGAGAAGATAACCATTCAGGTCCTAAGCTGGGTAGGACTTTATGTACCAGCAATCTGAATTATGCTTAGAAATTGATTTGGTAAGCACTGGTGAGATGTATTTCCAATGACCAGTCCTGGTTAGTGGCTGCATTTTGAGCTACCTGAAATTTGTGACCAGTTTTTAAAGGCAGCCTGCACTGAAGTAGCCTAGGCCAAAATTTGCCAGAGCATGGACAGCCATGATCAAATTACCTCTAAGAGGGCTTGCAGCTGATGTATCTGCATCAGCTAGTGAAAGGGTGCTCTGTGTGCCACTGAAACTATGTGGGCTTCCAGCAACCAGGCTGGATCAATGAGCATCCCCAGACTGTGAGTCTCATTCTTCAGCAGAAATGCAGTGCCCTTCAGAACAGGTTGAATATCGCCTCCCTGGACAGAGAAATCACCTATTATAAAGTACCTCCATTTTGTCAGTACTGATCTTTATTCACTTGGCCTATATCCAGTCCATTACTGATTCCAAGCATTGATTCAGCACTTTAATTGCCTCACCTGAATCAGATGTAACAGAATGGTAGAAAGGAATGGCAGAACTGAATTTAATATGTGTATTGATGATACAAAACTGGAAAAGAGTGGGTGTTCTCATTCAGTGGTTTCATGTAGCTATTAAATATCCTAAGAGACAAGATGGAATCCTATTGGAGTCTCAGTACCACCTTCTGGAATTGGCTTTTTGGATATGAGTGGGAACGCCATTGCTTCTAGCTCCAAGTCCAGAGAGCATGGCAAAACACACACACAAAAAACTCCAAACCACCCACCTGGATGATCAATGCAGTTTCTGTGCAGAAACTGAGCCTAAAACCAGATTGAAATGCATCCTCTGGTTCACATATTAAGTCAACATTTGGCTTAGCGTGAACAAGGAAGCCCATCTGGAAAATCATGACTGCTTTGCTCTCATGGTCTTGCTGCTGCTGTTCTACTGAGAACTAGGCCATAGTTTGGTTTAGCGTTACATACTAATCCAGGTTTGTGGTTTGTCTTGCTCCAAACGATGACCTATAACCTAGGTTTGATCTTGGCTGGCTACTCATGGTTTGTTTGAAATTACTTGTTAAATGAGATTTTGTGTGGCAATGTAAAGAAGGGAGCAGGGGGGGTGGGTTTACTGACATTAAGTAGAAGGGAGCAGAGCAGCTGTAGAAAATGTGCAAAGAAGAGGGAAGGTCACTTGGCTGCTAGAAATACAGACAGACTTGAAAGGAAACCCACTGAGGCCATCAGTGCAACCCTAACCATATCCAGGGCTGAAACTAGGCTCTCGGTCACCCGGGTCAAAGACCCAGTTTGGCAGCCCACCCCACCGGATGTGTGTTTGCATACACACACACACCCTGAACACATTTATTCCTAAAGGACAAACAATAGGCAATTTCATTCATTTTTTCATCTTTCTCTCCGGCTGAAGCCCAGGCATGCTGGGAAGCTGGGAGCCTAATGGTGCCCCTCTGGGGGCTTCACCCACGGCAGAAACCTTGGCAGATCCCTCCTAGATACAGCTCTGCCATGTCTACTCAAAAGGAAGTCATTTTGAATTCAGTGGGTCTTATTTCCAAATAAGTGCAGTTATGATTGCAGCCTAAGCCAACTTCTGGTCCAGTGGTTTGGTGGCCACACAGAATCATTATATGTGATTGAGGCTGCATGTGATTGCAGTGATTTTTGGAGCCAGAGGATCTGGTGGTGGTATTTCATCATGTGATCTGAAAAACACATTTGAGAAGCAGATTAACACCTTCCTATAGCTATCAATCAAGCAGAAATGTATTTTTGAAATTGAATTGGCTTGAGTTCACCAAGTTGAGAAAGCATAGTGTAAAACTGTTCACAAGAGATGCTACACCTAGAGAACCAAGCCCAGCCCTTATTTCCTCCTCTGGGGGAGCATGCAAGGAAATGTGATCATCCAGTCAGCCTCATGGGCATTTCCCTAGTATCCAGTAAAGATCAGATTAAAATAAAATAATGCACAACAACTTCTGAAACGTTGCTACTTCTCAGGCACTGAAATCCAGCTTAATAAAAAAAGAAAAAAGCATTTCTGTATTTCTCGGAGGTATTGAGTTTGGTAACTCTCCAGAGAAAAGGAATTCCACCTCTTTGTGGCAGTGTACGATCTAGAAACTTCACTATTTGGAGAGTGTAAGGTCTGAAATCCGCTTGGAATATGTATATGATTAATCTTCAGGGCCTTGAAATTTCATAATTAAGGACTAGGATTTGTTATCCCTTCTCTTCCCTCCAACCTTCCTCATACTTGAAAAACACCTTTATCTGGCAGATTGATTTCAACAGGCCTCAAAGTTGAAAGCTGCTCAGGCAGTTGGAACGTGAGAATAATCTCTGCTCTAAATGGATTAGTCAAATGAGCAGAGGGCAGGTGAGGCAGCCAAGGGCACATGATAAATGACATTCATCACGTGGCTGTGCTGTTCAGTCACATAGATGTTCCCTTATCTTATATGCCACGCTGCCTTATTTTTCAAGTTCCTAAGAGGTTAGTGGTATCAGTAGAGGTCCCATCCTCTAACATACATGTGTGAGGGCAAGGCTGTAGGACTTGCATGACCAAATTTAAGATGCAAGTCAGAAATACCCTCAAAAGTTACATGGATTATGCGTCTGACTTTGTGTGCCTGTACCTGTAGGCAGAAAGGAATAGACTTCCTGGCTGATTCAAAAATCAAAATATAACTCAGTTTTTGAATGGGGAGTGCACAGTTTTTGCAATGTATTTCTAGTGAAGACTTTAGCGTTTGGTACTTAAATCACAGAATATAAACTTATTTCTCTAGACCATGTCCCCAGAACTTCACAACTCCTTTTCTTTGAAAAAACATGCTTTCATACATAGGCACTTGAAAGTTTTGCATCAGTGTAGACTTTGGTCCCCCAGAATGCTTTAAGAGCTGCCTGTTACACAGTAGTAATCCTGATTTTACAAAACTCACCTTATATAGATGTGGGAGCTATTTTATTTATTTTCCATGTTAATCCAGCTCAGTGGGTTGAGTGGCAACGTCATATCCTCTTAAGTGCAGGCATGCAAGCTCAGGCGGGACAGCTGTTTTGACATTCCTGACTGGGTGTCTTGCTCTTAGAAAGTGCATTTGATGCTTATACATAATCTCTTGGCTGTCTGCATCCCAGTCCATCTGTCAGGATGGCGCTGTGCCAATTTACAAGGTAAAGTGTCTTTTTTAGTCAGGCTAAGGTGCCAAGCAATTATACGTTTAGCAAGATAAGCCTGCAAAGTCCTGCAGTTTTTGCAGTGGGCTTCCTTGTGGATTTTAAAGACCGTGAATGAGTCAATCCCCTTATTGCTTGACACAGTAGCAATTTTAAAAATGCCCCGATATAAGTAGCATTAGTGAGAGAAGGAATGCTTTGGACTTTATTTACAGAAAAGAATGGCACAATTTAAAATCTCAGAACTTCAATCCCTGATAAATAACATAATGTCTGATGCATGGAACTTGTTCACAGTCAGTTCTGACTACTTCAATGAACTCTGATCACAGAGATAAGATCTGCATCTTCGATATGGATATTGTTTCATTAGTGGAGATTCAGAGAATTGTTTAAAATCACATGGTGATGATAAGCAAGTCTAGCCCTGTTAAATTGCCTGTGTGAGAGGCTGACTGAGACCATATATGAGCCACAATAGCAGAGTATACATGTAATAAATAAGAAAGATGTACTGATATTTCTCATTCTGATTGTAAGCCTTGTGGTGTCAAATGTGCACTTGGTGCAGTGTGTCTGTTCTGTGGTTTAGAAGGAGATACCAAATCCTATCGTAAACGTGATGAGCATTAGGTAGTTGGATCTGCAAGGCCACAATTAAGCTGCAGAAATAGCCCACAACCCTTTTCCTTTCCCCTTTCCCCTCTCCACTATTCTTCTGGCTCCTCTTTTACACCCCTACCCCCTGCAGAATTTTATTTTCCCCAATAGGAATTGATGCTGTTGACATACATAGGAGAAAGTAAATGATTCACTTGGACTATTATTTGGCCTAGATTTACATCCTCTCTCCAGTGACCACAGGCATGGATAATCAAGCCAACCTCTCTTTACCCAGCCTCTTGTTTGGTTCAGTTTTTTGATTATGCAAAGGTGTGGCAGAACATTGGAAACTAAGTAGCTCACTTTTATTCTTTTGAGTTGCTTTTTAGGCCTATTAAGTAGAAATGTGGATAAAGGTATATAAACACATAAATAAAATTACTCCCACTTTTTTGATGGGACTGAGGAGGAGTTAGGAACTTGCTCAAGCCATTAATTGCTGAAGTTGGCACTGAATTCAGGTTTCTCAGGTTAAAGAGACCCAAGTGCTCCAGTATTCCATGAATGAAGCCTATGGGTTTTGTGTCTGCTTCGGAGTGAAGATAGATGTAGGCCAGAACTTTTAAATGGGTGTGGAGGACCAGGTGGCTTCCTGCATTGTGTAACTGGAGAGCCACTCTGGGCTGTGCAGTGGGGCAATTGCACATGCACACACACTGCTTTTGTGTAGCCCATTTTGGGAAGTATTTGAATAATACTGCACTGAGGGACCTGAGGAAGCTTTAAAATGTTGGCAGTAGTACAGCCAAGGACTGGCTAGCATTTAATGGATGTGTGCCCAGTACATAGCAGTTCAAGGCCATCAGCAATGTCATCTGGGCCTGTTGGCTCCCTTATGAAAACAGTAATTTTGGGGTTTGACAGTGATGAAAGGCGAGCAGGACATCTGTGAGGAAATGAGTATATTGGGAGCTTTTGGCCTCCAGTTCCAGCCTGACTGGAATAAACAGCAAGGTGGGAATGCATAGAATAAGATGATGAATCTTATTCCAAAAATGGAAAATTTACATTTTTCATGTTGTATTTTTGCCTGCAAATAAAATATGCTAGTTTGGGGAAGGGCTGGAACTCACTGCCAGAGCACAGACTTTGGGAGCAAATGGCCACAGGTTAAATCCTTGGTGTTTCCAAGTAGGGTTTAGAGAGACTCCTATCTGAAATCCTGGAGAGCCATTGCCAGTTTGTGTTGACAAAATAGTCTGTCTTGGTATAATACAGCTTAGTATGTTTTTATAATGGTGGAAGTACTCAGACATGTGGGTCCCTACTGGCACTCCGAAGTGATGCAGATTGAGAAGGGCTGTGCCACGCATTGCTTCTGCCTGGTTGAGATGGATTGTCCAATGGGCTTAGCAAGAAGGGTGGTTATTTTAAGAAACTGATACTTGGTAACTGAGCTATGGGATATTACCACCCTTTAAAAACTGAAACGGCATATTCATTTGCCTGCTAATCAATTAAAGTATTTATATATTCCTTGGTTTGATACAGGATGGTTCAGTTGATTAGCCATTTGACGATCTCTTTTTGGCCAGCCAAATACTGGTTAAATATTTTCAAAGCATCAGCTTTATTCAAGTAACATTTTTCTGTCAACATTTTTGTTGTTTGAACAAATATACCTTAATCATCACCAGCTCTCATATGTGACTTACAGAAACAAGTAAGTTAACTGTTATGGAAAGATAAAATTCATTTTTAAATTGTAATGAATCATAACTTTTTACAATGTTATGTAAGTAAATGTGAATGATTCACATTAGAGTTCTTATTTTTGACTTTATCCTGGAATACTAAGGTAATTTTGTATAGAAAGAGATGCATACAGAAATTTTAAAAACAAGTCAGAACTGGAAGTTTCCATAAATTTTAGGATGCGTTATGTATCATGGTGGTGATAGTAAAAAATTGTAGAATAGATTCCAAGTACAATGTACAACTTGATGTTTTAGCATCACTGATATGAAAATTATTATTATTTATTAAATTTGTATACTGCCCTTCATCCAAAGATCACAGGGCAGTTCACAACATAAAAATACAAAATGTGAGCACAGCATACATAATGTGACTGAAGGAACAGATGGTGGCTATGGTGTCACAGTCTGGTGTTCTATGTCAGCTGTCATCTATTGCATGGTTTGCACTGATTTGTCTTATGCATGCTGCCAAGCTAATCCTCTCTGTGAGGCAAGCAGCAACAGAGCACAAATAAGTGCTAAGAGTTCAGAGTTCTTTTTTTAAAAGAGAATGGAAATGTTACATATTTATTTTAAAGTATTTCTGCTGCTTCAAAATTTGCTTCAAAATTGATTGCAAGGTTGCAAAAATTAGAACAAAATATAAAATATGAAGTGCAACATACTAATATAGACCATAAATAAAAATACATATTAGAATACGTCATATTTTATACATCATCTGTGGCATTTTCTCTCACAGATTATCACTTCTTAAACTTAATAACTTATTCGATATATACGATATACAATATCTTTATTGTCATTGTCCCTTGCGGAACAATGAAATTGAAAAACTACATAAAACTACCACGAAACTACATAAAACTACCACGAAACTACATAAAAACTACATAAAACATTCTAAAACCCCTAAAAACTCTAAAACCCCATTTTAAAATACACTATACTACAGAGACCCCTTATGCTGCGTTTAGAACCAGAATTGCATTAGCGTAGAAACTGTTTTTCAGGCGGCTAGTCCTGGCCTTTATAACCCTATACCTTCTTCCAGAAGGCAGAAGCTGAAAGAGATCATTTCCAGGGTGCGTGCTATCATGTGCTATCTCTGCCGCTTTCTTATGGCACCTGGCAGCATAGATTTGATCTAAGGTGGGAAGAGTGCACCCAATAATTCTCTCTGCAGTCTTTACAACCCTGGATAGCATTGTTTTTTCCCTGGCCGTGCAGCTCCCAAACCACACGCACAGACCATAAGTTAGTACGCTCTCCACAGTGCAATGGTAGAATGCCATCAGCAGGTCCTTTGAGAGATTGTTTTTCCGGAGGATTCTCAGAAAATATAACCTCTGCTGTGCTCTCTTCACCAGGTCTTTGCTGTTCTCTCCCCAGGTTAGGTCGTCCTCTCTTTAATTGGAGCTCTTCAAGTATCACTGCATTTTTTGTATCCCTAATGGCTCATAATGTTCGCGAACTGAAGGCAATAGCTTTTGCAAAGCACCCTTAGAATTTCAGTTCCAATGGCCTTGTAGAAAACCAACACAGAGTCTTGTAACACTTTACACTTTAAAGACTTACATTTGGAAGGCTGTTTTGAAATGTTGGATAAAAATAATTTAAATAAGGTTGATTCCAGAAAATAATAATAATTGTTGTGGTTGATGTTAATGCTAGTACGATTTTTTGGCCGTTGAACATGATCTACTTCCTATGTGTCAACAAAAATAAGTTTCTGCTAACTCATGTCCTCAGGGAAAGGCAGAGAAGAAGCCTCAAGAACGATGCTTAATCATATTATACCAGTTTTGCAACAGCAGCAGTTTGGGGGGGTCAGTTTAAAGTGCTAGTTCTACTCTTTATGCCCTATATGATTCAGGGTAGATTATTTGAAGGACTTCATGCACGAGGGATGTGGGACCTGCGGTCCTCCAGATGTTGTTGGACTACAACTCCCTTCATCCCTGATCATTAGCCTTCCTGGCTGGGGTTGATGGAAGCCGGAGTCTGACAACATCTGAAGACGGAGTCTGACAACATCCCACACAGCTATCTGCCAATCACCCAATCCCACCACCCTTCTGAGTAATACCCCTCCCCACCTTCTCACTATATAGAAGGGTCTGGTGACTTCTGTTTCAGTGTATCTGAAGAAGTGTGCATGCACACGAAAGCTCATACCAAGAACTAACTAAGTTGGTCTTTAAGGTGCTACTGGAAGGATTTTTTTTATTTTGTTTTGACTATGGCAGACCAACACGGCTACCTATCTGTAACATCTGAAGGGTCACAGGTTCCCCATCTCTAGCCTGCAACCACAAGGGTCTGCCTTGGGCCCTAATAAAGTGGCCTGAATAACATGCAAATTGAGGTTTGGTACAACACTTACCCAAACAGCTGTAATTAAGTGGTATACAAATTGTTGAAATAAAAATAGGTAAGTAAATAATTAAATAATAAAGCCCACATTTGCTTATGCAGGTCTGTAGCATCCCACTATTTCAAAATCTCGCTTCCAGATTCCTGACACAAGTAGTGGTGTAATCATTGGGAATTTCAGTGGACTTAGAAGTGTAATCCGAGGAACAATGAAGGAATATAAGAAGCTGTTCTTTGAGGCCCCTTCTGACTATAATTCAGTGATAGGAATAGCTTTGCAGGCCATTTTAATTAATAGACTGCTTTAGCGGTTGCTGAAGATATGTAAAAATGTACATTAGGCAATTTTAAAGTGTGAATATAGAGGGGAAATATCTGGTTTCTTCTATCAGGCATGTACAATAATATTCTGCAGCAGTACTTTGATCTCTTCTGTCATCCATTTATGTAAAAGAGAACATCAAAGTTAAAATAGAATTTTGCCTTTAACAATTTCTTCAGTTCAGCAGATGGTGACTTTAATTAACCCGATTCACCAAAAACAGAATGCAGCACGTTATGCATCTTTCCAGCTCAAAATATCTCAAAGGCATTTTGCAGAAGTAATGAGCAAAATATTGGCAATGCAGAGTTTGCAAATGTAGCAGACATAATTAGTTCAGCAACATTTTACACAGACTTGCGTACAGTATTTGAATCTGATTTTGTAAAAGGGTATGCCAGTCTAGCGTACCATGCATAAGCTGATCATGCTAAGAGTGTAAGTGATTGGTGAAGTGGAGATGAACAATACATAAGCCATAGACTTAGGCTTAACTTCTACCTTCAATGGTAGCTGGAAGTAGTAATTTGATTTTTAATAAGGGCATAGGAAGCTGCCTTATACCAAGTCAGACCATTGGTCAATCCAGCGAAGTACTATCTACTTACTGGCAGTGGCTCTCCAGGTTTGCCTCAGTGTGAGACAGGTTAATGGGTCTGAAAATACAGTAAGATAGAAACAATTCTTAGAAACCTGGTCCTTGACATATAAAAAGGATACCTGGGTGTTCAAAAGTGTTTTAAATGGATTATGTTCTTCATGTATGTGACCCCTGTATGTGGCCCCAATTGGCATATCCTGTAGTTTTCTTTTCCATCTAATCTCTTTGAATCGCATGGTTTCTCTTTTACTTCAGGCAAGCACAACTTGATAGTATCTTTGAAGTATTAAATAACAACAACAGCAATACCATCTCCAGATGGACACCTTGCTCCATGAGTTGTTCAGGCTAGACCTGCTGGAAAGATGTTTCTTAGAGCTGTGCATACCGATAAGTCCCACTATGTTCAGTGATGCTTGCTCCCTAGTAAGTCATTTTAGGATTGCTGCCAAAGTATGTTTTAAGTGGTTGAGGATGTTTCTAAATTTGATTTGTCTGTTTTTTGTAGCAATTCCTGATACCTGGTGCAGTGGATGGTTTGTTTGGATCACTGGGAGGGCGAGCATGCTAGTGTCCATTATTCCATAACAATGTACAATATTTATTTATTAGAATTTGATACTGCTCATCAGCAAACTCCTCTGGGCAGTTTACAAAAAGTATGAATTGATAAAATGCAAAATAAGATCAAACCTCCATTAGAAACAATAGCAATACAACTAGTATAAAACCATAAAAAGAAAAACCAACAGCACTTCTGCAGATAATCTCAGATGTCCCCCAAGCTACTCACCTGGTCCTTCAGATGGAGTGTGACCCCATCAGGAACAGGTAACGCTGATCTTGCCAGGATTAAAGCACAGTGTATTGTTCCGAATCCAGTTCACCACTGCATTCAGACACTGATCCAGATTTTTCACAGCCTCTCCTGATTCATATGTTATGGAGAAATAAAGCTTCATGCTGCCAGAGTACTGATGACACCTTGCTCCAAAACGCCAAATTTTAATGGCAGCTAAGTGCAACTACCATTGTCTGTATCCAATACTATATTTTGTTGCTCAGCAAGATAATGCTGAAACCTGATTCATTACTTTAAGTATATCTGATATTACATGGTATTTTTTTTGTTATATTACTAAATATTATTGAAATTACTTTTCTTACTATATGAAGGCAATATACCAACTAGTTCTATGTAAAGAGGTTGATGTTTACGTCTAAAAGCTGGGTAAAATGTGTCAAGATGTTCTGGGATAAGCTGCTCTTAATATGTTGATGTTGTTTGATTATGCTTTCCGTGGACTAATAATAGAGATACCGATTAATGTTTTTTACATGACAGAAAACAATTGTGTTGATGCTGTTTCTACTTATGGAAGCTGAACACTAGTAGGTGTGAGTATGTGCAGTCTTTGCTTTGTAGCTACAAGGACAGCAGTACTGATGGAACCATAAATTCATCGCTGTTTTTAGGACTGGGACACTCCCACAACCTATCTCCAGTCCCTATCACAATCTTCTATTCAGTTTTTTTCTGGTCTTAGCCTTAAGTGCTTACAACTAGCCTTCCTTGGCTGTACATATATATAATAAACCTTCTTAAATGCTTCATTTGATAAAGGGGTCTGTTGCCCGCAAATGCTTATGCAATGAAAAATATTGTTCCTTGTTAAGGTCCCACAGGGCTTTTTGCTGTTTCTCTTTAGATTTTGCCTTGGGCCCAATAAATTACTTCACTTTCCCTCCCAGTGCCTGTCATTGCCTTTTTCTTAAAAATGACTTGATGGCATTTGTTTTGTGGTCAGTTTATCAACTCCGATATGAAGATTTAGTTAAGGATCATAGCATGGATGGAGATAGTGTTGTCAGTCATTGTTAAAATCACCAGTTGTTAAAACAGTTTCAAACAGATTTTCATTGGCCTCTAACAACCCCAGCCAGTGTCACCCCCTGCAGGAAACACCAATAGAAACATTTTCTGAAATTATTGAAACCAGGACGCTCAAAGCACGAATCTATTTTTAAAATACACTCGCCTTCCTAACAGTGTAATTCAGTAAACGGAACTGCAGTTCTCAAAATACCTCTGTCCACTCCTTAGAAACTCCAAGTAAATTTCACTTGGCAAACAGCGATAAAAAAATTGGGAATGGAGGTTACCTTCTTCATACTTTGGCAAACTATTCTTGCAGCAAATAGAATTTTATGGTGAACATGATTAGAGGTATATATGGAGAACTTGCAACTAGATTTTTTGGGGGGGTGTTTTTGCTTTCATACCATTAAAATTACGATTCACTTATCTTCCATGAATCCTGTGCTACATCCCACACCACTGTATTAGGCAAGTGAAGCTTCATACCAATTTTAGTATATATCAACTGCTAGTGGGGTCCTGCTTTTGGCCGCTATGAGAACAGTCTGCTGGACTAGATGGCTCATTGGGTTGATCAAGCAGGTTCATCTTACGTTCTTACTAGAGCTGACAGCCAGAGAGAAGACAAAGGTGAGGAGGAATCAAAGAGGCAAGAATGGATCCTGTGAACCAGTTCTTAGAACCAAACTAAACGTGATGCGAAATGCAGTGGTGATGTATCTGATAACAGATCTTCAGTTTATTTTCTAATTAGTCCCACATTATGGCTTTATGTCAGGAAACACAGATTGCAAATGCAGTTTTCAACTGGCTATACTTCTGTGACCCAGGATAATTTAATTTACTGCACTTAATTCATGCGAACTGAAAATTTAAAAAAGCATGTGACAAAATCTGATTTATTTCTAGAGGCAAAAACACTTTGTTAAAAATGTATAATTATAATTAATAAGAGAAATAGGACATTAGGGCTGTTAGATGGATTCACAGTATTCAGCTGAAAAATAAAATCATTATTGCTTTGTTGAAAGCTCCCTGGAGCTTACTTGGTGACTTTAAATTATGTACATGTGCATATTTTTTACATTTATATTGACATTTTGGGAATGTTTATAGAAAATGTGTTGGGAAACTAGCAATGCTAGAGGGTCTTTAGGTTTTAATTGCTGTTGTAACATTTATTTTCCTTCATTATTCTGAATGAGATTAATTTTGGTTGAGAGGAATACCACAACATATTATTGAAGTCTTTTCTTAATTAATATTTAGAATAGTCCCAACAGTCCCTTCCAACATGCTAGAGATGGAGATCTGGCCTAAGTTTCATACTGTCTTATGATATTAGATCTTAGGTCTGATTCATATGTTTGACTACTTGTGCGGTGGTAGCTGCTTCTAATGCAACATCTTGAGCACAGCTCCATGTACTAAGTTAAAAGCAACTCATCATGTAGCTTAAGGAGATTTTGATCATATCCCAAAAAAAGGAACCAACATGGTTGTCTTATCAAATTACTGTGAGCTGAGTATTAGGAAATATTTTCTACAGTATTGCTTAGTACTCGGGTTTTTTTTTTGCTTCTTTAAGGACAGTTACAAAGATGCCTTTTAAATTAACTGTACATTGCTTTCTGGAATGTGACATTGTTATTAGGGGATAATTATATTTAATTTATAAATATCAAACATTTTTTCATAATAGACATGAGTATATTTGGTTGCAGAGAAAACTTTAAGAAAACCCTATTTTCTAGTTGGCTTAAAAAATAATTGGCTTTTAACAACACTTTTGAAATAACTACATGTGTACAAGGTGTTTTGTACATAGACATTGTTGGCACATTTGGAACTCAAGAAGAGGCAGAATTCCTGTTTGCACATAAACAGGCAGAAGTTATGCAGAATACAGTATGTGTAGAAAGTGAGAATAAGGACTGAACACAGTCCATGCACCCCTCCTCTACATCAAGAATCCTTTTACGTGAGTGTGCATTTGAATTACTTACAAAAATTCTAAAACATTTTATCTATAGACAATTGTTATTCAACACCTAAAACCATAAGGTGCTATGCAAAAACTAAAAACAGGCTTTGTCCACACGCCTACAATATGAAAGTGAAGGAAAGAAAACAGTGAGTATCTCACAAAAAAGGGAAAGTAGCAGTGTTGGACTCATAAGAAAAATACAAAAATCTGTGTTAGGGTTATATCTTTATTAGTCCAACCAAAATTACCTTGTAATTTTTGTTTGTTGATTATAGTTCTGACATGGATTTTAGATTGAATATCCTTTAGTGGACATCTTGAGAAGTTTGTGGGGAGCAACAATAGGCGAGCACAAGAATATGAATTCTGCTATTTCTGCCTTTGGCTTGATCAGTCAATGGCTTACCAAGACCAGGAACATCTTGGTAGTGACACCTCATCAAAGGAAAAGCCTTCTCGAAGAGGCTTCTGGTGGCATCTTTATTATCTTTTCCAGGGCAATGTAAATACCTTTTTATTTACTTAGTTTTTAAAACTGTATCTTAAATCTAGAGTGTTGAACTTAAATCTAGAGTGTGGCATCTGTGCAAGGAATATTTTCTGCTGTCTTTTATTATTATTTATTAAATTTGTGTACTGCCTTATACCAACATGTCTCAGGGCGGTTCACAACATGAAATCAAAATATAAAATTGCAAAATGCATAATAAAAACAAGAACAATGGTTCCAATACCATCGCTATCATAAACTCACCAGATGCCTTAGGCATGCCTCTCTGTCTCCCTCCTTCCACTCCCCAATTGGTAGGAGGGACTTACCTTACAGGATTGTTGTAAGGAAAACAGCAAGGAAAAAAAAAGTGAGTCTAAATGCTTATTCTAGGTATTTTGGCATGGAAAAGGTCTGTTTTGTGCTGCTGTTTAAAAGGTCTTTAAATCCATTCCATGTGGTAAGATTAATGTGCTGAAAAATGTTCAGAAGTCAATGTTTTCCATAATGTGGTTGATATGAATCTTGCCATATGAAAATAAGTAAGGTACATGTGAAAACCCATTATTTCTTTCTAATAGGAACCAGCCATACACCCCTGCAAACTCACAAGCATGATGGCCTTCTCTGTTGTTTGTCCCAAGCATCTGGAATGCAGATATGTGTTGTTTTTGAACCTAGAAATTCCACTAGGTTATCACACATAATAGCTTCTGGTAGACCTTTTCTCCATTACTGTACTTGTAACCACCAGACATTCTTAATTGTTTTCCATGGGGGTTGTGGAGGGATCACATGCACTGCTCCTGCGCGGTCCAACTTTCTCTTAAGGGCAGGTTGCTGACCTAAAGTTGGTTTGTTCAGCTGAACTGTAAATCCTCAGTGTGTTGGGAATTCTGATTCTTCAGGGTTTTTGACTGTGGGGAAAACTGTAAGTACATTTGGTCAAATGCACTAACAACCCCGCTTCAGACATAACCACTTAATGGGGAAAGGTCAGGAGTGCTGGGTCAGTGCATGTTGTCCCAACCTCTCCATGGATACAAATTAAGAATGGCTGAAGAAGACTTGAGTCTGATCCTTTTCTAAAGCTTGTTTAAGCTGCTGTGCTGGTCAACCCTATATGTGACAGTGAATTTCACAGGTATTTTTGTGTGTGTCCTTAACCTTCTGCCAGACACCTCTGTTGCAGTGGCGTAGCATGGGTTGTCAGCACCCGGGGCAAGGCAAGTAATTTGCGCCCCCTAACCCGTGGATTTGCGCCCCCTAACCCTAACCCCCAGATGTTGCGCCCGGTGCGGCCAGCCCCCCCTGCACCCCCCACACTACGCCACTGCTCTGTTGATAATAGTTGATAATTTGTGCTTATTTTCTTAGTATTGGAAAAAGTAACATTTTGTGTGAGTGTTGTAGGAGATATTTCAGTTGTTATAAATGATACGCAGTACAATATATAATTTATTCTGCATTGGGGGGAATAATCTGACTGCTTCCTAGACATTGCTAATCTTTGGAGAGCTTTAATTGTGATTTTGAGCGAGATCTATGCAGACTCTATAAGGTCTGGGTGAATTAAGTTTGGCAAGACAACAGAAAGTGAATCCAAGTTTGTTTCCCTAGTTGTTGCTTTTAAAAGCAGCCACCTCCTTTGGAAGCACTCTTCAGTTATACTAATGTAAGTCTGAAGCTTCAAAAATAGCACTGTTACCACAAGACAGGAACTATGATTAATTTATAACATAGGAATGGTGCTTCACTTAAGAAGTTTTAAAGACAATATCCGCTATATTAATTGGGGGGGAAAAAAAGTGGAGTTAGGTAGGACGCTAAAACTTACTCAATGGTCATTGTTCACATAGGACTTGATAGAGTGACATGGCCAGAGCACCACCACTTGAATCCAGTAGGGCAGAAGGTCTTGCAGGGGGCAGAAGGTCTCTTTTTGCACTAGCTCCCTGGACCAGGCTGGTGCAGTGAAACTACCACCAGTGGCATGCCTACCAATGGTAGTATCTGTCCACTTGCTATTTAGGCAGGGACATTCAAGTGCTCCTAATCAGTGGGCCAGTGGACACCCCCACTTCAACCAGACCCCCTAGAAATCATGGTTTTGGACTGCTCTGCCCAACTTCCTTCCTCATTAATTCAAACTACTGTAATTATGGTACGGCATTTGAGATTCTTTACAACCTCACAGACCAGTATGGTGCAGTGGTTAAAGTGTCAGACTAGGATCAAGGAGATTGGGGTTCAAATGCATACTAGGCTATGATCTTCATTGGCTGAACTTGGACCAGTCTCTATCTTTCAGCCTCACAGAGTTGTAAGGATGAAATCATGGACTGAAATATGACTTTGGTGCATGACTTCAGTCATTTTTTGGTGTGATAGGTCCAAACTCACAAATTACACTATTAATTAAGGGGGGGAGAAACCATTTTATGTTGCTTTCTAAAAAGTCATGGGTAGCGCCTGACGCTCCCCACTAGTTCTATATTAATAGGCAAATATATATTCCTATATACAATTGTAAATAAGTTTTAGACTAGGAACTCTTCTTCATTAGCTACTTAAAATTTCATAGTGGGTACTTAATGAATGGCAGGTATTTTTATTGTCTAAAAGTGACTAGAACAGCCCACCTTACGTGTGCTTCAGTCCTAGGTTTAGTTTCACTTTCCATATCTTACCACAATTGCCTGACTATTCAGGATCACATTTCACCACAGTGGGGATTGGTAACTTGTTAATGGAGGGGACCACTTCCTAATTTCCACTTATGCACTGAAGAGTTAAGTACATTATTTTAAGGGTCAGGGTGTTTAATATTTATATTGCCAGTAAGATATATTTACAGAAACGGAGGACCGCATACAGTATCTTTATAATTTTAAGTTTTAGGCAGCATTCCCATCTCTAATGGAATATAGCCTGCATTTGTTATTTTTATCTTTGTAATACAGTACAGTATTTCTGCTAACTGTGAAACTTGTCTTCAGCATTACTAAATAAATGCTCTGTAATGTCTGTTTAGACTAAATAACTGCTGCACATTCCAGTGGTAAATGCAGATGATGTGGGTGCAAATCATGTATTCCCCCAAAGATATGCATATTTATACCTGGGTCTACTCTGGAAAGAGTTCAGAGTATTACATCTCAAGAGGGGCTTGTTCCACACAGCACAGTGCATTCTGCATGCCATCCCTGTGCCTCTGCCCCAGTCTGCCAATGTGGTTCTGTCCCACATGGCCCCTGCCTGGAATTCTGGCTCCATCCTTCGCCTTCCCAAGGAGCCTCATGTAGAAGGACACTCCCCACCCCCACCCCCAGCACAGTCTGTTCCCTCCCCTGTTGTCTACGTACTCCACTTGCTTATATGTCAATAATCAGACACTGCAAATAGTTTTTCCTTATTCTGAAAATAAGGAATGAAAAAATACCCTGAAATATCTAGCTGTTTAAAGTTAGAAGTGTTAAAAAGGTACGATGCTACCATTCATTAGCATGCAGCAGGAATGGAACTTGCTTTTTAGAAGGCAATCCTGTATGTGGTTGCAAGGGGGTGGATGTTTGATGTGGGAGAAACAATAGGAACTGTAGAAAAAGCCAGGAGTGGCTGCCCTTAGAATATGCAAAATCGTAGGAAAGCACTCATCTTCCTTTTCTTTCTATCTGTGAAATCTTTTATTACTTTAGCATTCTGCTTTAATATTGTAATGTCTGTAATATGGTATATTTTGACATGTCCTGGGTTGGCTTTTGCTTTTCTTTTTTCAGCCATCATGTATGTAATGGGAGCACTTGGTCCAGCAGCAGGATATTTATTAGGCGGAGTTCTTATTGGGTTTTATGTGGATCCTAGAAGTACTGTTTATATTGACCAGAGTGACCCTCGTTTCATCGGTAACTGGTAAGTTGCAGCCATATGTCTGTCATGCATGAGAATGACCATTGACATTGGATTCATGATCCAGCTAATAACATCTTTTTGAAGGTGGTTAAAGCAGCTTAACATTTGACCGTGTCCTTGGCGGTTCTGAGTTTAGAGTAACTGCAGTGCGTGATGCATCTGTGGATTGTTTAACCAGATTGATTGCTGGTTTGTCACTTATTTTTTTCTGTTGTTTGCTAGTTGTACATGTAGAACTATGAATAAATATTCAAAGTTAAAAAGGTTTTTAAAAACCAAGTACTTTAGCATTTGCAGCAAAGCTTTTAGATTCCCTTCCTGGAGTATGTGTGTGTGTTTCTATGCCAATATCCAGCTACACTTCTGCACTTCCAACTATAAAGGAGTTAATATGTGAGAATAATTCAATTTGCATAATTATGCATTCTCATTTTATGGCTTGCTGTTGTGAGACATTGTACTGGCACAAATTTTGATGCTCTAACATGTCTACTTGAGCAACAGAGGGGTTGTCACAATAAAAGATTTATGCAGATTTGTGTGCAAGATAGCTAAATGGACTTTAAACGTAAGTTGCCAGGCGTAAACAACAGAGATGGGCATCACCTTTATGCCCTGCTTGTGAGTTTCCCAGAGATGCTGGAGTAGATAGACCTTTTGGTTAGAACCAATAGGACAATTCTTACTTGTGTTTCGCTTGCCAAGCAGCCCATGCTGTAGCAGTGCATTTTCAGATTAATTAATCTCAATTAATCACATGCCCCTTCTGTTGGGAGCACAGAGTAGCTCCCTATAGATGTATCAAACATTCTTCCATCCAGGTACTGACCATGATGATATCTGATTAGTGTTAACAACTTTAGCACCCTAATTTCTTCTTGCTGTTCGCTGAGATAGCCAAGTTGAAAAAGCACTGTTTAGTTTTAGCAGCAAGTGGGTTAGAAACAGCTGCAACGACATTAAAGGAGCAGCAATAATTATATGAGAGTCACAGGGAAGGGAGTTAACAATCTAACCATGAACAATCTAACCATGACAATAATAGTGGTGATCTTGAAGAAATATGGCCTTAGATTTTCCAGACATTCAGTGCCAAACATCTGCCAGAAATAACTGGGTGCTGTGCTATAATTAGGCACATTTACAAGGCACTGAGTAGCCATAAAGCCTATGGCTTCTTATTTCTACCAGATGCTCCTTAATTGGTGTTCTGCAGATGGTACACTCAGCTACTTAATGGCCAGCAGCTGGTGACCTAGGAATGTGGGAGGTCTCCATCTCTCTCTACCAGTATATATTCATTCTGGAAAATCTAACACAGGTAGAGTAAGGTAACCCATGTGAACCACGCACAGAATAGAATATTAGGGCAGAATAATACCGAGTCCATGTCAGCATCCAGTTCTGCAATGTTTTTGCTCCAGAAAATATTTTCTTTCAGAATGGCTGTACATCAACCATACAGTTAAAAAGAAAACTCTGACTGAACTGGAACGCAACTGAAGTTTGAGAGCCAAATTTAGCTTAGCAACTAGAGACAAAAGAGATGAGGAAAAAGTTGCATCAGTGGTCACATAACTGATAGGTCACAATGACCAGAATGTATGTTATCTAGCCTTGGAATAGGCTAGCGTTTGGGTCTGAACTGTTACATTGAACACGTAGTCTGCAGCAATGGGCAGCGGGTGGGATCAGTTTTGGGGTTGTGCTGTCTGGGGAGTGGGGAATTAATTTCCCGACATTGAGTGATCTTGATTGAATTACTGTCTTCTAGTGTGTTACAAATGTACAAAGTTTACAATGGGTCTATAAAAACATTTAAAGGTAAAGGTACCCCTGCCCGTCAGGGCCAGTCGTGACCGACTCTAGGGTTGCGCGCTCATCTCGCTCAAAAGGCCGGGAGCCGGCGCTGTCTGAAGACACTTCCGGGTCACGTGGCCAGCATGACGAAGCTGCATCTGGTGAGCCAGCACCAGCACCGCACACGGAAACGCCGTTTACCTTCCCGCTAGAAAGCGGTCCCTATTTATCTACTTGCACTTAGGGGTGCTTTCGAACTGCTAGGTGGGCAGGAGCTGGGACCGAACGACGGGAGCTCACCCCGCCGCAGGGATTCGAACCGCCGACCTTTCGATCAGCAAGTCCTAGGCTCTGTGGTTTAACCCACAGCGCCACCCGCGTCCCACATAAAAATATTTAGTTTCCTACTAAATGCTGAGGAGGACATGCTTAATTCGCTGCTGAAATAGACACCTGCTGTCTGCCTTAACATTCATTTCAAACTTATTTGGGTTTATACTGCAAGTGCTATTTGCCTACTTGATTGATATTCTGTCCCCTAGTTTTTGTTGATTTAATAGAAATTCATTTTGTATCATATACAAGTTGCATCAGTGCAACTTGATTCAGTGCAGCTTAATTCGCACATTATATGAAGCCGTGGTTTGTTTATGGATTAAACTTTAAGTTATGGTTTTTTAAACAAACAAACAATCAAATAAACCATGGCTCATTTGGTTTGCTTTCTAGCAAATTCTCCCCCTCCTATTCTCCCCCTCCTATGGTCCAGTGCGTCCTATGGTCCGGTGCGTCCAATAGAGCGAAAAATACAATAATTAGAAATACATTGGATGTTTTCTGTTTTATAAGATGCAGAGAATCTTTGTACAGTCTCAGTCACTAGTTTTTGTTTCTGGTTGCAGTACACATATAGCTCAGCTGCAATTGTTCTTTTTTATCTCTCAACTTCAGGTGGAGTGGGTTCCTCCTTTGTGCCACTGCAATGCTTTTTGTCATACTTCCAATGTTTACTTTCCCCAAAAAGCTTCCACCTCGACACAAGAAAAAGAAGAAAAAGAAGATGCACGCTGATGATGTTTCAAGTGATGATGATATTGTAAAAGAAAAAGCAAACAGTAAAAGTCAGGTAGACCATGAAGTCCCTGCTTCAATGGGATTTGGAAAGAACGTTAGAGGTAATATATGTTTTTTAAATAACAGATTGCGGTGAGGTTTAAAATCATACAATTACTGTTAGTTTCTGCTGAAAATTGATAATGAAAGCCAATAGGCAATAGTGCACTTGAGAAATGGGAGAGTAACCAGTGTTTTGTATCATATGGTATTCTATCTCAGGACCACCTGTAATCTCTGGCTAATCCACAGTTGCTGTTGGTTAAATCACAACATCCTGGCACATGCAGTCAGTGCAAAGCATGTCAGGATCAATCAAGACATTTGCCGTGTTCCTCCACACCTTCATAAATCATCATGTGGCCACATTCTCTCCCCTGCCCCGCAATTCTGTTGCCTCATGGATTATGTAGCTGTGGAAGAATGTAAGAATATGACCAACAGTTTTTGTTACTGCTTTAGATAAACTGGAAACAGCCACTGCATGGTGGCTTTTATCATCACCACCAGTCACGATTCCCTAGTTCCTCATCATGTAGATGGTCTCCATGCTGGCATCTGTCTAAAAATGAGAACTGGCAGGTGCTTAGGTAAATATAGGAAGCAGTCATTCAAATGAGGTGTGGGTTAGTTGCATTCACAACTATTGTCTGGACACTGGAAATTCTGAAACTGAAAGTGCCTTCCAACTGGAAATTGCAGAGCAATGCTAGTTATTCTAATAACTTGTCATGAAAAAAGTATAAAGTTTAGTAGCCAGAAGTTGCAATTATATGTGTAGTGACCAGGGGTTAAGTCCCTTTTAACGCATTGGTACAGTGGTACCTCGGGTTACATGCGCTTCAGGTTACATACACTTCAGGTTACAGACTCCGTTAACTCAGAAATAGTACCTCGGATTAAGAATTTGCTTCAGGATGAGAACAGAAAGCGTGCAGCAGCAGCGGGAGGCCCCATTAGCTAAAGTGGTGCTTCAGGTTAAGAACAGTTTCAGGTTAAGAACGGACCTCTGGAACGAATTACGGTAAGTATGTAACCAGAGGTACCACTGTACTTACTTTTGGGGTTGCGGGTGGCGCTGTGGGTTAAACCACTGTGCTGCTTGGGCTTGCTGATCGGAAGGTCGGCGGTTCGAATCCCTGTGATGGGGTGAGCTCCCATTGCTTGGTCCCTGCTCCTGCCAACCTAGCAGTTCGAAAGCACATCAAGTGCAAGTAGATAAATAGGTACTGCTCGGGCGGGAAGGTAAACGGTGTTTCTGTGCACTGCTCTGGTTTTGCCAGAAGTGGCTTAGTCATGCTGGCGACATGACCCGGAAAAACTGCCGTAGGAAGCGGACAAATGCCGGCTCTCTTGGCCTTTAAAGCGAGATGAACACCGCAACCTCAAAGTTGTTCGTGACTGGACTTAATTGTCAGGGGTCCCTTTACCTTTACTTACTTTTGAGTGGGCATGTATAGGTTTGGCTGCAAATTACTGCTATCTCACCAAGCAATTGATACAATGGGTTGAATCCAGACTAAGGCTGAAATCCTAATCCTGTTTACCTGGGGAGTAGGTAACTCTCTTTGAATTCAGTAGAGCTTACTTCTGAGTAGATATGTTAGGCTTGTGCTGTATCAGCCACTCTTTGCCACAACCAACTTAAGTCCCATTGATTTTAGTGAGTCTGGATCCAACTCAATGTGTTCAGATATCAAATATCATAACTTCCAGAGCAGAAGTTATCTGCTATTGGGCAAATGTACAATTGCCTTCATTTTTCTCCAGTTTAATTCTGTCTATACATTAATATAATTGAAACAATTTCTGTTTTAATACACTGCAAAAGTAATATATTATAGTTGGTGGTACTAGGAACAGAAATAATATATATAATATCCTATTTAAACTACTCTTATTGGGCATTCAAAGCCCATAAGCACATGGGGCAGAAAATAAGACACGAAGGGGTACATAGAGGCTGATTTAGGGTCATCCAATAGTGGCTCAACAATGTATGAATAAGCTTTTTGCCAGTGCATACAACCTCTTCACTTCTTCCTTTTGTATGAGTCACAATTAAATCATGAAGTCGCTAAATAACTAGTCTTTGAGCAGGGAAATCCAAAGAAACCAGGATTTTCAACCATGGTTGGTTTGAAGTTGCTTTAAAATCTGGGCTTGCTTTATAGTTGGTTTCCAATGTGACCGACCTGTAGTATTAACTCTCCCTCCCCCCCCCCCCCACAACCTTTTGTGGCCTGTAATATAATTCTAGAACCATTTGGTGACCTAGTTGTGGCATTGTCATAAAACTACACCATCATTTCTTGGCATATCGGTACAGTTTCATATTCACCTTTGAAAATGTCACCTTTTTCTTTGACATTGCAGTGTCATAATTGCTCAGTTAGCAATTCAGCAGATTTTATTGGCTATAAGAAAATGTGCTTCATGCCATTTTTTTAAGTTTTGGCTTTCTTCACATCTAAACTTTGTGATGCAGTTCCTCAACCATTCTCTTTTGCGTAGTTCAAATCTGAGCAAGTCTTCTGGAAATAAGACTTTCAGCATTGTCCTCTAAATGACTGTGTGTCAGGAAAAGTTGCAGAGTAGCATTCTGCTGAATTTTTGCAGTGACTGCTATATGTCTTCATTATTTTAAATGAAAAATTGCTGCATCCACCTCCACTTTAATTCCCCAGGGCTTGCTGTAATGCTTCTCCTTGGCCCCTATTAAAAGTATTCATTACAAACGTTGGGGGAGAAATCACCCTTATTGGCTGTTTGGCCAAGTTGACCTGAAAATGGTCAGGCTATGCTGCAAAGTGGAATGATCTCCCCTCTCCTCCCTCTTATGTCCCCACAAGCGGCTCAGGGGTCGGGTGTTGGTAGAACAGTGCTCAGGAAGAGGATTGTTCTCTCTGGCAAATTGAAATGCTTACAACAATTATGTCCATTGCAGTGATATGAAAAGTTAGGGATATGATTGTGTTTGTGGTGAGGAGAGAAGTAGTGGAGGTTGCAGAGGAGGGTGTTTGCTGTTGTAGTTTCCCCCTATCGTCTCTTCTGTGTTGCTCATTTATAGCCTGCTTGGCCGGTCTCTTTCTTCTTGGCACTTTTAAATGTAAGACAGTTGCTGAAACATCAGCCCTGCAAAATGTCCCTATGAGTAGGTATTAAGAAAAGAAAGATTAAAAAATTAAACAGAAATTAGGGGAAGGATTTGCTGAATTGAATTAATTAGAGATTGGAATACAGGAAGGGGAGGTATGAGGAGGTCGGGAAAGTAAGTTTTATGAATATAAGGGATTGAAATTATACTTGTTATTGTATGTGGTTTGTATGTTTTGTATGTATTCTTTCTTTTTTCTTTTTTCTCTTCTTTCTTGTTTTTTCTATTTTAGATAATTCTTTGAAAACTTTAATAAATATTTTATTAAAAAACCCCAAAATGTCCCTATGAGGATGAGGACTGGAGGATTTCTGATAAGGCATACTGAGCGGTCCTCACTATGCTCTTCCTGTCTCTACACTCAGTTCCTTTTTTCATGGTAGCATGGGAACCACAGTAGCAGAACCCCTTCCCATGTCACTTGGATAATATGATGAGCACACATCCTGCCTCTACCGTAGGCTAACTTTGCCCCCATTTCCAGGAGTATTGTTCAGATAGGAATGAGCTGCAGCATGGGCTCATTTATAACCACTTCCTGACCCACATATGAAGGAGCCATACTGCAGTAGCTTCTGTACAACCAGAGTCATATCAAAAGGAACTTTTGAAATCCATATAATGTTGGGCTGTACCCTGCTGTTCATTATAACCAAGGCCTGCCAAATGGGATGGTTTATTTAGTTCTACAGTTACAATTCCTGAGACTTGGACATCTGATCCTAGCTTACGCTGAGTCAGTCTAGTCCAGTATTGTCCACTCTGACTGTCTCTCCAGGATTTTTGACAGAGATTTTTCCCATCACCATCTACCCGATCTGTTTAGGATGAGATGCCAAAGATTGGACCTGGAGTCTTTTACCTGTGAGGCAGGTGGTCTGTCACTGAGTTATTTACTCCTAAGACTTCTACTTGTGGAATCACACTTGGGAATGTTGGAAAGGCCCTAACATATGCTAAGATTATTTTGTATTCACACTGTGGAACCCCCAGGAAGAGGTCTTGGATGGGTAGCCATTCCTTAAAATCCAGTTCAAAGCAGGCTGATTTTCTTTTTGTTTTCCATTCATTATGTATATATAAAGTTCATGTGTCATACTTCTATTTTTATTTTTGTGTCATTTGTAGAACTTCCAAGAGCAGCTGTCAGGATCTTAAGCAACATGACATTCCTTTTTGTGAGTTTGTCATACACAGCCGAGAGTGCCATTGTTACTGCTTTTATTACCTTCATCCCCAAGTTCATCGAGTCACAGTTTGGCATCCCAGCTTCTAATGCCAGCATCTACACTGGTAAGGCATTGCCATCAGTAAGGAAACCTGTAAGAATTATTCTTCTGTGACTGGCAAAAGAAAACTATTAGAAAAGTTTCAGCAATGTTCTTTTTAATTGTTTTACAGTTTGCAATTATTTGGCCTTATAGGTACCCATTGTTTATATATGAGCAATTTGCCATGTCTGTAGTGTGATAATGTTTTCTCATGTGGAAATAAAATTGCTCTGGCAATGCCAGCACCATCAAAAGGTTGTCCTGACCTGTTAGATTGCTATTGATTGCTTAAGAGTGAACTTTACTGCTCTTTCAGCATGTCTCACTCTCTTGCTTGCAGGTCATTCATTGGTCAAATGGCCTGTCCATATCTTTACTCATTTTTCATCTCAGCAATAACTGAAGCTATTAGTATGGTTATTTAAATCTATATAGCTCTTGTATGAATTTCCATGTAAAGGCATTAAAACATTACAATTGCCAAGCTGAATCAACCCAAAGGTCCATCTATTTTCTCCCAACAGTGACTATTTGCAGGCCTCTGAGTTAATTGGAAACAAGGCTATTCCATAATGTTTGCTTCCAGCACCTGAGAATCAAATGGATGTTGCTCTGAATTTGGGGGTTCCAGTGGTGGCGATCATAATATGCCTTATAAACCCTCCCATCTTTTGGCCACGTACTCAAAACAGCTTACAAAAGACATTAAATATTAAAACCAAGATTATCATTGAGACAGCATAAAACATAGCTAAAACAATTCATTTTTTAAAAGGTTGCATCATAAAATCAACCTGAAAACACTAAACCCTTTCCCAAGATCATCCTATATGAATTAGTTTAGCCTTTAAAAAGCCAGCTAACATAATTATCAAGGTTTATAAATGTACTTAGAAAGGACCCATTTAGTTAAACTAAAATAGCCTAATGTAAATTGCATCTTGGCAAGACTTCACTGCTCTAGAGTCCTTGAATGGGAAAACACTTTCTATTTACTGCCAAAGAAGAGGTCTAGGAAGGGTAGTTAAAACTGTGTAGTTAGAAGAGATAAAGAGAAGTAATGGAAGCACCTTGACATGGAATTCCTATCGGGGCAGGAGAAACTTAGTTGAAACGTTCCATATTTTAATAAATTTGTATAAGGGGAGTAACCAAGAGACGTTTTGTACAAATAAAGAAATAAAGAAAATTGGTGCAGACAATCCTGTATGGACACCTCCACAGGGTATGGAAGTTGTGCATTCTATAACATAAAATACAGTAAAGGCTGTTTTGATTGACAGTCTTGTAATTCCATGTGATTAGTACAGAAGCTACTCAGGCTCTTAACGAATGTTGCTTCTGTGTTTTATGGCATACCCAAGGGCCTTAATTGTATCATTGCCTAGTATTAGATGTGTACTCATAAAGTCAGGGTAAACCAAGCCTTAAGCTTGATATGAGAGATTGTTAATGTCCAACCCAAGAATGAGAGAGACAGAAACTGGTTAGTTGATGTATACTTTTGGATCAACTTAGATTTTTGAAAAAGGTCTTTCTCACAGCCCAATTCTGTCCATTTTTTCCTCACATTTAAGCCTCACTCTACTCAGTGGGGTCTATTTCCTTGTTTAAGATTGCCTAGTACCACTTGTGAAAACCATATAATAGGTATTTGTATATTATTATTTTCTCCAATGTTGGAAAACTTTTTGCTGCAACCTTCTGACACCAACTCAAGGACAGAAACTGGATATTGCTGACTCAAAACTATTCTTGGTTTGGGGCACTTAATACAGTAGCATCTTTGACACATTCAGAATCCATTCTTAGTTGTCTTTGGAAAGTAACTTATGTGTGACACAGTAGCAAGCAATCAGATACTAGATTTGAAAATGACATGTGACACTCTTGCTTAGCACATGCTTAACTTTGGAATCTCCTTTGAGCAAATCATGGCATAACCGAGTGCTCTTTTTAGAATGCATTGATTTGCATTTCATATACAGTACATAGTCAAAGAGAATATGTGTTGTTTCCCGTGTGGCCTTTACAAAGTCCGTTTTGTCAGTTTGATTTTAATCTGTTTCTTGGAGTCTATAAATTGTTTACCACTTATTTCTAGTGGTACAGTTGCTCATTAATAGAAGGGCCTATATAGGGAGCATAAACAAATATCACCTAGATTTTCAAAAGGAATACAAAGCAAATGAGCACATTTGGTTTATAGTTTTGCACAATAACTATAGTGTTTCTTATTCTTGATTGCCATGAGAAATAATGAAATATTTGTTTAAAATAGAAGGAACTCCACGTGCAGGGATAACTGTGAGTTCAAATGTCAAGGAAGCAGTTGGTAGAAGGGAAGAGATCAAAGGGAAAGGAGCTCCCAAATTATGAGGAGATTTTGTAGAGATGCAACAACAGGCCAAAAGTAGGCCCTTTGGTTTCTCAGGCTCTTATTTGTTTCCCATATAGTCCACACCTTGCTAGTACAGAATTTCTTACTGTGAAGTAATTGATTTGCAGATCCAGTTAATTTACCATCCTTCCATGTGTTTACTTTGACTTTGCTTTGCCACTTGCAATAAATAGATAGATATAAATATTTTAGGCCGTGATACATTTTTTTTCTATTTTCTCTCTCTCTCTCTGTTGAGACTTTTCAAAAACTAGATCTAGCATCAGCAAGACAGTTCCATAAAATAATCCTTAGTCATGAAATCCCATCTAAAAGGAAATGAATTACAATCTATACCACATTTGTATCCAAATAAAGAATTATCACCCAATTAGAATCTTAATTTAATTCTCTTGAATTTCACATATTTTCTAACAACACTTGGAACTGGTTCCCTTCCCAGCCTAGCATGAAAACAAAGCAATATTTCTGCTTGTATTTAACAATAGCTCTATTTATGCTGTTTCTGCTGCTTCTGGAAAAATCATAAGGAAGCTTTTATTAATCCTTTGACATAACTGAAGGGCAGTGAAAATTCTGACACTTTTTTGCTGTGGTGAAGTTCTCATGAAGAATTGCTGTTCGGTTAAGTTGGGTTTTGGACTGCACTACTTTTCACTTAAGGTGATGAACATATGATGAAATGCTCCTCCATGAAGAAGAAAAACCCTGCCAAAAAAGTAGCATGTCACAGAGAAGGCTAGGCTACTTAGATTCCCTCTCCTTCATATCTAGGTGTGTGTTTTTTTATATGCACTGATTTTTAATTTTGTATGGAAGACTATTACTTCAGAATTTGTATATTGCCCCCCCCTTCTGGTACATAAATACAACACTATAGAGTTTATTATATGCTTCATATGCTAATAAAAATCACTATAGAATTTATCGTATACTTCATGCACTAATAAAATCAATCTGAATACATTAAAGCAGTAGTGGTTAAAACCATGCACAGCAGCACACATATTCATTAAAAACTGCTTGAAAGGTCTGCATAAAATCCAGTACGATATGTGTGTGCGCGCCTTTTTAGGGAGGGCATTCCAGAAATATGGGGGCCACCACCAAAATGGCCTGTCTCTAGTTCTGACCACTCTGATGGATCTGGATGGTGAGTCCACAGACAGGACCTCTGAGGCTGATCTTAAGCAGATTCATTGTTTGCGGGGCAATCATGAAATTGCCCAGTTATCACCTCATCTGGTGGTGTGAGAACCAGCCTTAGGCAATGGGGTTATATTGTTTTGTCTTTGCATGACACCCTGAGAGTTCTGCTTGAATTTAAGGATGGGATATTAAGTGTTTTATCATAAAAATAGTGTAGAAATTTCACAGCCACACTGGTAGGGAAGGCTTTTCTCTTCCCGCCCCCTTTTATTCTTTCATTCTTAGTAACATAGAAAGTGTTTTAATTTTACCATTTTCTTTCCTTTTAATCAGGTGTGATCATTGTTCCAAGCGCTGGTGTTGGTATTGTCTTGGGGGGCTACATTATAAAAAAACTCAAGCTCAGTGCAAGAGAGTCTGCAAAGCTGGCAATGATCTGCAGTGGTGTGTCTTTGCTCTGCTTTTCAACACTGTTCATTGTTGGATGCGAAAGCATTAATCTAGGGGGGATAAACATACCATATACTACCGGGTAAGTATCTTTTGGCTTTCTAAATAATTCATGCCTTCATCAAAGCTATCCTGCTTATATAATGGTAGTAAACTTGCCTTATTTCATAAGGACATTAAATGTGGCAATCAAAAGAGAGTGCCGGGGGGGGGGGGAGAGGGAGAGAGATAACCACAATCTGAAGCTTTTGTGCAGGTGTGGAGAACCTTTTTCAGCCTGAGGTCCTACAATTCCTTGTGGACTGTATGTGCATGCCTATGTTCAGCAAAGGCAGAAAAATGGAGAAATAGCCTCTTGTTCTGGGCTTACAAAGTGAGTAACCTTGTCTTATATTAAATAAGACAGATCTGACTCAGAATGCTAGATATTTGGGACAAACACCCAAGACCTAACCTCTGGGCCAGAGAATAGAAACTGCTTGAACATTAGGGGAAACATCTTAATAAGAGCAGTTTGACAGTGGAGAAACTAGTATGACAGCGGAACCAATTACCTAGAGCAGGCATCCTCAAACTACGGTCCGCGGGTCACATCCGGCCTGCCAGGGTCCTGAACCTGGCCCACCCGGCAATTGCAGAACCCGCCGCCATCTAACGGGTCTTGGCCCAAAGTTTTAGTGGCACAGGAACATGGTGGGCAGTGCCAGGGAACACGCGGGTCCAGAGGGCTGGGGAAGGTGAGGCCTCGTCGGTCGGGAGAGAGGCTGCTCCAGCTTGACAAGGTACAGAGCAGCCCCAGGAGCTGCGAGGCTGTTGAGTGTTACAGCTGCTTTCTGCAGTGACCTTATCTACACAGAGATAACACTCAGTCTCCCTTTTGAAGTGAGGCTGGAGCGGAATAAGTAGCAAGCACAATCCGCCCCCTCCTCTCTGGAAAATCAGCATTCTTGCAATGGGAGGGGTGAAATCTCCTCATGGAGACCCACTTCCTTTCCTGCAAATCCCCAAGCCAAAGTCACCTGGACTCTGAGGGCGGTGATGGTGACTGAGGGGAATCAATACGCTGAGCCTTAACCTGTGAGTTTCACCTGCTTGCGCTGAGGGGAAAGAGATCCGTGCTGGCCGTTGCCTGCCTCTGGCAGAGCAGAGCCAGTGTTGACCGGCAACAGCCAGTGCCCACGCCGATGCCACGGATTCTCTGTGGGATCCCAGCGAGGGCTGCTACTTCCATTGTAGCTTCTCCTTCTGGTCAGCAGTGCTTGCAGACTTCGCCTGTGGCCAAGTGGCAGGGAGGTCCCCTTCCCCGGTCACTTCCCTTGCCTCCCAACAGTTGGGGTTTCAGAAATCTCCAAGAGCCTCTCCCTTTAAGTGGACCCTGTCATTCCTCTCCTGCCCCCCTTACACACACCTCTCATCCGCCCTCCCCTTCTTTCTTCCTCCTTTGACCATTTCTTGCAATCAGAATTTATTCTCCAAAGACCTGCGTGTAACACAAGTGCCCCCCCATCACCACATACTTCTAAGCCCACGGAAACCACATGCACACTGCACCAAGTTAAACTGTGGAAGTTGCTGGATTGGACTGTCAACAGCTACTAGTCCTGATGGCTATGCCCTGCCTGTGCTGTCTCTTCCAGTGTCTTCACCCTTAGAGCAACTGCACTGCATTTAACCCAAATATATCTTGTTGAAAATGTTCACGTTCTGCAGAAGGAGATTCTTACATTTCTGGCAGAACAGAGCAAATTGGCTAGTGCCCATGATGTCACCATGTTCAATGCCTTTAAAGTATATTGTAAATATTGTTTTGTTTTTCCTGTTTTTTGTGCACCACAAATACAATATGTGCAGTGTGCATAGGAATTTGTTCATATTTTTTTTTCAAACTATAGCCCAGCCACCAACAGTGTCTGAGGGACAGTGAACTGGCCCACTGTTTGAAAAGTTTGAGGACCCCTGACCTAGAGGGATAGTAAACTCACTTTTGCTTGAGGCCTTTAAGCAGAGACTGGATAGCCTTTTCTTGGGGATGCTCTGATTTTGGATTTCCTGTACAAAGCAGGGAGTTTTATTAGATAGGCTGCGCAAGATCTCCTCCAACTGTATAATTCTATGACTAGCAATAAATTTGGATATTCAGACTTTATCCTCAGTAATATATCTTAATGTATATCATTTGCATTATGAGGCCATAATTGTGCCTATGTGTTAATGGTGAGTTGGCTGGAACACATTCTGCTATAATAATGAGAAATTATGAGAAATAAGGTTTTATGGCTTATAGTTATAAAATGGTTCAATAAACTGATTTGAAGCTTGACTCTGGCATGTTGACAGCTGTTATGTGTGTTTTTCTTTGAAAGGCTGTGCTGAAATGTTTTTCCCCCTAGAAAGATTTCTCAATTTCTACTGCATCTTTTGAGAAATGGCTTGTTGTGTTAGGTCAAGGGGAAAGTCTAGTATGTGCCTTCCTTTAATGGTAGTTTCATTAAAAAGGCATTTTTGTGGCCAATATTAGTCAATGGACTTGTTTATTATTTCTGGAAGTAAAGAAGCATGTAGTTGCTAAGCAGGATTCTCACAGATAGCCACATTATTGAAGGGTTTACAGTTCAGGTAAGCAGTGGCGTAGCGTGGGGGGTGCAGGGTGTGCCAGCCGCACCGGGCGCAACATTTTGGGGGGCGCACTCGCAGCTCTCTGCCCCTACCTGGCTCACTCACTCTCTCTCACAGTGCTGGCTGTGCGAATCCGATCCGAGCTGCCGGGTCGCCACCCACTGTGCGGAGCAAAGAGAGAGCGATTTACTTGCCTTGCCCCGGGTTAGGGGGCGCAAATTACTTGCCTTGCCCCGGGTTAGGGGGAGCAAATTACTTGCCTTGCCCCGGGTGCTGACAACCCACGCTACACCGCTGCAGGTAGGCAAGGGATTAGAAATTACATCGAAAAGGGATAAGGAGAAGAAACCCAGGAGATAAGTAAAAAATAGTTTGAGAGGCATGGGGCTGAATTTTCAACAGGCAGATTTTTAAGGCACAGAAGAACCTTCAGAGAAAAAAAGTAGAAAAGGAGATTTAGGGTGCTTGTGTGTGATTTATCTGCTGTATTTCCTCTCTTTTCATTGCAGCCTTTAAATGCAAGTCTTTCCAGTTGACCTGAAAACCCCCAGCTGGGCCAGCTTTTGATCTTTAAGAACCATACAGTGTGTAGAAATCAGCTGGTGTGATATTAGGCCATGGGGACCTACGCATACCCCTGTTAATGTCACCCAGTAAACCAGTTGTACTGGCAAAAAAGCATCAGTAGCCAATAAAAGTTGGCAACTCTTATTTCACTTAATAAATTAGTCTAAAGTTGCTTATGAATTCTTGCCCTTCTAAATGACGTGTGATATTAATAAGAAATCATTAGTGAGAATATTTTTTTTCCTTTTAAAATTGTGTTTCACATTTTCCATTTCAAGTTTGCCTGATGAGAGAATTATAGGCATAGCTTTCTCAAAAGGTAATCAGATTTGTTGAAAAAAAAGCCTTTGGTTCCAGCTCTATCATTCTGTGTGAATGGTATTGGTTGCATAGATTCCATGTGTCTATTTCAGTAAACAGAACAATCTGGGACTAGGTCTACAGCTCTGCCACTGATAGCCATGGCAGTAGTGAAGCTGGAACTAGCTACAGGATAAGATACAATACTCTATCAATATTGCCTGTATAATGTCTGTTAAGAACATGGCATTAATGTAATTTCACAGAATTTTGGGGCTTGAGTAAACATAGAAAGCCCTTTACACAACATGTTAAACCGAAATGTGTTTTGCTAATTGACTATGTAGATGCTAATTGAATATAAAGATGCAGCCCTATGTGCACTTAATTGGGGAGTGAGCTTAGTCCCATTGAACTTGGTGGGAATTGCTTCTGAGTAAACTATGCATAGAAGCAAACTAAAGTGTCAAAGTAAGTGTAGCAAAAATAGCCAACTTGAACCCATATTTATTTGGTCTAGTTTTATATTAGTAAATAATATTCCTAGAAAATAGTAGCATAAATGGAAGGATTTAAATTGAATTAAAACAAGCTTTTTAATGCTTTCACATTCCTTGTTCCTTAATTCTGTGTATTTTTGAATGTTTATCAGTTTATTTCACTTGATGCAGAAAATGGCGCAGTTTGAGAGAAGTGACAAGCAAGAGGAGCCAGAGCCGTGTTATACACAGGCATTGCCACCATGCTGCAGGAGCAATAAGCTTGGCAGACCTCTTAGTTCGGACCAAATGCCTGAAGATGCTCTGTGTTCTGCAACTTTTGAAGTACTTTTCCAACATCATGTGTTGCATCTTTAGCATATGCTCCAACCATCCTTGTTTTATGGTACCAGTTCCCTGGTAAATCATTGTCCCTATTTCTATCTGTGGGGGCTGTCTTGTTCACATGAGTTGTTAGAGCTGCCAGTCTACAGGATTTTGTGGTGCATGTTGACACCAGTGAAGTAGGAAATGTACTTCTGTGGTCCTGGAAGCTAAATGTAGATTGTTAGGTAAGGAGGTCGAAAGTCAGCACCATCAAGTTATTTCTTCCTTAAATGCTGCCTGCTCCACATACTGGGTAGCTAGATAGGCAGAGGTGAGGAGCGTCAATGAGTAGATGAGATGAGATGATCGTGTCAGGAGAAGGGGTTTGGATTTGAATAACATTTTGGGACAAATCAGGCCTGTATAAAAAAGATAGACTCCACTTGCACCAGAGTGCAACCAAACAACATTTTAAAAAGGTAGTGGAGCAGCTTTTAAACTGATACCAGGGGGTAAAGTCAACAGGAACTCAGGATCATCTGGTTTCAAATTAATCATTCCTAAGAGATGAACATGGGGCATGGGTGGTGCTGTGGTTTAAACCACTGTGTCTCTTGAACTTGCCGATTGGAAGGTCGGCGGTTCGAGGCTCTGCTACGGGGTGAGCTCTTGTTGTTCAGTCCTAGCTCCTGCCAATCTAGCAGTTCAAAAGCATGCAGTGCAAGTAGATAAATAGGTACCACTCCGGTGGGAAGGTAAACGGCGTTTCCATGTGCTGCTCTGGCTTCACCAGAAGTGGCTTAGTCATGCTGGCCACATGACCTGGAAAAACTGTCTGCAAAAGCAGACAAATGCCGGCTCCCTCAGTCTGTAAAGCGAAATGAGCACAACAACCCTAGAGTTGTTCGCGACTGGACTTAACTGTCAGGGGTCCCTTTATCTTTACCTTTAAGGGATGAACATATTTATGACTGTCCACATGATGGTGAGGCAGAGCTAGGCAATATAAGCGCAGAGGAACAAGATAACTGTTCCAAGAGGCCAAAGCACCGTACAGCAAAACGCAGGGACATCTTGTATAGTTTATTGTTAATTTTCATCTCCTTCACTTATCTGGCTGCCCCTTTGCCGGCCTTTCCCCCCACTCAGGAGTTAGCCACCTCGTGACATCACTAGGCCCCATCTTTGATTCCCAGACTTTGGGATGTTGGAGACCAGGCAGTCACTGACATCCAGGTCTTGTACGGTTGGTTCTGCCAAATTAGAAACAGTGTGAAAACAGAAGTGTTCAGCAAAATTCCGCAGGCACTAGGACACACAGAGAGAGGAGGGGTAAGTGGAGGGACAGAAGCCTGCAACCTTATGACGCCTTCATTGTCAAGAGAGCTGCTAACTAATGCCACAGCTCCTGAGTTCCTGCAGGCTTTTCCAATTCTGAGACACCTGGAGGAGCCATCAGGGTGTAGCATGCGACTAGCAACAGGCACAACAGGGAGCAGGAAATATAAACACCATAATAATCAGTGACATTGAGATCCCAGGGACATTGGGAGTGAGTGATGCTGTTCGGATTTACAGGTCCCAAAGCATATGTGAAGAAAGAATTTATTTAGGCCTATGGTCTCCAGACTGGAAACTGATCCTAATCCCTGGTACAGGGAAAATGTTTAAAGGGCATTTGTCACTCATGTATAATTAATGTATTGCCACAGTGCCATGCCTGGGTATAAATATAAATCAGGCAGCTAGGAAGATAAGGAGCTTAAAGGGGACTAATAGGACACCAGCCAGTTCCCCAATTCCCTGCACCCACCCATTCAAATAGGGGATGCTGGAGAGAGAAGGGGGCTGTGCCACAAGTTAGTCCTGGAGTCAGAGAAATGAAGCCACAGTTGGAAGCAGCGTACTGGGCTGGATGGTCTGCTCCAGCAGCGCTCTTACATTCTCATATCCGCATGTTTTCACATTTGCCTATCATATCCTTTTTAATCCTCTGTTTTAGGTTTTAAACTCTTAAGAGAAGGGTCTTGTTTCTCCTTTCATAGCTGTAACAAAGCTGTAGGTGCTCTATAAATTCTAGTAAATGGATTTATTTCTTATGCACAGGACCAAAAGCAGAACCTTCTCTTTAAAACCTTGTGACATAAACAAATGCTGCAAAAAGATTTGCTTTTTGGTAGATGTATGTATCCTAAAACTATGATGCCAGTGTAATAGGAAGGGTAACTACGGTTTTGGTGGTTCAGTGTAAAAACACATTTTTCAGTTTGGGAGAAACATTAATATTCCTTTGTGTTTCTTACTCTTAGATTTTGCACTTGGTTGCAAAAGTTGGGAAACTACCAAAAGACTGAAAGGATATTCCGTAAATTTATGTTGACGCACTCAGTTCTATGCTGATTTGCCATAATTTCCCATTATCATCTGAAAACTCCAGGACTTCCTGTGTATTATATCTTAGGATCGATATTGGCAGCTCAACCATTGTCTAAAGGTTGTTTTTTTGACAGCTAAGCAGGGGCGTAGTTAGAGGTTTATAATACAGTGGTACCTCAGGTTACATACGCTTCAGGTTACATACACTTCAGGTTACAGACTCCGCTAACCCAGAAATAGTGCTTCAGGTTAAGAACTCAGGATGAGAACAGAAATCGTGCTCCGGCGGCGCGGCGGCAGCAGGAGTCCCCATTAGCTAAAGTGGTGCTTCAGGTTAAGTACAGTTTCAGGTTAAGTATGGACCTCCGAAACGAATTAAGTACTTAACCTGAGATTCCACTGTATTATCTGTGCTGTGGAGAAAGTGAACATTGGTTGTGATAGTCAAATGAAACATTCAGGTTCCAGTGCCTCTGAATTTAAGTTCCTGGTGTGTGCATGTGTGTGGGACAGACAATGGCGATCCTTTGTTGCCCTTCATTGATCTAAAAGTATTTTTATTAAGTTTTTAATGCATGATTGTTCATAACTGAAGCACAAAAGGTACAATAAATTATAAACCAAGATAAAGTACTTGAGTATTCAAATGCAGAGTATTAAAACCTATGTTCAAATGAGAAAAACAAGTAATTAAAGAAAGATGGGGGATTAAAACTTGCATTAGCATTGAAAGCCAAGTAAGAATATTTTTCTACAATGAGGAAGATGGGGATAGAAGAGCCCAAGAAGCTTTTGAGTCCTGTTTGCAGGATTTCCCAAACCCCTGACACTTTTGGAATAGGATGCTGGAGCTAGTGTCCCTTCCTTTGATCCAAAAGGATCCTTCTTATATCAGACAAACAAGCTAGTCTTCACTGCATTGAGTATAAATGGAAAAATAAAAAGAGCAGTGACAACAGTGAGTTGTTCACGAGTAAATTCATTAGTGAGGGGTCTGTTGTTTACAAGCCGGATACATTCATGTTGTTGTTTATGTTGGCTGCAGCTGTATCTGTCTGCTATATGACAAGCCTGAAGGAGTTCACAAAATGTTCCAAATGGCAGCCAGAAATCAGTCAGTACTCCACTTCTTAAAGTGCCAGGCTCAACAGCTTCAATTCCTTCTCTCTTCACCTTGATCAGTAATTTGAAGCAAAGATCAGTCACAGCAACAATTCAGTTTTTTGTGCCTCCTTCATTATGTAGGCTCCTTTAGGGCACAGCAAATTAAATGTATTAACATTTGGGACTTTGAGGGGAATTTCCTTATTTTATTCTAGTCTTCAGTGTTCCTCTCCTCTGTCTTTTTTCTGGGTGGTTGTAATTAGTTTTTTGCCTGTGTGTGAGGGTGTTTGTACTCGTTTGTCTCCCTTCGTCCCGATTGTGGATGATGAGGAGGTGGTGGTGGTGTTGCGGTGTTTGCAGTTGGGCATTTGGGATTCTGGTGGAGTTCATTTTAGAGTGATTGGGCCAGGAGCTTGGCACTTCCTGTGTCTCCTCAGAGAGCAGGAATGTTGTTTCTCTTTCTCTCTCAGAGCTTGGGGGGGGGGCAGTTTCCCTCAACAACCCCAGCAGCTCCTTGGAGTCACATTTCCCTGCCCTCCTCGTCCAAGCAGGATTGCGATCTCGTGGCTCCCTCTTTTTCTCTGACCATCTGTGGCAACATGCTTTCTGCCAGAGAGAGGAGCCACGTCTGGCGCGCTGCAGACAGTTGGCGGGTTCCCACATTTTTCACTACATACGCTGGGCAACTGTGCTTTTGAGGGACGGCACCTCAAAGCACTTGGGACCATTTCGTACATTTTGCAAATCCAGGTTTGCTTCAGAGGATACACTCCATAGGGAGTTGTAGCTAATCACTGCTTAAGGAACTTCCTTCTATGAATTGCATGCTTGCAATGTATTAGGCGTAGACGCACTCATCACTCTTGGGGGTCCATCTCCCCAAATATAGGCCTATACCCCCTTGTGCTTATGATGCAATGGAAAGCTCTCTTTGTTTACCCCCAGAAGTCTCCCAAATTGCTGCGGACTCTCAGGAAAGGCCTGGAATAAGTACCAGAAGAGCTGAAACTGGAGAAGGGAATTGGGGAAAATCAGGTAGAGGGAGGCTTCTATGAGTGATGCTTGGCCTATCTCCCCACCCCAAATTCCCCACTTCTACTCTAGCCTCTGGGACGCAGGTGGCGCTGTGGGTTAAAGCCTCAGCGCCTAGGGCTTGCCGATCGAAAGGTCGGCGGTTCGAATCCCTGTGGCGGGGTGCGCTCCCGCTGCTCGGTCCCAGCGCCTGCCAACCTAGCAGTTCGAAAGCACCTCCGGGTGCAAGTAGATAAATAGGGACCGCTTACCAGCGGGAAGGTAAACGGCGTTTCCGTGTGCGGCTCTGGCTCTGGCTCTGGCTCTGGCCAGAGCAGCGATGTCACGCTGGCCACGTGACCCGGAAGTGTCTCCGGACAGCGCTGGCCCCTGGCCTCTTAAGTGAGATGGGCGCACAACCCCAGAGTCTGTCAAGACTGGCCCGTACGGGCAGGGGTACCTTTACCTTTACCTTTTACTCTAGCCTCTGGAGAATCCCCCAACCTTCAGGAATGTGGGGTTTTTTTGGGGGGGTGTCAAGAGGGCTGTGTGGAGAGGAGGAAAAAGGAGTTCACCTTGTGTGAGCATCTTTTGGTCACACACTTGATTGGATAAAGGCTACTCTTGCTTTTTATTCTTTTCATCCTATTTTGAAAAATAAAATCACACCATCTTTGAAATAACCCTAAGGGTTTTTCTGCTCCTTATGTGGCAGTTGCGTTCACTGTCACTGCTTAAAACGTAGAGCTGTTTTTCAAATTCCTGAGTAACACTGAAGGTGAACAACACTTCGTTTAGAAATCTAATTCACCTTTTTGGTCCCCCTTCCCCCAATGAGAGCAAAGTAATGCTTCAAAATCCAGTGCTCACCATAAAACAAAATGATGACTCAAAAATTTCTCAGTGCTGTGTTCTTATTTGAGTTCACTGCTTATTTATTCAAACAGTATCGAACTGTTCATAAAAGACATGTGTAAATATAATCAGCTTTCAAAAAGCTTTTATGTTTTGCAGAATGTTATTTGTTTGTTGAGAGCTTCGCAGTGAGCTTTGGTCAGTGATGTCTTTTCAGTGTTGGTCATGAATATTCAATAGAATTTCTGCTGCAGACAAAAGAAGCACCCTTTTTGTTTTCTTCTACTGCAAAACTTAGTCTTGCCTCTGGTATAATTGACTGAAGCAAATACTTTAGCCCAGTACTATAAATACAGTAATTAGAAAATGCAGTGATAGCTGAAGAATACCTTTAATAAAATGTATTTTTTAAAATCAGATAATTTAAAAGTACATAAATACATTGGGTAGAAAAACCTATAGAAGGTAGCATTATACCGGTACTTAAGAGTAATATTAGCTCACTGGGGCACAATATAACTATAATGATTAAATATCATTTTAAAAGGCAAAGAGACTCAGACTCTTACAGGTCTTATTTATTCATTTTATTTAAATATTTATAAGCTGTCTTGTTGGGCCAAGTCCAGGTTTCTATGGAAACCTGTGCTGTATCCTTTTTATTGATATTTATGGTACTTTCCTACTAACTTATGCAATAATAGATGACTGGAATTTTCATTTTCTGCTATGCAGGTATGTATGCTTACTAAACAGATGTTTTTGAGGGACAGATGTGGTTTTTAATATTCTGTTGGGAGCTGCCCAGAGTGGCTGGGGAAACCCAGCTGGATGGATGGGGTATAAATACTAAATTCTTCTTCTTCTTCTTCTTCTTCTTCTTCTTCTTCTTCTTCTTCAAGTAATTTGCATGGTTATATGCAGACAACAGAACTGAAACAATAACAACTATATAGTTAGGAACTTTTATTATTTAGTCAGTTTAAGCAAGATGTGTATCTGAATGGTTTTGGAATCAGAAATGATCTTAGTCAAGATTTGGCATATTGAAAATGGTCTAAACTCAATCTAGATGGACAGCCACCAGACCCCTTTTGTTCAAGGGTAGAAGCATGAGCTCTTCTCCTCTATCAGTAGTAACTAAGAGCTCATTTGCATCTTACTGCATCAAGCACCAATCTACATGTGATGCTGTGTAAAAGCAAAGTGTGAAGATGCACATGTCCAAATACACAGTGGACAGAGAATTTCAGTCCATGTATGGGGCCCCATGTCTTCCCTTCATATAACTGCTGTGTAAGTGCAGTGAACTCTAGTGTCCCTGCAGTGCCACATAAAATGTGGATCCACCTACATAAAAATGGCTGTATCATAGATTAGTAATTGTATGACTGGAGAAAACAATTTCTAAAGTATCTGTGCCAATGCAGGAATATTTCAGAATAAAGGAGCAAACTAAAAGTGACAGGTGCCCCACCTCCTTTATTCGATATCCTGCCTCTTGTAGGATTCCTGCCCCCTCAAAGTGCTATTTCGCCACCCTAAACATTGTTTTTGGGGTGGGTTGTGATCCATTTGGATGCTTGTCCTGTTGCCCATGACCCCATGGATTGTGTTTCAAGTCATCGTCCCCATATGACCCCAAAACCTTAGGAGCTCCAGTCACGCCCAACCAATAAACACAAAGAACACAAAAGTGCAATCAGCATTTCTGTTTGAGAAATATTGTTGATAAGTTCTAATATTTGCTGTTGCTGATACAAGAGGCAGGCAAGTCTGATCTTAAATGGTGTAATCAGACCCACAATGCAGCACTCCAAAATATCACATTTGTGGGGAATCCTAAACCTGTCCTAAAAGGAGGCAGGACTTCTAGTGAAAATGGGGCAAGCCACATCTCACAAGTCACTTTTCGTTTGACAAATGGTAGTATTCTTCTTCTTCTTCTTTTATATGCTGCCCTACACACGCAGGTCTCAGGGTGGTTCCCCTGGTCTTACAGCTATAACTATTTAACATTTTCTTCACCTAATGCGTACTGTAATCTCCTTTTTCTGTAGTCCTACACTCACCATGGCACATAGGAATCTCACTGGGAGCTGTAACGTCAACTGTGGCTGCAAAATCCATGAATATGAACCCGTGTGTGGGTCAGATGGAATCACATATTTCAACCCTTGTCTGGCTGGTTGCGTCAGCAGTGGAAATCATAGCACAGGGGTAAGGATATCCACAAGTACACAAACTCTGCTTCTCATGCCATGCAGAAAAACACTTAAGCAAGTAAGGTCATTACCCCTTTCTTCCATTTTCAATGCTACCCATCCCAAACCACTCACTCACGAGACAGGCATTAGCTCAACAGCAGAGCACATGCTTTTCTGGCAGAAAGTCCCAGATTAAACCCCTGGTATATGCTGAAACCCCAAAGAGCCACTGCTAGTCAGTCCAGACACTACTAATCTAGATAGACCAATGATCTGACTTGACATAAGGCAAGTTCCTAAAGATACTGACATATAGCTTAACAGAAAATGACAGTTGCTCCTCTACTGAATGAGATCCCCAACCTTAAGCATGGAAAAATATCTTCGACTGAAATAGACCTTCTTCTTCAGACGTAATATTCAGCTTACAAGATTTGCAAAACCTTTTTGTGCTTTCACAGCCAAGGAGGGCTTCTGTTCTTCAAATGATCTAACCTCAGGCATTCTTTAAATCCAATTGCTATTATAGTCTTTCTGCCTTAAGATCCTGTTCTTCTAAAAGGGGAGGGTCTCCTTCCTTCCATAACTAACTGAAGATGTGTTAGTGCTCTTTTTAGAACACACAGAAAGGGTGGGTGTTTCCACTCAGGGAGGCAGTACATTTGGATTTTGCGAGCTATACTGATTAAACGCCTACCAGCAAATCTTTTTCAGGGAAGCTGCTAGCCTGCCCCACACTAGCCAATCAGTAGCTGTAACTCAGTCATCTCCAAACCTGGTTTCTCCTAGATGTTACTGGGCTACAACCCCCATCATTCCCAGCTCACATGGTCAATGGCCAGGGATGGTGGGGGTTGTAGTCCCAACAACATCTGGGGGTAAGCAAGGTTGGAGAAGGTTGTAGTAGCTAAATGGTTGTGTAATCTGCTACTCCCCCCCCAGTTGCTCAATGCTATATCCTTGTTTGCCTATCCTACTCAGTTGTCCAGCTCTACTCCTGGCCTGATTTCCCACTTGTGCTGCCCAGCTCTAATATTACAAAACTCTACTTTGTCCTAACCTCTCCTGCCAGACCCACCATAGTGTGTTTAAAGAACTAACTTCTTTTGCCTTTATTTCTGCACTGACTTCTCTTAGACTCTAAAGTCTTTAGCAGCTCATTACTTCTAGCCCAGTATTTCCCCAACTTTTCCCCTCATGGAGCTCTTCAAAAATGTTGAGGGTCTTGAAGGACCGACCACTCAATGGTTTTTCTGCTTGTTGTGGCAATTGTAATGGGCTGTGCTGGATGCTGCCTGCATTTTTATTGCTCCTTTTATTTCTTGGATTTTATTTTATTGCATTACAGTTTGAATGCCATATAAGCAATAAGAGCTGTAAAAATAGTTAAAAATCAAAATGAATATTTAATGCAGGCATGCCACAGACCACACAAATGAAGCTTGCTGATCACGTGTGGTCCATAGACCAGTTTGGGAACCTTGTTCTAGCCCACAAGGAACTGCATGATTATATAGGATAGAATTCCAATTTACCTCTGCAAGCACATGTTCCAAACCTGCATTTGTGTAGGTAACAGGTGTGTGCAGGTGTTGTTTTTTAGGAGAGAATAGGGGTGGAAGGTGGGGAGTGTTTTATCATTTGCACTGATTCTTTCCTATAAATACCTGGCCGCTTCCTTAGCGTTGTAAGACAATATAAGATCAATAAGTCACTTTCAGTTTCCCCCTAGCTAGCGCATTGTGCCAATTCAATGGAAGCATAAAATACAAACAAGAAACCTTAGCATTTGATGCTCCTTGTCTTTGATGTTCCACAGATAAGAAATTATACAGAATGTGCCTGTGTCCAAAGCAGACAAGTTATTACACCACCGACAGTTGGACAGCGCAGTCAGCTGAGAGTGGTGATCGTCAAAACATATCTCAATGAGAATGGTTATGCTGTGTCTGGGAAGTGTAATCGAACCTGCAATACACTCATTCCATTCCTCATTTTTCTCTTCATTGTTACGCTCATCACAGCATGTGCCCAGCCATCAGCAATCATAGTAACACTCAGGTGAGAGGTGCCTGAATTATTACAGTTTTATTAGAGGGATAGTATGCTGTTACCAGGTTCTGGGGGGTCTGTGTCATCTTCAACAGGATATGCCTTATCCTCATTTATCTGATAATAGATATCGAGGTGACCCCTTTGATATATTTTAGTTATATGCACCCAGTTCACAGAGGCACTTGAAGATAAAGTGTGAGAGAGGGACACAGTAGGAGTGGGTTATTGCAGATGAAACCACTTATTAAACAATCTAGGAGGGGATTCAGTCAGGAAGAAATGGATCTGCTGCTTTATTTGACCTCACTAGTTCAGAATGTATATGGTGAACTCCTTTTAAAATAATAATTTTAATGGGTTGAAGTGGTGAAGATGATCTGTGATCTTCTCAGCTGGCTTCACACAATACTTCTAAGATGACCTAGGTCCTAGAAGTAGCATGGAAGCTTGGCAGGGGGTTGGACTCGATGGCCCTTGTGGTCTCTTCCAACTCTATGATTCTATGATTCTACTTTTCTTTCTGGATAAAGTCAGTCCATTTATTACATTCATCAAATGATACAATTTAGTAGAAACAGAATAAAAGTCATAAAAGGAATACAGATATCACAGAGGAAACAAAAGTGAGTCCTTTGCTGCCTTTGGCTTCCAAATTCTTGTATGCCCTGAGCTCCCCAAAGTAGGGTGGAGAAGCAGTTTAATGGGGATAGAAAACAAAGCCCAATAAAAGAGTTGATTCAATCAGGATGCAAAACTTTTTAGTTTGCTTCGTCACTTAAATTACTTTATGCCTTTGGATTTGAGTCTATTAACTGCCTTGTTTGCACTTAACTCCGTGAATGCTTTTTTTGTATACTAATAAGTGGACTCTCAACTTATTCTCAATAAGGATTTTATTTTTAATTAAGAGAAATTGAAGGTATTACTAAATATGCCTTGCGGTTTAAGGCTTTAAAATACCATGTGTCTTTTTTAGGTCTGTGGAAGATGGTGAGAGGCCTTTTGCACTTGGGATGCAATTTGTTTTATTAAGAACCCTTGGTAAGTGTAGTCATGTAGGGGTAACTTATTGTTTCAGATCATATTACTTAGGAAAATTATTGCAAAAATACGTAATTGGATGGAGTTAAATTTGAGACACTAGTTTTGGCTTGGAGCCCAGTTGAGTAAGTTGCTTTGCTACATTTGAACCCACTTATTGGTAAATATCATCCACAAGATCTTTTGCCCCTTCTTAAACTTTAGGTATGTGTAGTTCTTTGCAAAGTATTTTGGCCTTTGCAAAGCAAACCGGTTTTATTATGCAATCGTATATTAACTGTTTTAATCTGGGAGTCAATTAATCTTAATCTTCCTGTTTATTTCAGCATACATTCCCACTCCAATTTATTTTGGAGCTGTCATTGACACGACCTGCATGCTGTGGCAACAGGAGTGTGGTGTGCAAGGCTCATGTTGGGAATACGATGTGACGTCGTTTCGTTTCGTCTACTTTGGTCTGGCTGCTGGCCTAAAATGTGTTGGATTCCTGTTCATTTTCCTTGCCTGGTACTCCATTAAATACAAAGAAGAGAAGCTGCAAAGGCAGATGTGGAGGGGCTCATCTATCAACACAGTGAGTGAGGTGGTGGGGAACACCGGAACTCAGCAAAACTATGCACGGACTAGATCCTGCCCCACTTTTAGCTCTCAAGGCGAACATACTGAAGATGCTGGTCCGTCACTAGGGATGCATTACATAGCGCAGACCTATCCTGGCCCCCTTACAGAAGCAATAAATGCCCCAGATGAAAAGGCTTCAGAAGTACCCACTCCTGAGATATAGAGCCCTTTGGTAACCTCAAATTTGGTTTGTTGGTCAGTTTTTAAGTATGGGGCCTTTGGAAACACCCGTGCCTTCTTTTTCTTAACCTGATCTGCAACAGATAACAAACCAACAAAGCTTAATGCACAGAGCCATGACCTATCTGAGGGCTGGAAACCTCAAAACAACCCAGGTAGCTCTTTCTTCCCTTTTTGGGAAGGGAGTTTTAAAACATGTTTGTAAGTATTTCAGCTGTGTCTGTTCAATCCCCAAGTTCCAGGCAAGTGTTAAAAAAGGCAGAACTCAAGATTGACAGAAATGAATATCCAAAGTTACAAAACAAGTAAGGTAATGCATCCACAACTCCTGGACTGGGGAGGAGTAAGTATTTATTTTGACTTCTGTTTCAAAGCACAACTAAAACCAGTCTCAGCTATGCAACTTGGATTGGATAACTTTTTTGTTCTGTGTATCTATTTTCCCTCCAAATTTCTCAAATCATCTGAATTAGAAAAGAGGGCATTTTTGTTATATTTTAAATAAAGAGTACTTGAAACCATAGAACAGTTAAATACACTGGGTATGGTCTGAAATTCTAAGGCATAGTAGTTTGAACCTGTTCAATTCATTTAATTCTAGCATGATGATGTAGTATTTTTTAGTTTAGCGCAGAGAATTATAACCACCAGTAATTTTAGTATTAATCCGTAGTAATATTAAAGCGTTTAAAATATGTGCATAAAGAGCAGCTCGGTATTTGTATATTCTTGCAACAAGGAGATAATCTGCCACAGATACTCTAATACTGCTTTCACCAATTCCACACCCAAGCTATCTTAGAATGAATGGACACACACAAAAAGGATCACCTTTTGGGGTTGTGGCAATTTGAGAAGAATCTCACGTTAATTAAAGCTGGTAGAATTGCACAGTGGTTTGCTTATTTTGTCAAATGAACAGATCGCCATTCACATATCTCATCATGCACTAAGTGTCATTCTGAGTATGTGATAGTGCAATTAAATGCCTGTTTTGCCATGCGGCCTGCTGTAACGCGCACTGAATTCTTTCCAATTCCCCAAGGGTGAATTGTTGGGCAAGTGATGCATGGCTGTAGGACAGCCAGAGCTGATCTCCCCTTGCTGCAGTGTTAGAGGATACATGTGTACATAGGTTCCAAGGTATGGAGAAACAGAGATTTCAAAAGCTACATATAGAATAGTTGTGTGATTCTTCCATCTTACAGTTGGGTGGTTTTTTGTGTGCCAACTAACCAGAGGTAGTCTAGATTAGAGCATTGTCACTAGGACAAGATGCTTAATGCTTTCCCATCTTTACTCAAAGATTACACCCTTCAGCTTCTCTCATGCTGTTCTCCCTCTTGTCTTTTCCTGATAGGTGGGGCAACAGCTTGGAAGGGCAGTGGATTTCTGAGTGGGCATATAGCAAGAAGGAAAAGTTAAGCAGCTGTGCCTGCTCTTCCTCCATTTAACTTGGTGTTGTTTTTTACTTTATATATTTTAAAACTGTTGATGGAAAGAATCACACAGCTAAGTGTTGTATATAGTTTGATCCAAAGTTCCAGGTTTTCTTGTTTTGTTCGATTTAAATTTATCAAATTTCTTTTGTTATGCATTCGTTTTTGTGGGGGTGTAATTCCCAGATAGTCTATGTAGTATATTCCCAGTGAAATGAAAAAGGCTTCTGAGTGTTCGCTGAGATTGTTGTTTATGTCTTGGAAGTACTACAGGCTGTGCTGTGTATTGTATTTGAAGTCATGAAGGATTTCTGTTGTGATGGTTTTCCTTCTTGCAGTTAAAGAGCTATACAGGGAATTCTGTGCATGCAGTGGGATGTCGTCATCCCACTTTGCAGATGCAGTTGTCAGAGGTTCTAGGCGTTTCAAAGAGGAAATATGAAAAGGACAAATGTTTCAGGCCACATTTCTAGCAGAAGAAAGCATTAAGGGAAATACTGTGAGAGAAAGTGAGAAGCATGTGAGGTAATGCGCATATAAATGATGCTAGTGGTTGCTATGGCAGTGTGCATATGCAGTGCGGATCTTCAAAACCCAGTTTGCGTTGATGAACATGTAACGTGGAAGCATAGTTAGTGCTGGCAATGGATTATCAGTGGCACTGTGGTTCTGAAAAGTTGAGAAGGAGGCACTCATGTTCATGAAGCTGGCTCCTGATTTTGTGGTTTGCAGGGAGCCAGAGTTGCATATGAACTAGCAGTAGCCCTAAAAATGCAGGTTTCAAGTCAAAGGGTAAATTGCCCTTCAGTCAGCATTTTCCGTGTGCATGTCTGTGAAGATTCATGCTCAAGAGACCTTCACTGTCACTGTGATTGTTGAAAGCGGTAGCAGGAGGTCTGGTCATACAACTTAATTGCTTAATTGGTTGTCTTTGATGCCACCCCTTTCAGATGTGGAAGAAGGGGGACAACTCTTTTAGGGGAGCAATGTAATACTTCAATTACATTGAGCCCCCCCTCCAACAGTGTTTTAAGTTCTAAATATTTTTATAACATTGTATATAGTGTAAATGGAAGTAGACAGCCATAAATATTAATGTAAATACATGTTTATAGTTGTAGCATTAAGCATATTTATACAAACCTAATATTGCCTCAAATTCTTCTTCTATCTACAATTATCAGTGTTGGTTTTACACCCTTGAAATCTGAAATGTTATCCAAAGTTGCCTCCAACGTACTGCATTAGTCTGAGCTTATTTATTTCAGATCATTGTGTCATTTATGTATTTATAGTGTGCGTTACTACTCTTGTATCCTGCAATACATTGTCATAAAACACAGGGTGTAAGGCCAGGACTTGTTCTAGGAGTGCTGTGACTGAACACTTCCAAAGCTCCCCACCCCCTTTTAGTAGAGAAAATAATGAAAGATGCAACTGGATTACCTTTTGAACTAGATACATACTGCCCTGGTGCTAATGTGATGAAGTAATTCTTTCTCTGGCATGAGAATATTTCATACAAGTTTAAATAGCTGCATGTGCTTGCCTTCTGAAATTCTCATTGTTGTCTACAAAAGTGCACATAATTATTGGTAGGTTGGGCACACACTTCTGCTCCACATGTTGGTTGCTTGCCTGAAGTAGTACAAAATTTAAACCAATATCTTTAGGTACTTTAGGCATGAAGAATTGACTGTTACTCATTCTCTGCTGATCTGAAAATGTAACTTTCAGGAAAAGTATAGTAAAGACACTGTGCTTCAGTTTTGCTAAACAGATGTGATAGGCAAGTTTTCAAGGTTTCTGTGGCAGACATAAATATACACATATATTGGTCACTTGATTGTCCTTCTAAATAGCCCCCACAATCATTTGGTCAGGTTAATACTGAATGAACATGGTGATAGTGTCAGTGGAGACAGACAAACTATGCCTTTTGGCTTCTGAACTTTAAAAAGGTAGTACTCTCCTGCAGAACAGAGCAGTTAGCAAAGCTGTGCAGTAACCACATATGTTTGAGGTTTACTGGAAATATGTAGTAATTCTACCTGAGAGGAAAATTGCAGGGATTAACTTAACTAGAAATACTTCAAAAATATGCAATTTTCAAACGCTGTTAGCTTTTTAAATACTTGGCTACTTCTCTCTCTTCCAGGCAAAAGGGACATTGCCACTGGTTGTAACTTGCATGCAATGGTGTGCCCCTCTCCTCCCCTTGTTTCATTTTTAAATTCTGCAGAGTTTCATCATAAGATGACTACAAACCATGGATTATGATGCTTTAAACCCAAGATTCCTGGCTTAAACTAAATTGTAATGCTAAATCAAAACTCTTTAAAAATGAAACATGGGGAAGGGGCAATGAGCTTCACTTGGACTCATTGAGACCCATTTCCGTAGTGCTAAACCGTGTTCCTGAAAAGAAATATATGGTATTAATCAAGGGAGCAAGCTAGTTAAAAAGATTATACTGCATAAATGGTTTGTTTTTTTAATGTGTCCAACGGGAAAGTGTTTAGCTATTGTGCCTGTGGTAACAAAAATGCAATTTGATGGATACAGTAGGTTTCTTTTTAGTGAAGATTTTTACTAAGATGTCCATGGAACAAATAAGAGTTTTCCAAACCTATGTGCAAGTTCCTGTAAAATAAACATTATGGGCAAAATTTGTTGTAAACATCTCTTTGCAAGTGAACCCCTTGGATACGTCAACATTTTGAAATAAAAATGGCTTCTCAGTGCGTTTTGTTGCCGTACATGCTCAACCTTGAATGTGTGGGTTTGGGGATCTCGGACGCAGGATGGAGCAGTAGGTGGGGGGTGGCTGGCTGGTGCCCACTGAGACTGATGGGGCAGATGGGAGGCACAACATGTGGTGAGCCACAGGTTCCCTACCCCCTTCTCTAGAATGGCAAAGTCTTAGCAATATACAGAATAAGTAGTTAGAGCCTTTATAATAGCTAGAAATTTTTATCACTATTTTTTTTTTGGGGGGGGAGTTCCTCCTCCAGCTCCTTACCACATGGAATTATGTATAATTAATTGTTGTCAAATGAGTAAAGTACAGATGCCACTCCCCACCGCATTGCTTTCATCTGCCCATCTAAATTATAGCTATGTGCTCTCATCTAGTGAAGTTGATTGGTGCAGAAGTCTCCTCTGTAACAGGATGTAAATGTTGTTTTTGGGAATTGTGCTTGTTCAGGAACTGATGCATTACAAAATGTGAAACTCAATTTTAATGAGTTCCCCCCCCCCTTTGCTGAGCCGATTAAACTCCACATAAATTTCTGTCATCAGTAGGTGCAATGTGGAACTGTTACCTAAATGACAAAAAAAACCCCAAAACAAAACACCACCACCCAACCTACTAGTTTATAAAATGCAGAGATCAGGGCCACCAGACTTCATTATGCTGGTGGTTTTGACTAGGAAAGATGCCCACATATTTGCAGAGGCTGTGTGTGTATTGCAGCAGAGCAGGCTGTTCAGTAGTGTGACAGTGACATCCAATGGCTGGTAAGGAACACCAAACAATTTTCTGCCTTCTGAGGCATGTGAAAGAAGTGTCCTATATAGTGGCAGACTTTTCTACCACAATCGAAACTAGTTGTTTTTATCGTTCTATCCAACTAGGATTCTATAGAAGCACTGAATGGTTATTTAAAATGGTTATTTAGAAGTCCCACATAGAATTAACTCAACTCTGCATAAACCTATTAATTTTCAAATTTAAAGATTTTGGTCGGCTATGCTGGGATATAAGCCGGAATCCCAATTCTGAACCCACCTTGTCATCAGTAGATGTTTTCAGAGATTTCATAATACTTTATACTATTACTGTGTAACTATTGCACATAAACATACAGTAAAAGTGTCCAACTCACAACTGAGCATAGTGAGTGGTCTTCACTATTAGCTTACCTCAACACCAATGTAAAGTTTACTTAATACTTTGTCTTCAGTAATTGATGTTTGAAAGTATGGAAACATTTGCTACGTTAGCCTTATGAATTTTTGGTTTCACTCATTTTTTTTTTTTTACTATGAAACAGGTACAGGAACTCTTTATTTCAAGAAATATTGCTTCTAGACTTCACCGAAGTCAGAATTGTTCTATAAAAGTATTGCAGAATATATAATTTTTTTTACAAGAACACAGTTTAAAGTCTAATAATGGACACTCTATATACAAACAGCATCATTCATGCCCATAAATACGTTTGTTCGGTCATTCCGCTCGTGACACACACATGATTAAACACCTAGTTAATGTCAACAACTTTACAGAGTCCATCACAAGCTTTTCCTGAAAATTATTAGAAAGCCTACTGAGCACCAGGAACACGCAATTGTCAATTTTAACCTGTGTTATTTAAAGCAAATAGTTTTAAACCCTATTTCCATTACCACACATAAAGACATGTACTCTCCTATAGATCAAATAACACAGAAATACCACTTTGCTCTATTTTATAATTCAAATGTTGTGGTTCAAAAGAACCTCTAAAAATGTTTGGCAACATCAAGCAACAAACTTATACTCAAGAGTTTGTCTGCAGTTACGTACCTTCCGCGTCTTCTAAATCTATGGCTACCAATTTTTGCATTCAACTGTTTGTTCTAAAGCAGTCCAATCCATTAAGTAACGTGGGTCGTATGGGAGATGGTGCTTTTCCGTCTTTTGGAAGCCACTGGAGAAGCCCTTGTCTATTCCACATGCACCTTGGAGATTTCCTGTGTTTGAGAAGCCTCTGCATTAAGATGTATGGCTATAATCCAGCATTCATATGACTACATAGAGAGAAGGCGTCACAGTTGTGTAGTCTCCCATTGGGATGAGTAAAAATCTGAGTGACTCTCCACAATACCCTTCCTAAAAAATGCTTACTGAACATGCTGGTATGAAACACTGCCAATGGCATATTTGTATAGGCACATTTTTGCATACACCAGTCCCCTTCTTTGGATGAGAGTTCAGTTACAAACAGAGGTAGCTGACCCATGGCCTCCAGATTTGGACTTCACCACACAACATCTCTGACCCTTGGCCATGTTGGCTGGGACTGAAGAGAGTTGGAGTCCAGTAACATATGGCAGACCACAGATTAGCCTCCCCCATTCAAAACTCTAAAACTTATCTGAGTAGTTTCCGAGCACATCAAGGCTTGTCTTTGCCTAATGAAAATTAAGCTTCCTTTCAAGCAAAAGAAATCGAAAATTTGAAAACCTTAATTACTTATTAGTTTCCTTATACATTGAAATCTGAAAATATAACACCTTCTCTATTACATCTTTTGTTAGCTGCTTCTTTCTGAGGAAAAATTACCATAAAATCAATTTGAGCATAGAGGCTTAAAACCAAACATTGCTTTCTGCTCAATGTTCAGATAATTGGTTTTCATAATCCATGCTGCATATTGCTTATGCTACCAACCTACTTTATTTTGTTGCAATTACACACTATTTAGCAAAACTAAGAACATGTACCAGATTAATAAAGGCTATGGCACACAGATTATAAAAGTGCAATATAATTTTACTCTTATCAGTATGAAATTTCAGTGGTTAATTAAAAAAAAACCATGATTCAGGGAGCTTAAGTGGACAGAAACATTCATTTGTGGTGAGCCATTTGCGTAACAAGAAGACAAATGTCTCAAAAGACTAATTTGCAGATGCCTTTATACTGCAGAAAATCAGGGTATCACTGCAATGTGACTTTCTTTTTAACACTGGAACTCTGGCTCCTTCAGTTACACTTTAAGAGTTTGTGTATGTGTATGCAGAGCACATATCAAGGTCTCATTTTGCTAAAAAAAGTTAACAGTAGCAAAATTTGGAATGTCAGTTGTCATAACTACTACTATTTGCCAACTAATTAATAAAGAAGAAAGAATGTGTGGTTTACCACAATCTAATCTGAGGAGAGTGGAGATGAGGCACTGCCTTCTACACTTAGACGCTGTGAAGCATTTGGAAAATGTTCCCTTTTTTTCAATGCCCTCTCAGTTTTATGCTCCATGATGAACTGGTGGATTGCCCCTGCATTCATGGGAAGATAGATTTGCTCTTCAAAAATATCTTCTGCAGAGTCACTGTCTTGGGCTGAGTCTTTCTGAAGAATGTTACTGGGTTGTAAGGTGAAGCTATGGCTAGACTCAAGCTCTGTCAAGTCATTCCCACTGAAATCCGTTTCAATACGAACTGGTTCTTTGGTCTCCAGCCACGCGTCGGCTTGGTGACTATTCCAGTGTGGTAGGTTTGGACTCACGTTTGCAGGAATATCATTGCTTAATTCAGGTTTGCTCTCCTGGCTTAACATAATAGCGCTCAAAGCCAGTGTCCCAAAATCTGTAGGCATAATAGGCTGGGCTTCTTGGGCTGTCAACCAACTTGAACCTTCGTCTGATTCAGCAGAGCTCATATCTAGCAAGGCAAATGGTGTGGATGATTCATCCAAGTACCCACTGGCATAAGTAGCCTGAGTCTTTGCTCTTCCATTTTGCTCAGAGTAACTGTTCAGCAGTGCAAAGATTCTATCTACATCCTTCAAGTAATTTGTCCAGTCGTTAGGACTAAGTCTGTAGTCATTTCTGGCTTCATATAAACTTTCATTCACACTGTACAAATCTTCCAGTCCTTGCCAGTTGACATTTCCCATGAAGATGGGCAACTTAGCCTTCCCATCCATGCCATAACTGTCCTCTGCTAAAAGAGAAGAAATGAAACTGTAATTAGACTAAAGTTCAGTATTGATTGTGTTTGCTACCACTGTCCTGACTCAGTTCAGTAGCTCCTTTTTTTCATAACTGCAGCATGTCGATTGGTTATGGAAAAAGATAAAGATCACACATTTTTTCTTTTAAAGAAAGTGTGGGGACACCCACAGTGAAACACCCCATATTTTACTTATAGATGGGGAAAAGGCACTTTGATCCAAGTAGCAATAATAGAGAAAAGGAGTCAGAAGCAGCCCACAATCAAAGCAGGAGTGGTATTCAACTAAGTTCTATGGACAGCAGACCCACTGAAATTAATGAATTTAAGTTAGTTGTGTTTACTATCTTCAATGGGTCTACTCTGAGTAGGACCAGCATTGAATACCATCCAATGTGTGCATATGGGATCAATGAACCTTGCTTGTTTTCCAACTCTATCAATAATAATAAAGTAATGAAGTAAAATACTTATGACGACATTGTGGTTCCAATAAGATGCTTCATGACCTACTACTGTTTCTAAACTGTTGTGCATAGCCAAGTTACTGTACATTTTCATCTTTAAAAAGATGGCAACGATGTGGTATCAGAAAAGGGGGGTGCTATAATGCAATATAAGAAAACACTGGTGCTTCTAGTATATCACAAGTAAGCCTGTGGATTTAGACAGTAGAAATATTACTGAGAACACTTCATTGAGGATACCCAGGGAATCAACATACACATAACAAAAGGGAAACAAATGTTTGTCCTATACAATAGTGGCAAAGTCAACTACAGAATTATGAGGGCTATGCAGCCAATGAGAGGCTACTGAAGAACAAGAGTAAGGTATCCATGCACCAAAGGTCTCTTCTGTTGCCATCTTTTACTCTACCCAGGTAAATAAACAATTATTCAAGTTTACTGATTCAAAACAAATGTAATAAGGCCCAATGTCTTCCTGAAGTTTTTCTAACAGTCTTGAGTATTCTCAGGGTTCCTCATCTCTGAAGATTCACTCAAGTACATATTACCCAACAGGTCTTCTAGCCAGGCTCTGATTATGTCCAAATCTCCATGGCTTCAACAATGCTACGGTATGAGGTGCTTTCAGACTACATACGTGACAATGCAACTTTTCACTTGGGTTACAGATTCAGGAAATGCAAAAGCACATTTTTCGTATCACTTGTGAAAATGCCCTAAGTGTCTGAACATCCTGATCAAGGTCCAAATCTTGAAAGCCAGTACCTACATACTCATAACTTTACAAAATATCAATTCATAAGGGGAGTTAAAAGTCAACAATTATGCAATTGTATAGGATATGAGATGCAGAGCTGAAGTATTTTTAATTGCCGTATCAGCTTCGTTGCTGCTGACGATAGCAAGAAGATAAGTGTATTTATAATGAAACATTCTGAAAAGACCAAAATAACAACAACAAAAATGCTTCCATCATTGAAAAATGCATCAGAAATGGGAACCTCAAGAAAGAATGGCAAGTAGAAGCAAAAAGTAACTGGCATAATCAAAAGAGATAAAATATTGACCCAATGTATTTGGACCATCTTCATGGAAATTTAGAGAAACAAATATCCAACATTTAGATGTGCTGTTTCTTCTTTTCTTACCCTATGATATCCAAAACTTGTTGGATCAATAAACATCGCTTTTGAATCCCACTTTGCTTTTTCTATTCTACTTCCAGTTCAGTCATTATAAACAATCAAGATTTGAATGGCATAGATTTTTAAAAAGTGACAAAAGATTTGAATGAACTCCCCTTTGTATAAACCGAATGGCTTGAGAGGGAGCAAGATTGCACCCACTGGTTGTGCCCTTGGTGTCCATGTGTTCAGCGTTCATGCACAAGGCTGATGGCAGGGGAAATATTCTGGTGGTCACTGACCTTCAGACCACTCTGGGGGTGTCCCCAAGTAAGTGTGCCAGGCAGCAGTGAGGGGTTCCTTTTTACTTTTATATATATATTTATACTCAAGCGCCGTATTCTTGGGACAGAAGTGGTGAGTGACTGTATGCAATTTGCTTAATGGTGTAAAGTGATGCCAGCAACTGCTGCCATTCCTGGCGGCCCCAGCTTTTGCCTGACCATGTCGACTCTGGGCCTGACACTTATGTATAGGTGAGACTCCTTGTCCCAAGGTTCTTAATTGCATGAATACGCCTTCTGCAGATATGTCTGCACATGCATGAAATGCCTTCCATACGTTTGCTAAATATGTAGATGTTGTGGGACCAGTGGGTGCAGTCTCATTCCCCCCATGTGCATCAATGAACACGAGCGATGCTATTGTCACATGAAACAACATACAGTACTTCCAGAGAACTATGCCGTGCCTTCCACTCACCCCCAGCCCCCCATACAAGGATGATGAGTGAATTTCCTAAAGCAGGACTAATGTAAAATGAGCTGCATGAAGTCTCAGTGTGAGCAAAGTTAAATGTACAGTGGAAGATGTAAAAACCAGTGGCCAGGTGCAGAACATCATTAGCGCTTGCATGCAGCAAAAGCTACGCAATGTGCGGGATACAGGCATTAGTCGAAATGGACCAGGTCATGCAATTATTTGGAAAGAAGCTGCTGAGGAGAATAATAAAGTGTGGATACCTGTGTGGATCATAGCTTCCTCCATCTTTATTTCCTGATATAGGAAAATACAAGAGTAACTTTTGTTAGTGTTTAGATTTGGTAAAAATCATTCATAATGTAGCTTTCCATGCACAGCATCTACCTCCTAAAAAGAAATTTATCGTGTTATAATTAGGTAAAGCGACAGTCCGACAAAGATACCTGGTAGGGAGTGTACTAAATAAATCAAAAAATAGAAAAAGTGATACAATTGTAAGAAAAGGGAAATGTTACATATTATTATTATTATTATTTTATTAATTAAATTTTTATATCGCCATTCTTCTGAAGATAAAAGGGCGGTTCACAACAACAAAAATACAAAATGAGAACACAAAATGCATAATAAAGCAGTAACAAAGCAATAACCCACTCCCACAAACACATTTAAAAGGCCATAGAATTTTAATCAGCCAAAGGCCTGGTTATAGAGAAACGTTCCACAAATGGGAAGCCACCAAAGAAAAAACCCATTCTCACGTTGCCATCCTCCAGACCTCTTGTGGAGGAGGCACACAAAGAAGTGTCTCAGGTGATAATTGCAGAGTCCGGGTGGGTTCATATGGAGAGAGGCAGTCCTTGAGGTATTGCGATCCTGAGCCATTTAATGATTTATACTTCAAAACCAACATTTGGAAAGTAATTAGCAGCCAGTGCAGTCAGGTCAGGATTGGTGCAATATGTTCAAACTGTCTTCCCCCGATGAGCAACCTAGCTGCTGAATTCTGTACCATCTGAAGTGTCAGAACTGTCTTCAGAGGCAGCCCTGCGTATAATGTGTTGCAATAACCTAACCTAGAGGTTACCAGTGCATAGACGACATAAGCGATCCCTGTCCAGACAGGGGCACAGCTGAGCTGACGGAAGGCATTCTGTGCCACTGAGGCCACCTGAGCCTCAAAGTGACAGCAAAGGATCCAGGAGTACCCCCAAGCTACATACCTGCTCATTCAGAGGGAGTGTAACCCCATTAAGAGCAGGCAACCTCTCATCCACCCAGTCTAGAAAACTGCCCACTTAACAGTGCCTTAGTAACTGGACTGAGCATCAGTTGGCTCTCATCCAGTCCACCACTGAGGCAAGACAACGGTCCAACACATCCACTGGCCTTACCTGCAGATGTAAAGGAGAAGTAGAGCTGTGTGTCATTGGGATATTGCTGACAACATACTCCAAAACTCCAGATAACCGCACTCAGCTGTTTCATGTAGATGTTAAACAGCATAGAGGATTAAACTGAACCCTGAAGAACTGCATATTGGTAACAGGAATTATTATTATTTTTGCAAAATTTTAGAGAAAGATTCCCCTGGAACACGGCCCACAACCCCTAATCACTTTACAGGCTTCAGATTACAGAAGAGTAATATAATTCCTTATTTTTCCAGGGAAAATGGAGAGCTAAACACAGGGGACACAGCTATGTACTTTCTCAGTGGGGTTTGATGCCCCTTGGTGGGCCCAATCCCAGGACAAATTCTCATTTGTTCTATTGGCAACCCAATATAAGTATTGGACAAGTAGATATAAAAGCAGATGGTGACCTCAGGCCTTCTCCCAGGCCCAAGGGAATAATACCTGGTGAAGAGAGGGCTGTAAGATTGGTTTCTACTAATATTTTGAGTGACAACGGAGAAGATGCATAAAATGAACACACACACACCCTTTAAGGACTCAAAACTTCATGTCCTAATAGAGCAGTTCATTGGTAAAGTGAAAAGAAGAATCTGAGCACAAGGCTGCATAGAATAAACCTTTCCAGATGTGTTTTGGAGGGCAAGTGGAGTTATTCAGAGAAGAGGGAGTAAGTTTGCAATGTTCAAAGGCAATGCCTTCTTCATTATTGCTTCACATTTCCCAGCTGACTCCTTGCATTGAAGGGGCAGGGGAGATGTCAGGCTAACAAAAAGAAGAAATCATGTATACATGCAGCATGGTAAATAATGCAATTAACTCTGCCTGCTTTTGTAATTATTATGCAGTTTTCCTGTAATATCTGTGTACAGCGAGGTGTCATATATTCTTCAGCTGCAAATCACGTCTAAATGGCTAAACATATTGTAAATACCCCATTCTGATTATGCTTAAAATCATTATTTCTCTAGGTGTTTCACAGACCACTTTAACCATTCCTTGTAGTCATTAAGGGTGCAGGGACAGAAACAACATTAACAACCCAGAGTTAAGCATCATTTGTTATTACCTGTGTCAAGCCCCTTGGGTCTTGGATTGCACTGCTTATAACCTTGACAACTTCGTAGCTCCATTAGCTGTATGTGTAGCTGGTTCAAGGTGCCTCTTTCTACAGTGTGTACTGTATTTGTCAGCTAGACACGGGTGGGAGGGGAAAGGGGGGAAAGAAATGTTATGAGTGTCTGCAACTGCAAAGGGTGCAATACTCAAATGACTGAAGTCTATACGCTTACATGTAAGCCAAGCTTTCGGGAACCACCATAGCTCAGTAGTAAAAGCATGCAGCTTTGCACGTGCAGCAGGTCCCAGATTCAAACCCCAGCATCTCTAGGTAGGGCTGGGAGAGTTTCATTTTCCCATGAAACATCCCAAAGTAATTAACAATAAAAACAATTTTTCATCCACTACAGATGGAAACTGGGATAAGGATCTCCACTTAAAAGGCTTGTTGAGAATTGAAGGCCTTTAAAGAGGTGTCAAAAAGACAACAAAGATGGAGCTTAAATGAAGCGTAATGGGAGGGGCAGACATTAAACACACATTTACCTGGTAGGGGTCTGTGTTCATGTCAAAATACTCCAGGAATCCTGTAGCAAACTCACAGAAGAGGAAGTTATGTGTTTCATTTAATGTTCGTAAGCACCAGTAAGTGTTATTGTTTGAGCTTGTACAAGCACAAAATGATCCCACTGTTGGGGAAAGGGGGAAAAAACTTAATCAGTATTAAGGAAGCACATATTCAATCCAGGAAAGGCAATTAGCCGTGACCAGAGGAGGAATGACTGCTGGGAGGAGCAGAGAGAGAAGAAAACCCAACCAGATGCCTTCGTCTGCCCCAGCTGCAACAAAACACATCTCTCCCGTATTGGTCTCTACAGCCACAGCAGGTGCTGCAACTTTCCAACAGCTTGACTTCAGCCCCAAAGGCGCACTGCTCCATTGTCTCCCGAGACAGATGGATGACAACAACAAAATTATGCATAGTGCAAGGTGCATGCCATCTCTCTGGATGCAGTCTTCCATGCGTTAAAGGAAAATGGTTTGCGTGTTCAGACCCAGAGACTTCCCCCCTAAATAAGCACACATTTGACTCAAATTTTAGTTTGGTTTTTGGCAGAATTTAGGCCACAACTTTATTGATTACAGAAAGTGAGCGGTTGCATAGGCTCTGGTTCGACTAGCTCCCTGCACCCTTGCAGGTAGCACTGACCCAGAGCTCTATCATAGGTCAGCCAAGGGTGAACACCTGAGGTAGGTGGAAAGCCCAGGAACAGACTATGTTCACTCCCCAGATGCTCCCCTGGACTCAGGCACGGGCACAACCCCCTCTCGGGGGTTGACCAAACCAAGTTGAGTCCCTGGATTCCTTTAACGGAATACCCTTCACATAGGGATGGCGAGACCGTTCTCCCATCCCTATCCGCAGCCTTACAAGTTGTGACGATTTGCTACGCAGCAGGCAAAACCCAAATGGCAACAGCCAATCAGCCAAGTGGGGAAAATTCATGCTGTGCCCCTGTCCCAACGACAGACAACACACGAATGCATAGCAAGCTCAATCGCAAAATGCCCTAAATAGGGAGAGGTGGGCAGGTGTTCTGATGCACGAGCTGAAAGAGGGTCACGTGCATAGGTATATATAGGTCCCTCAATCCGTTTAGACTGCTCCCCATTGGCCAGATTAAACCCAGCAACGAGGGATCTACCAATCAGGTGTTGTGGCTGTCCAATATACCCACCCACAACCAGGAGGTCAGTCTCCAGGTTTCACTGCAACACGTGCCCTCTTTTAGGGAGGACGCACTTTAGGAAACATGACTGCATCCAGCACCTGGAGGTGCACACATATAGTGCTGTATTTCAGCACCTCATGTGCCCTGGGTAGGCAATGGTAATTCCGACAGCACTGCTCATCTCTGTGGGAGGCACAGAGCCCAAGCATCTCCCACTTAACTTTTAAACTTTACAGCACCAACCATCTGCTTCATAGGGAGCATCTTTGCACTGCTGCTGCCGCACACAAGATCTCTGGTTCAGGACCATTAATTTTAAATTCATTTTCACAATTTTCTTTAAAAACAACAACAACAACTGCATCACACAACCATAAATGTAAGTTCTGAAGTTCAAGGTTTGAAAAAATGCTTTTTGCGCAAGAAAAAAGAAGACGACAGAATGTCTCTGCAGTTTACAGGTGACCCCATACACATTAAGCATTTTTTAAGGGCCACTGGTTTAAGGAGAATGGGAGAAACACTATGCTTAAATATCTCCCATTAAAATCAAAGGGACTAAAAAGTGCTTCATTGGATCACATCTTTTAACCCTGAATAAAAAATGGCGGTTAGAAAATATCCCACATTTACAGTAATTAAAAAACTTATTTTCATGAATTATATGCTCTTTCATAAATATTCAGGATTCTGGAATAAATAATCGCTTAAGTGATCCTGGCCCTCCAATAAAAAACTTATTTTAACAATAAGAAATGTTGGCTGTATGTAACACAGTGAACAACCCAGTTATACACGTGTTTACGGTTGATGGTGGGAAGGCAACACTGACACCGACACAAACATTAAATTGTATCCAGTGAAGTCAATCTCTTAGTGCAAGGACCTACGCCTATGCAATGGGACTTCCTTTCCCCCAGAAGAGAGGTGGGGCAGGACATGGTGGTGTGTGGAGAGAGGAAGTGCCACTGCAGAGCAGGTGGAAGTCTTGTGTTAACAGGATGTTTTTCATTGGATACAGCCCAAAATCTTACTCTTGAATATTTACAACCTCAAAGGCAATGCTTTCTTTAGAGGAAATTGCCACTATAATCTATTGCCCCTGTGGAAGATTTTAGATCAAAGCACACTCCATTTTATGCTTTCAGTTTAAGAATATGGTTTCCATTCTTCACCAGTTGGAGACTTGCCTCTTCTCTTCTTCCTCCACACCCCCAACCTGGTGTTGCTTCTCCTTTTTAATATTGCTCTCTCTTTATCTATACATGTGTGGGAAGACCATGTACTTGAAGACTACGGCTGCAATTCCATGCACAATTATTTGGGAACAAGCACCACTGTCCTCAGTGGGACTTCTGAGTAAGTTAGCAGAGAATTGGTCTGGATACACCTAGAACCATTCAGGAATGATTCTACTGGGCAGGTACATAATGTGTGAACAGGTCAAATTAAGGAATGCAAACAGGTAAAGTAAACAACTTAAAAGAGGAGTAAGCCATCAGTGGGCCCAATGAATGATTCAGATGAGACAGAAAGTGGTATCTCCAGGACACCAGAATCCTATAGTAACAACAACTATTGTGCATGCTCTGTGGTCCCATAACCTCATTAGAAATTTGAATGTGCCTGTATTCCAATTTCTATTTCATTTTTGGCATTAATTTAAGGAAAAAACCCTTTAAAAATATTAAACTCGTTAAAATCCAGTTTGAAATACAATTTAAATTCAATTCCAGTTGTATTTAAAATAAATAATTCAAAAAAACACAAAAGTATATATAAATCTCCCAAGGCTGCAAGAGATCACACCGACCCCGAACCCCAGAAACGAAAGTGGTTCTCACAGTTCCAGAATGGTGCAGTCTGCCAATGGTTGTTATCATGCGTAAAACAAGTGAGTCCAGGAAGGCTGCATTCGTCTCCTTTCTTCTGGCGCTTTTTCCCTTTCCTTTCTTTCCTTCTCCTCCGGTTCTCTTTGAAGAGCTGAAGTTTACCATCTACCTCTTGGGCAGCTTCCCTAGTCAGATTCAAGAATATTTCATAAACCAAGGCTTAATCCTAACAGTTTTCATCAAGCCCCTACAATAGACTGGAGTTCTCATATAAGCAAATCAACATGCTTAGCAGCTGGAGGGAAGAAGTGGATTGTTTCAGGACTGATTTTAAAGGTCACCTCCCAACTGTGCTTGCTGCCGAAATCCTCTTCCCTGAGCTGTGACTCATATGGCAGAGAGTAATGCTTAAACGTTTTTGCTACATGCACTAATTTACATGCAGATGGCCCACACCAGAGTTATTTGTATCGGGGCTGTGCAAAGCGGGAGTTTATATGGTCAAGAAATTACATATCTGTACCATATGGCTAAAAATAACTTTGACAAGGCTATCTTATAGCCAAACAGCCAATGACGTACACAAATATAAGTAATATTAACAAACAATAATACATAGCTTCTAAGAAAGAAAGAAAGAAAGAAAGAAAGAAAGAAAGAAAGAAAGAGGGGCTTACTTGAATGGATGAAGGTGACTTGTCTTAAGCTTTTCTTGACCTTTAACCCCCTTTTCCTTATTGTAATAGCTGTAACGAAATGTTATGACAAAATGAGGCTTCGTGGAAAACCAGCACTTAAAAATGGGAGTGTGGCTATTAGTTTCATTCCTTAAATATTTGTACAGAGATTGCACCACTAGCTTTTAAATAAATATAACTCTTGGTAAAAATGTTCAAACTCTTTATATCTTTATATATAATGTAAAAGATTTCAGTATATTCTTTACCCAAAGGCCATGAAACAATCAATTTTAACCTTAACCAAATGAAATACTCAGATACTATATAGTCCAAAATTTTGCTTCAAAAACTCCAGTAGGGTCACTTATTTAAAATTTATTTCAGAAACGCAAATTACTGTTCTATGTGGCACTCCATAGAAGCAGCATTTCAAGAAGAACCAGATGAAAACACACCTGAAGTTTGGCCAAAATGTATGACTGCTGTCTTTATGCTTTATCCCATTATAACCAGAAAACCAAACCTTGGGAGTTATTATCTGTTCCCCCATGTACATTGATTTTCCACCTGGAATTATGCAGATGAGAAAAAGAAATGCCCTTACCTTTTTTTGCTACAGTCACAGTCCTCAGGTTTTCGTCTTTTTAGATGTCCTCTCACTTCTCTTAAATTCTTAATTTTATCTTGGAGAGCCTCAATCTGCAAAGTTAGTTGCAGGTTTAATAAGAATTTCATTCAATACTTATCAGTGCAGCAAAACATTGCTACTAACAGACACTGAGTATTGCCAATGGTCATAATACTATTTTTCTATTCATCATTTGATAAATCTCACACATTGCATCAACAATGATAGCCGCTTTTTACCACTTGGTGAACTGACACCAAGAAATTATTATTTGTTCAAGTCCACATAGTGATATTATTCAAATATCATACTGAACTTAGTTTTTATTCAAATATCATACTGAACTTAGTTTTCTGTGCCCAAGTCAGCCTCACACACATTCCTCTCCCCATCCCCTGAAGGAGTCACAAAGCTTGCTGCTGAGCACAAACCTAGAATTGTGGCTCATTTTAACTGTGGTTTAGATACATGAGCCAGAATCAGATACCATGGTTTAAAGATGGCTTGTTTCCCTAAACCAGGGGGAGTCAACATGCTGCTTTCCATAATTTGTTGGCTCACTCCTCCCATCAGTCCCGGCCAGCATGGCTAATGGTCAGGGATGATGGGAGTTGTAATCCAACATCTGGAAGGCATCACACTAGCTATTTCTGCCTTAAAACCATAGTTGAGACTAATCACAGTTTGTCCAGGTTCACATTAACCATGGTTATTTGAAAACAGAAGCAATTGCTTCTGATTTTCTCATGGTTGCCGGCCACGGGGGGAAGTTCTCAGAAGAGCAAGGCTCATTCATGTAATGCTAAACTGTGGTTTAGCACTAAACTGTGGTTTAGCATTATATCCAAGCACAGCCACCCCATGTTTATGGCCAAGCAGAGATCTGAACCTAAATCACCCAGTTCTGATTGCGATCCTTCACTCACTGGTACATTTTGTGAGATTTGCATTTTGGTAAGATACCAGCATAGGCGGTTAATAAAGGAAAATGACTTCAAACCTCTTTGTCAATGTAGGCTTTGTGGTCTTTCCAGGCTCTGGCTGACTGGTATAGTTCCCTCTCACAGTGAATAGAGTCATTCGGAAGAATAAAACACCTTTAAGTGGAAAAATGGATAAAAGAAAATAGGGGTGATGTGTGGGGGAGAGAGATCTTGGCTACATGCAGCCTAAATCCTCTGAATCCACAGAGTAACAAAAACACTATAAATTACTTTTACAGGGGTACCTCAGGTTAAGTACTTAATTTGTTCTGGAGGTCTGTACTTAACCTGAAACTGTTCTTAACCTGAAGCACCACTTTAGCTAATGGGGCCTCCTGCTGCCACTGCGCTGCCGGAGCACAATTTCTGTTCTCATCCTGAACCAAAGTTCTTAACCTGAGGTAATATTTCTGGGTTAGTGGAGTCTGTAACCTGAAGCGTACATAACCTGAAGCGTATGTATCCCGAGGTACCACTGTACTATGGTAGTTCCAGCATCTCATAACAATCAAAGTGGGCAAGTACTTGCTCTGCTTCCTCCCTAGGGCAGAAGGACACAGCTTGGTTTGAACCTCCTCAGTGGCTACAGGCACATTATGGAACAGCTTCCCCTGTGAAGTGTAGCTGGCTCCTTCCTTCCTGGCTTTGTTTGCCAGTTGCTAAAGACCTTTTTATTCCTGCAGGTTTTATTGAGAAGTTTGTAGGGTGGCAACAGGTCTGGAGAATAGGCCTATTCTATGTTGGCTTGGCATCTGAGGAATGCTCTCCCCAATGATCCTCGGATGAAGGGTAGTATAGGATTTAATAAATAATAATCAGACTAGTTTCCACATTAATCACAACTTCCTTGCCCTTGCCTTTATAATGATGATGATGATGATGATGATGATGATTTATATCCCGCCCATCTGGCTGGCTTTCCCCAAGCACTCTGGGTGGCTCCCAAGAGAATATTAAAAACATGATAAAACATCAAACATTTAAAACTTCCCTACAGGGCTGCCTTCAGATGTCTTCTAAAAGTCAGATAGTTGTTTATTTCCTTGACATCTGATGGGAGGGCGTTCCACAGGGCGGGTGCCACTACCGAGAAGGCCCTCTGCCTGGTTCCCTGCAACTTCACTTCTCACAGTAAGGGAACTGCCAGAGGGCCCTCGGAGCTGGACCTCATTGTCTGGGCTGAACAATGGGGGTGGAGACGCTTCTTCAGGTATACTGGACCGAGGCCATTTAGGGCTTTAAAGGTCAGCACCAACACTTTGAATTGTGCTCAGAAACGTACTGGGAGCCAATGCAGGTCTTTCAGGACTGTTGTTATATGGTCTTGGTGGCCACTCCCAGTCACCAGTCTAGCGGCCGCTCCTAGTCTCACTACCCTTAATCCACTATCTCCCTTATCCATCCATCAATTCCAATGTATCTCTGCTCATCTACTTGGCTCTTCTGACTTCACCATAGTCAGCTGTGGCAAAAGCATTCTTACTTATGAGTCACTCGGACAGAGTCTGGCTGGCCGACTGCGTTGGTTCCATCGGCTAACATTGCTTTGTCACCACCAGCGGTATCTTCTGATTGGCCCTCCTCCTCTTCACTGTAACCTCCATGCCGCTTAACAATGCTTTTGGGTTGGAGGATATGCAGTTCTTCCTCCTCCAGGTTGATATCATATATTTCCCCTTCAAATTCCACAGACAGGGAACGAGTCTGGCGCGTGTGAACAAACCGCGGTTTGTATTCTACATTGGTAAAAGAACACAGAAGTGTCAATTAGACAACTACTCACGGTGCACTCTTTACAAAGAGGGGAAGGAACCAAGACCCGGGGACTGATGCAGAGTAACTGGGGAGAGGGCAATAGTACATTCATGATGATTTTCACTACAGAGCTCTTTGGTCCAAGCAATCAATGTAACAGACATGACCCTACCTAGCCCTGCACTGAACACTTCATTTCTTTAAATAAAATGGGACCTAACTTTCCAGGGCAAAAAAACCCTCCCAAGGCAATTTTCAAAAATTCCTCTGCCCAGGCCTGCTCTACACAGTACAATGGACTGTGACACTATTCTTGGAGAGTTTTTAATTTTAATAGAGAAGCATTAGGACGGTGTCATTTCCTCTCCCAAAATCTGAACTGCTACAGCCTAATTTACATTCTCATTCTGTTCCATTTGTCAGAGTCAGACAAGAGAAATGCAAGTCCCTAGGAGCGGGGAGGATATGAAATGCAACTTTACCAGCATGATCTTGCACAAAAATGGTCCTTTTAAGACAGCGATGGGAAACCTGAAATCCACCAGATGTTGCTGGACTCCAACTCCCATTAGCTGCAGCCAGCATGACCAATGGTCAGGGATGATGGGAGGGGGGCGGTAGAGCTCAACGACACTCATAGGACAACAGGTTATCTTTCTCTGATTTATGAGATGTTCACATGGAGGTCACTGTAATTGTGAGCAAGGCCTGTGATGGTCAGGTGAGGTTTTTATTTTACCACCCCTCTGCCGCTTCCTTGGCCCACCCCCCATCAAGTGTAGCTATGTTGTGAAATGCTCTACTCCACCTGGCAGGAAAATACAGGCTTTCTGGTTGGTTACATAGCCACCATAGTGAATTGCCACTTTGTAGATTACTGGAAATAGTACCTTGTCTGTCTCCCTAATATAAGAAATGTGCACTTGATTCAGTATGATAAGTAGTTCACACTGGAGTCCACTGGAGGGCACTGCAGAAACATGTGTTGGAAACTAGCTAGCTAGGAATTTCGATTTAACAGAAATCTGGATGCATTAAAGTACAACAGGGACAAATAATTTGTGTACAGATGGCTGAACAATTTAAACTGCATTTAGGGCTGGGAAAAAGTGATGAGCTGAGTGATAATATTGCCATTGCCAGGTTGATCTAAATAGTTTGTTCTAGATGTTTTCTGCCCAGCAGAAAGCCATTCATAAGCATAGCTTTTTATCTTGTAAAAAAAAAGTGTAAGACAGCAAGCAGTTTGCATTAAGGATGCATTCAGTAAATATATACATCTAGATGAGAAATAGCTGCTCAGTAGGACAAGAATACAGAACATCTACTGGGTATATTTTACTAGCCTTTATAGAAATGTACTAGAAGCAAGCTTTTGAGCTACACTAATAACTTTTTCTTCAGATATAAATATTTAAGTACTACTTAAACCTGGCTAAGCTCACCAATGTTGTTTAAAATAGTCTAGAAACACAACGCTCCATTAAACTGAGAGCAAACAGATTTCGTAGTGGTGTGGTGGTTAGAATTGGACTAGGATTTGGAGACCTAAAGCTCACGTGACTATGAAGATTCCTGGGATAGACACCAACTCTCACCTTGACCTACCTCACAAGGATGTTGTGAGGATAAATGGCGGTGACGGGGGGTGGGGACCATGTACAGCACTTATAAATGCAATAATTCAAGGGGAAAAAAATGTTTGTAGAGTCAGGAGCTGATGGGAGTGGGAATCGCTTTGGGATAAATAGTACTTTCTCCACATTTACTTCTATGGTTGGCTTACCTGGTTGGCTCTGGCCTCAAAGCTGATTAGTTGCCCCTTCCTAATTTATGCTTCAGGTGAGCGGCCTTCTTTGCCCCACCTGACCCACCTTGCATAGTGAATCCAATCTTATTATCTTATTATTTCTTTACCACACTTCAAAATCTTCTCTGAAGGAGTGGCTGGCTTTGTGACTGATGAAAGAGCCAGTCCGTAAGTGCTGTAAAAATTCAACTTCTACTCTAACGCTCCCTGGCCTCTCAAACCACAGGAGAAGACTGTAGGGTTGCCAGAATTATGGTAGGTTTCCACATCAAGCTCACTGCCGAAACAATGCACATCTATCTGCAGCCTTACTGGAAGCCCTGTTGTTCATTGGAAGCCTTCAGCAGTGATGCAAGCCGATTACAAATTTTCTTAGAATTCCTGAAGTATAATGGCATCAACTTTCTAGACTCAGAGGGCTCAGAGCAATATATGTGGCAGACTATAGCTCCAACCCTGTGTCATCGGTTGCTTACTGCTCCACCTGTCTCCTACTCACTGACTGCTTTAAGGAATGCTGAAAGGCAGAAGCAGAGGTACCAGCACATGTCTCTTGAGCAAAGCAACAAATTGTGCCTGTTGCGTGACTGTTTGCATCTGAACCGGCTTGTTCTGCCAGGGGCCTCTCTCAATAGCAGTCTGTGAAACGTTGGAAGAAGGCAATTAGGAAAGATGGACAGGCAGTCCAGGCCAGTGAGAAGCCGTTCCACCAGTGCACTGGATGAGGAAGGAGGGAATAGCTCTGTACAAATGGCCAGGGGGATCTGATGCGGACATCACACAGCATCTATTGCCTGAGGTGGCCACCTCACTGTGTCTAATGGTAGGGCTGGCCCTGCCAGAGCTGAATGAAGTTCGTGACTAATACATACAGTTATCAGTTTATTAGATCAAATAATCACACAAGGTGATATCTGACTAAGTCATACTTAGAGCACACCACCAAAGTCAATGCACATACTCTTTGAATGCAAGGTACTCTACCAGATGCCGCCCGCAGTGATTTATATTAAGTGGCATATTTTTTTTCAGCCCACAGAGAACTTGCAGGATTTGTTTCCCCAGATGGAAGATGTGTGGTGCCTAAACCTGGAGCAAATTAAAGTCTCTGACCTTTCTGAAAGCCTTCAATATACTGTCACCTACTTTGTATTCCGGGGTTTCTCATAAAAGCTCTTTGATTTTTTCTTTGAGTCCTACTGCTCCGGTAATCAGCTTCTCCACAGTCGCAGTCATTTTCTTTGCTGCTGTATCCCCGGGAGTGAATGCTTCGCGTTCTCTTTCTGATAGCAAGGATGTCACTGGACGCTTTACATTTGTGAATGCGGAGTTTGCCAGACGCATCTTCGATGCACTGCCACTTCTGTAGGGAAAAAAGACAATGAACAGGCTGCTTAAATTTATCTCTCCGAACCTCCATTTTTATTTTGAGAAGTACAACAGGCAATGCCTTCCTTGTGGTCGATAGTTTCTTTTTGCATTCTTGCAAAATATTACCTTACACTCCAGGTAAACCTGTGTTTGCATAACATGCAAATGAATTACACCATGGGTAGGCAAACTAAGGCCCGGGGGCCGGATCTGGCCCAATCACCTTCTAAATCCGGCCTGCAGACAGTCCAAGAATCAGAGTGTTTTTACATGAGTAGAATATGCCCTTTTATTTAAAATGCATCTCTGGGTTATTTGTGGGGCATAGGAATTCGTTCTCCCCGCCCCCAAAGAAATATAGTCCAGCCCCCTACAAGGTCTGAGGGACAGTGGACTGCTCCCCTGCTGAAAAAGTTTGCTGACCCCTGAATTACACCATTGCAGCAATGGTAAATATATAAACCATACAGATCAACTATACTAGGAGTAGCTGGGCAAAAAAAGCAGCCTCTGCTTCTCACTTGGATGGTGTGGTGATGGGGAATAATGGGGGCCAGTGATGATCACTGGTATGCCCCTGCAGCCTCAACCTCACTGCTGCCCTACCCTACACCATCCCAGTTAACTGATCCCACCATTAGGATAGTGGCTCCATATCCCACCACCCACCATGCCAGCTGTGTCTGAACTGCTCCATCCAGTGTCTCCCATTACACTCAACTCGTATTTTCACTCACTGACCAGCCTCAATTAACACAGCCAAGAAACCTTCAGAGGACTCCCTTTCAGGAACACACTGGTGCAGGGCAACAAGAAGTTGCACTATAATTTCTCTCTGCAATCCCATGCACTGTGCAACCAATCACAGCACATCCTTGCAACTTCTCCTCCAGTCAGAGTCTGCACAGCTCCTCAAGAGCAGGCACAAGCCCCTTCTTTTCTGCACTTATATGTTCTCTCTTTGCCTATTACTTACTGCACTATGTGGACAGGTTAAATGGAAGTTGCATATGACTGAAGCCCTTAGATAATCTGAGCTTTGGGCTCACGCTCTGAAATTATTACTGCTTTTAATTTTTATGAATGTGCAGGCTTTAAAACATCCCAGCTAATCTACCACAAACTGCAAGTTTCCCAATGGGCTAATGAAGAGAGATAAGGCAGTCCTTGAGAAGGAAATTTTCCAAAAAGCCACAAAGTAGTAGTTAAGCTTGATCTGCTGTTGCATAAAACAGCACTTTTCATGCACTGAAAACAATGGTTTGTGAGTGGAAATAGATCTGGAGCACTTCCATGTCTGCTGAAGTCCAGCTTTCCTCGCTAGTTCACAGAATATCAAGAACAGCTGCTAATTGCTCCTAATGGAAGTTAAAAGCCCATTCAGGTGACCTGCAATATCAGGGTCGTCCGTTTGATCCCATATGCAGCTGGAGCAAAGCCACACACAGATCGCATACAGACCAGGGGTGGTGACGGAGGAAGACAAGAAGAGTCCTAGCATGCAATCTGTTGGATCAGCTACTTCTGGACAAGCATAGGCTCGATCTACAGAGATCAGTAAACTACAACAGACAGTTTCCTATGTTTACAACTGACCTATCTATGTCGCCCAGCCAACTGCAGAGGGTTTCACTTAAACATGGGCATGCTAGATGCCGAAACAGATTAAACCGTGAAGTGCTTTCCATGTCTACTCAGACGTTATGTCCCGCTGCATCCAACAGGGTAAACTCCCAAATAAGTAAGTATAGGACTGCAGCCTAAATGGATATAACCAGAAATGGAAAATTACTAAAAGCAAGGGATGATATGGTTTACCCTAGACTCAAGGCAAAAGATTCCATCACTAATAAGCACTAATGAGACCTGGTTAAAAACAAAGTACTATGTGGCTGAGCGCAGGGTGCCACACTTTATCAACATTGATGGGACAGGGAGGGGGTTGTATCAGAGGGCAAAGCCTAGCCATGTCTCTTCGAGCCACCATTTTTTCTCAAGTTAGGAAGCTTCCCAAAATGATAGCTGCATCAGTCACCAGTGCTTCCTGCCCTTGTTGCTGTGCGCTTCTCCTTTAGGTGATTATACAGTTCAGCTTCGCTTCCTGCCTTTACTGCTGTGCGTTCTTTGATCACTAACCCTGATGGCTCTTTTTCACAGACACAGCTAGCCACTCACCTGTTGCCCACTGGCAGCCAGCTGAGACAAATCCTTGACCATCCTCATTTCTTCGACCCAGTCATAACTTTCAGGATTATGAAAAACCCTCCCACTTGTTTAACATCCGTTATGCCCTAAGCTTCAAAACACAGTCCTGAAGAAGGAAAAATGCTTGGAATGTTTTGGAAGGAAAATGTAATGATGTCCACCTAGGGAACCTTTGGCCCACCAGATGTTTCTGAACTACAATTCCAATAATCTCTGCCACTGGCCGTGGGCTTGCTGGAGCTGATGGGAATTGTAAGTCAACAACATACGGAGGGCCACAGGTTCCCCACACCTGACCCAGGGAAACAAATTTCACCTGAGAAAATTGCCACTGATTTCTCTCCTGTTACCCAAAGGGGTGCTGCAGATCTTTGGCCACAATTTAATTCCTTGATATTTATACAAGTCCCCTCGTCTGTTCAGCATTATGTGGTTGCACTTACTGGTGTAAAAATAATTCATCCTCTGCCACAGTAATGTCCACATCCACCAGACAGTGATCCTAGCCTGACTGCACTGGCTGCCAATTAGTTTCCGGGCCCAATTCAAAGTGTTGCTTTTGACCTAAAGGTAAAGGTAAAGGGATCCCTGACCACTAGGTCCAGTCGTGACCAACTCTGGGGTTGCGGCGCTCATCTCGCTTTATTGGCTGAGGGAGCCGGCGTACAGCTTCCGGGTCATGCGGTCAGCAGGACTAAGCCGCTTCTGGCGAACCAGAGCAGTGCACTGAAACGCCATTTACCTTCCCGCCGGAGCGGTACCTATTTATCAACTTGCACTTTGATGTGCTTTTGAACTGCTAGGTTGGCAGGAGCAAGGACCGAGCAATGGGAGCTCACCCTGTTGCGGGGATTCGAACCACCAACTTTCTGATTGGCAAGTCCTAGGCTCTGTGGTTTAACCCACAGCGCCACCCACGTGGTTTTGACCTCTAAAGCCTTAAATGGCTCAGGACCACAATACCTGAAGGACTGCCTCTCCCCATATAAACCTGGACACTGCGTTCATCATCTGAGGCACTTCTTTGTGTGCCTCCTCCATGTGAGGCCCGGAGGGTGATAACATGAGAATGGGCCTTCTCTGTAGTGGCTCCCCATTTTGTGAGATGCTCTCCCCAGGGAGATTCACCCGGCACCTTCATTATATATTTCTGGGGCCAGGCAAAAATGTTACTCTTCAACCAGGCCTTGGGCTGATTTATATTCTGCTGCCTTTTAAATGTGTCTGTGGAAAGGGGAGTTATTGTTTTGCTGTTTTGTTTTGCTTATTTTCATGTTTCTATCCTTTATTTTACTCTGTGAACTGCCCTGAGATCTTACGATGAAGGGTGGTAAAAGGTAAAGGTAAAGGTACCCCTGCCTGCCCGTACGGGCCAGTCGTGTCCGACTCTAGGATTGTGCGCCCATCTCACTTAAGAGGCCGAGGGCCAGCGCTGTCCAGAGACACTTCCGGGTCACATGGCCAGCGTGACGAAGCTGCGGCTGGTGAGCCAGCACCAGCGCAGCAGACGGAAACGCCGTTTACCTTCCCGCTATAAAACGGTACCTACTTATCTACTTGCACTTAAGAGTGCTTTCGAACTGCTAGGTGGGCAGGAGCTGGGACCGAACGACGGGAGCTCACCCTGCCGCGGGGATTTGAACTGCCGACCATACAATCAGCAACTCCTAGGCGCTGAGGTTTTATGAATCTAATACAGTAAACAACAACAACAACAACAACAACAACAACAACAACAACAACAACCAGTCCATGATAATAATTAATATATGCCTCACCCACAGGTTCATTGTAGTTAATGGCACGGGGCATCTACTGCCTATTAGTTACAGAATACCAAATCTGCCTTGACACGTCTTGGGCCTGTTGCATATTAAGACAGCCCAATGGTTGTCATGGTGACTACAACGCTCTGAGCTGTTTCCAAGTCTGAGACCGCTTCCATCAGCTCAGACAGGGATTGGCTAGGCAAAGGGATGATTGGTACTGAGGAAATCTCCGAAGTCTCTCCATGGCCCAATACCAGGCAAAAGTATTTAATATATGTTGTCTGCCATGCAAGCTACCTGCTGATAGAGACTAAATATAATTTAAGCTCCTTGGAGGATTTTCCAGTATCGATTATGAATCACAGTACAGTAACAGCTCAATCCTGCTTAATAAATGTTGAGATGAGCTGAACGGAAAACTCTGGCAAATCCAAAAGTAGCCCCTCTTACAGATTTGACATAGTTTTGGGAATTAAGTAAAAGGGCAAACACATACACATTGCTGGTTTTCTAAAGGTTACAGTACAAAGTACCCATCGAATATAATGTTCAAATAATTACAAGTAATTATTTCCTATTGTGGCCTTAAGCAAGTTCATACTTCTTCTGAGATATACAAAAGTATCTTTTGTAAACTCCTCATTACACAAATAATTACGGTATGTTTACTAACAGGAAGAGAGAATTTACAATACAACATATTTCAAACTGCTAGTATAGGGAACACACAAACAATACTTATTTTTCTATATTCTGCCATCTATATACATACAAAATTCTAAGGACCAAACTAGACATGATGCTAGATGTGTCTTTGCATTTAATCACAGAACTGAACTGTTGGGAAGGACCCCAAAAGTCATTTCATCCAACTCCCTACAATGAAGGAACTTCAATTAAAGAATTCCTGACAGATGACCATCCAACGTGCATTTAAAAACCTCCAATAAAGGAGAGTCCACCACCTTCTGAGGTAATTCCGTTCCACTATCAAACAGCTTTTACTGTCAGAAAGTTCCTCCTAAAGTTTAGTCGGGATCTCCTTTATTACCCATCAAATCCATTGGTTTAGGTCTTAGAATCATAGAATCACAGAATCATAGAGTTGGAAGAGACCACAAGGGCCATCGAGTCCAACCCCCTGCCAAGCAGGAAACACCATCAGAGCACTCCTGACATATGGTTGTCAAGCCTCTGCTTAAAGACCTCCAAAGGAGGAGACTCCACCACACTCCTTGGCAGCAAATTCCACTGTCAAACAGCTCTTACTGTCAGGAAGTTCTTCCTAATGTTTAGCTGGAATCTTCTTTCTTGTAGTTTGGAACCATTGCTCCGTGTCCGCTTCTCTGGAGCAGCAGAAAACAACCTTTCTCCCTCCTCTATGTGACATCCTTTTATATATTTGAACATGGCTATCAATATCACCCCTTAACCTCCTCTTCTCCAGACTAAACATGCCCAGCTCCCTTAGCCGTTCCTCATAAGGCATCATTTCCAGGCCTTTGACCATTTTGGTTGCCCTCCTCTGGACACGTTCGTTTGTCAGTGTCCTTCTTGAACTGTGGTGCCCAGAACTGGACACAGTACTCTAGGTGAGGTCTGACCAGAGCAGAATACAGTGGCACTATTACTTCCCTTGATCTAGATACTATACTCCTATTGATGCAGCCCAGAATTGCATTGGCTTTTTTAGCTGCCGCGTCACACTGTTGGCTCATGTCAAGTTTGTGGTCAACCAAGACTCCTAGATCCTTTTCACATGTACTGCTCTCAAGCCAGGTGTCACCCATCTTGTATTTGTGCCTCTCATTTTTTTTTGCCCAAGTGCAATACTTTACATTTCTCCCTGTTAAAATTCATCTTGTTTGTTTTGGCCCAGGTCTTACCTCTGGGGGAGCAGAAAAGAAGCTTGCTCCATCTTCTATGTATCAAGCTTTCACATATTTGAAGATGGCATGCTGATCAGCAGTTCAAGAAACAGAATAGGAGACTAGCTCTAGTCGCGCAGATTTGCATGACTGCAGTTTATTTTTATGGGGATGCACACACATTACCCTAGCACTTGTTGGACTGGATCTAGGGTAAACAACTGCAATCTCAGGTTATTATTTTTTGCAGGCTAACATCTTTTCTCTTACTTTGGTTATTTTGCTAATTTAGCATGGATTATTCTAGTGTTTTGTTCTTTTAAAAAAATACAAACAGCATCAACTGGGTGTGTCAGATAATTATTAGGACTGTAGCACCAGTTAACACCTTTTCTCCCCTGCAGTCCTGACAAAAACCCCTCTTAGCATCCTGGTCAGGTAGACCAATTTTTGCAACCATGATACAACCCAAGATTTGTGCCACTAGAGCTATAGCAGCATATACATGACTCAGCCAGTGAAACCAAAGCAGCTTGTCATCAGGGAACATCAAAGCCTTTGATCCGAGATGACTCCACAATTGAAGTGATTAGAACAGCAGCCTTTGGAAACAAGACTTGATGCTGGGTACAGTTTCATCCTCAATGTATTCCTAACAGTGGAGCCAACATTTCAGTCTTTCCTTTTCCTTCTGCAAACCTATCTAGTTCCTCACAATCCTCTAGGAAGGAACTTAAGTCAAGAGCCTCAGTTCCTGCTATGCCTTACTGCTATCACTGTGGAAAGTCCCTTCCATGGGCAAATAGAAGTCCCCAACTTGAAGTTCCTGGAGCAAAAATTAAAAAGTCCCTGTCCCAGGTCCTTACTTCCATTTGCCTCCTCCTCCATTCATGCCTGAAAAGTTATTCCCACAAATCTAGTCACCTGAAAGGAATCTGGACAGTCTTTTCAAGGAACTGCCAAGAAAACTGGCAGCGATACACACCATTCTGGAAAGACTTTTCAATAAATCCCAAGAGGCAGATTATGGCGCCCTCCACTTATTGCTTTTATAAGTGTATTAATAAAGATTTACATTCAACATTGTTAAAGTGCAATAAATGCCCCACTTAAGTATTTAAAATGAGCACTGTTTACTTAATATGCTGTGACAGCTTTAGACAGCCATTAAAGCCTTTCATGTAATGAGGAAATTAATTACAGAGTCTACAAAAGATGCCTCAACAGTAGGCATGCTTAGAGGTTATGGAAACTCTGGCAGCCGACAATTTAGGCTTTAAGAATGTTGGAAAGGTTGATCACCAAGGCCTAAAAAATCCAGAGTGAAGAACTCATTCATTGGATTTCAGTGGAAATTTAAGTTTGCAAAGCTTTGGCTTTGTTGCACCCTAAGTCTTGAAAAACTAAGTTTTAGTGCCGCAATAGCTCAGAGAATTGGAGGAAAAGCTCTGATCCTGCTTTCTCTAACTTGGGGCGCCAGATATGGAATGTTTTCCCCCCCCACACATCATATGCATTTTTAAGCCAGGTAAAAACCTGCGTGTTCAGACAGGTGTTTCTATGAAATTGGTAGGAATATACAGTGGTACCTCTGGTTACGTACTTAATTCGTTCTGGAGGTCCGTTCTTAACCTGAAACTGTTCTTAACCTGAGACACCACTTCACACTGCCTCGGCGCGATTTCTGTTCTGATCCTGAAGCAAAGTTCTTAACCCAAGGTACTATTTCTGGGTTAGCGGAGTCTGTAACCTGAAGCGTCTGTAACCCGAGATACCACTGTATGTATTTTACATTTGAAGGAATCTTATAAGCCAGGTTCCTTTGACCTTCTGGATGCTGCTCAACAACAACTCTCATCAGCCCCAGCAAGCATGGCCAATGGCCAGGAAAAATGGGAGTTGTAGTTCAGCAACATCTGGAGGGTCAAATGTTCCTCACAGCTGTTATAAGCTTTTATCCAATTTTTGAGTGAATGGTGTGTGTGTGTGTGTGTGTGTGTGAGAGAGAGAGAGAGAGAGAGAAAGGAAATGGGAGCTACTATTCATATTGATCTTGATCAATGACAGCTTAGTACTAAGGTACCCAGTACAAAGGAGATTCTGCATACAGATCAGGGGTGGGGGGTGGAACAGAAGTGTAAACGGCCATTTATTAATTTAGAGGGAGGAACAAGCTTTCTTCAAGCTTGGGTATGAAACCTACTTTTTCTAAACATTCTTGAATGAGGTCTTATTGCTTTATATAGCTGGCTGTTGCTGTTTTAAGCAACAATATTCTTTCATTGGGTTTTTAATTATTGTTGCGAGCTGCCTTGATAAGGGGGAGTTTAAAACAAGAACTGTGTGGAAAGATGCTTGCAGCACTCAACCAGGTCGCCATATGGATCTTGCACTTATATGGCTACATTTAAAGCAGCCACCTATGAAGCTGGCTTAATAATAATAATAATAATAATAATAATAATAATAATAATAATAATTTTATACCCCGCCCATCTGGCTGGGTTTCTCCAGCCACTCTGGGCAGCTTCCAACAAAACACTAAAATACAATAACCTATTAAATATTAAAAGCTTCCCTAAACAGGGCTGCCTTCAGATGTCTTCTAAAAATCTGGTAGTTGTTTTTCTCTTTGACATCTGGTGGGAGGGTGTTCCACAGGGCAGGTGCCACTACTGAGAAGGCCCTCTGCCTGATTCCCTGTAACTTGGCTTCTCATAGTGAGGGAACCACCAGAAGGCCCTCGGCGCTGGACCTCAGTGTCCAGGCAGAACGATGGGAGTGGAGACGCTCCTTCAGGTATATGGGACCGAGGCAATTTAGAGCTTTAAAGGTCAGCACCAATACTTTGAATTGTGCTCAGAAACATGCCGGGAGCCAGTGTAGGTCTTTCAAGACCAGTGTTATATGGTCTTGGCGGCTATATGGTCACTAGTCTGGCTGCCGCATTCTGGATTAGTTGTAGTTTCCAAGTCACCTTCAAAGGTAGCCCCACGTAGAGCGCATTGCAGTAGTCCAAGCGAAAGATAACTAGAGCATGCACTACTCTGGCGAGACAGTCTGCGGGCAGGTAGGGTCTCAGCCTGCCTACCAGATGGAGCTGGTAAACAGCTGCCCTGGACACAGAACTGACCTGCGCCTCCATGGACAGCTGTGAGTCCAAAATGACTCCCAGGCTGTGCACCTGGTCCTTCAGGGGCACAGTTACCCCATTCAGGACCAGGGAGTCCTCCACACCTGCCCGCCTCCTGTCCCCCAAAAACAGTACTTCTGTCTTGTCAGGATTCAACCTCAATCTGTTAGCTGCCATCCATCTAATAATAATAATAATAATAATAATAATAATAATAATAATGGGCAAATCAAATCTTAATTCAGTCTAGTAAAAATAAAAAAATGCAAAGATTTATCTGCAAAAGGAAGCGTAAGGCTCAAGTTTAGCATCACAGACTTAGGTGTTCTTTTCAGAATTATAGCACATAATAGAAAGATGAAATGTAACAAACAATAAAGAAGAAAACCAGCTTCTAGCTTAATCACCAATTTACAACAAAGGGATTTAGCTCAAATAAAGTATCTTGTGTGTGCAAAAACGGTCTGCAAATGCTACCACTGTAAAACATGCCCTTGATTCAAGGGCTACATTTAAAAATAATTTTCCTAACAATAGTTTGTTTTGTGTGTTCTTGCTGTGGGGGGCAATTTATTTTCATTGAATGTCCCCAAAATATCCCTAATGACCCCTGCAGAACGCTGGACAAATGCCCAGATGGCATAGTTGAAAGAGTTTACCTTTAGCTAATTAAGTCACATTAAAGGTAACTGGAATGCATCAACTTACAAGGTAGCATAAAATAACTGAGAGCAAGGTGGAAGGCATAACATTTACATGCCAGTTTCCCCATTAAATTTTCTATTTCCTAGTCAATTGAGGGGAAAAAACACATTTACAGGGAGGAAATTCTTCATAGAAACTGCTGAACTCATTAATGGAGTATATATTCTTTAATATCTATAAGAGCTTGTGGCTATCCTTGCCAGCATACTGTACTTATCAGTGCAAACATTACTGAAAATTTCAAAGACATTTATAAGGAATGTGTAGTTTCATGCTGAAAGACATCAATATTATTATCAATATACAGGCATACATAGAACAGCACATAACCACATAAAAATATAATCTTAAATACACATTAAAATCTAATGGTGGAGGAAGGTGGTGGTGGGGTAGATGCCAAACTGATTCTGCAGGATTGAAGCCACTCCTATTGATAATAGTGCATGGTTGAGTTGCACTGAAGATCAGTGTTGCAATAATTTTAAAAGCTGCCATAAAATGAGTCTGAAATACCCAGAACAAAGGGGCAGAAAGAGCAGAATAACTGCAGTCTGGCAAATGTGTTGTGACTTGCAAGCAAGCTCAGTCGGTTAGAGTAGGGTGCTGATAGTGCCAAGGTAGCAGTTTGATCCCCATATGGGCCAGCCGCATATTTCTGAATTGCGGGGAGCTGGACTAAATGATCCACAGGGTCTGTTTCAACTCTAGAGTTCTATGATTCTAAGCAAGCAACAGAATCAAGTGCACACGGACATAAAGTCTAATGTATACTGGACTAAAGATAACCCAAAGCCAACACCAATTTTGGATACGCACAACTCTTTCAACTCAATTTCAGCCTTGGTGAGGCAATTAAGGGCAAATGGGTGACTGTCAAATTCTGTTTCTCTCACTTCCTCATTTTTCCAATCTTAATTCTGCACATTTTCACATCAGTTTGCAATTTTTTAAAAAGCTGAAAATGTTGCCATTTTTGTGTGAATTTCTCCTACCATTCAGATTTCTGTATGCAATTTCTCCTAACAGACACAGTTTCGCAAAGCAATTTTAACTAACAGAATGCATCTTTATGTTATTTTTGTACACATAAGTTGGATGGAGAACCACACTGCAAAATTTGGAGAAGTGTGAATTTTGAAGTATGGCTGTGTTTCGGTTCATATATTGTTTTGCACAGTGCAAGTTAGATAATTTCACCTTTAAATGTGTTCTGGACTAAATTTCTTCCCAATCCCTATGAGAAACCCAGTTATTCCCCAAGGCTCAAAATGATGTGCAAGCACGAGAGGGTTTTTCCCACTCTTAAACTTGCCTCTCATTCTATGGACTAGACAACTTACCATCTCATGTGTCCTGTGAATGATAGTGGAAGAATGTGCAACCTTGTACCCAAAACTGTCCCTTACATTTATTTACACACACATACAACCTAGAGTCTGGGCTTTTGTTTGATGATCCTACTTAAATTAAAGTTTCCTGTGCACCAGAATTGCTTTTGTAAATGCTACAAGGTTGCTTCAAAAATCAGTAATGTCAGCAAAGTAATGTTTATATGCCGTGTCATAATATGAAATGCTTTTAGTGGATTCTTGGGACTGTCTGTCTGGCTAACCACTTGATACTTCAACCCAGCTTTTACCTGCTGATGTGTTTCAACTGTACTCTATTGCTACCCATAAAGGTGGCCTTTACCAGTATATGAATGAATACTTATTTATTTTGGGAGCACAGAGAAAGCGCCAAATGAGACTCTGCATTAAACGGCATCCTAAACTTCCTTTGAACTATTAAATGCTCCTCGAGTAAAAGCAGCAATCTTTACAAAACTGTACAACTCATGGGTCTCTGAGAACTTCTGGGACAAAGCAACAAAACAGACATGAAATCTGTCATTAACATAAAAGCTGCTTTGAGAAACAGTAAATGTGTTAACAAAAGTGACATAAAACTATTGCTAGCTTTTTCCAAAGCTAATGCCAAACATCTAAGAAAACCCCTTTAGCTGTTCTAAGGGTGGACTCAGGCAATCCTCCTCTTTAGACCACACAGTGATACTTTCCATAGCTTGGAATTCACATAAAACTGAAAAGGACTGGCATGCATTTGATTTCTATAGCCTTCCTGTATTTAGCAATGACATACCATGGGCTCCTCTGGAGCTGGGCGAGAGGAGGCCTTGTCCAGTTGATTATAGAGAATGGAACCCATCTCATCTAACATCCTGTTTCCAGCATCAACTTACCAGATATCTCCAAAATATTCGCAAGCTGAGTCTAAAGGCAACACCAGTGTTACATCTGGCAGTGCCCTTAACACCATCCCAAGTTTCCCCTCCTTTCTCCCTGTGGCAGCAGCTGGGATGTGACAGTTTGGGTCTTTTCACTATCAGCACCTCAGCAGCGGTAACGGTAGCAGAAAGGTGTAGCAGCAGCAAATGCAGCAATCTAGACAGCCAATGCTACTGTTGGCACCTACCACTGAAAAGAATTCCTCCCACCATCTCTGAGGAGCTGATGTAGAGTTGCTCTGGGTGGACGCCAGCCAGGCCAAAAGCCAGCAAGTGTCTGGCACTGAGAGAAGCCTCAGGCCCAGGAAGCGTTAGGTAGCAGTCTGTTTGTTGACAGGCCCTCCTGAGGGCTCAGGCCATTGGCAACTGCCCATTGGTACCAACTTCTGGTGCCAGATCTACATGAAGACACCAGTCCTCTCCCACTTGTTTTAACTGTTTGGCAGAGGAACGGACTACCTTGGAAGATGGTGAACTCTCCTTCACTGGAGGTTTTTTAAACAGAGGTTGGGTGGCCATCTGTCTGGGGTTCTTTCGCTCTGATTCCTGCATTGGACTAGATAACTCTTTGAAGTCCCTTCCAACACTACAATATTTTCAATATGATTTGCTTCCCAGGATCTAGTGTCTAAGAGGCCAGAACCTGGAAGTTTCATTTGGCTCGTATGGAGAGGAAGAACCATATGTGCACTGCCTTGAGCTCCTTGGGAGAGAGGTAGGATATAAAAGTAATTTCAAAAAATTAATAAATTGTGTGCTCACCTAATCTCTCAAGAAGGCACACGCAGTAGAGACATAATGAAAAACGGAGGGATAGTCTCTCGCTTACCTGACCAGGCTGCTCACAAGCTGTTTGGTATCTTGCTTGCTGACACAGCTCCTTTACTCTCTCATATTTGGGCAAGTGATTCGATTGCTGGGCATTTTTGCTCGCTTCTTCCTTCTTGCGCAGAAATTTACTTTTTTATAAAAAAAGAAAAGAAGCAGCACTCTAAGGCATTTATAAGTAGCACACATGAATAAATTGCTTACAGGTATCCTGACAATCAAGCAATATAGAAAATGTCGTGAAATAAATAAGGCAAGCTTTCCCTGTAGCAGTAGCAAATAACAAAAAGCCAAGAAAAAGCCAATGTTGTACCTTTCCAGATATTGTTGTACTGCGACTCCCACCAGCCCCACCCAGCATGGGAAATGTTCAGGGATGATGAGAATGGTAGTCCGATAACCTTTCGAGAACTATGCGAGCTATGTGCCTTGAGATGAACGATGTTCATCAGGCCCAGAGTAAAAACCTGGAAATGGCTTTCATCTGTATCTTTGGGGATTTCTCTGTTTCAGCCAAAGTTATCCCCTTTCATAAGACCTTCTACTATTATGAAGATGTGTGGAAGCCCCGGGCAAGCCCTTTCCAGATATAACACACTCCAAAAGAATATAAGTAGGGAGGGCAGCACTGAAGATGTCACCCCTGAAATGATGCATGCACATTAGAACACCTGAGCAGAGTCCCTACACAGCCTGCCATGCACACAAGCCCTTTTCCTGTGAAAGATTCTGCGTCACGGGAGATGGGAGATACAGTCATACCTCGGGTTAAAGACGCTTCAGCTTGAATGTTTTCAGGTTGCGTCCCGCGGCGACCCGGAAGTAACGGAACGGGTTACTTCCGGGTTTCGTTGCTCACGCATGTGCAGACACTCAAAATGACATCATGCTCATGTGCAGAAGCTGCGAATTGCGACCTGTGCACATGCGCAGACGCAGGTTGCGTTCTGCGCGGGTTGCAAACGGGGCTCTGGAACGGATCCCGTTCGCAACCAGAGGTACCACTGTACTTGCACAGTTGAAACTCCCTTCTTCAGACTCCTCCCCAACCCCACATTCACTGTGGGAATGGGAGAGTGAAGGGGATACAAAGAGTTCAGGAAGCAGAACCACACTCTGGCCATGACACAACTATGGGGAGGATGCCTGACCAGAGTTATGAAGGCACCTTCATGCATTCTAATAAACGTGCATAGGTCAAGGGCTGCAGCCTATTGCTCCCATGTATGTATTAATGTCCAAAAAGGGACAATGCGCGCGCGCGCACACACACACACACTGCAGATGCTCCTCTCCCTATTCCCAAGAAGAGCAGGCTGCTTAAGGCAACTCATCAGTGAGAGGGAGGTTCTCTGGATGTGCTCAGACACACAACTGTCTTTATTACTGCTTCGTATTATTTCGGAGTTGACCTCAGACATCGAAAATGCCAAGTCTCAACATCCGACACATGAACCATGAGTCAGAGGCTGTTGCTGCAGGACTATGGATCTTGCAAAGACCCTTTGGCATTGGACAAACAGCTAAGAGCAGCAATTAACAGACAACCTGAAGGAAAGAAAAACAATGGGATCTGGAAAATTGCTGGATGAAGCTGCTTTGAGGTAAGGAATGAGCTTCATAGACTGCAGTGTCAATGGCAGCAAACAAATGGGCCAAGCTACCAGAAAGAAAGAAGTTAAATCTGTGCATTTGTACGTAACATTTATTGCTTTGCTGCCCATTAAAAAAAAGTGCAGTTGCCCACCAGGAAGATTTTCCCAGAACTCTCTCAACCCCAATAATTACCCTCTTTCCACTAGGAATGTATCACGCCAAACTTTGGTTTTCTTGTTTGTTCGAAACCTGAAATCAAAATAATAATATTTACTGTTGGCCTCTATGACTATGTTTGTCTAGGCAATTAAAGGTGAACTATTTATTTTCCCTCCAAACCAACTAGCTTCCCACATGTTCCCACAGTTTTAGAAATGTGTTCTTTAAAATAGTTTTAAGCTGGGAAAGCAGGGGCCAACTCCACTAGTTTTACCACAGTTCGTTTTCTATCTGCTTATTGATTTACTCAGGCATTCGCTACCAGACAGCCTTCAAGAAAGAGCTTTAACTCACCTGTTTCCTGCTTTTTCAAGGTCCAGCAGTTTTAGAATAGATTTGCCATCCATATCGGGAGGCGTGTCAAGTCCTGCAATATCCAAAACTGTTGGAGCAAGGTCAATATTCAGTACTAACTGAGATATTCTGCAAAATTACAAGAAAAGTTCAGAGTTATATTAGGCATGTTGGAAGCAACCTTTCACATCCTTGTAGAATTTGAATGGCAATTACTTCCAGTGTAGTACTTTGATGTCAAACTGTATATAATAGGAGTGAAATCTAAAAGTTCCCCTTCCAGAACTGTGCAATTAGCAGGAACATGCTAATACTGTATCAAGACATTTTTTAATATGAGTCTAAATTAAGCAGTGATATTAAGCAGACATTCTTCTCTTGCCAGTAGACTCATCACAAAATCTATATTTATGTAGCCTGCTACGCCACCATCAGTACAATATATCTTCACATGACCCTAATAACTCTTTAGCAGCAAGCCACTAAAGAAGAACTGCACAGGGCTATAATAAAACAATGAAGGAGCTCCATTATTCCTTTAGCAAGTGCTCCCCCCCCCTCTATATATATGTGTAAAGGGGAGGGGGTAGGTTTGATCTTCATAGCCAATGCTTTGCAATAATCTTGATGAAATAAAAACCAGCCACTTAAGAATGACAATCAAATGTGCTTACAAATATTTTACATTAGGTACAACAGCTGTGCTGCAGACATAGGAGAACGTACACTGATCCCGGCTCTACACTTGGACCACGAATAAAGAAAGGGACGCGGATGTCAAAGTCATATGGCATTGACTTCCCTTTGACCAGTCCAAACTGCCCAATATGGTAACCATGGTCAGCAGTGTAAATAATGTAGGTATTCTCCAGTTCTCCAGTCTCCACTAGCATGTGATATAACTGAAACAGAATAAATAGAAAAGTAAATATGGAAAAAAATGTTAAGTCAAATATATCACACACACAGCAGGCATATACAAGTGAATATATGCAAACGATCTTATACAGTTGCATTTCGGTGTTGAACCAAAACCACCAAGTCAGCAACTTTTCATATTGTAGTTTATTAGGGTTTTTGAGAGAGCTTGTGGGTTTCACACAATATATGTCCACTGCAAATATCCTGTACAGTGAGTGACCACTATTGGTTGTAACTGTCTCTGTCTCAATAGCAGAGGATGGACAAAGGCAGTTGTAAATCATTTGCTGCTGAAAAGTCTTCCTCTCGTGTGGTTATGGAGCCACATGGATATGTCTTAGACCATTATTCCTTCTAAGAACACCCAGTATCCTCTACTCTAGATGAGAGGTAGCTCATCAAGGCCTCAAGTGAAGATCTTTCCCAGACCTTCCATTAGAGAATTCCTATCCACGAAGATGCCAGGGAACCTTCTACCTGCCTACCATGTGCTGTACCAAACAGAGAGAGCAACATTATAGTGAGCGTTTCACAGAAATGGTGCCTGCAGAATGAATTGCTCCAGAAGATTCAAGCCAGTGGGTTGGATTTGTGGACGCATCTACCAATAGATATAGCTCCTCTGGATCCAAACAAATGAGCTCAACCACATGGTATACATCTTTATATTCTCTCCATTTGCTAAATCCAATTCAGTCTTTTCCTATCAAAAATGGAATTACTTTTTGCCACATTTAACAATAGAAAAGGACTTCTTATGGCAGTCATGCATGGTTATAGATGTGCAATTCAGATATTTGTCCAAGGAACTCTAAGGCAAGTAATATCTGTATCCAAAGCCGCCTTCTCACCATTCCAGAGGAGTAAATCTCCTTTTGAGAAAAGGTCATAGACAAGTTAAGAAAATAACCTACAGAACACAAATTAAAACGCAGCCTAACTCTGCCAAACTGCTGAAAGATTTCCTGGATACGGTTGCTTCTTCAGAATTGCTTGTTAGTGTTATAAATAATACCACATCATTCTATGCCATTTCCCCTCGTACAAAGAGCTGCAGAATTCTGGGCAGACATCTCTTTTATGATAGGAAAGACCTATCTCTTCCTCACCCCTTTTGTTCCTCCCCCTTTCAACAGAGAAGTATGATCCGGGGAAAGAATGAGGGGGAAGTGCCTCTTTGGGGTTAACACCAATGTGGGAAATACTGTATTCTGGGACAGGGATTCATTATCCTGCTAACTTCTTCTTCTTCTTTCTCCTTTGGCGATCACTCGTAGCTAAGTAAGATTGCCTTCCATGAACACAATATTACTAAGGGGCTCATGACAGCAGCAGGATTAAAGAGAGTGGATGGCTAAAAAATTGTTTTCAGGATTTTCATTTGCTCACCCTTTCCATGGAGTCATCAACTGACAGCAAAGTTTGAAGTCGTTTGCGCTGCAAGGTATTTGTGAATTCCATGTGGATAGGAAGCATGGGACCTGTATATTGCATGATCCAATGCTTATCCATATTTGGTGCATAGTTGTAACTGGGAGTTCTAAAAAAAGATAGATAGATAGGGAGAGAGATGATAGTTTAGAAGCTTCCAAAGTTCATTTCTCTTGTTAATACCTGCACCCTTTGCCCGTAAGATGCCTGATTTGATATGATTTGCATGCTTAGCATAACAGGATCTTTGAAAAAAAATGTGATAAAATACATTTTCATAAATCAAGAGGTAAGATTAAGCAATAGCAGCTAAGCAAATCCAGCTGTATACACTGCAGATCTGGGATTTGACCCAGTTACAACTCCAGTATTCTATGCATTAACTCTGAGATGTTTCCTTAAGCCCTTCATCACAATAAGCAAGTGTCTGGGAAAGAATAACCAGATCACACAAATTTTCATTTTCCTTTAACATGATAAGAAGATGGTGTCATATCCTATAACATACGTAATTGTGCTCCTCACATCTATGCGACTATTGTTCCTGTTTTTTTCCTTCTGCAGAGAAAAAATGTAGTCCAATGCTGAATAGCATTGAATGTGCCTACATTCCAACATGACACAGTCTTTTGGAACAGAAAGGTTTTGCTTGTACACCACCACCATTTCCTTTACATAGACAGATTTCTATGTAATATCTTTACCTGCTTTGCTCCTACAACATATTTTTGTATTCATTTCTACATTAAATCTGAGGCAGGAGAGCCCCCAAATCAAAATGATCTTGAATCTTGGAAAGATAGAGGCCTTAGGGGGTGGGTGGTTCTTGCGGTGAGAGACAGATCAACTGCCCAATGGAGGAGCTTCATGCTCCAGAATCAGGGGGCGGAGAGCAGGCGGGAGCAGGGCTGGTGTGCACCCTGGGGGTGTGGGGTGCACTGCCCACAGCGGCAGGGCATGCACCCTGGGGGCGGAGCATGCCACCTGCAGGGGCGGGGTGCCCAGCACAGGCAGGGGGCAGCTGCGATGGCACCCTGTCGGAATCGCGTTGCCGGGGGCAGTACGTTCCTCCCGCACTCCTCTTCCTCCACCAGTGCAACTGCCTATGCTGGATGTGATTGTACTCTCTGTGAAGGAGCTGCTACCCAGGGTCCAGGCTCCATCTGTGATCTAAAAAGAAGTGTTTGCACACGCAGAAAGCAAGCCAGATTCCTGACTACGACATTACTCTTATAACTGCTTTCCCAACCTTTAATAAACACATCTGCTCCCTTCATTAAGCCTTCTATGTTTATAATCCAGAGAAATACTTTAGAGACATTGAAAGTTCCGCATAAAAAGAAAAAGAATGGAAGTTCTGCATGAGCTCAGCAGGATGTTGTCCTTATTTTGCACCGAAGAGCAAACCCACACAACACTGTTGCATCCCAGATTTCAAAAGCAGTTTGCCATGCAGCATGGGGAGGTTGAGGGAGACACTGTAGTTCAGACACCCACAAAGCTTAATGGGGCATCTGGAGCTAGTAATGGATTTCAAAACGCCCCTCTAGAGACCAAACTGACCCAATCAGGATTTCATTGACCTGGGACTCATGCATAGGATCATACCCAGCATCAAGCTAAAAATCATTAGCACCTGAAGCTGGTTTGTAAGTTATCTGTTCAGTGCAATCCTGTGCATTTCTACTTAGAAGCAAGTTCCACTGAGATCCATCGGTAGTATAGCATTGAAGTCTAAATGAAGTGATTCTAAACTGGGATGCATTTCCCATAAACAACCTACGAGGGCTAAAATGTACACTTGATTGTCCAAACATCACATTCCACTTTCTATTAGCAGCTTTGAGAAATGATTCATTCTAGATTAAGAAGCACTCCTAGCCTAGTGTCATGAGTGAAAACACCCTAAGAATAGTCTCTTAGGATCCGAAATACAGCCAACGGTATGATTTCACAGAATTTCCAGAAACATCAAGGGACCAAAACTGAAAGTGATTAGTCCAAGAGGTTTCCATTACAGCAAGCACACATTTAAATATTCCATGAGAGGCAAAAGACACAATAAGTTTCTCTCCGTGATTAAGCCCTGTCAAATAATGTTAAACTAGATGTAAGAATCTGCTTCAGACAAATTGCTTAACCGATACAGCACACCAGAATCAGCAGTGATTCTCCAGAGACACATATGCAGAGGCTTCTCTCAACACAAATACATGTTCCATTTAAGAGGGAAACAGAATAATTAGCAAGTACCTGCTGCATCGTGGATCTAAGGGTGATCCCCAAGGGAAGAAAAAGCAATAACAGTCACATTCCTTATTAGACTCACTCACTTGATTTAGGCACTTATGACACCATTACACACCCACACCCACACATCCCCTTTCAAACAATTTCAAGGTATATTTCCCTAGCCAATGGCAATTCTCAAAATAGACTGTAGGCCTTGATCTTGCCTTCTGCAGACAATTTAAGAATGGGATTCTATGCTGAAATCCACTTGTTCTGGCAGAGCCCCACTGACTTAATCAGAGCTGTGCCAACAAAAACTTCACTTAGGATTACAGCCAGAACATACATTACATTGAATAACAATTCTTTGGTGGTTTTTCCTATTGCTTTGCCTCATACTTGTTCTTACAGTTTAATGTATGTTGCATGTTTTCACTTGGTTGCCTTTGAAAAATCACCTGCACCTCACATAACTAGATGTATTTGCACGTTATACACACTGATAAAATCTTTGTGAAGCTTTTTTTATAGTCTAAATACACATAAAACTAAATATTTCTCATACGTAACATTCCTAACACGGCAACTTCCTAAAATGGAGAATGCATACAATTTTTTTGAATCTCCCTACCCACCCTCAAAAAAGGAGACCAGTGTCACTTGAGGAGCTAAAGTTTACATTCAATCCGCACACCTAAATATGAGAAAGATCAAATCAAGCACCTTCAGTGAGATCTTTAAAGGAGAAAATGACAGTCACTTCTTGAAGAAGAGACACAAAAAGTGTTGTTGTTGTTTACACTGCTATGTTGATACCTGGTAGGTATGTATTGTTTCCAAGAGAAATAATTTATGTTTGCTATGACTTGCAATAATGGCATGCCCTCAGGCAGCACCATAGCCCTGCTCTGTGGTGGGAGCCTCCTAATCCCTCACCGTTTTGACATTCCCATAATGTCCCAACATCACAAAAGTTAAGCACAAGTTGCTTTGCTTGGGGGGGGGGGGGGAGTCCAATTTGTCTCGACATTCAGGACAAAACAAGTTTCCAGAGCTGGTAGACACAAACCTCCTTAAAACACAAGGCTCAGTGGAGACCATGTATTTGTAATGCTCTTAAGCCTATGATCAGAAGTGTCCCTCTGTGTTATCCTGCTTTCTCCTGCTCACATTCCTCTCTCTTTCCTTTTGCAGCACTACAGTTATGCGTGTGCCATGTTTAATGCTCACAGTGTCTTGCTTCAGGTCACTGTAGGAAACTTGCTTCTAACCACAGGTTAAACTCTGGTTTGCATTCACCTCCAGGATAAACCTACGCATGCAGTAAGATGAGTGCGCAGAATTTTGAAGCGATAAAGTGAACTGTACCACTTCAAACTACATGAGTGCGCAATTCTGAAATCTTTTTTTTTTTTTTTTTTAAAGGAGCTTCCTACAAAGTGGAAAAACCCCTATAACATCAAAGAGAAATTATCAACCTGCTCTCTTGTTGTGCCAGTTTCCACTGGCAGGGAGATTTCAAAACATAATTAGCATTTTTAAAAGTGATTCACAGCTACAACCTAAAACTATACAATCCATTCTTCCACCTCAGGTGGTACCACTATTGAATGTTAATTGCATTCTTGCTAAAATCAGTTGTCACACATTAAAATGTACAGTAGGATTAAATGCCAAAGGGTAACTTCTGTTGAACATCATACAGGAAGCTTAAAAGCCTCTGATACCACCCCCTTAAATACATGCAGAAAGTCCTATGTTCTTCAATCCTTGGCATCTTCAGTTAAAAGGCTTGGGTGGGAGACGTTTCCCTGAGACCCTGGATAGCAGCTTCTGCTAGTCAGATTAGACAGCCCTGGCCTAGATGGACAAATAAGCAGCCCTAGTATAAAGGCAGCATCCTATGTCCCTAAGAAAGAACATACAATAATAATCAAATGCACAGGGAAGGGGAAGCCTTCCTGCTCTGCACCTGTGACACCAAGGTCACAGAAACTATTATCAGGCTGGGAAAGGAACCTGGACACTAGTTTCCAGCCAGATGATAACATATCGGCCACTGTCTTCTGAGCTGTAAAGCAATGCACAAACATGCAGACTCCCACGAGCTGCAGCATGTGAAATGGCCGTCTGTACAATTGCATGGTGCCTTGGGGCAGACTCACACTATCCATCTGAAGCATATTCAATGCAATCTGATAAAGCACATGACTTCCTCCACAGAATCCTGGGAACCATAGCCCCAGCACCCTTAACAAACTACAGTTCCCAAGAAACCATGAGTTTTAAGTATGCTTTAAATATGCACTGTGGATCTGCACGTGCATTTACCCTAGAGACAAAAGGCACCCACTATTCATTTAAACATCTATAATCCTATACAGTGGTGCCTTGGTTCTTGAACTTAATCCGTTCCTGGAGTCTGTTCAACTTCCGAACCCTTTCAAAAACCAAGGCGCAGCTTCTGATTGGCTGCAGGAGCTTCCTGCACTTAATCAGAAGCCGTGGAAGCTGCGTCGGATGTTTGGCTTCTGGAAAACGTTCGCAAACCGGAACACTTATTTCCGAGTTTGTGGCATTCAGGAGCTGGTTTGTTTGACAACTAAGCTGTTTGGGAACCAAGGTACTACTGTACACATATTCTTAGATTATAAATTATAATAGAGTGCAATGGTGCTTACTCCAGAAGCGTGAGTAAGTTAGCAGCCCATCTATCTGACGGACCAGGGCAGAAAAATAGGAAGAGAACCTGCAAAATAGCGGAAACATTTGGTACATATCACCCTGCACAGAAGCCTCTGAGGTTCTCCTATAGTCACCAAAGAGGCAGAAACCTCCAAAAGACACAACCTCTGCAAAGAAAATCATGAGCTGTCCTCCTGACATCTAGCAGCATGATTAAGAAAAAGCCCCCCTGATTCAGTCTAAACAGCAATGTCATGTTTTATGCAGGGGCATTTAAGCAGCAGTTAAATCATCAGCATAGTCATGGTGCAATGTTTAACTTACATGTGCTGGGAAGCATTTGGATAGAGCTCAGAGAACTGTGGCGCAGAGTCTTCCGGGCCATGGGGAGCCGCATGACTGATCACCATCATTATAGGCCTATGGGGATACATCCTCTTAGACGTTTTGAAATAATTAATGCTGTCATTAGTGATCAAATCTGTGAAATAGTCCTGAAACAAACATTCAACACAAAAATAAGAATTGCCAAGTGCATCGCTTATACCAGGCCATATCACAGGGCTTCATTCTGCTAGGGTGAGCTATGAAACAAACGCGATTTCTCTCAGGCTCCAGTTCCAAAAGCTGGGCTAAGGACGCAGACACAATTCCCAAAGACCAGAATTGCAATTCCGTTCCAAAGTCAAGTCTGTGCCCAGATGAACAGCTGTGTTCTGGGAAGGATTAACAAACAGGATATCAAGGGAGAAGGGAGGCAAAAGGTGTCAAGGCAAAGCAAGAACAGAGGAAAGGGTGGATTAAGACAGTAAATTCAGAGATGAGGAAGGAACACAGGTCTTTCTGACCCAACCACAATACAATGATGCGGTACTGCGATTTAGTTTGTCCAAACTGACATACAGTGATTGTAAGGCACAGCTGTTTAAACAAATGCTAGCCATACTCAGAGTAGACCCACTGAAGTAAATGAACGTGGCTAACTTAAGATTCACTTCATTTCAATGGACTTACTCTGGGTTGGACTAGCATTGGACACAACCCATAGCTAACAGTAAACAAGTTTGCTGATCTGCATAACAAGCTGTGTTTAATGGGAAAGAGAAAATGCCTCTGTCCAGCCAGAAACCCGGTCAGATGGGCGGTGTATTATTATTATTATTATTGACAACAACTGCACCACAGAAAGGAATTGGGGAAGTGCATGAGACCAAGGCTTGCAGAATATTGCTCTCAACACAATAAACAGTGATTTTGTGGAACTGCCCAAATGCAACCACTGGCTAAAAGCTGTCACTGAAAATGGCAAACCACGCTATGGCAACATAATGAGTTTACGAAAGAAGTGAGATCTGAACCAAAAATATCCACCTAGATCAGGCTTCCTCAACCTTGGCCCTCCAGATGTTTTGAAACTACAATTCCCATCATCCCTGACCACTGGTCCTGCTAGCTAGGGATCATGGGCGTTGTAGGCCAAAAACATGGCCTAGTTTGAGGAAGCCTGACCTAGATCATAGCTCAGACTCACAAGTCATGCTATCTGTGTTCTTGTTACAATAAGAATCACCCCGCTCATTTATTAAGAGCTGTTGAAGTTCTCCTCCAATTGCCTTCTCGGGCAGAAGAACATTATTTGGCCACAGGAGATGGCTTTTTCAGTATTGACACCTTGACTTTAGAATGCCCTCTTAGAGAGACTCGCCTGGCACCCACACTGCAATCATTTTGGTGCAAAGTTAAAACATTTTAATGCATACTGCCATTTAACATTGTCTAAGCCATCTCATCCATAATGGTTTTAATTGCTTATTTGTTCACTTACTTTTACACACACACACACACACACACACACACGCACACAGTGCTTGCATGCTGCCCTAGAATCAGTATCAGATGAAGAGCAACTTATAAAATATTTTAAATAACTTTTAAAATGTGCACGAACACATCTAACCATCAGTGAGTCTTCTTTTTAAATTGAATAGTTTAGAGCAGCAGTGCATCTGCTATTGTCAAAATAGCCCCTTGCCAACCCCCAACCAACAACAACACCCCTAGCTTAATGGAGAGCCAAGGTAGTAAACTGAAAATCTGCAAGAAAGAGGAAGGAACAAAAAATGTAAAGACGAAAACTCAATAATTAAGCCACCTGCCAACTCTAAGCATTTCATTTTTGGCCGAACAAATGGGTGTGAGCTCCAGAGAAGAGTTCCAAGACAATGTGTGCAGCTTCAAACACTTCCAGGCACGACTAATCAATCAAACAATGTAGATACAAATTCCTGAACAGCTGCAAAAGCAAGCACTGAAAGGAGGCCGAGTGCATTTTGCACAACATTGTTGGGGCAACCCGAACAGCTGTGATCAGTTTCACCCCATCACAAAGAACCTACAAAGTAACTGACCCCACAGAACTCCCCAAATAACTCCTCAAACTCCTATAAGTTCAAAATATGGTTGAGGAGTGGTGATACAGTATTTAAAGGGGAAATTCACTGAAGGTATTCTACCCTGATTTCCAGCTAACATCTCCCCGCACCTGAAGCTCAACCAACTTTTTGAGTTCAAGGGTGTTTTAAAAATGCAATAATATTCTTAAAGTATTTAATAACGCATGTACTTCTTTTTCTATAGAAAAAAACTCTGAAGAGTATCAGAGAACACAAATCCTAATTAAATCACATTTAAGTTGAGGGGGTTGGGATCCATTACAAATTCACAGCAGCGCTGAATGGGCTTTTCCGTTCTGTGAACACAGTTACATTTCAAAGGAGTTCTAACCCTACAGATCAGAACACAAGATTTAAGGCCATGGGTGGGCAGAAAACGAGAGATCTTGAATATAACATTAATTCTTCTAGCATGATGAAAAAACGGGGAGTTTTACAGATAACACCTAATACTATGGAAACATGTCTGTGCAATACCTTTGCATAATCAAAGCCGTGCTTCTCTTTGAGGCCATTGCGGCAAATAGTATAGTTATAGAAACGAGAGTTCTTGATTAATCCAACCCACTCTCGCCAGCCAGGAGGAATGTAGCTGCCATTGTATTCATTGAGGTATTTCCCGAAAAAAGCTGTGAAAAGAGAAAGAGGAAATGTAGGTTTGGTCGCACTCCTGGGCATAGATCCTTGGTCTGGGTCACACCCAAAATTCATGGATAAATAGACATTTGTATTTATTCATTTATTTTTCAAAGCAGTTTACAAACAGAAGTACAGTAGAAACACAAGGAAGTGCAGTAGATTGCCAGAATACGTTGATTAATTTACAGCAAACAATTGTTGTTGTTTTTTCAAAGCCCACAGTTTAGACACAGCTAGAAACCATATGTTTGAAGTATTTTATCTTTAACTACACCTTTGTTAATTTAAGTAAGTGATGGGGAACCTCAGGCCCAGGGACCAAATGGGACCCTTCAGGCCTCTCTATTTATTTTATATTTCTTTATTACATTTTTATACCACCTTTATCTTCCAAGGATCTCAAGGTGGTACACATGGTTCTCTTCCTCCCCATTTCATCCTCACACACGTTCACTTCATCAAAACTGGCACTCTTTGAAAAAAGTTTGGGCACGCCTGGGCTATGGGATGGTGCCTGGCCCAAGGTCACCCAGTGAGCTTGATGGTGGAGTGGGGATGTGAATCCACACTTCCCAGGTCCTAGTCCAACACTCTAACCATTACGCCACACTGTGTCTCTACTTGGCACCCAAAACAATCCCCTTTCTTTAGGCCTCAATCCTTAGTAGCCCTACTTTGTACCTTCCTTGTGTGCCTGCGGGGAATATATCATTGAATTCTGACAATGCTTCTTGTTTGCCTAGATGGAGGACAGAGATGATTACATGAGTCTACGTAGAAACTAGCCCACTGTACAAAGGTAAAAATAATGTTCATTGCTCCACCCACTTTTGCCTCTAGCTCTGCCCTCCAAAGGCATGTGGCCCTTCCGGATGAAAAAGCTCCTCCACTCCCAATATAAGTCCCTATTAACATAATTCATTGTCAGACAGGTAGGTGAGCAGGTGGCCTCAAAACTTAATATTTAGGTAACATGGTCCAGACCTATTAAGGGCACTTTTATAGAGCTAACTGGAACTTTCCAAAGTTACTGCTACAGGTTTCCCAGCTCAGAAGTGTTTAAGAGCAGAAAGAGAGTTCAGCTACTACCAGAGTACTGAGACAGGAATTCCTCATAGCGCTGCTCTTCTAAATGACTTTCCATGCGCAGACACAGTGATTCTCAGATTTCATCCACTTCCTGATTTGCCTAAGTGGCTGTAGCTTTAATTACCAGATGGAGGGAAATGAAATGAAACCACCTCGTCTTTTCAAACAGCCATTAATCTGGTGTTAATTCAATGAGCCATATTCTTCTAGAGCTAAGAAAACATGGGGACATTTTCCTTCCAAATAGCAGATACCAGATTAGCCTGGGGAAATCCAGGTTCAAAACTGGAAGATCATAAGAACAGCCTGCTAGATCAGGCCAATGACCCATCTAGTCCAGCATCCTGTTCTCACAGCGGACAACCAGATGCCTGTGAGAAACCAGTGAGCCAAACATGATCACAAGAGCATTCACCCCTCCCATGGTTTCCATCAGAAGCTGTCTCCAGTTGTGGAAATAGTGCATAGCCTTCCTGGCTAGCAGCCACTGATAGTCCTCTCCTCCATCCCTACAAAAATTTACCCTATAGCTGAAGATAAAGGAGTGGACTACGTTGACTGCCCTGATGGGACAAAAATACATGCTCCCTTCAGGAGAGGTTGGATTTGTTGTGGACTGAAATCAGGACAAGTGGAGAAAAACTGACCCTAGCATCAAAACAAAATCATCATCATGATGTGATGGGGTTACCAATATAAATAATTTTTTGAACTAAAACAAAATGCCAAGTACTTAATTGTCAGGACAAAACACCTCTGTTCTTTAAATTCCTGATTATTTCTCTAGCCCTTTTGTACTGCACAAACCACTTTGATTTCTTTCTTTATTCTCATCATATCCAGACCAATAAGAATCTCTTATTCCTACTATACTGCAAGAGTGGCCAGCACTGTGGAGGCTATGCAGCCGAGGAGCAAGCACTGTGGAGGCTTTGCAGCTGCCCTCCCAGGACAGGCATTGGTGCCACATATTGAAACATGGCTGGAGTGGGAGAAAGTGGCAGCCAGGTTGGGGCAGTGTGGAACTGATCCATCCATACGAGGGTGATCTGTAAATATTTTCACAAATAAATAAATGCTGTACACCAAATCAATGATGATGTAAAGACAGCCATCCTTTTACTTAAATGAAAAAGAAAGTCACTTTCCCACTAGATAGCTTAAAAACAGGTAATAATGCACAGGACAGTGTACGAGTGCCTTGTGAGCAATAGGCCTAACCAGCATCCTGCATCGGGCTTTGAAATTTTCCACATTTGTAGTATAGTATTCTCTTTTGTTTTTTCCCCTTCTTTTACACTTGGCTCATTAAAACAAACAAAACCCTATCTACATGCTCCAACCGGTTGCAACTGTGAAGCTTTTTTCCTTGCTCATGTCTGAAATCTATTCATGATAGCCACAGGCAACATACATATTTAGAAACAGAAGCAATGAGAATTAGGAAGCCATTTCTGTTTGTATAATTAATAAAATACGAAGTACAGCTGAGTGAATAAAATGTCTCATTAAAAAGTAATACCATTTCAGGGAACATCTTTTCATTATTGTATCTAATGGTGCCCACAGGGATAATAGCAAAGATAAATGTAGATTTTTGCATTTTAATGAGACAGATTTTATCTGCAATACTGGCAGTTTTGCTAACTGTTCCCAGGACACAGTGCCATTGTTTAAGCACATGTAACATACTTTGCCAGCTCAGAATAATGGCAGTCTCTTTGACTATGCCTAATTGAGCTTGTGTAAACAGCAATCCTTCTCAAGGTGAACAATTATTATACTTGATACCCAGACAAATAAGAAGCATTTGGCGACAAATGAGGAATTGGTCAAGGAAGAATTACACTGCGCTTCCTTAAACTTGCTCTGCTTACGTTTTCCTAAGCAGCTGATTGAGGAGTCTCAAAGGAAAGCATAAAATAACATGGCATAGCTCAGTAATATCCTACATTTAGCAGGGCTGTGCCTATCATTAGGAAGGTACATCAGGTGACAGGGGCCAAGTGGTGAGAACTGGTGGTGAGGTGTTTGAGGACAGAGCAGTGTGCCTTGCAGCCTGCACTGTGCTCCCTAAGCTAGCCTGACATCATGATATGTGGTGGATGACGCTGTTCCGGCACTAATGCTGAAAGACTGAACTGCAAGTTTGGGCAATGCCTGTATCTGGAACTAGGTGGAGGCAGGGTCTACTCTGAGTGGAATTTAGTTGGCTACAATCCTAGAGTTTTTAGACTTTTTTTTTAGCCGCTAATGGGTTGTGGTTGCTTTTCCACGTAGTATGTTTCAAATGAAAGCTGACTTTCCAATGTCATTCCAGTGTCTGCACACACAAGCCGTCTGTGATAATGTGTCTGATTCCCCAGGAGACCCTTTAATTGCAACACTCCTAAACACCGGCCCGCAGTTCTCATAATTGCTTCAATCACTGGCATACTCCTTTGAAACAAGTGCTTGTGTGTTTCTTTTTTTAAAGTGACTTGTAGAAGCCACTCCATGCCCCCCAAACTCCCCAAGTTTGGCTTGCTCCAGCTATTTGCAGTGGCGCGACACAGGGGGATTCCTCTCCCCAGGAACTTCCCGACTAATTTCAATGGAGTTCTTGACATAAGACCAGAGAACACAATGGGCTCTGGATCAAAACATGTCCATGGGGACCTGTTGTGGGTTTCCCACAGGATCTGGTTGGCCACCGGGAGAACAGGATGCTGGACTAGGTGAGCCACTGGCCTGATCCAGCAGGGTTCTTTTTACGTTCCTATGTTCACAGCAGTGCTCTCCCCTCTTGTGATTCCCAGCAACCAGGTAACAGAGAAAACAGAGCATACCAACGAAACAGAACAAATGCCAACGTCCTTCCAGGAAGAGGCATTCGACTATTTATGCCAAGTGGAGTTTATATAGCATAGCAACTGAATGTAGCTGTTGAGTGTATGTTAAGTTGAATAATGTGAGTTGGGAGGGAAAGAGTATAATAGAGAAAGAGATGCAGGAGGACTGGGCAGTGGAGAGGAGTTGGTGCTCGTAGAATATCGGCTAAGAGACTGAGCTACAAGTTTCCGGTTTGACACTCTCTACTGCCATGAATTCAGTAGCTGGCCTTAGGCAAGTCACTCTATCTCGGTTGCCCACCTGCAACCATTCCATGGTTGGGTTTGCTAAGCATTTTGAACTCTTTTAAGTACTATATGATGCTTGAGTAGACTACTACAACTTTGGTCAATACAAGTTGTTTTAGTGTTTCAGTTAAGTAAAAGCAATTATCCATGATCATCTGTGTATATACAGCTGTATGCCTGGTTGAGAGGTAGCCAATGGCTACCCTCCAGATGCTGGCAGTGCCATTGGCTGTTCTGGCTGGATGGGCTGATAGGAGCACCTATGTCCAGCTACGACTTTCTGGTAAGCTATGGCCATTCCTGGACCAAGATAGCCTTACTACAGTGTTCTATGCTCTAGAAATTTTAAATCTTGATTACTGTAATAGTACTCTGCATGGAGGATGCATGGAGCATGCAGTTTTGCCAGTTATGGGCCTTTGATGCTGTTTTACACAGTCCCTTGAGACTTCTAATCTATTGGACGGATGATTGGCTGTATTATGTCACTGCTGTTTGGAGCTGATAACCTCATTCCTGAGATTTTAATAGTATTGCTCTTTCAATAAACAGCTCTGTGACTTTTTCAAAAAATGAAGAACAGCTTAATAATGAAATAACAAATAAAGTAGTCCAACACAATATGGAAGCCACAGGTCCACCCCCTGTGCTTTTAAGTATACAAATATTTTCTCAACAAAAGTTATGGCAGTGAGGACAAAACCAAACTAAAATCTAATAGTGTTCTAGTAAGTAGTCCCCTGCATAAGTTGGCCTGCTTCATAAGTTACAATGGGAACAATCTGTTATATTAATATGTAGTTTGTTTGTTTGTTTTATAATGGAAGCAATCTGCTATATTAATAAGTGTTCTTCCACACAGGACATCATATGAAGATCCCATAACACTCAGGACAGTTTAACCCATACAAGCAAAATGTCTTTCAGCCAAAATAAGACTTTTGCTAATGTCTTTACAATTGGCTTGAGCCACATTGGAGCCGATTTGCAAAGGGCTTCCCACATAGAAGGCATCTGTATGGTATTTTTTCCCTTCAGTGACAGCCATGAAGACAGCATAATGCATGAAACAGATCTCCAGTACAAAGTGAAGTTTTTCTATCATTATAAGTGTTATAAAATAGAAAAGGCTCCATGCAATGTTTGTCAACAGTTATTCAGATCTGCCTTGGAAAAGTATTAAACTCCTTGTCGCAGGTAGGAAAAGCATGGAAGAAGAAGAAGAAGAAGAAGAAGAAGAAGAAGAAGAAGAAGAAGAAGAAGAAGAAGAAGAGGTGTGTGGACAGCTTCATCCCCACCCCCGGCTCAACAATTCACAGAAATTCCACTGGCAAAGTCAGTACAGTGGTACCTTGGGTTAAGTACTTAATTTGTTCCGGAGGTCCATTCTTAACCTGAAACTGTTCTTAACCTGAAGCACCACTTTAGCTAATGGAGCCTCCTGCTACTGCTGTGCCACTGGAGCACGATTTCTGTTCTCATCCTGAAGCAAAATTCTTAACCCAAGGTACTATTTCTGGGTTAGCGGAGTATGTAACCTGAAGCGTATGTAACCTGAAGCATATGTAACCCGAGGTACCACTGTACAGAAGAACCCTTCTTAAACTTTCAAGTTAGGACATTTATTTTCGTCATGATAAAAAACACATAAGGTAGTTACAGTGCGGCTGAGACTTAAACAAGTCAATTTCAGAAAGGGAATCAGACACTGCCGTCCAAAGAAATCTGTTCTGCCTGACCTGTTCACATCGTTCCACTGTTGTTTGTTACTGCCTTAAGAACATAAGAGGTACCTTGAAAGATCAGACCAAAAGGTTGATATAGACTAGTAGTTCATTTCCAACAATGACCAGCCATATGCTTTTAAAAGCTTCCAGCAATCCATAAACGCAGCAGTCCTCAGAGGTATCCTGCCCCTGAACACAAACATTCTTCTGCCTACCATGGCAGGCTGATAGCAGGGATGGGAAACCTCTGGCCCTCTAGATGTAGTTGGACTTCAACGCCCATAAGCCACAGTCAGCATGCCCAATAGTCAGGGATGATGGGAGGTGTAGTTCAACAATATGTGGAGAGCCACGGGTTCCACATCCCTGGTTTAGGGCTCTCTCAAGCACTGCCATCTTCAAATATTGAAAGGGCTGTCACATGCAAGGTGGAGCAAGCTTGCTTTCTCCTGCTCTTGAGGGTAGGACCTGAACCAATGGATTCAAGTTACAAGAAAGAAGATTCTGACTTAACATCAGGAATAACTTTCTGATGGTAAGAGCTGTTCAACCGTGAAATGGACTACTTGGAAGGTGGTGGAGAGTCTCCTTCATTGGAGGCTTTTAAGCAGAGGTGGATGACCATCTGTTGTGTATGCTTTAGTTGAGATTCCAGCATTGCAGGGGATTGGATTAGATGACCCTTGAGGTCCCCTGCAACTCTGCAATTCTATGATTCTATTATTTTAACTCAAACTGCTATGCATAGGTTCTCGCTGGTTTCCCATTTGGGCAGCAACAAGACCCAGCTCTTGTTTCAGCAAGGTTGCTGTGACATATGCCTTCCAACAATAACCATGATGACGTTTTAAAGAACATCAATAAAAAGCGAGGTTATTTTTTAATCAAAGATTTTAAAGGGGGGTATGTGTGGAATCTTACCAGTCCTATACCCGGTGTTGTTCAGATACACTGCAAAGGTACGTGGTTCATGCGTTGCTTGCCAGGAAGGAGAAGAACAATTTTCATTGTTGGTATAAACATTGTGGTTGTGAACATATTTTCCTGTCAACATCGAGGAACGAGATGGACAGCACATCGGGGTCGTGACAAATGCATTGACAAAAGTGGCACCTCCATTTTCCATTATCTTCCTGGTTTTATTCATCACTTGCAAAGAACCTAAAAAACAAAAGAGAGCTGTATCAGGAGCTATAGCTTATTGGATATCAACAAACCCAGTTAGTACTCCTGCAGTGGGTTCACACACATGGCATTACCTTCAAGAGCCATACAGCCATGTGGATCATTCGTCTATAAATTTGCCAAGTTCTATTTTCAACTAAATTAAATGTTTTACTTCACCAAAGATATTTGCCGCTACAAGGGTGCAAGCTGTGGTTGAAGAGGAGGTTTGTTCACAGAGGTTAAAGTTTCATTTTATGAAAAGCAAGATTTTAGTCTCCTGGAAGATACACAGAATTGGTTCACGCATTGTGGAATGCCATAGTTAAAAATAAGCTATGGCTTACTGAGAACAAGCAGCTTATTAATACACACAGTTCTTCTCAATCATAACCTCTTTGCTCCTCCCTTTTCCCAGCTGGAAAAGAACATACATCAGGGTTGGCTTAGCTTTGTGAGCAAATCAACACTCATGGTTTGCTTGGAAAGAAGGAAGCCATGACTGCTGGTTTGAACTAAAAGTTGAGTCAATGTGATGGCTTGTTTCTTCCCCTTGGAGGAAATTGTAGGAGTAGGGTGGCCCCCAGCTCCTCCCAACATTGGGACATCACATGAGTGATGTTATCCTCTCCATCACCCTCGCAAGCTGGTGCCTCTGATCCTAGGACTTCTTCTTCTTCTTTGGCAATCACTCGTAGCCAAGTAAGGTTGTTTTCCATGTACACAGTCTTTACAGTGACTCCGTAAGTGACTGTGGAGGCCAGTTCTGGATCCACACGTCCTTCCACAGTGGTGGGGACAGAGGTTTCCAGGCAGGAGTTGATCAAGGTGAGAGTTTGCCAAATGTGCCTTCCTCTTAGCTCGTTTCTCCCTTTCATCCTGAGTTTGAGCGTCTTCGAAGTCTATGACACCTTTGGTAAAGGCTGTTCTCCAACTGGAGCGCTCGCAGGACAGTGTTTCTCAATTGTCGGTGTTTATCCCACATTTTTTTTAGATTTGCCTTGAGAAATTTTGCCCCAAGTAAGTACAACCTATTCTCCAGAATACTGTAGAAATAAAGTAGCATGCAACTGCATTCCTGAGAGGTCTTCTGTTGCAGCAATAATACATAACAGGCATAAAAGGGTCAACTTCAGTAATAGCCTGTATAGTATCATTGTCCAGCTTATTATAAAGATGTGCGCAAATTGTACGAAATTAGTAGTGTAAAAGTAACAGAATGCTGAATACACACTATGTATGGATATTGTGCATTATATAGTTTATTCACTAGGTGGCACTTGATATAATCATATTTGGGTGGAGTCAGGGGTTTCCTATGGCTGTTCTCGTTGGATAAAATCAGTAACAGTTCTTGTCTAGTGTCCTAAGTGGCTTCCCCTCTATGCTTCCATGATACAGTACTTCAAATGCTTAAATGCTGTTGGAAAATGGACCATTATTAGCAAAATTAGCTGCTGTTGACAGGCAGCTTCCTTCTTTCCCAAACATGACTTGTCGCAAGCAATAACAGAAAGTGTTTCATTTAATCAGAGTTTGCTGAGTATTAACATATATTGATTCTGCAATGTACCTCTCAACAAAATGGGAATCAATTATCAAATGCAGTGAGAAAATTGATTCCCCTCCCCCCTTGGAGCAGGATTTACAAATCTGTCAAGTAAGTATAATAATGTGCAGGAAAGGCAAATATGTTAAGGATCATTTACAGAGCAGAAAGTGATCTTTAAAAAACAACCAAAGACGACTGAGTGAAATTATGCAGTAAATTTCAACAGACTTACCCAGCTCCACGTCTTGGTCATCTGTGAGTACAAGGATAATGTTTGGCCTGATATTTTTCCGCTCCTGCTGTACACGTCCTCTGAACCTTGGGGATTTGACAGTAGTACAGTGGCTCCTTAACAGCTCAGTGCCAAGCACAGTCCATATAAATGCAATGCAATAATGATTCATTGTATCTGTCCAATACTGCAGTTAAACCCTCGTGCAAATGCTTCTGTTCCTTAATTTTCAAGCTCTGGATAATGAAAGGGATAAAAAAGGGGGGTGGGGAGAGGAAAGAATGAGAGAGAGAGAGAGAGAGAGAGAGAGAGAGAGAGAGAGAGAAAGAAAGAAACCTAGTTTAAAGCTCAGCTTGCATTCAATTAAATATACATAAGACAGAACAGAAAACTGTTCTTATAGCTGGATGTTGCTTTTTGAAAATGATACCGATATTTTTCAAGGGCAATGCGCTTGGTTTTCCTTCTCCAAGATTTAGTGCTAGCTGTATTTTATGTTTTGCTGCACAGCCATCTTCCAGAGATGCTTCTGTTTTCTTTACAGCTCATTATTTTCTTCTATTATTATTATTATTATTATTCCACTTTATCTTGCTCAGGGCAACCCAAAGTGACTTGGATTATACTAGATGACGCTTGTGGTCCCTTCCAACTCTACAAATCTATTATTCTATGACTTACAACCAAACAACTGATCCAGAAAAAAAGCATTTTGAACCTCTTTAGAAGGAGCCCTCTAAAAGTGGTGTTCAAATCAATAACTTCTTCATTCCCTGTTCAGCAGTATGTCTCTTGTGAAGCATGGCAGATATCCTTTCCTGGGAGCATTGAAAGAGAGACGTCACTTAAATCCATCTCTCCTTATATACGGGGTTTCGGTGAGTACATGCCCTAATGGTTGGAAAGGCCCAGGTTTTCTTCAGAAAATCAGCAAAGCTAATCGGCTTGCTTTCTTCCCTTCAATAAACATTACTACGTTTCTTTCATCTCCTTTCCATTCAAGAGAGGTCCCGTTAGTCCAACTCACCTGCACTTCTGAAGCAGAGATAAAGACATGGCTGCCGGCCGTAATCTCTAACATTATTTGACGCTGCTCTGTTTCTTTTTGCAACTTAACAGAGAGCTCGTATTAAGTGACAGTCCAGATGATCCTACCCAGTACCATGAAAGGCCGTATCCCTGTCCCTCATCAATCAGCAGTGGGACTGAGCACATCATCTATAATGCACGACAACTTGAAGCAAGCGTTTGTCCCCAATTCTCCATTTCCAGATTCTAGATTCAGTCAAGCAGCCCCACTATTGTAAGCCCTAATGCAACCTCAGGAGGGGTCTCCTTGCTGTGGCAGACTTAAACCCACAACAGAAAATGATTGATGGGCCTTGTGACTAAAAAGGTTAGTCACTTACACTCCAGCATTCTCTGCCCCACTGGCAGAGGCTCCACCAAGCGATGGAAACTCGTGATAATACTAACTGAACGTGAAACTTAATTGGCCATATATTTTTATTTTAAAACACAGACAGGGCTTGAAGGCAGACGAAGTGCAAGGAGGCATCCTCCATGGGAAAGTCTGCTTGGAAAAGAGGCGACACCAGCCTTAATGAGAATGGAACACAACTCATCAGACAATCCGTCCTCCCACACCTGAGACTTCATATTTAGGCATGCAACATTAACTAGTAGGGGATAAATCAGCAGAACTAATTAAATGGAAGCATAGCATAGCAGAGAAAGCAAAAGGGGGTGGGGGTGGTCCCATCACTCATTTCAAAACACAAAGGAGGGATGCAATTCCTTAGGGAGAAATTTGACACAGACCACCAGCAATAAACATACATCGTTTAAATGCTGGATTTTTTTCTTTCTTTTCACACCCACTTATGTCATGCATCTCACTCCTCGGGAGATAACTGCACCAGGAGAGTGTGAATGTTGTTGTTGTTTTTTAAAAAAGAACGAAACAAAAAAAACCCTCCAAGCATCTGTAAGCAAAGAAATCCGGGCTCCATTGTCTGTGCATAAACATTCCAATCTCTGATTGACATCACAGCATAAAGGCAGTATGCTGGAGGATTCTGCATGCTAAGTTAAATGCTATCGCCCTGACTACATAACATTCAGATAAGTAGACTGGAAGTCAGTAATTAGTCTGAGCATGCTCTCTCTCCCCTTAAAAATATTTTGGTTTTCAACCATTTGCTCCAACTGGAGTACAGGATTATTGAACATTAAAGTATTTTTTTCTGCCTGATAACAGCAATGCCACTTACACATGGTGCAAAAGCTAAACAGAAATTTCTCCTGGGGGTCCTCTTTCAAGTGCAGGCCTCAGACTCCTCTCACATAAAGTCAAAAGAGGAGCATGTGGGAGGAGGAAAGAGCAAATGTGTAGCATTTCCTGGATCAGAGGCACTGCCTAGATAATTTTTCCAAATAGCGTTGTACCCAAACAGACCTAGGTTTTCTACAGCCCGGGGCAAGGTGTGCTCTGGCGAGTCCCCTTGTCTATCAGCAAAGTTTGCCAGGATTTATTTGACGGTTGCAGCAAGCTGGATCTAGCCTGCCTTTTAATTTTCCACAATGCCCCCACAAAACAGCATTGCTCTGAAACATTGTGTGCAATTTAGATGGCAGCTGCCCAGACCACATGGACTGCTGGGCTGAAAAATAAATAAATATAGGGGCCCCCAAGTGTGGCGTCAGCCAGTATAAAGCAGGGGTTAGAGTGTTGGAGTAGGACTTGGGAAACCTGTCAAGATCTAGGTTAAAAAACCAATCATACCATTAAAATCATTGGGTGACACAATCCCTATACTCTATTCCAATTTACGTTAACACTGTTACGGGAATAAAATGGGATAAGCAAGGTGGCAATCAAGCCACCTTTATTTCTCTGGAGAAAAGATGGGGAAGAACAGCAGCTCAGTAGAAGAGTATCCACCTTGCATTTAGGAAGTCCCAGGTACACTCCCTAGCATCTCCAGGTAGAGGCGAGAATGTCCCCTGAATGACACCTTGGAAAGCCACTGCAGGTGTGAACAGAGCTAAACGGCCCTTTGGCCTTATTTAAGTTAAGGCAGCCTCCTATGTTAATATGATATAAATGTAATACATGTGTGTGAGGGGGGAAGAATCATGGTGGCAGGCTGCTCCTGCTCTAAATATATTCTACATGATTAGACACCTCTTGTGCAACCAGGGAACCTGAATAGGTATGGCTCCTGATGATGCAGAGCAATGCCCAGGTATCATGTATCATGTGTACTTCCCTATGCCCTTGTGCATTCATTTCCCTATTAGTTATCTGAAAAGGGCTTGGAGGGCTCAGCAATCCCAACTACTCACTACGTGCATTACCAGGTCCCCCTTGCACAAGCACTTATTTATTCAAAGGCAACCTTTTTAAAAGCTGCCATCCTCTCACTGCCCGGCTTCTAGCTCCTGAAGGAAATGAAGCAACGAAACACCCCTGCAAAATCTAGGGCTTCAGTGGGGATACAAGAACGTACTGTAGTGTTTGTGTTGGCTACTTTGCCCTAGTCTACAAGTGTCCTCAGAGACACTGCAATTTGTCTTTGAGAAACAGTCAAAAGCAAGAAAAATTAAAGAGAGGCCTTGTTCTTCACACATGGCAAGTGAACGTAAGGCATTGTGCAGTGTCCAAGGATCAAGAAGAGACTACAAGTTGCCTTTCTTCCATAAGGTAAATGAAAGCATATTGACTGCAAGTGAAAAATAAGCTACTTGGAGAAGGTATAAATATATTTTTGTACAGACAGGCATGTAATCAGGTCTCCTAGATGGAATCAGAGGAGATGCATTTCAAATGTACCCCTTTTCCATATATATTATGATCCTACAAGAAATCAACTTTACAGCAAAAGTTACATGGAGCTATAAAACTGCAAATCCCATTTATCAAAGGAAAACTGCACAAAGAGACTGCTCAGCCTGCTTGACATTCTGTGATCCATTACAGTGTGTATCGTGTTTACAGTGTTTCCGGTTTTTACACCACATGCAAAAGACTGCACTTTATTCATTATGTATGCACGTGGGCATGATTGGTCTAGGCCAGTGATGACCAAAGTCTTTAGCTTGGGTGTTACATCTGTCTCTCCAAATAACATCGTTACAACCTCCCTTCATGTACAGCTTTTGGATCTGGACACACTACTCTCTGAAGTGCTTTACTTTGGAAGCAGCATTGTCTGCGACTTTTGGACTGCTTTCATTCCACTAGGGAAGCACACAGGGAAATTTGTGCTCTAGTACAATCCATTGACAACGCAACAACTCTAAGGACCAATGTAGACATGGCTATGACATTAGATGCATGTCAACAACTGATGTGTATGTTCCTCCAAAATGTAAATAGCCACTAAGCAGCACCAAGATGTCAGCAGGTGGAGAGAAATAACACTTTCTCCACCACAATCTTGTCAAAAATCCCCGCCTCAAGCTGGGCTGAAAGCCCATGGGAGTTTCCCTTCCAGTACAAATAGAAGCTTTTGGCATAAGTGATTAAAAAACAAAAATCTGGAACACACTAAGAAAAAGACAAACTTCACTTCTTGCACCACACTTCTGACCCTTCCAATTAATAGCGTATGTGGAGTTAAAATGCTGTGGTGCCATTTAGTCCAAAGTGCCCCAAAACATGACAGCAGGTGCACTGACTTCTAAGTGATGAAGCGATGCTTTATTAAAGCACATTAACTGTACAGACATGGAAAGAGACCAAAAAAGTGCAGAGCTCTTACAAGGCTAAGGGCTAGCAGGAACAAGTCCAATCTAGGAAGCAGGGCCAGGGTTCACAAGTTGAAGATCAGGAACAAGCATTGCAAGACTCCACAGGAGCTGCAAAGTTGTTCCAACAAGTTTTCCCACCTATCCACCAAGCTTTTAAGCAGAGGCTGAGATGCCCAGCTACTCGTGAGAATCCTCAGCTGCAAGTTTTAAACACTTTTCAGGCACCAACACTATAGAGCATACTGCAGTATTTGAATGTGGAAGTTATTGGACCATGTAATCCCAAATCCCAATCCCCATAGGTTAAGAGAAGCTGTAGTTTGTGTACCCAGCGAACCTGGAAAAAGCCACTTTTGACCACAGATGTCACCAAAGACTCAAGATCTTCTAGAGGAACTATGAAAAGTGCAAACCTGATGGAGTATGACACAACCCACAAATTGCAAATACAGTGGTACCTGTGGTAACCTGAAACTGTTCATAACCTGAAGCACCACTTTAGCTAATGGGGCCTCCTGCTGCTGCTGCGCCGCCAGAGCACGATTTCTGTTCTCATCCTGAAGCAAGGTTCTTAGCCCGCGATACTATTTCTGGGTTAGTGGAGTCTGTAACCTGAAGCATATGTAACCCGAGGTACCACTGTACAGCAACCACCTATCTACTGTTCATTGGAAAGCCATAACAAAATCAACACCATCAGACTTATGCAAAAGGTGAATATGACAAGCATTTTTGGATAATGTTTCCTTACAAGTTGGCTGTGATCTGCCTGCAGAATTGGAATAATGCACTTCCAAACTGACCATAAACTAGCAAGAATTAAACAAAGATCAGGCCACTCCCTTTTTGGCGTTAACTTGAGTCTTAAGTGCCTTAAAATATGGAAAGAAATGCAAAGCAACTTACAGATTAATAAAACAAACCCTTTCTTGAAAGAGAATTTTTCCATCAGAACCAAAATAGTAAGAAGACACGGAAACCCCATACCTTCAATTTAGAGATTAAAATTAGCCCCCACTAGTTAATCAACCAATCCATCTTTAGATGACTAGTGTACCGACCTAATAATTGCCAATGAACAATTTTGACATTCCTTATGTTGAAAATGTTGGCGAGTTACAAATACAGAAGCTTCAGGATTGGTGTGCATGTGGTGGTGGTGAAATTCTGATTTATCCTGCTCAATTCACACACATGGTTTCCACTGATCTTCAGTATATGTATCAGAGAGAGAATGAAATGCCACTGTATTTGAACAGGTGTGCTTTTGAGTTTGGGTAGCCCATTTAATTAGCAGTCCTGGAAATGTAAGTTTTAGGGTGACCATATGCCCTGTGTTATGTATCTGAAAGAGTGGGCTTTTTGAATGATTATCCAGTCTCAGTCCAAGTTTAAATAGAAAGACAAAAGAGTTCACTTTGTCACAGAGTTCCTTATTATGATGAGATGCATTGCACTGAGACCCCCGGGTATAGGGCGGTATATTAATTCAGTAAATAAATAAATAAATTCTATTTGAAATTGCAGGGATCATTTCTAAACATGAATATATTAAGTAAGTAAGTAAGTAATTTTATTTACGGCCATAAGCCCATACAGGTAAAAACGACACATAAATAACAACTTGTGCACGTGGGAAAAACAGCCACTAAAGCACCACTATAACAATAAAATACTATAGAATAGAATGGCATACTACGCCTTAGTTAGCTTGTAGTGCTCCTACTAAACATTAGCATTTGCTCATTGTTATCACCAAATCTGCATCCTGCTTTATCATCTTTTTTGTCACCCTAGAATCATAGAGCTGGAAGGGATCCTGAGGATCGTCTAGTCCAGCGGTTCTCAACCTGTGGGTCCCCAGATGTTGTTGGACTACAACTCCCATCATCCTTGAGTTCTGGCCTTGCTAGCTAGGGGTGATGGGAGTTGTAGTTCAACAACATCTGGGGACCCACAGGTTGAGAAAGGCTGGTCTAGAGGTGGAAGGGATCCCGAGGATTGCCTATGCAGGAATATTCAGCTGCATAGGGATTGAACCTGCAACCATGGCATTATCAGCACCAGGCTCTAACCAACGGAGCTATCCAGGCTGGCCCTGGTAAGATATATAAGAAGTCGTCACATGAAATTTACTGTAGAATTTTGGTCAAAAACAAATTAAAAGTTAAGGTGAATTTTTCTTCTAAAAGCATATGACAGTTGAAAAATGCTAGTTTTCACACATACTCAATTTCAGGGTTTTATTAGAGTCCCTGAAAAAAAGGGTTTAAAAGCAAGCAACGATATTTTTCAAACGCTGCACTTATATTGCAGGAAAACAAGCATAACAATCATTTCAGAAAATCAGGGCTAGCAGTCCAGTTTCCTATGGGAAAGCAAGCCTCTCAGCATGGGAAATGCATTTACAGTACAGCAAGCCGAGAACAGCAGGATCTACTGCCTCCTCTTAAAGGTTAATCCATTAATCTTAGTTGTAAAGCACTGGATTTATACTGAATATAAAGAATGCCATTAAATATCTAGGCCTAGCATTTATCTGTCTGATCTACAACATATTTATCAGTCAATCAGAATTATTTGCTCACCTCTAAATATAATCTGCCTGCAATTATGATGTTTAACCCATGCTGGGGGATAAATTATCATACCCACCGACTATAATTTAGTCTAACTGCAGGCATAGGGATTTGTAACCTCATAAAAAGTACGTTGTAATTTAACAAACAAAGTACAATCAGGGGATTTCTGCATAAACTTTTATGCAAGCATACATTCCTGCATAGGCACAAAAATGTAACACACGTTTTAATCCACCATAACAGTTGTGTATATGCTAAGCAGCAACTTAAACTAGTCAAAAACTGCCAATTGTTTTAAAATTGAAGGAAACTTGTTCATTCCATTGGGCTGGTTTTGCCCATGTCTTCATTCCCAACCAGCTCCTGGGAAATATTCATAGGAGTAAAGAAATTACTTACTCACAAATTTAGGCTTGGATCCAAAGAACCATGAATGGAAGGAGAAAATGAATTAGTGTTGTTCCATGGGCCCAGCAGCTAAAGGACAGTAGGGGCTGCATTACAGTATAGGAAACCAAATAAGGAAACTGCAGCCTGCCATGTGTAACTTATTGGACTTGAAAATAAGCTCTTACAATGTCTTACAAAGGACTTTGCATAAACAGGGAGCTTCTTCTAGATTTGGAATGCTTTTCCTCACACAACATCTTCCACTTGGAAACAGTCCTTCCATGAAGAAGAGAGCCTTTCTACTAACAGAAGGGCACGTACCTTCAGATTAAATCCACAGAATGTGAAGGTGGCAGCCACAGTTTAAGCAAGGCGTAATTTCCACGGCGACAGAAATTCTTTTGCCGATCACTGTGATCATGGGAATTGCTGCAGGCATTCTCCTCCTCACGTGGTGTCATGAACCAGGGCTCCGACTCCTCACTCTCAGGAGAAGAGACCATAAATACAGAGGACTTAATGGACTGAGAGACAGATTGGCCCTCAGAATCAGCCATCAATTTCTATGCCTCATTGGGTGTTCCCTCACCAAAACAGCCCATGATGCCAGTACATCTCTAGCCTGAAGACTTCCAGAGACAATGGAGTAGAGGCTCCACTCCTCAGAGGCAGGATAGAAGCAGAGGCTCAGTCTAAGTTTGCTGGCTGCTACAGCAGCATGGAAGCCTGTCTTGTCTTCCAGCCTACACTCTACTCAGAGCTATCCAGGGTCCTGCCCACTTTGCTTATTTGCCTTGCTGGACCCTGTATTGCCTGACTATGCTTATCTGGACCTCCAATCTGCTTTGTTTGAGTGAGCTCACTTGAAGTGACCCCTGCTTTGCCTGCCCCTGCTAATCACCTCAGCTTGTTTGACTTTGCCCTGCTGGAACTTGATCCGATTATGTTTACTGCATCCTGAACGGAACCAGGTCAATTGGCCCTCCTGGACCCGCCTCTGAAGATCTCACAAGCACCCCTCCCTGTGAGTGGCAGTAAAAACACAACAATAATAAATTATATGACCAACCTTTCATGCTGCCCTTTCATGGCACTCAAAGTGCCCAAAGTGTCCACTTCACTCTGAAAAATGGCAGTGATGTAGATTTCCTAAAGAATTTTAGAATAGGAATATTTTCTGGATTTCCCCCCTGGGAAAATTGCAATAATTTTTAGTTTGCATCAGGTCCCCCCCTCCCCGAAATGGCCTAGAAAGTGATCTAATTTAGCATGTTTATTTGCATTTAGTGAACAAAGCTACAAATTTAAAACAGCCAAGCTTGCATAATATCATATTTGCAGTTTGGCCTTCATGCATTGTTACTAATGACCTTACAAAAGGGGGGGGGGGATATTGTGGGAAATTGCCCCATATATCACTGCCCAAGAGTAGGTATGACTGGAGCTGGAGATAATCAAAATTACTGTAAGGTGAGGTTTTTTTTTAAAAAATTAAAAGTGTTTAAGTGTTGTTAAGATTATTGCACCTGATCTCCAAATTTCCAAAAGACCTAGAAGTACATAATTTTCAACCATGATGACTAAAATTACACCTATAAATCAAATCTGGACTGTACCTTATTTCTGCATGGGAGCAAAGATATATTCAAAGTGGCTGGATTAAGACCACTCTTCTGTGCCAGTTAGTTTATAGGCCTCATCAAGAGTTTAAGTGTAACAAGCTTTAGGTTTATATTAACCATATGTGACATGAAATAATCCAAGAGAAAGTTCTAATACATCTTTCAGCAGAAAGGAGAGCTTTTACAAACAACTCTGATGTGAGCTTTTAACACACTTTTCCTAACTTTGTTTTCTCGCTGTCCAATTTGCTTTGTTTTAGAGGTTCATATTTCAACTCGCTGTGAATTGCACTTGCCACACAAAAGGATGTTGATATAATTAAGCCAGATGACGTGCCCCACAAGTAAAATCAGCCATTCATGAAAGCTGGTCACCAGAGGCCATTTCAAACAATGCATATTTCAGGGTAATCTAAAGTAATCCCTTCTCTCTGCTGATTTGGTTTCCAGGCAGTCTTAAGCACATGTGTGCTTGCAAACAGGAGGCTTATTAAAACCTGATGTTATATTGGAGATTATTAAGGCAGTGTGCTCGTGATTGAATTCAGTGTCTATTGTCCTTCAGAGCTAAAATATCAGTTATGGATATGCTTATTAAAATGGAGATGTGTCATGATACATCCAGTGAATTCTTGTTAACTCATTAGGAAAAGTAACCCAGGATTCTAACTTTCAACTTTTTGAAAAAAAAGTTAGTCTTGGCCCAATTTTAGCAGCTACCAGGAAATACATGACAAAACTCTTCAGATCTTTCCCAGCCATAAACAATGACCTTTGTGTTTACTGGAATTTAGGCTATTTTCACATCCTCTTTATAAACTGCATAGTTTTGCTGGGCCTCTGCTCAGCTGTGTAATACATCATTTAAAAATGGACCATAAAAATTACCTATCTAGAATTCAATGACTCAGGAAAGAGTCTCAAGTTAGGATTATCAAAGCTTCAAGAAACATAGACATCATTTTTATATTTGAACCAGAATCTTAGACATTATAAAATGTTGTTATCCTTTTTTATAATCCATTTGTCCCCAGAATAGTTCGTAAGTCTCCAAAACAACAGCCCCATTCTCTATACCTCTATATATTATTTTAAAACTCTCCTGGATCTTTGATGGACCCTAATGGTCCATCAAATTCTTGGAAGAACATTTTTGTGACCTGTAATTGACCTAGTACAACAAACCCAAAAATGCTGCCTCCACAATGCTCGTGATCCTGTGCCAGGAGAAATAGCAGCATTCCAGAATCTGCATACCAGAATAATCAGACCAGGTGAAAAAACATCATGTTAGTTATTTAAAATGCTTCAATAGATACAGCTTGTAAATACAGGTGCAGCTTAACTTACATTTGGGTCTGATCCTGCAAGAACTTAGACAAACACCCATCTAAGATCATTAGCCTGCCCAGAGAGATCACACCTGTTTCAATTTAAGCAGTTTGTCAGAGCATGTAAGTTCTTGATCCTAAGGCTTTTGGGGTCTGGAAATAAATGATTAGGATGGAAACCATGCCCTTCCAGCTTCAATGGATTATGCCAGCATTGCCAGCACAAATAGTTGGGATCAGAGTGCCAATCTATAATCTTCAAGCATAAAAAAGAATTACATGCACAAATATAGTGTGTGTGTGTGTGTGTGTGTGTGTGTGTGTGCACGCGCGTGTGTGTGTGCGTGTACATGCCGTATCCTAATTCTTATCCTAATTCTTATCCTAATCCTAATTCTAACATTTTTAACTCTGCTGAATTTTAGGTAGAAGTCCTTCCCATCCCAGTCACTGGAGATCCATTTTAAAAGGTGGTGACAAGGACCCTCTGCAAGCAAAGTAGAGATGCTTTACCACTGAACTAAGCTAATGGTTAGGTAAAGGTAAAGAGACCCCTGACCATTAGGTCCAGTCGTGGCCGACTCTGGGGTTGCGGTGCTCATCTCGCTTTATTGGCCGAGGGAGCCGGCGTATAGCTTCCGGGTCATGTGGCCAGCATGACTAAGCCGCTTCTGGCGAACCAGAGCAGCGCACGGAAACGCCGTTTACCTTCCCACTGGAGCGGTACCTATTTATCTACTTGCACTTTGACGTGCTTTCGAACTGCTAGGTTGGCAGGAGCAGGGACCGAGCAATGGGAGCTCACCTTGTCGCAGGGATTCGAACCGCCAACCTTCTGATCGGCAAGTCCTAGGCTCTGTGGTTTAACCCACAGCGCTACCCGTGTCCCTAATGGTTAAATTTTATTAATTTACATTTCTAAAACGTCTGTCTACCCCTTCAACCTTCAAGCAAGTAAGTGCTCAAGGTGGCTTACTAATAAATATGTTATAAACCAAAACAGAATAAAAACAAAATATTTAAACATATGACTTGACCCAATAGTTTTTGTTCTCTACCATATACATCTATTGAAGTTCAGGCTGTTAAGGGTTCAATATGATATTGATTTCCAGGCCCAATTTTTCTATAATATGGATTGGAAAACTGTTTTAGCACTGGGTGTGGGGGATTGGAAGCTTGAATTTGTTTTATTCTGGATTGTTTTATTTGACGTTTTAATGTGTTGTAAACTGCTTGGAGATTTTTCTCTTTAAAATATAAAGCGGTATAGAACTGAAATTATTATTAATAAGTAATAATAATAATAATCCCACCACAAAAAATGCCTAGACATTCTGTTGTAGCAACTGTAACCTAGGTTTAAGGTGCCATTTGGCAATTAGCTTATATATCTGAGTTTCTAACACTGCTCAAAGCCGATGGCCAATCGAGATAGCCAGCACTGGGTTGCTCAGATCACCAGTCTAAGCATTAGACCAGGGGTCAGCAACCTTTTTCAGCCGTGGGCCCGTCCACCGTCCCTCAGACCATGTGGTAGGCCAGACTATATTTTGAAAAAAGAAAATGAACGAATTCCTATGCTCCACAAATAACCCAGAGATGCATTTTAAAGAAAAGCACACATTCTACTCATGTAAAAACACACAGATTCCTAGGCTGTCTGCGGGCCGAACTGAGAAGGCGATTGGGCCTTAGGTTCCCTACCCCTGCATTAGACAGCTTCTTATTTATGTTTACCTGCTATAATGAAATTAAAGATTCAGCACATTAGACTGCCTCCTAGCATTTTATGTTAAGACTTAGCACACTATCATAGCAGCAGATGTATTCCCCACCCCTGCTGCCTCCAGAATGAACATCATGCCCACAGCATGCACTGAAAGTTCTCAAATCCCAGCACCCAAATCCCAGCTCATGGCTTCCTGCCATGTTTCGAACCCATTTGCTTTGTTCCTAATTCAATACATGAACTGGCTTATGCGCTTCAAAAATGTTTTGTTTATGTAGTCACATTTGCCATTATCGCAGGCTTTTAAATGCACATACTTCACATAATGACCATAAACTTAAGATCTGACTTCTTTTAAGATAGATGGAAGGGAAACGAAACATCTTGCCCATCTGACTAAGCCATGGTATTTATTATTATGCTCTATGAAGTATTTTAATAAGAGTGACTACAGAAGCAATGTGGTCTATCGCACAGTACACTGCTTGCTAATTATGCATGACATCAATTTTTGAAAGTATTACACACTGACCTCTGAAAGGCTGAATAAATTTTACAATCAGGCTTGGATATCAGATTGCTGAAATGGTATTTAGCTTTTATTACAGCTCTGGCTCTTTATTCTCGGGCTCTCTGAAAGGAAAACAAATTCTCATGGAAAAAGACTCTTTGTCACTCCAAAACAACAGGACTCGGTTGGCATGTAAATGCTCCACCATCATTTTCCACCTGTCAGTCACTGATATAGAACAGATACAGGCCAAGCCAAAAGATGCTGTCTGACAAGAAGAGTTTCTAAGGCTGCTTTCAAGAGTGATGCATGCATTTTGTCTAACAACCTTTTTAAAGGGGCTTTTTAATATGGCACAGACGATAATGAGAAGCAGCCATTTTCATTCAAAACGATACCCCCATCATTTGAATGCAATTAGAATGACTTGGTTGGCATGCATTTTACTCTGCCATGGTACATTGGCAGTCTGGAAAATAAGCATTATCAGCCTTTTTTCTGTTAGAGTGATGTAGCACCTGAGCCACAGGAATCACGTCAGTGCAACACTTCCACAAATGTGAGAGCATGAACATTTAAAAGTATATAATGCAAGCCAGCATGATGCCACAGTAAACACACAGACACAGTCAGTGTTCAAGCATCATTCCACTGTACCAGGTACAAACTTATTAACACAGAGCCTCTTCCCCTTCAAAATTGCTTCACATAGATATCTTCCAGACATGATCTACAATTTAGCCTCACCTGCTTCCCTCATAGTAATGGGCTCACCATATCTTCTTCAGCTTTGGTAAAGTGGGTGGCATGTGTGCTGTCAGTGAAAGGATTTGCACTTGAACAATTGAACCTCCCCCCTCCCATGTGCCCCACACTTTCCCCAAATCTTTTCTGGAGGGTCGGGGAAACACCTAGAACTGATTAGGGGGACACCAGGGGAGAGAGAAAAGAAACTGCCATTGAACAAGTGTCAATTCTTGCTCTGATGCAAAGCACCTATGGGATATTGCCCTGTGCTTCCTCATCACTCTTGGGCACGGTAATTAAAATAGCTGATTTGTGGTAGTCCTACAACAGCGACCTCATTTTCTTAAAAAGACAAAAGCCATGTAACATGGCATTTCCATTTTGGCTGGTCTTCCAGGAGGTCTATTCTGGAGCAGAGGGCCAGTCTGTATGAAAGAAAAGAGGCAACAACTGCCATAGTTTATTTATTTTGCTTTAGACTGTAAAGGGCTGGTGGTAGTGGGTTCTCAAATCATGGAGTGGGAATGAGACTAAAGCATCCCTGCTACTATTTGCCAGAAGAGGAAGTCTGCTGCACTTGGGCACCACAAATTCAGCTGGTTGAAAAAGGTACTGCACTTGCTGAGCTAGTGACACAAGAGGTCAAATTCTATAGACTCTGGCATCATTGTGATTCATTTATTTTATGCTTTTGGCCCAAAGGCACAGTAATAGGTAAACGGTATATTAAAAACAAAATATACAGTACAGTAAAATAGATGGGTCATTGGCCTGGTCCAGCAGGTTCTTGTCACGTTCTTAAAACGCTTCTAGACACATGTTCCTTAAGAGGACAAGCTCTTTGCCTCCCTCCTCTTCTCAACCTCAAATCCCAACTACAAACTGGAAAATAGGCAGGGCTATTACCAGTTAAGATAAGCTGGAACTCCTACAATTAATCAATTAAATCTGCATTTAAGAAAAAAAAATACAGCAGTAATTTTAATTTTAAAAATACATCTGGTATCACAGCAATAATTATACCACCTGCAGTTTCTATAAAAAGTTCCATTAAAAATTATATTAGAAGTTTAAAAAATCTGCTGTTGCCTGATTAATGGAGGCCGCTTTCATAGACAGCCAAACAAAATGTCGTTAATTCATTAGATCAATCAAGTAAACACTGCAGCCCTAAAGGTAACAATGAACTTATTCATGGGGTTGCTGTGAAAACAAACATGATCAGGACTAAACAATTCATTGTGCATTTAAATGATTGCACTATACAAATTATCAGCATCTTACGTCTATGGCAGAGGGTGAGGGTGAGGGTGAGTGTGTGTGTGTGTGTGTGTGTGTGTGTGTGTGTGTGTGTATGAATGAGACAGAAGCATATGTCTCAGCAATGATGCAGTTGGGTAATTTTAGACTTAAGAACAGATAAAGAGCCTGCTGGATCAGGTCCATCTGGTCCAGCATTCTGTTTTTACAGTGCCCAACCAGATGCCTATGGGAAGCCTGACAGTGGCATTCTCCCTGCTTGTGACTTAATGCTCTTATGGAGGGTGGAGGTATAAAGGTTTTTTTTATTTCACTTACTGCATAATGTAGCCAGTATTGAGTTAGCTCTGCTGCTGGGCTAGGGGAACCTGTTCATTCTGCTGGCTGGAAGCCTGGGTATCTGTCTCAAAGTCCTGCCCATATGACAACAGTGTGTGGAAGCACTCACATTCCAATTATACAAGGTGTGTAGGTGTGTGTGTGTTATGAGAGGGAGAGAAATAGACCACTCCACTTACCTATTGGTGGTCCTCTGAAATATTGTTTTTAGAGAGCTAATGGGATGCATGACTTGACTCTAAAGGTGGAGAAAGAGGTAGGGATGAACTTCTGCAGTTCATTAATTTGGCAGTGTATGCTAAGATATTTATAAAAGCACCACAGAGACCATACCCATAGGCTTACAAATCACATCCCCTCACTCTTTCTCACACACCCTAAAAACCACGATGCCCCTTTCCTTGAGTCTTCCTGCCTGGTTATCAGCTTTTGTAAGCTTTCACAACATAACCATTTCTTGAAACTTCCCTGAATCCCTCTCAGTGTCTCACCCAATTGTATGGCAATGGATACCTCTTCTAATCACTACCCATTCATTTTGGCTCCCGAATTGATCTTTTACCAAGGACTTTGACAGCTAATTATATTTATAAATAGTCCAGCTTGTGCTTTCATAATGAGCTCAAGGCATTTTAATGCAAGGTACTCAGAGCAATTAAACATTTCATACCACCCTGCTTCCTTCTTCCAACAAGAGGACATTACAGCAGCCCAAATCCTTCTGCAATAAGAAGAGCACTTTTAACAACTGAATGTCCCTTGCAGGCTCCTCTGCTCATGATCTCTACTGCCAAGGCAATAAGGCCAGCTTCCTACATGTGAAATTGCTTTCCTTTGTCCCTTGCTGCTGATGTAGTAAAAATAATTGCAGGATTAGGAAGGAAGCAATCTAGTTGTCCAGTGGTTTTTGGTCTTCACTTAATGTCTTTGATGTTTAACCTCCTGCTATAAGAAGGTGTCTTTCAGATAGACAATTAGTCACGTTCTGGCTCTGATAAAGCCAGCGACAGAAATCCCCTATACACCAAGATTTTATTTCGAAGAATGATTTAGCTACGCTAACTGTGTGCTACAAGTTCAGGTGTCAAGCACTTCATATCCCCAGTATCACTGGAGGAAATTAAGCATTTCTAGTTGCTGTAAGCAAAAATAGGAAATTGTCCTCTGAGATACTGTCTTCGGTAAGGAGGCTAAAACACCTTAAATTGTAATTAACTTTACAAAACATTATCTGAAGCATAATAGTTAATCCATGAAAAGTTGGGCTTCATTTTTAACCCAGATCAAGGACTCTACATAGTGAAATGATTTTTAGAATGCTGTAGTACTTAAAAAGTGCTTGAGAGGAATGCAAATTTAGTCTCAATGATTAACATTCAAACTAATGTTTTTATCCTGTAGATGGAAGAAGGCACAGTGGTACACAGAGTGGATTCTGCTACTCTGCAGCAACTATGTTTGTCTTGACAATAAAGATAGCTTCCATTTTGCTACACTGGCTGCCATTTGCTACAACATTCTAGCACTTTTCAGACATATTGTGTGATGCTCAAAATACCTTCAGGAAGCTGCAAAGATGATAGTCATCCTTAGTGTGCATTTTACCTTCCTCCTTTTCTGCCAAATTCTATACATACTATGCAACAGGTTAGCATGAAACAGCTGGCGTAAACAGACACTGCCGAACAACACCCATCAACAGTGGTTGTAGCCGACACAGTAGCAATGTGAACTGAGGCTCCATTGACACAACACCATGCTGCATGTGAAACACTAATACAACACTTCTTCTCATCCATCATGGCACCTTCAAAAACCATAAGCCAGATCTTAGCACTATTCCGTTGTTTTTACACACATTTTGAGGCTGCACAAAGTAGCCGTGACTCTGATGTCAGGTTTTCCACCCAGCTCCTTCTCCTCCTGTCCTGTGTACAATGCAAGTATCTGCAAGGATGCGACTTTTGCACACACACAGCTTTGTGTGTGAAAGCTTCCATGCAATCTGGAACCCCCTATTGGTTAGGGTTCCAGATCAGATGCGGGCCTTTACATATACAGCCGAACATGCAAATGCCACCTCCCTGCAGTCATTTCAGCTGCGGTTGCAGGCACCAGTCAGCATGCACAACCAAAGGGGTTTCGCTACTTTGCACTGCCCTGCTTTCCACTCATGTATTGGTCTGACAAGGGACGCAGGTGGCGCTGTGGGTTAAATCACAGAGCCTAGGGCTTGCCGATCAGAAGGTTGGCGGTTCGAATCCCCACGATGGGGCGAGCTCCTGTTGCTCGGTCCCTGCTCCTGCCAACCTAGCAGTTCCAAAGCACGTCAAAGTGCAAGTAGATAAATAGGTACCGCTCCGGTGGAAAGTTAAACGGCGTTCCCGTGTGCTGCTCTGGTTCGCCAGAAGCGGCTTAGTCCTGCTGGCCGCATGACCTGGAAGCCGTACGCCGGCTCCCTCGGCCAATAAAGCGAGATGAGCGCCACAACCCCAGAGTCGGTCATGACTGGACCTAATGGTCAGGGGTCCCTTTACCTTTACCTATTGGTCTGACACTATGAGTAAAAGCTTATGAATAAGCTTATGTGTATGCTTCTCTTCTGATAGCAAGCCTGTAATGAAGACTACATTTTTTATTAGAAGCAAGGGGAAACCTTATACCCTTGCCAGCTTTCATGGTATTACTGTAAGTACCTTGCAGCCAAAAAGATTGAGCATGCTGATATAAAACTTTAGAAATGATAAATTAAGTAGGGGGGGAGAGATGATCTCCACATTATTGGAGCTTGGAACTATTATTTGTCAGAAATAGTATTTGGCTCAGAATGCAAAATTGCTATTTTTATGGTGAATGACTGATGCAATAATTGAAATGTTAAAACCTGTTTTTATACCTGTATATTCTACTGTTGCGGGATGGAGGGTGCATAAGAAATATTATAAAATAAGCAAATAACGTTTAGGAGCTGGCATCCCTGTGTCATATTCAGTAGCAAGGAATTCACTGTGGACATCCCTGCCTCCAGGCTTCCTATTAAAAAAAAGGCCTAATTCAGGTTTGTTTTGTAGAACTTAACCCTGTTAAATAGGTCTGTTTAAAAACCACCCCTTTGCATAACTTGAATGGTTTAATTTTTACAGGCAAAACAACCCCAAATTTTAGGAGAACAGAGACAGTTCCATGATAGCACACAGCTGAAATATGGCTAAGTGTATACCATGATGTTAATGAATCTACATCTAACTTTATTTAGGGGGAGGGAAGTATATAGTTTCTATATGAGCAAACAATAACATATTAATTCTTTTGTAAAGAGTTGTACACATGATCAGCCATACATATGGAAAACAGTTAACATATCCATTGAAACGTAAAAAAGGTGAAACACCAGTTTAGGAAAAAAAGCAAGGGAACATAGCACATGATTCTTTCTCCAAAACAAGAGGAAATTTGAGCAGCTGGTGACTCTAAATATCAATATGCAATGCATTTCTGTATTGTGATACAAGCAGGTTATATTGCACTAGAATAAATGAATATATACGTATTTCTCCCCCTCCTCCTGAATGCCATGCCCTTTTGTGTGTAAACCTCTCTTTCAGAATCCTGGGAAAAAGAAATCAGCAATTATCCTCTCAAAGGTCACTTGGCAACTCAAACACCAAACCTCAGCCCGGTATTGGCTGCTTCAAACTCTGCGCAAGTCAGGCCACAACCATTTTCTCCCCTTCCTGTGACTCGTGTTGGTTTTATTTAATCAGCTTATGAGACCTCCCCGAGTTTTCCTGTGATGCACTATGCTAAACATCAAAAAGGTTTCTCCACCGCTGTTTTGTTTATAAAGGGAAAATAAAAGAATAGCCGTTTAATCATGCTGTGCAACAGCTCCAGTCTGAGCATTTTAAGACCCATAATCCCTTTTCCCCTCAACCCTCCCAGAAGAAAGTGTTAAATTATAAACACATGAGCCCCATTCTGCCCCCATTGAAAAACAGCAGGAAACTCCCGGTTCTTTTCAACAGGAACCTTAACAGAATTACTGTAATCATGGAACATACAACAAGCCTTGGATTTTTATGATTCAGAAATAACACTTCAGAAGAATGGGAGAGTTTGCTTATGGGACTAGAAGGAGCAGTTCCTTAAAACCACCTCGACTACAGGCATGATTTGGATCACATGACCAACTACACTTACGCATCTTTGTGAATCAAGAAATGCAAAACTGCAAAGTTATTTTTTGAAACAGAGAGCTACATTAACTAAGTATGCAAGTAGACCACAGCCGTAACATTTTCAGGAAGGGAGTTTGAACAACTGAGGCAAAACATAATGATGAGAGATGAACTCTTAAGGCCAAATCAACAAATTAAAAATAAACAAATTGCCAGGTGATCTTGAACAACTCAAATGTGAAGTGCTGATCTTCATAACAAAAATGTGTAACTTGTCCCTAAAATCAGCTTCCATACCTGATGGCTGGAAAGCTGCCAATGTAACAACAATTTTTTGAGAAGAAATCCAAGTGGGGTTGCAGGAAATTACAAGTGAGTTAGTTTAAAGTTATTTTCCCCCCAGTTGAAGTTGGTCAAAAGCAACATTAAAGATAAATAATCAAGCATATATTCTTCTATATTATGGAATAAGTCTCTACTTAATCAACATCAAAGTAAGTCCTGTCACACAAATTTTTTTGAGCATTAATAGGCATGTGGGTGGGGTGATCTTGTAGATAGTGGATACTTGGGTGCTTCAAAAAGCTTTTGACAAATCTCCTCACCAAACTATGCTGGAATGGGATAAGCTAGGGATCTTTGAAAAACCGCAGCATTCAAGAAAAAGAATATAGGCTGCAGTCCTACATCTATTTACCTAAGGAGTAAGCCTACTGAACTCCATGGGATTTTACTTCCAGCTGTAGGATTGTGCTGCTCATTTTGCTACCAGTCAGGGAAGTCCAGTACTCGATGGAGATATGATATACAAATTTTAAACATTTTATTGGAAACACCAAACCACTTAATTTTACTGAATTAAGACCATCCCACTAATTTTACAGAAAATTCTGAATTTTAATGAAAAGAGTTCACTCTTCTGCACAGACACAAAATCACCTCTCTTTACATTTTATGATCAATAAGGAGCAGACTACTTAGGCAGTTAAAATAAGTTCAATATTCCAGACTGTCTAGTAAAAGGTACATGAATTCCAGGGGGGGTGTCCCAGCTCAATGAAGCTATAGATTGCACTCTAGTAGAGGTTTCGTAATTCCCTCAGCTGCAAACTTAAGAGGCACACAGCCTCTCTTCTCAGGCAGACACTGCAGCATGCCAGCTTCACTGAATGCATGCTAAAGAGGACCCTCACCCACTCAGACACAGAAGCAGCCTGTCCTTACTTGCACCTTCTAATACCTGAAAACATGTAACCTTTGCTGCTGTTGAATAGTGCTGTCTAGCCCAGAGGCACGTTAAATGAGCTTCCTTCAGATGCATTTTGACACTGCCATTAATCTATAGCTTGTGAATTTAGCAGAACCACATAACCTTTTTGTTGTAACTCCAGACAGTTCATAGAAGACACATTTTAATATTATTTAATATTATTTTAAGAGAAAGAGAAGAAACTGCAAATTGTTTAAGGCTTTTATATAATTCAGTAATTACACCTTGACCTATCATGTAAACCTGTGTTCTTTTTTGATGATGATGCATAAGTGATACTCTACCTTTGGAAGGGGACTGCACTTTGAGCGGGGGGAGGCGGAGGGGAGGGGAGGGGGACGACTGTCAAAGAAAAGGTTCTGTCTTGGGTTTCCACCAATCAAACCCTTTAGTGGTGGTACTGTATTTATTTAATGGTGTTTATATCTTCTGGGCAGATTCATAAGGAAGCAGGGGGCCTTTTCAGGTACCATTTATAGGTAAGCATCAGCCTCCAGAACTGAGTCTGGAAATAAATAGGAAGGCAGTGCAACTGATGTTAGACTGGATAAATGAGGTCTAAAAGCCATATGCTGGACAGCAACCTGTCTGCCATATTTGAACTGCTGCAGTTTCCAAATGATTTAAAGATTAAAGCAATGCACTATTTGTGTAGCTATCTAATCTAATTTGCCATTGGGGAGCATGTGCTTAGCATCATACTCTCCAACATGTCGCAGAGGAAAACTGGAGTTCTTGTGTTTTGGGGCCATGCTCCCACGTGAGTCACACGAGAACCTGGAGCCCTGGGTGTATTGCAGGGCTGTGCTCTCGCAGGAGCCAGGTCGAGTTGTATGAGAGCATGCCCCCCCCCACAAAAACAGGCATCTTTGGGGGCAGCACTTTTGTGGGAGCCAAAACAGGACATCCAGTTAAGCCGGGATGGCTTCTGTAATTCTGTGATGTCCCGGAACAGTTGAGGGCTATGGTATTACCAACTCTGCTTCTAGCCATCAAATACCAACAAATAAATTCTGCTCTCTTGTATATCAAAAAAATGGTGTTTCCCTGCAACTTCATGGTGGCAAATAAAATGTGGAAACAGCACCTACTGGGCTGCACAGGATACATACAATCAGAGGTGGACCCTCTGGCTGTTCCTTCTTTGAGCAGAGAGACTCTTTTCAGTGGCCCTACACATCTCTTGCCCTCCTTTCCCCAATGCATTATGGATGCCTTCCCCTCCACTAAACACACAATTGGTGCCCAAAATTCAAAAACTGAAGTGTTGCAGATGGGATCCAGCAGGAAAATTTAAGGACACTTCCAGTCATTTTGTTCCATTATTCTTACACATCAGGACAGTGAACTTGTTGCAGAATTTGAGTGTGAAAATAAAATAAAATAAAATAAAATAATAATGATAATGATAATAATTTAATATTTCTACCCTGCCCATCCCACTCTGGGTGGCTTTCAACAGAACATTAAAAACAGAATAAAACTTCAAACATTAAAAACTTCTGATGTCTTCTAAAATGCTCGGGATGCTTCAAACTTGCAATTATAATAAAAATGCAGGCAAATTAATCTATTTAGAAAGGCACTTTTAATCACCAATAGGAGTGAGACACAAAGTACTAAGTCTTTATCTGCTTGATTATGCAGCAGCCTGAAATGGAGCCCCATTCCATCAAATGTACTCTATGCAGAAACTTTAGCATGTGAACATTTAATCCTCTACATCCACTTTGCAATAATCAACATTATTTGCATTCTGGACTTTTAAGTTCCAAGCATCACCAAGTTGCCAGTGTAGGGCTGCATTGTTAGGTTTGATACCGATGTGGTTGATTAGTTTCATTCTGGGTTTGAGCCAGGAAAGGGATTTCATTCTCAGGATTTTTTCCATGTCCCAAATACAAGGCTGTAATCCTAATGATACTATAGGGTTCGCTTCATATTAGACAGCTTGAAATACAACAGTCCACACTGAGATCACGTTACTGGCAGGAGAAGAATGCAGCTGACTGAAAATACATTCTTCTTGATCACAGATTCAAGTATTCAGGGAGGAAAAACACCCTGACCACCTTGCAAAATAAGTTTTAAAAGGAGCATTCTGGGAAAAAACATTGTTTGAAACATCTGGGTATCTAACTGTTAGGTAACCACAGCAATTCACCATTAAAGCACAATAAGACAACTGATACAGGCCGAACCACAGAAAGAGATTCTGGTAATATGGAACCAGCAACCTAAATACTAGAAGAGGTTTTCGGAATGCTTCCAAGAATCTAATACTTAGATTTACTTGCTGAGAGGCAATGCGGGTATCATTTACAGATACTTCTTCATTATGGCTAGGGGGAGTTTCACCAAATCAGTGTACTTTCAGGTCATACAAGAGCAAAGATCCATCTACTCCAGTATTCTGTTCTCACAGTGGCCAAGCAGATGCCTATGGGAAGCCTACGAGCAAGAGGTGAGAACAGCAGCACTCTTTCCATTTGCGATTCTCAACACCTGGTGTTCAAATACATACAGGCAATCCTCGTTTTGTGTGGGGGATACGTTCCAGACCCGGACGCACATCAGCAAGAGCCCATGTAAATGCTCTGTCCCCATCCCGCCCTTTTAGTGAAGTTTTAGCGTCACTTCCGGGTTCAGCGCTATGCACGCATGCGCAATCCTGCATCAAAATTGACTGTTGCCTGTATTGCCTCTGATAGCGGATATAGAACATAGCCTTCAAGGCTATGCCATCAAGGCTAGTAAGCCCTTCCTATTCTCCTTGAACTGGTCTAAATATCTAAATTCAGTTTGGTTTCACTTTTAATACTTAATTTACACTTTGCAGAACAATACTGAAACTAACATTTGTCAGAATTTTTCAATGCAGTTTCCCATCCATATAATGTGTATATGTAATGTGCATAAAATAACATTGTAACGTTATAGGGGGAAAGCATTAAGATGCATTCTATTTGAAAACAAAATATTTCAAAAATGTGCATAATTAGTAGAAATCCACATTGAAATAACGATGAATTTTCATGAGCCCTTTAAAAAAAACTTTGCAAACTGATGAGGAAATGTGGAGAAGTAGATAGGAAAAACGAGAGAAATCAAAATCGACCTGTTTGCTCATCCTACTTCAAAGAAAGAGTGAAGTGCTTTGCCAGCTTGCCCACTAAACCTCTAAACAGTTAAAATATATTTCATTAAACAGCTGTACATGGAATATCTGCTGTCTTGGTGATTTAAGATATGCTCCTTTCAGATAGGGCTTTTGCGGGATGCAGCAGACGCACTGTGCCTGCACTAGCACCTTGAGTGAACAAGAGCACTTTATTCTAATTACCAGAAGATTGTCAGAAAGCATATACCAGCAATATCTGGAGAGCCAAAGGTTCTCCAGATATTGCTGAACTACAGCTCCAATCAGCCCCAGCAAGCATGGCCAAGGATGATGGGAGTCCAGCAACATATGGAGGGTCAAAAGTTCCCCACACCTGACTTTTACCCAGGGGCGAATGAAGGCGTCTTGACACCCGGGGAGGGGCATCGCTACGTACGACACATGCGCTGTACATAGCAGTTTGCCGGTGGCGCTGCTCCAGTGCTGTACAGACGGTGCCAGGATCCCTCCATCACTACTACAACCATGAACAGAGGATCCTCCACATGCGGCTGCGGCGGCGCAATGGCTGATTGCGCAGTGAGCCCCTGTGGGTGCCTTCTTGTCACCCCCTCCAGACATGGCACCCAGGGCACACCGCCCCCCCCCCCCATCCAGCATCGGCTGCGACGCCACTGCATTTACCTTTGGTTTTCTAGAAATAAGTACCTGAGGCATTAGTTAAAGAGAAACTAGACAGAAGGATTAAAAAAGAGGTTCAACCACCAAGTCACCATGCTATAAGATGACCTGCTGATTCAAAGAAGCATGTGATGGCATGTTCATTTTTATTAAGTTTCTCAATTATGTGATTTATATATTTGGATTCATGTTTCTTTCAAGGATTTAGGTATCTGAGTATTAAATATATAAACACATCACACCAAACACTTTTCATTAAACCACACATTTTAATCTCTTTAATAGAGTCATCCTTTCAACAACTTCTTTAAGTATTGTATTTGGGACTGCACTTCATCCTGTCTGTGTGGGTCCCTGCAGGTCTAACCCTGCAAAAAAGATGGTTTGGCCACAGCCCAACACAGGAGTTTAGAGTGTGCCAAGTTTGTGAAAATCATTTAGCTAGTTTAGATGTTTATATTCCCATTTACTGATTCACCACAGTACACTGATCACTGATTCCTTAGTTGAATAAGAAGCACTTAATGTTTGACAGCATGGAAATAAACAATAGTAAATCTTCTCATGTCTAATTTTTGGTCTAATTAATTAACCTGTGTAATGTTTGATTTTGGTGCCCTTTGAAGATTTGCTGCAGCCAACATGTCTGCAAATTTTCACAGCATTGAAATAAAGTCAGTTATGTGATAGGATCAGCAAAAGGTAGGCAGGAAGAGTTTCTACTGTACGGCAATTTATACACCATATATCAACCTTCACCAGCCTAGCTTCTACCAGATACTTTAGACTACATCTCTCATAAACCCCATCCAGCATCGGCAATAGCCAGTGACCACGGACACTGTAGTCCAAAAATCTGGAAGGCAGCCATTTGAGATGGTGCTACATACTTCCACCACAGCTCTCATTGCAGTGATGAGCAAAAATGGCTTATATACATACATGCACCAGAACGTGGGACAATTTTATGTGTATCTCACTGAAAGGAATTTACTATGGGCATACAACATCTACTTCGGGATATTTATCCCAATACATATCCAATTTACTCCTGAAGTTCCTAATCCAGCAATCATATGTATACAGAAGCCTGCTTGGGTCTATGCACCTCCTTTGCAGAATCAGGGTGCTTTAAATATTTACAGTATACAACCAACATTATAAAAACCAACCCTTTCCCTATTGACAATTTCATGTCATCACTCAATCCAGATTAACAGTGCAATCCTATACATGTCTGAGATTGTCTCACTGAGTTCAATGGGCTTCTTCCCAGATGAGATAACTCAGTTACTGAAGTTATTATTCTGATATAGAAAGTAAGAAATTTCGGCTTTATAATTTTTATGCTTGTTCCAAACCAGTGGTTCTCCTTCCAGAAGCATATTAAAATGCCCACTGTAAAATAGGCATGTGGCACACGGTGGAAGGTGCCTGGGTTCCCTCACCCTGCTGTTGCAAGAATTTGCTCATAGTGATTATATCTTTTAAAAAATTGTATCCAATCAAACTCTGCTGGGAGTTCATATTTTTCCGCCACTGTACTACTGCCAAGCACACTGCAGTTAATAAATTTTGGATCAACTTTGTGTAAGAACAAATAACTATTTGCATCATTTTATTAACACAGCATTAACCATTTCCCCCCTAAACACTAGAGCAGCTCCAAAAGGTGGAAATTTATACCTGAATCCTTTCCAACACAGACCATTTCATATGTATGAGCAAATTTTATAGGAGGCAAAGGCGAACAAATTAAATTTTCTTTAGAAAAAGATCTGTTTAACATTAAGACATAGAACAAGCTATTAGGAGTTCTGTAAATAATGGCCAGTAATTTGGCCTAGATCAAGTAGCACTTCCCATCTTTTTAACGTAAAATGTCTTCACATCTTGTTTCCTTCAATAACAATTGATAAAGATAAGGCTCTTGTCCCTTGCCAAGATGTTCTACATATCCTAATAACTTTTTTTTTAAGTGACCCAATCACTTGCAAATATTTCCCCTCATAATTTCCTTTTGTTCCATATGTTCCAGTGATGAAAAGCTAAACATCTTGAAGCCCTTTGCTGTAGAATGTCCAGCGCAAATTAAGACAACATTCATCTGAAAACCCTATAAGCATCACTTTTATTGAGGAAAAAAGTGGTCCTTGATATAAAAATTATTTTAGGAAACAATAGGTGCACTAGAAACCAGGCTAATGGAGATGTTCCAGAACTTTCTACCAAGTGCCTCAAATCTCATGATGGAGTTCATAATCAGATGTCTATGAAAGCATAGCTCTCTTTGCTGTTTTAGCCATACATGTCTACTCATAATGTGACTTATTCTCACATAAGCATGTATAGGATTGTAGTCATAGTAATCCACAAGACAGCTTTGAGTGGCATGGGGAGTATTTCCTACCATTCAGATTTCAGCCCACACTGGTGTCATGACACAAATGGCGTTGAAACTTTAGTGGCATTGCTATTTCCCCTGCCACCAATGTCATACTAAAAGCCTGAGCATGGAAAAACCAACACTACAGCTTTTCCTCATACCAGATCTGCTCCAGCCTCAGCAATCCCCCCAGGATGGGCTCCTCACATAGGGTATAAGGTCATAAGAAAGAACAAAGTGAGGCTGTAGCATCAGTGACAATGGAAATTAAGAATTCTGGCTAAGCTGCCTGAGAGTTATTTTAAACAGGATCTGGGTTTTGCAAGTATCTATTAACATAAACCAGAATTTACAAAGATACCAAAAAATACATTGAACCTAAGAGTGGGGATGGTGGATCTCATCAATAAGAAGCAATTTTCAAGGGGATTCTGGTGTTCCCAAGATAGAGAAGAAGCCATGTTTACACCCACCTTTAAGCAGCAAATAAAAATTTAATTTTGATTAAATGCAGCATAAACAAATATGGGATGCAACAGTCCCCATCCTTGCCCTAATCTCCTCTTCCTCCTCATTATTATTTTTTCAGATTTATAAACTGGTTCACAACATAAAGCCATCGAAGCAGTGTACACAATAAAAACAGAAGAAAACACACAAATGCAAGCTCTAAACAACAAAATCAGTTCAACGAACTCTAAAAACGAGTAAACCATCCATACAAACAAAAGCTGTTCATCAGATATGAAGTTGATGTTCCATAAACAGCTGGGTTATGCTTCAGGAAAAATCTTAAACAAAAATTCTCTGTAGGGTAAATTTCATGAATTTGCCCACTTATTCTGCTACTTCATATATCAGTATGATGACTTCATGCATGTATATTCTCATCTTCCGCCAGAACATTTCAGAAGTTCAAGACCTTGGAGATTTTAGCAAAACGAATAAAAAAGCCAATGAAGTATAACGGAAACGTTACTTAAAGCAAGTCTGAGACTAGTAAAAAGAAAGCTCAGCCACTCCAATAAGTGGTGAGTCGGCAGTCCCAGGAGATATATAGAACGAAGCCAGAGATAGCTGGAAGTCAGATGTCTTGGAAGATTTATTTATTTATTTTTTGGCTATAATGGATTGCCAAAAGCGTGCATTTCATTATCAGCATCTCTACTGAAGAACAAGACCACAGATTTCCTGAAGCTACACATCTGGGGTAGACACACACCAACATTTATATGAGGAGTGAATAAACTTTTTCAGACAGAAGGAAGTGTTCCCTCGGGGGCAACCTTTTAGAGGCCGCATGCTGGTGCTGGACAGGGCCAGAGGCAAAAGTAGTCAGAGTAATGGATGTGAACCCTTCCATTATACACATATTCCAGGCACAGAGAAGCCAGGATTTTCTCCAGCCTTGCCAAGCCCCATCTTTTCATCCTCTATCCAGACAAACAAGAAGAATGAGCACAGCTCAAGGACACTTCCCAGCGAAGCAAAAGCACTTGGAGAGAGTGAAGAGCAGGGCTAGGAAGGGTTCTTTCCTTGGGAGAAAGTGTGGCCTGGAGAGTCAAGGGCCAAATGGAGAGACTTGGAGAAGACATAGTTGGCCTCAAGTCAGAGGTCCCACATCCTTGCTATATACTGATACTGATCTTAAGTACAGTGGTACCTCGGGTTACATACGCTTCAGGTTACATATGCTTCAGGTTGCAGACTCCGCTAACCCAGAAATAGTGCTTCAGGTTAAGAATTTTGCTTCAGGATGAGAACAGAAATCGTGCTCTAGCGGCGCGGCAGCAGCAGGAGGCGCCATTAGCTAAAGTGGTGCTTCAGGTTAAGAACAGTTTCAGGTTAAGAAAGGACCTCCGGAATGAATTAAGTACTTAACCCGAGGTACCACTGTATACATTTGGCAGCCAAAGTGCAGCTTGAAACAGTGAGTGCCCTACATGAAAAAAATGCACAAAACAGGGTTTGCAGTTCTGCTCCCTGGAGCATGGACTCTGGCCCCACTACTACCTAGGCCTTATAGGCTTAGCGGCTGTCCAATTAGTAGGGTTTTGTGCTTCAGAAGTTGACAGCTCTAGATCTCTGTGTTCACTCTCGATTCAGGCATTCTGACCTCCCCAAGTTCTACTGAAGGCTCTCTTGCAAGGTACAGTAAGGTCACTGATTTACATGACGGAGACCTACTGTCTTATAGAGCAGTGTTTTTCAACCACTGTTCCGCGGAACACTAGTGTGCCGCGAGATGTTGCCTGGTGTGCCGTGGGAAAAATTAAATTCAAAAGATTTAAAAATAAAGTATTTTATAATTTTTCATATTTCTGTTTACTTACTATTTCATAATAAAGTAATTATAAAATACTTTCTTTGTGTTTATTTGATTCCTATTCAAGAGAATTACTTTATATATAGTCAATATAGGCACAGTTAAATTTTTTAACATTTTCTAATGGTGGTGTGCCTTGTGATTTTTTTCATGAAACAAGTGTGCCTTTGCCCAAAAAAGGTTCAAAAACACTGTTATAGAGTATGGTACCACCTAGGAGGAAGTCCGTTAGCAGCAGAGTCGAGAAGATAAAACTTGTCTGTGAGGACGCAACAGATCCCATGTGAATCACCTCATAAATCATTATAAAAACTAGCGTAGCTGAAATATACCTGCAGAATATAACTTCACACCTCTCCCTCCACAAAAAGGTTGCAACCGTCAAGGCACTTATCTTTGAACTGTTGATCCAAAGAGAAACCATTTCCTGCATAATTTCCATTGTGCAATGTTGCATTTTTGGAGATGTGTGTGCTTTATGTGTGCGTACATTGGGGTGGGGGATACAGCTAGCATTTAAAGAGCCATTTGCTCAATACTGTATACCCTTCATTAACTTTATGAAAACAACATACAAAACTGAGACACCCAGGAAAGAAGAGGTGTCACCTTCTCAGTATGAACTGATGGAGGGTAATGAGCTCAAAATTGCATCTTCCTCTGCACAACTGTATCAATATTTCTCTCAGTCACCGCCTTGTATTTCTGGCAAATTAGCTGTTTTCTCCACCAAGCAGGCAAGTTATAGTCTCAGGGTTAGAAAAGGATGCTAACTAATGATGGTTTAAGTTTATGGCTAAAAATACTTGAAAGCTGCATTATCAAATCTTCCCAGAAGCACGCATATACACAATGCAACTTGCAAACTGGCGACTTCATAGTCACCACCTGCACTCTAAACATAGAATCTCGACTCGCAGCCAGATTTAAAAAATAGTATTTTCAAAAAGCAGGATAAGGAACAATTCAACAAGAAAACCGCTGTCCAAAAAGCATATGAGCAGCAGGTGGAGTGGAGTGGCTAATAATGAAGTACAAATGGTGAAGCTCCTGGTTTTGCCATGAACTCACTACATGTTCTTAGGCTTTCTGTCTCAGGAGACAATGAAGACGTGCACCTTTGGGGATGAGGTTGGGATGTTGCAGCACCTGCTGTGGCTGTGGAGACCGATATGGGAGAGACGTGTTTTGTTACAGCTGGGGCAGATGAAGGCATCCAGTTGTGCTGCTGTAGATGCACTTTCTCCCAGAAATCATTTCTCCTCTGGTCACTGCTATGGGTACACAACTTGACCGCCTGCCTCCAGGCACTGCGGTCGTCTGCAAGGGATTCCCACATGGTGGGGTTGATGTTGTCAGCCTTCGTGTCATGTTTGCAGACATATTTGTAACACGCAACTGGTCTGTGGTGCCAGAAGCCAGCTCCCCATAGAGAAGGTCCTTGGGGATCCTGCCATCTTCCATTCTATGGACATGACCAAGCCAGCGTTAATGTCACTAAGGCAGGAGTGCGAACATGCTGGGAATGTTGGGCTTGGGAGAGCACATCTTTGTTTGGAATTCTGTCCTGTGCCCCAAATCCTCCTGTACCCCAAATTATCGCGATGAAGTGCATGTGAAAGGCGTTGAGGCATCGTTCCTGGCAGTTGTAAGTTGCCCACAACTCTTTTTACTAGTCTCAGACGTTTGTGTTATACTTCATAGGGTTTTTTAATACATTTTGCTAAAATCTCCAAGGTTTAGAACCTTTGAAATGTCTTGAAGACTGCCACATTGGCTAGCGCTGTGTTAAAGTATGTATGCAAGAGCACTGAAACACACAGTGCTTCGGGAATGCTAAACAACTTGTTTTGAATTGCATTTTTTAATAAAAAAAGTAGATGTTCTTTTATTTTTCCAATGAGGATTTAAACTTTCTTCCGAAATTGGAAACATGCTTCCTTCAGTTTGTATTCATTTATATTAATTAAGACTGCAGCTTTTATGTTCGCGCAATAATAGTGGAACATTTGCAATGTATTTCTAAACAGTTAGATACAAATTAATGCAATGGTGGTGGTAGCCTTAAGCAAATTTCTTAATAAACAGTTGCTATTTAGTGTTGAATAAGTGGCTTAAGAGGGTAATTAGAGACATGTTTAGGAGTCTTAATTTAATGAACTGCACCACAAATACGTCTCCAAGCATAAGCATAGGCTTTTTTCCAAGCATTGTTTAAACTCTTACAGATACTGAAGCTATCATAAAAAGGAATACAATACAGAAGTATTCCAAGTTGGGACAAATGCATTTTACTTACACTATGATAACATTCCATTAGCATCCCACAATTATTGGTTGCCACTGTTTTACTGCAGAATGTTTTACCTAACAGGAAGAAATGGATTACTTAAAACACACACACACACCACACACCCTGAGTGGCATCTTAGGCCACCCAAGACTGAGGATGTTTAAAGACATTGTGTTCTTTCCCTTATTCTTCAAAGACGGACAAAGCAGTTTGCAGACTAGTAGCAGTATTTTCCCCCGCCCCCCGAAGACCACTCAGCTATGTTGTTTTAATTATTCTTGAGAATTACAAATTCCTAAGAAATGTAGAACCTATTACCTTTTCTTAGTTTCACATGCAACAATACTGTAAGGATACTTGAGGAATTCAGTCTTTGGAAACACCAAAGGATGGCAAACCTGTGGCCCTCGAGATGTTAATGAACTACAACTCTCATAATCTCTGTCAACCAACAATTCTGACTGGGGCATATGGGAGTTAGGAGTCCACTGACACCTGAAAGGCCGCTCAGGTTCCCCTGTTACCATATGCCTTCCACAGGTAAGTTCTCAGGTAAGTAGCTTCAAAGACAGAGGTCCTATGGCTGGGTCAGGATGGTATGGGGATGAGGGACCAACTCCCTTCTCTTGCGGGGGCCCAATTAGTGCCATTGCCTTCCGTTAAGAGTTTGGGTGTAATCCTTGATGCCTCCCTTTCCATGGAGGCGCAAGTTACAGCAACATCCAAAGCGACATTTTTCCATCTTCGCAGCATCAAGCAGTTCGTTCCTTACCTTTCCCGCCCCAACCTGGGCACAGTGATCCATGCAACGGTCACCTCCAGGCTTGACTACTGTAATTCGCTCTACGTGGGGCTGCCCTTGAAGCTGTCCCAGAAACTCCAGCGGGTGCAGAAAGCTGCAGCGAGGCTCCTTGCAGGGTCTCTGCCATGGGAGCATATTCACCCAGTGCTTTTCCAGCTGCACTGGCTCCCGGTGGAGTACAGGGTCAGATTTAAGGTGCTGGTTTTGACCTTTAAAGCCCTTCACGGCCTAGGACCCTCGTACCTACGGGACAGCCTCTCCCGGTATGCCCCACGGAGGACCTTAAGGTCCATAAATAGCAACACCCTAGAGGTCCCGGGCCCTAAGGAAGTCAGATTAGCCTCAACCAGAGCCAGGGCCTTTTCAACACTGGCTCCGGCCTGGTGGAACGCTCTGCCTCATGAGACCAGGGTCCTGCAGGATCTGATTTCTTTCCGCAGGGCCTGTAAGACATAGTTGTTCCACCTGGCCTTTGGCTTGGAGGCAATTTGATTCCTTCCCCATCTTTCTTTTTTCTTTTTCCTTTCTCCTCCTGTGATGAGGCTGCATTTTAATATTTTAATGTTTCAATATTTTAATTGTTCTATTTTAATCTTGTTTTTAAGTTGTATTCATTCAACTCGTTTTTATTATTGCTTGTTAGCCGCCCTGATCCCGGCCTTGGCTGGGAATGGCGGGGTATAAATAAAAATTATTATTATTATTAGCTAAGCAAACTTTTAGTTGCAAAATCTGTGAGGTTACCCATAAGGAACATAGGGTTGTACCCAGTGCTAACCATACACAGAACAAACATAGCTAACTTTGGTCCATTAATTTAAGTGGGTCTACTCTGAGTAAAAGTTAGTGGGATGCAACCGGTAACCTGAATTGCAAGTTAGTGAGCAAAAGTTAGTGGCATGCAACTGATAACCTGACAGGTATTGTGTGGATAATAGGAATCTAATTATTTGAGAGAAAGTTCATTAAAAAACCCAAAAAACTTATAGTGCAACACTAGACTTGTCTACTCAGAAACAAGTCCTATTGAATTCAGTTTATGTCCAGATAAGTGGGATTAGGATTTCAGCCTTAGTTTACTTTTAAAATATCAAGTAATATTTATATAACAAGATATGCTATGACAGCACAGAACATATGCAAAAAACTCAGTACTGAGAGTTGCAATAAGCAAAACCACATTTTCAAAGCTATCTAAGGATTCTTAAGGAGCTATCCATTCTTATCAAAATGATTTCTCTGACTATGTCCCAGAGGAGAAGGGAACAAGCTAAGATGATAAGGGGTCAATGTGTTAAAGGCCTCCTTATTTTTTTCTGAATTAGTTCTAAATATTTATACTCATACAAGTCAATTATATTTTTTTAAACAATAGCTTGGATCATCACACTTAAATAATGAGCTATTCCAGCTCTAGTTTCATCATCTACATGTCAGGATTTCATAAACAGTGGGTTTCCACTAAGGCTCAATACAAAACAATTGACTTTAGGTCAGGTTTGAATTCCCTACCTGTGACCCTTGATAGTATAACTGCTTTGAAGCTGCCAAAATGTTTTCACTACATGTTCATCTTCTTATGTTAGCCAACAAAGTTAACAATACTAGCTTACCCAAAGTTCCTCTCCCTTAAAAAGACTCTTTTGGAGACAGACAGCAATAAAGCAACTAAAATGCAGATGAGCCAGTAAGTAAAATAATAATTAGAAAATACTTAGCTAAGAGGAAACAACTAGCAGAAAAGGTGGGGGGGAGAGAAAGCTTAATATCAGAGTGAATATAACAATCCAATTATAAAGCAAATATTACCAGGCAGGCTATATAAGCAACATGAATTTGCAAAGATTATTTTAAACTAAGTGAAATTACGTTTGAATCACTAGAGCAGAGACATCGGAGATCAGAGCTAATCTATTTTTCTCTAATATCCATTACTCCCTCCCTCCTGTCCTATACAAAAGGACTTGATCCCCATCTCTAATGTGAAGATCAGAATCTGAAGATCAGAATCCACGAGATTTTGCATTTTGTCGAGTACTGCATCATGGTTCTTGGAAGTTTGTGTGTGTGTGTGTTATTTAAAAGTGTATTTTGAGAGAAAAGGGGTTTCCCATCCTTCAAAATGTTATTGTCTCTTGTTAAGCGACAAGTAAGACTCCTGTCCCCAGTTCTTATGCACATACATTCTGTGGTATAAACTGTTATCTTTGTATATTTTTAGACTTACCAAGGCTGCAATCCTAAGTCTGCTTATCTGAAAGTCCCATGGAATTCAACAGACATCCTTCTGAGTAGGCATGGTTAGGGTTGCACGTTAGAAGTATACATCACATACATCACACTCGCACACACCCCTCTCTAGTTGTGTAGAAGTAAAAACCTGAATGTAGAATCTGTGTCCTTGTGTACGTCCCATTTTCAGGGAAGACTTCATCACCCACACTGTAGGTTGTTGCCTGCTCCCCAGGTCAAGATGCACTGCAAAAATGATGGCATCGTGGAAACTAAGGAGAATGCCAATTCTCAACTTGTTGCTTTCCCTCCATTTAGCTTGCATTGGAATCCAAATTGTCTCTGGTTAGTCCCTTGAAAAAACTGATTTGCTTACCTTGTCTGCAGTTTGAAAGAAAGGAACTGTAAAACACGAGTCCAGATGTGCATGCCCAGCTGTTGGGAGAAGCAAAGTTAACCGTGAGTAAATATGTGCTCTTTTAAAAAAATGTTTTTTAACTTCACTTTTTAAAGCATTATAGGACAGCTTTATTTACTTGAACATTAAATTATTTAAACGTAAAAGGGTATGGAAACATTTGCAATACAAGACAGAGAGAATGCTGGGATGTGAACATGGGAAGTCAGGGTCAATGTCCACCTTATGCATGAACTCATTAGATGTCTACAGGCCATTTATTTTAAAGCAATCATAAATCACTTAATATATATTTTAAAATAATTAAATTTCTTAAGTGGTGAGCCTCAGACAGGCACATTTCCCAGTCATACCTGGAGATGTCAGGAACTCAACCTGACTTCTCCTGCGAGTAAAACAGTTGCTCAGTCACTGTGCTGCCGAAACTGCAACCCTGCACCAGATCTTGACCATCATCACAAAGTGCGTGCCAAGCTACATAAATAATAACATCTGCATAATGCTTACTACAGAATTATAGTAGCGACATGTTGACCAAATCAGAGTATTTCTTCTTTTAAAAACCCAGTGGGAGAGTCATGGCATTTAGCCCTTGCAAGCTGTCATGGACAGCATTTGTTAAGGCACAAGGCTTGCAGATTGGCAGGAATAATGTCATTCCCTCCCAATGAAAAAGTATAAAGGAATTGAAATCTTGCATTTGCAACAAAGCCCAGTCACAAAATATTCTCAATTGGATCTTTTTACTCCAATGTGGCACATCAAAGAAAGAAGCACATAGAGAACATTAACATATTTACTGTGAGGTGCTTTTGACTATGGAAAAGAACTAGAGATTTATAGAACAATTATGAAATATTCGGCCATAAAATCCAGACTGCAGAAATGTGAGGCTAGTCAGAATTTGAGTGGCTCCTCTTTAGGCTAAATAGGCAGGTTAAGTAAAATGATGATAAATGTCTAGATATTATGCAGAAGCCTTATCACATATTGTTTCATTGTAAGTATCTGGTATGCTTAGAAATCTTTCAGAGAAAGTTTCTAGGAAATGAGCCAAGTATAACTTAGTATGGAGTATAACAAGAAGGGGAGTTTGGGAGTGCCTTGAGATAAGATCTTTATAACAGAGAAGTCAAAGCTTTTAAGGGAATAAATGATTTAATGACTTTGAATTTGGTATAAAAGTTTGACTGAGAGCCTTTTGGATGAAGAGACTTTATTCCACAGGTCAGAATAATTCAAGAGGACCACACAGCACAAGAGCTCTGGTTTTTTTCACATCTACCAAAGAAAACAACAACAAAACTTTCCAAGCCCTTTTAACCTTTGCTTGATTTTTTTTGTATTTATTTAAAATAATTTCTACCTCACTTTTTGCCCCGAAAGGCTGGTTCCAGATGAAAAAACACTAGAATAAAATTAAAATATTGAGATAAAAGAAATACAGTATCTCAGTCAGTATTCAGTAGGGCTGTTAGGGTCAGGTGTGTTTTTTTGGTGTGTTTTTTTAAAAAAACCCTCTTCACAACAGGAGTTGAAGGCAAATTAAAAGAACATTTATGCCATCCAAAGAAGTGGGGAAAATAAAACCTCTTTTGGAAAGGAGCTGGACAATCTGGTGCTGTTCTAATGTCCCCCAACCAAGCACATTAGTGAAGATGGTGGAACATGGAGCAGATCTTCAGATGCTTAATGCAGTGAATATACAAATCCATGCGGGAAGAGAGGGTGTTTCAGAAAGCCTGGCCCCAAAGCCATTTAGGACTCTTTACGTATCAAACACCACTTTGAACTGTGAACTGAAATTAATTGGAACCAGAGCTAATGAAAAAGAACTGATATAATATATGCATCCTAAGCAGTGAACACCAAAACTACACTAGATGCTACATTTTTAATAGCTCTTTGTAACACTCTTCAAGGACAGCCCCAGAGTGCATTGCAGTAGTCCAACCTAGATCTAACCAGGAGTGATACAACAGCCAGAATGACATGACCCAGACCTACTATTCAAAAAGCACTAGAGTCTTGTCTGGGTTCAACTTCAGTTTATTAGCTCACATTCAGTCCGTTGAGCCCAGACAACAATTCAGGATTACCACAGCACAATAGAGATAGTGAGATAGATAGATAGATAGATAGATAGATAGATAGATATGGGTATCACCTGTATATTGATGACACCCAACTCCCAATCATCAGATGACTCTTCCATCAGTGGTTTCATGCAGACAATAAAAAAGTTTGGGGACCAAACAGAACCCCATGGAACCACATAAGCCAAAAAGAACTAATGTTCATGATATTTGGACTCTTTGCCCTGTGGTCACTTCAACATGACCATACTGAAGCTTAGTTCCCTACAAGCTAGCACAGAGATTTATTCCCATTGCTGATATGGCAATGGAACTGCTCTCATTTCTAAGCAAACTGAATTACTTGGACTGTTGGTAGGGAAAGACTGTCAACTATCCCATAAGAGATGCACTACTGCACACTCATGTGGTACAGGAATACAGTGGTACCTCGGGTTACATACGCTTCAGGTTACAGAGTCTGCTAACCCAGAAATAGTACCTCAGGTTAAGAACTTTGCTTCAGGATGAGAACAGAAATCGTGCTCCGGCAGTGCAGCAACAGCAGGAGGCCCCATTAGCTAAAGTGGTGCTTCAGGTTAAGAACAGTTTCAGGTTAAGAACAGACCTCCAGAACGAATTAAGTATTTAACCCGAGGTACCACTGTAGAGCTAACAGTTGCGAAAAGAACCTGAGGGCACAGGCTCTGCCCACAGACACCAGCTGCAATATATAACTCAAAGGGCTTTAATCCACACACCTTTTTTGTAGTGTGAAACAAGGACTCCCCACCCCCGCCACTTCATGATGACTCTTCCTGGTTCAGACCAAGCACCCATCTAGCTCAACAGCCTACTTCCTCTAGTAGCCAAGCAAACACTTCCAGGATTGCAACAAGTAAAGCTTGTAGGTGGGTCCACCATCCCTTTTAGAGATCTACAAAGATCTGTGAGCATGGAAACCTCACTGGCATAGGCATGGTTAATGGAGGGTTGGGCTAATTCATTTTTAGAAAGGGTGTAGGAGACAGTGGTCTTCACTATGTCTTGTGGATGTACTAACTGCTTCAGAGCAGTACAGAGCGGAGACCATGCCAGGGTCAGCATACCTCAGTGCAACAACAAAATGTCAGTGTGCCTTGAACTACAGAGGTCGTATTGCAAGGGCTGTAATACAGCCAGTGCAGACTCTGTGCATTACTACTGCTTTTCCAGTCCCATCAAGAAGCAAATCTTATCAATTGCAGCCTTAAACAGCCTTTGCTACAAAAAAAGCAAGTTGTCTTTCCATAAGGACCGAGAATAAAGGAGCAGGACTTCAACTGTGACAGGAAGACCCTGAAATAGTGCACATTGTCATTGGAAACTGAACCAGAACCATAATCTTAATTCTTCCACAGACTCTGCAAAATGACCATTTCTCTCTACTGTAATAGCTTTCATTAAATAAAAAAAATCCTTCCAGTAGCACCTTAGAGACCAACTAATTTGTTATTGGATTGGTATGAGCTTTAGTGTGCATGCACACTTCTTCAGATGATCTTCAGGTATCTGAAGAAGTGTGCATGCACACGAAAGCTCATACCAATAACAAACTTAGTTGGTCTCTAAGTTGCTACTGGAAGGAATTTTTTTATTTTGTTTCGACTACGGCAGACCAACAAGGCTACCTACCTGTAGCTTTCATTAAGTGCAAGCAATTGTCAGAACTGGCCATAGTTTTTTTAGGCTGAGAAATCATGAGCAAATATGTCAGTTGCAATCCTACATTCACTTACCCAAGAGTATCACTGAACTCAATGGGACTTATTCTTGAATAGACTGGCATAGGCGCTTTCCTGAAAAACCTGCGTAGATGTCCTTGCAACCTTGCTTAGACCATCTACTTCAGCCCTCACCAACAATGTACCTGCCAGATGTTTTGGACTACAAACCCCATCAGTCCAAGCCAGCACAGTCGTAGGAGTGACAACACTGTTTTCATAATGTACATTTAGTACTTTTAAAAATTCACCATGCACAATCTAAAACAGGCATAGGCAAACTCAGCCCTCCAGATGTTTTGGGACTACAATTCCCATCATCCCTGACCACTGGTCCTGTTAGCTAGGGATCATGGGAGTTGTAGACCAAAAACATCTGGAGGGCAGAGTTTGCCTAAGCCTGATATAAAACAACCAGTTGTAGAACTATGATGACCAATGACAACAAGGGAGGGCAATAGCCCCAGAGCAATAAAGGTTCTAGGAAGGCACACGTAAGATTTATGGACCCAATGAAGTATCCATTTTAGCTTCTTCAGGGTTGGGGGAATGTAATAAATATAGCTACACAAAAGACCATGGTGCCTAATGAATGCTATGTGTGTATTAAAAGCCGTTTAACCAAATAATCTCCCTCTGAAGAAAGGCTTCAAAGCCCAAGTTTTGCTGGGACATTGAACCAATTAAGTAAATCTTGTGTGCACTTCCTAGAACACTCTGTGCAACTTTGGCAACACATGGCATCATCTGGAAGTCACTGTCCCCTTCTCGTTTCTGAAAAATGGCTGGGAATCATCACACATAGATGCTGGCAGCACGGCTACTGTTTGATTTCCAAGCCTTGTGGGAACCTCCCTCCAGTGTTACGTGCTTGGATGATTGGTGCTGGAATGGTTCTGTCACGTTAAAGCTGCCCCCTTTCATTTTAAGGATGTGTCTTTGGCATTGTTATAGCTGACCTGAACCACTTGAGCAGCCATCATACAAGCAACTAAACAGACAGATGGAGACGATTATGTGGTCAGAGATCGCCATAGTGCCAATGAAGTGTAAGATTTGTTGGGTGTGGTTTCCTCCACCCTCTGTTTTTCCATTCCTGCTCCCACCCTGTGTGGCCTGGATGGGAATTGCAACAATACACAGGATTTTTGGAAACTGGAGGGCATGGATGGAGAATCTGTGGCCTGCCATACATTGATGAACTCCAACTCCCATCAGCTCCAGCCACCACAGCCAAAGGTCAGGGATAATAGGATCTATAGTCCACCGACATCTGGAGGACCACAGGTTTCCCATCCCTGTAAGAGAGACTTAAGCCTTTTTCACACATTATGAAGAAGGCTCCACATGATTAAGGGGAACGTCTGAAGAAGGAAAGTCTATGCATGTAGGCTTCCTCACTTCATGCATGGTTACGGTTGGGGTGAGGCATTGGGAGTTCTTAATGTTAGGAGCTGGGCCTGTGGTACAATCCCGTTTCCTCTTCATTCTGTGAAGGTTCCTTCACATACTCAGCCAGCAGAGCATGAGACTCTTAATCTCAGAGTCATGAGTTTGAGCCCCACACTGGGCAAAAGATTCCTGCATTTGCAGGAGATTAGCCTAGATGGCCTTTGTGGTCTCTACAATAGCTCTACAATTCTGTGATTCTATGAAAACATGAAGATGGCTTCACTGTAACAGCATACTAACGACAGAAATCCTCAACTGGAAAAATCTAAAATAGATTTATTAAAAGCTTCCAACAACTCTGTGCCTTGTTATACCTAAATAAATTCCACTGAAATCTTCATGGTTACATCTTAACAATTTGCTTTTCATGGCCACTGGAAGCAGAAATCTTCATTTCTCTTTTTTGTGACATCACTGTCCTCCGGTTTGGGACTGACTTGTCTCTGAGTTCTCTAGTCAACTAGGAGAGGTGACAATGATGGAAGAGGAGCTAATTGTGTTTTGGACAGTTGGACTTCTATCTTGATCAGTATCCCAGGCTTTAATTCCACTCTAATATCAGGCATTCCTCATTTATTTTTAATTTGGGATGAAGGAACCCCACAGGGTGATCACACATTAAGGTTACAATCCTATACACATGTATTTGGGAGTTATAATCTTGCTGAACTCACTAGGGATTACTTCCAAGCAAACATAAAATATGTAAGGGACAGTTCACTTTGTGCTTACTGCATTTTGCACTTAATGACTCCATGGAGGCCAAACATGTCAGCCAAGCTTATATAGCCTTGATTTCCATGACTTGGTTAAAAAAAAAAGTATGACTGAGAGTTCTGAATTAGTCATTTCTTAAATAGCTCCAATAATCCATGATCCCATAAAAACTGCTGAAGAAAAGAGTAATCATCCAGCCCTATAAAGAATAGAGATTTGAAGCCACCTGCAGATATACTGGTGGGAAACAAAGTCATTTCCTGCCAGTAGAGCAGCAGATAACATTGGCGTAAATAAAAAAATAGCTCCTGGACACAAGTGGATGTCAAACAAGCTGTGGAAGAATGAGCAAAGACTCTTTAAAAAAACAAAAAGACTGGCTTTACCCGTAACGTCCAAACTTATTGTGTCCAAATCAAACCTCAAAAATATTCACGCTGATACAAGTCCTATAGAAACCAACTGAAATTTGATCATGAAAGCACTTACTGGCTGATGTGTTTTCATTTCTCCCATATGTGTAAATACACATATTACTGCTAGGACCTTTCTCTCTGTTATACTAATAAGAGGAACCAGTATATGAAGAAGAGATGGTGGTAACTGCTGATATTCTCTGAACATTAACATCACGTCTTCAAGGATTCCTTTGAAGAAGATCGTAGTATTCAGATTAAAATAGCAGCAGTGCAGCCCTAAGACATTTTGGTACCTAATAGCATCCTATCTCCCCAAACTACTCCATACTGGTCATGGTACCCCAAAGTCTTTCCACTTATTTTAGCACTTGAGACAGAAAAGCTCTCCTTCTCCCTGGAAGTAAAAATAAAATCAATAATAAATTAAATAACCAACAACTTATTTCATAAAATGTACACACCATTTGATTTAGGGGTTGTTGTTTTTTAACAAAGCAATTTATGAAAACTTGCGTACCATTTTATTGAAGCCTACCATTAGGTTGAGACAGCCAAAATCAGCTGCCTCAGGTGGCTGCCACAGTCAAATGGTAGGGCTGGCTCTGAATAGCAGAAGCCATTCAACATTAGTGCCCATTCCCCCCCCCCCAATTAATATGACATTGTTGCTGCAAAATTCTAAGATGCTGTGATATAGCCCCTAGCCATCACAAGAGTATCCTTAGTTTGGATATTGGATGCAAAAACTTGTGGCAACACAGGAACTGCCTTTTTGTGTTAAAAGCCTCACAAATCACCAGGCAATCAGGTCTGTAGCCCTGTAAGAAGTATAAACCCATCCATCTTCAAATGGAAAAATCCTTGAATGTCAAAGGGTCTTCCTTATATTTTCAAACTCACAACCAGAACTCCAGCTTCATATGGTTGTAATAAGCCATACCTATACACATAAACACTGTATCATTTTTTAAAATTAAAAAAAAAACTTGATACGCCTAGGCAGCTCTATGATTCTGTATTATCAAAGCTCAAAGCCTTGATAATAAACCATCCAAAATCTTTTGCAATAGATGACCTAGCCAGAAGAGTATTTGAAAATCATTCAAAAATCATTCTTTCCATAGATGCCTAACTTCCTGTAAGAGTGGTGGTTTATAATGCCTTCCATATTTGGAAATGCTGTCCCGCACCATCTCAGCATGTTTCACAATCTGTTTTCTTTAGTCCTTGCCCAGAATGAAAACCCACGAAGTTCTTTAACTGGGATCCCGATATCTGCTACAATTTCAAAGTACGGAGAGATCCAAGCCCATTTTCTCTCAAGTTTTTCCAGGATGAGCATGGCAACAAGTGTAATAAGAAAAGACAAGATTCTGCGACAGTCACAAAATCTGCTCCTTTCCCCCCATTCTATTTATCTATTCAGATATATTCCATGCTGTTTTGAAAGATGCACAGTTATACATTGTTAGCAAGATTTACATAAACCAGCCACAGCTCAAATCAAAATGCTGCAGAGCTGAACATGCTCACCTTACCTGGACTATGAATTGCCAGAAAGAGTAACCCCCCGCCAAGTAATAAACTAACACACAATTAAGCCAATCTACATCAAAGCATGTTCAGCCTCTAGCAAGTCACTGCATTCCTTGCCAGAATAAAAATGAACTGGGTTAAAGCAAATAATGTTGCACAGTTCAGTGAAATTACATTTCTGTCTCTTGAGTGCAGGTGACAAAGGCATCTCAGGCACACAAGTAAAACCCAACCTTTGATTCTTTAGTTCAGCTCTTTCTGACCACAATGGTAATGCCTGCCACCATCACACATTTATATCCCAACCTTTCTCTTAAGGGATTTGTCCCCAGGGAAGGGCTGTAGTTCAGAGGTCGAGCCTTGGAGGCAGCAGGTCTTGGGTTCAACCCCTAGCCTCTCCAGGCAAGGGCTGGGAGAGTTTCCCTGCCTGAAGCCCTTCAGAAATGCTGCCAGCCAGTTTAGACATCACTGAGCTAGGTGGGACCAACTGTCTGACTGCGTTCAAGGCAGCTTCCTGTGTTCCAGAGATTAATGTTGAGCTGCAGGAACACAACAGGAAAGTCTCCAAGGACAGTTCATAGCTGCACTCACAAGGAGAGTCCAAAAATGCAGGCAGCTGTGTTGATTCACAGAGAACAACTATACTGACAACCCGGATTAGCCATACAGCATGACAGCACTCTTGTGCATAGTTACACAGGAGTAAACTCCCTTGAACTCAGAGGAAGTTACCCCCAAGTGCAGGGGTCAGCAACCTTTTTCAGCCGTGGTCCCTCAGACCATGTGGTGGGCCGGACTATATTTTGAAAAAAAGTATGAACAAATTCCTATGCCCCACAAATAACCCAGAGATGCATTTTAAAGAAAAGGACGCATTCTACTCATGTAAAAACACGCTGATTCCCAGACCGTCCATTGGCCAGATTGAGAAAGTAATTGGGCTGCATCCGGCCCACAGGCCTTAGGTTGTCTACCCCTGCCCAAGTGCATAGGTTCAAGTTGCAAAACACAGAGCTTTAACAAAAGATCTTCCACCAGATGAAATGCAGCATTTAGCTTTCTGTTAGTAACATAAACTATCTTAAAAAGAAGCACTACTATTTAAACTGCTTATGTGAAGTAGAAACCCTGCCAAGAGAAAGAAGCATAAGGCCTCTGCTTGAATACTTTCTTCATTCCCCATGTAATTAGTTTTATTGTGAAAACTATTAGCCACTCTTTGTTGTAAAAAAAAGAAGAAGAAATGATATCATAGAAGGATACATTTACACAATATCATCGCATTACAATGACTTATAAAACAGGCGGGGCAAAGATGTCAACAGCCATATTAATAATGGTACCATAAAGCAAGCAGGCACAGAAGGAAAGGAATGGCCGGGGGGCACCACCACCCTTCCTTCTATATGTTAATCTGTGACCAACTAAAACTTGAAAGCCTCATTATCACCTCAGCCACATGCCAGAGCAAGGTGTTCCAACAAGATGGTGGCATTTTGCTCCTCCTCTGAAGTCATCCTAGAAGCTACACTTGCCTGCTCTCCTGTTCCAGCTCCACTACACCACTTCTCACAACAACCTTGCGAGGCTGGAAAGCTGCTTTCACTCAGGACTGAGCCAGAGCAACCAAATTTTCTGACTCGGTACAAGACAGGCTGCTATAAACTATAATTCTAGGTTAGCTTGACAAGTAACAACTTGGCCAGAGCTACTTAGTGGTCTTCATAGCTGAGCAGTGAGTCCTGTTCCAAGTCTAACACTCTACCCATTACACCACATTGGCTTGTGACTCGTCTGGTATGTTCTGCATTCCATAAAGAAGACACACACACACACACACACAGAGAGAGAGAGAGAGAGAGAGAGAGAGAGAGAGAGAGAAGGGAGGCAAAAATGCCTATTCCACCCAAATTGGAAGATTGTCCTGCATAGCGGCAGACCTGTCAGCCGCAGGGCTTCGCCACACCCCCCAGGAACTTTTTCTCTCCCCCCCCCTTGTTCTTCAGATAATCTCCCTGTGCAACATCCTAAACTCTGAACAGTTTTACAGCTGTCGAGTCGCTAATGGGAACTTCATCTGTGTGTACCCAGCACAAGTGCTGTCAGGAAGAAACCAAATGTCAACCTGAGGTATGCAGCAGTAGCCATAAATATTCCTTTGAACATTTACCATCTGGAACAGTAGATTCTGCTTCGACAGAGAGCTTGGACTAGCCGGAGGGCATTGTCTTTTCTTTTTAAAGATAGTCCCCCGTCAGGTCAAGTGATGCGAGAACAGAATTTAGATCCCTGCTCAGTTTCTCTCCCTCCACCTCCTGGCACCCAGAAGTTTTCAAGGACATTAATGTAACTAAGCTCGCAATCCTTCCTCACAAATTCTATCCAACTCAGCGGGACCTACTTCTGGAGTAAATATGCACAGAATCAGGTGGTAGGTCAGTTACCTAAAATGCAGCTCCACAGCAGGAAGCAATTAGACTGGCACCGCTTTGCGTGTTTATATTCTTGACACCACACCGCTGCACCTTGCCTTGTACCATATTGTATATCTTTGTGGAGACAAGGTGGCTTACAGAACAAGCCTCGCCAGCCACATTTCTCCAGATATGAAAGGGCAGCTGGAGCTGTTCAGCCCATGGAAGTTTTAACCCCCATTTGCAAGCGTTCTCTTTTTCTGCCTTTAAAAATATCTGGGAAAGTTTCCCACCTCTCCTTAGGAGCTTTGTGTGGAAGGGGGTGGAGAGAGAGAGAATCAAAACACTCCCATTTTAGTCATTTCATTTAACTAATTAGCAGTTTGCCAATACCCTTATTTGATACTGCTGGAGGGATTATTTAGGGGAAAAACGATGCTTTCTTGGAGAGGGTGTATAATCTGTAAGCCAGCCAAGCAGACAGGGGAATGCTAAATGTATGCATTTAACTTGAAAAGTTTTAGGGGTGATGTTATCCGAAGCACGCATCCTCCATCATACCCCCCCCTACATTCCTCAGATCTTATTCCAGAAAGGATTAGGCACAGTATCACTTAGAGAATCTCTCACCTGTAAAGGTTGAGGGCATAGCAAACCCCCCCCCCCAGCCACCACCCATGAGAGAGAATAAATTCTCGCAATTCTTACATTCCAACAAGGGATGCAAGAGTTATTGCCTATGCGAATTTATTTATTTCAAGGCTAAATATTGTTATTTGGTCACAGATTAACACAAACAAAACAAAACCGGATGCCTCGAAATATATAAGAAACAGAGAGCGAATCATATCTAACCAACAAACCGCACGTTCTACTTAAGTTGGCAAGTAACTTGTGCCATAGGAGCCTGGAGAGCAGTTACAGGTCCCAATCCTCCATTTACCAAGGAAATCCCATTGAGTTCAATGGGTTTACTCCCAAAGCAAGGAGGCATAACATTGCACTTTAAATCTGGAAATCCTCCTAAGCAGCAATCCCCACATGTAGGGGTAGGAGGCATGTTGGCAAAATCAGCTTCGAGGGGTAGCCCTGAAAGTCGTCGCATTAACGCAGATTAAGGACCATTTATTTGCCCAAGTCTCTGCATCTTGTTCCTTCCCTGAAGATTTGTTTAAAAAAGAAAAAAAAAGAAAAGCCCCTTTCAATTTAATTAACACTTCGGAGAGGCTGTTTAGAATCTATAAATAAATACAGCTAGACTTTAATGATCCGTTATGGTGATGCTACTTAGTTTTCAGCGAGTCGTAAAACTTTCACAAACAGACCTGCAAATGAATTACATCCATCTGCTCCGCGCAGCTGCGAGGGCAGCTTCTCATCTCCCCAGTGCTGGGCTGCTGCTCTCAGCTTGCTGCTGCTGCTGCTGCTCGCCCTCCTCCCACCATCACCACCCTGGAAATCCAGCAGGCAGCTTTGCCAAGTCATCGACATACCCCAACCCAACCCAGCCCTGGATTTGCCAAAAGGAGCCCGTCCCGGGAAAAACAAAAACCAACTACACCGGAGACCTCTCCAAAAGAAGAACCTGACTTGCCTCTCTGAACCGGCCAAAGCACAAATTCCGCCCCGCTGTCTTTCTTGGCACCCGGTTCCCGAAGATAGCAGAGTTGCGTGCGGGCGCTTTCCAAGGAGAACCCGGCCAAACTTTTTTGTTTCGGTTTTTTTTGGTACTTGGATGATCTACTACTACTGGCAGTGGTGGTGGGGAGAGATGTAAGACCCTGGCATCGCTCTAGGGCGCAACTAAAGCTTCCTTAGCATCAGAAATCTGGGGGGGGGGGGTCGAAAGCGTGCACGTGGGTGCGTAAAAGACACTCCCCCGCCGCAGTCCATCCCGTCCCCCACCCCACCTTCCCCGCCGACCAGAGGCTGCTGTTGCTGCTGCAACACCTTCTCGAGCGTGACCTCAAAGTGCATCCAGAGTGTCAGGTCTGCGAGGGAAGGCAGGCATCAAGCTCTGCCCGCTGTTATCTGTCAGCTATACAATAGGAGCATTGATAAGACGACCGGCTTGGACCAAGTGCGCCGGGCTAGCATTCCATTCAAAAGCAGAGGAGAGAGAGAGAGAGAGAGAGAGAGAGAGAGAGAGAAGGGTGGGAAGAGAAAGGGGCAGCACAGAGGGAATCCTCCGCTGACTTTTGTCCCTTTTACCTGGGCGATCTGCCGCTCCCTGCGTAAAAAGGGACCCTCTTCCGCGCTCCCCCCTCCCCCCGAGGAAAGAGCGCGCCCGCGCGCCACCTCTCTGGCTGCTTTCTTTGCGCAGCCGGAGGAGACCACCCCGCTCCGCCTGGGCCGCCCTCGGCTCGCCTAATCCCCACTCGAACGCGATGACACACACTAACCCCAACCATCTGTTGAAACACGTCCTCAAGCCCTCGGCGCGCCGCTGTGTCAAGACCGCGGGGGCTGCCCGAGCCAATCGCCGGCGCGGGGTGGCTCCGGAGGAAGCGCCGGCGAGGCAGCGACGAAGACGGCGGCGACGACGACGCGAGGCTCCAGGTCGGAGCGCGCACTTAAGCCCGGTAACCTGAGAGTTGCCGACAGAAAAAGGGCGGCTATTAAGAAATCCAGCAGCCGCAGGAGCAGGAGGCGAGGGGCGGGGTCAGCGGGGAAGGTAGAGGGGAGGGGAGGCCTCTTCCTCCGCCCCCTATTCTGGCTGGGGGGGGGGGGAGAGAGAGAGAGAGGGTGGCTTTGCAGGCGGGGGGGGGCGGCGGTCTTTAGCGCGCCTCCCAACTCCTTGCATTCCCAAAGGACCCTTAGCTGTGAGACGCACGGGGGAGAAATGCTGGGGGGGGGGCGCACCAAAGAAAAAAGCACATGGCAAGGCTGTTGGGAATCTCCAAATAAAAAAGCCTTCCTCCTCAGCTAGAGGAAGAGATCAAAAGCTCCCGTTGGAGAACCTGAGCAAGTGCTAATGCGCGGGTCGTTTGCGCCGAAACGGAGCAATTCGCATCTTGAAATCCTAACGCCACCTTCTCGGGATGGTCTGGAGAGGGGGGGGGGAGAGAGACTGCGAGAAGAGCCGGGCTCTTTCTTATGCTAAGGGAGGCTTTGTCCTCTTTACGCAGGTGTAGATCCGCTGAGCTGCAGGCATTTCTCCAGCGCGGATCTCTGCATGTCTGGGTCCGCTGCCTGTGCAAACAAGTGGATTGTCTTTCAAGCCAAGGCGCAGCAGTGACCGAGGGGCAAAGCAGGGCGCCAGCAGAAGGGATCCTATCAGAGCGACGCATCTGTGTAAATGCCCACATTCCCAGGGGGCAGTTTATGCCCAGGAAGCCCCAGCCCACTGAGCTCAGTGGAACTGAGAGTGCAGTCCGATGCAGAACCAGCCTATTCGGAAGCCCCATTGAATTCAGTAGGATTTAACACTCCCGTAAAAGTGTGCAAAGTTATTCACAAGTAAACATGCAAGAGTTCATGCTTCACTTAAGTAAGTTATCTCATTTAAACAACAACAGCACACAACTGGCCAAATGAGGTATCTTGTATGATTCTCCTCGCTCTTGATCAGGTCAGAAAATCTCTCTGAATTAGAGAGATGATTTAGCAGAGGTAATTTTCAATTTAAGAGTGGCTTCTATCAACACAGATTTTTTATCTGTCTGAGCTTTCCTACCTCTGTGACATCTGTCTTGTTTGTAAAGCGGACCTAATCATTAGGAGGGTGATACGAAGGCAAAGGAAATACATTCTGTAACTAATAAAAAAAACCAAAATCCTTATTTGCATGTTCTGTGAAATAAGCAAGTGTGGAAAGAAGAAGGGAGAGAAGTCTTTTGAGTCTTTAAAGATTCATTCTAAAGTGTCTGACTTGACACTTCGTTAAATCTGCATTTCACATGAGGACAGATGTTGGATTTCTTTGAACTGGAAAAGGAAATTCTAAAAAGAGAACTGTCATTAAAAGTGCAAAGCTCTAAACTGTAGAAATACTTGCAAATATGATCTGTTTTAAGCGATGAGTTAAAAGAAAATGATCTGAAAGCCCAGAAACACTTATTCGGTTTGCTTCTTTTTTGAAATCAATACATGTTAATGGAAGATATGTTAGACCCACATTTCATAATAAAACATTAATTAAGAGAGGTATATTTTTGTGCCCAGCTGGTAAATGGGGAAAATAAATAGTTCCTCATTTCATTTGCTTCAAGTTCTTCCTAGAAGTGATTATATGGTGTCTGTTTCAGCCGCTTTCACAGATGCTGGTATTCACCACAATACAAATCCCTAATCTTCTCAATCCAGGTAAACAAGGAGCAGGACAATATTTTCAATGATGGTAAGTGGCAAGGCCAGCTAAACCTATTATCCCTTGGGTATCATAAGAATTTAAATAGTGCCAATTAATGTTACAGGGCAAACTTTGTTTTCTCTCTCTCTTCTCTCTCCCCCCCCCTTATTTCTTTCCCTACCAGACTGTGGTCTTGAAAGTCTCTGGATAACCTTGTCCATTTAGAAATCCCTGGAGGCATTCTGAGAGCTAGTTTGTTTTACATTCTCTTCGACTGTTCTCTGAGTACTAAGTAAAACCTAAGAAGCTGCAAAAGGACAGACGTAACAGTTTCACCCCTACCGTTTCAGTAACACCACATCAGAAGTGCATACTATTTGGAGACATGGGAAATCCAAAATATTGCAAACAGCTGTTAGAAAAGATAGCCAGTACTGAATTAAGCAACAGAGACAGAACAGGTGAAAAAAGTTTACTGTTGCTTTGCATACTGAAGCACTTCAAATATGTTTTTTTACGAACAGATGGTCAGCAGTTTGAGGACAGAGAAATGAAATTGTTGTGAGTTGTCCGCAGCCAAGGGAGAGGGTGTAATGTAAACAGTGATAATGTAAATACAATTAAATGGTAATATTAGTAAAGTGGAAATATTGTTTCTAAATTTGCTATGGCACGTACACACTGACTATGTTTAAGTCCTCCCCCCCCCCATGATGCTGATTTTCCCTTGCTAGACCTAAGGAGTCCCTAGTTTTGTTAGTTTTTAATGGCAATATAAATTCAAACGTGTCCATGCAAGCATTAATGAAATACTGTACTAGCAAGCTGGCCGTCGAAGGGTAGCAGTGTATATGGGCATGTGCTTTAGGAATGAATGAGACCGTGCATAATAAGTGGTCTTATTCTTCACCACCATGTTTGCTGCCTGTGACCCTTAATATTGCTCAAGGTGATTATTCTATGCTGCACTGCATTGGATACAGCATTTTTCTTCATACACTGCCCTCTTTCTCCACAATAGTCCCACAACTTCCTCCCAAGTCTCCCCAATATTTTCAGCAGAATCTATTCATATATTTAGATGCAAGTCCTAACTGGGAAAGGGAAGAGAAAACACATTTCCAGGAAGTTCAAGGATCCTTCATGAAGGTCAGAGCAGCAGGAACACATCTACTTGGAACGATGGAACTTCTCTTTGTACGTAAGAGAGATTTTAGAAGATATGGGTGCATATTACTAGATCATTGATAGATAATCCTCAAGTCCCAGTGATCTAAATCAATCACAAAATTAATTTTGTAGCACCTTAGAGACCAACTAAGTTTGTTATTGGTATGAGCTTTCATGTGCATGCACACTTCTACAGATACTTCAGATACTTCAGACTGATATGGCTACGTAAAGGTAAAGGTAAAGGGACCCCTGACCGTTAGGTCCAGTTGTGGATGACTCTGGTGTTGTGCGCTCATCTCGCTTTATTGGCCGAGGGAGCCGGCGTACAGCTTGCGAGTCATGTGGCCAGCATGACTAAGCCACTTCTGGTGAACCAGAGCAGCGCACGAAAACACCGTTCAACTTCCTGCTGGAGCGATACCTATTTATCTACTTGCACTCTGACGTGCTTTTGAATTGCTAGGTTGGCAGGAGCAGGGACCAAGCCACAGGAGCTCACCCCGTTGCAGGGATTTGAACCGCCAACCTTCTGATAGGCAAGCCCTAGCAAGCCCTTGGCTCAGTGGTCACCTACCTGTAACTAAATCAATCACTTCTTCTACGTTCAGCATTCTCTTATATTCTCTATTTATTCAGTTCTCTTATTTATAATACGCCCCCTGAAGGCACTTCAGTAAACAAGGTCCTATATTATATGGATGGGAAAGCTGATATACACACAATTTTGTAAATCTGTTGGGGTTTTTTTTAAGAAAGAATGCAATTTCCTTAAGAATTAAATTAGAAACATCCAGTTCCACAAAGGAAAGGCTTCCTGTAACATTTAAGCTGTTCTAATGAATGCCATTTTGGGAGAATTTAGGAGAATTTCAATTTCCCAGATGCTGTTGTACATTTTTTTAAAAAAACTACACATCTCTTATAATCTGTAATAACCCCATTCCACTCCCTGTTTGCTGACTTCTTGCCCATTCCTCTCATGCTTTAGTTGATTACTAAACTCCAACTTGAGTTCAGTAATCAAAGCATGAGAGAAAGTGTCAGTTCCCCTTAAATTTAGGAAGAGTCATGGATCCACTTAAATAAGTTTAAATGGAGTCCTTCCATTGTCGGTTTTGTGTGAATACTGCATCTTTGCATGCTCTTGCATTTACTATAGAACCAGGATTGCCCCTACCATTAGACAGATTAAAGCAGTTGCCTCAGTTGGGAAAGGCTGCAAGGCGATGAGTGATGGTGAGAATTTAGAGCACAGAGTTCACCTAAGGTAGCCCAAAGTCTTAGGACAGTGGTTCTCAAAGGATGTGACATGCCACAAAGGTGTGCCAGGAGATTTCAAAGCCATTCAAGGAAATGTTAAACATTTCAGTGTAATATAGTATAGTATTAATATTGTTTAATTTACTTGCAAAATTTGCAAAATTTACTTTTCAAAATCTTTTCTGTTTGTTTTCCAGTGCATTTCTTATCAATAAAACATTTAGTGTGGTGAAAGCAAATTTTTATTCTGAAAATATGGCCGAGAGTGAAAAGGTTTGAGAACCATTGTCTTAGAGCGACCCTGTATGGAACATGACTCAGCTTTCCAGGCTTGAAAAAGAGCTCTGAGAATCTTGAAAGGTTGTTTGATCTCTCAACACATATTTGCACATTGTATCCGAACAAACGTTTTGTTTTCTCCTGTGAAGCTCATATGAGGAATTGTTTTAGCAGTCTGCTCTGCTCAAACTACCCACCATAAATGTTAAAAGGAAAATGGAAATCCTAGCTAGGTCAGAATGACCTTGCTGAGATAAGATTTAGAACCAAATAAATAATGTCCTGCTGAAAAGAAAATCAGACATGCAAGATTCATTGTTGGCAAATTCAGTGTTGTAAAATGCTCACTTTTATTCTCGTTCCCACAGTTAACATCTTACAGTAACCAACAGGTCTCTGTAAGAAAGTGTGTTAAGCGTCCCTCATCTTGGTTCACTTCCAGATCTGTATTCTGATTACTTTGCACAAAGTTTGCAGGGAGGCTATACTGAATCCACTGTTTACTGAGCATTCCCTCTGATTTGTTTACTGGGACATTAGAGGAGTCACATAAAGTTGGCTTGTTGCAGAAGAGCGGCAAGATTGACTTTAATTGTGCAACCTGAATTTGCCAGTATACCATAGAATCCTAACCACAAAATACCAACTGTCTGGATGTGCCCTTGAGCTAAAATGAATTTCCTACTTTCCCCTCCTCTTCCTTGCACCAGCGTAGGAACTACTATGCAGACGCAGTTTCAAATCTATCTGTTTAGCTATTCTTCCTTTAGTTTTCCTTATTACCGTAATAAGTATGTCCTGTGACCCACAGCTGCAAATGGTGCTGAGGTGTACAATGTTGAATCAAGTCTCAGAATAAAAACAAGTGAGGAGGTCAACGGGTCATAATAAATGGCATTGACCACAAGCCTTTAGATATCACTGTTTCCAGCTACATACAGCCTGGCGAGAAGGTTAAAGGGGAACTGCAATGGTTGTCAATCCTATTTTTGTCTTTCGCCTTAAGCATCACCTGTTATCAACACATGTGTTTTTTTAGTTGCTTCAAGCTTTCCGCCCTGCATAGGGAATTGCTTGTAGTGGTTCAGGGTCCAGGGCAATGTCTGAAGGTGCAGGACACAGCAACTAAGCAGGTGTAAGCCATGGCACTGTCTGAATCAGACACACCATTTGGCAACTCTTTGTACGCTGCTTTGAGGTCCTCGAAGTAAACAGTTGGATATGAATATAGCAAATAAGTTCGCTTCCTAGTATGCCCATGCAATCCAAAACGAACAGGAATTTTATCTCCCGCTCCCAAGAGAAAGTGCTGAAGTGTCAGGTAAGAGTATGAAGTGTCAAATAACAAGCTTGTTCTGTACATGTCTACTCAGAAGTAAGCACCACTGCATTCATTGGGCCCTACTCCCACATTGATGTATACAGGATTGCAGCCTTCCAGAGCATAGTGCTATACATGTTTACTCAGAGGTAAATCCCACTGTATGCCTTGGGGCTTAGTACTTTTGGCTGCAATCCTAATAAAGTCTACTCAGAAGTAAGTCCTATGGAATTCAGTGGGGCATTCTCTTAGGTTTGGATTTTTCCTTGGGGTTTACTCCCGATGCCTTTCTCATGAATGAGCATGGCTGCAAGGCAGCCAAGATTTAGGGTGAGAATTCTTCTCCTAGGCAGGCTACTTTCCTTATGGTGTGCAGGTACTGTGAAACAGACAGAACAGCTAGAACACAAGTAAATGTAGTGTTTTATGAAAAATGCATAAGAGCAAATTATTAGGCCTATTTTGTGGCAGTGAAGATGACAAAGCAATCCCATTTTTCTGCTGCCATTGTGTCCACAGGTAACCCTCCAGCAAGGCTAAAGGATTACTTAAATCAGACAAAAAGGCTGGAGGTGATAGAATACTGATAGAAGACCTTTGCAGCCTGTTTTACCAGTAAAGTGGTTCATATTTGTTCTGCACTTGACTGTGCTGTTAATACAGATTCCGTGAAGGTGTCCAGAGCACTGTCTAGTCATACAGCTTGGGATAAATTTCAGTGAGGATGTGGGAATATACATTGGAAGGGTTTCAGTCAACCACCTGTATACTTGACCCTTGACCCATATGACTCCATGCCATGTAAGCATGGAGCCCTAAAGCATTTGAGGCCTAAATACTTGACTGAAGGAGGGCTTTCCCTATATCAAGCTACACTAGACTTAGGCTGCAATCCTAGGCACACATACCTTTATGTATTTTTTACATTTATGTTCCACTTTTCCTCCTCTTAGGTCAGGCTAAGAGATAGTGAGCGGCCTAAAGTCATTCTGTGGGCTTCATGGCTAAGTGGGGATTTGAACCCTGGTTTGCCAGTCCTAGGCCAAACCACTACACCACACTGGAATATGCCCCAATGAATAAAATTATGATTTATTTCTGAGTAAACATTGTGCTCGTATAATATGTATTTTCCCCTTAGTGCACCAAGTTTCAGATTCTCCAGGATCCCCTGCCTGCCCGCTTTCTAGTTTCTAAGTATGAAGTTAACTTTATTCAAGCTAAAAATCTGGGAGTAAGCCATACAAAACATGTGCTCTGTAGAACAGTCATTTTAAGAGTGTTAAATGTGAACAAACTAAAAACAACTGATCAGAATTAAATCGCTTCCTTTAGCCAAATCTCGCCATCTTCATTCCTTCCCAGCTCAGCCTGACACAAACCTGGCTCTGAACTGGAACAGAGAGATATGAGAAATCCACAAACCTCCACATAAATTTCTCTTATCAACATTCAGCTTCAACATTTTTCCCTTGAGCTTGTTTCTATTATTACACGGAGCTGAGGTACCACTTTCCTAAGAAAACAGTAACAAGGGCAACATGTCTCTGGACAGAGAGCGTGGGAATGCACAGAGTTTAATATACCAGCTCATTTCCCTCTTCATCCAATAGCAGTGAGAGGAAATGAACACTATTCATGATGACAACGGATCGCTCAAATTCTGCAACAGTTTAGGAAGGTGATGCAAGTAATGCAATCCTTTGCATGTTGACTCAGAAGCAAGTCTGGTTTATGGCCACAGAGCTTCCTCCCAAGTAAGTGTGCTTAGAATCACAGCCATAGGACCCAACCAGGCATGCACTAAAATGTTGTGCATCTTGTTTATCCTTAACTAATTATAAGGGTGGAGCAGCAGAGTTCTCACTGTTAAGGCAACCTGCAAAGGAGGCTTATCTCTTTACTCCCCAAGCAAGATTGGAATGGAAATCAGTCTTTTCCACCCACCTATCATAACTAGGCGCCTTAGGGGGGAAAGTCTCCAATGGCACCAGTAAGGGACTTCCCAACCTACCCAAGGCTAAGCCAGGCAGGGGTCCCCAATCTCCATTCCAAATCTTGGTGGAGGAATGAAGAGATAAGCCTCTTCTTCCGGCATGCTGCCTTCAGAGTGAAAAATGGGCTCTCCCACCCCTGTAATTAGTTAGGGGAAAACAAGGCACAGCAGCTGCTTGCTAAACATTCAAGTGCATGTCTAGCCTAGCTCTCCAAGTGCCATCTGTGATAACCCATCATATGGGGCATAATGGCCAACTGGAAATCTATACCCTGTGCAGAAGTGTCTGGATATCCCATGTTTGCTTGTTTTAATCAACTGACAGCCCGAGGGGCAGCTGCTTTGCATGCTGGGAAAGTGGTGCTTTGGGAGAAGGCTTTAAATAATGTCCTCCTTTGCTCTGATTTAAATTATCTGTGTGGCTTCAGGAGGGAGGGAGAAATATGATTCAAACAAGGGAAAGGGAGGGACAGATTAAACATCCTCTCTCAAACTGCCATTTCCCTGGTCTTCAAACAGCCCCATAGGACTGCTCCTTTGTTTCTGTTTTAAATGGGAGATTGCAATCATGGTTTTCCTATTATTATTATTTTTTAAAAAGGAGGGGGGGATGGAAATGTACATGGTGGGTGGTTGCGTGCTTGTCTTCCTCACTCCTCCCCCCACCTTGTGCATGGTTGTAGCCAGGATTTATTTTGGGAGGGGCAGGCTTTATGTTATCTGCGACACAATTGGTCAGTTAGTAAAGTATTTTTATTTACATGATTGGGGGGGGGGGCAGCAGTCCCCATCCCCCCCAGCTAAGCCTTGTGCAAAATGATATAAAGCAAGGAAAGAGAACTTCACATATAAGCAAAAGATGATGTGTGATTAACAGCATTCTTTTATGCATGTCTCCTCTGGAATAAACCTATAAAAGAACCTGGAACCAAGCCCTGCTGAACACAGTAGGACTTACTTCTGAGTAACCATTATACAGCATTGTGCACTGCAACGTTATAATCCTTACATGCATTTACCTGGGAAGAAGCCCTACTGATGCATAGTAACATGACACAGTAGTGTAGCTTCTCTAATTCTGCCAGCGCCCTAACTAAAAGCATTAGATGTATGAACTTTCCAATTTGTCTGTGAAGACAGGGTAAACAAACATAAGAAAAGTCTGCTGCTGCAGATCAAACTGACAGTGGCCAGTGAGGCAGCTGTGAATAGCTGACAGTCGGGCAGGAAGGCAAGGTCACCCACTGAGCTTCATGGCTGAGTGAGGACTGAACCCAAGTCTCCCAGCTCATAGTCCAACAATCTAACCACTACACAACACTGGGTTTAGTCTCACTGAAGCCTGATTCTGCTCATGCTAAACCTCTGAAATCAATGGAATTTATTCCCATATATAGGATTGTAGCCTTGGATAGGGCTATTTTTCTTCTTTTGGCAACATATTATTATTATGGTCCTGTTTTTTGACCTTTTCAAAGGCATTAAGCTTGACATAATTCTGACAGACAATGAGGTTCTTGTAATGAATTGTTTCCTGTCCCCCAGATACAAATGAAACCTATATTCCATACGGAGATTTTAAATCAGCAATGCCTTCCCACAAGACATGACCACGTATCAGGCTGCTATTCAAGCATTTTTAGTCATTGCTTAAAAGATAGAAGGATTCAGTGGACTTACACAATGGCTTTTCCATCACTACATAATAGGGTTGCTATCTTTTTCCAGTACCTTAAGAGCACCTAGGCAGAGAAATTTAGTGGACGTTTTAGGCCACTGAAAGCAAAAATCCCATACATGTCTAGTCAGAGGTAAACCTCATTGAATTCAATGTTATATACTCCCAGGTAACTGGGGGATTGTAGCCTACATTTCTACACAACCGTCTGCCAATATAAGCAAAAAGGAAGCCTTAATTGTGGTTTCTAAGTCTACAACAGGGTGGATTTTTAAAGTCACCTAACAGTGAAATCCACACAGAGGGGTTTTGCCCAGAATTCTGGGCCAAATAGAACTAACAAGGTAAGAAAGAAAAAAACCCTGTATCAGATATAGAGTAATTTTGCACCTCTTGATTATTTTAGCCTGAGACACAAAACACTGCAAAAAGCTTTCCCAAAGCATTTTCTGAAATCTAGGCCCTGCTAGGGGCAAACGTGCTAAGGCTGACCCTTTGAACTGTCCATTCTTTGTGGGCAAAAGTAGCACAATGCCACTACTACACACGGCTCTATTGCAATGCATCTCCAAATGAAAGATCTACGAGAAGCAGATGGGAAGCAGCCGCATGAATGCACTCACTGATCCAGTAACTCTGTTAAAACAATGTTAAATATGCTTTCTTAATAAAATGATTGGGGGTGGGGGGTTCTTTTAAGTATACAGAAGACTTCTGATGAGCGTGGAAACTTTTTTATATATATTAAAAAAATGTTGGCAAGTGTAACTTCAGTGAACTGAAGAAAGAATTTTGACAAGTCAAATACTTTTCTTTAAAAAATGAAAATCAACTCACTGCCAGCATTATTTCTCCGGTGGCTGGAGGCTGGGATACCCTCCCTTTCTCCACTTAAAAGTGTAGGAATTTATAGTGATTTTATGCAGGTTCTACAGGCTCCAATGCATGCTGGGTGGGTATGGTGGGTGGATATTCTGGTGGTTATAGTCCCAAACATCTGGAAGGAGCCTGGTGGGCCAGTTCTGGAGTGGGGCCCCAAGTGCCTTTGCCAGGGTGTGAAAGTCCCCACGGGTCCTAGAAAGAAGTAGCCCCACTCACAAGATCACACTGAATGATTTTCATGGAAAGAGCCCAAACTTTGGCTTTCCCCATCAAATTGCTGCAGTGATTGGTGACTAGTGCACCAGGCAGAAGTCTTGCCTGTGCAGGGAGACCCAAAGTATTTTATTTTTTAAGGTGAAAGGTGAAAAAGTTAAATTCAAAAGGGATCCCCCCACTGCACTGAAAAGGAACAATTCATGAAGATCTTGAAGATCACATTTCAGGACTAAGTTTCTTCTTTACTCTCTACCTTGCCTCAGCTCAGCCTCTCCCTCCACTGCCTAGTTCTGGTCCCAATTCCCAGTATGCAGAAGACACAGTAGTGTCAAGTTGCTGGGTCCTAGAACTGCTCCCCCTCCTCCTTATTCATTTGCCTTGACTACAACAGCAGCTTTTTGCCTCCTCCTCCTCCATTTTATTTCTATAGTCAAGATAACACTGCTATTTAATGTGTTTAAAATGTGAAAATGCACGTGTTCAAACTGAGTATTTATTTTTTATCAGGACTGACAAATAATCTTGCTTTATTACACAAAGAATGTAGAAGCAGTTTTAAAGTATGGAGTGATGGGGAGAAAGGAAATACAGTATGATAAATGTTAATTGTGTGGGATGTGGGTGGTGCTGTGGGTTAAACCACAGAGCCTAGGACTTGCCGATCAGAAGGTCGGCAGTTCTTATCCCCGCGACGGGGTGAGCTCCTGTTGCTCGGTCCCTGCTCCTGCCAACCTTGAAGTTTGAAAGCACGCCAAAGTGCAAGTAGATAAATAGGTACTGCTCCGGCGGGAAGGTAACCGGCGTTTCCATGTGCTGCTCTGGTTCGCCAAATGACCCAGAAGCTGTACGCTGGCTCCCTCGGCCAATAAAGCGAGATGAGCGCCGCAACCCCAGAGTCAGCCACAATTGGACCTAATGGTCAGGAGTCCCTTTACCTTTACCTTAAATGTTAATTGTATGCTCCACAACTGAAGTAATACACATGGCCATCTCAAGATCCATTCCTTCCCTAAGACCTTTAAGTCCAAGGTCTAAAACAACCTGGTTGCACCAATGCATTTGAGGAGGCAAGCATTTCCTAGGCAGGTGGGTAGGGTGTTATTGTTCTGGGGGTGTTCTTGTATCTTTTTGCCCAGACTTTCCTTGACCCATAAACTTAGATCATGTTAATATTATTTTTTAAAAATAATCGCTATACTCATTTTATGATGCCTCTTTATTCTTATGAGACTGTTTTATAACTTTTGTGGTGCATATTTTTTGTATACTGCTTATAAATTTTCAAATATTAAGCAGCTTAGAAATGTTTTTCAATAAATAAAAACAAATGTCTCTGCCTTCCCTCCTCTACTGCACCACATCTCTCTTATTCAAAATCAAGAAGCCAATTTTATAATGTATTGATTCAGGCTGGTAAATTCAAAAAATGTTAGCTATGGGGAACTCTACCAAAGTTTTGTATCTTTTCTTTTCTTCTCTCTCTCTTTTGAAGTTAAATCATAATTTATTAGGCAGACAACACAAATTATCACTTTGATTTCTGACTCTGTGCTTGTGCCTTCAGCACCTTAAAAACAATAATCTGTTCCCCAATAAGGAATGTTTGTTTGATTCTGTCACGAACGCATTTAGCACACATGGAACCACCATAGGCACTGCTAACATGCTTCTTTGTTTTTGACAGCCTCTTAAGAACTTTAGGGTGAACAGCACGAAGTCTTCCTGAGCACACGCCGCATGCAGACTTTGGTGGTTGCCAACTTTCTTGGTGCACAATTCTGTTACCTGATGTTTGGGATAGTCTGGTCTTGTTAGAGACTGTGTTGTAGAACCATCATGTCTCCATGCCCCACTCCAGCCCCCATTGCTACGGATGGAAACTATCTTTTCCAGAACACAACCTTTCAGTTTAATTCGTTTAATCCCGGTGGCATGTTCTGGTGACAAGTGTTTTGTCACATTGTGTGACAAAAACGCCTTACAAAGTCCCTACCCACAACACAGGAAATTATAGTATTCTGTGAACAAGAATGCTAACAAATGCCTTAGCAGCAGTGGCAGTAAGGCTAGTGAGCAAAAGCACCAATAGATTAGCCATCCCACATCAACCATTATATCATTGTCTTAACACTGAGGTCCAGCTCCGAGGGCCTTCTGGCGGTTCCCTCACTGTGAGAGGCCAAGTTGCAGGGAACCAGGCAGAGGGCCTTCTCGGTGGTGGCGCCCGCCCTGTGGAATGCCCTCCCATCAGATGTCAAGGCGATGGACAACTACCTGACATTCAGAAAACATCTGAAGGCAGCCCTGTTCAGGGAAGTTTTTAATATGTGACACTTTAGTGTATTTTACATCTCTGTTGGAAGCCGCCCAGAGTGGCTGGGGAAACCCAGCCAGATGGGCGGGGTACAAATAATAAATTATTATTATTATTATTATTATTATTATTATTATTATTATTATTATTTAGTGGTCCTGTATCAACAGCTCTTCAAACCTTCTACTAGCAATGGGCAGTGTAATTCTATACATGTCTACTCAGAAGTTTGTTCCATTGAATTCCATGAGGTTTACTCCCAAAAAGGTGGACATAAGATTGTACAAGTGCTCAATCCTGTCCTTGGCACAGACTATGTGGGGAGGGGAGTTACGCCTAAATTGTATGTGCCATACACTGGGCCCAGGATTAAACTAGGCCTAGGTTCAAATGCCATGCAGCCATCTTGTCCCAACCACAGGATTAAACTGTATATTGAAAAAGGAAAGCAACTGTGCTACTTAGCTATCCCACGTGGCTCATAAAGGAAGACAAACTGGTCATAAAATACATTCCTTATCTGAATTTGGGCCAAACTCTACATTATAAAAGATTTGGAGCCGATGCCATTCCATGGGTGATATCCAGTCATAGTCCCTTTTGAGCCCTGAGGGTTGCATTTCCTTTTTTTTTTTTTATAAAATTTTTATTAGGTTTTCACATTTTATACACACACACACACACAACAAAAACAAAAACAAAAACAAAACATATTATTTTCATACTCTTACTTTCTTTACCCTCTTTCCTTGACTTCCCCCCACCCCCTCTTCATACATCCCAATTCCAATAATTAATTCAGCAAGTTCTTATCTCTCATCTTTAACATATTATTATTATTTTTAAAACTTAACTCTTTTTACTTATCCACATTTAACTTATCCAATTCTCTTATAAACATTAAATCTTTTTTCTAAGGTCGACCTAATTTCTCTCCAACGAATTTCTCCCTTTATATTTTAATTAATTATATGGCATAATAGCCAAATACAAAAATCATAAAATTTTAAAATTCTGTTCTCCCCTCCCTCCCTACCCCGGTTTCCATCCCTTATGTCCACAGAAACAGTTCCTAGCCCGGATTCCTCACATCCGAGGCCTTCAAGTCTCTGTCAGTCTCTCTCCGCCGATTTTGTTGGTAACCCTTTTCGTTGGTCCTCAGGTCTCGAAGGAGTTCAGTCGCAGTCACACCAAGTTTTCTTCCATCCAAAATACTTAAAAGCAGTTGCTGCAAAAGGTCAGCTGCTCTCCCATACTCAAAGAGGAAGTCCCAATCATATTTCTTTATTCTTTTAAATTCCAGTATTCCAGGGACTCCAGGGACTTCCTCCTTCATCTTTCTCATCTTTCGCAGATTTGTAATCCGAAGATCTTCTTCTTTATTTCCTGACAATATAGGCTTCTGATTGGTATTTTCCTTTTCCGCTCCTTCTTTCCTCTCCACCTGTTCCAAAAATGTCTCTTCTGGTTCAGCTGCAGATTTCTTATTAGTCAAATCCTTTATGCATTCAGCAGAGTTGTTTGTTTTAGAATTCAAGGTCATAAGTTCTTTGTTCATAGTCGTACTCTGCTCTTGCAGGATTCCCACGAGAAAAAACATTTTTTCTATCTCTGCCAGTAATTTTCCCTCTGCAGCCATTGTAATGTCTCTAGTTCCCCCTAGGGGGATTCCAATTACTTGATAGTCCTTTTCCAACAGTCCGTTACTTATTGTTTATAGCTACGTTGTTTCCAACCACCTCAGTTCAAATGCAACACTTTTAATTCAGAGAGTTATTAAGTAACAAAGTTCTTAACTTTAACCGCCCGTTTGACAGCTCCTTTGACAGCTGTCAAACTCCTTATTCTTTTTCCTCCGGCTTACGCACAGGACACTCCCGGGTTCGGGGGGGGGGGGTTTACACAAAAGCTTCCAAAACTCCTCACTTTCTCTCCAGCACAGAGACTTCTTCTGTCAAATTCATTGAAGTATCTTTTATCTGACACCAAAAACAATACTCTCCACCTTAGTTCTCCAATCCTTGCTTTAGATCGTTTGTAGGTAGGGGGGGTGCGGACTTCCCTTTAGCACATCCCCCGATTGTACCGAATTCAAAGGTATAAATTTTAAAGTCCAGATTCCAATCTACTCACGGGTTGTTTATTTTCCAGTCCGAATTTTGGGAAAAAAGTCAGCGCTCTCCGGCCATGGCTCGCGGCTACGCTCCACTGAAGTAGCGGTCTACTCACAGCACCACGCCGCTCCCCGTACCCTCTCCGTAGCCTTTTAAAAGGCTCTTCATGGGTCGGGGAAGGCGCTTAAAGGTGCCCGCCGAGTCACCAAGTCCGCAGGCTTCCGCGCCTGCGGTTTCTAAGGGTCCCCGCGTCGCCGGCGCGGTAAGACCCGTCCTCAGCAGAGCCGATTCCCTCCGGAGCTCGGAGGGAATCCGCCATTAATCCGATCGCGCTAACCCGGAAGTCCGAGGGTTGCATTTCCTAATGGGAACCACATAACAGTGAAGGGTAAGTCCACATGTAAAAATGGACAAGGCAAATGGGTGTGACTCTTACCTTTCTACAATAGATTACATTCCAGCCATGTAAAAATCAGAGGTTTCCTCACACACACCTCCAGGCAAGCATTCCTCCCAGGCAATAGTACGGTAATCAAGGAGGTTTGGCCTGAAAAGACTCCCAGGGGCTGAAGGCCCGAGGAACCCCATAGTCAGAGTGGAGCCATTGAAATCAATGGACTTACATTAGTTACAATCACCTTATCCATTTATTTCAATTCACCTTCTTTGTCCATGCTTTAGTGGGATGCCACCTCATGTCTCTTTCCTTGTTTCCCTCATAATGTCAAATACAAAAATGTGTAATATGACTATTGAATTGTCCATCTGTCCCTAGGAAGATGCATCCCACATTATTTGCATTAGACTGTTGCAGGGTTGATAATGTAGAGGGCACTGCCTCTTATAATACCCTTATAATGTTGTGTCTCTTACAACATCTACTTTTACCCTTAGGGATATTTTTTAGTATATCCCTCAATTAAAAGTGTGAACCTCTATTTGAAGCATTAAAAAATCAACAAAATATCTGTCTATTAAATGTTGTTAGTTGGGGCTGTTTGCAAAGAAAGGAGGACTGTAGATGCTTCCAGACTCAGACCCTCTTTTGGAAAGCACAGCCTAAAGTGGCTAGAAGAAACTCTTTCTTATGCTAAAGAGTCCTTGTTAGTTTAAGGGAACAAAAGCTTTGATTATAAGAGTAAATACACATGAAAATACAGAGTCAGTGGCTTGTTCTGAATAACTTGCATCAGTGCAGGTTTCCAAATAAAGATTTAATTGCATCCACTTGCAGCAATTATAATATCAAAGCCATGGACTTTAAAACACACACACACACACACACACACACACACACACACACCCCAGAGGGTTCTCATACTCAATGACTGTTTTGCAGTGGGTTTTGAAAACAGCCTAAATGCAGTTATAATGAGCAAGCTCTTCAAAGCAGTTTAAAGAAGAGTAACACAGCAGTCTGTGGTTTGAGAAATCAAACTTGAAACAAAGTCATAGCCTTCTTATCATCTGTATTTTGCTCATGTGAATATCTGGGCGAGGGGGAATGGAATGCCTCAGATAAACATGTGCCTTCAAATGTGAGCAAAAAGAGTTTTTCACATTGAGATCCAAGCCTCGGTGCTTAAAAATGACTGGATAGCAGGAGTAAAAGGCGTAAATTTAATCTATTTCAAAAAAGATTATAAATTAATGAGGAAGGGTAAGATTTGCATCAAAACAAAACAAAGCAATAGTCTTTATTCTCTCATCATTTATTCCCCTCCCCCTCCCATAAAGCTTTGTAAGTGAATTGTGGCAAAAAATATATATCTAAAAATCATAACTCACATTGAGCTTTGCTGTTGTTTGGCCAAATATGAGGCAAGGTGTGGCAACTGCCTTGGGTGGCAGGATCCACAGGGGCAGCAACAACTGTGGTGTGCTCCTTAGAAGCTGGATTACACCAATGCTTTGAGCACCACAACCCCAGAGTCATCCGCCTTGCTGCCCACCTTCCCCTCTTGTTCCCAGTGTATTTCCCCCTTGTTCCTCAAGAAGATGTTTATTCACCCCTTCTTCCCAGGCAGGGTGGATGGGATGCTGCCATTTTGTGGTTCTCCTCAGCTGCCAAAATGTCTTGGGCTGGTCCTGGTTGTAAAACCATATAGGAAGACACAGTACTGAATGGTACATGCCTATATGTGTAGCCAAGTGTTTAGAACTAGTGCTTTTCCTGATTTGCCTTTCAAAAGATTATTCCTGAAAAGGGGCAGGAAATGTGTCCCAAATAGATAACCTTCTGTCAAAATTCAGTTTTATCTTTAAATATCAAAAAGCATCTGTCATTCTCAGCTTTGCTTGTTAATCGCTGCCTCTCATAACTGAACTCTGGGGATAGTGTAAAATTGTTTATTTGAGGAGGGTAATAGTTTAATCACCCTCTTATGATGAGTATTTGGTGATATATATTCATTGTGTAATCAGTGCTCCAATTAAAATCCTCCGGTAACGACGGCTAATTTAATACACACACATGAAGGACTCAAGGAAATTGGGGAATTAGAAAATAGAGACCAGAAAGGTAGTAGTCAAGGGGGACACAAGAGCATAAAACACCATGATTCTAAAGGAGAATTTGCTGTTAGTGTTTTGATATGGGTGGTTTTTATTTTATTGGGTATTTTTATATTGAAAGGTGGGATGGAAGCACTTTGAATGAATACAGTTTCCCCATGCTGAGGGGAATGTTGAAAACATATACAGTCCATACCTTGGGTTACAGACGCTTCAGGTTACGTTTTTTCGGGTTGCGGACCATCGAAACCTGGAAGTACTGGAACGGGTTACTTCCGGGTTTCGGTGGCCGCGCATGCGCAAAAGTGCTAAATCGCGCTTTGCGCATGTGCAGAAGCGCTGAATCGTAACTTGCGCGTGCGCAGACGTACCACTGTGGGTTGCGAACATGCATCCCGCACGGATCACGTTCGCAACCCGAGTGTCCACTGTATTCTTATTAATATCAGGGCTGGCCGAGGACATTTTGTGGCATGAGGTAAAGAACAATGTGGCATCCTTGTCTATTCCATGTACAAAAGTCAACTGGACTATCAGCTAAATCTTATGTCACTACTGATGATGGGTCAGTGTCTTCTACTGCACCTGAGGACAGCAGGCTAGCTTAGAGGGGTTCAGGGCAGGTTCTATGGCACATGCAGCTTTATTCTCCCTTGTCACTGCTCCCAGCATCTTCCACAAGAGACAGCTGCCTCACTATGCCTAATGGTAGAGGTGGCCCTGAACGTCATAAATCCACTCAAGTCTACCATTTAGATATGTCCTCTAAATGCTGTCTTGAATGTAATATATTCACTAAGGGATTCTTCACTAAGGGAGCCCCAGATCAGTCACAGGTTCACTAGGTGGTGTTAGGTAAATGTCTAACACACTCAGCACTAAACTGCAGTCCTATGCACACTTAGGAGTCAGTTCAGTTGAACTCAGTGAGATGAACTCCATCAATCTCCTAGGCTGCATCTGAAACCTATTGATTTCTTAAGGAAGTAAGGAAATTGGGAACTGGAGGATAAAATAAATCTAACTCACACATCTTTGAGACATTGGATGCAACCGCTGACTTCAAAAGAGCCGGTTTGCAACCACAAGTTGGTTTCCTATCAACTTCACAGTGCAATGAAGCAAACAGAATTCTGGCCATTGACTAGGAAAACCTAGCCTCTAATCCTTCTACATTCACCAAGCTGGTGACTTTAGGCAAGTGACTATCTCTCAGCCTATTCTGCTTCACATTATAGTTGTGAGGCTAAAGGGAGAGGGGTGCTTTGACTGTGTACATCTTCTTCTTCTACTACTACTACTACTACTACTACTACTACTACTAGATGTTTACAGAAAACTTATTGTCTATGATTCAGATATTACAAAGATGTTGATCAGTTTTCCTCTTACACTTAAGATCCAAATAGGAAAAAAATATTTTTGGAAGCTGCCCCCAGAATGAATACGAGCAAATTTAGGAGGGTAAAATGTTAAATTGTCCAATCTACATATTGATTTAATCTCTTCCAGGCTTCTCACCCATATTTAAAAGCTTCTCTTAATTGTTCCCTGCCTTCTGCCTGAACAGATAAGGAAAAGCCTGCACACCTGTCTTTTTCTGATTACTAAATAACTTAATCAAAGAGAAACTATAGTAATCGGGCAGTTAAATATACTTGCACATAATTAACTGAAGTTCTTTATTTAACACATGTAATCACTTTCCACTTATTCTAACAGCAAAATTTCTATATTGGGTTTCCAAACCCACATTTGAGCACCAAATTCAATGTTTTGCATAATTCACCTCAGAAGGCAAAATGTTTAATTTAATGCTCTTGAATAGAAACTAAGGGCCAAACTACATATAATGATATTTTAAAAATAAAAATAAAACTAATAGCAGGCTTTACGTGAGAAGGGATTGAATCATACTGGAACGACAGTGCGTAGGAGGCAACCCCCCACAAGCCCCACAAACCTCCCCAAACCACAGGAAGTGACATATTTAGTGTCATGTCAAATTTGGCTCTTAAGTATTACTAATGGATGCAACATTTTCATACAACATATCATTTTCAAAAGGAAAGGTTGCAACATTTGGAACTTCTTAGTTTAGAGAAAAGGTGAGTAAGAAGTGATAAGTTTATAAAATTATGCACGGCATAGAGAAAGTGCTTAGGGTAAAAGTTTTTCTCCTTCTCTCATAACACTAGAAATCTTGGATTGGATGCTGGGCTCAAAGCATTTCAAAAAAATCACAAAATAATCACGAAAAGCATTTAAAAACAACAAACATTTCAATTGCTATAATATCACACACAGTAGCATATAAATAAAGCAAACGACAACTACAAATTCATAAAAAGAATTGATATAATTCAATAAAGTCATAATAATCTTCTCCCTTTGCTGGTGCCTTTTTGTTGGAGTCGGAGGACGCACAGTTGCCCACCTGGTCCAATTTCACAGGTAGGGAAAGCTGAGGCTGCTCTGACCCTGATGCTCCCCCCCCCCAGGCAACCTGTCATGGCTCTGGCCAAGTCTTCTCTGCACCCCTGGCCTCCCCCTCTGCTCTGATCATGAGTCCCATCAGCCTCTCTGGTCCCTTTTGCCCCTCCCTCACCTCCCAATGATTTTAGTTTCCTCTGGAGAGTCTATTTGGTGCTGCAAACACCTATGACACAGCTCAGAATTCCTCCCTGCTCTCTGGAAAATATTTCTTGTGAAGGGAGCTGCGGGGTGTGGGGGAGAAAGAAACGAAAGACCAGTTGTGCAAGTTGTCTTCCACTCATACAGCTGCTGGATAGAACTAGAGATGGGGGAGAAATTCACTTCACTTCACATTTAAAGCTGAATTTATCAAATCAAAACTTTCTGAAACAACATGAGAACCAAAACACAGCCATCAAAATTTACACTTATCTGAAATTTGCTATATAGTTCTCCAACCAAGGAACGTTTATAAAAATGTATATATTGGGGGAAATTGCTTGCAAAAAATATGCAGATTAACACTAAAGTGCTGGAGAATTTTCAGGGGGATTTAAAAGAGATTTTGCAATTTTATGTAGAAATGTGAAGAACTGAATTAAAATGGGGAAAAGCAGAAACTGAGGCAGCCGAAACAGACAGATCTCTCCATTCCTAGATACTGTAGAACCCTCACGCTCTATCACAGTGGCTCTCAGTCTTTTAATTAATGCCCATTGCTAAGCCTCACAAACTTCAGCCAACAGAGCACAGGCCAATATTTGTCTTTTGTATTTGTCTTATATTATGGAACAACTGTAGCAACACTACTTCAAACTATTCAATGAGGATGCCAATTACGTATAAGGAAAACCTGGGAATTGGCTTGGAAATGGTTTCTTTGAAGAAGTAGGCATGTCAAAACAGCAAGAATAGCTTCAGTAGCAGAACAGAGAAGCAGCAATTCAGGATTACTATTAGTATCGCTAGCTCTGAAAGTCACAGAGCTAAATACTGATCACACTAAAAAGTCATTCTAATCAGTTTGGATGTAAATGTCCAGTTTAATCAATGTAAACAAGACTAAAAATTTCTAGAAGAACTTGCCTACCGGTTAAAATTTTCATGAATGAAATAAGACGTTGAATTTGTATTAAAGTCTAATTAAAGCATTCCACACACATGCACACACCCCCCCCCCCAAGTGTGCAGGCCACAACAAAAAAATTGACTTAACTATATCTGGCTGTAGAACCAAGAACTACCTACAAAGTTTACAGCCACCATTTGCACAGAGAATTTGTTTCCTGCCCCTTTAAAATGACACCCCCTTTCTCCTTGTCAATTTAACACATCTCCCTGACATTCAAAAGTGGTGGCCCACATTTCCCCACCATTGTAAGAGCCCTTCGCTCTTCCAGCTCCCACATCCTTGCATGCTGTAACCTTTGCCCTTTCGGCTGACCAGAGCCAAAATGCTACCTTTAGAAAACTAATGTACCAGAGAGAATGGAAGTATGTGCCGATGGAAGCATGCGAATGCCGAGATGCCCTTCTCCAGTTAATTTTGCTTCTAACTAAAACCTTTTTTTATCTGGAGTGGTTTTTGTCAGCTTTGAAGGAGTGCAGAAAACTTTGCAACTCAACCCTCTCTGCCAGGTGGAACCAAAAACCACTTAGCGCCACAACTTTTTAAAAACTGGGTCTTTCTAGAATGACATCTCTGATGGAAAAATAATATTGCAACAACAACAAAAAAGCACTTTACATCACCAATAGTTTCCGGGTAGCTCCTCGCAGTTCCCTGGGAATGGCTTTTCTGTCAACCTTCTGACACGAGAGCTTCACCTTCTTTTTGATCCCAGAAGTGCAACCATGTGGAAATGATTGAGAGTGACGTCACATATTCAGCATTATGATTTAAATTGAGGATTGAGGAGGAGCAGAAAGGAGGGAGGATTTTGCCTATGGTGGTGGACATCCCTTGCCGTCAGAGACAACCACCGATGCTCACTTATAAGAGCAAAGCAAATTCTCAACATTTACAGAGAGATTTGCATGCCCTGTTCGTTTGGGCAAAAGCTATAAAAATCAAAGCTCTGTCTGTGTGAGCATAAAAGTAGCACATCGTTCCCGTGAATGGTTCTTCACTGAACCCATGTGTTTCACTGCAGAGCTTCATGAGCTGGATGGAACAGATCAGTACATTTTTTTATTGATGTTATTTTTGCATGTGTTCATTCATACGTCTGGTCCATCCCATTTCAACATGAATCTGTTATTTAAAAACAAAATATGCACAAAAAACCCATGCTTAAATATGTATTGAAATACATATTTTATTACAAATTACTAAATACACATCTTTGTGCATTTTGGTACATTTATTTTGAACTGAAAATTGCAAAATTCAGAGATGTGTGGAATCAAAAGGATAATTAGGTTCCAGTTCACACATTAGTCCAGGATCGAGTCAGATCTCATCAGAAATTGAATTCCCCCACCATCCTCTCATTTGAACAGTAACTCATCAGGCCTTAGCTCCAAAATAGCTGAATAATAGTGAACTTTTTTTCTTTGTTTAAAACATGTTTATCCCACATGTCAATAAAATATTTTCAGGGTGTTTTAAAACATAACTTAAAAACACCAATAAAAATAGTCATGCATGCAAAAAACAGCATTTTCCAGTACTACAGCAAAATACTAAAACCCAAGTTAAAAACTTCATCGCTCAGTGCATACCTTGCACCTGCAAATCATCAAGTTTGGCACCAGGCAAACTAACAAGGGGAAGAATTCCATAGTTGAGGGGCCACCACTGAAATGGCCCTCTCCCTATGTGCCACCTCCAAGGGTAGTCTGGTGGGTGCTGACAAGAGAATGGGCCTTCTCTGTGGTAGCCCCACCCCCGGGCGCAATTATGGCATGTTCTCCTTACGGAGGCCCACCTGGCACCAAGCTTTTCATCATTTCAGCACCAAGCAAATATGGGCAGCACCAATGATATTATACTGCATTGTTAAATCTGCTTTTAGTTCATATCTGAAATTTTTTCGCATTTTTTTGCTTGCTTATAAATCTCTTTGAGATTTCTTAGAGGGAAGGAATACACAAATTAATGAACCTATAAACTTAAACCTATGTTCTTACATTATTTTCCAAACAGAGTGCAGTCCTAATGGTGGTCTGCAGCGTTGCTGTGTGTTTATAAGAGAGGCAAAGCGAAGAAGAAGAAGAAGAAGAAGAAGAAGAAGAAGAAGAAGAAGAAGAAGAAGAAGAAGAAGAAGAACAACAACAACAACAACAACAACAACAACAACAACAACAACAACAACAGGGTTCCTGAGCCCCATTTCTATGTAGGCAGGTTTTTCAGAGACTTACCTTCTCCAGAGAACAACCAGAATGTAACAAATGTTTAAAATCAATCACATGTGAAAATCTTGGCTTCAATAATACATATAGCAATATTTTTCATATAGCATATTTTTCAAAGGTAGTATATCTTTGCAGAAAATGCTTTGAAGATTTATATAAAAATGGTTTTACTTCCAAATTCAACTTACCTTAATGAAAGATTTTTAGAGGAATATGAACAAGGGAGGTTTTTCTTCTTCTTCTTCCAGTTGATTGCCATATTTAGCCTAAAGGAAATGGAGAAGGATTTTTTTTTTTAAAAAAGAAGCTAGTGTAAGTAGTTACCATCAGGTCCATGCTGAGCTTCTCTGAGGCCCAGGGCAGGAATCTTGTTAGAAGAAAGTTATAAACCCAAACAAAAAAGCAGCCTTCCCTTGTTGGGGAGGCCCCTGACCAGTTTAGCCCCCCAAGACCTGGGACAACTGTACCTTGCTTCCCCCCTGCCACCCCTGCATGGGCCATACCTATAATATTTCATTTAGAAAAGGGACAGGGAATCTGTAGTCCTTCAGATTTAGTTGGACTACAGCTCCAACCTTCCATGATCATTAGCCATTTTGGTTGGGGCTGATGGGAGTTGGAGTGTTTCTTCTCTTTTATTAACTACTTGTTGGTAAAATAGATCACTTCTTTTTAGGCTTTACTTCCTTCCTGCTTCTTGTCCAAGTATAGTCACTATCAGTATAAGGAAGCACATGATAGTGTTAACTTCTTGGCTCCATTTTTGGTGACACATGAAGCCAGCACTAGGAATGGCTTTGTTTGTTGTGAGTAAAGTATCTGTACATTGTCGCCAACCATGAATCTACACCAGATGCTGAATGATCAGTGCAGTGACCCATAAAGGCATATAATAAGAGATGGGCTGTCTAAGATAGGGGTGGGGAACCCACGCCTATCCAGATGTTGCTAGACTACAACTTCCATCATCACTGACCTTGTTGGCTGGAGATGCTGAGAGGTGGAGTTCAACAACATCTGGAGGGTCACATATTCCCTACACCTAACTAAAGAGCAGCCCCCCTGGCTCAGACCAAAAGCCTGTTTAGTTGGGCATCAGTGACCAACCAGATGCCTATGGGAAGCCCACAAACAGGGCATGTACACAATAGCCATCTCCCCAGTTCTTCCCCAGTGACTGGCATCTGTTTAAAGACATGTTGCCTCATATCCTGGAGAAGTGTACAGCCATTGTAAGTAGCAGTTATGGATAGCTTTACCCTCCACAAATTTGTGGAATCCTCTTTTAAAGCCATCTTGTTTTGTGGCTATCATCTTAGTGGTGAATAGGTAAAGGTAAAGGGACCCCTGACCATTAGGTCCAGCCGTGACCGACTCTGGGGTTGTGGCACTCATCTCGCTTTACTGGCCGAGGGAGTCGGCATACAGCTTCTGGGTCATGTGGCCAACATGACTAAGACGCTTCTGGTGAACCAGAGAAGCGCACAGAAACGCCGTTTACCTTCCTGCCGGAGCGGTACCTATTTATCTACTTGCACTTTGACGTGCTTTTGAACTGCTAGGTTGGCAGGAACAGGGACCAAGCAATGGGAGCTCACCCCATCACGGGGATTCGAACTGCCATCCTTCTGATCAGCAAGTCCTAGGCTCTGTGGTTTAACCCACAGCGCCACCCGCGTCCTTCTTAGTGGTGAATACCACAGTTTAAATACAGTGGTGCCTCGCAAGACGAAATTAATTCGTTCCGTGAGTTTTTTCGTCTTGCGATTTTTTCATCTTGCGAAGCACGGACTTTGGAAAAGCTTCAAAAATCACCAAAGTCTTCAAAAACCTTAAAAAAGGCTACCACACCGCGTGCTATGAGTTGCTCCTCGAAGTGAATGCACGGTTTTAAGAAAAAGGAAACAAACTTGCAAGACAAAGGAAACAAACTTGCAAGACGTTTTCGTCTTGCGAAGCAAGCCCATAGGGAAATCCGTCTTGCGAAGCAACTCAAAAAATGAAAAACTCTTTCGTTTTGTGAGTTTTTCGTCTTACGAGGCATTCGTCTTGCGAGGTACCACTGTATGTGATGTGGGAAGAAGCACTTCCTATGGTCTGACACAAATTTCTACAACTCAGCTTCAGTGAATGACCCCAGGTTCTGATATTATGAATAATTTTCCCTACCATGTCCGCCCTTACTCAGCTTTTTTAAAAAAATAAAAAGCCCAAAACTCTGTAACCTTTCTAAGTAAAGGAGTTGTTCCAGCCCCCTGATCATTTTGGTTACCTCTTCTGCCCCTTTTGGAGCTCGGAAACATCCTTTGTGAGATGTAGAAACCAGAACTGTACACTGTATTCTAACTGAAGTCATGCCATAGATTTGTATCAAGCCATTACGATACTGGCAGATTTCCCTCTCATTCCTTCCTAATGATTCATAACACAGAATTCACCTTTTTCACAGCTGCTATATGCCGGGTCAACATTTTCACTGAGCTATCCACCAAGATCCAAATATCCCTTTTCTAGACAGTCACCACCAGTTCAGACCCCGACAGTGTCTACATTTTTATCTACTATAGACCATTTTCAAACATTCCTAATTTTGGTACAGTAATTATCTACCCATAAGTCAAAAACCACTACTGTGCTACCATCTGAGCCCAAAACATAAACCCTTTAGTTTTATCAACACGGTGCAGTTTAAACATAAAACACAGATAAGTAACATAGATCATCACTGGGTCTTTTATATGCATATAAAATATTTATCAAAGACCATCCCATCGTTTTAATGATTATGTGTCATCAATTTTATGTATCTGTTAATTGAATTGATTCTACTACTCAATTGCACTACATAAAATGTAATTGGGTGGCAGAAATTCCAGCTATGTTTAACGGCATGGAGAAGCAATATAATAATTGCTAATCCAGCTTTATATGAATTAAAGCAAAGAATAGGTCATAAAAATAATGGGGCAGATCCATTAGCTTTACTAGAGCTAGGATAATATGCACCAGTTAGGGATTTCCCTTGGGCCATAAATTCTGGTAGCTTATTATTCTGTACTTAAGCATACTTCAAATTTCAATCCGTAATAATGTTGACTAAAGTAGCAGCAATGAAATGGGTGTTTTGGGGACAACTCACACAACCGTGTTTACTATATAATAATTGCCAATAAACTCATTACAGCTCAGTTATAGGGTGTAAGTATCACAACTAATCTGTCACAGACATGTACTGTAAATACAGTGGAGATAGTATTTGCCAATGGGGGAAGACTGGCTAAAGTAATTTTTAATCTCACAAATTAACACCTTAGCTAAAAAAGGTAAAGGTACCCCTGCCCGTACGGGCCAGTCTTGACAGACTCTGGGGTTGTGCGCCCATCTCACTTAAGAGGCCAGGGGCCAGCGCTGTCCGGAGACACTTCCGGGTCACGTGGCCAGCGTGACATCGCTGCTCTGGCGAGCCAGAGCCGCACACGGAAACGCCGTTTACCTTCCCGCTGGTAAGCGGTCCCTATTTATCTACTTGCACCCGGAGGTGCTTTCGAACTGCTAGGTTGGCAGGCGCTGGGACCGAGCAGCGGGAGCGCACCCCGCCGCAGGGATTCGAACCGCCGACCTTTCGATCGGCAAGTCCTAGGCGCTGAGGCTTTAACCCACAGCGCCACCTGCGTCCCTTAAACACCTTAGCTGGCTTTATCTAAATTGGTGCGTTGTGCTCCAATATAATCTTCATGATATTGCATCTCACATTAACATGAGAATATGTGGATTCACATAGGAACTTAGGTAGTGGAGGATGGAATTCCTGTGCTTATTTAATTACTTCTAATACATAATACATCTATAGTGTGAATGGAAGCTATTGAATGGAGAACCACTGCCCCTATGGAAACATCCCTATGCATGGAAAAATGATGCACTCCAGGATCTTTGGCTTGAAAGTTGATGCAAACTATGAAGGTGACCTAAGACCGAAAGCCTGATACTACTAACAAGAGTTATGAGCAATTAACAGGCAACAGAAATGTCATGCTCAGCATGGCAGCTGAATAGCTTTCTTAGAAAGGGAAGCTGCTATGGAGGCCAAGCAATGCATATTTGATCTCCAGTGATTTGACTCACAAGCCCACAGTCCTTTCTTCTCCCCATTAAACAACAGAGGAGCGGTGAAAATATCCATAGTTATGTGGCAGTTTGTTGTTGGCAGGTTCCTGATATCCATATTACAGTAACCCATACATGGGGTTGGCGCTGTGGTCTAAACCACTGAGCCTCTTGGGCTTGCCAATCAGAAGGTTGGTGGTTCAAATCCCTGCGATGGGGTGAGCTCCCGCTGCTCTGTCCCAGCTTCTGCCAACCTAGCAGCTCAAAAGCACGCCAGTGCAAGTAGGTAAACAGGTACCGCTGCGGTGGGAAGGTAAACGGTGTTTCCGTGCTCTCTGGTTTCCCTCACGGTGTTCTGTTGCACCAGAAGCGGTTTATACATGCTGGCCACATGACCTAGAAAGCTGTCTGTGGACAAACGCCAGCTCCCTTGGCCTGAAAGCACGATGAGCACCGCAACCCCATAATCACCTTTGACTGGACTTAACCGCCCAGGGGTCCTTTACCTTCACTTTACCTAACCCATATGCATTGTGAACATAGCTGCCTTTTAGGTGTTGCAGTCATGGTGGGAATGGTTTTTCTGTAGGTTTGTCCCATGGTGCTGCTGTTGAGTTTACATTCTTATGACCACATGGGTGGGGCATAGGTCCTCCTTATCAATGGATCACAACCATCCGTACAAGATGTGGATACTGCCCACATTGCCTCCACACACACACCACAATCAAATTTAAAATAACATACATCTTATGAGTGTGGGTCACACATGTTAGAAATAAGCAGATATACACTACAATTATGGCTTAAATGCCTGGACAATAGAAATCAGTAGCTCAAATGGTCAAGAGAAATTGATAATTGGAATCATCTGGACTTCTCTTTCACCTACAAAGATATAAATATAGCACACTATAATATTGCAGTGCATCTACATGCTGTAATGTGATGTGGCATAAACGTTCTAACATTAAGAGTTTCTTTGGCCACACCAGCCTGCTATCAAAGCATCTGGAACAATACAAGTAAAACAACGCGAAGATTTATAAACTAATAAATCACAGATTGTAAAGTGCAGGGCATCACAAATGACTGCTAGTAAAAATGTTATATCCCCTCTCTACCCACAGCCGCATATGTTCTGTATTTGTAACTCTCTTTTTAACAAAGGAACCAATATAAAATGTTTTAGGGATTTTTTAAAAAAAAGAATTGATGCATTTTTTTGTATTCTGTTCATCTGTAAAGCTTGGTTATCTTAATGACAATGGGCCCCAAGTGCAGAAAAGAAAAGCAAAACCTATGAAATACTGGAAACTTTAAACTATTGTATTTTTAATTGCAGTGTGTTAAACCAATTGGTCTGATGAATCAGGCAGATGGTTCATAAAACTAAGGTACCATATTCGCTGGAAATGATGCTTCCATCTGAAAGTCAACGTGCTTAGTGATGGAGAGGAATTTTGTTATTCATCTGTATGCAGCCTGGCTACTCTGATAACAGACTAAATTGTTTCACAGTACAACCCTAACCATGTCTACTGAGAAATAAGTCCTGCTGAATTCAGTCAGGCTTTTCGCCAGGTCAATGGGCTTAGGATTGCAGCTTTACTTGTCACTTTACTGTGTAGGTCTCTTAGATGACAAATGGAAAGTGTGCCAGGTATCTTTATTATGAAACCTGCTAATATATATGCTTGCAACCAATACATAAATATAGAAGAAAGTTGTCATCCTTCAGCTGAAAGTCACATAACTTATTTTTCTGTTGGAATTCTAATGCACTGATTTTTGTCTTAATGTTTGGTAAACTATTATCATTGTTGGGTGATATCTAAATCATAAGCATAGCAGAACCACTGAAATAGACTTAGGTTCGTCATGACTAACTTAATTTATATTATTAACAACCATGACAACAATAACAGCACGTGTTCTAGAAGCATTACTAATAAGGAAATGCAACGCTGTTTAAACTTATGTAAAGGGTTTACCCTAGCCAAGTGGCATTTTGAACTTCATTTTCTTTGAAGAGCTGACTGCCCTCTCATGCCATATAACAACTGTTTATTTAATTTTAATTTTTAAAAAACCCTCCATTTGAAAATCAGTTTGCTATGAGGTCACAAGAAAAACAAAATCCAAACTTAGGCTCATGGAGTGAATTTCTCTGGCTCTTGGCCAGCTTCAGATTTTCTGCAGCTGGTTATTCAAAATTCTACTGACAAGATTTATGAAATTAGGTTGGGCACTAATAAGCTGTGCCACAACTTAATGCAAAAACCATTTCTTCCATCCTGGCTATATGCTGTGCACACCATCACAGAAGACACTTCAGCAATTTTTACATTACTGGGCATGTTAATGCTCAGATAGCAATGAAAGTATCACCACCTGTCTTCGGCATCTCAAAAAGGCACTCACCACCCTGAATGCCAATAGCCCAACAGCCCAGGCAAAACAAGGGAATATCATCTGTTCAGAATCAACCTTGGGGATGTTGGACCGTCTTCAAACATTGCTGATGGAAAGCAACAACCACCTCATTCATTGTTCCATCCAATGTAAGCATAGCAAATTATTCATCCATACTCCTATTCTATGCACGTTTACCCAAAAATAAGCTTCACTGAACTTTGTAAAGCTTACTTCCAACAAACAGCACATATAATTGCAGCCTCGGTCATATTTCTCTCAGAACTATTCAATACAAAACAGAGAATGATGTGGTAGAATCTGAGCTGCACCACTTTAGTCTGCAGAGAGGGTCACTTTTAAAAATGCTCTCCCATGTTCCTCGCAAGAAGAAACCAGCACATCAAGGTTATAAAAAAGTTCTTCTCTGGTGTGCAAGTTGAATATGGTGAACCAATAACATATACGACTTTATAAAGTGGTGCACACTCCAGAATGTATCCACTTCAGATTGGGTTCTTTCATTACTTCTTTGCTGTGGAAAAATCTGCAATGAGTAACCTTGTATGTGGTGTTGCTCTGGAATTCTAAGAAACCGGAAAATCATGGCAGTTTTGAAAGCGTCAGTCTGCCATCTTGAATAAAAATGATATCCAAACATAGACAAACACCTGCTCCTTGATCTCAGGAACCACCATGAACGATGTCAAAAGAGGTGTCCAAAATGCATAGAGAACTAGCTAGAATATACAGCAGATGCTGCTTCTTTCTGAACCATCACAATATTCTGAGAAGTGAGAGAGAAGATATGGCCCAACCTGTTTCCAGCATCAACCCAGCAGAAACTGGATGAATGGCTGGCAGTGGAAGAAGAGAAACCACAGAATGATTTCCCCCTACATGTTCTTGGTCTTCTCATGTTACCCAACAGCACTACAGCAATCCCCGTGCCACCAGAGTAACATAATAACCCACCAAGAGTGTACTAATTTATCTTGAACAATGGGTAGATCAGCAGTGGTTCAGTCATATTTCTGGGTCAGCATAACTTTTCTCATTTTGGTGTTCAAGTCCTGGAGGAGAGCTGCAAGATCTTTGCACAGATTAAGGCATCACCTTTGACAATTCCAAGCACTCAACAGTAACCATAGTGTTGCTGCTGCTGCTGCTGTTGTTGTTCCTGTTGATGGCAGGAACAATCGGGAAAAAATATTGCAGCTTTAAGTTCCATGAAGGCAATATTGTCCCTATCTTTCCATACCAAAGAGAGAAAGAAAGAACAAAGGCTATATAATTTTAGCTCTGGAAACTCACTTTTCAGCATCAAATGGCCTCTTCAACTGCTATAAAACCCTGGCTTCTAGACAAAAAAGTGTGCATTTCCTTATTTCCAAAGGCTAGGAATTTAAATGGAAAATATCCTAAGGGGTTTTAGTGTATTTCTATACTTTCTTTCTTTCCTTTTCTTTTTTTTAATAAAAAAAATTAAAGTTCTCTCTGCACATAAAGTTTACTACCTTATTGTGCATAACTTTGGCATTTTGCTTTTCACTTTGACAGAGAGCCAGAATTGGATTAGGGGATCATTGTTGCAGACCAAAAGATGCAGAGCTTGAAGAGGCTAACCTTCCATTGTTCCATGATGTTAGCCCAATTAGTCGAAATAAAAGCAGGAATTGGGACAAACAGAGATTTGCCAATATGAATATACAGGCAGGGCTATTACATACGGCCAAGTTTCATCTACGGTTTAGCTAGAGACGCACAGAGAGTGCTTATCCTCTCAGAAGATAAAATGTAGAAATTTTCAAAAGCATTCCAAGTGTTCGTATTGAATGGATTCAAGAAAACTTCTCTTTGAATCCTTTATCTTGTTAATTCAAATGGGAGCAACTGCTGGTAGCTTGTTCCATATTTATTTATTTATTTAGCCTGACTGCCGATCAGCCGTGCATCACAGCACTAAGGGCCCTTCCAGACATTTAGTTGCTGTTCATTTGATCAGGATCAGGACCATAATGCCAGGGAGGATCAACACTTTCCCCATGCTGTTTTCCCAGTGAAAATCACCCACCTGAAGCTGCTATTTACTGAGAGGCTGTGGTCGGTAGGGAGTTGAATATCAAAACGTGTATATTCTTGTGGATATATTCTTTCTTTTAAAAAGCATATAGTAATGTAGAAATGGAATGGAACAGACCTAAGTGAATGTGTGCAAAAGTAACTCAGACCAGAAATCGGCGGATTCTGCTCTCTGGCTAGTTACCACCCAACCTCAGAGCTTCAGGGCTAAATGTTTGGTTGCATGGTCATGCACATGAATGAGGGCTGAAGCCAGTAAACAGATTGAGCAAGTGATAAAGTTCTGGTCTATTTCCAATATTTTCACAGCATTTTGACTACACTGGATATTACCACCGAAGCTTCGGAAGTATAACCAAGAGTTATCAGAGAAACAGGTCTGGAAGCGATCCAGGAGGTCATCTGATCTAACCTCCCTGTCCAGGATGCAGGATCCCTGCAGGATTCAGTTATGTTTTATAATTTTATGGCTCCACCCATGATCAGTACGTAATAACTTGTGTTATTAGGCTCTGTTTTTTACAGCGGTTATGTCATGTATTGCTGGAATAACATGGTGTATAAATTGATGCTGCTGCCTAGTTTGTATTTATTATATATTATGTATTGTCTGGGATGTGGGTGGTGCTGTGGTCTAAACCACTGAGCCTAGGGCTTGCCGATCAGAAGGTCGGCGGTTCGAATCCCCACAACGGGGTGAGCTCCCATTGTTCGGTCCCAGCTCCTGCCCACCTAGCAGTTCGAAAGCATGTCAAAGTGCAAGTAGATAAATAGGTACCTCTCCGGCATGGAGGTAAACGGTGTTTCCGTGCGCTGCTCTTGTTTCACTACAAGCAGCTTAGTCATGCTGGCCACATGACCCAGAAGCTCTCTGCGGACAAACGCCAGCTCCCTCAGCCTATAGATCGAAATGAGCACCACAACCCCAAAGTCGTCCGTGACTGGACCTAACGGTCAGGGGTGCCTTAACCTATGTATTATATACTATGCAATTATTCTGAATTGCATTTCTATAACTGTTGTAAACTATCTTGTGATCTATTGAAAATGAGTAGTATATTAATTAGAAAATGAATGAATGAATGAATAAACTACAGAACCTCTGACATATGCCTGTTCAGCTTCTGCTTAAAAACCTCCAGCAAAGGAGTGCCTATCACCTCTTGAGGCAGTCTGTTCTATGTCTGAACAGCTCTTATCATTAGGAAGATTCTCCTAATGTTCTGCCAAAATCAGTTCAGGAATCATTGCTTACTAAAGAAATGGTTGTTTGAATGCACTTTATGAAAGAACTGTAAGAAACAGAATATGTAACACCTTAAAAGTGCAACTTCAGGGACTGTCAATATGATGCCCCCAGATATTATTGAACTCCAACTTCCACCAGCCCTATAAAAGATAGCCAATGGCTAAGGATGATGGGAGTTGTAGTCCAGCAACATCTGAAGGACATGATGAAGGCTACCCCTATTTTTACTCCTATAATACTGCCATAATACTATGTCATCAAAAGCACTTTATATATTGTTCCATGAAAGGCAAATAATAATAATAAAATGCTAAGAAACACTTGGAAACTATTGTCTTTCTCTTAGCTTTTTCTTCTTTTTTTAAGGAAGCTGTATGTAAGTAGATTTTTACACTGATTACCTAGATTTCTTAAATCTCTTGTTTGGTATTTCCACCAAGAATACAGAAATGGCCAAAAACTAGCATTGTCGTTCAAACGACTCTAGCAACTAAATTCTGAAATCATGTGTTTAAAGTTCCAATTAGGAAACTTTAACAACAACAAAAATGAGTCTATGGTGTTTCTAAAGGTAAATGTAAAGGGACCCCTGACCGTTAAGTCCAGTCGCGGATGACTCTGGGGTGGCAGCGCTCATCTCGCTTTACTGGCCAAGGGAGCCGGCGTACAGCTTCCAAGTCATGTGGCCAGCATGACTAAGCCATTTCTGGTGAACCAGAGCAGCGCACGGAAACGCCATTTACCTTCCTGCCAGAGCAGTACCTATTTATCTACCTGCACTTTGACGTGCTTTCGCACCGTGAGGTTGGCAGGAGAGGGACCGAACAACGGGAGCTCACCTGTTGCAGGGATTCAAACCGCCAACCTTCTGATTGGCAAGCCCTAGGCTCTGTGGTTTAGACCACAGTGCCACATGCTCAAATGTTACAATTCTGTATCCTTAAGCTTTCTGTATCCAAAACAAAAGAGAACAGGTACCATAGTCTGCAACATCAATTCACATCACAGAGGTGGTGCTTGATTTCTTTAAACAATATTATTGAAGGTTTATTCACAAATAAGAGGGCAGCTTCTTTAAAATTTAAATAATAATGTAAATCTTCTGTTGCGGCCAGGGAATTGTTTCTTCAAGCAAAGATGTAATTCATATGATAATCTGTCATCATCTGGCAAAGTGCCCTTTCTAACAGATCTTTAATGCTATCTTGATCTCTTCTAGCATAATTGGCCTCTCCAAATCATTCTCTTTCCTCCTTTCTGGAAAAAGAGACTCTCGGGTTTTGTTTCCTTTAACCCTTTCACTAAGACATATTGTTTACTCTTTCAGTATCTGTCCAAAATGCCTGAGAGCTTTGAGTAATCCATGCCAAGGGATCTATGTTGGGCAAAATCCAAGAAACTGAATCTATAGAACTTGGAAGCTAAATAAAATATCCACTGGTCTTCCAAACTTCCTGTCAGAATTTAATTTTCCTTCACATGAATAGCCCACAATGTGTATAAAATATGCATTGTGGGATTCATGTGAGAAATTTTCAGAAGCACAATTTAGAATTATCTGAAACAATTTGCTCGATCCCTGTTGGAAATGATTAAAAAGATAAGGGCCATAACTCAGTAGTAAAACATCTGCACTGCATTGAACATCACTTGTCTGAGACCCTGGAGAGCCACTGCCAGTCAACATAGACAGTACTGGGCTAGATGGACCAGTGATCTGACTCACCACAAGGAAGCTATTTATTTTGCATACAAATTCCCATTAAGATCACATCATATCATTCAGCCAATGCAACAATTTCCAACTCTCTCTTCCCATGCTTCCCATGAAGGTATGAAGGTGGATTCTTGGTGTGTTCAACTGGATTTGCTTAGAGAACCTTCCTTGTGATCAGAAACTCTGCAGCGTCAGGATTTCTGATCACAGGGAGGTTTCTAAGCATATTCAATTGAACACATGGAAAATCCCTCTTCAGGAATTGATGTGAGGTGATAGAACCCTTGCAAGGCTGGCTTGGGCGACCCCAAACCTCTTTATCCACACATGTTCTTTGAATATCTAGAGAGGACTAAAGCCATTGAACATACTTTGCCAACATGTTCAAGCCTGGTTAGACTCTCAAGGAAAGTAGTAAACAAAGTGCAAGATCAGCATGAGTTCTGTCTGCATTTGGAGACGTATCTACTATTTGTGAAAAAAGCAGACATTGGGCCCTTCAATATGTATCATTTTTTGTGGGGGGAGGGACTCCTGTGCCATATACCATATTTTTCGCTCTATAAGACGCTCTATAAGACGCACCAGACCATAAGACTCACCTAGTTTTTGGAGGAGGAAAACAAGAAAAAAAAATATTCTGAATCTCAGAAGCCAGAACAGCAAGAGCGATCGCTGCGCAGTGAAAGCAGCAATCCCTCTTGCTGTTCTGGCTTCTGGGATAGCTGCACAGCCTGCATTCGCTCCATAAGACGCACACACATTTCCCCTTAGTTTGTAGGAGGAAAAAAGTGAGCCTTATAGAGCAAAAAATATGGTAGTTTGGCTTTGAAAGAAGCCCTGTTTATCCCCCATGCTTATAAAGCTGATAATTCCACATACATTCTGGTGTCCCGTTCCATTACAGAGGTTTCAAAATAATTTTGATTCCATATTCTAGGGTTTGCTTTGTGTACACCTTGAAATGGGGCCCTATTATTTCCTTACAGTTTTATTTCTCCTACTCTTCAGACACTGCATCATTAATCAGTGACTGGTTTTTTTTGTTTTTTTGTTTCCTTTGTTTAACTGTCACTGTTGTAATAATCCTTTTTTCCAGCAATCTTATTTTTTGTAGCAAAGAAGGCACAATAAATTATATTCTGTTTTCATTCTTGGGGGAGGGAAATCTTCAAACTTAGTTCTCCATAAATCACAACTAATTTAAGAAGATGTAATCCATCAGAATTGTATGCCCTTGACTTTTTGTTTATTATCATGGCAACAGCAAGTATTATTGCAAATTGCCTTCTTTGCAGTTTGAAATGAAAAGGTAGGATTTAAGTCTATTGAAATAGCCATGCTAGGTTAGCCGCTGTGACTTCTGTAATAATATTGAGATCCAAACGGCTCTTGAACATGTTTTCAAACTATGCAGATAGGTTCTGCTTATTAAGCAATTTGCAGGGTGGGCGGGTGCTTGTTCCTTAAGTGGTATCACATTCAAGCCCTTTCTCAATATGGGATTAAGTGGAGTTAATCTTCAAGTATGGAAATGTTCTGTTCAGTATTGCTTTTGCTCATCACCATCTACCACAGTTTGGTCAGATAAATAACATGATTCTCTTGTATTTTTAGAAGCCAGGATATCCAACATGGAATGTGCAGCAGTGGCTGGTGCCCATTCCGACTTGTAGGGCAGAAGGTAGGGAGATTAACAAGAGGCAAAGCCGGAGCCAATGAAAAGCTGGTTGTAAGTAAGAAAGTAGGCAGGTGGGAACTGGCTGAGGGCAGTTTGAGGTTGGTGGGGCAGTGCCTATTAGCCCTTATTAACTAGACTCCATGTGGAAGGAAGGAAGGAATAAATAAAATAATTTATTTATACCCCGCACTTCCCGGTTTAAAAACCGGGCTCAGGGCAGCTAACATCAAATATAAAAATCTGATTAACATGTGACTTAAAAACAGCATAAAACAGCATAGAGTACAACATAAAATGCAGCATCAATATCAGTAAATTTCAAAAATTCAAAGGTATTTTTTTGGGGGGGGTGTGTGAAACCCAGACAGTAGACATCGAATGATCACCAGGGCTAACTAGCCAAGTTGGTCATACTAGGGCCAGCAAAGAGGTGTGTGAATAAGAATATAAATGTGGGGTCCCAGAAAGGGTTTCTTCATAGAAGAGAAAAGGGAAAAGGGAAAAGGGAATAGAGGATAGAGGATCAGGCTAATTCAAATTGAAGTCCAGGCAGAATAGCTCTGTCTTACAGGGGCTGCGGAAGAAGATCAAGTCCTGCAGGGCCCTAGTCTCGTGGGACAGAGCATTCCACCAGGTCGGAGCCATCACTGAAAAAGCCCTGGCCCTGGTAGAGGATAGTCTGGCTTCCTTAGGGCCTGGGACCTTCAAGCTATTATTATTCATGGACCTTAGGTTCCTCTGCGGGACATACCAGGAGAGGCGGTCCCATAAGTACGAGGGTCCTAGGCCGCATAGGGCTTTAAAGGTCAAAACCAGCACCTTAAACCTGACCCTATACTCCACTGGGAGCCAGTGCAGCTGGAAAAGCACTGGGTGAATATGCTCCCATGGCAAGGACCCCGTGAGGAGCCTCGCTGCAGCGTTCTGCACCCACAGAATGGAATTTACTGAGAATTCTGCTATAAACATGATCAATACTATATCAGATGTGAAATATGTTCCACGTACTTATACTGCAGCAGTTGATATTGATAGGTATAGATCCATCTCCAAATACAAGGAGATATTTGGCAAACTTTCTGTTTTAATTGACTTTCATATTTTACTTACCTAAAACTGGCCAAAGTGTGCTGCTTTTCTTTGTTGCCTGACTGAAGAAATAGGGTACCTGATGATAGTTTCTGGAAATCTGCATTGCATACAAGCTTTTTCTGCAAAAGAAACAGATGATTTCATTACATTTGGGGGAAACCTGTATCAGTGGCCAGAGAACACTTTTTAAAGTCACTGATGCTTCCTTTTTGTATCTCTTTCTGCTTCATCACTGTTGGTGTTGAAAGATACTAGATTATATTCAATCGTTGTGCGAATAGAAGGCCGACGGACAACCAACCTTTCCCTTCTCCCGGCATTCCCCTCCCAAAAAACATTCCAAATGGTTGAACATTGTGGGCTGCATTGAAGGAGGCTACTGAGAGATGGCTGAATTGTCCAAAATTGGGTTGAGGAACCTTGTGTGAGAGGAAGGAAAAGATCAGTTGCACAAGTTGCTTTCCTCTCTTGCAACTATTGGATTCAACTCATCAGGTGTTATCTAAAGTCATACACAAAGTAGATACACTGAAATAAAGAGACTTAAGTTAGTCTTGACCAATTGAAGCCCACTGATTTCAGTCTGTCTATTAAGAATATGATTTAGTCAGATACCATCAGTATGTTTTTGCATCTCATAAGAGAAAATAAGAAATTTATTGTGTACACTTCTTCCTCCTTTTACTTCTATTTGAAATTTCAGCAATACATTTCACTCCTTGTACAGATAACATGTATTACAGACTTTGATAAAGAAAAGGGTTTTCCATCTCCCTTGGTGCACCCAAAAATATGCATATGCGTTACTATCATTGCAATCTGCATGAATGGTTTTCTCAATTATTTTCAATTGTTCTAGATTTTGTTTTGCTTTCATAGACGGTTCTGTGTTATAGTTCAGACACTTGTACTATTTTTTCTCCAATAGTTGGAACCAATTTTGTGGAATTTATATTTCCAAGATTTATTTATTAGGAGTATTTTGTTGATGAATCTTGACTCATGTTGACTCATGTTAATTCCCTCAAGTGGCACAATGAGTCAGCGCCACTGGCTGTTAACCAAAGGTTGGTGGTTCAAGCCCACCCAAGGACAGCTTTGGGCAGGATTCCTGCATTGCAGGGGTTGGACTAGATGCCCCTTGGGGGTCCCTTCCAATGCTAAAATTCTTTGATTCTTATTTGTGCTGTTCCTAAAGCCAGCTCTTCATCATTTTGTATAAAAACAATTTGTTGTTCCATTGTCAAAAATTGTGGATTTTTTTACTACTACAATTTTTATTGGTGTTTTAAAGAAACAATTTGCAAATGCTATCATTCAAACAGTTTGATATCACCCTTTACCCAATCCCAATGAGGTGTAATGTATTAATGTATGTTACATAAAAGGTAAAGGTAAAGGTACCCCTGCCCGTACGGGCCAGTCTTGACAGACTCTGGGGTTGTGCGCCCATCTCACTTTAGAGGCCAGGGGCCAGCGCTGTCCGGAGACACTTCCGGGTCACGTGGCCAGTGTGACATCACTGCTCTGGCGAGCCAGAGCCGCACACGGAAACGCCGTTTACCTTCCCGCTGGTAAGCGGTCCCTATTTATCTACTTGCACCCGGAGGTGCTTTCGAACTGCTAGGTTGGCAGGCGCTGGGACCGAGCAGCGGGAGCGCACCCCGCCGCAGGGATTCAAACCGCCGACCTTTCGATCGGCAAGCCCTAGGCGCTGAGGCTTTAACCCACAGCGCCACCTGCGCCACCTGTATGTTACATAGGTTTAGTCTTATTAAGATTGCATTTCAAGAATTATCACCGGGCTGTATCTGATACAACCCATTGTCTTTCATTTAAAATGAACATTAATTAAACATAAATGAAAGGTTCCATTGGCATTTGTAAAGGAAGCCTGACTGCAGTATGAGATTTGTAATGTAAATCACATTCAACTATGATCTTGAATTAATGTACATTGCTATTTCATTATAATTGTCTGGCTCAGATGTAATGCTAAATTATAAGTTAGTGTTATGACAGTCACAACTAGCCTTAGCTTCACTTACGGTACCTTGCCTTCACTTTCTCCTTAGCATAAGCAGAGAGGAGATTGGAAGCTTCCACTGTCTCTCTTGAACAAACAACTTACTACATGTAAAGTTGGAAAACAATAGTTTATTCTACTTGCAGTTCAAATTAACCAAAACCAGACCATGATTTCTGAAGAAACCTTTTCCCAACTTTGAATGTAATGGGAACTGCAGCTTATTCAAAACTGGAAGTGGAAACTACCAATTTGCTCCCCACTCAAGCACAAAAGAAAAGCTTCACCATGGCTTGTTCTCATGATAATAATAATAAAAATAATAATAATAATAATAATAATAATAATAATAATAATTTATTACTTGTACCCTGCCCATCTGGCTGGGTTTCCCCAGCCACTCTGGGCGGCTTCCATAGAAACCAAAAATACACTAAAATATCACAGATTAAAAACTTCCCTGAACAGGGCTGCCTTAAGATGTCTTCTGAATGTCAGGTAGTTGTTTATCGCTTTGACATCTGATGGGAGGGCGTTCCACAGGGCGGGCACCACTACCGAGAAGGCCCTCTGCCTGGTTCCCTGTAGCTTTGCTTCTCGCAATGAGGAAACCACCAGAAGGCCCTTGGGCACTAGATCTCAGCGTCCGGGCAGAACGATGGGGGTGGAGACGCTCCTTCAGGTATACATGGGTATACAGTTTAGTGTTACACCTGAGCTGGGCCATGGTTAGACATCATCTTCTAGTTTTACTGCAAAATGTGCACAATCAATGCCCCTTGTAATGTACTGAATACAGTGCCTGAAAAAATTTCAAAATATAGGTGGGCCTGAAAAGTATTTCAATAAATGCAGGTTGCAAGGACTTATAAATCCAGTACTGTATCTGAATCCATACATTCCCCCTGTATATTTTTAATGATTTTGTTTCCAGTGTATTCACATGCAGGGCAACCGCTTTACTAATAGAAGAAGCTATACTATTTGATCCTACACAAAAACAGCAGCAACATTAACTTCATCGACAGGCTCTGCCAACTATGCCACCCCAGTTTCTCCCTGTACATTCAAAAGTAGAAATCAAATCCACAGTGGTTACCAGAATGATCCAGAATTCAATCTCTCCCTTCCCCAAATAAGGACATGAAGAAATCCAGGAGCTCATAAAAAGAATGTGAACCTTTCCAACAACTACAGTTAATATATGGAGAGCGATAGTTTCCATAGCTCAGAAAGTTGCTTGCTTTTAATCACACACACACTAGAAATAAGTTGCATGCTGCAAGGCCAGGGTTTGGAGAAAGGGTTCAAAGGTATAAAGCAGAAAAGCAGTTCCCCACCCCCAACTTTGGCCACAGTCACTTGAAGCAATAAAGAACGAGAAAAGCATTCTTGAAACAGCCAGTTGCTTCTAATGAGGAAACGCATAGTGAGCAATTACCAGTTTGCAATCACTGTGAGGTTTACTCTCTTCGCTTTAGTCTCCTTTAAAAGGCATCTCCCTCCCCCTTCTTCTTTTTTTGCACCTGGCACTTCAGTGAAATGGCAGCTGAAAGAGGACACTGCAACATGCTGATAATAGGGCTGCTCCCCTGCCTCCAGGACCAAGTAGCCATTTCAATGGCTGCAGATGTTAAAGGAAGAATTGTCACTGCTAGGTACCATTCTTCCTTTGGTAATTCTAGGGTCCTTGTAGTAGTCAACAGCCTGAGCTCTTTTAAATGCACACCACACAGCCTCCATTTTAAAAGGTCTCAAGGAAGCTTTGATAGCTTCTGCTTCAGGTTTCCTCCAAAGAGTGTGAAAATAATGCTAGAACAGAAGCTTCATATATTAGTATATTTGTTTACATTAAAGGCTTTCTTCAAATGGAGAGTTTTCCTCAAGGCTTTATGTATGAAGAGATCTACCTCGTCAGATGTGTAGCTTGCTGAATTCCGTAACAGAAAACCCCCCTGCTAAAACTGGTTCTCATTAAATGTGTTAAATGGGAGCACTGAAAGGTAGCTGAAAATCAGGTGCATTTAATAAAACTATTTCCATTGGCACACATCTGGTCCCATGTGATTTCAAGTTAGCCAGTGCTGCAAGTTTATCATCTATATTACTGATGGTTAAATGTTACTTCAGTCCAATAAAAATAGGCATCACTTACCATTTTTATCAAATGTTGTTTCAGTATATCCATGGCTAGATTCATTAGCTAAACGTGAGAGGCAAACACAATGCACTTAATACATTTATGGTACCATGAAGAACGTTTTAACGCCAGTTGATCAGATAAGGCTCCAGGGAGGCAGAGAGCTGTTTGAAAGGAAACTTGTAGTGCAATATTTACTTAAGGCTGTTCATTCACATTGTGGAACAGAGGCATCCTTTTTTCAAAAATTTGACAAGTTTTTGTAAGTGTGATTAGCTTACGTGTTACATGTTCAGAATCACCACATTTCAGTTCCTGAGACTGATTGTTATCTAAGAATCTTTTTACAAGCTTCCAGGGCAGAATAACTCTCCCCCGCCCCCGCCCCCCATCTGAACCCAGGCTATTCAAACCCACGAAAGTTAGCATTTGCAACGCATGCTTAGAATCACAGCTTTAATCCTGACATCTCTATTTAAAGGCTCTTAGGTAGCAGGACTAGGGAAGACCCCTACCTGGGCCCCTGGAGAACTGCTGCCTGTCAAAGGTGCCAAGGTAGATAGACTAGCTGTCTGACTCAGTAAATGACAGATTTAGATTCTTCCATTTTAATATACTGTTTTACTTACTACAATATGGTGACTGTGTGTATACCATACACCTTTTTCTGTCTGGGATAAAAGTTTAGTTATACATGCGAGAGAGGACTTTGCATTCTTCTTTCTCTTTTTTGTTTTGTTTTGTTTAGATTAGTTTATTTTTTATTGTGTTATGAAAAGTCTTAATAAAATTTCATTAAAAAAAGGATTCAGGCTGGGATTCAGTGGATTCAGCCCTGAACTACCCCACTTCTTCCTGGAAAGCTCCGTTTGGGGGCTTCTACTGACTATTGAAAGGGATGCGGGTGGAGCTGTGGGTTAAACCACAGAGCCTAGGGCTTGCCGATCAGAAGGTCGGCGGTTCGAATCCCCGCAACGGGGTGAGCTCCCGTTGCTTGGTCCCTGCTCCTGCCAACCTAGCAGTTTGAAAGCACGAAGTGCAAGTAGATAAATAGGGGAAGGCAAATGGCGTTCCGTGCGCTGCTGTACGCCGGCTCCTTTGGCCAATAAAGCGAGATGAGCGCCGCAACCCCAGAGTCCGCCATGACTGGACCTAATGGTCAGGGGTCCCTTTACCTTTACTGACTATTGAATCTGGGGAATCTTGCCAGTGACACTTCAGCCTGTTCACTTCTTCACCAGGTGGAAGGGGAGCTCTGTGTCAGTAGAGTGACCCTGGCATCACTCTGCACAGTGGCAAGCGGGAGGTTAATGGAAGCTGTCAGGCAGGGTGGAGGGACACCTCTGCCCAGTCAACATCCAACCAGCCAGACCATAGTTTCCTGAGACCAGAGAACACTGTCCTTCTGTTCTGTGGTTGGAGCTGTATCTTCTCTTGGCCTCTATGGGCATGTATAATAAAGGAGTCCTCATAATAAAGGAGTCTAAAATTCAGTTCAGTTTTGTTTTTAATAGTAGCAGGCAACAAAATTCAAGTAGGAGAAAAGTAGCATGACACAGCCCCTCTCCTCGCTCAAATGAGTCCTGAGCAATGCAACCCATCAAGAAATAAAAGACATCTTAAACCATCAAATTAATAAAACTGGATGCTCTTTTGACATGAGGTCCCTCAATAAGGAAAGAAATCTTCTTGGCACGGTAGAGGTGTGGTAAGAAATACTTTGGAAAACTTTAAAAATCACATCCAAACCAAAAGGGGAAACATCAAACAAAGCACATGAATCATAATCAAGCCACGAAAATGTCAAGTTGCATAGTTCTCCACCTGCCTAAGAGAGGAATCTACCCAGAGGAAATCAATCCCATTAACATTCCCATGAACAAAGTTGGTAAGTTTTGTCCAATATTTTTTTTAACTAATAATGCTGAAAATGAAAAAGGATTTTGTTACACATAAATTATTTTGCAGGGTAATGCTGCATTTGGATTACATGGCGGGCTTCTTCCTCAGATTCTCTCTCTGTGCCTCACTGTATAGCAGAAGATCACTATACCAGAACCAAGCCCCCTTTCCTTTTCAGATCCATAGGAAAGATCGTTCCATTTCCCTGATGCTTTAAATTTTTGATTTCTTCTAGGCTAGCCAGGGCTTATGCTGGGCAAAGCAAACTGCACCTGATTATGATTTTTGTCCTGTACTTGGAATTGGTAGGGTGCTAATGGGCATGTGCTGGCTGCAGTCAGCTGGGGAGAGAAGAGAACAGGGAAATCACAGAACCATAAAGAAAATGCTTTGAGAGACCTGTCTTTGGGGGAGTGCTTTTTTTGCCAAGGGTGAAAGGGAGAAGTGCTGACTGCTAAAGCACATGGCTTGTGGGAAGACAGCATGTTTAAATTGTCCCCGTGCAAAGGACTGCTGGCTACTGATGGAGGTCAGGGGAAGAGGTGTATGTCAAGGAGGAGTCAGAAAACTGTATGGCAGTTCCTACAGTTGCAAAGGGTCGAGCTGCTGAAAGTGTGAAGGAGGCAGCTACAAAACAGGGATATCTGCTGTGGCGAATGCAGGAAATGCAACAGGGAAGACGGTGAAATGGGAAAGCAGCCGCTATGATGCTTGATGTATATGAGAACAAAGGAATTAGCAAAGAAATAAAGAAAGTGTACAAGTGAAGCTCTCACACACATACAGAAAGCATGTATATGGGTGTCAAGAAGAAGAGGAGGAGTTTGGATTTGATATCCTGCTTTATCACTACCCGAAGGAGTCTCAAAGCGGCTAACATTCTCCTTTCCCTTCCTCCCCCACAACAAACACTCTGTGAGGTGAGTGGGGCTGAGAGACTTCAAAGAAGTGTGACTAGCCCAAGGTCACCCGGCAGCTGCATGTGGAGGAGCGGAGACAAGAACCTGGTTCACCAGATTAAGTGCTGCACTGTCCATTACCAAGTGCTGCACTTGCTTGTGTCCCACAGGCAGCTGTTTGGCCACTGGGAGAATGGGATACTGGACGAGATAGGCCATTGGCCTGATCCAGTAGGTTCTTCTTATGTTCTTAAGTCATGACTTCAAGGGAGATCAGCATATTTGTCTGACGGCTCTTTCTCAGTGAAGATTTTGTTACACCCAGGGCCATACTAGATAAGCCAGTGGTAGTTCCAAGTGTATAGATGTGGAATTTCCCCAATCATATAGAAAGAGGTGGCCATTTCAGTGGTAGTTTGCTGCCCAACTGAAATGGAATACAGTGCTAAGAAATTCAAGAGGGACACTTTTCTGTCCACTAGCACAAGCCTTTTTGTACAACTTTTAAAGACATGAGTGACTGTCCTCCAAACTGCGGACTATAATTGTATTCAAAGTATATTCAAATTGAATGCTGGGATGGCTGAAAAGCAGCTTCATGCTGAAAGTTGTAACAGTGATTGCAGCTGATGCATTACATATAAAGTTTATACACCTGTTGGATGTACTTATTATCCAAACATGAAGGATGATTCATCTATTTACATTTTCAGAAATATGTTTTTGGTTTTTTTTAAAAAAGTCAGAACACAATGTAAAAGTTTGGCTCTATTACAAACTCTTTTCTCCCTTGCATTACCATAGAAAATTTCAAAGTAAACTATTTAAAATTGGTAACTCCCTTGGGTTTATGAAATTACAGGCTGACTTTCCAAAGAGCATTTTAAATGAAACAAATACACACTATAGTACTTTTGTGTTGCCAATCTAAACACTGGTTGCCAAGTGTTATAGATACTTCCTGTTGCAACTGGAACAAATTAATCATAGAGAATGAAATGACAACGAATGCTTCCCCTTTTGACACAACCTCCCTGGACTTGGCTATACTCCCCCATAGATGGGTGATTCATACTGCATTTTTTTAAAAAATAGAGCAGGGTGGCCAAACTGGAGGTGAAAACTTCAATGGAAAAAGTTACGTCTACATTGGACCTTGTTTGCCCCGTTAAAGAGTTTCCATCTGAATAAGCTTTGGAGGTTTTTAAAAATTGTTACAAATATTGCTGTTTCGTGGTGTAAAATGGATTAGGAACAAATCTGCATGATTTTCTCCCAACCTATAAAATGTATCCTTGTATCTCTTAGGAGTAGGCGCTTGTTCGGACCCCACTTCAGTATGACGCACTTTTGAAAAAAGGCCACGTTGATCTGAAGTGATTTGCAGGCAGTCTGAGCTGGCTCAGGTCCACCCAAGTCTGCATTATTTCCCCTCCCTATCCACTTTTGGGAATTAAACAAAACAAAACCATGGTTCCACCAGCACAAGGATTTTTGCTTGCCTGACTGAATAATCTCCCCTCCCTCCACATGCTGTAATGGGGGAGGGGCCCTCCCAATTCCCTAGAGCCTATTTGGGGAGAGGGGGGAAAGCTCTGTTGCACTAGCACAGGCACCCACAAACTCGGCCCTCCAGCTGTTTTTGGGACTACAATTCCCATCATCCCTGACCACCGGTCCTGTTAGCTAGGGATGATGGGAGTTGTAGTCCCAAAACAGCTAGAGGGACGAGTTTGGGGGTGCCTGCACTAGCGCATCACACTGGCTCACACTAATGCAACCACTTAGGTGAATCCAGCTCAAAACAACCTTTTCTTTTTGATAGAAGTGAATGATATTTGCAGGCCTTGTAGTAGCCCGCTTGGAGTAGATAAAGCTGGCCAAGTTACAGGCAAATGGGTCCAGAGAATTTTATGCTGGGCATCTTTAAAATTCACTTTAAAAAAAAAAAAGGAAATGTCTTTAACATTTGTGGTTGGGGGAAAAGGTAGTAAAACAAGTGTTGTAAGAAATGCATTCAACCAGTGTTAAATCTGCTTAGCATCATGCATTCTTGTACATTTCCATATATTTTTTTGCAAATGGGAACAACTGTTCTAGAAAAGCTATAACTTAAAACTATTTTTCGTCCTGCATTTTGCGGCATAGGCAGCTGAAAGGCATGAGTACAAAAATAAACATTTGCTTCTTGCTTAGCATTTCTTAGGCTTCTTCATGTGACTATCCATCTTCTTAAAATGACACTAATTGTAAAACTGGCAGTGTGCATTGATCCTTGAATGGTGCTGCACCAGCGAACAAAAAGCATCTTCAGAAAGTTGTGAGCACTCTAGCTGCCAAAACTGTATTGCTTCATACGAGCATTTAATTTGGAACAGCAGTAGCAAAAATCTGAAAATAGTAGCAGTCCTAAAATATCAGCATTCACTAACATTTTATAATAAGAATTTCACTGTTAAGGGACAATGTGAGCTTCAAGCTTAAGTGTCTATTATCAAACAAACTAAATTACCTAATCTGTATAGACAGTAGACCAAACAAAGCTGAGAAGTTTCTATGGAGATAGGAATTGACAAGGAAGTAATATTTCTTTTGACTCATCTTGTCTTCTACATCTTATATGAGGTCGTGACAATTATTTATTTTTATCTGCAGCATGGCTTAGACAAATTGCAAAACAGAGATATGCTCAGTGGCGTAGTGTGGGGGGTGCAGGGGGGGCCGGCCGCACCGGGCGCAACATCGGGGGGGGGGCGCGCTCGCACTCACAGCTCTCTGCCCCTACTAAAATCCACGGGTTAGGGGGCGCAAATTACTTGCCTTGCCCCGGGTGCTGACAACCCACGCTACGCCACTGGATATGCTTGAACTGTACAAACCAAATATTCCAAAGGAAAATCCACTATTTTAGTTCTCAAATTCCAAATGAGGCTGTTATTTACTGTATTAGATGTGCATTTTCTCCCTTCACTGTCCAATGAACAAGAATTCTAAACAAATAAATGTAGCAGAATCTTAGAACGATATTTCTTAAATATGAGAGCTGTGTTTTGTGTGGTTCAAAACACTACAGATAGGCAACCAAGTAATCTAGGTCACACACATTCTAAAGGGATTAATAGGTGGAGGAAGTTTCCGATTGCTATTTTTTTTACAAATTGGTGAAAGGAAAATGAAATTAAATTCTGCTTTTTAAAAGTTCTCATACGTTTCTGATAAAAATTATGCCATGTGTGCATCTGATTCTACATGGCTCTTCTTTTTGTCAGAAAATTTATATACTATGTGAAGTAAAATTAAGTTCAGTCTCCTAAAAACAGTACTAAGAATAAAAGACATAAAATACGTTTTCTCATTTTTTTAATGTTTACAAGCTGTGCTGCACCATCTCATTTAAACACATTGTTTGCTTATCCTTCGCTGCACTTCCGCCTCAGCACCATCATGACAATTACCCAAGGCTGGTGAGTGATCTATCTCTCAACACCACCTTCCATCATTCCTCAACATTCCAATAGATTGGCTTCACAAGCATGTTTAGATCCTATGGACTCTAACCTTCCCTTAAGCTTCGTTAGTGGTAAGCCTTTCAGCAGAACAGAAATGTGAAATAATGAGGAGCTGCAGAGGTGCAAATACTAAACCAGGCTCTAAAATATTTATTTAGTTTGCATTGTGCTCAGACTCCATAGCAGGGATGTGGAATCTGTGTGGCCCCTTGACATGTCGTTTTTGGACTACAAGTCCCTCCATCCTGGTTTGCGCCTGATCAATTGAGGCTGATGGGAGTTGGAGTTCAACAACATATAGAGAGCCACATTCTTTCCATCCTTGTTCTATATACAGTGGGTTAAGTACTTAATTCGTTCTGGAGGTCCGTACTTAACCTGAAACTGTTCTTAACCTGAAGCACCACTTTAGCTAATGGGGCCTCCTGCTGCCGCTGTGCTGCCGGAGCACAATTTCTGTTCCCATCCTGAAGCAAAGTTCTTAACCTGAAGCACTATTTCTGGGTTAGCGGAGTCTGTAACCTGAAGCGTATGTAACCTGAGGTACCACTGTACTAGAGCCCATTCTTAATTCTTAGGTCCAACCTATACAGAACATTGTGTGAATACGATTAATGTGCACATTTTTGTTATGTAAATTAGTAGGGGTGTGCTTTGTGCTGGGACCAAATAACGAGGGAAGATTTTATCTCCTCCTGAACTGAACCACAATATCAGCAAAGTGTTCTAAAATGGGTTAGTGTACCCACATAGTCTTACGTCACTCTGTTTTTCTGTCCCCTCTACTTTCCTGTACACTTTATAGCTATGATATGCTATATGCTTCTCTGTGCTTCTTTCCTCTTGTTCCATGCACTTTCAAGGAAGTGAGGCTGCCTCAATTACGCCTGTGAACACTAAAGAGCTCTGGATGATCTTTTTCTTGTTAAAGCGAAGTAGTGGCAGATAATTTTTTTAAGCGAAAAGCTTCACTTAACTTTTTTTTTTTTTTAAGCACCCGCTGCTCTGCTTAGAAATCAAATCCTGTAGTGGTTACAAATTTCATTTGTTCCTGCCAAAAGGGGGAGGGCTATAGCCATTTTTAGTTTCCCCATAAGAGTGAATGGAGAAAAGTAACTTTGTTTCACAGTACTGAACAACCTGAATCACAAAGCAAAGTAGACAGAATGCAAAGCAACTCATGAACAGACTGGAATGTTTTAAAAACACATATACAAATCAAAGGTGAATCTTGCATCCCACACATGCCACTAGTAAACTGCAGGTATGCAGAAGCCTGAATAGCCTCAGGACCACGGGAGGGAGAATTGAACTCTCTTTCTCTGTCATGGCCCTCTTGACAAAAACCATATCTTCAAAACTTTTATTTTAAGGGAAGCCTCCATTGGTATCAATGTACATTTATCAATAATTTGTTTTATCTTGGATTTATATTCTGGTTTATAGGGAGCGCTTAAGCCAGTTTCCACGGCCATAGGAAGCTATGAATCAGAAAGGATTGAATTTGGGGATGAAATAGAAGTGAGAGAGAAGGGACAGGGAAGAAGGAGCATATTTGGACATGGCTTGTTTCTGGTTCTACAAACCATAGTTCATTGGTCCAAAACTGTTATATCTGAAGTAGTCCTGTAAATGAGTGCATGATTACACACACACACACACACACACACACACGCACACACACACACACTTTAATATAAGCAGACAAGCTCCCCAAAGGCACAGTGTGTTTTGTGCTACATATAATTCTTTATAAGGGAATCCAGAATTACCAAACAAACAAGGTTTACAATTGTAAGGCTACAATCCCATACAGATTTAACTAGGAGTGAACTACATTTAATTCAGTGGGGCTTATTTCTGGATAACACAGAAAACTGATTTATAGCTATAAAATTCAAACCATGCCATACTTTGCTACAGTTGTAATAAAAAGCATATTTATCTTACACTGAAATACCAGCAATAAAATGAATAAACACACAGGGGGCTTATGTTTGGGGGGATCTCTCCTAAAGCCAAAATCGTGTCAAACACATTGGGTACAATGGCAAGTGGGAGAGCCAAAGTCTTTTTTTCCCAGGTGCCTGCCCCCTTTTAATTTTTTTGAATTATTTTGCCAAAGGCGTAAGTCTGAATGTGCACAAGTTAAATGTGTGTATTCACAAATCTATAAAGCAAGGAAACATTAACTCCTATCTGGAAATGTCATAAATTTTTCTGGTTGTAACATCTCATTTAAGACAGGCAGTTTTAGAGAGAAACAGAGTATTTATCTAACAGAAAGGAAACCTTGAAATGTGTACATTGACTATTTCTATAAGTTTCGACATATGTAATCTCTTAAAGTTAGGAATAGATAAGACATGATCTAACAAAAATTGTGCACTTTAAAGCCCAGCTGATTTCAAAGGAAGAGACTTAGACACATATTTAACTCTCGGTTGAGATCAACTGCATTTAAGATTGCTTAACGGTGGATCATGTCCTTGGTGGTTCTAATTTTTCCAACATATATTCCAAAGTTTAAAGGCAAATGTAACTAAAAACATTAGAAAAAAACTGGCCAACAAAGTAGATATCACACTTGGATATTACACTTGGTGGACGACTTACTGTGCATTAAGCTTTGAATAAACAGGAGCTTTTATTTTGTCAAGGTCTATTCTTTTAAAGCTGTAAATCAAATATGAAAATACATGTAAATGTTATAAGCACAGACTTGCGAAACTCTTGAGCTTTGTGAGAGGTGCCCACACAAATTTCTATCTTAGTGTGTATGGTCTATCTGTGCAGCACTGCTGGGCAAAATGGGCCTCTCAAAATTCTCTGCGCTATTTGTGGGCTTTGAACTTGGTGATTTTGCCAAATATTCTGGGACTACTACCAAGGTGTCACTATTTTGGGGGAATTTCCTCTACCTGTGTACTATTCTGGCCTTTCACCTGACCCTTTAGAGCAGGGGTCAGCAAACTTTTTCAGCCGTGGGCCAGTCCACAGTCCCTCAGACCATGTGGTGGGCCGGACTATATTTTGGAGGGAAAAAAGAACGAATTCCTATGCCCCACAAATAACCCAGAGATGCATTTTAAATAAAAGGACACATTCTACCATGTAAAAACACGCTGATTCCCAGACCGTCCATGGGCCGGATTGAGAAGGCAATTGGACTGCATCTGGCCCATGGGCCTTAGGTTGCCTACTCCTGCTTTAGAGTAGTTCTGGGGAGACACAGGGGCACACGAGAGGGGAGGAGAGGAGAGGAGAGAAAGGAAAGTCCTGTTTTGCTAGCAGGAATCCTTCTGCTACTTCTGCTAGTGCACTGGGATAATCAAAACAGGTCCTAGGAGTCTCATTGCTATGTGTAAAAAACCAAGGTTTCAAGTTTTCCATCCTTTCCAGTTATTCTTATTTCAAACGGAACAAACTGCTGGGTACTGAGACTTGACAACAGTAAAAGATCTCCCACTTTTGCACTCAGTAGGAAACAAACCTCTTAATAACAAATGAAATGTTTATGAGTTGTAGTTAGGACTGTAAAAAATGAAAATGAACAATTTAATTGAAAAAATCTAGACACCACGGAGTCAGTATGTTAAGAAGTTCATATTTATGGCAATTGTGGTGATACACATGCATTTTAAGTTACAAATTCCCACCAGGGCTGACATTATTTCAGCCAGTTAAGAGGAAAACAGTCATTAGAGGGAAGGAATCGCAGCCTTTTGTTGCACTGAGATCATTACCAACACATTCAATACATAATTAACATCCTTTCCCATATTTACATAAAAATATTTCCCCTTTCCCTGTCTTTTACTTTATGCTATTGATGTGGCAGGCAGAAGGCTGCAAGTTAAGCTCAAAAGTTAAGGGCTGTTATTTTAGTTTACAATAGCGACAGGAATTCAAAATAGTCGTTGCCTTACTTCAAACACACTTCTCAAAGTCAGCATGATGAGTTGCACTGAGAAAAGAGTTTGCATAATGTGAAAGGATTCAGAACACAAAGAGAGAAGCAGTCAGGAAAACAGGAAGCATGATCTAATGTCAAAGGGAATAAATGGGAAACGAGTAGATTCTGGGCTAGAGAGAAACAAGCACCCTAAACAGCAGACAGGTAACGGCATTTGGGGATTAGAAGGGTTCTACCTCAGTGGGTAGCGCTGTGGGTTAAACCACAGACCCTAGGACTTGCCGATCAGAAGGTTCGAATCCCCTTGATGGGGTGAGCTCCTGTTGCTTGGTCCCTGCTCCTGCCAACCTAGCAGTTCGAAAGCACATCAAAGTGCAAGTAGATAAATAGCTACCACTCTGGCGGGAAGGTAAACGGCGTTTCCGTGCGCTGCTCTGGTTCGCCAGAAGCGGCTTAGTCATGCTAGCCACATGACCCAGAAGCTGTACGCTGGCTCCCTCAGCCAATAAAGCGAGATGAGCGCCGCAACCCCAGAGTCGGTCACGACTGGACCTAATGGTCAGGGGTCCCTTTACCTTTACCTCAGTGGCACATATCCTGCATCTTCAACCAAGGTTGGGAAAGACCTCTGCCTGAATCCTGTGGAGCCATAGACGATCAGTGTTAAGAATACCAAATGGTTTGATTTGGAATAAGGTTGCTTCTTATACAGCAGCAGCAGGAGCAGTGCATCTAGTGGAGGCGGATCTGAGGAGACACCTTCCCAACATAGTGTTGCAGCTGCTGGACACAGTCAGGATATGGCAACACTGAAGTTGTGAGTACACAGTCTCACAGGCAGGACTACCACTGTCAATCTGGCATTCCCATCAGGACACTTGGAGAGCCTTGATCTCAGCCTCTGCCCCAAGCCCATCCAGGTAAGCAGCGACATCAGTATTGGGAGGGTGAATACACACCACTGCAGTTCCTACTAGAGGAGCCTAAGACACAAGTGTCAGACGTACATCTTTCCTAGGCAACATGCTGGAGCAAAGGTGGGGAGGCTTTTTCAGTCTCATGACCACATTCCCTCATGGGCAAACTTCCGAGGGCCACCTACCAGTCGTAGGGGTGGGCAGGGCCAATGGCCACGATGAACACAGCAGCAGATGCCTCAGACTTTTGTATAGCAGCCTATGCAAAAGTTAAAGGTCTGGATTTCACTGATACATTCCACTCATGGAAGACAGAGCAAGGACTTCCATTGGCACAATGCGGCTTTCCTCCTTTCTTTCCCCAATGTGCCCGCACACCTCCCCCAAATCCACTCTGGAGGGTCAAATCCATTCCCAGAACAGTGCACAGGGGGAGGAGAGGGGAGATCATTCTGCTAGGCAAGCAGAAATACTTTCACTGATGGAACTATCTTATTAGTAGCGCTACATTAAATTCTTACTGGGACATGGGTGGCGCTGTGGTCTAAACCACTGAGCCTATGACTTGCTGATTGTAAGGTTGGCGGTTCGAATCCCTGCGACGGGGTGAGCTCCCGTTACTCGGTCCCAGCTCGTGCCAACCTAGCAGTTCAAAAGCACGTCAAAGTGCAAGTAGATAAATAGGTACCGCTCCAGCGGGAAGGTAAACGGCATTTCTGTGCACTGCTCTGGTTTTACGTGAAGCAGCTTAGTCATGCTGGCCACATGACCCAGAAAAACTGTCTGCAGACAAACGTCGGCTCCCTCGGCCAGTAAAGCAAGATGAGCGCCGCAACCCCAGAGTTGTTCGTGATTGGACTTACCGGTAACTGTCAGGGGTCCTTTACCTTTACATTAAATTCTTAGTGCTACATTAAATTCCACTCACCAACTTACAGCTACCCAGCCACACCCACACACCCTATGTCTCTATCACCCAGGTAAGCAAGAGGCCTTATCACAGCTCAGGAACGCACTTCAGTCAAGCAGATGCTACCAAGGTGTAGAGCAGGGCTGATCAAGAATGTGACCTAGGGAAAGGAGTTGAAGTTTTTAGAGCTGACCTGGCCTAGGGAGAGTCTTAACCCCTTTGCCTGAGGTTGCCCATCCTTGCCCTAGAGTAGTGGTGTCCAAACTTTTTTCAAAGAGGGCCAGATTTGATGAAGTGAAGGGCCGTGAGGGCCAACCAAAGGGCCAACCAAAGTTGTTGACCTTTTTAAAGGTTTTTTCTTTAGGATTTTACCCCAGGAAATAAACTGCCACATGGCCCGGATTAAACCGACCAGCAGGCCAGATCAGGCCCCCGAAACAGAGTTTGGACATGGTAAGCAGAGAATTTGAACAGGGAGCCCAGCCAAGAGAAACATTAAGTCATGCTTCAAGGACCAGTGACTGCAAACTTTCAAATATCCAGGCAAACTCTGGACCAATCACTTATCATTTATATACTTTCAGATGACTGGTGTCCATTATCTCAAGAAATATAATCCAGCAGTGGAAAGGAACTGCAAGATATCAGTGTTTTAAAGATAGGCTCAGCTTCTTCTCCTACATTAATTTACATAAGTTATAAGAAATGAGATCAAAGTTAAGCACATTACCCTGCTGCAAACATTGCAGAAGAGGAGACAGACAGACAGTGACAGTTCATTGGGAATGCCAGTCCATTTGCAAAATGAATGCTTTGGAGTTAGTCACAAGGAGTGAGAGAGACTTAAGAATTCAAAGCAATTCTAGAGGCTTGTAACCCTAATGGCCACAATGGAATCTCTCCCTTAAACCACATGCTGCTATCTAGCATTTCCACTTAGTCTTAGCTGCAAGATCAAGAAGTGATCTCTACCATTTCCCCACCACAACACATGCCCTAACTCTTTCTTTGTATATGCACTGAACAAAAACGAGCTGCATTTTCTAACCTGCCCTTCCCTGCCTCTCTGGTATCCACCCCAAATAATTTACTCTCTTAAACCAAGAAAACAAGCTTCTTTATCTGGCTTTCAATTTTCATTTTATAGGATTCTACATCTCAGGAGATCAAAAGAATCTTAGGAACCATATAATTTAAGGCTGCACATTTTGCCAAAAATCTGTTCATGTAAGAAAACCAGCTCTCTGCCATTACTCTGACTGCCTTACCTTCTTAAGACACCTATAATTTCCACCTTAACTTCTGATATGGAAGTTTGAAGCTACAATTTACGCTGATAATTACTCACAGTTTCCTACTAGCATTGACTTGTTCCAGATTATTAAAATGCATTATGTGGGTGTAGAAAATGACTGACAAAGAATTTGCTCCCCTCTTTCTCTGTACACCAGCTCCCCAATATTGACAGATCATTGAACTGCTTCTTCCTAAATGTCTGGTTTATAAGCTTTTGGTTTGCATCTTGTGACATCCTTGCTCCCAACAAATTTAGCTTCATTCAAACTAACAACAGTTCCTCTGAAGGCACAGCTCACTTTTACAGCCAGTCACTCCCCGGTATGAAATAATATCTGACCATATGGAAAATTGGCAGAAAGCCATGAGGTTTACATGCCAAGGAGGGGCCCCAGAGCAAGGCAAGGGACTTGGCACAGCAAGAATCACAACTTACTCCTGGGATCTCAACACAGTGGCCATGGGCGCCACAGCACCGTCAGAAACTCCTTTGTTGCCCTCCAAGGCCATCTGCCCCTCTCAGGGTTTTTGGAGGGAGTTGTGTATTTTTTTAGAGTTGTTGCCTCCATTTCTGTCTGCATTATCTGCTATGGGGTGTGTTTGTAGGCAATTCACCTGTCTTTGTTTTTTGGAAGGAATTCTAAGCTTTGCCAGTTTTTCTTCTTTGAAAGTATTTTGTGGTGCATAAAACAGTTTCTCAGCCTTCCAAATGTGCCTCCAGGCCCCCAAAGGTGGAAGGCACTGGATTTACTCCAATGAGGGCTGAAGGTGAACAGAGGGCTTTTAGGCCCTTGCCTCCAGTCCACCTCCCTGCCTCCTTTGTTGGAGCAGTAAAAGGTAAAGGGACCCCTGACTGTTAAGTCCAGTCGCAGACAACTCTGGTGTTGCGGTGCTCATCTCACTTTACTGGCCGAGGGAGCAGGCGTTTTGTCCGTAGACAGCTTCCAGGAGGTCATGTGGCCAGCATGACTAAACCACTTCTGGCGAACCAGAGCAGCGCACAGAAATGCCGTTTACCTTCCTGCTGGAGCGGTACCTTTTTATCTACTTGCACTTGACGTGCTTTCGCACCGCTAGGTTGGCAGGGACAGGGACTGAACAATGGGAGCTCACTCCGTCGTGGGGATTCGAACCACTGACCTTCTGATCGGTAAGCCAAGGCTCTATGGTTTAGACCACAGTGAGCAGTAAAGAGTCCTAAAGAGCCAACACTATAGGTTGTCCTTTGCTCATTGACATCCTGCCTAGTGTCACTGGACTGGCAATACAGTGTTGGAAGTACTCAGCTCCTTGGGCTTCCGCTAGCTGAACAGGGCTTGCCCTCCCTAATCCCTCCCACAGAAATGCTTGCACTGATGGTAAAGTAAAGGTAAAGGGACCCCTGACCATTAGGTCCAGTCGTGGCTGACTCTGGGGTTGCGGCGCTCAACTTGCTTTACTGGCCGAGGCAGCCAGCATTTTGTCTGCAGACAGCTTCCTGGTCATGTGGCCAGCATGACTAAGCTGCTTCTAGCGAACCAGAGCAGCGCACAGAAACGCCATTTACCTTCCCGCCGGAACGGTACCTATTTATCTACTTGCACTTTGATGTGCTTTCGAACTGCTAGGTTGGCAGGAGCAGGAACCAAGCAAAGGGAGCTCACCCCATTGCGGGGATTCGAACCACTGACCTTCTGATCAGCAAGTCCTAGTCTCTGTGGTTTAACCCACAGCACCACCCGTGTTCCTGCACTGATGGTCCAATCTGCTTAACACTATATTGAATTCCTCTGAAAGGCTAGAGACCTTGACTTCTTGTCAAGTGTTAATTCTCACTTGGAGTCGAGTTGTGTCATTCGGGATCTTACTGAAAGGGCACAAAGAATAAATGAAACAGACAGGCACGCACACCTAATGCCATTTCCCTGCTACCAGAAACAATGCTGAGTTTTAATTTATTAGTACTAAGGAAGCATTGGGTTTCTGCCAGTAGTAGGCTTGCTTCCTATAAATCTCTTAATGCCATGTTTTCAATGCCAGCATGATTGTCTTTTCACCGTGTTCTAGCAGAAAATATCATATGCTGCCAAATCATCCTATACAATTAGGGGATTTATGAGGTGCTAAGGCAGCCCATAGGCAACACATTCAAACAAAAGAAAACCAACTTGACTACTTTCTAGTTTCTCCTCAGAGGAAATTGTCAACATGGTATGCATTTGTTATTCCAAGTTAAAGAAGTTCCATACTTTCTAAGAGAAACTAGCTGGATATTCTGGGGTAAATATTTAACACAGGGTTTATGAACCATGGATACCTCACAGACAACATGATTCACAATCATTTTAACTGTATCAGCTGGGATTAAGCCAGGTTAGTCCCATTAAGATCAGAGGAATGAAGTCTGCAATTATAAGCGAACGTATCAGAAAATTCCATTGAAAACAGTGCTACTTTTAAGTAACATTGTTAGGATTGCTATGAAGGAGTAGAGTATTTAATTCATTTAGCATTTAGTACAACAGATCCCAACAGAAGAGACTGCAGGGAGATATTTGTCAAGCAAGACAATGGCACGTCTAAACTGCCAAAACTAATCTGCAAGATAATGAGTTGGAAAGCACTGTTGGACATTATGAAACTACAAAGAAGGAAGTGATGCAACACTGCCAACAGGAAGTGGTTCATCCATCTCTGTAGCAGATACAGTTTCAGTAGGTATTTTTTGTAGGGGATCCTTCTGTATTAAAGAGTGGAACAGAAACTGGAAACTAAGCAAATTTGGATTTAGATTCCAAATCCTTTGTATAAGATGATGCCCAAGAGACACATGAGTTCTCCTGTGACACAACACTTCACCTTAACTGAGTAGCATAACAAGTTGCCTGTTCCTAATTAATATGTGGTACAAACATGGGTAAAAGGTAAAGATAAATGACCCCAGGATGGTAAAGTCCAGTCAAAGGCAACCATGGGTTGTGGCACTTATTTTGCTTCAGGCTGAGGAGCCGGCGTTTGTCCGCAGACAGTTTTCTGGGACATGTAGCCAGCATGACTAAACTGCTTCTGGCACAACGGGACACCGTGGTGGAAGCCAGAGCCCACGGAAATGCCATTTACCTTCTTGCCACAGTGGTACCTATTTATCAACTTGCACTGGTATGCTTTCGAATGGCTAGGTTGGCAGAAGCTGGGACAGAGCAGCAGGAGCTCACCTTGTCACACAACCTTGGGCTTGCCAACCTTCCAACTGGCAAGCCCAAGAGGCTCAGTGACTTAGACCACAGCACCACCCACTCCTTACAAACATAAGGAACATCTAAGGGGTCACTAAACTATGACCCTCCAGATGCTGTTGCATTCCAACTCCAATCAGCCCCTCAGAAGGCATGGCCAATAGTCAGGGATGGTAGGAGTTGTTCTGCAATAGATTCTAGAAGGCCATGGGCTGGCCAGCCTTAATCTAAATGAAGAGTTTCAATGGGCATTCCTAAATTCTGCAGTACACAGTGAGAAATGCCATAGTACACAGTAAACTAATCACTGCATTGTCTTTGCACTCTATATCACAAAAGGGGATCAGCCCAGTATCTGCAACAGTGATGGCAATACCAGTTTTCCATGATGAAAGGATTGTGTGTGAGGAAATATGCTTCTTTCAGGGATGCTCCCACTCCTTAAGTTTCCAGTCTGGCACTAAAGCTCAAAACTGATAATCCAGTAATCTACTCTTTAAGCACACAATACTTAGCACTCCAAAATATAGTATGTGTTCCAAATTAGAACCTTTTTCATATGGAGACCATATTGGGTTCCTACTTAAAGAAGGTAGTTTTTCACTCTTTGCCTGTTCTACCTGCTATAAAATGGATAAAAGGCCCTTAATAATTGCTAGCCGTAATTAGAGAGCAGTAGGCTTGGAAAGAGGGACGCAGGTGGCGCTGTGGGTTAAAGCCTCAGCGCCTAGGGCTTGCCGATCGAAAGGTCGGCAGTTCGAATCCCTGCGGCGGGGTGCGCTCCCGCTGCTCGGTCCCAGCACCTGCCAACCTAGCAGTTCGAAAGCACCTCCGGGTGCAAGTAGATAAATAGGGACCGCTTACCAGCGGGAAGGTAAACGGCGTTTCCGTGTGCGACTCTGGCTCGCCAGAGCAGCGATGTCACGCTGGCCACGTGACCCGGAAGTGTCTCCGGACAGCGCTGGCCCCTGGCCTCTTAAGTGAGATGGGCGCACAACCCCAGAGTCTGTCAAGACTGGCCCGTACGGGCAGGGGTACCTTTACCTTTACCTTTAGGCTTGGAAAGACTCCAGTGGAATTACTGACTTTACTTTTTCCAAGAGGTTTTGGAACAAATGGACATAAAAATGTAGATAACTAGAAACTTCCTAGTAAGAGAAGTTTTCTTGTGGAGTGAGTTTATGATGGGTAAGAAGATCTGTTGCGCCATACTAAGCCAACTTCTGCTGAAGTACAAATATGACAGAGCAGAATTTATAAATAAGCGCAGCCAGTTTTATAGCTTTGCCACAACATTTTTCCTAAAGAAGTATCTCTAGGAGAAATGAACTACAGATGTCTTACTTTATAGTCTTTCTAAGAGAAGGATAGGGGCAATGTGTTTCAATATTTGTGCAATAATGCGGCAATCAAATGAAACCACGGATGATTGCAATAATACTGTACAAAAGTGTTATGCTATTCCAAATCATAAAAGGGCTGCGTATGCACCCTACAAATTCCTCTGAGCCTTACACCTCCCCACCCCCCAGCAAAAAATAATGATATATGTGTTTAAAGTTAAAAGGGTTATTAAGAATCAGATATGATTCAACTGGGATGCGGGTGGCGCTGTGGGTAAAACCTCAGTGTCTAGGACTTGCCGATCGTCAGGTCGGCGGTTCGAATCCCCACGGTGGGGTGCGCTCCCGTTGCTTGGTCCCAGCGCCTGCCAACCTAGCAGTTCGAAAGCACCCCCGGGTGCAAGTAGATAAATAGGGACCGCTTACTAGCGGGAAGGTAAACGGCGTTTCCGTGTGCTGCGCTGGCTCGCCAGATGCAGCTTGTCACGCTGGCCACGTGACCCAGAAGTGTCTCCAGACAGCGCTGGCCCCCGGCCTCTTAAGTGAGATGGGTGCACAACCCTAGAGTCGGATACGACTGGCCCGTACAGGCAGGGGTACTTTTACCTTTTTTATGACTCAACTGGGCACAGACATACAAAGGTACAGAGATATGTAGAGGAGCAACGATGAGGTCTAGACACAGTATAATCCTATACATGTTTACTCAGAAGTTAAAGGGGTTTACTCCCTGGCAAGTGTGTATAGGATTGCAAATGTAGTCCTTTCTTTTTCTTTCTCCAAACAGTGTCCATTATGAATCTTCTAATAGCCAAAGGAATACACTGAGTACTGCATGAAGCTTTAAGCATGAAGTATGGTAATCACTGTACCTTTCTTCTTCTGCAACACGTGGAAAATAAAGGAACCATAGCCTGATTAGTATGAAATCTGACATTTTCAACCATCCCAGATTTTATGTTCATGTGGTTCATTCTTAGGGATCCATCAAGAGCCCAGATCACTCCCAAGCCTCTGATGCTATATAGCTGTATGCAAAACATAACACAGCTCATTCTACATTCTCTATGCTTTCAGTTTGAATTAAGCCCCTTAGATAAATGTTTCATCATGCACGTTTAATCGGGCCAGTTAGTTGACTGGAAAAAATAATGCATCTAAGCATATGCAGAGTGTCTCTCTCTCATCAAACTCACATCTACCCACCTGCTTCTTGGCCATAGCTTCCAGGCATACTTATACCCTGACATTGAATTTGCAATCTGCAAGCCATCTACTTCTGCATCTTAATTTCCATATATATATATATATATATATATGCACATAAATACACGATATGAATCAGAGAGAGCAATGGTAAAGGAACAAAAAGGCAGTACAGTATAACAATGGAAACTTGTAGTACACACAGGAATGCATACCCAATAAAATATGTGAAATTACATTTTCTTGCACTTTATTATACCAGTATGTTATAAACACACTCCGCTTTCTATAAAATGGTCATACAGTTGTCTGCCTGCTCTGGCTTTAATTAAATCAGTCATATTTGCCATAACCCACACTCTAATTATCTAGTCTTTGAATGAATAGGCCCTTATTCCCCCCACCCAATTATGACATATGGTTACTTGAGCAGTGGTTAATAAATGCTATCTGCAATATCCTAATTTCAGTTACTTTATTAACATGGCTGCCAAAAATCACAAGATTTTTACAGTATTTAGAGTGGCCTTATGTCCTACTGCACAGAGGACATAATAGAGGACAGCACTCTATTTGAAGGGCTGCCAAACCCTAATCCAATTTGAAGGCAAAGAAGTATAAGAAGAGGCAGCAGAGGTCTTGAAGTTGCCCACCAACATGTAGCACCTAAGAAGACAGCAGGCTGGGCAGGCATGCAGGTCACTTGCCCACTGTCTTCCTCCCCACGACGGTGAGATGTGTAATATGCATATTTATGTTTTTATAGCAATTCTGTCTAAATTTGCAACTATGTAAGCATTTACAAATTGTTTACAAACCTGTATCATCTTTCTGGTAATAAGTAGCCTCCCCATTGGTGGACCTTGGGGCCTCAAATTTCAGTGGCACTCTGTGCAGCGCAAAAATTCAGCACCCCCTGCCTTTCGCACTCCATTCTAATGGTTATGGCATCCCCAAGGCTCTGCTCTGCCCCCAGTGTGAATGAACCAGTCACGCGCCCCTAAATCCGCCTCTGGCCTCCCTATCCAATATACACATGGATACAACATCTGCACCTTCTCTGTGTACAGTGGTACCTCGGGTTAAGAACTTAATTTGTTCTGGAGGTCCGTTCTTAACCTGAAACTGTTCTTAACCCGAGGTACCACTTTAGCTAATGGGGCCTCCCGCTGCCACTGCGCGATTTCTGTTCTCATCCTGAAGCAAAGTTCTTAACCCGAGGTACTATTTCTGGGTTAGCGGAGTCTGTAACCTGAAGCGTCTGTAACCTGAAGTTTCTGTAACCCGAGGTACTACTGTACATGGAAACAGCCAGAGAGGAAGATGAAACATCTCAGGGCCACATTTGTTGAAGACTTCATTGAGTATGAAAGGGTTCCAGTTTGCTAAAATGCTCTACAGACATTTCAAACAGCTGCTGAGGTCCACAGCAATTCCGTTAGTTTAGGATTAACATGCACATTCTTTGAACATTACAAAGCTCTTAAAATGCTGATGTGCTTTCTGTGATAGCAAGAGTAGAGAAATATAACTGGAAATCTGGATACATTTATTTAAATAAATTACAGCAAGTTTGCTGTCTTGCTCTGGTACTTTTGAAGATATGGCTTGCTTGGGGGTGAGCAGGGGGGTGAGAGAGGGAGAATATCATTTTAGATTAATCATACAATAATAACCTGTACTTGAAATTCGTTATTTACTGTTTTGCTTGTGATGAAAATGGTAGCATTTCTTTCCAGAAGTAGTAACTGGAAATAGAAGACTATTCAAGTGTTGTTGGTAACATTTCATTTTATTAGGGCACAGAACAGAATTATCTGTGCACAGGATTTGAATGGATCAGATCATCGCTGATATGAAATGTGAGGGTGGGACTTAAGTGTATACAGTCAAAGTTGGGGACTAATGCAAAATGTCAATCCCCAAAGCAATCCTGTCCTTACCACCTCCAGGAACACATATATTGTAGGGGTGGGGCCCACAGGACATTTTGCAATACAATACCCACTTCACACTAATGATAAGCAGGCATTAACCATTCCGTATTGTTATGTTTTAATTTAATCACATGCTGGTGACTTTGAATTTAAGGGAAAAGGGCACAACTAAGATAGCAATGGTGTTTCAATAATTAACACTGTGAGTTATTTAAGGGCCTAGAGATATTATCCCTCCATAGCTGCACTATTGCCCACCCCAGTTTGGAAACTGCCAAGTGACCAAGTGCCAATTTTTTAAAAAGCCAAAAAATGTCCACCCCAGCCAGAAAAAATAACGCCATGTGCTCATGCAGCAGTGCTTTCAGTGACCATCCTGCCAGCTAGGCAAACAAACAGAGCCAAAGCCAACAGAAATAAAACAATAATATAATCAGTCATGGAGGGAGATGTAGAAACTTTTCAAGCTCCTTCTGCGTTGGTAAGTACATGCAGTGAAGGGGACTGAAACAGGACATCACTGCTTTCTTTACCTTTTTAGTTCTTGACTTGAGCAGATAAGAGGTCACTTTGAGACAACCTGTCCACTGAAAATTTGTTTGCACAAGGTTTGTGGGAAGGTTATATACAACAGCATCTATTTAATGAGCATTCATTCCAATTTGTTCGCAGTGGGCTTATGTGACACCGTGTCAAGGAAGTGTTATCCAACATTTTCTAGTGCATTTTTGTATCACTTTTCTTACTGCAGAAAGTATGATTGGGTGGCAAAGAGCACCAAATTAACTTTAATGGTGCAACCAGTGGTGGAGGAAGGGGGCAGGGGACAGTCCGCCCCGGGTGCCATCTCTGAGGGGGGTGACAAGAAGGCACACTGTGGGAGACTCGCCCCACTACACCAGTGCGGCATGAGCCACCACTATTGCACCGCTGCCGCGTGTGGAGGATCCCTCTGCTGCTGCCCTCTGCGCTAAGTACAGCACATGCGCATGCATTGTACGTAGCGGCGCCTGTATGCGCCTGCACTGGGTGCTAGTTAGCCTTCCTTCGCCCCTGGGTGCAACCTCAATTTGCTAGTTTTTGCTTGAATCCCAGCCACAAAATGACAACAGTCTGGAAGCGACCCAAGAGTACAAATAGGTGAAGTGGGAGAATTCATGGACATGGGACGTGGATCATGTAAGAGGGAGATTTTGGAGTCTGCTTACTGGTCTGAATTCCACATCTTTAAGGCAACATTTGTACATATATATGGGCAACTCTTGTAGGTTCCCCCATCCATGATCTGTAACCTTCATGGATCCCCCTGACCTGGAATGTAACAGTTAGGAGGTCAGCATGAATGATCCAATGCCTCCTCCACATAGTCATCTGCTGTTTAGCAGCTTGCAGAGTTCGTTGCCATCATCTTTCACTCTCAATCAAAAGAAAACCAGAAGGGCAGAAGAATAAAAAATTAACAATTTCAAATCCAAAAAGTTAAAAACAAGCTGCTCAGTGGTGGAGTGACCTAACCTATCCTTATATTCTTGCGTGTTAAAAATGCATAGAAACATACCCCGTCAGTGCCGAACAATTTGTATGAAAAAGCAATAGAATGGCTGAAATTATTGGCAAACATTCCTGTGAAAAGGGGAAATAACTCTTTCTCCTTGATCTGCTGGCCACAAACCCTTCATACCATAATAAACAAAAGCAACCATCTCATTTCTTTTAACACTCTTGCTGGCAAAGGCAAGCATGAAGCCTTTTCACATAAGGACAACTGTATGATTTCTGCATTCCATTTCACACATTCAGCCAGGAGGATGCTGCAGCACTGTGATGCAATACTGTACAGCTACACTGGGAAAGTAGCACTATGCAGAGAGCCTCCTGGGCCCTGTATTTATTTATAACATGCATATACAATCATACCCTGGATCCTGAACGCCCTGGAACTTGGACGTTTTGGTTCCTGAATGCCGCAAATCGAGAAGTGATTGTTCTGGTTTGTGAACGTTCCTTTGGAACCCGAATGTCCGATAGGGCTTCCGCCACTTCTGATTGGCTGCAGGAGCTCCCTGCAGCCAATCAGAAGCCGTGCTTTGGTTTCCGAACATTTTGGAAGTTGAACGGCCCAGCTGCAATAGGGAGTAAGGGCTCAAGCCACTGCATCACACTACTTTACACAGAGGGTATCTTGAGGTGGTGGAGACAGCAACATCACAGAGCCTAGGGCTTGCCGATCAGAAGGTCAGCGGTTCGAATCCCAGTGACGGGGTGAGCTCCCATTGTTCGGTCCCAGCTCCTGCCAGCCTAGCAGTTCGAAAGCACATCAAAGTTCAAGTAGATAAATAGGTACCGCTCCGGCAGGAAGGTAAACGGCATTTCCGTGTGCTGCTCTGGTTCGCCAGAAGCGGCTTAGTCATGCTGGCCACATGACCTGGAAGCAGTACGCCGGCTCCCTCGGCCTATAGAGCGAGATGAGCACCACAACCCCAGAGTCGTCCATGACTGGACCTAACAGTCAGGGGTACCTTTACCGTTACCTTTATCAATATTTTGCTTACATGCAACCTAAGAAAATAAAAAGAACCTGCTGGATCAGGTCAATGGCTCATCTATTCCAGCATCTCACAGTAGCCACCTGCCAGCCCACCTTGGCCCCAATGGCAGCAGCATTTTTTAAAAGGAAAAATACATTTGAGAACAGCAGGACTTTCAAAATGGAATAAACAGTCTTGGGAGCTAGGAAAGAAACCCAAGACAAATTTGTTGGTGAATAGGTGCTCGTGGCATTAGCTCAGCCATCTTTCTATACCAAAGGACACAGTGCGATCCCATCTGCTGGAAGTCAGAATAACTTCATTACCAACAACTCAGGATGTGCTTTGGCAAAGGGAAGGCTGACTTTATTAAAATGTTTTAAACTTTGCTGCTATGTTTTTCCTTTTTTAGAACGGTGGTGCTTTGTTGCATAGAATTAAACTGTAGCTTTGTTTAATCTTGGCTGCTTCTCAATTTCATCATTTTATATATTGTATTTTTTTTTACTTTGCAATCTACTTAAGGACTGTCATATTAAGTGGTATATAAATATATTGAATCAATGAATACACACTAGGTAGAGGCATATGATATTGGTGAAGTGGGATTGTCCAAGAGTGGAAGTAATGGCTGGAGCAGTGTCATTCATAGGGTCATTTTTTAAAAAATAGCCTAAGTCTGGAGAATGTTCTTCACCATAGCTTTCTTGATTGGGCAGGAAATGAGCCAATAGTTCTGGGAAATGCTATTAGATGAAACTTTTTATGAAGGAAAAACTATTTGTAACCCCTTTAGGGAAAAGAAAATTAAAGTTAATTGCCAAATGATGGTGTGCTCTTAATTTTGCTATTACCGTATAAGCAGTGGCTGGCTGAAGAGGTAATTTCTACTGAGCATGTCCCTGAGTGATTTCAGATGTTGCATACTTTTGTTTATTAATCGAGCATTCCAGTTAACTCCCATCAACAAAACAGAAGGCAACAAAACAACTGTAGAAAGGAACACCAGCACAGGAACTCTGAAGACCCTCCCACAGTTTTGGCAATGACACTTCCACCCATCAATCACACCCTGTCTAAAAAAAAAAAAAGCACTGGGTACACCAGGTAAAAGAATCGATCCACAGAGATTAGTTCCTTATTAATGATGTAATGCAATAGCTAACTCCCCCAACTCACGCAAAGAGGGGGCCCAGGACGTCTTAACTACTACTACTACTACTACTATTAATTATAAAAATAATAATACTTTATTTTTGTACCCTGCCCATCTGACTGGGTAGCTCCAGCTACCCTGGGCAGCTTTCAACAAAATATACAAAGACACTACAGAACATCATACATTAAAAAGTTCCCGATACAGGGGTGCCTTCAGATGTCTATGGAATGTCATATGATTATTAATCTCTTTGACATCTGATGGGAGGGCAGGCACCACTACAGAGAAGGCCCTCTACCTGGTGATCTGTAACCTCACTAACAAATGCTAATTAATGGGTGCTAAACAAGGCCATCCAAAGGAAAAGGAAAGGAACAGGATCTAACCACCCAAAAGATACCAAAGAAAACCCTAACTATTGCCCTGTACCATTTCTTTAGCAAGTTTTATTTCTTGCATACTTTTACAGATCGTTCTTTCTTGCAGGACCTCAGAGGGAATCTCACAACCTTGAAACACATTGCAGGTGTCATGAAGGCAGAGCAAGCAGATGACAAACCTATTACTCCGTGCTAATCTTGACTTAACTAAAAAAGAAGGCTTCCCTTTTTTTGTAGATCCTTATGACTATATAAAGATTTATGTGCTGAATGATGTGACACATTACTACACCAGAATGTCAAAAAATAAGCACTGCTAAAATTCAAAGGAATATCAAATTAAAACATGAGTCATTGTCTCATTTTATTATGAAGTAGTTCTTAAACAATTCTACTGAGAAGTATCTTATACACGTGTTATTATTAGGTTTGAGAGTGGCCTAAAATTTCTGTTGATAATTTTCTATGAAATTGAAGGGGAGGGAATACTGTTATCTCCTTTTTGTCCTTTCCCTACGAAGTGCACTAAACAAGCAAATCCCGCTGCTCTCAAACAGAAATTATCATTAGTCACTTGAAAATATTTTGAAATAGCTTTACAATATATGTACATATTATGTCTCCATTAATGTGAAGCACTAATGTGTGTGCCAAGCTTCTATTTTTACTGCTTTATTCAGAACTGGAAATGCACCTAGTGCTAGAACGTTCCCACATGTCCAGTTACAAATGAGTGCTAAAAATATGCTAATTAGTGTTAGAAGATGTGGGAGCCTTTTCTACCTACGCACTGCTGCTGCGCTTCACCAATCTGGTTCAGCTCATTTCATCAGTCAAAACAGAACATCCATGTTCAATGCTTTCTATGAAATATGCAGAGGGAGAGAATTTCTCTACTAAATGAAAATCTCATTTCTTTCACCAAAAAATTACCAGGAAACATGACTTTGAGGGACTAGGCTAATCAGCCCCCTGCACTGATAATATCCTGCTTGGTTATTTTCATCCCATAAAACAAATTGCTCCCGCGCAGGCCAATTTGCACTGGTGAGGTTTTGACTGTGACTCAGCATTCATTAAAAGAAATATAATTAGCTACAGTTGTTGGAGTTTAGTGTGCAGACATCTGTAGGTTACAGACATTAACTAAGAGATTATTAGCCAATTACGATGTCAGGAAAAATATGTTGCAGCTAATTTAGTCAGCTATTTTAAAACGTGGCTCTGAATAGGTGTATTTTGAAGTATCAGAAAGGCTTAAAATAGGTACGGTGTCCTGCATTCGCTATAAGAAGTAAACGAGAAGCTGTTTGTTATCCCTGGATTTGAGGGTTGGTGCCTATTTCATATGCTCAGTTCATTCAGACAACCAATGTCACCACCTTGTGATGACTTGTAAATAGCCGCACAGTGATGCTGGTGTGGAACTGGGTCACCTGAATGTGTGCAAGGGAAGAGGAAACAGGGATGATTCTAGAGGGAAGCAAGGAATAGTGATGGTTCCTTTCAGAAAACCCATATGTCTGATATGAAAAGTAGCAAAAGCATGAGACACTTAGGGTTGTGCGTTTGAGCCCCATGTTGGACACAAGATTCCTGCAATGCAGAGGGGCTGGACTGGATGACTCTTGTGGTCTCTTCCAATTCGACAGTTCTGTGATTCTAGGATTCTAAGATCATAGGTCCTTCTAGCTCAGTGCTGTCTACAATACAGGAATATCTCCAGGATTTCAGACAGGAGCTTTCCCCAACCCTACCTGAAGATGCCAGCAACTGAGCCTGGAATCTTCTCTATGCAAAACTTGTGCTTTTCACCAATGAGCTACAGCCCTTTCCCAACTGTCAAAAATAAATAAATCACTGTATATATATAATGTCTGGGTTTGCTTGCAGTTGGTTTTAATGTTGTTGTTTTTTAAAAAACAACAAACAAACAAACAAACAATAATTTGGGGAGAACCATAGCTCAGTTCAGTCCTTGACATATTTACCTAAGGCCCTAAGCTATCAGGAAAGCATTTGATGGGGGGAGGGCAACTCTGCCAGAGATTCTGGAGAGCTGCTCCTAATCAGAATAGACGAGGTGTTGTTGGACTACAGTTCCCATCATCCTTGAGCATTGACCACGCTGGCTAGGCCTGATTAGATTTGTAGTCCAATGTCATCTAGAGGGCACCAATCCTGGAGTTGGCAGCATTGTACACCTGCAAGGGGATCCCCATTTAATGGGAGAAGCAGCTTTGTACATAGGGAACCTCTGTTCCCCAGATGTTGCTGGATTACAGCTCCCAGCATCCCTGACCACTGGGCATGTGGTTGGGGTGGGTGTGTTGGGATTTGGAGTCTGATAGTATCTGGAGGGTACCACACTGGCTGCACCTAGAGTAGACACTCACACCTAGCTTAAAGGAATGTGTGCAGGGAATGAAAAGACCCAGTTCCTGCCAAGTCAGAGGGGAGGTTCCTGGGAATGAATCAAGGCTGGGTGTGGTGAGATAAAGCCAAGGCAAAGTGGGAGAGGGAAAGGGTGGAGAGAGAAAAGGCTGTTGCTTAGGTTCTCTCTGTCTGCATCTGGTAAAAGTCTTAAGATGGAGCATGGAGATGGAGGAAACCCCACATTGCTTGCATAATAATAATAATAATAATAATAATAATAATAATAATAATAATTATCATCATCATTTATTATTTATACCCTGCCCATCTGGCTGAGTTTCCCCAGCCACTCTGGGCGGCTTCCAATCAAGTGTTAAAAACAATACAGCATTAAATATTAAAAACTTCCCTAAACCTTCCATGCACCCTTCAGATGCATGCTATTTTGTGGTGTTTTGGTCAGCCTAATGAAGCTATTGCCCCAATATGTATCTTGGATTTTTTTCTTATGGACCAATGTGACTGTAACCTCCATTACAGTGATGGGATTGCTAAACAATGTTTATCTGACATTATATTAATAGTGAGATATAGTTATATCAATTACAGCATATATAAAAATAGAAGCCACACATTGACACTTGTTAAAAGAGACTGACACTTTCCAAAACAAAGCTAAAGAGGATTAAAATGCTATATTCATGTACTGGAATGTCTTTTTCCCATGGTAAAGAAAAACACTTTACTATGTCACTAAAAGGACAAATTATAATCAGTCTGTCACATATAATTGACAATTTTCAATGCTTGAACAGCAGGAGGGCAAGGCGTGTATTTCAAACATTGCTACTAATGGAAGTACACAGCTCTCAATTACCATGCTGGATCAATGTCCTGCTTGAAGCTGGTAGCAGGACAGATCACCATTAAAGCATGGCGCACTGGAACCAAAACATTGCCCGATTGGTTTTGGTCTTGAAACTGCTAATTACTTAAACATGCATGGAAAGCCAGTCTGAGTAGCACAGAAGGCTCAGACCCGAGCTAACAGATGTACAATATGGCAACTGCAAACGAGCGCATAAAACCCCCCCAACCCTTAAGACCTGACTTGCCCTCTGAGCATCAAAGTGCTGGTTCATCATTATTCTAAACATAAAAGACGCAAAAATGTATAGAACCAGGGTTGGCACCAGGAGATGACTTAGTTGGGCATTTGCCATGGCCCGGTTCCCAGCAAAGTTCCCACTACTGATCCCTGGAGCCTCCTGTAACAGAGGGGGAAACAAAAGGTTTTATACAAGTCTATTTTTCATTAAATAGCAAATAAATACACTTGCAAAGGGGATGTAATGGATGAATAATGCTTCTCATATATAATGGCTCTCTGCAATGGATAGCTGGAACAGTGTAATTGAAGGTGCTTTTATGCTGCCCAAAGAAAGGCATCTAAAAAGAACTAAAGTCATTATTACATATTACTTGAGGAGGTGAGAAAGAAAAAGCAGAGGACAGTCAAAGCTAATTCTTACTAGCAATACTACAAAGAGAACAGGCGTTGTTATGAAGATTGTATTATGTGCTTGACAGTAAAGGTTTTAGTAGTATGGAAGTAAAGGCAGAAGCATGGACCTTAATAGATCATCCATTAATTGTGGTTCTGTTGTTATTATTATTCTTAATTAAATTTGTAAACCACCCTTCATCCAAACAACCCAGGGCAGTTCACAACAGAAAAATACAGAATGAGAATATAAAATTATGGAAAGGAACTGAAAAATAGTATTTAACACAATTTAACACAATGTTTAGGGAATGTTTAATGTTTGATGTATTACAGTTTTTTAATATATTTTTTTGGAAGCTGACCAGAGTGGCTGTGGAAGCCCAGCCAGATGGGCGGGGTATAAATAATAAATTATTATTATTATTATTATTTCAAATAGAGCATATTCTGTTTTCAATAACATCACTTCCAGCCCGTAAATATGCATTGACTCTCAGAGATAAGGTAAAAACTTCACAGCGAGTTCTTTCTGGAAGACTGCCCCATTTGATATTTTCCTCATAAACAGACAAGTAATGATGAAAAAGTGACCTGCAGAAAGGACTACTGTTACCATATAGGATGCTGCGCCCAAGGAGCTAACAGCGATTTGGTTCCATCACACCAGTCTTGTGTGATTTGCTCAGACTGTCAAGTAGATTCTGGGTTTAGTTTAAGCTGTTAGTATAAGGTTTTAAATAGCCTGGTTGGGACCTCAGGATTTAGGGACGTAACCTGTAAAGCTCTTAATAGCTTGTGATCTAGGTACATCAAGAACCACTGTCTTCCATATGTTTCTCTCCACATGCCCCAATTATAATCTGAGGTCCTGCTCCAGCTCTCATGACACCACCACCACCACCATTAAAAAATTAAATTTCTTTAATGTCCTTCACCTGACAATCACAGATAGGTTTACAGTATAACCTCTTGAGGGTGAAGCTGGTGTCAACCAGGCTTAGGGATTTTTTTTTTCTGTCAGGGTGTCCACCTTATGGAATGTCCTACCACGTGAGGTGTGCCAGATTCCTTCATTATATTGGGCCTGAAGTATCACCTGAAGCACATAAGGCTGAAGTTAAGCAGGTCTGCTCGGTACCTGAATGGATGATGGCCTAGGAAGAAGAATAAGTTTTATGCTCTCCTTCTCAATGCCTGTTTCCTTGGCCCATGGTTAGATAACATGGTGTCCTCCAAATGTTCTTCAGTTCCCAACTCCTATCAGTCCAAGGCATCATGGTCAATGGCCAGGGATGAGAGTTGTACCTCTGAGCTAGATGGACCAATAGTCTGACTCTGGTATGAGGCAGTCTCCTATGTCCCCCCTATAGTCAAGGAGTCACCCCCACATGTAGAATCCCACTCCAGGTCTGATTCTTCTTCCATTTTGGCCACCTCAGGGTGCTCACAAGCAATGCATGCAGCCGCCTCTGTGGTGCCTATAGAATCTGTTGCTGCCTAAAAATTAGGAGCCAAACAGAAAAGTCATATTTAACACCAGTTTTGAAAAAGAAAAAGAACAGCAAAAACTGCTCATTATCCCAGTCCTTCATCCTGAAGTCTTACCGCTCCTCCTTAGCCTACATATTTTGACAACTACACTTCATTAATCACAGACAGCTATGAAAATTTCAGCCTCCTCAATTCTCAGTGGGATCATGTAGATTCATTAGCTGGTGTCTAAAAACAGATTGAAAGACGCAAATTAATATAAATAGCAAACAGAGCTAGGTTAAAATAGGTCATTTTAAAAGAAATAAATAAACCTTTGCACGAATGATTTAGTTGCTTGTTTTCCAAAAGGGGAAAAAAGATTTTCACCTAACTTCTCAAAACCTTTGCTTGAAAGTAACTTGATTGTCTCGATGGTTTTTAAAATTCTAAACCAGTGCTCAAGATCCCAACCGTTCTTTTCATTTTGGAACTAAATGGTGAACGAACACAAACGGATCCATACATGCATTGCATTATGTCAAGCAGTAAATGACATCATACAATTTTATTGCCAAAGGACAATGTGCAGAATATTTACATTTCTCTCTTATGGCCCAAGCTGGTTATGGAATGTGTGGTCAAATTGCTATGACAGCACAACACTGCAAAACATGAAATTGCACCACAATGGAAAGCAATTATACCAGTGCAAATGATTAAGCAACTTGACATCTGACTGCATGGAAGAAAACCCTGGGACAATGGTTCAACCTTACATAAAAGAGATTCCGAATAAACAAAGTATTTTAAAAACTCGTTTAAACATAAATATAGAGTTTACCTCATTAGACTGCATTATTCTGGGAATAAATTTGTGTTAAGGGTAGGGAGCTAATGGTTCTCCAGATGTTGTTGAACTCCAACTCTCATCCAGCCAGCATGGCTAGTGGCCAATGATGTTGGGAGTTGCATTTGGAGAGCCACAAATTCTTCACGCTTCATTTCTATTCTCGTAATTTCTTCCAATGGTAAAAATGGGTAGTACTAAACTGATGTATACTTTTTGGACTAAATTATATTGCTTAAATTTGTCTTAGTAGTAACTTGCCCCATAAATATGGTTGGATTGTGGTGTGGTGTTAAAGATCTAGAGGCCTATGTGATGAGACTGAAGTATTATTATTATTACTATTAACAAAAAGTATATACTACTTGATTGTAAAAACACACACCGTCTAAGCAGTTTACCAAAAAATAACCATTAAAATTGTGTTTGTGTGTGTGTGTGTGTGTGTGTGTGTGTGTGTAAGAGCTGCCCTACAAAATCAACAGAACCACACAGTAGAGAATATCTGAGGCTGTAACCCATCAGACTGTAGTTGAAGGATTGCTACTGAATCAGGAAGAGGACTTAGAACCCTTTGACCCTCAGTGCTCTAGTTTGCTATTTGCAGGAAGTGAAGGGGCATCAGAACACTTGTCTCCACCCTTAAGTGAAGTCATATAGTTCAGGAAAGATTCTACCATGTGAATTTGCTGAATATGTAGCTTTTCTTAAAATCCTACAAATTCAGACAACAGGTAAGGTGACAAATCCACCATGGGTTGTTATTTCCGAGAAATGACCTTTCATTTGAACACGATGATGAACAAGTAGTGAGACTCTACATCTTAGAATACTGTTACAATGTGGGTGTTGGTGGAACTCTGTTCTGGTTACTTCGTATGTGACATGTCCCAACATCTTAATAAATCATCACTCACACACAAGAAAATGGCTTCACAGTAACGTCAGCATCTTTTCTCTAACTCAGCAAGCAAATATACTTTTCTGGCGAGTGAGATGCTAGGACTATTTTTGAATGACTGTACATTGGTGCTATCTAGTGATTTCTTTCCATACCAGATTCGTTTTATTTGTAAAATTGTTTATATATCAAAATGCAGTCTTCAACGTTGATGTTTTTCTTCTCATATAATTCTCCTTCATTTCAAAATATGGTAACTAAAGAAAAATATTTTCCAACTCCTCCTCTTAACCTTTTTACAAGGTTAGACTGACCAACAAAAATAGATCTGCTATCTCTATTACCTTCTACAAAGTTTTCATTCCCTGAACAAGACTTGCTTGAATTAAAGCTACAACATAAATCAGGAAGATACTTGACCCAATTGTGTTGGTCAGTTTCACAGTGAGGTACATAAGAGTTCTCTATCAGACAGGATTAGAGGTGTCTGCTAGTGTAATTTAAAACCTTTAAAAATGAAGCAATCATCTCTTTCAATTATCAAGCTTTTAATTTTGGAAGGAAGGATGTGGATATGATATGGAATTTAGATGTTTTAACATTTGTCGCATCTGTTCAGGGAAAGACTGGCTCACTTTGAGAGGTATTGTTGCACTCACAGAGGCTGCCACAGTTTCTTCTGGGTGTATGCTAAAGTTGTTTTTCACATAATTTTCACAGAAGATTCCAGAATTCACCAGCACCATACTGCTATGAACATGACATGCTTGCCAAATCAAAGCATGATTCCTGATTTGACAGCAGTGTAAATACCTTCCATGGACAGCTCAGACAAGGGCACAACTCATAATTTCACTCCTTTCCCATTCCTGATGATCATCTGAGTGATTTTCCCCATTCTTTGCAGGTGACCAGAACTCTGTCGTCACCAAAATTTGGATTTGGTTTGCCACCAGAGCTATTTGCACATGTTTGCATAGTGATTTGGGAATTGTCAAACCAGCTAGCATACGCGCGGATAAAAAGGAACAGCTAGTGCTGAGTTTATCTATTTTTTGGCACCAGCTGAAGAGCATTGTCTTCTGGTAGGTATTTCAGGTGTAATATAGGATGTATGCAGTGACAATGGAGAGCTGTTCAAACAGCCAACTGTTGTGACAGTGTGTTGTGTTTTATTCCCCCCCACCCAATAAAATATATACACCACTCGATTGGGCAAAAAACCCTCAAAGCAGTTTACAAAAAAATAAAACAATACAATAAAAAAATCACAACCATACTTTCAAACAAACAAAACCTAAAATACTAACACAGACTAAAAATACCTCAACTTTCTAAACTTCTGTCTTATTTATTTTTAAAGATCAGTCTTGATGAAAGTTGGAATATAAATTATGAAAATAATAATAATAATTTTTAAAAATTGTTTAATTGTATAAATTGACCCTAAGGATGCATCTTAAATTGAGGATTGGATACTGATTGGTCTACTTGTAGGCATCATGTTAATTCCTTATACAGAAATGCCTTATGGGTAGAAATTCTGTAAGATGTGAAAGATCCCTATGATATCACAACTCTGCTTCTGAACAGGAAGGGACAAATTCTGTATCCAATTGATAACCATACAGGAGTGATTATTCTTTGAATTATAGACATATGTTCAATCAAATATCAAGCTTAGCATATCAATAAAATTATTTTAAAAATATATAAAATATAGTGGTTTCATGAGTCTGTGCCATGGGAATTCATAATGCAAAACTTTCCTCCCGTGTTAAGCATCAAATGTTTAATGAGCATTTCACAAGTATCTTCTCATTGTAGATGGCTGAGAAAGAATTTTATGGGAAGAGAATCCATTTGATCTTCTTATATGTATTCTGTATATGCTATTATGAATAACATATTATCTTTTGATGTAAATATCCAGATGTGATCCTTATGGAGCCCTGCACAATTATTTAAATATGCCACTAAATTATTTCCATTGAACTAATGGGTTGAATGTGGGCTGTAATTAACTATATATTTAATATGAAATTCATTTAGGCATTTTAGAATCCAAATGCAAACAGAAACAAAAACAAGGGAAACAGTTTTTAACCTTACAGTTTTGGGCAAGCTGCTGGAATGTGGTAGATTCTGAATTCCAGGTAGTTTGGATGATGCTTTTTATTTCAATCTGGCTTCAGGTTGGGTTTTGGAAAAGAAACAGTCTCAGTCACACTGGTGGATGCCCTCATTAGGCAAAATCCACTAAGAGCTCCTGGACCATATCTACAACCGCTTCCTCTGAAGGAATACCAGCCGACCACCAATGTGCCAAGCTATAGAGCCCAAATAGGAAACTGGACAGAGTTGTGCTTATGACCAAAGGCAACAGTGGCTGGCGCCCAGTGGGGACCAGTAGAGCAGAAGGCAGGGAACCAGATCCAAAGAAAGGCAGAGCTAGCTAACTCAAGTTCTATCCCCATCCTCCTCCCTGCTAAATTGCAAGGGCAACAATGAGATGAAGGGGGAGAAAGCTGAAAGAGGCATTGCCATAACTTTATGACCACTGTTCCATAGCAATTGTGTCATACAATTCCATTCACCATATTAATGTGTTTATGAAGCATTTCCATATCCTTCTGCTGTGCTGAAGAAGAATTTCATGAAACAGTGGGTATATCCGGAATCACTGTTCACTATGTCTGTTTGCGGACCACTTCAGCAGCGTTGGACGTCATAAAACAAAGATTTGTGGCTTGTTTTCACCAGATAAGAATCTGACCCACTGCTTCTTTCAGAGACTTGCATAGTCTACAAAGACTTTCACAAACTTATAAGACTGATGTTTATTTGGTTCTGTGTTTTCAAGAGACTCAATCAAGTGCATACTTTGTGATTTTCAGAGATTTATAGATTATATAAAGAGTTTATATTGACATCGCATTTTTGTACTTGGTCAATGTGTTGCCTTGCATATTACTGATAATTGTTTGCAACACAGGGGTTTAATTGTTTGGACTGGTTGCAAGGCAGGCAGGTGGGGACATACTGAAGTTGCTAGGGGCAGTGCCCCATTAAACCTAATGGACCAACCTCAACTGACAAAAGGTAGGGCTTTAAGAGATATGGCTTCACCCTATCTACATTTTCACTGTGGCCCTCAAAAATTACCGTATTTTTCGCTCTATAACACGCACTCGACCATAACACGCACATAGTTTTTAGAGGAGGAAAATCCGTAGGCATGCCACCCGTAGGCATTCCCTCCATAACACGCACAGACATTTCCCCTTACTTTTTAGGAGGAAAAAAGTGAGTGTTATGGTGCAAAAAATACGGTAAGTGTTGAGCACTTTGAGAATGTACCCTGCTAAATATTCCGACAATATCCCAACTAGCCAGTACTAGAGGGATAAGACCAATGGGATTGATCTGAGGACAGGATTGTTTATCACAAAGGGATGTATTTTAGAACATTTTAATACACTGTACACATTTTTATGTTTTTTTAAATAAAGAACTGGCAACGCTATTAGCAATCTGTGCAGCTTTTTCCACTACGTTGCAAGTGCACCTAACTTGACTTAGGACCACGGTGAAAGGACAGAAAAAATTGCTGTTCTAATTGCAGTAAAAACAAACAAGACCTTGCCTAAGTTCATATGAAGTGCTGCTATGTGCAACTTTGCACATCTTCACAGCTAACTGGAGAAACTTTCATGCAAATATAAAGTAAGTATTATCATGTGGATTTGAGTCGCTCTGCAGGGAAGACAAAGTCTACACACTCATTAGCTAGCACATTCCTTTCCCTCTGGTCTATTTTTAAAATAGTATTTAATAGTTTAAAATACTGACTTCTCCCATTTGCAAAAATATGCTAAAAACAATCTTAAGACTTGAAATATTCCCAATTTTAGCTATTTCAAGCCGCACCTCATGAACACAGCAAAATTAAGTTTCAGCAATCTATGACTTGGGCATTTCACTTTTGCCATGGTATTTTTGTAGCAACTGCAAGACTGTCAACTTAAATGCTTTCTCTCCCTCTCTCTCTGGGTGCTTCCCCGCAACAATTTATTGTAGACTTGATGGTGTTTGCACATGAAATATTTTTGCAGCATTCACACAGTGTCGTCATCAAAATGCTATTCCACATTTCTGGAATCTAGAAGCACCTGTTTCTTAAAGGAAGCTGTGCAGATGTCATACCAATATATGGACAAACTGAAGTCAGCCAAGTCAGCTCATAAGGCCATACATTTGGCCTTTAAAAAACACGTTGCTTCTCCCAAAGAATCTTGGGAATGTAATTTGCTCAGGGTGCTAGGAATTGCAATGTTGTAAAGGGTAAACTCTAGTTCTCCGGGTGCTTTGGGAGAAGTCTTCTACTTTAAATGTATGATGTATAGATAGTCTAACTAAGTGCTTCTACACTCTCCCACATGTGTGGATGAAACAAATGAATGCCTGGCATAAAAAAGCCTTATTGTGCACTTTGACTCATTTGCCATTTGCTTCCCTCCACGGTTGACTGAACAGTAAACTATTCTGTGTTCTTCATAATATTCAATACTGTCTCCAATAAATCACATATAACAATATTACGGTTACAAACCTAAACACACTCACTGGATTGACATTTCCATGGAAGACAAACCCATCATTCACAAGTGATTGCAACAACTACAGCAGACAGCGTAATATTTAAACAAAAACAGGCACAGCGTAGCAATTCTAGGGACTTTGTTTCTTGATAATTTAGTACTGCTTAGAACTGCTAGACTTGATAAAATTCTCATGCATGTAGAAGAATCAACAGCTTCTGGTATGAGAGGTTTGAAAGCTCGTATGCAAACCTACAAGAATGAAGGCTTGCTCAATAAAGCACTAACTTGGGAGCCAACTGTTGTTGGCAGCAGAGCTCGCTGTGGCTGGCACATCTGAGCCAAGAGCATAAGAAGACTACTGGATTGGATGCTTAGGAAGGAAGAAGGTTGTAGTAGCTCTATTCGGGTGTTAGTCTTCTGAATTAAATCAACATGCAAGGGATAAAAGTGAGGGTTCTCACTCCAGCACCTCTTGGCCCCCATCCACTACCCACATGTTGGAGATATATACAGCAGGAAGTCTACTTCTGTGAAACACAGAACCTTGAATTTTCAGGGTTCTCCTGTAGCATACAGGGAGACAACAGGCAGGCTCTCCTCCAGATGGTCACCCTCCAACTCATGGAGATTAACAGGAATTGCAGCAGAGGAGCAGAATTAGAGGGTTTGTCCCTATTCTTCTGTTCCGTGTTGATTTAACACAGAACATGAACATCTGAATAGGGTTAGTGTCTGTGCTAGATTACATGCCAATCTATTCATGATGCTAAATTAGTAGTCTGGTCCTGGATTATTATTATTTAATTGTAAATAGTAGTCATTATATTGACCACAGTTGATGGTGGTGGTTCTTTCTTAAACACTTCATTCCCACGCTGCAGTCCCACTGCCCACCTCTTCATGCTGATATTTGCTTTGAGAGGGAGGCTACATTGCACCGACCCCAATGACAGTTTTCCATTCAATGCAGTTAGTGACTAGGAAGGGACCTTTCATCAGGACCACAGTGTTGGAGGAGGAAAGAAAACAAACAAACAAGCAAGCAAACCTACCCTGCCACTCCAATCCTGATAGTATTTAAAGTTTTAAAGTCAAATATATAGTTTGACCTTAAGTTTACAGAACAGCAGATACATTAGGGCCAGTTTCTACTGGAAACTGCACGAGATATTATATTTTCTGCTCTCTCCACTCACAGCTGGCACAGAAATTCATTTTCAGCCCAAGATCTGCACTCCCTTGTGCAGAATATTCTAGAAGCCATATGACATTTGTAGGTGGGGCTGGAGAGACAAAACCAGGTAGAGCAATGGGTGCCGCTATTACCTTTGTATGGTTTATACCAGGGGTTGTCAACTAGGTCCCTACCGCCCACTTGTGGGCGTTTCAGGATTCTAGGTGGGCAGTAGGGGGTTCTATGGCACAAACTGAATCCTCCTTCCATCGAGCACTGGTGGGCGGTAAGGAAATTTTACCATCAAGAAAGATGCATTAGTGGGTGGTAGGTATAAAAAGGTTGACTACCTCTGGTTTATACCCACAGATCTCTCCCTCAAGGCAAGCAAGAAGCATCATCATACTTCCAGCAAGGGGAAATAACTTGAGGATGGTGTGAGAAATGTCACTCGAAAAGGAGCATGGCCTGAAAAGAGTTCTGAGGACTGGATAGAGGGGCCCACCCCTCTACAGTGGCATTAAAAAAGAATCCTTTCATACGGGGACCAGATCTTGCTTGCAGCGGATCCTGGCTCAAACTGGGATATTGGAGAGAGAGAATCTTACTAAACACTTGCGGTTTTCATACTCTAAACTGCAACAGCAAGCTAGAAACAAGCAACACTGTAATGTCCTGCTACTGCTCCTCTGTGCATTTATATTCTATTTAGGTACCAGACATTTTGGATCAAGTAGAGAGCAGTTTTTGTTTCACCAAGCATGAATTTATAGCTTCATGTTTTCAGTCTTGGTTAATAATGTTCCAGGCCAATTAGCAACCATATGTCTACCATGACTTTTGGAGTGATAACTTTCCGATAGCTTGCAGTGTTATGTACACAGATTGCAAAACAGCAAACAGTCATCCAGACTGTCCTGGTTCATGAGCTAAATCAAACCATTGGCTTCATGTCTAAGACTTAATTCAAAATAAAAACAAAGCTTAAGTACCGTATTTTTATGTGTATTAGATTATTTTTTTAATTATAAAACAATGCTAAAAAATGGGGGTTGTCTTATACACTGATAGTGCAGAGAAGGGATGGGCGATTGGTGGCAGCTGCGAGCAGGAGATTGTCATCAGCAATTGGATCAGTGATTGGTGGCTGTGGCAAGGCCTGCTGACGATTGGCTGCTGCTGCGACAATTGGGCGGGTGATTTGTTGCTGCGGCAAGGCCCACTGGTGATAAATTGCCGCTGCTGCAGCAGCCTGTCATGTGATTGGCGGCTGCTGCAGCAATTGGGCAGGTGATTTGTTGCTGCGGCAAGGCTTGCTGGCGATAGACTGCGGCGGCGGCAGTAATTTGTCATGTGATTGGCAGCTGCTGGTGGCGAGCGGACAGCCGATTGGTTTCTTCTGTGATTAGCAGCGGCAATCCTGCAGGTGAGTGATTTTTGTCAACCCCCCCAAAAAAACTCAACAACTCTGGGCAATCTCCACCCATTTCCTTAAATAGGGGTCGTCTTATACATGGGGGCATGTTATACACGAAAAAATACGGTATATATGACTTCATTTGCACACATCTGTCCTTGGTCTCCCTCTGCTCCGGTATGAAGCCTTTTGGGGCAGAGACCTGTCTTTTGCTTGGTTTACTCTGTCAATCCCACGTGACACCAATGTGTTGTTTAAATAATGCATTTGGCATTTGCAGTAGCAACAGCACCATAAATATGTGTGTGTTGGATGCAGCCCTGATTTTATTCATTTCAAGATCACCATGAGCATTTTGGATGCAGGAAGGCAATAAAATGTTCCCAGTACTTAATTAATCATGTACCCTTTCCAGTTTTGAGGATCAATGACTCATGGCCAATTTCTAAAACAGAAAGGTGCCGGGTCTGGAAACCACACACTCTGATCCAAAACTCTGACCAAGGAAAAATGCCTAAAGCTATTTGTCACAAGCCCCATGGCTATGGCCTGGTACCTAAAACAGGTAATGGAGCCAACTCCAGCTCAGTTGTGGCTCAGTTTAAGCTCCCCAAGCAATGTACAGGGACTTGTATATCTATAGCACTAGAGTTCAACCATTTATATGTCTGTAATGCTATCCACATTTACTTGGGAGTATAAGATGTCAGGAGGTCAACATGACTTACTTACAAATACATAATTGCTTCAGAATTGGAGCCAAACCATATTAAATGCAAGAAACTAAACTGAACTGGTTTGTGAATTTTACAAAAAGAACACATGTGTGCCCTTCCTGCAAGTTACCCTAAAGATGTTAGACTCATAATTTTCCCTCAGAGGAAATTTAATGTAGCTATAGAGATCATGACAATTTACACAAGACTCCTGTTCTAGAAGCAGCATTAGAAAACATGCACAGCTTTATATGCAAACACTGGTGCTTTGTGCTAGTGGGAGGCTGGTGGCATTGGAGGAGAGTGCATAAAAAGGGTTTATCCATGAAAGTGGATTTCTGCCCACAAAATTCAATCCATCCGGGATGCATAGCTTTAAAAAGCCCACAAAAATGGTTGCATGATTCAACCGTCATCAAAAATAAATAATTTGATGGCACGATTGTACCTCTAAACCCACTATTAGGAATAGTGAGTCTTTGAAGCTATATCTATGGTGCTTTTAAAATGCTTGCCTTTATCCTTTGTAGGCATTTCTGGTGAGCAGGGTTTGCTATTTTTCTTCTTAACAAAAGGAATGTAAACCCAACCCCACTGATAAACTCATGAGGAATCTGTAAAAGGCCACCATCTGTTAAATCCTCTTCAGTCATCAAAGAAAAAGGCCTTGCTGAACAATTCTGCCACATAGGATTGAACTGGCTTAAAGAACAACCTGAAAAAGGCAGTCAGTATCATGATTCATTTTAAAGTGCAACAGACACATAATTAACACTTCCCCTGTTTTTCTTTCTTCCTTTTTCTAAATGTGAACTAATATTGGAAGTTGTGGATCCAGATATCTCATGGGGGAAATCTACTGGGGCTTCACATATCAGACATAATCGATTTAGAACATCTGTTCTGTTCCTCACAATGCTATGCATTCAAAACTCTCTCTCTCTCTCTCTCTCTCTCTCTCTGTGTGTGTGTGTGTGTGTGTGTGTGTGTGTTTTAAATAAAAAGTTTAGATCAAACTATTAAATCCATGGAGAGGAATGAGTTTACAATGGATGATGCAGCAAGGTCACAAGCTCCAGGACCACAGATAGCTCCAAGTGAGCAATGTGCTCCAATAAAGGTTGGGGAGCAGAGAGAAGCATTTGAAGCCTTCCAAGATCCACCACCTTGTGGAGAACTTCAAAGCAGTTTAAAGGGTCATCCAACTAGTCTGAAGACAGGCACTCTTCCTCCATTCCTCCCTCCTGGCATGCTCCCTGCACCACTGGACCAGGTGTGCGTGATGGAAGGCACCAGGTATCTCAGGCTCAGGGAAAGATGCCTGGGATCTGGCCTTACAGGTCCTGGTGGTCCAGAAAGTTATTCTGGTGTCTCATGTCCCACAACCCAAAGTGCAGTGGTCTCCTGTTCTCCTGTTGTCAAGCTCAGAGCCTTGAACTTGATCTGGCTCCTTAGCTGGTGCCTCTACAGGGTCTGACTCTGTGTCTGGATTAAAGGGTAATGACATTTACCTTTACCTAGCCTTCTGCTGCTCTTCTCCTCTCCTTGAAAACAATGCTGTTTGGTAAGCAGCAGACTATGGAGGAGGTATTAGAAATTTGCTTCTCCTTGCTTCATTGTTCTCACTTCAGTCTCTCCAGTTATCGACCAAAGTTCATACAAATTTCTATCACTTAATGGTATATGTTGAATTAATCATGACAAGTAAATGTCCAAACCAAGCATCCTGTTAAGCACATCTGACCTTTATGAGTAAACCTCACAAACCACCCACAGCCTTTAGCCACTGACCCAATTTCATTGCCATTCCTTTTAACAGCAAATGCTGGCTTTTACCAGAACAGGTTGGAAGTTATCCAAAACGGTAAAGATATCAACCTTAGCTCCAAATCTGCATCGACATGATGGCCAGCTTGCCAAGACCTTTTAATTTTTCCAGGCTTTTCAACAGCCTCAGTCCTTCTCCCACCCTGCCCCCAATCATGGACTTTTCACACCTGGCAATATTGATTTATATTGCAAGCTTGCTTTATTTATTTATTTATTTATTTATTTATTTATTTATTTATTTATTGTTGGATGGAGGTATTTATATACCACCCATCACAAACATTTATCCCACAGCACTTTGCAATGCAGTTTAAAATCCAAAGCACAACAATAAAAGAAGAAGAAGAGTTTGGATTTGATATCCCACTTTATCACTACCCTAAGGAGTCTCAAAGCAGCTAACATTCTCCTTTCCCTTCCTCCCCCACAACAAACACTCTGCAAGGTGAGTAGGGCTGAGAGACTTCAGAGAAATGTGACTAGCCCAAGGTCACTCAGCAGCTGCATGTGGAGGAGCGGGGAAGCGAACTCGGTTCACCAGATTACGAGTCTACCGGTCTTAATCACTACACCACACTGGCTCTCAACAATAAAATATAATAATGCCAACATCAAAGCAATTACAGAACAATTGAGCTAACTCAACCTGCTTAAACACACACACACACACACACACACACACACAAAATTGTGCCAACAAGTGATTAAAACAGTGGTGGATATTTCCTTTTCCCCCAGCCACAAACCAGCATTCCCTCATGAACAATGTGCCAGGGATGTGTGCCAGGGGTGGACAGAGCCATAGGGTGAAGCAAGGGATTTGAGTCTTACCTTCTGGCCACACAAAGGTCAGGCAGCTCTACACACACACCTTCATCCAGACAAGCAAGAGGCACAAAGACAGTTCAAGCACACATTCTAGTTAGGGGAAAACACTCAAGGAGGACACTGAACAGGGCTAAGGAAGGGTGTGCCCTGGGAGAAGGGGATGGTAGCCTGGCAAGAGCCAGAGAGCTGGATAGAGTGGCCTGGGATACCACATTGGTCCCCACCCCTTGGTCCCCATCTCTTGAAGGAAGCATTCTCCAATTTTCCTTGTAGAAGATGGCCCTTACTATCTGCAGTGTTTGTATTTGTATTAAAAATAACTGTAAATGTGTTGGTCTTTTAAGTAGTTTTTAAATTAGTTAATAAACATAATGTAACTGCTAACTGACTAAACAATAGAGGCCTGATGAGAACATTAGTCAGTTTACTTGCACATTTAACCGATAAATTAGTTAGATGTTGTCAGGGGTTCAGGAGCAGAGGCACAGGGAGGAGAGGAGATGGAGAGCGAGGGGGAGGAATCCGAGGGGAGCGTAGGAGAAGAGGACAGTGGACCGAGGGATTCCATGAGCCTCTCCAGCGAATCGGAAGATTCACAGAAGGGGGCGCCAGTGGCCAGGGGTAGGGGGTTCCCAAGGAGAATGCCCCAGGAGCAAGGGGGGAGCAGGGACTCCCAGAGCAGTAGTTGGAAATCAGGACCAGCTTCCCCACCAGAGCAGAGTGGGGGGGAAGAGTCCCAAGGATCGGGGCCAGTGCATTCCCCACCAGGGAGAGAAGATAAGGCAGGGCTGACCACACCTCCATCGGAGAGTCAGACAACGGAGGGGAGGTCAGATCCGGCCAGTATCCCGGAAGAGGGAAGCAGTGACAGAAGTAGTGTAACGGTCAGGAGGAAGGTCACTGGGTTGGCGCGAGAGGCAAGTTCAAATGTACAGGAGCGCGGGACAGCAGAGAGTGAGGATTGGGAACCGGGTCCTAAAGCCCGCCGGAGGGAGGGGGAGGAGCTAAGCGACTCAGCGTCGGAAGAGTCCAGAAAGGGCAATGCCCCAGCGGGCAGGAGGACCCAGAGGAGGAGAGAGCAGCGTAAAAGGTGGAGCAGGGCTAGGATCTTAAACTGGTGTCATAGGGGAGGAGACTCAGACGGAACTTCGCCGATCTAGGGTTTAAGACGTAGAGCTGCGCGCTGCGGCTTTGAAATGGAAACTAATCCTCAATAAAGACTTTTGTACATAACGACAGCCTAGCGTTGGTCCTCTGTGAGCTGGGACCTAGAGGCAGCTCTGACAGATGTTAACATAAATGTGAAGCTTAATCAGATATTTTCTGAAATTGTCCACTGTGGTATGAGGGGTCTGGTGCTGAGCCATTGCTTTTAATGTACATATGCACATCTCTACATTCCCACATTATTTTTACGATTTCCCAAACAGAATCTAACAGGATCTAACTAACCTAGTCTATTTAATTTAGAAACAAAGTAGGTTTTTATTAACTTTCCTCAAAATGTCATCTCTATGTGCATATGGTGACGTCCATTTCCATTAGACAGTAAATGTATTAATCACTCATGTGCTGGATGATTAATCATCTCTAAATCCTTAATAGGTTGACAGGCCTAATTAATATTGTAGTCAGAAAGTGAGAATGGTGCAAGGTTTCAAGGCTGAAGTCTTCCTCAAGTGCCAGACATAACTGCCATTAAATTAAATTGAAGCCAGACAAAGTCACAGCCACTGTTACGGCAGCTTTTGAATAAAGTGCTTTACTAGCAGCTTGTCTTATACTCAAGACAAAAAAAACACACATATGTACTCAGATGAATATTGGGCTATGGAGAAATAAGAATGTATGTGAATCCCAATGTTCCTTATAAAGATGTGTGCAGCATCATTAAAGCCATCATTAAGGACAGATAATGCCTTTGTCCAGGCTGCTTCAGATTTTACCTGAAATAGCTCTCTGGGTGTTTAAAAGAAGGTCTAGTCAGGAAATGGTGATTATTTGCAAATGTCAATAGCTGGTATATAGCTTTTCCTCTAGCCTGGTACAAGTGAAGTTTTCTTATCTATAATCCTTTGTGCATGAATTAAATAAGAAATTGCATTTGAAACTCATCAAAGGGAAAATCTCAGTCAAATTATTATGGGGGAAAGGCACTCAGGAGGGCAGTGTTTTCAAAATGAGGGCCATCTTCTTAAGTTCTCAAATTACACAAATGATATTTGTGGGTGTCTTCTCTTTCATTCTACAAATCATTCCATCAGTGGTCTGAACTCTGCAGCCTCCCTGGGAACCCTTAGTTCAGTTAAAGCACAAGGGAAGTCATCCTGAAGTGACTGCTCCCATGGGCCTTCAGGTCAGGAAGCCTGGGCAGCCAGGGAGGCTGCAACATGCTGGAAAATGTTTAGTGGAAAGGAACATACATGCACACTTCTGCCACCTTTCAGCAACAAGGTAAGCTCAGAAACCTAAAATCACCAAAACCCCTACAGTGTCCTGAAAACTCCCCTCCCTGAACTTCTTTCTAAAGAGTAGAATTTATTTGAGAAATTGGAAGACATATTTCTGCAAAGCACTAGTATAGACGGCCTTCCCCAGGACCAAATATTGAAGAGCTCTGTTCACTCATGAGAGTTCAGTGCAACCATGAGCCAAGGACCCTGATTCCTGTTTACTTTCTGTTGCCATTTGAACACAAAACACAACCTCCCCTATGGTTGCTAATCTAGTCTCATTTGTTCCAATCTCATTCATTTCTATGACATTTGCTTTTTCTTTCTTGGTTTAGCACTTTTATTACTTGGAGCCTGACCTTTCTTTTAACCTGTGAAATCCAAGGATACATTATACACCCATATGGAAGTCAGAACATTAGAAAAGCCAGCTGTAGACAAAATATAATATGCTGAAACATAGGTCCACACAAGAGGCTCCAACTTGTCAGAACCTTGCTTTTTCTATATGCTTGAAAAGTTTCCTGGAACAATGAGGAGTTGCACATGACTCCTGGGGGAATCATAATACAAGACAGACAGATGCTTTTCTTGCCAGCTCCACCCATTCCCAGTTTAGCTATCACATTCTGTCTATTTGAGTCTTTTTAGGAAGTCAATGGTGATAATGACAGAATAAACATGGCACACCCATTGGCTTATTATGTGCATTCATTTCCTGAAGCAAATGAAGACAAAAAGGCACATAGTGACAAATAAAGGCACAGTGACAAATAAAGGGAAAGTCTTCCAGGAGAAGAATGAGAGGAACATGTGGAAAAGAGAGAAGTTCTCTCTTGTACAATCTCTCCCCTCCTCCCCTAGGTTCAATATAACTTTCGGAACAAAAATGAATAGTGACAGGAAAATAACACAACATCTTTGGGGATCAGGAGCATATATGAGAAGCAGGTTTTATTGAGCCACAGATGTGGAAAGTGCAAGGGTCTCACAAGCGCATTCAGAGTGGAACACATTTATGAGGCAAGGCCTGGGTGGTTTTGAGTCTTTATTGTTTCTATTTTCTTCAGGCAGAAAATAATGAACATTCACTTATACGTTCAGTCATCATAGCACCAATGCCTGGGATTGCCCACGAGCTGCCCTCCGAGTGCTGATGGACTAGGTTCAGTGTTCTTGTACTAGTCTACAAAGCTCTGAGCAACTCAGGATGCCTTAAGGACATTTTAAACATATATGTAGACATTCCTGCTGGTTCAGGCTTTCTCTGAAACGGATATGGGGAGGATGAGGATACCTCTTAGGAAGAAGGGAGGGAGAGGCATGACATTGTAGCAAGGGTCCAGGAACACATCAGCAATCCTTGATCTTTCTCATGAATGGGCTGATCTTTAAATACTTGTTACGATTTGAAGGGTGATATTCATGACTTAAAACTGAAGTGGGAACCAGCCCCAATTGATATTCTAGCTTGCCAAACTCTCAAAGCTCACTATAGTCTCTCAGAGAAAGCATTAGAAGTAACAAAGGCTTGTGTAGCCATGACTTCTGTAGACAAAACCATACTGAAAATATCTTTCCACTAGAAGCTTTGTAAAGCTTTGAGGTTCAGTTCCACACCTCAAGACATGCTCTTATATTCACAAGAGCATCTTTCCATCACTATAATTAAAACATTAAATGTGGCATGGGAATTATTAATAACTAAGATACTTATAACAACAGCATAAAATAAATTTTGACTTTGCTTTCATTGAAGCCAATGGGAGGCTTGCTATTGACTTCAAAGAGGGTATGTTTGGGTTCTGTTGTCTGGAGACTGAAGGAAATGAATCCTTCGATTTTCCAAAAACCACAGAAGACAGACATCTTTAGTAACAGTTCAGTATATGGAACCAAGCTCTGTCCATGGTTTAACCTGCACAGTCCACACAAGTCATAGGAGTAGAGGCTGAGTCATGTAATGGTAAGAAGAATTTATACTAACTGCCACTCTTTTAGATTCAGTGCAGATAATCTGTCATTGGCAAGTCAAGTAGACAACCGTTCCAAAGGAATAAATTTTAAATACAGCAAAGCTAAACTTCAATGGAAGTTTGTAATAAATGGAACAAATGTTAGGCTTATTTCAGAGAGATGACTCATAAATTTAAGCAGTCCGCAAATGGGAACTTCAGGAAGAACCCATGGCGATGCATCTAAAGGCCAATGAGAACAGTTCAAAGAAAGGAATAGTTGGGTTTTAGGGTGAAACTAGCATCAATGGATATCTAGTGTTCTGATAATATATGTACTAGAGACATGCTTGTATTTACCTCATGACAGATTAGAGCATTGTCTACTGCCCTACACCTATTCTGACTTCCCATCTAATTCAGAAATTTGCTGCATTTACAAAGGCAACCTAGACCCAGGAATGAACTCATGATCTGGTGGAGCTGAATTAAGACAAGATATTGGATCATACATGGATCATCCCTTAATTTTGCAGAGGAGCTTGCAGCAGGTTGCTGAATACCTTGATGTTCAGTGCAGTCACATCCAAACTCACTATCAGACTCATATATACACTGCCTTTTTAATATATGGGAGAAGGACAAGGCTACAAACATCAAACAGCCAAGATAGAAACATATAGGCATTTTTACTCTTACGAGGAACCCCACTGCTTTTACTGAATTCCTGCATGTTCAAATACTACCCCATTCACTTAAAACAGGCATGAGGAATCTGTGGCCCCCAAAATGACTCTCTTAACCATGGGCAGACTGTTTGGTCTGGGGATGATGGGAGTTGGAGTCCAACAACATCTGGAGCCCCAGATAAAAGATAAGGGCAGTCCATATTTACAATAGGAACCTATGAATTATCATTGATTTATAGCCTGAACCATGGCAAGAGCTGACCCAGGTATTAGAGTGTGTGCCTGCATTAAGTGGCTATGTGTATGTGTCTGACAGAAATTGTGTGACGGGTCCTCCTCCACTCCACCAGATTAAAGGGGTGCCCAGCACCACTGAGGCCTATTGCGCAAGGATGCTGTGGGTGACCAGGAGTGGTTGATGGAGCTAATATAAAGGCCTCAGGCTTCATCACATTGTTGGCTGCATATTCTTCATCTCTGGATGCCCCTTGTTTTCTTTATGCCCTTTTTTCAAAACCAGCTCACTGTACGGTAGAGCATTGGTCTAAGGCCATAATTTAAAATTCCTCCTCTTTGCCACAGACTCATTTTATGGTGTTGATATTGGGTACATTACTCTCAGTACTTAACCCTATAATGGTATACACTTTCAAAGGGGGTAGGCCAACTAGCCATTGCAGCAGAAATGAAAAAAAGACAGAAAGTCTAGTAGCACAATTATTGTATTATATTGTATTATTGTATAAGCTTCAGGCATTAGCAAGACAAATGCATCTGATGAGATGGACTCTAGCCCAGAAAGCTTATGTCACAATACTTTTTTTTTAGTCTTTAAGGTGATAGTACTGTTCCTTTTGTTCCTTTGCTAAAATTGTACTGTGACCTACTTTATAGGGTTGAAGTGAGGATAACAGACTATAAAACACTTGGGCAAATTTAAAATGCTATTACAAAAAGTCAAAAGCTGCTGAGGATGGTCCAGATGATAATCCAGTGTGCAAAGTGTGTATGTAGTATGGGAGGATGGATCACATGGACAACCGCTGCCTCCCACCCCACCCCCAGGCAAGCCTGTCCTAGCAGGCAGCCACACATTGGATTTGCTGTGGACCTACAATGTAGGTCTGAATATCTTGGTTGTGTCTCAAACCACTTTGTTTCCTAGGATTGGGCTTTCCATGATTCCAAACTGGCCCCCCAATCCAAAATCAGGGATAGACAGGCTGAAGGTCCTTATTCATCAGCATAACGTTTATAGCCACCCCGCCTTTCCTACAAGGAACTGAAGGTAGCATTCATGGGTCTCCATTGCCCCATGTTAGGCGCTATCTGTAAAACAGCAGTGCTTACATGTCCCCAATATATTTGCGAGGGAGGACTGGGAGAAAACCAAAATGACTTGGCCACACCACCATGACCTCTCACTGACTACACCACAATCAGCTCTCATGGGTCATGGCCCCTTGCCATCTTAGTAGCCCACCAGGTCTAATGGGCAGCACCCATTACTGCATTATTCATCTCTCCCCTTATTTGCCTTCACTGGATATGCTCCCACCACTCTCACCTGGCAGTTCTGGAAGTCCCAGAAGATGGGAGTGAAAGGATGGCTCCAGGCTACTGCCCTCCCCGCTTTCTTATCTCCTTATCCAGCAAATTGTCAGAGTAGTAGTCAGACTGAAAAACAAGATGAAGGGAGACTACTTTGCTCAATGCATGTTCCCCTTTCTATCATTTGCTGCTAGCATCATTACCTGCTTTCCTCTCTCCTTCTCATTCCACTTCCCCCTGCCCCAGGGGTTCTCAGCTACCTTGGCAATCGCTAGGGCTGCCTGGGAACAGTGCAAACCATGCATGAACTGAATCTGAGAAAGAATAGCTGGAGATTTTATAAAGAAAAATAGCACAAAATAACTTGTGTGTCCAACTTCTCCATTTGCAAAGAAGAAATGCAGGGGATAAAGCATATTTATATATGAGTAAAACTAACAACATGAGACTGGAAATAATTCTACTAGATCTTCTTCTGTTGGTTCCCATTATTAAGGCAGAGTTTATACAAAGTTTAGAGTATTAAATGCTATTTTCCTTAGAACAGTGGGATTTTGACACCTAACATCTATACGCTTAAGTGAAATCTAGCTTTGCCAGTACTGGCAAGCTAATGCTTTCAGATTTAGGCATGTAATCCATATATGTGCTTTCAACACATGTTTGTGCTGGTTATTTGGCTCTGAAACATTGTTCTGGACTGTGTGTCTTACTGGTTTCAGCACTGCAGAAATCTATATCCTACAAAAGGTCAGCATACAGTTGAGAGAAATTTTAAAGCCCTATTGAAATGAATATGATTCAAGCTATGGCTTCCTAAAGTCCCATTGATTTCAATAGGCACCACTTGCTTATTCTGAATCTGGAATCAGAAACATTAGGGAGGTGATGATATCTTTTAAGTTAAAAAAATAAATCCTGCTGATGTTATGCTCTTTCTTGGAACAGAAAGAGAACTGCATTTTATTTTATTTTTAACAGTGTTACAAACTGTGCTTTAGATAATAATATTGCTAACGTTTGCATATGGTTTGTACATAGGCATAGAATTGGAGAATGTCTATGATCCACTGAGATATTTCAGCCTTTTGAGGAGCAAGAAAACCTCAAGCATCTGTTTCCCAAATGCATATAGCCATGCAGTAGTAGAATTTTTGCAGGCTGCTTTCTGTATCTGATTTTCTTCTCAAATAGAAGCCTTTCATCAAGAAATGCCACTTCATCGGGGGCATTGGAAACAGATGAGAAATCAAATGGTTGATGCACTCCTCCCATGCTGTGACTTCTTCCTTACTGAAAGCCTATCATTCCAGCAGCTCTGAAGCAGCGTGTTGAGGACATCTCTACTCCCACCTCTCAAATCATTCATGGTTCCTGTTGAATGGCATATGCCAAGGGAAGGTCCTCCCTGCTGGCTAGCATGAGCTGCCACATATTCTATAAGGCATTTAGGATCACTGCTTTCTAATCTGTGCATTAATTGCTTACCTGCTATCAATTAGGTGCACATATGTCAATTACGCTTATAATTTGCCAAATTTCAAACTGTCTCAGAATTTCTTTTACTTCCAACTTCAAAGCCTTCTCTCTCTTTTAAAGACTTGCAGCAACAACTAATTACATCAAACCCTTGCTTCTAGTTTCTTTCAACATTAGTGAGGCATGATTTGATTATCATTCATATCAATGGAAAGCAACCAAGACATTAACCTGAAGCCTCCGTCCATGTAGCTTGCAAAGCCCTTGAACTTTCAGCACCTTTTGATTAAACCTGCTGCCAAATGTATTTATTGCTATCATCTGCTAAAGTTGGATCTCCCTGAAGTTTTCAGGCACCACCTATTGTATGTCTATGAACATTTGGTTTAGCAAATCATTAATTTGTTGTAGGCTGTTTTGTTCCAGTCTGGTTTAACCTTTGTACTTTCAGCCTGCAAGTCCAAACATAAATACTTGGAAATGTGTTCCATAAGAAGACAAATAAGAACTAAGTGCCAGATATCCAATTCTTCATCTATATGTATGAACATACCTTCAGGAACTTTCCCCTCTGTCCCTTTACCCCAGTGTTCTAATCTCTGAAATTTCCCCACTAAATAACAAAACTGAGGCTATCTCAATTACTTTTGATAATTCTAAATCACCTTCAGATTAATCCTAAACAAAGTAACATGGTAAATCCAAACCCCTATTGAGATTTTACCTGTGCTAAATGTGAATATGGTGAACAGACTGAGCCATTTCATTTGTGATAAAGCAGTAGTTTGAAGAACACAATATCTGAGAATACTTCATTACTAATTTAAATAATATAACCATTTTAGTTGGTGTCTGATACACAGTTGTCAAATAAACAACCTGAATACAAGATGATCTGAAGCAGTTTCTAAAGCAGAACACATCTCCTTTACTGTTCTGAGTTTCTAACTAGCATGAAAACTATCAAGGAAGACTCAGAAGCAAGAAGACTCAGAAGCAAGAAGAGCACAAATTATCCACATCAGAGGTCTGTTTCCATTCAGTTATCAATTTTGTGTGGGCATGTAGCTACATTTGCTGATATAAAACCTCAATTGGTTTAAAGGTTCAAGCATCACATGTACTTATCTAAACTTCTAAGGTCTGGAAATCTCATATTATCAGTTTCTCTCATGATTTCCAGTACTTCCTGTAAAGGTTTGGCTGAAACAGTGTCACCATGATGATTAAGTGGGTTCAGAGTGAGATACAGATGTAGGATGTAGGCTCTTAATAGACTTCAAGGGGATCAGGAGGAGAATGGACTGTAGTAACATCAAAAAAGTAGATAAAGCACTCTTTAATTCTGGATGGTGAAAGCATCAGTTGTAGAAAAGCTAAGCACTGACGAAGATGCTGTATCTCTCTCAAGACTTTGCAAACGTTTGCCTCTCAGCTAATCAGCTAATAATGAAATCTGTTGCCATAAGATCAAAATGAAGTTTTACAGGAGTATGTAGATTGTTTATAAGAATGGGGGGGGGGGAATCCAAAAACATTTTTCTGTTCATCAAATAGGTATGTCAGTTCATTATACAACAATATTTTAATGTAGTTGCTTGTGACTTCATACAATGGATACACTTTACCATACCTACACTCAGTGTCAGTTATGGAACAAATAAAGGTAAAGGTAAAGGTACCCCTGCCCGTACGGGCCAGTCTTGCCAGACTCTAGGGTTGTGCGCTCATCTCACTCTATAGGCCGGGAGCCAGCGCTGTCCGCAGACACTTCCGGGTCACGTGGCCAGCGTGACAAGCTGCATCTGGCAGGCCAGCGCAGCACACGGAACGCCGTTTACCTTCCCACTGGTAAGCGGTCCCTCTTTAGCTACTTGCACCCAAAGGTGCTTTCGAACTGCTAGGTTGGCAGGCGCTGGGACCGAACGACGGGAGCGCACCCCGCCACGGGGATTCGAACCGCCGACCTGACGATCAGCAAGTCCTAGGCGCTGAGGCTTTAACCCACAGCGCCACTCGCGTCCCATGGAACAGATACATGCAGTTTAATATGAACAGAATGCTAAAGAAAACATTGTGTTCATACTGAATTCCTATTGCACCCATAAAGTTGACCAATTACAATGGAAGCTCTCAATAGACTAAGAAGATACGATGACAACATTCCTCTGTTTATCTCTTTGTTTCTACACAATGTGGGCCCTGGCTGGGCACACATCCATTCTGCTTATGGTCTCCTAGTCTTCCCTCTGCTTTCCTTGTTCTCAGTGTTTGATATGGAATGTTTGGTATGGAAGGACATTCAAACATGCAGCAACCCCTACGCAATCTGAAGCAGTGTAATCTAGGAGAGATTTGGGCTACGTGATAGTTTAGCTATTCAAAGCCAGGCAAGTGACAGCTCATAATGAACGTGGCTTGGCTGTCAATCTAGTTCAAGGGGAACTACTTTCCTAGGCGGAACTTCCCAAAAGTAATGGAATGCCCAAGAGGAGCCCAAGATGAAACCTTAAAGGCTGCTTACTTAGAAAAATGTCTTCGTGTGTGTGTGTGTGTGGAATTTGGGTGCTAAGAGTCAGTGGGTGCTAAGCGTCTCTACCCCCATCGTTCTGCCCGTACACTGAGGTCCAGTGCCGAGGGCCTTCTGGCGGTTCCCTCATTGCAAGAAGCAAAGCTACAGGGAACCAGGCAGAGGGCCTTCTCGATAGTGGCGCCCACCCTGTGGAACGCCCTCCCATCAGATGTCAAAGCGATCAACAATTACCTGACATTCAGAAGACATCTTAAGGCAGCCCTGTTCAGGGAAGTTTTTAATGTGTGATTTTAGTGTATTTTTTGTTTCTGTGGAAGCCGCCCAGAGTGGCTAGGGAAACCCAGCCAGATGGGCAGGGTACAAATAATAAATTAATTTTAAAAAAGTGAACTTTCAAGAATTATGTTTACCTTTTGGAAAGGACCTGGGGCTAGCCTACCTGGAAGGACCTCTAAAGGGACTTAGTAGAATAGAAAGCAAACTGTCAGAAAGGTTTGAAGGTACTCTTCTTGATATGAGAGAAGTGAGGCATAGTGGAGTATTTTATCTATCAGTCAGAGGATGACACAGTGCAGGCCACACAGATTATATGGTTCTCAGTAGATGAGACCTAAACACATGGCATTTCACAGAGCTTGCTGATGGAGGACCCAAAAGAGTGCTGTGTAATAATGAGTCAAAGTGAAGGCAAGCAGCTGCATTTTAGTCACAATGAAATTTGAATGACTGGGGACAGTGGGATCACATTTTATTTTTGGCCAGTTTCATCAGCCTCCTAAGTAAAGCCACATGAAGGAAATCTACTCTCTTTCTGTCTATTTTCTGGCTGGGAGCCTTTCAAAGGAAGCTGGTATCTTATTTTCCCACCCACACCTCCACAGGCAATATTCCACAGCTTAAATTAGATAGCGTCACGGGAGCAAGAACTGATATTGTGCATTTTCCAAAAAGTGTACAGAAAGTATTAACTAATGTATTTTGAGTTGTTTCCAAACCCCATGATTTACTGGGAAATTAATGTATTTCTAGAACAGTGCATAGGTTTCTGGATAGTTTGTTAGGTACTTATGGCTATTAGGTTCTTTCAGTATTTTGGTCAGTTATAAGGAAGTATGTTTAATTAAAATTAATGTGAGTAAATTTGTCTAATCTCGCTTATCTAAATTTGTCTAATCTCTCTGGGAAAGACTTCAAAATAACAAAAATGACAAAGTATGATGCTTCAACACATGTGTATCTAATAAAAAAAAAACCCTGAGCAGGATCGTGCATTTTGCTTTAAACCACACACCCAATGAAATTCCTTAAATGAAATTGCAAATTGCAGTTAGCATCAATTTGAACTCAATTATATTTGCTGTTTGAAAATCGCACCATTCCTGGGGCAAGATTACAATGTAATTCATTCTGTTTTGTTTGCAGTGAACTTTGATATTTCACAGATTTTTAGGAAGAGTGAGGTCCTGCTTGTTCAGTGGATTTCCACTTTCATAATGGGGCTTTCTCCTCTCATCTGCAACCCCCTGCCCTGGAGTAAATTGGAAAGGGCAGAGGGGTCTGCAGTGGGGAGAAGGGGAAGTCACATCATGTCCCCTGGTTTGACATAGGATCTTGCTCAGTAATTAAGCTTCACATCTAGTATTTAATTGCCAATCACCGCCCCCCCCCCCCCCGGATAATCTGTATTCAAACATTTCTTGACATTTAATATACTATTCAGATCAAAAAATGACTAGGCAAGGGAAATGCTTTTGGGTAGACAGCTCCATTATATAGGATTGAGTCTCTTCAAAGTCACACAACCTAGTAAGATAATGGATTTCACCTTAGCTTCCAAAATGGACACTAAGCTCAAAATCTTCATGTATGAGAAATGTTCCCCATTCAACAGCATAGATTGGATTGCCAAGTAAGTCCCAGTAGTTTCAAAAGAAGAGAGTTAAGAACATGCTAAGCATCTACATTAAAATCAACAGGGCTTTGTAGGGTCAACTATGTCTGCCTCATACCAGATAGATAGATAGATAGATAGATAGATAGATAGATAGATAGATATAGATAGATAGATAGATCAAAAGATAGACAGACAGATAGATAGGGTTCTTATGCTGGCTGAGCTTTTACAGTTACTATATTTAAGTTTGTTTTTGGACTGGCTGTTAAAATTTGAGCATACGTAGTTTTATATTGTATAGTATTTGGACTTGGATTGTATTTCATATAAGTTGTAAGCTACTTTGCAGACCATAGTTCTCAAAAAGAGGATTAGAAATCCTTCAAACCCAGGATGGATCAGATGGATTCACGAACTAGAGAAATTCAGACCAGAATGCCACAGGTTTGGGGTGGCTAAGATGTGGCTCTCTAGCTCAGTCTTCACCAACCTGGTACCCTCCAGATGTTTGGGGCTACAACTTCCACAAGCCCCAGCTATGTTGGTGAAGTCTGCTCCAGATGTTGTTAGACCTAAAGCTCCTACTATCTCTGACCATTAGCCATGCTGACTGAGGCTGCTGGCAGCTGGAACTCAACATCAGGAGTCACAGATTAGCCACCCATGTCATCATAGGAGATAGGTATGAGAAAGTGCAAATGGGATCCACTGTGTATCCCGAAGTAAACTAGAAGCCCTTGTTGTTCTCTGAACCGAAATGGTGAGGAAAAGGCAGGAGAGGTGGAATGGAGTTTCAAGAAAGTGATGCTTGGGAGGAAAAAGAGATTACATTGAGAGTTGAGGAAAGGGGCAGGGACCACAGCTAGGTGCTGTAACTACAGAAGGACCCATCTGTAGAGCTCACACAATAAAAAATAATGTTTGTGTGCATTATTTCCCTTCAAACATTTGTCTGTAAACCTAGGAAAGCATCTCCCCACCACCACCACCACCAATTTGCTGCGAGGTGTTACTGATATAGAATTTGATAACACTTTCTTTGAAGTTTGCACATATACAAAAAGCAGGAAACTGTTATGCCACATGTAGGCAGGAACTGTGGTGCCAAGTCTCTCTCCCAATATATCATGCTGTGACTGGAGAAAGGGTGGGGAGTATTTATTTCCTTTCTCTGCTCATGGGAAAAGAAAACAGTCAAAGCCACAAATAAGTGAACGGAGGCATACTTCAGTCTTTAATGTCTCTTTTAATGACTTGTTGCCTCAGTCCTAGAGCTTGGCTGGTAAGTCTGAGTGGTTAACAAACTGAAGCCATGAGTTTGTCCACCTTGGTTTGTTCTACTGGGTGCATGTGGAAGAGGAGCTGCTCAGCTTCCAAGACAATCTGGGCTACAACTAAGCTGATGGTCTTGTTTAACGTTTTTCAGTGAGCGTGGCAGGTGACAAACTGGGATTGTGGTGACACATATAATTATTGTTTTCCCTTTTTGTGGTTGAATGTGTATAGCTTCTTGTTGTCTGTTGTCTTAGACCTTGCTTGCTTGAGCTACCAGGTTGTTCTCCTAAAAAAATTTATTCCCCCAAAATCATTGCTCTCCTCGCTCTCTCTTGGACAGCAAAATGGGTTAATGTCTTAAGCAGGAGTAGGCAATGTGATGCTCTCCAGATGTTGGGGACAACAACTCTCAACATCTCCTACCATTGGCCATGCTGGCTGAGGCTGATGGGAGTTGTAGTCCACAACATCTGGAATACACCACATCACCAACCTTGGACTCTTTAGGATATTTGGTATGGAGGAGCCTGACCTTGTCTTGCAGTTCCTGCTACATCAGCCAATGTTGTACAATGGAAAAGGGCTCAGAGGTCTGGGCATGCATGGTTTATAGTAGCTCAGCAGGCTTGGCCTCTGCCTCAGCCCACAAAGTTCCTGGTTCAAGTTCTAGAGTGCCTGACAGTGGCTGAATTTTGCCAAGTATTTGTATTTTACATGGAAAATAAAATGATTAAATAAGTGACAGTTAAATAACCTTTACGTTTTCACAGTGCTGTACAAACGTTAACTGCAGCAATTAAAGATGATGAACAAATGCAATTTGGAAAATATTAACTGCCATAGGAAACAACATATCATCAGTCCCATGATAAAACACTCTGCTTCGCAATAACCTCATCCTTTGCAGCCAAGATACCAAAGTGTTATGAAGACACCGTTTTAATGAAGGTTGCTGTAATAGAGATTAATGCAGTGTGGGTTTATGATTCACATCAAAAAGGATGTTATACAAGAGAGCTATAAAAGGATGAGTATAATGAAAAAGATCAATTTTTCTTCTTAAGCTGTCCTAAGCACACTAACCTGTGGTTAATCTCAGCGCTAGGCCATTAAAATTTACTTCATCTACAACACTAATTTTCAAACACATCTGGCTTTCAGAATTAAAAATCTCAGCAGCGTTCTACTCCTAAGGCAGATATGAATGGGTTACTGAGAGGATGTTCAGGCTTTCCCTGTGCAGACACCTTTGCCAATAAGTGGATAGTCCAGTGGAATTTCCAACATCACACTTTACAGCAGAGTCCCATTGCCATCAACAAATGGAGAATAATGAGTAGCACCTACAGACATATGTGGCCTACCCTTGGGGTTGCTATTTACTGATAGATTGTGTAGCCATCTTCAGACCTTCTCCATGCAATGGGTGGGTAGGTTTGCCGGGTGTATTTGCATAAGCGGCGGGCGGCGCTGGCACCCCTGGGAGGATTGGTGCACCCCTGTGGGTGGATTGCCCTGCCTCCCTGGGTGGATTGCCCTGCCCCCCGGTGCACATCATATTTGCCGCTCCATGTGCCCCAGCGATTCTCTTTATACCCACCCTAAAAAGTATAATGGCTGCCACTGCTGGAAAACCACTGCACCTATTCTTCTAAAATCTGACAAACTTGCCTGCAAATTCAACCTAAAAATACCTAAGATATAGATATTTCCCAATTTTTAAAAGTCAATTTTTTTAAAAAATGCCCAGGACAGAAGCCCCAGGACCTATTTGACTATAGTTTTTATACCATGGGTAGGCAAACAAAGGCCCAGGGGCCGGATCTGGCCCAATCGCCCATGCATGGTCCGAAAATCAGCGAATTTTTACAGGAGTAGAATGTGTCCTTTTATTTAAAATGCATCTCTGGGTTATTTGTGGGGCATAGGAATTTGTTAATCCCCCCCCCCTTTCAAAATATAGTCCGGCCCCCCACCAGGTCTGAGGGACAGTGCACCGGCCCCCTGCTGAAAAAGTTTGCTGACCCCTGTATGCTCTCTGGAGGCGCTTTGCAGCTTACTGTCTCATAGAATCAGAGTTGCCAGGGACACTGAGGATCACCTAGACACCCTAAACTTTATCCAGTTCTAAGAATGGAGTGAAATTATATCCTAAAAAAAAAAAAAAAATCCCAACAGAGCAAGCCAACTGAAATCAATGTACCTAACTTTCATCCATTTCAATGGGTCTACTGAGTAAAACCTAGCTGAATACAACCCTTTGTTCTCAGACTCTGAGCAGAATTACTCAGCCTATGAAGTGCCTAAGGCCCAGACAAACTGTTTTCCAAAGCACCGAATCAGGGCCTGAAGTATATATTGGGTCGGTGCAAATCTCTAGCACCTAAACATATACAGCTGTACATGAGCAGGAATTCCACACAATCAGAATCCTCCATTGTGCCATCTCAATTTTCCTTCTCCAGCTGTTTGGTGTATACACAAATAAGGTTTGAAAAGGGTATCTATCTGATATGAATTCACACTAGATCTAATAAACAACTTTTCTTGGCACATCAGGTGAAGAAGTTGTTGAGGTATGACTGTGGCCTATTTTTGCAACTGCAACAATCAGATCTGAACAACATTACCAGAATGGGGCTAATGGTTACTCACTGTTCAGACACAAATATGTACATATGCATGCAGTTCTCCTAATTTGTTTACTTGGAATAAGATTGATTTATTACAAAGGAATTGGCTTTTCAGTGTGGCTAAAATCATTTAGCTCAAGAAACAAAAAACTTTCAGCAGCAATTTGAAAAGCTTTAAAACTGTAGCAGATCAAGGCAACTTGAGGGGAATATATGACATGCTTTTGTGTTACATGTGATAGTTACTTGAATTTTTACTATGTTAGAAATCAGTCAGCAAAAGCAACACCAGCTGCCGGGGATACATTTTAGTCATGACATTTCTCTGGTATGGTTGTGTAATTACACAGAATGCTCACCCCATGGAGACTAATCAATATTTCAACATGATTTCAGAAATCTCAGAGTGCAGAAATTGACTACTTTCAAGAGTGACAGAGCTATTTTGAACTTAGGCTTTATTATAATGTAGAATACTCCATTCTCAGCATTTCAATTTTATCTGCCTCTAATTTAACAATGTCTGCCATTGTTTATGAATTGTGCATTTGTCCTCACTACAATCTCGTTTGATGTTGTGTCAAGTCTACCAGATGAATTTCACTGCTCAGAATCCATTACAAATGTTCAGAAGGATAGTGGATTGCCTCAATACTGCAACAAAAAACACCACTTTGATATATCACTCTTACTTAGTTTTGAAGTAGCTTTGAAGCCCTTGGCCATTTCCTGAATCGACTCAGGAGACCTTAGTACAGTCACCAGCATGGTCAATAGAGAACGCAAACCCAAGAATACTTTATCAGCTATTATTGGCTGGAAACACAAGGTTTATTATTAGAAAGAATGACACACTAGGCTTATTATACCAGCATGCCTCACATTCTCATTCTATTTTAAAAGGTTTTTTTTTAAGTTCTAGACTCTAGCAAAATTTCAATCAATTATGCAAGTCTAACACTTGTATTGGTGAAGAGCCTGGTGATAAGAAATTTATTTGTCTGTGTATAGGAATAACTCCTTAACCATGACCCAGAGGGCTGAATGCAAAAGAAAGCATACTATTAGTCCAGTTCTGTGCATAGATAGGCAATTAATAGGCAAAAGCTATGTGCCATTGTTTTGTTACTAAAACTTCCCTATGCAGAGTATGTTCTCAGGATATAGAACTACACTTTTCACACACAATATTCTCATACAAGCTCTGTATGCAGAAGGGCTCTCCGTCATTGCCAGTGGGTGCTCAGATAGCACGGCAATGTAATTTTCTGAAAGGACTACAATGCTTTGATTATGCTCTTGATTTCACAAGTTGATCAGCAATCATGTGCCATCTCATCAACACTATCTATTGCCCTGCTACGTCTACCTCATAGGTGCCAACTCCCTAGGGTCCTGAGTGCTTGAGCACCCACAAAATTCCCCATGAAGGGGCCAAGCAACAACAAATTTCAGTGCCAGGGCCATGTACACTACATGGCACCCATGACCCCATGCACCCACGGTTGCAGGGCCAAGTTGGCACTCCTGGTCTGTCACATTCATTATCACAACAATGCATCTCTGATCACCTCGTACTTGAGTAAACTCAGAAATTTATTAAGTCCATATTAATTTATTCTAGTTGCTAAACTGCATTTCCATTCTTGCTATAGGATGGAACCAATGCTGCTCTTCTGCCTGCACAACAGACTTCCGCTTTACAATTCTCTTCCCTCCTCTTCCCTTCTTGCAGCCCCAGAAGGATGGGGGCACCTCAAGAGCTGATTTTGGGGGTGCACAGTGGGAGGTAAGGAAGGTAACGCCACACCGCACAAGCACAACTCCACTCACACAGCATTGGATGCAACCTCATAGCCCGTTTCATAAATCCATCTCCATATGTTCAGTGACTACATGATATGGGAGCAGGATAATATTTGCTAGCCACACACCCCATAGCATAAGGGTGGCTGGAAAGGGGCCAGCGTACATTCAAATGCCTCTGGTTCATGAGCTGGTGCACATGAACAGAACCAGAGGAGGCTGCTTCGTTAGGGCAAATTGAGGCACTGCCCTTAAGCAGCCCCATCTGCCTGCCATCTTACTTACATCCAACCCAATGGTGGGCACAGGCTGTCACCTTCTTCCTCCTCCTTCTTAGTGCTGCTTTTTTGGCACACAGCAGGGAAGATGATAGAGACAATACTATATTCAGTTGGCTCTGCCTGTCATTGGCTGTGTCTCCAGCTGTGATTAGGTTTGATTCCACCTGTTATTAGCACGTCTGCCTTCCACCTTACCAGTCCCAATTGGCACCAGCCACCACTGAGTTGAACCCTAGTTAACTGGGGTTCTTTCCCTCTTATGTGTAGGAGCCCTGTGGGCACACATCTTATATCTGCTTATGTGTAGGCTGCTTTCACATTAACAATGAGGGAAGTTTGCAATGTTTGATGTTTTATTCCGTTTTGAATCTGTTGGGAGCCACCCAGAGTGGCTGGGGAAATGCAGCTGGATGGGCAGGGTATAAATAATAAATTACTACTACCTGCTGCTATCATCATCATCATCATCATCATTATAAGTCTGCCAGAAAACATGGTCAGACAGTCTAGTTGTGCATGACAAGTGGATGCACATATTCACTAGATGTGCGACTAACTTTTTCTGAAGGACACATTCATTCTTTCTGAAAAGTTCTGCAACCCGGCAGTTTACAAAACCATATCAGATCAAATATATTGAAAAGAGACTGTGTGTACTTTTAGGAACATTAGACATTGCCTTAGTTCAGAACTGCCTGCAGCAACAGGCAGTGGTCCTCTTTCAGACAGGAGTCCTTTCTAGTCCTACCTGGAGATGCTGAGGAGTGAACCTGGGACCTTCTATAGGAAAACAATATATGCTTTCCCACTTCGTACAGAATAATATAATTTGGGGGATAGAATCTGATTCTTCCTTATTCTTCTCACAATTTGTTGAAGCATAGGAAAATAAGGTTTACTATGTGATGACATTTCTCCCCAACACTCACCTAAGGTTTTTGTGAAAGGCCACCATGCACTACTAAACCACAAGTTACTTTGACTTGAAATTTGCTAGACTAAGAGGTGCTTTTCCTACCTCACATATGGGCCTGTGAACTAGCCTGTGTGCTTCTTTACTGGAAAGCTTCTTCTGGCTAAACCAAAATGCTAACATCTGGCCTATATTCTGAGTCTATTTTTGATGGATGGGTGGGTGGATGGAGACAACTTTTCTTGCCCAATGGAATGATTCTTTCAGAAGTACATTTTGCTACTTCCGATAATTAAATTAAGTGTTCTGTTGACTCTCACTTTAGGAATGTTGCTAGTCACAAAATGTTTGATCTATGTTATCATCTGTTGACCCTTCTGGAATTTTATGATGTAAACTACTTTCCTGAAACAAATAGAAGAAAAGCATTTTTGGACTATTACTTTTTTTCTTCTTCAAACAATTAATATAACCAACCAAATCTAAAACAGTTGTTTGACATGCATATTAAACCAATTTTAAGTAAAACCCTATGTCTGGCTAATTCTCCATCATGTTATGTATTTAGAGTGGGGTAGCCAATGTGGTGCCTTCCACTTATTTATGGGTACAAACTCCCATAATCCCTGATGTTGGCCATGCTGGCTGAAGATGATGAGCCTAACATCATCTGGAGGGCACCATGTGGGCTACCCCTTAATCTTGGGAGGGGCTCACTGCTCAGTGGATGGATTCATGTACTGCATGCATAAAACCCAACATTAAATCCATAGCATTTCTAATTAAAAGATCTCGGGCAAGAATGATGGAAAAGGTCCTGGAGAGCTGCTGTAGTGGAAGTACAGGTGGAATAGTGTACTCCATATAAGACAGCTTCACATGCACACATTTGTTTCTGAAGTGAGCAATGGTTACTGAGAATTAAGACATTTGTTCATTTTATTGCCAAAACTGAATGGCTAATTTACCCATCACTATGAGTTTAGGATGAAATCCACAACACACTTATTTAATAACAAAGTCAGTGGGACCACATAGAAGTAAATAGGTTGCAGGTTGCAGATTTAGATATTTTGGCTGCAATCCTAATAGTTTTTTAATGTAATGCAAACCATTTTAGGATGGGGATATTAATGTTTTGGCCAATGTGTTGGTGTCTTCCTTTGGAGAGACTTGAGAAATGGATTCACTTCAGACAATGCATTCAAGTGATGGTCATGTAACAGGAAGACTTCTGTGCAGGTATATATGAGAAAACCTATGTTCAAAAGTAGTGAAATTTTCAGAAAGAATGGAGATTCTACAGCAGTTATGAAGCAAGGTGAAAAGGAACGGAAGTGTCTTGAATAAAAACCATGCACAGAGCCAAGCATTAATAGCACTGAATGGATTCCTTTATGGATTGTCATATGAAATACCTCAACAATTAGAGGGGACTGTTGATCATTCTTACACATCTGAGGAGCCAATCTTGGGTACATCATGATCCTTACATGCTTCAAGTTACATTATTTGTTAATACGATCCGTGCTACCCAACAGGAGCTAGCTGTACCCAAATAATGAGCATATCGTTGCCTTGCTTACACTGTTCTAATTGCTATTGACCTTTTGAGAAATACTCTAAACCCATTATTGCTAATACATCATGCCAAAAAAAGTATTTCTATAAGAGCCCAAAGTATAGAAACTGGGGCAACATACATATGCACACATGGAATAACTGCCATGTCAAAAGAAATAGCTAACTGGCATAACATTGCACTCTGTGAGGCTCTTTAAATGGAATAAATTACAATGTGTTTTCTGAAGATATGCCCAGTTTTGAGCAAACAAAAAGAACAGCAGCCTTAAAACCCTTACCTGCCAAACAGAGTTTGATGGAAAACAGGCCTGGAGGAATCCTCCCAATATCTGAGCCAAAATATTAAAGCACAGAGATAAAAGATGTCCCATTTTACTGTAAAATGTCAGCCAGTTCTTGGTTTAGTCCATGGATACTGAAGATTAGTTATAAACAGAGGCCCTGATCCAGCAACAGTAATTCTCTCTCTCTCTCTCTCTCTCTCTCTCTCTCTCTCACACACACACACACACACACACACACACACACACCACTCCCAAAAGAAGAAGTTCCCACTCAATCCTCAGTGTTGCAAAAAGTAATCTACTGGGTCAGGAAGGATACATTCCTTGTCTTCCTGCCATTTTTTTTTTCTCCGTTCTTCTTAAATGATGTGTGTTCCTTATCCTCCTGCTTTTATTAACACTCATCTAAAAGGTGGTCTGCAGTACTGACTGCTTGGCCTCTCTGACAGCTCTCAGTGCTTCCAAGGCAGAGTCAGTAATTCCATGAGCGCAGCAGTTACCATGCTGGCACAGCTTGCTGCAGCCCTTGGGATTTCCTCAAGCAGCAGAAGTTCATTCTGCAGCGATTGTAGCCACCATACATTCAGGTTCACCCTGTAAACCTAAGAACAGTATTCTTATGTTTTGAGAGCAGGCATAGGAATAGACTACGGACCACACAGCACCAATTCCAGATCTTTCTATGAAAGGAATAACTTTTTAAAAATTCAAGTAAACATTGCGAATTGGTGTGTAGGATTTTATAATATTTATATGCACTGTGTTGTTTTGTTTTGTTTTAAATCCCAATTCTTTATCTTATTTAGAAATATTAGCGAGCCGGATTTCCCCCCCAGCAAGATGACCACATTGTTAGTGAAAGAGCTTTTCCATCATGCAATAATGCAGTTGAAACAGATCATGATACCTTATAAAAAGCATGGCTGTATGTCATGGCTAAAAATTGGCCGCTGTTTCTTTAATACAAAAGGAACTGAGTCAGCATGAGTCAGCGGCCTACAATGAATTGGCAAAGCCTGCATGTCTCATGCAACCTTTTACCTATATATGCCTGTGTATATATAGAGTGGTCATTGATTGTGTGGGGTTGGGTTGGTTGGTTGGTTGATTGGTTGGTTGGATGGTAGAATGTTGGCTGAGTTTGGTGTATGTAAAAGCTGCCGGTCGTGGTTGGAGAAGACTTTTTTTAAGAATAAAAGCAACATTCTGCAAAGTACTCTTTCTCAATTACTCTTTGTGCCAACTAGGGTCTGAGGACCAGGCAAAGGAGGTCAGAACCTTTTTCTTTTTCAAACACTGACAGTGTCTAGTGGTTAGAGTATCAGACTGGGATTGAGCATCCAGGTTCAGATATTGTCAGGGACTGGCTGGATGAGCAGGAGTGGTGGAAGCCGCCTGACAAATAGCCCCCCAGGGAAAGGATTTGGATCCTGGATCCTGGTGGTGGGAAACCAGCCACACCCCAGAGGAGAGGATGAGCTGGGAAGTACTAGAGGCAGGCGGCTTGAAGGATGAAGAAGAAGAGGAAACTGGCAGTTGCCCCAGCACAGGGCAGGGACAAGAATGAGACTTGGCAGTTCTACCACAAAGCCCGTCTGACAGCTTCTCTGCTGACAGCATGTGAGCCCTCCCCCTTAGAATGAGGCGTCTATTGCATGTTGCCAAGCAAAGAGCCAGGCGGACACAGAGAGGGTCCCTTGGAACTCACCATAGATGGAGGGAAGAGCCTGACACAGAGGGATAGGAAGTGAAGTGGGAGTTACAAGTCAGTCTGGGCTTCATCTAGACAGGAGCAACCCTTAGAAGTCTCCTTGTGTTCTTTGTTCTGCTTCCTTTATAAAACCAAGTGCTTCACTCTCTTTCTCTGCTCAGCGAATGACCAGTTCTCCTTGTCGGCTCCCTGACAAATCCCCACTCAGCCATGAAGCACCATGTTTGAGCTTGAGCCAGTCACTATATCTCATCCTAAACTACCTCACTAGAGTGTTGTGAAGGTAACAAGTGACTTAAACTCTTGGGAGGAATGAAATAAATAAAAGTTACAGAAGTGGTTGAAATGCAATTTAGCACAAGTGGGCTCAATGTCTGTTGAGGACATTTAGCACAAGTGGGCTCAATGGGGCCTCTGCCCGCTCTCTTCCCCCCCTAGCAGCCCCCTGCATGCTGCCAGAAGCTGCTCTGGGAGATTGAGAGACCTGAAATTCAACAAGAAAATGACTGAAATCCAAAAAGAACTATTCTACTGGAAAGCTGGGGAGGATTTAATAAAAGAAATCCTGTGGTGAAGCAGAAGTACTAATTAACAGATTAATATATGTAATCCAGGTTATGATGAGTTTAGAATCAGAGCATAAAAAGGAGGTGTCAGTAAGACAAGTGAACAAGTTTGCTCAAATATGGCTTAAGGTGCAATGTAAATCTTACTAATATAAAGAAGTTCTTAGGATTTATGCATAGGCACAGAAGGGTTTCTTCATATAATTTGCTGAGCACCGCAAGCATATTAAATGCAGTTTGCATTTTTAAAAAATGAATCACTGTCTAATGCAGTGGTGAGAAACCTTTGACCCTTCAGATAGTGTCGGGCTACAATTGTCATGACTCCCATAGTGCCCCTTTGGGCTCAGGCTTGGGATGTCAAACTCTGGGAGGAGATGATGTGGAATGGGAGGAGGAGACTGGAACAGATGGAAGTGCTTCCCTTGCCCCAAACACAACAGGCTCCAATGCTAAGACAGGAGTCCCAGCTCTCTCTGTCCTCTGGAGGAGCAAGTACTGTCAAGAGTCCAAGCAGCTGCCTGGGGTTGTTAGCATCTGTCTGCCTCGGGAGACAATGGAGGAGTGCACCTTTGGGAGTGAAGTCAAACTATTGGAGAGTTACAGTTACTGTGGCTATAGAGACCTATGGGAGAGACATGTTTTGTTTCAGCTGGAGCAGATGAAGGCATCCAGTTGTGCTGCTACAGCTGCACCATGGCATTTCTTCTTTCTGCTCTCCTTCCAGCAGTCATTTCTCTTCTGCTTACTGCTGTGGATACACAACCTGACTGTCTCCAGGCACTGCAGTCGTCTGCAAGGGATTCCCACAGGGCAGAGTTCATGTTGCCAGCCTGCGTGTCACTTTTGCAATGCAAAGTTGGTCTGTCAACGAGCCTAGTGCCTGAAGCCCCATGGATGGGGATCCTGCTACCTTCCATTCTGTACACATGTCCAAGCCAGCGTGAACGTCATCAAGACAGGAGTGTGAACTTAACTGGGAATGTGAGCGTGGAAGAGCACATATTTGTTTCAGACTCTGTCCTGCCATGTGTTGCCCAAAATCTCCCTAACACAGCATGTATGGAAGGTATTGAAGCATCACTCCTGGTGGTTTTCAGTTGCCATGACTCGCTTCCATAAAGCAGCATGCTCAACACACAAGCCTAGTAGACCTTCATCTTGGTTGGTTAGTATTGCAGCGAGCTGAATGCTCTGGCACAGCTTTAGCAAGCAGTCATTGGCACATCGTTTGGCAATCCTCTTCCATGATCCTTTCTCAGTGCAGTAAGTGTCTTTTCACAAGGTGCACACTTGTAGTTCACAAGAGCCTTGTGCTTCACTGAGATTACATGCTCCACATCCTTTATGCCGGCCTCATATCAATTTGGAATCTGTTGCTCTCTTTTGTCAAAGGAGGACATAGCTGTGTTGTAAGTTGCCTCTTCGATATAGTTCCACAAGTTTCAACACTGCTCCTGGGGCAGTTCAGTGGAGCTTGTTTGATGGAATTGGAGAAGCATTCACAAAGCTCAGATATGACTGTTCTGGCAGTGATGATTCAATGTCACATTTTCTGCTTTGTTCTTTGGGCCCTCTTTGGCTGGAAATGGATCTTGCTTGTTATCAGGGAGTGATCCGTTTCACAACCAGCACTGTGGTAGCTCCATGCAACATAAACACAGTACAGTGCCAATTGCCTGGTGACTCCCCTCTGTTCAAATTGGGGTCATGGATGAGGGAAGAGAGTCTTTAACCATCTGCCACCACATGGGTGTTGCATCTTACCCAACCTTATCCACCACTAGCTCATGGGACAGTTTCCAAAGACCAGTGTGAGCACAGAAGAGCACATCAGAATCAGCATTCCAAGAACTTACTTCCTTGGGTACTGAAACACAGAAAAAACCCTGATACATACCGGTACATATATATTGCTTGAGTGAACGCCAAGTGAGTACAGAAAAATAACAAACTAGAATTTATTTTTGTTTTCTAAATACAGTGGTATCTCGGGTTACATATGCTTCAGGTTACAGACTCTGCTAACCCAGAAATAGTACCTCGGGTTAAGAACTTTGTTTCAGGATGAGAACAGAAATCGTGCTCCTGCGGCGCGGCAGCAGCAGCAGCTGGAGGCCCCATTAGCTAAAGTGGTGCTTCAGGTTAAGAACAGTTTCAGGTTAAGAACGGACCTCCGGAACGAATTAAGTACTTAACCCGAGGTACCACTGTATATTGCTCTAACTCAGGAATGGGAACTTGTGGTGCATCAGATGTTGTTTCACTACAACTCCCATCATCCCTTACCATTGATCTTGTTGGCTGAGGCTAATGGGAATGTGAAGGATACAGGTTCCCCACCTGTGCTCTTCATTATTGTAATGAGGACTTGTAAGACCTAGTTGTTTTGCATATACTACCAAATTGCAGTATACACCAGACCCCCTCATTATTGCCAAGTACTAGAAACAACTCTGTAAAACTCTTCACTAGAAGAGAGTCATAAAGATTTCTGAAGCCATTCCACTAGGTTTTCACCTTCTGAGGAGTGACATCATCCAGTTTGGCTGATCTGGCTTAAACATAATCACAGATTTCACAGGTCAGGCAAGTAAAGCAAGGTGATGGCATTTTTAATGTGTGTGCTTTCTCGGTTTATGACTGAAGGTAGGTGGGCAGCTGCTATTTCAGGGGCTCATCTGTCCGTCTGGAGTTCTTTGTACTACTATGAAACTCAATGAGAACATTGTAAACTCCCCCCTCCACTAGAAATATAAATATTTTCTTCTCTGGGAAAGACTGCTGCCTAGTGTAACAGGAAGTGATCTAATATTTCATTTATTGGTCTAATATTGCTGAAAGGTTTGATTTTAAATTGGATTGTCAGCAAATTCACTAGGCATGGGGTGTTAGGCATGAGGAGGAAAGGCATGGTCTTTCTTTCTCATACTGTTCACACATAAAAAGTTCATAATTATTGTTCAGTGAGGTTCTTTGATATAGGTTGGGGTAGCCAACATGGTGCGCTCCAGAGGTAGTTGAATTACAACTTCCATTTGTCCCAGCCAGCATGCAGGGGGCACGAAGAAGCAGAATCAGTTGTCAGTGAAGTTCACTCTTTATTCAAGGAAATGGCATGCAACTCATCAACACTTTCCAGCAGGTAATGCCCCAGAGAGCAGTAGCCAGGACTGAGGGCCTTCCACCCCTTCTAAGGCTCCTCCTCTCCTGGATGTTTCCCAAGTAGCCTCAAACTGTGTCTTCACACCTCTGGCCTCCGTTTGGCTCTCCTCACTATCCTGCAAGTTGTGGGAGACCAGGGGTGAGGGGAGCTTGTCGCAGCCAGAGATTCTTCCAGGGATTCTTCAGCAGTCTCTTGACCCTTCTCCTCTGCTTCAGCCTCAGAGTCTGAACTGCTACCTGTCACAGGTTCTTCCTGCTCACTAAACCCTGTTGTTCCTTCAGTATCTAGCACCTCCTCCCAGTCTTCCCCCCATGACCTCTCCTTTGTGCCCCACCACCAATCCCTGGACTATGAGACTTCCTCCTCTGGGATTTCCCTTGGGGGTTCCCCGGCTGGCACCTCCCACCACTCATCGTCCAGCCAGTCCCTGACAGCTGTAGTCCAAAAAATATATGAAGGGCGACCCCATTGGCTATCCTGGTGATAGGTGTTGAGGACATTTTAAGACTTTGAGCGCCTGAAGAAAAATGAATTTTTGGTTCAGTCAAGACTTTGTGTCACCAAATCTGTAATCATGGGACATTTTCCACAGATGAATCTCTGCTAAAAAGTTCATGGAAAATATAGTTTAAATTTAATAGGACGGTTACCATAATGCCATAACATATAATAATAATTATATAATGCCGACAGTTCAACAGTAAGCAGGAAATTTAAAATATATCCAAAATTCTGAGAGAACATAAAAAGGATAAATGGACAATTCTTAATATTTTCAATATCCAATCCCAACCCCCATGCAGACACACATTAAAAACCTGGACTGTATGTCCTTTAGGCCTGGAGACAGGTCGTGTATTCATAGCAGTGACCAAGGAGGAATGGCCACTAGGAAGAGTGCAGAGAGAAGAAGCACTGTGGTGTACCTGTAGCAGCAAAACCAGATGCCTTCATCTGCCTGAACTAAACACATCTCTCCCGTATTGGTCTCTACAGCCACAACAGGTGCTGTAACTCTCCAATGGTTTGACTTCACCTCCAAAGGCACACTCTTCCATTGTCTCCCGAGAAAGACGGATGCCAACAATCCAACAACGTCCTTCATGTAAGAACTACACTGCTTCTTTGGGGAATTCCCTCCTCTCATTCCCACCACGTTCACAGTCATGTCTGGTGGGAACAGGAGAAAACTGATTTTTAGGAACCGGCACCTTTGAAGGAAAGGTCTCTTAGCAGTGTGCTGTACTGTTTTTTTCTCCTTCTGCATTTTAGTAAATACTATTTTTTAAAAAAACAAACTGTTTTGATTCCATAGGTAATTTAATTAATTTTTAACAATAACATTCTCTATGTTTTAGTTACGTGTGTTTTATCTGTATTTGCTTTAACTTTTGTGAGCTTCCTTGATTTCTGGGGGAAAGGTGGGATATAAATAAAAAATAAAATAAAATAAAAGCTCTTGATTAAAAGTGAGTTCAGCTTAGGAAATCAAGTAGCATCATAAAAGGTTTCCACTTCTGGTCTCGCCCGCCCCCCCCCTCAAATGTATTAACCTGACAGCTATTTCAACAACCACTGAATTTAACTTGCTAATTTTCTAATTTACAAAATATGTTCAAAATAAAATTAGACATTTCCCCCGATAGGCAGGATATTAATGCTTCCTCTTGCACTGGGAGGAAGCAGCTATTTTTCCATCTTTGAATGTTCTTAGAATGTTTACTTCAAAACCTCTGGAGACTCCGCTCATCTTCTAATTGCCTCTCTACGCCCAAGCATCTGGATGTACGAAGTGCTATTTACCAGCTCTCCCAAGCCTTCTCTTCCCCTGCCCCCCCAAACACATGTTAAATGTTTTGCTATCTCTAAAGATTCAATGGAAACAAAAACAAAAGCCTTCATATTTGAGAGGCAAACTGTGCAGCCTAGGAAGACAGTTTATGCAGAAAGGCAGTGCTTTGCAAAAGTAAGGAAAGTGTCCTAAATATGCTTTTCTTACCAGGCTTGTACAAGCTGGATGAAGAGCCAAACACACAAACTGGGGCTGCACACATATGGCCACAGGGTGGTATTCAACTAAGGTTTACTCAGAATAAAAGGTAAAGGGACCCCTGACCATTAGGTCCAGTTGTAACCGACTCTGGGGTTGCGGTGCTCGTCTCGCTTTATTGGTCGAGGGAGCCGGCGTACAGCTTCCGGGTCATGTGGCCAGCAAGACTAAGCCGCTTCTGGCGAACCAGAGCAGCGCACGGAAACACCGTTTACCTTCTCGCCGGAGCGGTACCTGTTTATCTACTTGCACTTTGACGTGCTTTCGAACTGCTAGGTTGGCAGGAGCAGGGACCGAGCAACGGGAGCTCACCCCGTCATGGGGATTCGAACCGCCGACCTTCTGATCAGCAAGTCCTAGGCTCTGTGTTTCAACCCACTGCGCAACCTGCGTCCCTTTACTTAGAATAGACCCATTGAAATTAATGACCATGACTACGTTGGGCCTATTACTTTCAATAGGTCTACTCTCTTAGCCTAACCTACCTCACAGGGCTGTTGTGAGGATGAAATGGGGAGGAGAAGAACCATGTACCCCACCTTGAGATCTTTGGGAGATAAAGGTGGCCTATGGACAAATAAATGTACTTTCCCCATGAAATATATTTGGATTTACTGTGAACTATCTTGTCTTGATGGCACATTCCCTAGGATTTGCAACAATATTCAGGCATGAAACTGCGAACTGACATATCCTTAATATTATCACCTTGGCCACTTTGCTTCAGTGATTCGGTTCTATGCATGCAATGAAGCCCACAATTCACTGTAGTTCACTTAACTTGACCAAGTATATTTTAAAGTTCATATTACATAGGAAGAGTATTATGACAGAGACAGTAGATGAAGTTGCTTCTCTCTGATCTGCTTTCCACATTGCTTTTGGATGGAGAAAAGACACATTCAGGTAACTTTTCCTTCATATTTTTTGTATAGTAGCACCAAGACTTCATTAAAATGATAATTCCTAATAGAAAATAAAACACTTGAAGCTCAAATCTGAGAAGAGAATCAATTTTATGAGCATCCTTCCATGCACCAACAATTATAAAATAGATTCTCTCAAATATCACGTGGAAAATAAAATTTTCATGGTGGGAGTGGAGGGGAAACCACAGGGAAAAAAAAGAAAGAGGTTATGATACTGCCACTTCTAATGGCAGATAGATAGTATCTATCTGATAGATAGATAGCAGGAGATAGATAGCATCTCCTCTATGGAGAAATTTGGTGAACTGGTTCCTCAGTCCCCCCATTTCTCTGCTGACAGATAGGCTGAGGAATTCTGAGATGCCATTTACACACAGCTCTAACTAGAACATTGAGCTGTTCCATATTTATATCCTTGAATAACTCACGCATCTGTGCCAATGATTCGCTAACTTGTTATTTGGCATTGTATACTCTGCTTTCCATCATCTTTCAAACAAACTTGTGGTATATTACGCTTAAAATCCTAAAACAAACTTTTGATTTTCTTCACGGAGCTTGTTTCTTCTTACAAAACCTGTGATTTCATTCTTTGCTAATATTGGTTAAACCCATGCTTCATTCAGGTATTTATTTAGGATCCCTTACCAGATGTGCTTCTTTGGGCACATGGGACAAATTTATATTCATGTGCTTCTCTGATATGATTCATGCCAAGTTTCAGTCCAATCCAACTTTCTTTAAAAATAATAATAAACCTTTCCCTAGGTGCCTTGGGTCATGTAGTTACAATGTAACTATATAATGTGCAATAAACCCTATGCTAAAATAAATAACCCAATTTTAAATAGTAAAATGGCCCCAAAACTGAAGTCTATCTGAAAACTATAGCCCACAAAGTAAACATTGCTGAGGTCTGATCACTGAAAAATAGCCATGAAATTTTTTACACACATTTAGAACAACCTGCACGTGCAGTGAAAAGGCTATAACTGTGTTGCTGGATCCCCAAGAGGCAATTTAGTGTAAAGGCAACATTATTACATCAGTACAAGAAAGCTTAACCTTGAACTACCCTCACGACATTTTCCATCCCCACCCTTTAATAAGGTCTTGCAGCCAAAACCCCATCTCAGATCTTTGTCCATTTCTGATCGTATAGAAAGCAAAACACATTTCTTGCAATTTCACAGTGGCCTCATTCACAGTCTGGCTTACCATGAGATGCAAACCAGGCCAGTGTGAGTCCACGTTCATAGAAAATGCCTTCTTTCTGTGAATTCAATTCCAGATTGAGGCATATATGTGAGCCACCCACTGATTTGTCTTCTGATGCAGCTAAATCACTCACACCATGAGACTTGGTTCCATTTATGCTGACTATGGCCTTATGTCTCAGTATGGGATGTTGCTATGAAGTAGTGCTATTTTCTACAGATGTATGCCCATTATAAATATGCTGCTGTCCCTCAGTCGGAGGCATGGGGTTCTGGTTCATATTTCCTCTAGTAGTGGTATTAGGGTATGGTTGGTAGGTACATGATACTACCACCTTGCTGAAGCTAAGCAGGTGTATGTCTGGATCAGTGCCTGAATAAGGAACCATGAGTGAGAGAGAGAGAGAGAAAGGGAGAGAGAGAGACTCTTAATGAGTGAACTTGGATATGTATCTATAAAGTACTGTATTTTTCGCTCTATAAGACGCACCAGACCACAAGTCACACCTAGTTTTTGGAGGAGGAAAACAAGAAAAAAAAATCTGAATCTCAGAAGCCAGAACAGCAAGAGGGATCGCTGCACAATGAAAGCAGCAATCCCTCTTGCTGTTCTGGCTTCTGTGATAGCCATGCAGCCTACATTCGCTCCATAAGATGTACACACATTTCCCCTTACTTTTTAGGAGGGGAAAAGTGAGTCTTATAGAGCAAAAAATATGGTATATGCTCTTCTCATTTTGATGTTCCTGGGGCCCATAAGATAACACTTAATCTTTTTAATAACCAGAAACTAACTTCAGCAGTTTGTCCCGTGCTGGGCAAAGATTCCTGCATAGCAGAGGGCAGAACCAGATGACCGTCATAGTTCCTTTCAACTCTGCGATTCAATGGTCTTTGTAAAAGTGGACAGACAAAACCTCTGCCTTGATTCCTTGAGTTACACAATGACCGTCTTTTCAGAACCGTGTAAAATGCTTTGTTGCACTTTCTGAATTGGCCACTAGCTAATATACCATCATAGGTTGGTAATGCTTTGCTCATAATCTGGCATATGTACATGATTAGAGCTCCTACAATCAGGTGAATCTGAAAACAGGCACAGAATGTTCGCTAGGGTGCCATACATTGATTAAAACACTTTGGGGTTTTTTTATTGTGATTTTATGTTGCTTTGACCAAGTCTGCCCCAATACTTCTGCTGCCTGAGACAAAAGACATGATGTACACCCACGTACACCCATTCCACTTACAGAATCCAACCACATTGGAATTTGAATACAGTAGGCCCGCAACTTACTTTTCTTCTCTTTTGGCCAGGAGTGCAAAGCTGAATGTACACAAGTTACATATGCCTAAGTTGTGAGTCTACTGTATTACTTAAATATTGGTGATGGGACAGCAACCTCCACTGTACTTGAGGGTAGCTGGCTAGCTTTGGAGGTACAGAGCTAATTAGCTTTAAACGGTAGTGATTGCTGCCATCTCCTCACATCTGCCACCTGAGGCACTTGCTTTACTCTGCCTGAAAGAACCAGTCCTGGCTTTGAGTCCCTTGAAGAACAAGCAGGATATAAATGTCATACATACATACATACATACATACATACATACATACATACCCTCAAACTGCACTATACAATTAAAACAGTATTATACCACTTTAAATAGTCATGACTTCCCCCAAAGAATCAGGGGATTTGTGCTAAGAATTGTCAGGATACCCCTATTCCCCCTCAGAAAGCTACAATCTCCACCAGATTTCCCTGGGAAGAGAGATTAACTGCTAAACCACTCTGAGAACTGTAGCTCCCTGAGAAGAACAGGGTTCTCTAAACAACTCTTAAAAATCACGTTCCACACAACATTCACAGCAGGAATGGACAAGACATTGCATTTTCCCTGGTACAAAATACAGTTAATTCCTAACCCAGTATCAGCATCCAGCATGGTGGGACATTTTCCAATAGCCATGTACCCCAGCAGGACACACCAACACCAATCGCTACTTGAGCTTTGGAGCAGCAGCACAGACTCTCCCCCCCCCCCCTTCCTGGTTCACTTGCACACAGACTTACTCAGTCGTGGTGTTAGCAGTGTAATGGTCAAGCAGCTGCTTAGGTCCCAACCCATTACAACATCACCAAGTAACCCCTCTCACAAGCAAAGGGAAGGCTGGCAGCTGAAGAAGTGCTGTTTTGGGTAGGGGCAGTGTAAGGGAGCCTGCCCAGGGCCACCCAAAATCTGGAATCATACCCAATTCATTTACTGCTGAAAAAAGGTGATACCTTTGCAACAAAAGTGCAAAAACCTGAGAGTAACCACCAGCACTCTGTGTAACAACTGGGTAATAACTGCACTTTTATTGAATTAAAACAAAACCTGATTGACCCATATGCCAATAAAGTAATCACAGACTGTGCCAAAACACTTTAACTTTATGTCAAGTCTGATATAAGCATTTCAAAGCATGATATAGCCCATTTTCCCCACCAGGTTACAGAACCAGCCCTTGAGCCTATAGGGACCAGATGTGAATAGGGGCATTTGTTTAAACTCTTAAAATGTGACAGACAGCATTGAGTGAAAGAGAGAGGGGGGGGGAAACCAGCCCCTAAAATACGTGTTCTTTTTCACCTTGTAAATATCCCATTTAACATTCATTGCTCTCTTTTAAAAAACACATTTATATTTAGCTTTCTGCTATTGCCATGAAATGAATAGATAAATCATATCTAGACATCCATTCCAGAATCCAACATCAACATGAATGGTCCTGTGCAAACCAGCACTAAAATGTGCAGCAGGACAGGCTAGAGAGCACCCAAGGTGTCAGACATTGAGGACACAGCAAAATTAAATAAAATGTAAATGTAAATAATAATAATAAAGTGCATGCTGGGGGAGGGTAGTACACCAAAAAAGCAAATCACAGAAAAAGAGAGATGAAGGCCCCAAGAGCTGATGCATATACTGACTGGGCATAACAACTTACAGTCTTCAAGTAAATACCAAGTGGAAGCTTTTGACAACATTTGTTTTCTTAAATGGCAATTCCGTTTATTTATTTTAACATAAATAGCAATGACTCAACATCTGCAATTTGTTTCATTAGCACTTGGCTTGAGCAGACTGTCATCATTTGAATACAAAATCCAAACATGTGCATAACTTTCCCCCATCAAAACCTTACCAAAGCTTCATATATTTTGCCTGCCTGTATATTATTTTTCATGGCAAAAAGCCCCCAAAGTGACAGAGTGTTGCTGATATAGGATCTCCCATTAAAGAACAGGAAATCAGAGGCACAGAAAGGCAATTTGGCAGCTGTGGCACAGCGAATGCGGCACTCTCCTAGATACCAGATGTGTGACAAAAACATTCACAGCATTCTGAGCCTTTCTGAAGAAAACGTTGTACCCACAATTACTTAATCTTAAGAACTCCCCTCCATAATTCTTCCAGTCTCCTCACAAAATTTCTCTTTGCGTCCCTTCAAAATGCATTTCACATCCAGGGATGGGAGAGTAAATGGATTTAGTTAGCATTTAAGGGCAAATTTACCTAATTCTCACTTTTCAAAACCATACGTGAAACAAAGTATGGGCAGCCTTCAACATTTGCACTTCTCTGAATTTTGCAAAGCAGGTCTCCAGCCAAATAATGTGTACACAAATGCATATACTGAGATAAAGTGTGCACAAAAATGCATATACAGTATTACTGAAAATAACATACAACAATGCATTAGGGAAATTATGAATATTAGGGAAAATGTGCTTTGCAGAAATGTATAGTATAAAAATCTGTATTTTAGGAGAAATGCATATTAGAATGCTGATGGAATTTTGTAAGGGCTTTATTATTTACAAAAATGGCAAAGTGATGATGATAAAGATAGGAAAAATGGGAAACTAAAAGAACGAAACTGACAGATTCTCCCATCCCATCACACTGTCCTCTACCATTCCTCATGCTCCAGGAAGTTCTCTCTCAAAGAGATGTCACATTATTAAACTATTTTACAAAGCATTGATGGGATTCTTCTGTTATGAGTCCACTACAGAGGACTTATGATGAATGATTATGTTTGCACTGATCAGTTTTTATCTCAGTCAAACAAAACCCTATTATAATGCACAGTATGCAGCTAATTTCTGGTCCCTGGATGTTCTCTTATAGGTGTAATTTATTTACGCTATTGCCAAGTCATCTTGTAACTGTGTTATGCCTTCAAGGTCACACAGAATCATGGAAACTATAGGACAACACAACCCTTAGCATACAACAAGTGTGCAGAAGCCTCCCATTGTAAGGTAGGGGTTCTGGGGAGATGCTAATCCATTTAAACAGGTTCATGAAAGCCCCTTCCCTGTTAACTATGCCCCACCTTGCTGGAATTCCACCTAGCCTTTGGCTCATCCTTTTAGCCTTCTCCAGCCAGGTACCTTCCAGGTGGTGTTGGACTACAATTCCCATCAGCACTAGCCAGCATGACCCATGTTCAAGGGTGATTGGAGTAGTAGTTCAAAATATATGCAGTGCTCCAGGACTTGGAAGGCTGCCATATGGTAAGCAGGAAGGTATAATGAATTAAATAGATATTCTTCCCCTGTTTACTGTTGCTTCCATTTCGCTGCCCTTCCTCTGTTGTGAACCCCGAGTCAAATTTTAGAATGCAAAGATTAACAAAATAGATATCAGAAAGAAGCTGTCAGTAAGGCAGATCATTCACACAATAGATATCAGAAAGAAACTGTCAGTAAGGCAGATCATTCACACTCACGTTTTCCTGATTGAAATGGTTAGAAATAGCAGGACATGGCACATTCCACAAATACAACACTTGGAGGCAGCCCCTTTTTCAATGGTACAATAGATGAATGAAAGTTAGAAGGTCTTAAATGAGTAACAATGAAAAGGGCTAGCCAATTCTCAATATATGGCTGGTGGCAGAAAGGCCTCTCCAATGCAGGTGCTCTGAAGTCCAGAGTCAGTTGTCAGGTTTGTCTTCATATTTATTTATGGCCTTATTACAGATTACAATAACAAAGTATTAAAATGCAAAATTCATATATACATTTACTAGTAAAGTAATAAAAGGTCTGCTTCTTTCACCAGGAGTAGGCTACAAAGCTTTCTCCCTACTGCACTCTCTTTATTCTGGCATGTGTCCAGAGGGGCTGCAAACTCCAGCTTCCATAAAGAAGAATGAACATAATGCACATTTCACTGTAAGCTAACTTTCCCCATCGTTCCTTTGGTGAAAGCACATCTTAACTCACACCTATGACAGGTGGCAGCCTCTTTCTATGGTTTTGCTGAACACCAGCTGTTTGCAGAAACAATGCTGTGCAAAGCTTCAAGATACTGAATGGACAAAAAAAGAGTTTATAGTACAGAACTCCTACAATATTCTCATAATACGGGACACACCTCACATTTAAAGCCCACAACTCCCCCCCCCCAAAAAAATCCTGGGAACTCCAATTTATTAAGAGTGCTAGGAAATGTAGTACCATGTAGGGTAAACTTCAGTTCCCAGGATTCATTGGGGGAAGTCATGTGCTTTAAGTGTGTGTGGTGCATGCTGCCTTGGTCCCATTGAGCTCAGTGGGGCTTATTTCTGAGTAGAACGCCACTGTTAAAGAATTAATCTGCTGGAACTCATCTAGGCACCACTACCAAGAAGGCACTGTTCTCTGCACTTCAGCCCAATGAAACATATGGAGTAGGACCTCCTGGCACCTAGCAGGATCATATGAAAGGAAACAGCTCTCAAGCTACGCAGATTCTTACCTAAACCATTCAATTTTATCAGCCATTGGTGCTTGTCATGGCCATTCAATCCTCTTGTCACTCTCTGAAATGAAATGTGATGAAAACATCTGTAGTGTGACATTTTATTTATTTTTCCATTTCTCCCCACATCTTTTCAACGGCTATGCTGATTATGCACAGATATCAGAATCTCAGTTAAACATTTCAAGTCTTGAACACAAGCTGTTTGCTTAAAGACATACATTGAAGTTGATATATTTTTAAAGCAGAACAAAAACATTTAGCTGTTGTAAAACTGATGCCTGGAAACAATACCACTTAAAGGAAATGAGTTTCTTGTTTTTGTTTCTTTCTTTCTTTAAAAAATAATAATAATGTTTTAAATTTTCCATTAAAATTCACATTTCTTGTACAAATTCCAAAACCAAACTGAATCTATTCCAAATAAATATTAGCCACCTTGTTATTTTAACCTTAAATTATCCACAAGACTTGACATGACACCAGACGTAAAGCATTTGCTTGCTTTCAATTTTAATTAATCCAGTGATTCAGCCAGTTTGAATCTGCATGTGGTAGAGAAGCCACACCTGATCTCCTTCCGATGTCCTGGACTACAACTCCTATCAGCACCAGCCAGCATGACCAATGGTCAGGGATGATGGAAGTTGTAGTCCAAAACACCTGGAGATTAGGAAAGCCTTTCTATGTTCTATTGCCATTCAAAGGTCAACACAACACTAGTTCAATACTACCATCTCTGAAGGCACACAGAGAGTATACCTTGTGGCATCTTCTGATGCTGAAAAAATGCCAAAGCCTCAAGCTAACCATTTTCCAAAGGTCACAGCAACATCAGAGTGCCTTCAGACACCTAATCTCTAGGTTAGATTACTGCAATGTGTTATACATGGGGCTGCCTCTGAAGACAGTTCAGAAACTTAAGCTGGTGCAGAATGCAGAGGCCAGGATTCTCACCATCAGAGCCGTAGCTAGAACTGTCCAGATTGTGCCTCCTAGCCACAGACAAATTAGCTCTTCTTTCCACCTCTCCTCCAACCCCAACCCCCTATTCAATTCACCCTCTATTTAAAACAATTTCTTATGAGGCAATAATAGATATTTATATTTATGGACATATTTTTTAGCCGATTTTGCACCCCCACATTGCCTGCGCCCCTGGCAGAGGCCCGCCTCGCCACCCGCTAGCTATGGCCCTGCTCACTGTGGCAAGATGGTTTGAGCATACAACAGTGGTCCTGGTCTGACTGCCCTGGATGCCAAATTACTGTTGTTTACAGACTCAATCCAAAATGCTAGTTTTGACACATAAAGCCTTAGATGGCTCATGACTGCAGTATGTCAAGGACCACCTCTCCCCATATGAACTGAACCAGACCCTTCAGTCATGATTTGAGGTCTTTCTTTGTGTGTCCCCTCCATGAGAGGTCCGGAGACTAACAGCACGAGAATGGGCCTCTTCTGTGGTGATTCCCTGTTTCAGGGATGCTCATCCTGGAAGGCTCACCTGACACCTTCATGACATATCTTTTGGCACCAGGTGAAAACATTCCTCTTCATACAGGCTTTTTGCTGATTAAACAATCTATGAACTTTTTAATGTGTCGGAGGGCGGGGGATGGTTTTTAATGTGTTTTTATACTGTAAACCAGCAAGGGTGGCGCTGTGGGTTAAACCACAGAGCCTAGGACTTGCCGATCAGAAGGTCGGTGGTTCGAATCCCTGCAACAGGGTGAGCTCCCATTGCTCGGTCCCTGCTCCTGCCAACCTAGCAGTTTGAAAGCACGTCAAAGTGCAAGTAGATAAATAGGTACCACTCCGACGGGAAGGTAAACGGCATTTCCGTGTGCTGCTCTGGTTCGCCAGAAGCAGCTTAGTCATGCTGGCCACGTGACCCGGAAGCTGTACGCCGGCTCCCTCGGCCAATAAAGCGAGATGAGCACCGCAACCCCAGAGTCAGCCACGACTGGACCTAATGGTCAAGGGTCCCTTTACCTTTACCTTTATACTGTAAACCACCCTGTGATTTTCAGATGAAGGGTGGTATATAAATTTAATAAATAATAAAATAATAAATAACACAAATGTAGAGGAAACAGGAAGTGCAGAAATTGAGACAAACGGGAGGAAGAAGTCACTGTGACTTCTTATTTTGGTGTTAAAGTCATGTCTGTTTAGGGAAGTTTTTAATGACTGATTTTTTAAATGTATTTTTAATCTTTTGTTGGAAGCCGTCCAGAGTGGGCGGGGTAGAAATAATAAATTTATTATTATTATTATTATTATTATTATTATTATTATTATTATTATGCGGCTATAAAGTAAGACTTTCTTGTCTGGATTGGGGTTAGGCAACAGATTATTTTTCCACAATATATATAGTGTGTAAAATTATCTTAAGGAAGTATTGATAACCCCTCAAGCATTTCATGAATATGGACCGTCACCTAATCGTCAATGGCAACATGCACTAAAATAACTCAGCAATTCTGAGCAACCACCAGATTTCTCACAGGATTATCAACATTCCCTCCATACTTCAAGCATCAACTATTAACACAGTATTTTATATTTGCATTTTTAAACATACCGTCTGCACTGAGGGCTTGGGGCTATTAAAATAAACAAAACGGTTTGTTTGGAGGCTGTCAGCCACAGCTTCATAATGTATCCCTTGCCGTTGCTATCAGTGTCACAGAGCTAGTAGGAGGCATTGAGGTAGCTATGCTCCTTAATGCTTAATTCTTCAAGCACATGCTTCCAGGGCAGTGCTCCTTTATCTCACACACACATAGTATGGATTTTCTTCTGAAAGTGGGGAGGTCTAGGGATGGCACATGTGAAAAATGAACACACTTTTCCTGTCCTCAGCATGAGTAATGCTGACACTTAGACCAGCTGCTATAGGTTACTTCATCACTTAACTTCATCTAAAAAAAGAAGCTCCTGAAAATCAGTGCACAAGCAATACATATGGCACTGAGCCAACGTTTATCCAGGAAGCCAATTCAGATTATTACTATGTCACCATCACACAATGTCGCTCAGTCAAGTGTGATGTGCCCCTGCAGAAAAAAAATCCAAGTTGCCTCTGAGATACGGAGCAGTGCAATAAAACTATGGAGAAGCTGAGGAGGGATTGATGTGATTATGTTTCATCTCTTCCCTCCTACAGAGGTTCAGATTTCCAAAGGTTATAAGTTCAAGTAAACAAACTCTGAAGGGGAAGCTTTCGTCTGTTTCTTTCTTTAAACACAACCAGCATAGATGTAACTCACTTATTTTGCATTATTTCAAGGGTTTATCTCAGTTTGCAAACCTTACAGAAATTGAAACACACCAATTCTGTGGCACTACAGGGAAAAAAATCTTAAAATATAAAAATTAAATTAGAAGGATTACAGGACTGGTTGGATACAGTAAGTTAACAACTTTGTAAGTTATGATTTACTCATAAGGGCATGTTTAGGTCTGTCTAATGGTGCACCAATGGAAAGATTAATGGATGGGAGATTACAGTCAAAATTGTTTTCCTAGTTGTGTTGACCCAAATTTTGAGTGAGTTGACTAATTCAATTGCGTTCTTATCTTTTCCAATATTTGACAAACAGAGAATGTCATTTTTGAATGTCTTTTTTTCTGACAGTGTGACAAGGCTATTTCATGAACTACCATAAAGTTCAAAGAAGTTTATCCTTCATGCTAATCCATTTTAGAAAATTGGAAGTGCTTCATTTTTATTAGCATCAAGGTATATTTACATTGTTTCCCAAAATATGTGCATTTATACACACATTTCCCTCTAATATAATGTGGGTAACTCAACAAAGATTTTATGTTTCTTGCAAATTTGAAGCTTGCCAGGTATTAATCAGGATGCTGAGCAAATTTATCCTCATCTCATGCCTGTGACCAGGCCTCCCCATTACAAGTCTGCTGTGTTACATTCCTTCTCTCTGTTGACCTGACAGAGGTATCTTTGCAGCTCACTGTCAACATCGCAATCAGAATTGTCCTTCGCTCATTTACAGATGTTCAACAACCTTGGGAAAATACCATGTTTAAAAGGACTTTGGGGTTTTAAAATGTACCTTATGATTAAGCATTACTGTATGCTTCAGCGTCAAAAGGGTGATCAGTCCATACAAGGAATCACACACAACGTCTATGCTAACTTTTTAAACTGTTCTATTAAGTCTTATTAAAATGTCAAAAACATGAATTATAGCTTTATGGCTAAGCTTGTTAACCTCAAGGGGTAATGTGATCCTACTGTAAATCAGTTCTCGGGAATAACAAATTCTAGAAATGGCAAGGGCAGAAGAGAGAGACAGGGAGAGAGAAGGCAGGACGCTTCTGCTCTCTGTGAATTTTACACGTTAGCTGCAGGCTCGATTTTCCTGTCCCTGACATAGATATGAATAGGAAGTTGCATTAATAACTGAAGAATGCATCTTAAATGCAGGAGCCCACGCTGGCCTTGATACTGAATCTTAAACTTGAGTTTGGCATATTTTGATTACCCACATGAGACACTATAAAGTCCCTGGTTCTTAGGAGGCAATACACATATTTCCAAATTTTACAGGGCTCGAGGAAGAACAAATATTTAAACAAGAAGAACATTTGGGACCATTTGGGGGCAGCCTGACTATTGGCTACACAGACAGTTTTGCCTCACACAACGTAGTGTTCCTGCTACAGCAATACAGTCCCCAGGGTTCCTGCAGGGCTTTCTGGTGGCAGCTAGCCGGAATGCCTCTCTCCTCTGTGAGGGATTCAATGCTTGCATGCCCTGCTGTCTGCAAGGTGCATAGTGCCTACTCTAGAAAGACCATTTCCTCGTGCCAGTGTGGTGTAGTGGTTAAGAGTGGTAGACTCGTAATCTGGGGAACCGGGTTCGTGTCTCCGCTCCTCCACATGCAGCTGCTGGGTGACCTTGGGCTAGTCACACTTCTCTGAAGTCTCTCAGCCCCACTCACCTCCCAGAGTGTTTGTTGTGGGGGAGGAAGGGAAAGGAGAATGTTAGCCGCTTTGAGACTCCTGAAGGGGAGTGAAAGGCGGGATATCAAATCCAAACTCTTCTTCTTCTCAGAGTGAGGAATTCTGGGTGAGGTAGCCTCATAGATTGCCACAGCAAATACTGTTTGAAGTTTAGCAAAGCAGCAAGAGCACTGCAGCACTCTTTCAACAGCATCTCACACCCAGCACCTCACTCTGGAAGGGCTTTACAATTCTCAGGGTCCTTCATCAGGGTGAGGCATTGTTGCGCAAGGGGCCTTGGAGAGTCTCAGCATGCCCGCAATTCCACTGCTGATACACCAGCATAAACAGAAGTGGGAGGAGGGAGATTAGGTGCACTGGTGGCAGAAAGTGGTGCCTCTGATGGGCAGCAGAAATACTTGCGCAGGTCCTATTCTAAAACACCTTGTTAACAATTTGGTCCCAACCTCTTGAGTTTTCCTGGCTCTTTTAGCTTTGGAACTGCACACATCTAGAGCATCTACCAGTCCTATCAGATGCTGCAACATCATCTGCCTGCTAATACAACTCCACTTGGTCACTGTCTCCAGAAACCAAGCCCAGTTCAGATGATGGAGTGCAGGCTTACAGGTACAGGCCTTTGGAAGGCTTCAAGGAGACCAGATATAATTAACTAAATAAAACATGTTTGCAACAACTTAGGTGAAAATTTATTCAGCTGGGGAGATCTGGGTCATTCAAAAACATCTCAGCATTTTTTTTTATTTACAAAGGAACCATATTGTCAAGGTACCATTTATAACCTCCTGTTCAGGGAGTATGAGCTGATGTCCCTGATGTGACAACACAGGGAGAATGCACTAAAACACAGGGGAGCATTCAGTTAATTTCCAACAGCCTGATGTTGCACCCTGATTTGGCTCAAAAAATTCACCTCACATTTTATGGTTCATTTATATTTGCTGGAGCTACAACACAACTGTTACTTGAGTGATCCCTACAGGAAATTTATAAACAGCAGACACACATCACCAAATGTGCAGTGCATATGCACTGACAAATCACAGCCAAGGAAGATTTCTTGGTGTGAACCCTTTACTAGACAGTGGTACCTCGGGTTACAGCCACTTCAGGTTACAGCCACTTCAGGTTACAGACTCCGCTTAACCCAGAAGTAGTACCTTGGGTTAAGAACTTTGCTTCAGGATGAGAACAGAAATTGTGTGGCGGCGGCAGCAGCGGGAGGCCCCATTAGCTAAAGTGGTACCTCAGGTTAAGAACAGTTTCAGGTGAAGAACGGACCTCCAGAATGAATTAAGTTCTTAACCCAAGGTACCACTGTACTCAGACATGTCTGTATTCTTCCCGCTTTATAACTTGACAGCAAGAACCACCAGCAAACACAATTGCTACAGAAATAAATGGGTCTAAGTTGTACCCTTCATTCAGTCTTGGCTGGGTTTAACTTTATATAATGACAAGTGTTTTTTCAGCAAAAAAGAATTAAATATATCTGCTCTATTTTTTTTATTAAGAAAGGGCTGGTGTTATTTTTGCACACGCTATTCTAGAGAGCTCCTCTCTCTTGGAGCCTATGACCCTTAATCCCAGTTCCATATGTGATATACCGTACTTAAAGAATGGGGGAGAAAAATGTGGTGTGGCTACAGATGGTGAAACATGTTAGTCTGTATATTGAAAAGGGCACTTCATGCTTCTGATGAAGTGGAATCTAATCCAGGGCTCTCCCCAAACCTTTTGGACCTACAGGCATTTCTCAAAATTTGAGAAACTATCATAGTCACAACTAGAAATGGCTATTATAGGGGGTCTGACTAGTTTCAAAAGACAAGTTGACCAAGAAACTGAGTAAGAGGCACAGTTGGGTCCGAGTCCTAAATGCCAAACTGCATGGCACAACAAGGTGCCCAGAAGGAAGATTGGCGGCGGTGTGTGTATGTGTGTGTGTGTGTGTTGAGTATTGCCAAACACATCCACCCTTCCAAAAAATTAAACTCAGCCAGGCAACAGCCACACACTCTGAACACACACAATTACAACAGGCAACAAGTGCTCCCACCATCCCCCCAATAATGTTTCTTTTTCTTCCCACCTTACAATCTGTTTGTGATACAGAAAACTATACTGGGGGAGGGTGTTGCTTCCCCAAGAGGAAAAGATCCCATGGGTCATGCCTCAACATGTCTGTGTGTTTAAGTAACTTTTGGACCTTGATCATATTTTTTGAATAATTAGGTATATAATTGATTTTATTGTTTGTTAATAAAATGTCTATGCGTTTTATTTTGGTCAACAGTGCCCTTTTTGATTGGAAATAGGAGGTAGATAATTACTGATTAATTGATCCATCTGCCACATGCTGATATAAAAATCAGTGAGAATGTGTGTGTTTTAAAGTGAATGTATCACCATCTGGAACAACTGTCCGCCTATTTGATGTAACGTTTTTCAAAGGGAAAACTGGATGGAATAAAATTATTATTCAATCAATTTAAACTGGATTTTATTACAACCAGCTGGCTATATAGTATGATGCCTTGAAGTTAGCATTTGTTACTTAAATAGTTTATTGCCAGGGCTGATCCAAGTCTTCTAGGGAACATTTTGGCACAAAAAAAGGTCTTGAGGAAAGCTGAGATGTGTTCTGAAAGACCCTCCAACCTTACCTTTTCAACACTGGTTGACTGCAGCTGACTCACTTGATCAGTAAGTGCATGCATGTGTGTGCCTACATGTGCATGTGTGTATGTGAGCACGCTCTCTTTCTTCCCAGTAACAGTGATGTCATCAAGCAGCCAGTGAGATTTTGTTTTGTGATGACATCACCAAGGGCAAACTGTTGATGAAGCACAGCTCCCATACAGGAATTAGCTTCCTTTACAATCTCACCGCATAGCCAAATTGAATTGTGTGTGTAACCATGTCAACAAAGTGCAACGGAAAGGAAAGACAGTTACTTGGCACTGGAGGCAGAGTGGAGGAGGGGTTCAGCATTGGATTTAGGGTGGTGGGGACAGTTTCCCCACACAGGACACCAAGCTGAGGGGGAGCAATATTGAGAAGATCCATAACTGAGAAGATCCATGTCAGGGCGCCAAATTTTGGGTTTGCTCAGGGCACCATATTATCGAAGATAATTTACCCTATTTATTACACTGTGTAATATTTGCTATTTGTAATCAACAGCATTAGTCCATTGAAACAGTAGTCTAACTGCATAAACACACTCTTTGGAGTCTTCTGAACAATTGCCTTTCTGGGATCCCTGATCTGACTTGCCTTAGCTGACACTATGGTTTAACTTTGGGGGAGAGGTTTAGCTCATTATTACATAGCAACTGCACACCCCTATCATTTTTATACAGTTCAATCTTGTATGTATCAGTTTATGTGATGGTTATTTTAAGAAACTTGCAGTGCAAATGCGTGTAATATACCTATGAGTATATGCATGAGCATAATATGTGAGAATTAAAAAAAAAAATAGCCTGCTTCTTGTCAGGATCAAGGTGTAAGATGGAAAGTAGGGGGCGGTGGAGATTCGCTTGACTTTTTTTTTCTTTTTAAAAGAAAATTCCATTCCTCTTTTATGAAACTTGAACCAGGATTAGGAAACTGGCAAATTGGTACAGCCCGGATTCAGCCCAGTGCCATCAAATCATGGCTGTTGGGTCAGTTCAGGATCCCAGGTCACTCCATCCCCTCTCTGCTTTGCACTTTCAGCAGGTAGAATGGAGAGTTGTGTGCAAGAGTTGTGATACTGGCTTCGCTGCACAAGTAGAGACCAATGGAGCAGTTTTGGGTCTTGTTCAAGGAGACCTCAGCTCCATGCTACCTTGTCCCACCCCAGCGTGTTGGGTTTGGATTGCAGCCTAAGCTACCTTTCACTGTGAGACTCAATCCACTGATGTTTACTGTTTTTCAAAAGCACAGATGTAAAATTAATTTTTTCAAAGCTGGTAGATAAATTCATCAACACCGACTTAGCCAGACTTGTCCAATAAGCAAGAGGCAACTGACTTTTTGTATCTTTGAAATGAGGAGACTTTGCCAATGTTATTTAGATAATTAAACAAACATTTACTCTTTGCAAAGGCAATGTTACAACAGGGTGGGAGGGGGAGTGCAAAATACTACACCTTCTAGAGTTTTAGCATTTTCAGGCCTTCTATGAAACGTGCAAGAACAGCAAACGTGAAAGGTGTCTATGGTTTGGTAGTAAACCAAATCAAACATCTTCATGGATGATTTGCCATCTGATATGCAGAGTCAAATGTATATATACATATTGGCATGATTTTGTTTATGGGGCATGCTGTATGCCAGCTGTTAAACTGAGGAGTAGGCAAAAAATGGGGAAAGCCAGTATTATTAACCCAGTTCTTCACCTCTCTGCTGCTGCTTCATTTATTTACTTTCAGCCAGGAAAGATGCTGGCCTAGAAGGCTTAATCAAAATATTTATGCAACAGAGTACACATAGCACAGCCAGGGCTTTAAAATGCAGTCCGCATTTGCATTCATTTGACACTTTTCTTTCAGGTTTGCCTTTCTGCTTTTAATCCTACTGTACCCACACGCCATTAAAAGGGAGATGTGACAACAAATTCATGGGATTGAAACTACAACAAACTTTTGTTAAATATACTTAAAAGATCTGCAAACACGCAACATCTACAATGGGAACAAAACTCAACTTTCGGATCTGGGAGTGGGATCCAAATTGGAAATGGGATCCAAATTAGGAGCAGTTTTGGTAGGATCATCATTTTTACCATTGCTAATCTTTCTGGTGCTTTGAATTATGGTGCTGGAGGAGACTCTTGAGAGTCCCATGGACTGCAAGAAGATCAAACCTATCCATTCTTAAGGAAATCAGCCCTGAGTGCTCACTGGAAGGACAGATCATGAAGCTGAGGCTCCAATACTTTGGCCACCTCATGAGAAGAGAAGACTCCCTGGAAAAGACCCTGATGTTGGGAAAGATGGAGGGCACAAGGAGAAGGGGACGACAGAGGACGAGATGGTTTGATAGTGTTCTCGAAGCTACCAGCATGACTTGGACCAAACTGCGGGAGGCAGTGGAAGCCAGGAGGGCCTGGCGTGCTCTGGTCCAGGGGGTCATGAAGAGTCGGACACGACTAAATGACTAAACAACAACAATCTTTCTAGGACGGTAAAATGGGTTTTCTCAATATTTTCAAATTTAGAAGAATTATCTGCCATACAGAGGGATAGTTTTGTGCCACAGCACGTTTCAACACTCGCTGACTCTCGTCATACCAAACCCAGCGGATCCATTCCATCAACATGGGGCTTGTGGAATGATGAACTGATCCCGGGACCCAATGCCACGCAAACCCTTGTCCTGCCTGCTTCTGTCAATAAAGATGTGGCCTGATTTTATCCAATTACCATTGCACAGTCTGGTAATTTTGCTGCTTTCACAAGTCACATAATGCGACTGCCTGGGCAATAAAATCTGTTATTTTTCCCATCTTGAAATCAGCTCTTGACATTTCTTCAATTTATATATCCGCATAAGAGCCTAAGATGAACCTGCTGGATCAGGGTGCACTGTGACAATAAGATTACACAGCAACATTTGGCAGGGCATCAGCAATTTACTTATCTGTGCTTTAATGAAACATGAAAGCATGATAAGTAAGTGAACATCCAGAATGTTATATTGACCAACACTTCTGTACTGAGCACATTTACCTCCAAGTCATTCCCACTGTTTTGAATTAATCAAACTTCTTAGAATGCTAATAAGCACTGAATCAGAAACTATGTACTGTACAAGTGAATCTCTTCATGTAAATAGCCTCTTTTGAATACTGGACTGCAAGTGTGTTTGCAGTTATAGAGAGAGTCAAAGCCAGTATTATGCTATGTTGACCATGCCTTGAAAAGTATGCCACTGTGCCCCAACCTCCCAGATTTTAATACCATTTAATTTACAGTTTGCTTCAATTATTTCCTAGTTATTTAAATTATTATCTTTAACATGTTGGAGCATTATTTCTGGCTTCCAACGTCTGGTTGAAGAATTAAACTTCAGTCAAAATAAATGATATTTTCCATATAGCTATGTCAATGAAGGGGTTTAACAAGGCAGACTTAAAATATGATTGTGGGTTCTGACGATTTCTTTCTTGGTGGGGAGTTATGAATGTTGTGTTATCATTTCAAAATGTTACTTGTGGGAAGGGAATGTGAAAGCTTGCCAAGAACTACATTATGTCAGCTGCCATGCTCTATAAACTTATTACACACACCTTACACAAACAAACTCTGGCGAGCTAATTGTCCAGAACAAAAACACTTGAAGAAGGGGAGGGGGAGATTCAAAATGATTAATTGCATTTTTTATAACACTTCACCAATCTATTTCCAATATCGCAATGCCTAGCTGGCTCTTCATAAGGTTCTCTAAACGATTAAGATATTTTTGTTAGCTCCAAAGAGACTAATTCTTCTATAAAGTCATGCCATAATGTATGCTTTTTACTAACCACATTGTAAACTATGAGGCAACTTCGCAGAAGAGAGGTATATGTTGTATACAGAGATTATGACAGGTGCAACAGCCAATAAAAGCAAACAAGGATATTTTATGAATTTCTCAATTAAAACAGAAAAGAAAGATTATGCAGTTGCACTAAGCCTAAGCAAGTGCAAATGAAGTGCTCACTTCTTGCTGTTCTGATTACTCCTGCCCATTCTTCCCTCCTGTTACTTCGTTATGTCCCCAGTCGTGACTTTTAGATATATGCACAATGCTGGTGCTATATATAATATATAATTGTGGTGAGTCTCCAACAATTTTAGGGTTTAATCAGCGTCAGACGACCTCCTCGCAGTAGAGCCATTGAGATGGACAGACATGACTAAGTTTGGTCAATTTATATATGTGGCTCCACTCTGAGTGTAAGTTGAATACAACTCTTAGTACAGGCATGCCTTGTCTTATTGAGCTTTGCTGTATTGTGCATCGCACATACTGTGTTTCCCCCCCAAAAAACTGAATGATTGGAGGAGCTGCTGCTGCTGAATTGGAGACGAGGATGCAGGAGCCTCTCCTGGCCACGCTCAGATGATGGTTAGCATTTTTTAACAATTAAGTGTTTTTTTTGATTAATTATGTACATTGCTTTTTAAAACAATGTACTTTTACATGCACTGGGAAACAAAAAATATTGTGTGACTTGTTTTCTTGCGCTATTCACTTAATTTCAGTGGTCTGGGACCGAACCCACAATATCTCTGAGGTATGCCTGTGTAACTTAGTTGAATACAGCTCTTAGTTCTTTCAATGGCAACCCCACACAGAGCACACTCCATTAATCCAGTGCAGATGTTTACTTTTAAGGCATGTGTCACTGTACTCCACCAAAGACCTTCCTCTTTGAACAAGGCTTTCAAGTAGAGATCTTTCCTAGACTGGATCTGCACTGGAATTGTTTTTTAGATGTCTGACTCATTTTCTTGCTTGTGTGTTTGCTACCCTGGACATTTAATGAAAAGGAATAGCCATATCTGGTGCACCTGTCTCAGATGGACAAAGGTGCAGATGGGCATCCAAGTGCAGGGCCAAAGCCAGGAGCATGCAGACAAACATACAACTGCAAATATGATTTTAAAATATGTGTGTGTGTGTGTGTGTGTTGATTGAGTTTTCAAAAACAACTGCATATAAACAAGACAAGCAATAAAGAAAAAAATAACAACAAATATATGGAGCACATTATTGCAGTTGGCTCAGCCTGTCCTTGGCTCTGGCTCCCCCTGCTGTTGGACTCCCTGTCTTCTGCCCTACCAGTCCCAATGGACACCATCTGCTGCCTGGCTGGAATGTATCCTTGATAATGTTTCTTGTACGATAAGGTTAAGATCAATAAGGTCTTTAAGAACCATATTGTCAGGAAAGCAGTTTTTAATGTCTGGACAAAATACAAAGACTTATTGGAAAACAAAACTCCGAGGTGGCTTTCACCTCTGGAAGCTAAGGCCCGAAAAAGACCCAATATGGAGGCCAAATGGCCAAAATATTGGGAAATATTAGAAAAAGACGGAGACAATTGGAAATTGCAGAGTTTGGAGAAAATGAAGGATAAAGTGCGAGACTGGTTACATCACGCTCAGATTAAAGAAGTTTTTAAAAATGACAAAAAGGTAGGGTTCCAGGTGGAGAAATCGAAGTTGGAAACAGAACTGTTAGAGCCTAAGACTAAGGTACTCTCAAGAATGTATAACTTGCTGTTGAAATGGAATACACAAGACGAAATGGTTAAATCGGTTATGATAAAGTGGGCTCAGGATATTGGGCATAATATCATGTTTGAGGACTGGGAAAGGTTGTGGACCACTGGGATGAACTTCACTGCATGTAATGCTTTGAAGGAAAATGTAATGAAAATGATATATAGATGGTACATGACCCCAGTTAAACTTGCCAAAATATACCATTTGTCTGATAATAAATGTTGGAAATGTAAAGAACATGAAGGAACATTCTTTCACCTCTGGTGGACTTGCCCTAGAGTGAAGGCCTTCTGGGAAATGATATATAATGAGTTGAAAAAGGTATTTAAGTATACCTTCACTAAGAAACCGGAGGCCTTCCTTCTGGGCATTGTCGGCCAGAAGGTGTTAAAGAAGGACCGAACATTTTTTATGTATGCAACAACGGCAGCAAGGATACTTATCGCTAAGAGCTGAAAACTCAAGATCTACCCACACTGGAAGAGTGGCAGATGCAGCTGATGGACTATATGCAACTGGCCGAGATGACTGGTAGAATTCGAGACCTGGGAGAAGAGAGGGTTGAAGAAGACTGGAAGAAATTCAAGATTTATTTACAAAAGTATTGTAATTTGGTCGAATGCTAAGAAGGATGCTAGATCATAAATAATTGCCTACCATTGAATTAGATTTGAATTTGACGATAAGTGAGACTGAGGAAAACATAAAACTTTTGGAGATTAGATTAAACTAATTGAATAAGATTTAAGAATATAAATAAGATGATAAATTGCTGGAAAAAATTTATAATGATGTAAGTGGGAGCGGGAGACGTGAGGGAGTCCAAAGAAGTTTTGAAAAATGTGTTATGATACATGTTATATTGTTTATTATTTTTGCATTTTGTATTTAAAAAAATCTCAATAAATATTTATAAAAAATAAAAAAAAAGATAATGTTTCTTGTCATGGGAGCCAACTCCTAGGGGCCGTGGGAGCTTTAGCCCCCATAGTAAAATATTTGAGGGAGCTGGGCCCCCACAAAGGTGATGGGGATTCCCATTCAAATGGTGTGTGTGCACTGCACCATGTGATCAATTATGCAGGGCGGGGCTTACCTGGGCTCCCACAATATTTTATTCAAGTTGGCACCAGTGCCTCTTGCTTACCAGGATGGAGAAGAGAGAGTGTGTATAAAAACTAGCCTTTTATACAAAGGTGAATTTTACATTTGTTGCTCTGTCCACATTTGCCTCTAGCCCTTCCCACCAATGACCTGTGGCCCCTGGGGGGTTGCCTAAAAGGGAATGTGCCCCTCAGGGTGATTGTTGTTGCTGTTGTTGTTGTTATTCCTAATGTATCTGTGCTTTATGTATTTTGTTTTCTTTCCTCCTCCTCTGGGCAGCTTCCAATATAATATAAAAACCCAACTAAACATCAAGCATTAAAAACTTCCCAAAACAGGGCTGCCTTTGCACCCCTGCCACAGAGCCAGGAAAGTAATTGCTAGCCAGGGTGGACAGGGTGGACATTTGCTGGACTGTAAAGCACTTTCTTATAGCCTTTTATTATAAATTATTTTCCATAAAGTCAAATTTCACAGTAGTAGCAGTGCATGTGCAGAGCAGCTGTTTCCTTTTTACAAACCCACAATGGGTTGTGCCTGCACATGTATCCACTGCATACCTTGTTAGCTCATTTTGCCAACCATTTGGGGTTCCTTTTTTCAGTCAGCAGAGTCACCCAGAAAAGTCTTCCAGAATCTCCTTTCTCAGTTCAGCTCATCTGTTGGTGAACTCCCATGTGGGAATAAACAGCTCACCCATTTCAGTTCTTCTAAAAGTATTTATTGTAGACTTAATACTGCAGTTTTTATAACTTATTACTGGTCTAAGGAAAATAGAACTATATACAGAGAATCATTCTATCTCATGGCTCTTCAACTATCTGGCCAGAGTAGCAGCCGCCATATCACACAACCAGTCTCTTTCCTCCAGAACCTGCCTTATAAAGAAGCCTGTTGCTAAGCACAACCCTGTGGCTGGGGAAGACCTGTTGCTAGGGTCAAACTTATTGCTACGGGCGAAACTTTTCAAGGTTCAGTTTAAGTGTCTGTTTTGAGTACACTAACATATCTGTGTGATCAGATGCAGGTTAATTATTTCTGCAGCATCCGCTTTCTCCAAAACTTAAAATGATATAATTTGAGAAGAATTGAAAATGGGAAGAAACAAAGTAGACCTCTTTAAAACTTTAATGGTAGGAATATTTTTCAGTATGTTCATAAGAGCCTGTATTCCTGCCTGGACCCTAAGATCATATTCAGAAGCCCTTGCCAAATGAGGTGCGGTGGGTGGCTACTGGAGACAGGGCCTTTTCAGTGGTGGTACCTACCTGTAGAAGGTCCTCGAGTGTCCTGCCTGGTGCTAACATGCTAATCTTTTCTGCACCTGAGGAAGAGCTTTTGATTTCCCCAGGCTTTATAGTTTTAAAATGATATCTGTGCCTTTTAAGGCTTTGGACACTACTGGGTTTATTCTGATAAATTTATTTTATGTTTATATTGCACTTTTATTTTTATTATATATATATATATATATATATATATATATATATATATATATGAAGCAAAAAAATGAACAGTTTCTAGAGCACTTACTGTTAAATGGGCAGTATAAAATGCTGCAAGTAAATAAATAAAGAGTTCTACTGGATCACACCACAGGGCCACCTAATCTAGCCTACCATCTTGTTTGACACAGTAATCAACCAGATAGCTCCTATATTCATTCAGGTAAGACAGGAAGGAAGATACGCTCTTGTTTTGCTCCCCAGCAGCCGGGATGCAACACACTGTATTCACAAGAGATGATGCCAGTCATCCTGCTAGAATGAACATGTTTTTGTAAATGTTCGAAAACCATGCATATAGCTTTGTGGATCTCTGTACTAAGTTTTTCCATCAGGGGTGGGGAACTTGTGGTCCTTCAGCTGTTATTCGACATCAGTTCCCATCAGTTCCCATCAGCCCCAACCAGCACAGCCAATGGTCAGGAATGATGGAAGTTGTAGTCCAACAAATATATGACCACAGTTCCTCATTCATCCTTGTTTTACATAGTGTCAAGGAGTCTTGTCCTTGCTGCTCTCTTCTAGTCCGAGGCTCCACTCTGCTGCTTCCCAAGCTAGCGTGTTTCCCCCGCGCATATTGCAATGTTTCTGAAAGGGATATCACCACAGTTAAGTGGCGAGTCTAAATGAAGACCTTCATGTAGACATTGAGTAAAGAATGCATTAGGCAATGGATGGTCAGAGCCATGTAATGATTCTTGGATTGTAAGTAGCAACATACTCAGAAGGAAATAAGATATTGATTTACATTTTTAATAGACACTTTTTCCAGGTTGAACACACATCCTTAGAAAAACACATCTCAAAGAGCTTAGCTGCAGCTGATGCTGCCTATGAATGGTCCTCTCATGTGGTTTCTGAGTAAGTGTCTCCTTGGTAGTATATTTGTTCCAGTGGTAAATAAAATCTCAATTCAGCAACCAAGTGGTTTACCAATAGAATAAGTGTGGATATCCAACTTTAAAGTAAAACATTCTTGGTGTTAAAGCATAGCCACATTACAAACCTCGGAAGACTGAAAACCCCAATGATTTTTCCAATTGGAATTCCATCTTAATGTGAAACTCATGGAATATAAAATAGACTTGATTCTGTGACATCTGAGTCTGAGCGCTGGATGTGAGATGCTTGTGTTTCTGCAAACTAGCCTAAGTTCAAACATCATGAATCTCCTCACATCTTCAGTATATCTGTGATTTGTTAACTGTGAATATTAGGTGGAGTTGTGCACATTTTGCGAAGCATAACATATTAAATGGAACCATGCAGTGGAAAAATAGAATGGCACTTTGATATCCCATTTTGTTCCACCTAGCATTGCAGGCCAACATTCCTCTTCTCTTTCTGTTTATTTCCCATGGAGAAGCACAAGTGGGAGATCTGAAGGAACCGGACTTAGAAGCAACTTGAAGTATGTGCATCTGCAAAAGGGGGCCGGTATATTATGGTATATTATGTAGGATTGCACTAGCAAATATAGAATAGCTCAGCTGTGAGAACAGTAGAAATAAAAGTGGACAAAAACTTATAAAAAGGGGCCAAATGCTAGGGATGTGTGGCTCTGTATGTATCGCGAATGATGGGGCCTATAGATGTTTCAGGGAGGTCTTTGAAGTAAACAAATTGCACCATTAATAGGACATGTCAAGGTAGATCAGGGAGGGTCCAACCTTCCAAGTAGCTCCGCCTCCTTAGTTTTTCCATAAAACCAAAAGCACTTCCTCTCCCTGCCCTTTTTTTCCCTGAGAAACTAAACTATTATGACTGGAAAAACAACCAGAGACAGAAGGAGGTATGAAGTAGAAAGGAGTTTGGGAGAGGCGAGATCTTTCTATATTCCTACTCCAAAGGTTTTGAGATAATTTGTGGGAGAACAACAGTGCCTATCTTTCTTAAATTTGTCAGGCTTCACTCCCTTAGAAGGGGCGGTCCCCCCTGTCATTTGCATCCAGTTTTGGCAGAAAGAAAAAAGAAGCTCAATACATTTTCTTTTTAAAACCAGATAAACTTAAAAAATTCCTTACATGAAAAAAACCCAGGACAGTTCTGCCTTAAATTTGGTAGGTTAAAGTCCACTCTGGAGGGACTCCTTTGCCTGCAAATTTCATACACATGTGAAACAAGAAAGCCCACAAACAGGACCAAAGCACAGCACTCTCCACTCCTGCAGTTTCCAGCAACTGGTATTCAGAAGCCTCCAACCATGAAGGCAGAGCGTAGTCATCATGACTGGTAGTCACTGATAACCGTTACCTCCATGAATTTGTCCAATCCCATTTTAAATGCAAAAATAAATTTATTTTTTGAAAAGAAAAAGCCATCTACATTGGTGGCAATCACTGCCTCCTGTGAGACAAATTCCGTAGTTTAACTGTGTGAAGAAGTACAGCAGGGTTGAGGTGCATTCTCTAATAGGAACCTGCATGCCAGCACCTGCTTGCTTCAATAGTGGCTTGTTGGGCAGCCAGAGACAAGGAAGATGGGCTAGCATTCCAACACAAGGTTGGGCTGAGAACAGTTCCTGCCAATTTAGTTAGCTGTAAAAGCCAGGCAGCTATTTTAATCAAGAGAACAATCCATGAGGTTTCTGCAGGTTTGATATATTAATTACCAGTGAGTCCCAAGGCTAGCCATAAATCCTCTTTGCAATTGAATCGTACATTTAGATGGTACTAATGGCAAAGCAACTCTCTCTCTCTCTCTCTCTCTCTCTCTCTCTCTCTCTCTGTGTGTGTGTGTGTGTGTGTGTGTTGGCAATTCCAGCCACTGAAGCAAAGATTCCAAATGTCCAATCTTCCCAATTAAAAGCATTAGTTTATGTTTTCACTGCGCCAATTTTAAGAACCTATGGCTGCTCAGAACAAACTCTTGCACTATACTATCTAACCAGAAAGGAGCCACTTCATGCAGTGCTCACTCCAGGACATCTGGAGATATTTGGTTGGAAGCCTGCGTTTATGCTTACATGCGCTCTACAAAAATGTGCCTGCTCCATGGACATCTTTTCTCTGAGACGGATCCATTTCTTATAGTTCTGAATACAAAGAGGCAAATTTTAATGCATGTGTATGATTCCCAAGAAAGTAACATGAGAAGAAGCCCTCATACGAACTTAAAAAAGGAAAGTAAATGGTGTGTCAGAAAGCAAACCTTTTAACATAAATATAATATCAGTGTGCTTATTTAGAGATGGCAAGAAGGTGGACTTCACATGCCAGAGTGCAAAGCCAGCAAAAGGCAGCTGCAGCTGCTCTTCATTGGTGAAGACACATGTTATGTAAAATTGCAGATGTGGTTTACCCTTTGCAATGTAAGCAGGATAGGATTCAGAACAAAAGAAACCCAACATTTGCATGTGTGAATTAGAAAAAAGGGGATGAGAAAATAATTTGAGTACCTTCTGTAACAAATCAACATATTTTACCTAGGAGTAACCCCGGCTTCACCACATCTGGAGTTACCTCCAGGTAAACATGTATAGGGGATGCACTGTAAAACCACCATTCCTCCTTCTCTAACGCCAACAAATCATGTAGTTGTCTGAAATCAGGCCTTGATAATCTAATGGAAAATTAACACCTAACTACAAATTTGAACACCATATCTGTATGCATCTTTATGCAATGAAGCATTTGATAATACAGTAAGAGGCAACCCCCACTTTGCACAGGGGTTGCATTCTGGGTCAACACGCATGACAGCAGTGGAGAGCGCACAAGCCCGCTGTGCCCCATTAAGCCCCGTTCTATCCCCCTTTCCAGGCACTTCCAGGTCACCACAATGCGCATGGTCACAAGCATGGGTCAATTGGACATGCATAAATTGGCCTGTATATAATATTTTCCTGAATATTATTTCCCCAAAACATGACAACAATAGAAATTCACTCAGTCAACAAACCTCTGTCAAACTGTGGAAGAGCCAGAAGCAATTGTTAAGAAAGAACACAGAAACACAATATCCTGTTCACTGTTGTTTTACACTTAATGCATTGTCTGTATTTTTGGTTTGTTGTGAACATGTTTACACAGAGCTATAAAAGTCAGAATTAACAATTTAGTGAAACACAGAGATAAATGTCCTATTGGGTGCAGGTGGGTTAGAGGCAAGCCTTTTGTTTATAATACTATGATTCATCCCGTTCAAAGACACTAAAACCACAAACTCCTGTGTGCAACATTTTAGCATCCTGTATATAATCCCTACAGGAAGAATGGCGACATAGTTTATAAAACCTTTTCTTATTCATCCCTTCTAAACTTCCTGAGTTCTACTTTATTAAAGATTATCAACTTCAAATGAACTCTTAAGTGACCCTAGACGCATTATTCCCTCAAAATGTAAAAGGATGAGGCAAATAACGTTGTCCTCTGACATTTCATAGGGACACTCCTGTGTATAATGACTCTGGTGAGACTGGAGTGAGTCATGGCCTAATGGACAATGGTAGGTCAGAGTTACATCATCAAAAAAGAGATGTCCTCAATAGACTGTGTTCAGGGCCGTCTTAAGCATATCCAGTGCCATGATGCAAAGATCCCCCCGGTGCCCCCACCATTCCCAGAGTTGACCTTTTTTTAGGGCTGGAGGAGGCGGGCAGTGGCTGGAGATGGCTCCTCTGGCGGGGAAGAGGCGGAGGCTGGACGTGGCGCCTACTGGCTCAGCTGGCCGCTTCGTGCCGCAGTGGCCATGGCAGGCAGCACACCGAGTGAGCGGGCCTGTGCCGAGCAAGCGAGGGTACTTGCGCCGCTCCTGCCAAACGTTGGCTCAGTTTTCCCCCTTTTAGCCTTCTGGCGCTCCGCAGAATTCGGCACCCGCAGGCTAAAAGGAAAAAAACCAAGCCGATGCTTGGCGGGAGCGGCGCACACACCCTCGCTCACTCAGCGCATGTGTTTGGTATTCCCTGGACTCTCGTCTGGCACCCTCCAGAACTTGGCGCCCCGGCGCCCCATGTCACTAGCCTCAGTGGGTAAGACGGGCCTGACTGTGTTCATCTGATATGTAATGGGAAGGAATTCCAGAAGCACAAGAAGAGGTGGGGGATTTTCTCAGGACTCTTGAAGGATAAGAAAGAAATAACCATTGGCAATTAGTGATGAGGGAGAAATGTGATTCAGCACACTTTTAAAGACGAACTTTCCTCATTCATTCACAATTTCCAAAACAACAGTTGAACTGAAACACAGGCATCCTAAAAAATTCTCTGAATTTTTCAATGCAGTTCTCCATGCATATACAGTGGTACCTCAGGTTAAGTACTTAATTCGATCTGGAGGTCCGTTCTTAACCTGAAACTGTTCTTAACCTGAAGCAAAGTTCTTAACCTGAAGCACTATTTCTGGGTTAGCGGAGTATGTAACCTGAAGTGTATGTAACCTGAAGCGTATGTAACCCGAGGAACCACTGTACTGGAGTAAATTTTTCAAAAGGACTTTTCAAGGGGGAAAAAAATCACAAAATGATGTGAAAATTGAATTTAAGACTGGGGAAATGAGAACTAGAGACAACCTGAAATTAACAGATTTGCCCATTCCTTTGATAGCCCTAGATTCTGAGGCCACCAAGCTGGTATGCAGAGCAACTTTATGTTGCAGGAAGGAACTGTCTACGTTTCCTGCAGTATTTTAAAATATGGTTCCATAGACAACTGCACTTAAACTGTGTTACCTTTTTGTGTGTGCTTATGACAGCTATTTGTGTGGTATTTTGTTCCCACTTAGTGCTGGAGACATGCCAGAATTACTGACTTCATTGGTGTGGCATTCAGGAAATGGGAAATGGGAATAATGCGACATAACAAGTGCCGATAAAAAGCTGTTTTCTGTCAGCAATTTCTTATTGCATTAATAAATGAATATGTGATATTAAAGCATTATGCAGAATTTCAGTGTGCTATTGTTTTAATCTTTCCTCACCAAAGAAACACACAAAGAAGCCACACATTTTGAGTTGGCTTCAACTAACTTTTACTCAGAGAAGACCCACTGAAATGAATGATCATGACTAACTTAAGTCCATTAATTTTAAGGTATCTATTCTGAGTAAACATTGAACGTTTTATTCTGTGAACCACCCTGAGACCTGCAGGTATATGGTGGTATATAAATTCAAGAAAAAATAATAATAATAATAATATAACCCAGTTTCTAACTAATAAGGCAGCTTTATAAGACCATACAGAAACAATACACATTTGCCACTTTGAACAAATTGACTTCTAGTATGGGAAAACATAGAGCAGTCCAAGTGAATAAGGTTAGGAACAATTCCCTTTGCGGGTGGTTTTTTTCAGACAGGAATGAATGGCACAAATGGACTCATCAGACTCAGTGGCAGCTACCTGAATTTACTGCATGCAAGTGGTATTCCTTTAAAAATCATTGCATGTGCAGCCCTCAGATTTCATGATGCAACTTTGTCTCTAAGAAATATAAATTCTGCATTATGATCATAATTAGTATGTCCTAGCTGGGAGGAAAATACTATTTGTAAAAACCTAAAGAACAAATTTCTAATTAATTGTCATCAGCACAGAGCAGCTTCCTATATTACAGTCTCACTAACTTTAATCTGTGTTGAAAAAGTTGGTGTCAACAGTGGAATCCCTTTTAAATGCTAATGATCATGAGTTCCTCTATGACACAAGCACAAATATCAGTCAGATGAGTAGTTTGCTATAGCTTAAGATGCTTGGCTTGCAACATTTGGATAAACAGAAGAAAAGCCTTTCTTTTACTGAGTCCGTATTTTCTATAGATCAAAGCTCATTTGCCCTTTAATAAGGTCCAGTCGAGGAATTAAAGGAAGGCTCAGACTTTATGTGTCAGACTTCCAGAACACAATTAGGAATGAAACAAAAGGAGCTTATATTGCTGCCTTTAGGCTAGAATGTTCTGTTTTACAAGCCAAGATGAAACACATGTCCGATGGTAAAACCCAGCCTTTCGATCAGGATAATCACAAAAAAATGTAAGAGAACCTGACAGAACAAAGTGTTTAATAGTCATGGCTGCAGAAAATGACTAAACATTGATTTTAAATTACAGGAGACCTGACATTTTAACAAGAAAGAAATTAAATTGCCTTCACCTCATAGTTTTAAAGAGTTTCCACACTGTAAAGTCACAAATTGTACTAGCCTATGGAAGACTAAGGGGACGCAGGTGGCGCTGTGGGTTAAACCACAGAGCCTAGGACTTGCCGATCAGAAGGTCAGCGGTTCAAATCCCCGTGATGGGGTGAGCTCCCATTGTTCAATCCCAGCTCCTGCCAACCTAGCAGTTCGAAAGTACGTCAAAGTGCAAGTAGATAAATAGGTACCACTCCAGCAGGAAGGTAAACGGTGTTTCCATGCGCTGCTCTGGTTTCAGTATTCCATTGTGCCAGAAGCGGCTTAGTCATGCTGGCCACATGACCCGGAAAAACTGTCTGTGGACAAAGTCGGCTCCCTTGGCCAGTAAAGTGAGATGAGCGCCGCAACCCCAGAGTCGTCCACGACTGGACCTAATGGTCCAGTCTTTACCTTTATGGAATAATAGGGTGGAAATAGACCTTGCTAACATTTCAGAGAATTTGTATATTCTAGCTGTGTCTTAGCCGCAGAAGAGCAGCATATATTGTTTATGGTTAACATTCATAGCATTAACAACACATTTAATTTGAATTCTCAGTTTGCTCAGGTATTAAATACTTTTTTTTTTACTCTGTCCTTTGGGTTATCTCTGTATTACTGAATTGTGCTTTGGAAATGCAAATATAAATTACTTAAAAGTTACAGAGGCTGAAGTTATGAAAACCTGCCCTATTGTGCATTCCATATGATATTGTGATAATATGCTCATGCAGTTTTTCGGGTTACTTTTCAGGTTTTCCCCATCTTCTTACACTTCTTGCATCTTCTATCTCCACACATACTGTAGATAGATAGATCTCCACTGCCAAGACCATGTACACACCATATTTAAAACAAACATATCCCAACAATCCTGAGAGGTGCAGTTTATTAAGGCTTCTGTATGTTCTAGCTCTGTGATCTGTAAACTACAGTTCCCAGAATTCTTTGGGTGGCGTTCAAATGTGCTTTAAATGTAGGCTGGCAGCAGCAGTCATAGATAGGCAAATATTTCAAAGTCAGTTCATTCTTTCACAAAGCTCTGTTTCCAAGTATGCTTCAATGTTTAAAATTAACCCTGTCTTATTTAAAACTATGCTGCAAAAGTCAATAAATTGATCATTTTAAACCAAGCCCCAACCAAATATCCAGTAAGCCTTTTCTTTGCATCTATTAAAATGCTATTAAAATATACTGCCAACTAAAATTTATATTAGGCAGTTTCCCTGTAACATTTTGAAAATGTTTTTCCTATATATCTGAGACTTTTCTGAACCCATATTAATTTACTTACTACTTTAAATCACTTTAGCCCACACTTTGAGACGATTGGAAATATTTATTAGTATTTTAAGGTTAAGGTGCTTAGTTACATCATTGCAGAGTCAGATTTATAACAGCCAATGAAGTCATCCTTACTGATTCTCATAACTTTTTTCTTCACTTAATGCGCTAATATCCCATTATTTCTGTTTTCCAATTACACATATAGCTTATGGACCAGTAACCTTTATCTGAAGTACCATATATTTAATTTATAATAACCACAAAAAATGTTCTGTAATGATCTTGTGATTAATAGGGCAGAATTTAAGATGTATAGACATGAAATGTATTTCAGCTGTAGCAGGCTAAGAAATAGCATTAAAAGGGCCAACATTTTGCTAATTGCTCCATAATATTTTTGTAGATGATAACACTAAATCCAGTGTCTGGCTTCCAATTTCATACTAAATGTCATTTTGTAAAAATGCAGTATCTGTAGCAACATCATATTGTTGCAGGATGGTTTTTCTAATGCATATAACTTTGCATTCTCTGGCTACTCTCACAATATGTTATTATTTAAAGGTATCTGTAAAGTACAGAGGAACCGTGTGAAGTGTGGAATTCATTCATTTTGTCTACTGAGTATATGTATGACAACCATATATGTGTATCAACATTTATGAAAGGGACTACGGTTAAGCTTTTTTCCAGAGGGATGGTCATGCCAGTCTGTTGTATCTAAACCAACAAAGAGCCCTATGGCACCTTGAAGACAAATGTATTATGGCACAAGCTTCTGTGAACTATAGTCCATTACATCAGATGCATGCAGTGGTATCCTAAGTCACAAGTAGAATCCTAGAGCAGGTTGGGAAATTAGAATCCAGGTCTCCCCATCAGATATCCATGTATCGTCTGGCTCGAGCTCCCAACCTTGTGGATTACGGTACATCAAAGGGCTAGTTGCAGCACAGCACCTGACTTTCTTATATTATCCAACTCAACCAGGCATAGGCAAACTCAGCCCTCCAAATGTTTTGGGACTACAATTCCCATCATTCCTGACCACTGGTCCTGTTAACTAGAGATGATGGGAGTCGTAGTCCCAAAACATCTGGAGGACCGAGTTTGCCTATGCCTGAACTCAACAGTCAACCAATTGCCCCTGTTAGTCTTCTAGCATGTCCCCTGGGTCAGAAACTTCAGTGGGTGGGCCATGGAATGCTTCTTCTGTTTATGCCGTGAAAGATCCCCTTCTAAGCTCCATCCAACTCATTCATAATTCAGGGGACAAGTGCAGAAGTGATTGTGGGCTCCAACAAATTAAAACACAAATATGAGCCTCCTGTAAGTTTCTTCACTTCCAGAACTGTTGCAGTAAACCTTATAGAATCAAATCTCAACTTTCCTACAGCAATACAGGAGCAACCTCTTGCTGCTCTAGTCTTTGCAGTGTTTTAATTGAGAGGTAGACTTGAAATCTTGGACTAAGAAAGCACAGTTGAAGAATAAGTGACATATCCACATTGGAACAGGAAGTGTTTAGAAATTTCAGGATCTCATTAGCATCAGAATCTCATCAAGCATTAACTATCTATTTAAGACAGTGTACAGTCATAGCAACGAGGCTGGTCTGTGTGAATCTGTGATTTGGGTTTCCTGCACAACACAGATATTTATCAGGCAGGTGCTTTCCGCCCATAGATCATTCTAGAGTTCATAGAATCTGAAGGGTTCCCTCCCAATCCCACACACTGTGTTCTCTCTTTAGTGGATTTTAAAAGACCAAAAGCAAAAGATTATTTATCCTACTCCTTAATTGCATTTATTATACAAATCGCAAGGGATGCCTTAAAGTGAATAGATAATTCATGGCTTAATATCCTGAAAACATAAAAGGGAGGGGGGCCACTAGGTGGCGTATCGGAAGATGGCTGACAATAACATCTCTCCGACCCACACGAGGTAATTTGGAGGCTATGATGGGGGTAATTAGCCTCCTTAACCCCCCCAGGATTATGGGGGGGACGGCCCTTGCCTGCTGTGCCCTATACCACCCCCGAATTTGTGGGGGTGGGGGCACTGGGCACAAAGCCCTCCTGTGGGATTTTCGGCACTCCTCGACGCCGTCCCCGATTCGTGCCACTGGTTGCAATGATCTTTAAAAGAAATAATTTGGACATGATTAATTGCACATACATCAAGGAAAAAGGGGAGTAAATACTGCTGATAGAAGAGATCTCTGATAACAAGACAACAATAAAATATGAGAAGAACGTCAAGATACGGTAATGACTGAGGGGGGAGGGGGGGGAAAACCTGCCTCTACCTTTTTATGTGATTTAACAAGAATCCCCCTCCCCTAATGAGTCAGAAATTAAGGACTTAAGCTGTGGATTTAAGGCTGTGTGGAGATAAACTTTCGATCCAAAGCAATGTTTCAAGATGAAGCTGGAAAGCTAAGAGTTTTGGAGTGACGCAGTCAGGAAAAAATGCCGTTCGCCATTTTGTGAGGCATTGTGGGAGCTCTTGGGTCTGGGAGGAGAAAGAGAGAAATAGAGTTGTTTACATATCGTGAATCAACTCCTCGGTGGGACTTAAGAGCGACAAATGCCAAAATTTACGATGGATAAAGTGATGTTATCTACGAAGGAGATATATGGAAACCATCTGGACTTAGTGGAGGAACGGGAAATCCACACAGGATTATTACACTTGCTATCGGCTTAAGGAGACTAACAGAAGAGATCGTAAAGGAAAAAGAGAAATTATACGAACAAGATATGATGTGGCAACACCAAGATAAGACTGGATAGAATTACGAACTTTGTTTGGACTGATTGGGACTGATTTGGACATTAACGCAGTAATAAGAAGATGATCTGAATTCCCCTTTGGATCTTGAAGTATGGGTTCCCCCAACAAAATTTGGCTTTGTAATTCAGAATTTATATGATGTGATTTAATTTGATGTGATTGGCCAGTTAATAAAAATTATTTATAAAAAAATAAAAAATGAAAACATAAAAGGGAAAGGATTCTGTGGAAATATGGTCATTTGTCCATAAGAGCATGGGCAAAAGATTATTATTGCAAGGATGATTTCATAGTAGAAAACATTGCTTGGAAGCATGAGCAGCGCGTGGACAGCTCATGCCATCCAATGATTGGTCCATGTAGTATAACATGATCAACTGCGTGGTCTGGTGTGAGAACATGAGACTAATGTATTGTATTGTCTTTTATCTGCTGACTGAGGCAAAGCTTTCTCCTTGAATTTGTATCTTTCTGACTTTACATAATAAAGGCTGTGCTCCAGCAGCTTCTAGAAGAGAGCTGCGGCCAGACTTCTTCAACCCATCTTGGCGTGAGACTGATTATTTACGGATGGCGAGCGGGTTCTCGTCATTTGGTGCCCCGTGTGACTACCTTCGGACTCCACGTTGTTTCTCATCGTCCAGCGCTCACCACACCTTTCTCATCCGCTTCGGATCCCAGTGAGTGCTCCCTGTCCTTCTGCCTTTGTGGGGCAGTCTCTTTCGGACTTCGACTGATTTCGGACTTCAGGGCTGCGGCCCTCTCAGCACTCACCTCGTCCGGCACGGGTTTCAGACGCATCTTTCATCCACTTTGGATCCCCGGTGAGTGCTCCCGCCCTTTTTGCTATTATGGGGCTATCTCTTTCTGCACCACAGAAGAAGTTTTTTTGATGAACTTAAGTCTCTCTTGGCCAGTAACAACCTTGTTGTCCAGGATGCCGATCTTAAGGCACTCATAGAAGCCCTGGACACCCACTGTCCCTGGTATCCCCAGGATTGCACTTGGAATTTGAAGGACTGGGAAAAAATAGGGCAATTTTTCCAGAACCATCCTCAAATTGATGTCAAAGTGTTACATGCCTGGTGTAAAGTCTACAAAGCTATGTCGAGTTTAACTCCTGCAAATATTCTCCTGGCTGCTGCATCGGCTTTTTCACCTACCCTCCCTCCTTCGTCTCTATATCTCACGTTGCCTTCTTCGGAACTACCAGTTTATGTCCCTCCAAAACCCCCACCTCCTCTGCCCAAGGCATCTGGCACCGCTTCCACCCCACTTCAAGAGGCCCTTCGCGCCGCTGCTCCATTGCTGGCCTTTGATTCTACAACTCCTAATCTCTCTCCTGTGATTGTTCCTGCCGCCCCGGGGAGAGGCCCAGCCCGGCACGAACAGTTTGATTTGAGATTCATAAAGGAAGCTTTGTCTTCTGTACCTGATGACAAAAATGAGCGAGATGGCCGTTGGGGCAGCGTCAGACAGGATCCTACAGAGCCTTCTGGACAATTTGTCGATCGCTTGTATAACACCCTTAAGCGGCAAGTTCAAGACATGGCAGCCCAAGAAGTGATTGTCCGCCAGCTTGCGTTTGATAATGCCAATGAATGAAGACTGTAAGCAAGCACTACGCCCTTTGATGACAACTCCCAATATAGCCATTGCAGATATGCTTAAAGCCTGCCAATCGGTGGGGACTGATTGCCTGCTAGCCACGGCTTTGTCCACCACCGTGTCCCAGAATCCTGCCAAGGATAAAATCTGCTTTGGATGTGGCAAAGTGGATCATTTTCATGCGCAGTACAGATCTATCGCACAGCAATGTCACCCCAGCACAAAGTGCTCCATCTTTGATACAGGCCAGGACTTGTCAATTTTATGAAGCACATCTTAGATCTCACACTGGCCACCCTGGGTATTTGGCAGAAAGGATTTTACGCCTGCTGAACTTCACTTCGTCTTCGCCCAAGGAGACACCAGCGCCTTGCGACCGTATTTTACGCTGTCTGCCTGTGGGAATCTGCCTTCTGACCTCAACCCACCCTGCAGCTGGAGACATCGCCACATTGACGTGCCCTGGATGGAGTCACCTTCTACAGCTGTTCCAGTGTTTCCTGGCACATTGAAAGGCCATCTTCGTCTCTACTTTTTCCCTGGGACGCCACTTCAACCACCAAATATCATGACAGTTTTGCTACCTCTTGTTTGGGAACTGAACCTGGCTTTGAAGGATGCCCTCGCTATACTGGCATCGCTTGGATTTTACCCCCCAGATCTCTTCTTCTTCTCTCCTCCCTCAGAAGTCCTGCCCCATGGTGTGTTCCCCTGAGCATGTACAGAAAGCTGTCTTGGAACTATTGTGGACTCTTGGCAGGACAGGGGGTGAGGGGATTTCAGTGTGTTCCAGTTGTTTCATTCTTGTGCTTTGGCATGGTTCCCGGACAGAAAGCAAGTTGCAATGTGGTTCTTTAGCAGGGCCTGAGAAGACAATGGGCTCTGTTCTCTACCTTGTTGCAATCTTTTTAGTTACAGCAAGCGGGATATGCTTGGCTAGTGCCAGTTGGCTGCTGAGAAAAATGATTTTGAAATAAATGTCAGAAATAAGAGATGTAGCGCTTAAAATTTTTTATGTAATCCTTGCTTCCTAAGATGGAGTTTGTGCCTTGATTCATTTTCATTGTTGTCAGAGCTGCCTCTAGGTCCCAGCTCACAGAGGACCAACGCTAGGCTGTAGTAATGTACAAAAGTCTTTATTGAAGTTCAGTTTCCATTTCGAAGCCACAGCGTGCAGCCCTACGTCTTAAACCCTAGATCGGCGAAGTCCCGTCTGAGTCTCCTCCCCTATGACACCAGTTTAAGATCCTAGCCCTGCTCCACCTTTTACGCTGCTCTCTCCTCCTCTGGGTCCTCCTGCCCGCTGGGGCATTGCCCTTTCTGGACTCTTCCGACGCTGAGTCGCTTAGCTCCTCCCCCTCCCTCCGGCGGGCTTTAGGACCCGGTTCCCAATCCTCATTCTCTGCTGTCCCGCGCTCCTGTACATTTGAACTTGCCTCTCGCGCCAGCCCAGTGACCTTTCTCCTAACCGTTACAGTACTTCGGTCACTGCTTCCCTCTTCCGGGACACTGGCCGGATCTGACCTCTCCTCCGTTGTCCGACTTTCTGATGGAGGCGTGGTCAGCCCTGCCTTATCTTCTCTCCCTGGTGGGGAATGCACTGGCCCCGATCCTTGGGACTCTTCCCCCCCACTCTGCTCTGGTGGGGAAGCTGGTCCTGATTTCCAGCTACTGCTCTGGGAGTCCCTGCTGCCCCCTTGCTCCTGGGGCATTCCCCTTGGGAACCCCCTACCCCTGGCCACTGGCGCCCCCTTCTGTGAATCTTCCGATTCGCTGGAGAGGCTCATGGAATCCCTCGGTCCACTGTCCTCTTCTCCTACGCTCCCCTCGGATTCTTCCCCTTCGCTTTCCATCTCCTCTCTTCCCTGTGCCTCTGCTCCTGAGCCCCTGACAATTGTTGTATGTATATATCTGATCAATTGACTAATATCTCTGCTACTACTGATTATATGGAACAAATGATAGCCCATAATCCTTTGAATCCACCCGAAGGTTTTGATCCATGGAATGGTTGTTTTCTTGGCTACCTAATAGAACATAGTTAAGAAAAATATTATTGATTGTAATTGCATGTATTGTTGGTTTTATTATGGTGTGCTGTTGTATTCAATGCCTAAGGTTCTCTCTTATAATATAAACAAGAAAAGAGGGGATGTGGGAATATGGTCATTTGTCCATAAGAGCATGGGCAAAAGATTATTATTGCAAGGATGATTTCATAGTAGAAAACATTGCTTGGAAGCATGAGCAGCGCGTGGACAGCTCATGCCATCCAATGATTGATCCACGTAGTATAACATGATCAACTGCGTGGTCTGGTGTGAGAACATGAGACTAATGTATTGTATTGTCTTTTATCTGCTGACTGAGGCAAAGCTTTCTCCTTGAATTTGTATCTTTCTGACTTTACACAATAAAGGCTGTGCTCCAGCAGCTTCTAGAAGAGAGCTGCGGCCAGACTTCTTCAACCCATCTTGGCGTGAGACTGATTATTTACGGATAATTATTTACGGATAATTATTTACGGATGGCGAGCGGGTTCTCATCAGGATTCAGCCTTAATAATGGGGAGAATGCAGGCAAAAGTGAATGTGAAACACATAGCCTCATTACTGAGTGAGAAGCAGAGGCTAATTAGCAACTAATAGCAATTAGCCATATGACCAATGTTTTAGCCCCCATTCACACAAACTGGCTTGCTCCACCCCTGACAAAAATGTCACACCCTCCAACATTCCTCAGATGAAAATAGGGACATTTTCTGACCCTCCATTCCCCTCCCCTCCCCCAGCATTTCCTAACAGAAGGAGGGTGAATTCCTCCACCGCTTCACCAATGGGACACAGCACACACCCTCTCCATCCACCATCCTCAAAAAATCCTGATTTGATTTCATTCTGTTCTTTCGTAGATTTACAAAAAGAAAAGCACACACTGATAAATAGATATTAGAAAGGAGCAAGAGTAGATGTTGACACACAAAGTTTTTTTTAAAATTAAAAACAGCGAAGTTCCTTGTGATTCCCTCTGCTAGGCCTTTCTTCCTGCCCAGAGCAGCTCTGCCCTCTGCCTACCCCTTTAAGCTGGTATGTCATGCAGAAGAAGCAGAAGAAGAGTTTGGATTTGACATCCCGCTTTATCACTACCCTAAGGAGTCTCAAAGCGGCTAACATTCTCCTTTCCCTTCCTCCCCCACAACAAACACTCTATGAGGTGAGTGAGGCTGAGAGACTTCAGAGAAGTGTGACTAGCCCAAGATCACCCAGCAGCTGCATGTGGAGGAGTGGGGAAGCGAACCTGGTTCACCAGATTACGAAGACTACCGCTCTTAACCACTACACCACACTGGCAGGGCTGGGTCGCAGTGGTGGCAGCATCTCCTCCTCCTCACTTACTCTCTACAAGCTGCCCAAGGGAGGAGGGCCAGAAGCAGCGGGATGGAGAGGCAACAGGATCCTCCCTCACCACCCTTGCTGTCGCTTGCACCTGCTCATCCTCCTCCCTCAGCTTGGCAGCGGCAGCCCTGGCTAGGGAAATAGGGACACTCTGGGATCAAATCAGAAACCGGGGTGGCTTTTTGTAAATCTGGGACTGTCCCTAGAAAAGTGGGACACTTGGAGGGTATGTAATGTTCACAACAGTTATATGGTAGATGCAAGTGCTGGAGGTGGGGCAACCCAGAGCATGTGATGTTGGAAAGGGGGCTAGAGATTATGGTCCCTGTAATTCATTAGTAAGATTTCTGAAGAGGACTTTAGATGCCACCCAACATCATAGAATAGATTGGAGCCTAGCTGCATGAGAGCTTATCCTAGATTTTAGTTCAGCACTTCAATGATCAACCAGGTATTTGGGGGAAGACCACCGCTGGGGTGACACCACAATAAAAAGGTAAAGGTACCCCTGCCCGTACGGGCCAGTCTTGACAGACTCTGGGGTTGTGCGCCCATCTCACTTAAGAGGCCAGGGGCCAGCGCTGTCCGGAGACACTTCCGGGTCACGTGGCCAGCGTGACATCGCTGCTCTGGCCAGAGCCAGAGCCAGAGCCAGAGCCGCACATGGAAACGCCGTTTACCTTCCCGCTGGTAAGCGGTCCCTATTTATCTACTTGCACCCGGAGGTGCTTTCGAACTGCTAGGTTGGCAGGCGCTGGGACCGAGCAGCGGGAGCGCACCCCGCCGCAGGGATTCGAACCGCCGACCTTTCGATCGGCAAGCCCTAGGCGCTGAGGCTTTAACCCACAGCGCCACCTGCGTCCCTGACACCACAATACCCAGGGCTATTGCCCAATCATTTTGAAGGGTGATTGTGGGGGAAAGTATAAAAGCACCAGTGCGACATGTGCCAAACACTGCTTCGCGCTGCTGAACACCCTGTAATTTAAGTGTCCTTTGGCCTTGCTTTGGACTTTGGTTGGTTGCCCGTTCTGAGTCGGGGACCGGGTAGGAATTTTTTCCATTTGGCAAATTGGCACAGGCCACTTGGTTTTTGCCTACCTCTTGGCAGTTGTGACAACTTTGTAAGGTTTGGCGGTTAGGCATTGGCTTATTGTTCAATGGGGGAGGGGTCTGCCCCTCCATTTCAAGGGTATTTCATTAAAGGAATCTGGGGCCTGGATCCTGTCTGAAGTCTGCTTGAGGGGCTAGGGCCATGCTAGGCCTCTGGGGGCACCGGGGGAGATGCAGGCGGGTTCCCCCGATGCAGTTTCCCTTTGTGTGGTTTACCCTTACAGACTTCCTGCAAAGTGGGCAGGAGTCAGATATAGTCTTGCCAATACCGCTCTCATTCCTGTAATCAATAAAGTTGTGGCCAAAAACCTTAAACAAAATATCCATCTCTGTGTGAATATCTTTATTCTATTGGGGGGTCGGCTTGAGGGTCTTGCCACGCAATATCACATGCTGAATTCTGCTCAAGAGCTGCTGTTATTTACATAGAGGTATGGAGGTTCAGTAGAGGCTGGAAAGTAATAAGGAGATGCTGTATTTTATTAGGAGCCTGTTCAGTCCCTGAAGAAACCCCAGTCCCTTCTTATTTTATATATGCACAGCCCTTTTCAGAATAGCTCAGTTCCTTAGCCTATCATACACCTTTCACAGTACCATAGTTCCTTGGTATAGTTATACAAACTGCCAACCATATAGAACAAAAAGAAAATATTCCCAAGTATTACTGCAGTCTTTCTCAGAGAAAGGCAGGGAGAATAGCAAAGGTCAAGGATGGGTTGGGAAAAATATGACATGGTATGATCAGACTACTGCGGGAAAATGTTGTGCAATGTTTTTAGAGTCATGTTTGCATTACTTTCGGACGTTCCACTGGTTTTCTTTAGTCACTTTATTTTCAATGCTGATGAAGTCTTCCCAGAAGTGACAGTGGTTGGGTGGGTTTTTTTACCCTTCAAATGTATCCGGTTATAACCATTCTTGCCAGTGACCACACTTTCCATTTTGTTTTGCAGGAAAATGAGATTTACGATTAAATTTGGTTTTTCCAAATGCTCATTGTCTGACAGACTGTAAACTGAACAAAATGTGTACTTAAAAGAAGGTGGAAGGAAGAACATTTTGACGTATTTTTCACTGAAGACCACAGTTTGTTTAGAAGCCCAGTCACATTTCTCCTTTCGGTTGACATTTTTATTTGGATTTATAGTCTGCCTTAATGAAAAAGCTTAGCTTGGGTTAACAAAAAATTCCTTCGACCATTTCTGCTCAGAACAACATTGTGAAGTAGTTTGTGGTTAACAAACAACCTGGTTTTCACAATCAAATCTTAGCCTAAGCACAATCTCTCTGCATCAGCACATGTCCTGCTGCATCAGCAGGCTAAAGACCATAAAGTAGAAGGAGATGGTGGAAGAAACCTGTGAACATCAAAATGAGGGTGTAGAATAATAATTCTAAAGTTTTTATGCAGTGTCATAAAACTTGACTGTGATTCCTGTCAGATCATTGCAGTTCTTCATAAGAATTTGGCTAGTTTGGAAAATCTAAGATTTGTGGCCAGTAGTTTAAAATGGAACAATGAGCATTCTGATTAAATTACTTGGATACAGGACTCTTACCCCTTTGGTTTCTAAGTTTGCTTTCTGATCTAAGTGCTAAGACAGCTCACTATGCGCTATTCTGCTAAACCAATAGAAGGGCAGAACCAGTTATAGTTACTGTGGAACAGCAGTGCCTCAATGTCCTCTTTTTAGACTTCTGGCTGACCACAATGGGAAACAGGATTGCGAGGATAGACCTTTAGTCTGATTCAGCAGGCTATTCACAGTAGCTATGTTCACACACTTGGCCAAAACATTGGACGAGAAGTCTTCCAAGGACACAGGTAGGGACAGATAAATCTGTCAATTTCAGGTTCTCCCCGTTTTTCATTTTTTCCATTGTTAAGTTCAGTTCTTCACATTTCCACATCTGTTTGCATATTTTAAAAGAAATTCACCTGGAAATTCATCAGCATTTAGTGTGAATTTCTCTCATATGCCCACTCATGGACATTTCAGTCCGCAACAAATTGATTGTCTTAACATTTAGGATTACAGTGCAGATTTTGAAAAAATTATGGACAGGAGAATGTAGTGTTATAATAAAAACATTAGAATAACTACACACACAGCAGTGCAACACAGAAACTAAATACGGTAACACCCTCCAAAAAAGGTATGTCTGTTGTGAAATGTTTCAGCTGAGCTCAGCTGAGCTTCTAAACAAAATTCAAGATATTTCTCAATTGCCTCCTTGTGTTTACAGTATTAGAGACCACATAATTCCAGCACCCTTCTGTTGTGGAAGGTAATACAGTAGCATATTTAGTGTATGACAAACTGCAGTTGAGATAAACATCAACTCCCTCCAATGAGAGGAAGGAAATAGGTTTATATGTTTAACTTAGATTGCTTTTAGACAACCTGTTTATTGAGTATTCATCCTGATTTGTTTGCAAAGAGATTAGATGATGCCGGCTGTTTAATGAGCATTCATTCATATTTGTTTGCGGAGAAGTTAGACAATGGGCTTGTCAACATTTGAGCATTATTTAGCTATTAAGCCACTTTACCCCCATTCGAATTAGATCAGAGTAGTCCTTACCCACAGGTACTTGAATCTGTATAAGAGGAGAAACTTCAGTCTCCCCCATTTATATCAGTAGGCATTCTCTTTTGTGCTTGTCCCCACCTTCTAATTTGTTTATTCTATTATGCCAATTTGGCACCAACAGGGCATGCAGAGAGATTGCTGCACACACACTGTTGGGCCATAGTAAATTTGCTTGTGCAGTTTCCTGGTTTTGGGCAAATCTGAGGGATCAAACAAAAGATAGGAAATGTTACAAGCATAGCCAGAAAATAAAGCACTGAATAAGTTGTGGGCATGGAAAGGGAAATAGCAGAAAGTGACAGTTGATCCCTGTACCCCAAAACACCAACAAAAATATCTGAAACTCAAATGGAGAAATTTGGAGCCTGGTTTCCCCCAAATTGCCACCAAATTGGAGAAATCCGACTTGTCAGGCAACACACTGAGATTTATGTTGTTTGAGGGCAATGTTGTGTGGACTACACAATTTAAATGGGGACTCAAAACAGCTGCAAGCACACAGGAAATTCTGGTGTGGACAACCCTGTTGTTGCAGCAAGCCAGTGTTAACACACACTTTCCAGTGCATTTTCTTATCACTCTCCTTATCACAAAAAGTGCATTCTTTGGGAGAAGAGGGTTTGTTAAAATCATTTTAATTACACAACCTTAATTTGCTGGTATGTGATTGAATCCCATACAGCAACAGTCTGGAAATGTCCACAGCCTTAAGAATAATAATTGATTTCAGGATACATATTCCTCTGTCAGAAATCATTATTTAGAAATAAGAAGTCTTCTCTCTTCTGAGTTATACATAATAACCAAAAGGAAATTGCCTTTCTTGTTTTCTTGGGGGGGAATGACATATTTTTATGATGCTTCAGGTACAACTTGTTCCCTCCTAGAGTGGGAGGGCTTAGCCCCTCATAGCTTTATGATTCTTTTTCTTTTTCATCAATTGGAAATCTTAAAAAACAAAAATCAGTATCTTCCATTGCATAGCTAGGTTTGCAAAGCAAGCATAATAAGCATAAAACACCCCCACCCCATTCATGCCGCTGATTTCCAAGCAGCGTAAGGGAAAAACAAACACACGCTCATGGCATGGTAGGATTCTGCTACGTAAAATTGGGTTTAAATTGCTAGCTAAACACCATTGCAAGGATCAAAAGCAGCCTCAACAGTAACAGCAGCTCTGTTCTTTTGAAATTTCCTTGCTTGTAAACTTCAGACAAAACCTCTTTTTGTTTATTGATCTGAACATTTTAACAGGAAACAGGAGTTCAGGCACTAAAAAGCAACTTTTTCCTCCCCCAACATAAATTTTGCCATTGTGCGGTGATTGACAGCCATCCCACTGTCTATAAACAATCCACAAACCTCCCAAACTGACCATTCAGACTCTGTGCCCAACATTTAAACACTGAGCAGTTTTGCGCTCAATAAAATTCCTTCTCATTTCACCCTGGGTTGCCATGTCTCTTCAAACACAGACAGAAAAGCAGTGCTCTGTGTCCGACAGATTTTAATTTTCAGTCCTCATCCGTTCGTACAATGTAGACACAGTCAAACAAACCCTACCCACAGCCTAGCAACGTGTGGTTTAAACAGTCTATGTGTATGAGCTGCGGGGATGAAGGCCTGGACCTGTTCACACATGAATAAAGAAGATTAAGATTTCCTTTCAAAGACGTGAAGCTTTTTGACAGCCAGTGTCAACAGTGCTGTCTGCCTCTCAATGTGAAACAGTCTTCTATCACAGGTTCCCACAGGGAGGTCCTGCTTATTAGCATGCTTTACACTTCCATTCCTTGTCAGTGTTTAATTTAAGAATAAGGGTGCAAAGTTTTGCAAACTCTTACTTACCCACAAAGAAAGGATAACTTACTAGAAACACTGAAAGGAAATATCAGCTAATACGAACACCTACTGAGTGTATTCTTAGTAGAGGATAATATGAGGGTAGAGAAAGAGGCAGGAGAATGATGGATACAGCAGTAGTTTCTATTACCTAAACTACACCCCCAACTTTAATGATTAAAGCAAATCTTTTCCTGCAGAGCTGGCTCTGTGAAGCAACAGTGATACAGGCAACCAGATCCTAAACACAATTGTCTGTGTTTATTAAATGTGGTCAGCACTGCAGACAAGACTGTATATCTTAGTGCATATACTGCTGTGGCACAGCTAGTCCATGACATATACTAACAAAGAAACGGACAGGATTCAACCCGCCTGCCCTCCTCCTTCTCCCATGCAGAGGCACAAGGCACTGCCATGTATACTTAGGAAAATATTCCTTAGTGGTATCAGTCCCTTGTACTACATCGGGTGCAGTTCTGAAGTTTTCTGGACTGGGGAACTTTCAGAGGTCACAAATGACTGCTACTTGAATGAAAGGAGGACCCAAGGAAAGCCCCAAGAATGAGTGGAATATATGACTTATTACAAAACAGAGAAAAAACAGATGGGGAAGTTGCTGTGCAAGTAAAAAGTTGACTAGACTGTTCAAACTAGACTGGCAACCTACAGGTTAACATCAGGAGGTGGTAGGCAAAGAAGGATCCTAATACCAGATATGGGGAGGGGAATGCAGTATACGCTGAACAGACATGTGTGGGGCTAAGTTAGGTTACAGAGATTAGAAAAATAAGCAGCGCTGGCAACGAGCGGCATGGCCAACTTGCCTGAGGATTAGGGAAACTGAAAGCTTGAAGCAGAGAACAGAAGAGAAGAAAAGAAACAGAGCACAGATGTTCCTTCTCCTAGTTCTGAGGCGGGAAATGGAACTTCTTTTCAAGGGAAGAGGCTTGTAGGTTGTCTTGAGGTGCCAGGCCTCCAGGGTGATGATCTGTAATGGGAACTGGGGTGTGGGGGTAGTGGAGCCCTACAGGTCCTCTGAACCCTCAAGTCAGGCTGTAGACCTCCACATGTTGTTGGACTCCAGCTTTCATCATCCCCAGCCACCCCTGCCTTAAGCAGCAGGAAAGTTCCTGAGATAGAGACTTGAAGGGGAGGTTGATGAGCCTTTGTCATCCCTTAGGTCACTTAATAAGCCATGTACAAAATTGCATAAACTGAAAGGAGGAAGGGAACACTGGGGGTGATAAAATAGGAAGGGGGAGCCAACCTGATTAGAGATGGGGCAGTTTGGAGTGGAGCGGTCTAGGTAAGTAGGGAATCCACAAGAATTTAACACTGAGGTTTTGGAAAGATAATCCTTGAATTTGGTCACTGTTATGTACTGAGTTGAATAGGATCCAAAATGCAGCAGTCTGATCGGTCCTAGAACAATAGGATCCAAAATGCAGCAGTCTGATTGGTCCTAGAACAATAGGATTCAGAATGCAGCAATCTGATTGGTCCTAGAACAATGCAGTAGTATGATTGGTCTGCAGGAGCCACCCAATCCAGCTCCAGATGGAAGTGAATCCACAACCTGATTGGCCTACAGGAGAATTCCGGAATCAGCCAATCACGTGCAGCCCATTGTGTAAATAATGTATATAAAGCAGATACTTTGGGGGAACATTCATTCCTCCTCCCACTCTGAGCTGAATAAAGAGCATGAAATCCACTCTCGACTCTGAGTATATTTCAGTCACCTAGGCAATTTGTTTAGCTACAACGAAGGGGGAGAAAGGTTCTGAATTTGGGGGCGGGGTCTAAACTTGTGTGCCAGAAAATTGAGGTTTCTTGCCATACATTATGAGATAAGTGCAAAGGGATGTGGTGTGCAGATCTCTATTGGAGGTTTCTAAGCTTGTTATGCCCAGGAGTGTTTATGTGTCTGCTGGTCACATAGGAATGCCCTTTCTTTCCTTAGGGCTCTATGTGGATCAAACAAGGATGTGCCAGGGATGACTTAATTATGTTAGATGTCAGGCAGAAAGATAAGGGTACTGGCACATTATGGACCTTTCACACTGGCTTCCATAACCAATGAGAATCCCTCACTGATCAATTTAGGTCAGCAAATACAAAACCAGATCTTGGTCCTACGCGCCCAGACTTTTGCTTTGCACCCTTTCCCAGGGAACGCGGACATTTATGGAGTCAAGATTCTAACGGTTGTACAGAAACCATTACCTTTGCTACCAAGAATTCAGAACCAACCCATTTTCATCTGGAATTTGGGTTTAGGTCTTAGAGGCTAGGTCATGGGTCAGCAAACTTTTTCAGCAGGGTCCACTGTCCCTCAGACCTTGTGGGGGGCCGGACTATATTTTGAAGGGAAAAAATGAACAAATTTATGCCCCACAAATAACCCAGAGAAAGCACACATTCTACTCATGTAAAAACACCAGGCAGACCCCACAAATAACCCAGATGTATTTTAAATAAAAAGGACACATTCTACTCGTGTAAAAGCACGCTGATTCCCGGACCGTCCACGGGCCGGATTGAGAAGGCAATTGGGCCGGATCCAGCCCCCGGGCCTTAGTTTGCCTACTTATGGGCTAGGTAGAAGATACGATGCCTTGGCAGGGTTGAGCACCGCCATCACCCTTTTAAGGAATGAAGGATAGAATTCATCCTATCGTGAGGACGGGGCAATCTTCCATTGGTATCCCTCATGCATCATCAATAAATACATTTATTTCCAGTTTTCTGGGAAGCTTCAATAGTTCAGCTTGAAGTTGTTTTTGTTCCCTTGTTGCAAAAGCTGACTGCTAACTAACAGAATATTCACTAAACAGGACGAAGGAAAAATTTGAATTATCTATGCTTGCTAGAAGCAAACAAGATAAGGAAGCCTAATTAGGATTACATGGCTCAAAACAGAGAGCTTCAAAGAACTTTAAGTGGAGCTAAATGCTGTTGTCTTAGAAATAAAATACCTCAGGGATATGTAATAGATAACTGCCTAATTGAACACAACGAATTGTACAATAGGTGATTTCATAATCTGAGTAGGACCATTGACTGAAATCAATGAAGTAACATTGAAGTTTAAAGCTGAAATCCTAAAAGTAAGTTTCACAGGTCTCAACAGACATTTCTTCTGACTAAAAGTATACAGGATTGCACTGTAAATTGTAGTGATTAAATTCATGAAAAGAGAAGATTCTGGTTTGATTTCTGTTCTTCAAATTAAAAGATTAGATTTTTGCAAAATTAGGATACAATGAGTCAATATTTATTTCTGTCAAACAAATATGTGATTGTGCACACTAGAGTTATAATTTATAACATATTTGGTTAAGGTCACAAAGATTCATATTTGCTTAGCGGAAATAAATGTCATCTTGAGTTTTAATCTCCTAATGTTAAGTTTGTCTAGACATCCAGAGAGAAAAAAGTGAGTAAGTCAGAGCAAAGAGAGAAATAAATAGAGAGGATGTGCAAATACAACAGACATATCTGGATTTTATTCGCTCCAGTGTTATTTATAGGTATTCATTTCAGGCAGAACATTACATTCTAGCTGTATTTGTGGCAGGCCTATAAATAAAGTGACATTTAAATCATGAAAGCAAAGTGCAAAGAAACCTGCTACTTTATTATTATTACTATGAGGGGGTAAATGATCATGTAAATAGCAAAACATTGTCTAGAGGGAAGTACTTTCTTAAAAATATGTGTGATTTTTATTACTTTCCTTTTAATTGTGTTTTTCAAATCTGAAATTAAATTTGTAGCACACCCTTTTGAAGAAAAATATGACGATACGTATCTTCCTGCAGTTTTGGTTTTACATGGCTACAATTGCTAAGTCCAAATTAGAGGGGGGAAACCTAAAGTAATGTTTGGAAATGTTTGACCAAACTGAGGGAGGCAGTGGAAGACAGGAGTGCCGGGCATGCTCTGGTCCATGGGGTCACAAAGAGTTGGACATGACTAAGCAACAACAATATTTGGAAGGCTAGAAATGTTTAACAAAAAAAAAAGGTAGAAAGTATATTTTAGGATGACTAGCACATGGTAATTGCAATGTGCTGTATATGGGGCTACGGTACCTTTGAAGGTGACTCAGAAACTACAGTTAATCCAGAATGTGGCTGCTAGATTGGTGACTAGGAGCAACTGCTAGGACCGTATCACACCAGTCCTAAAAGACCTACATTGGCTTCCAGTACATTTCCGAGAACAATTCAATATGTTGCTGCTGACCTTTAAAGCCCTAAACAGCTTCAGCCCTGTGTACCTGAAGAAGCATCTCCACTCCCATTGTTCAGCCTGGACACTGAGGTCCAGCTCTGAGGGCATTCTGGTGGTTCCTTCACTGCAAGAAGTGAAGTTACGTGGAACAAGGCAGAGGGCCTTCTTGGTAGTGGCACCCATCCGCCCTGTGGAACACCCTCCCATCAGATGTCAAAGAGATAACCAACTATACATCCTTCCATAGACATCTGAAGCCAGCCCTGTATTGGAAATCTTTTAGTGTCAGATGTATTGTATGTTCCTGAGCCCGGCTTGGCTGGGAGGGGCAGGATACAAATAAAAATTTATTATTATATTCTGTTGGAAGCCGCCCAGAGTGGCTGGGACAACTCAGATAGGTGGGGTACAAGTAATAAATTATTATTATTACTATTATGATTATGATCTAGGATCACTACAATTAAAATAACCCCAAATGATGGTCGGTTCATACAATTGCCTACCCAAAAATGTGTAGCAGAACACATACAAGGTGTGGGCATATTATATAAGTACTCCAATTCAACAAAGTGCTCCGTGCCCTTTCAAACAGCTAATATCCCACTGACCAGCTGTCCCTTCACTCGTATTCACTATCAGCTAACCCACAGAATTTTCAGCTGCTCGAAAGTGCTCCCCCAGCGGTTGGGTCAGAGAGGGCAACAATGTGTGCAGCAGATGTTTGAGCATGTGGTTGGCTTCTAAGTGGTGCCCTCTGTCTGTGAAGAGCTTTGAAATAAAATAAATAAGCATCACAAATAAAAGCGTTCTGCCCGGACACAGAGGTCCAGCGCCGAGGGCCTTCTCGGTAGTGGCACCCACCCTGTGGAACGCCCTCCCATCAGATGTCAAAGAGAAAAATAACTACCAAACTTTTAGAAGACATCTGAAGGCAGCCCTGTTTAGGGAAGCTTTTAATGTTTATTAGTTAATGGATTTTAGGTTGTTGTGTTTTAGTGTATTTTAGTTGGAAGCCGCCCAGAGTGGCTGGGGAAACCCAGCCAGATGGGCGGGGTATAAATAATAAATTATTATTATAAAATAGTGCTCCTAACTAGGCTGGACATGTAACTGTAACAAGGGTGTGGGAAACTGCCCCCAGTCCCCATGACTCCATTATCCCTTCATTCACAAATTATGTTGTACATGTGGGGGCTGGGAGAGGAGTCGCAGATACAGGGAAGATAGCACCTGCCAGCCTCCCTACTGCACTGGCCTGTGTACGTTGAATAGACTTTGTGGACAGGCTCTACATACACATAAAGCTTATCTTGCCTGTGTGCTCCATATACACATTCCTGTGCCATGGAACATACAGTTCCCCAGACAGGCAAATATACAGCCTGCTGTGTCCTCCATGGTGGCTGGGCACAAGGTCTATTCTATGTGCATAGGTCAGAATAAGAGAAGCAGGTGCAAATTGCTCAACATGCATTCTGTAAGCATGACATGTGGCATGAACAGGAGAGAAAACACCACTTTTTTCAGCTAAGGCCTTGTTAAATGTTAAGGTTTTCTTGAGAGAAAAACATTTTGCCAAAGAAAATACTTTTAATGAAGCACTCAGCGTGGAAAGGTAGCAAGGCTTTAAAGGTTTTATCTTCAGAGACCTACAAGTTAGCAAAATGACTCCCATATGTAATCTCTCTGAATTAAAAAGAAAACTGTTCTGACCGCATGAATAACTCTACTTAAATGTGAGCATCACTCAGTTCTGATGGCATAGGCAAAGCTGATCTACTTTTTTCTCCTTCAGACTGTTTCAAGACTGAGATTAGGGATGGGTGGACCCTGTAGTTTCTAATACCCAAATAATCTGGATCTGCTGCTTTTGCTAGAAATGCGCTGCATATCTGGAAATAGGTGTTTTCATTCTGTATTTTGAGGTCAACAAGTTTTTAGAGGACAGAGAAATTCTTGAGCTCCCCTGCTCACTTTTTCAACACCTGTTCATTACTTGCTTACCTAATAACCTGTTGATTTAGTGCCTTCATGAGAATGTGATCCTTAAACATCAGCTACCTGGTACTGATAAACATCAGCTATCCGGTACTCTACAAGGGACACAGATAATAGAATCATATAGTTGGAAGGGTCCCTGAGGGAATGCAGGAATCTTTTCCCCAACGTGGGGCTCGAACCCACAGCCCCAAGATTAAGAGTCTCATGCTCTACCAGCTGAGCCAGGTGGCGCTGTGGGTTAAACCACAGAGCCTAGGACTTGCCGATCACAACTGGACCTAATGGTCAGGGGTCCCTTTACCTTTACCTATCCGGTACTGAATATAACATAATAGCACTGCTTAGCAAATTGGGTCTGGAGCACATCAATGTCATAAAGCAAATTCAGAATGAGGACATGCTACAGTGATCAACCTTGCCCTCCCTTGAAGAAGTGGACACTCCCAGTACCTTTCAAGATGCCCACCTAAATAATCGCAGAACAAAATTTGTGCTTTTATTGGATGCTGTAAGTTTTTGCTAAATGTGCCCTGATTTGGCTCAATTCTGGAAATATCCAGTTGTTCGTTATCATTTCCATTTTATTTTATTTTAAATAAAATTTTTATTAATTTCCAAATTTTTTAACATAAACAAAAACAACATAAAAACAAACACAAAGAATCATATTTTCTTAACCTTATTTCCATAACCCTCTTTTCCCGGACTTCCCCATACCTTTCCCTTTTTGCATCCTTAATTTTATACCATTATTCAGCAACCCTTCTTAACCAATTAAATGTAAATTCATTCTCCTTTTCAATTCCACCCTAAAATTAAACACAATTTTCCGCTGCAATTCTACGTCTTCTTTTCCCTCAGCATTTTAGCACTCCTCAATTTTATAATAGTTCTTAAGATACATCTTAAATTTCTTCCAATCTTCTTCCACAGTCTCTTTCTCTTGGTCGCGGATTCTGCCGGTCATTTCTGCCAGTCCCATAAAGTCAATCACTTTCGCCTGCCATTCCTCCAGCGTGGGTAGCTCTTGTGTCTTCCAATACTTTGCTAGAAGAATCCTTGCTGCCGTAGTAGCGTACAAAAAAAAATTCTTATCCTTCTTCGGCACCAACTGGCTGACCAAACCGGGAGCCAGTCCCTCATTTCCAAACCGGGAGCCAGTCCCTCACTAGGCTCAGACTACTACAGCTTCCACTACCAAATCAGAGGTGGTTGGTGGTGGCAGCGATGGTGTACTGGATTTCCCAATGTCACTACTCTATTACGTCATTTAGCTATGTCTGGCACACCATGAGGTTTCCATCCAAACAGGGAGAGAAGGGTTTATCCATCTTCCACCTGATCAGAGGTGACAGCGATGTTGGCAGATTGCATAGGCCTAGGCTGTCAATGTCAGTCATCACTACTACTGCTCCCACCATGTTGGCACTAGTCCCAGGCCTGGCAAGCCAAGATAGGTCTATGATGCCATCAGCCTACATCAGTAAACTAGGTCTCAACCAAGGAAACATAAGGAGACATTCTGGACCTTTTCCAGATCATTTTTGTACTTCAAGCACACTCCCTATGAGTTCTTCCAGAGTCTTTATGGGTGGTCTTCAGAATCCCTTGCCAAAATCCTCTCCCCCTTTTTCTTCCCTTTTTACAAAATCCCTAAATATGAGGATTTAAACCTACATCTTTACTAATACAGTGAGAAATCTACATCCAAATTTGAGGATTCACGAGTCTGCCTAGTGTTGTAAATGCCACATTCATATGACAAGATTAGGTGGGCACAAATGTTGCAGTTCTTCCAAATGGTAACTTCATTATCATTATTAAATAATCTGATTAACATGCTATGGGGAACAATAGGATATGCACAGGAAAGGATGTACTGGTACTTACAAGTAGCTTTCTAGTTGTGGTTTTGGCTATCAATAGGAATGGGTCAAAATTCAAGATTGATTGCTGGCTGATTTCAAATAATGAAGAATGCCATATAGTGGGGGGACTATTGAAACTGGTCTTGAAGCATTGAGTTGAATTGTAAATGAGTAGGATCTGTTATTTGGTAGCAAGTGTTAATGTTTACATTATTATTGTAATCTTATATTGGATATTGGGGAGTATGGGGTGTTAGGGGAGGGGTAGTACCTCTGGTGGTAGACATGTTGTGCTTCTTCTGGGGTAGTTTGTTCATCTTTGGTCCCCATCCTGCACTCAGCTCTCCCCTGTGGCTCCTAGAAGCTGTCAGCATGTGACAGCAGCCAGACCCCTGTAAATGGCTTTGATTAGCTGGATAAACCAGGTGAGAGTAGCCAATGAGTCTCATCTCTTGGTGAGTTAGGGACTTCCCCTGCATGCGAAGACAGGCTCCAGTGGATTGAGTAGTGGAATGAGTGGGTCCAAGGAGAAAGGTGGCGGTCTCTGCATGTGCTGTAGAAGAAAGTGAGGGACAGATAGGACCACCAACCTAGGAAGGTAGCCCATCTACGAGAAGGAAAACGCTGCACAGTTCAGAGGTAGGGGGTGCCTGATACAGCAGATCTTTCAGAAAAGATGATGGAATGAGCCCTGCTTCTGATAGAATGGCTGCTCCCAGGTGACACTTGAGGGACAGGAAGCCTGGCTTCCAACCAGAGAATGACTTACCAGGGGACCTCTTTTTACCTTCCATCAAAGCTTTTAGGGAAGGATAGGAAAAATATAAATCAGAACCCGATCTATGCTTTTTCTGTCTTGCAGCAGCAACTTTCAGGGCCTCTGGTTCCAAGAGTAGCTAGCTGGAGATGGTTCCTGTCCACATCCTGAATCAAGCTCTGCCCTCAGCAGCTCTTCCCTGGCTTGCTTGGAACGCTGGTTGGTGGACAGACACAGGAATGACAGGCAACCTTCACCAGGTGCTACAACACCTGGCTGTGGAGTGTCCAGTGATGGTTACTGGCTGAGCAATAAGGACTGGAGATTAGAGATTAGCATGCTATGACTCAATGATAAATCAAGACAGGGTTTTTGTGACCATTACTGTAATTGTTAAATGCTCAGTGTCCTCCATCACTGAGCCCCTGAAGGTGGTTGTAACTCATTCTGAAACCATTCTGAAAGCCTTGATTCATCTTCCAAACTCAGTGTCAAACAAGAAAGCAGAGAGAAATTGTGGGCACATGAACAGGGAGCTTAATTTCTGAACATGATATGTAAGGCTGTATAAAGCCTTTACTTCTTAGATGGGGGGAACTTGAGGCCTGTGTCTTCTATGCTCTCTAGAGCATGAGTGAAATTGTAAGTGCCTAAACCCGTCTCTTAAATTAAAGGGGTTTTGATCCTAGTATATATACTGTTAGTAAGTAGAGAAGTTCTCCATAACTACATCATGGTTAAGGAATTACCTTCCTTGGAGTCATGCCAAAACCCAAATATCTTCTACTGGAAACTGTACAAGAACTTTGTGGTATTGAATAGTTTTAGTTATTTATATTTTGGCATTATTATATTCTACCTAAATTAACTGTTCTGTACCCTCTAGGTAGGCTGACCTATATTAAGAAATTTTTCAGATTCCAAATATTCTGATTCCATAGCAGAAAACTCCAGAATGTTTTGCTCTATTTAAGATGTGCCTGAGTTATTTTTAAGGCAACTGAGCTGCAATGGAGGAAAGTATGGGCCAATTTTTAAAACAATTTCCTGGCTATTAATGTATGCCATGTGCTCAAAAGATTGTCCTGCCCCATCAACATGGTGAATTTTGAGCTACAATCCAGTACGCATTTAAATGTGCAGTTGTATACACGCTTATCGGGAAGTAAGTGCGACTGAACTCGTTTTGTTGTTTTTTGAGTAGACTTATGCCCTTGCCCTGTTAGGCCTCTTTCTAGTTACACTGATGAGCCAACAATGTCTCATTTCACAACACTTTATTTTCATGGATTAGATAGCTATTTACCACTAAGGGGTCTGGAGCTAAACTTGCAGTGTAGTACTAAGAGAGACGGAAAGTGACCATGGATGCAGGCAAGAGCTCCAGCAATGTTTCATCATGCTATGAATGCAGTATTCCCTGTACAAGCAAGCATAGTCCCACAAAATTTACATTGCCTAATTTCCTGTAGCAACACTATGATTTCATCAACTCACTTTTCAAAGTTCCTGAAATGAAAGAGGATTCATAGGCTGGTGACAGAACTTTCACATGAGATGATCCAACACCTGAATCAATGCGTCTGCAAATAGTTAACAACATTCAGTCTGCTGCCTCGTTCCCAGTTTTTAATGTCATGTGTAGCCATTCCAAGGTTCCCTTCGCCTTAATGTGCCTGACTTCAAACATAGCTTACTTTGGCAGCTCTAAAACATCTGCTCAGAATAGTGTGGGAATGCTTTAAACTAAGGATCCAAAAATTATGTTTAGTTCAGATTTAATAAGGAAATCATTTATGTTGGTGAAATAATACTCAGACATTGGAAACACATTTCATGAAGATCAACAATTACATTATGGAAATTATTTACTTACTGCATTGTCCCCATGTCTGCACAAATATGTTTTATAATAAAGTATAGATTTAGTGCATAATAAACATGCCTAACACAACTGGTTCTGCAATGAACCACTTATTGGCATTTTATAGTAATACACTTGAGAAGTATTAACGAATGGAAATATAAACAACTGTGAATGCTTTGAAATTATTCATGATTTTGAAAGCTTACTGCAGAACTGTAGTGGCATTCTCTACCATTCATTCCATCATTTGGCAACTGGACCCAAACATCTGGATAGTGCCTAGCACTGTGTATGTCCCATGCCAAACCACCAGAGGGCTCAGATCTCTGCTCCACTGAATAAACAAATTCTCACACCCATAATATGCTAAAGAATTGATAGACTTAAGATATGCCAGCTTTGGATGAGTCCCGATTCCATTCCAAAGCTGCTCATAAAACATGTTTGTGCTGTTTTGTTAATATTCCCAAAATAGAATTTGAATGTAACAATGAGAAATGATGAACGTCTTTTTCACTTGTTGAAATAACCCGTTGAGTAAGTTAGCATATGCTGACAGCGCTAAATTAACTAAAATGAGAGATGTTAAACCTGAATTATCTAAAAGCCATTCCCTGACCTCCATGCCTTTATCAAAGCTAATCACTGGGGGAAGACAGGAAGATGGTGGTGTGACCTCCTGTTTCACTTTCAATACATCAACAGCTTTAGACACTCTCAGACTTCTGTCATGGCTCTGGAGTCGGATTACTCATCTTCAGGGGCAAAGGGCAAGGACGCTGAAGCAGAAGTGGAAGGGCATGCAGGGCCACCCAATAAGCACTCTCAGATAAGCCTCTGGGGCCAATGCACACACCCCACTCAGATGCAGCGCTGCCATCTTCTGACTCAGAGAGCTCCACTGCAGAAGACCCAGGAAGACATGAGGCTTGCCTGCTCCACCACCGTCCAGAAGATTACTGGGCCCTTGCCTCTTGCAGCACAGGTGGTTCTAACAATTAGGTGGCTCCTGTTACTACTGCTCAGCTCCTACTTGTTCTTTACTGGAGTAACTTCAGAGCTCTGTGTTCCACAGAGAGCAGTTTGAGCCTTTGTCTTAACTCCTGTGTGAACCCTGCCTGAACCTTCTTTTTATCCTGTCTGAGGCTCATCCCACCTTGTCTTGCTGCAGAACTGCCACATTAGGACCTAGTGCTGCAGGGCCTGTAGAAAGAGATTGCACAGTGTGTGTGTGTGTGTGTGTGTGTGTGTGTGTCCAGTTCACCTGAATTGAACAGCTGCTATATATCCTCTGACCATCTGCGGTAGTAGTACAACAGAGCAGCAAAATTAGCTCAGCAGTGTCCTTTGGTTATAGGTTGAAGTGTTGTTGCAGAGAATGAGGCCCTGGGCTGTGCTATCAACATCTTTGGTCCAAAACATTTAGCACCATAGCTAACTAGAAATCATGTTCACAGGCTTGCAGCAGAGCAGAAAACATGTGCTCAGGGAACAAGGAACTGTTAGGCTCAGACAGAATGGCAGAATGCTACCTTGATTATTTTCATCATACATCAAACTATGTTCCTGTGTGATGGAGCATGAAAGTTGGGGTTATCTCTTACCACCAAAAACTAACACAACTTTATGCAAAAAGGAAGAAAGAGATTGATTTACAAATCATTGTTATCTAAGATGTTGCCCATAATGCTGAATAAATGATAAATATTATGCACAATTTGAGCCCTCCCGATTTTCATGCATTTCTACCTTTTAGGTGGCGCTGTGGGTTAAACCACAGAGCCTAGGACTTGCCAATCAGAATGTCAGCGGTTTGAATCCCTGTAATGGGGTGAGCTCCCATTGCTTGGTCCCTGCTCCTGCCAACCTAGCAGTTCAAAAGCACGTCAAATTGCAAGTAGATAAATAGGTACTGCTCCAGCGGGAAGGTAAACGGCGTTTCTGTGCACTGCTCTGGTTTGCCAGAAGCGGCTTAGTCATGCTGGCCACATGACCCTGAAGCTGTCTACGGACAAACGCCGGCTCCTTTGGCCAAATGAGCGCCGCAACCCCAGAGTCGGTCATGACTGGACCTAATGGTCAGGGGTCCCTTTATCTTTACATATAATCATAAATGAGTAAAAAAATAATAATCTGGGCTGTTATCTAATTTTTATCATATTGTTATGGCAGGTATTAATCCATTTTTTGCAAAGCTGCTTGCTTGCCCGCCCAGGATGATCAGTTGCTGTTTCTTCAAGGGAAGGGAAGGACAGTTACTCTCCAGGGATATGCTGCCACCTGCAAAAGAGTCTACTTGTATCTAATATGATCTGCTTTTATATTGGCAAATAAAGCAAATATACTGTTGGCCTTTGGGGCACAAACTCTGTAGCATTTGCCCTGGAACTTCCCACTCCTTGGAAGTGGAGAGCATATAGCAGTACTGTTGACACCATTGATTTGAGTAAATACAGTTGTACCTCAGAAGTCGAACAGAATCTGTTCTGGAAATCCGTTCGACTTCCGAAATGTTCGACTTCCAAAGCACGGCTTCTGATTGGCTGCAGGAAGTTCCTGCAGTGAATCGGAAGCCGCGGGATCTCCGTTGGACATTCGGCTTCCAAAAGAACGTTCGGAAACCGAAACACTCACTTCCGGTTTTCAATCGTTCGGGAGCCGAAACGTTCGACTCCCAAGGCGTTTGGGAGCTGAGGCACGACTTATATTGTTCTGTAGAGTTCTCCGTAACAATTTCCTGCCTCAAGTTTTGTTTGTGAAAGTTATTTTGATGATGCATAGTGGCTGAAGAAGATAATTCACCCACTTTCATTATTTATTTACTGTAAAACCTGTCGTTAAAAGGACCCATTTCATTTTGTACTAGATATCTATCTCTGTGTCTGCCATGTGATGTACAGAACGTGAGCTCACACCTGCACTGCTGCCACTCAACTGCTACATGAAGTGATGACTTGTACATGTGAAACAGTCACCTCACATAAAACACCACCCACAGAGGTTTTCATATCAGCTGTCCTTTCCTCAGGCAGAGAACTCGGTCGTAATCAGTCCCAAGATGCTTTCCTAAAAGACATGTACGCTGTGAAAAGTGATGTTTGCAAGCAACAAGTAGGTGGTACACTCACAATGGACGTCTGAAGCAGATGTTTCTGTTTAAAAGGTCAGCAGGTCTAGAGTCCAATAGTAGAAGTGAATATTTCAACTGCTCTGCACTCGGTTTCCCCACACACCAGCAGGCAGACATCATGTCACACGCTGATTTTTATCACCTCTGTGTGCCTATTCGGTATATTTTAGTCATTCACAAGCTTTCTGAGTTTCACCCAGAAAGCTGATGTCATTTTTCCACAGTTTATGGGAGAAAGGCCTGAAATTTCAGACAGCAAAATTATAATGGGTTTATACTTCCCCTGTATCAAGATACAGCAACCCCTTTGAAAAGCTAACACTGTCCCAGTCATTCCTAAATGACCTGCTGCAGCAAACCGTAAGTGCTTATGATGGGGAGGGCTGGAAGGCTACAGCTGCATGACAATAATGTAACTGCTCAAATGAAAAAAATGAAAATTGGTGTTACAGGAACAGAATCAGGCCTTTCTCTGGGTGTCCCAGCAGGTAAGTGACGCCGGTAGCTGGTAGAACAGATTTTCCATGGTGGCCTTCAGAGAGGCTCAAATGATGTCTACTTGGTTATCATTTCGATACTGAAAAATAACTTTTTTTTTGCTTTCTCAGGCCTTTTACGTCAGTTTTACTCTCTCCTAAATTTGTTTTGGTCTGCTTTTTTGTTTCTTTTGAGTTGTATGCTGCATCATATCTGTATCATTCTAGTGTCTGAATTTTCAAAATATACACTAACCCACCTCAGAACATTTTGTAAGAGCGTAGCCTACAAAAGCTGTACATAAATAACATTTTTTTTAAAAAATCACAAGCAGTAGAGATAGGATTTTTTAAAGTACCTTATAAATTGTCCATGTTCAAGAAGTCTGTGTAAATAATTTTGACATTTGAATTGGCACTTTCTTTTTTCCACAAATGTCTTTGAAGATGGGCTGTCTGAGAGAAGGTATCTACTCCCTACATTCTTATGTACAAACATAGTGGCTGGATTTACCTAACAAGCCTTGTTAAGGCTTCACAAGGACTTGCTCAGCATGGCTTTCTTCTCTGAATAGCATCTGGTGATCATAGCTGTCAAGTGTCCCTTATTTGAAGGGACAGTCCCTTATTCCAGCACCATGTCCCGCTGCTGTCCCTTATTGATGGATGTCCCTTAAATGATGTCCCTTAAATTTCAAAGGAAGCAGCTCCTCTCCCTCCCTGCCAGCCAGCCAGGGAGGAGAGAGGCTCCAACTGTGTTGCTTGGCTGTGTTGCTCACCCAATAAGAAGTCTAAGAATGACTGGGGGGTGGAGCTTGCATGCCTTGTGTGTGGCTAGTTAATGCAAGTTGAGGGGTTTTTTGAATGCTGGACGCCATTTTGTTGCATGTGCTGCTGCAAACTTTGCAGTGTAAAGCCAGGCCAGGGAGCCATCTTAAGTTGTGGCTGCACAGGTCTTGTGGTGCATGTGATTCAGATTCTATTCAGTTGAACCTCTGGTTACAAAGTTGGTTGGACAGTGTTCTCGAAGCTACCAGCATGAGTTTGACCAGACTGCAGGAGGACAGGAAGACTGGAGTGCCTGGAACAGGTGAGGCTGCAGGTCCCTTATTTTGGCTGCTGGTCCCTTATTTTCAAGGCTGCTGGTCCGTTATTTTCAAATCTGTAAGTTGACAGCTATGCTGGTGATGTGTTTTCCTTTGTGTTGCTGATCAGCTGGCCTGCAACCTTTGGGCTCAACTGCGTCTTTATCTGATCACACATGATGTCAGGTGTAGGATACGTGTGGCTTGGATAAAATGGTCTAGCACAGAGCTTTCCAAACTGTTGTGACGTGTTAATGTGTCGGCTGCAGTGTGTAGGTGTGTCACGCAAACACTCCCTGCACTCCTGCAAAGGGGTTAGTTTAACCTCTGGTTTGCTAGTAAAACTGAATGTCACAAAATGATGCGCATCTAAAAAGTGTGCAACCAACATGAAAAGTTTGGAAAGCTCTGGTCTAGCAGGACAAATGGTGAAGTCTGGCAGGCCTAATCAAACCTGTGGGTCAGAGGTTCCCCCCTTATTGGTGTACTAGGCTACCAAAAATACAAATTCTTTAAATGCAACAGAGCGATGTATAGCAAAAATGTTGCTTATAGTATAGAAATATGCAGTGTGTTGGTTTATTTGTGCTCTTTTCCCTTGTAGTTGCAATTAGAGTTTTGGTTCCCACATGGTATTCCCAGCACAAATCTATTTAGTTGACGCTACAGTTTTCTGTTCATGATATATGATATTGAAGAACAAATCAGAAAGAAAAACTACAATGTAGTTTCTACAGTCATTACAGACACAGGAAATATAAATTAATAGCATTTGGCTTTTGTCCTAACAAAACATTTGGCTAAGACAGATAATAACGTTATGAAAGTCAGCGATTTTATTGTAACCAGATCTCCCAACTGCAGAAGAAAGACTGTTAAGCTCCAAGACCACAATCCTAAATATATGGCAAATCTTACGATCCCATAGGAGTAAATGAGACTTCACTGGAGTAAGTATTCAAATGAGACTGGATGTGGGAAACGAATACATTGGGCTAACCTATGGATTCACTACATGAATCACCTTACTTTGCGTGGCCTTCATTGTCCGTTTCACATGACAATGACAATGAATATCTTCAGGCTTAAACTGTGATCTCACCCACTGTCCCTACCCCATCAAAAGTTTAATAGAGCCTGTGAATGCGGATTAGCTCTGTGTAATCAGGAAACCTGCACAAATTTTCATAGGCTCTTTTCAGACCTTCAGCTCAACATGCAGAGAGGTATTGAGGATAGCAAATGATTCTGCTTCTCTTTCCACACATTCAGGGAAAGGGCTATTAAGACTGCCCATGGAAAAGCAGTTTGCAGCATCATTGTATCACATAAAATATGATAAAAGCACTGAGCAAAACAACAGCAACAACAAAAGCGTGGAGTAAGCTATTCAAAACAAGCCATCCAGAAACCAGCCTCTCCATTAGATCATAGGTCTGTTATCTATGCAAACCTTTCCTCAATCTGCAGGCCATGGTAAATTTGGGAAGCTTGCTTCAGTAATGCCCCAAAGCCACTATGGATGGCCATAAACACCTTTCTTAGGTACAGAAGAACATTTGAGCTCTTCCCCAAATTTACAGGAGATTTTTTCTTTGGATAACATCTACCGTAACTTGGTTACAGCAAATAACAGGTGGGACTCTGGAATAAGGAATTAACTAGTTATCTGTTTAATCTTCGGTGCATTTAAGAGAAAATGGTTTATTTTGGCAGACAGAGGAAAATTAAATACTGACACGTAAGTCCACAGCATTAAGGCCACCCAAGATTAGTAATTTTATGCTGGTATTGCATTTTCTATTAATTTAATACTATCTAAGATACAAAGATGAGTTAAGAAGCGTTCAAAATCCTGCAGCAATCCTATTTCAGCATTCTAGATGGTTTAAAGTTAATCATTAAAATCCAATAAAACACATCTGAGACAGAAAATAATCATGATAAGTAATGCTGGCAACATTTCAGAATCTTTTTCTTACAGTCTATTAATAAATAAATTCTAGAGTTTAAAGCTAATGAGTCCTGAATTTCAATAAAACTGTGTGGTCCTATATTGGAAAATCCATGTCTGGCATCCTGACCACGAAGTTTACATAAGCTTTCTGGCAACATCAGTGTAACATCCCTACAATGCTAGTGTGGTTCAACAACTGCTGTATTTGAGATGTTCCATCCCTGCAAATTATTTGCCAATCCAGTAAATCTTAGGACTGAGTTACATATTTCTTGCAGACCATTACTACAGAATCTGCAAGCAGAGCAGTGAAAGGATCACACAGGTTATAAAACTTAATCCCCTGTTAAGGACAAGCATCTTAAGACAGCATCTTAAAATAGACAGCATCTTAAAAAGCAGAGACATCACTTTGCCAACAAAGGTCCGTATAGTTAAAGCTATGGTTTTCCCAGTAGTGATATATGGAAGTGAGAGCTGGACCATAAAGAAGGCTGATTGCCGAAGAATTGATGCTTTTGAGTTATGGTGCTGGAGGAGACTCTTGAGAGTCCCATGGACTGCAAGATCCATTCTTAAGGAAATCAGCCCTGAGTGCTCACTGGAAGGACAGATCGTGAAGCTGAGGCTCCAATACTTTGGCCACCTCATGAGAACAGAAGACTCCCTGGAAAAGACCCTGATGTTGGGGAAGGTGGAGGGCACAAGGAGAAGGGACGACAGAGGACGAGATGGTTGGACAGTGTTCTCAAAGCTACCAACATGAGTTTGACCAAACTGCGGGAGGCAGTGGAAGACAGGAGTGCCTGGCGTGCTCTGGTCCATGGGGTCACGAAGAGTTGGACACGACTAAATGACTAAACAACAACAAGGACAAGTGTCTTTGACATATGGGGTGCTGCAAAGTTCCATCTTGTCTGTCATGCCCTTCAAACATCTATATCAAACTGAAGGGGAAGAGCATGCAGAAATTGGTGCTGCTCCTTCATGACCACCTCCCCTACAGGGGAGCACCTGGTGAAAGAGCAGAAGTCTGCACCTGCAGCACCAAATGCTCTGCTTATCAGTGAACCATGTGCCACCTTCCCTACAGAGAAGAACCCTCACAAGGAAGCAGCAACCTGCACCCCGTAGGGTGGAAGTGCCTGCTTACCAGCTGGTAAGCAGAGGGTTCCATCCTGTGTGGTGCTGATCTTCGGTAAGCACCTTCCTTGCAGGGAAGGCCCTTGTGAAAGACCACCACCATGCATGGTTCTGCTCCAGGGGGCAGAGCATTGGGTGGATGGGCAAGAAAGCCAGTGTACACCCCACACCCAAGCTCTCATCCCAGCTCTCATCCCTGCATCCAAAGGCATTCATCCATGCCTTCTCCTTGGAAGGCACAGCTAGCCAAGTAGGTCTCCCTTTCACAGTTTCTCCTTCTTTCCATGCAAGACCCACCTCTCCTTCCTGCCTGGCACCCCACCCCTTACCTGACCTCCTGTCAGGTGAGTCACTGCTGCTTCCCAGGAGGAAGAGGGGCACCACTGAGAGAGATAGCAGGTCAGTGCCGTGCTAACCCCTTTGCCTTCAACCTTGAGTTAATCTAATCTACTCCAACCAAGGGACGTGGGTGGTGCTGTGGATAAAACCTCAGCGCCTAGGACTTGCCGATCATCAGGTCGGCGGTTCGAATCCCCATGGCGGGGCGCGCTCCCGTTGCTTGGTTCCAGTGCCTGCCAACCTAGCAGTTCGAAAGCACCCCCGGGTGCAAGTAGATAAATAGGGACCGCTTACTAGCGGGAAGGTAAACAGCGTTTCTGTGTGCTGCACTGGCTCTCCAGATGCAGCTTGTCACACTGGCCACATGACCCGGAAGTGTATTCGGACAGCGCTGGCCCCCGGCCTCTTAAGCGAGATGGGTGCGCAACCCCAGAATCGAACACGACTGGCCCTAACGGGCAGGGGTACCTTTACCTTTACTTTACTCCAACCAAATGTTTGCTTTAAAAAGTTATCATTTATGGATAGTCCACCACATCTATTTCAGTGCTCTGCCAGTGCCACCCATTTTTTCAGGAGTCACTATTTGAGACCCTTCTTTCATGTATTGTACAATGAAAAAAGTATCAACCCTACTGCTGTTCACGAGCAGTAGACACGTTTGTATACTAAGTGCTGAAAAGAGAAAACACCTCTCCCATCTGCAGCTTCAAGAAGTTAAGTGTCTTGGCAGCTGTCTAGTAAGTCTGGCCCAGTTATAATAACCTGCTGCAAACATGTACTAAGTGGCATGAAAATGACCATTATAGGCCCCGGGGAGCTTGTAAGTTTGCTGATATTCACAGAATTTCCAGTGCATATATTAAATTTCTCCTCCTTGCCTGCCCTCAATATTATAGCCAACCTAAATAAAATAAAATAAAATTCTCAAAACCCTAAAGGGAATTCCCAGCAAGATGAACAATTCCATACACTTCTGTACATATATAACCACTAAGAACTGAAGGTCATCAGATAATGTTGGGCTGCGATGACATGCAACTCAATTACTCGTAAAGCACAGCAAAACTTTGAGAGCAAACTTCTTTATCTCAACTATCATTCAAAGACTTTCCCACAGTTTTCTGCACCGAAAACGAACCATCAGAGAGTTCACAGATGTTTCACAGACATTTAAGTTTATTGCCAAGGTCAGCATTTCTGTTTCACATCATATTGAGGAAGGTGGTGCATATATTGTGTTTCTACATGCTCAAGTGATGCAAGGGACTTATATCAGGAATGGCAGAGTTTGTGAAACTGGTAAGTGTCAAGTCAAAGTTGATCAAAACTGCCTTGCCTGTCTCATAAGAGCAGTGAAGGGAGTGTCAGTTTTTTGCCTGTGACAGAGTCACATTCAGATGTGTCACATTTATGCTGAACAAATATACTTTTGTGCGATAAGTTTTGCAAGAGTTTGTAAGATCTGCCAAACTATTTAATTTCTTTCTTATGAATGTCACATGGTGACAACTAAGGATTTGAGCATGCTTAATACTTAGCTATGCTGGAGGAAAGATAAGGTGTTAAAAACCTTCCTAAACCCTCCATGGGCAATTACGGAAGGAGTAGTGGAAAAGATGGGAAGGGAAATTTTATCCAGAGCTTAGCTCCTGCAGAAATCAATTTCTCCTTCAGTGATTTCTGTATTATGCACATATAACCAGCAGATAGCTATCCTGGTGTTAGAATATCAAACAAGAATTCTCTTACCTCCTGCCTCCATTAGTGTTCCTGGGAGAAGTTCTTGTTTCCATTCAATCTTCACAAGGGGAAGATGCTCAAGATGCCAGATCATCTGACAGCATGATCTGGAAGACAGTAAACAAAGCTCTTCTTCATCTGAAGCTGTTGCAAGCTGCAAGTTGGAGTCCATGTAACACCCATCTACTGGGTTCTTTTGGAGTCATAGGCTTTCCCAGATTCTCCTAATCCAAGTTAGTTGAAATCAGACTGGAGTTAATGATTCCTCCCATCCCTGCAAATAATTAATTAAGCTGCATTATTGTATTATGTAACACACACACGAACATGGAGGACAACATACAGGTTGTATTGGCAAGCAGGGAATGGCTAATCTGACAGAATACATTGGAAAGTTTGATATATTGCTAGGAAGCACCAAAAGAGAGTAATGAGACAGCTCATTGCAGCACTGTTATTTTTATTATTCATTAAATTTCTATACCTCCCTTCATTCAAGGATCACAGGGTGGTTTACAGTAATAAAAACACAAAAATACACACCATGGTAACAAACAAAAACAATAACCCTGCCACACACAATTTAAAAGGCCATAGGTGGTTTAATTATCCAAATACCTGGGAGAAGAGGACTGTTTTTGTTGGCACCTAAAGATATGCCCCTTTCCACAGGCGTATAAAGGAGAAAATGATAAGGTGGGTGTTGAATGGCAATGAGATAGCCAAATACAGTCAGTGATAATTTCAGCTTAAATGTATGCTCAATAAGCATTTTACACAGTAACAGGCTGGTGGTAATTAAGCACATAGGAATTTGTTTTGGATGCAAGACACCATAATTCTTGGGTTTGGCAAAAGTTAGAAATAATGAAGGTTTGACTAAACTATGCCAAACACGGTAACCTCTGGATGCAGTTTAAGCCAATAAGCCAGGCCAGTTTGGCAGAACTAGCTGAGCGTGGCTGATGATGGCCAGGCATTAGCCTATCAAGGAACCCATTAACAGGGCAGAGAACACAAAGGATTAGGATTTCATTCTGGATGATGTAGGCTGGAGGAAATAGTTTCGTAGCAAAATAAATGTCTGGGCTGAAAGGGAAAACTCCAACAGCAGTGAGAAAACAAAGGGTGTTTATTACTAGCAATAATGGCTCAGTGGGATCAATCTCCAAAACCTAAGCAAGTCCAAAAGGGTGGGGCCTGCTACAGTGGTACCTCAGGTTACATACACTTCAGGTTACATACACTTCAGGTTACAGACTCCGCTAACCCAGAAACACTACCTCGGGTTAAGAACTTTGCTTCAGGATGAGAACAGAAATCGTGCTCTGGCGGCAGCAGAAGGCCCCATTAGCTAAAGTGGTGCTTCAGGTTAAGAACAGTTTCAGGTTAAGAACTGACCTCTGGAACGAATTAAGGTACCACTGTATACATAGCTGTTACCTGTTAAAGCAATACATATGCATAAACTTCCTCCAATCTAAAGTTACAACACAATACTAATTATACCATGTATGGTCTTTCCTTCATTACCTATTCATTAGGCAAGGAAACAAAGGACTCTCTCTTGTCAAATGTAGACACTTAAGAATGTTGTTTACAACCTTGGGAGTAAAGCTGCTCCTAGCACAAGATAAGGCACAAGGCCTCTAGCCTGACTCGTTAGCTGAGCTTATAGGTCTCTATGTGCATCAGTTTCACTGCGTTAGCAGCAAGAGGGAGAGGAAGGGGAGCAGAACACCATGTGAGCTGACTGTGACAGGCTATAACAAAGAGACACAGAGCATGGGTGATTTCTCTGCTTTTAGACTCAAGCCTGCTGCACCTATGGGAAGAGCAAGTGACCCTCTGTACAGGATGTAATGCTGGGATTCTTCCCCATCTGGACTCGGGTTGTACATATATGTAAATAAACCATATATCATAAGAACCCCACAGACTCTTCTGTGGCTCGTTTTTTCCAAAAGGAAACTGACCCTGGGTTTAGAACGTGTGGGACCCATGGAATCTCAGACTGCTGTGGAGATTGGGGAGGCATGTAACATTACAGAGGATGAGACCATTGGTCCATACAGCTTGGCATTGTCTGTACAAAGTTCCTTGCAGTTGCTTTCCAGCATTTACGGCAACTGTTATGTACTGAAGTTCTCACCCCGGGCCAGCAGGGGGATACTGTAGATAGTTCAGGTCCACATATGCAAATAAGGGATCAAAAGTGACGTTCAGTGATTGGATAGTTACAGAAAGTTGTTACAGTTACGTGGTACTGGAGCTCTATATAAGCAGGCTGAATGAACCCTTCAGTTCAGTTCAGTTCTGGCCTCTGAATAAACAAGAGCTGTTTGAAGAATCGCTGTGTCGTCTGATATGTTCAGCCACAACTTAACAGCAACTGTTTCTCCCAGCCCTGCTTGGGGATGCCACAGAAACTGGGATCCTCTTCATTCAAAGCAAATACCAATGAGCATTTTCTGTTTCCCTGAGAGAGCTGTCTCTTAAGTTCCAACAGTGCAATCCTGTGTACATTTATATGCAGGAGCAAGCCCCTTTGAGTTCAGTGGGGCGTACATGAACGTATGTACAGTGGTACCTCGGGTTACATACGCTTCAGGTTACAGACTCCGCTAACCCAGAAATAGTACCTCGGGTTAAGAACTTTGCTTCAGGATGAGAACAGAAATCGTGCTCCGGCGGGGCGGCGGTAGCAGGAGGCCCCATTGGTGCTTCAGGTTAAGAACAGTTTCAGGTTAAGAACGGACCTCCGGAACAAATTAAGTACGTAACCAGAGGTGCCACTGTATAGGATTGCAAATTAAGGTATACTGTCAAGGCAATTAATTAATGAAATACGAAAGTTTGTGTTGTGGTTCTTCGGCAATAGGGGACTACCACCTTAGCCAGTGTTTGTTCTAGTTTAAAAGGGTGTAGTTTGAGAAGGAAAAGGACAAGGGCTTTCCTGATATCCAGTGTCCAAGGACCCCTGAAAGCCAACCCTGATTGTTATCATGGCTACTAGTAGCTGCTCATAGCCTTATCCTTCATGCCTACTAAAAAAGATGTTGAAGGATTCTGCTTTGGAGCCGAAAATCCCTGAGACAGCCCCAATTTCCCTCACCTCCAAGGTAGAGTACTTGGGTATGTGGGTCTTTAATTAGATTTCCTCCAGCCATGATGATGTAATGCAAGCTGCAGAATTGTCAGCAATGAAGTGTGCACAGACAGAAAGGCAACAGTGTACATGACATCATTATAATAAATTAACAGCAACATAAACCAAACCATGCCAGTTTATGAAATGAATGAATGACAGGGCTCTTATTTTTGTAGCTCCCGGACTCGTTTCTAATTTACAGCTAATTTTTAAAGATGGTTATTAAACTTCAGCAACATGTCTAGCCATACTTCTAAGCACGTTAGTGCAGACATTTCACGCAAATTAACTGAACAATTCCAATAACAATTTTAGTGAAGGGATTGAATGTTGCTTTCAATAATGGAACAGTGCACTGTTTTGTAGCTGCCTGGTGTAACAGGTTTAACAAAGAAGAACCCTCAGTACTGTGGTACATTTTCAGGGCCGGTCCAGCCATTGGGGAGAGAGGTTGCCATCTCAGGCAGCTGAATCCGAGTGTCATGAAAGGGCGGTACCTTCTACCTTATCTCTCTTGGCCCGCTTATCAGCAGGCGGTAAAACATTTATTATAGTCAGGGTTTGCAATGCTTGGATAACTTCAGTGGCGTAGCGTGGGGGGTGCAGGGGGGGCCGGCCGCACCAGGCGCAACATCTGGGGGTTAGGGTTAGGGGGCGCAAATCCACGGGTTAGGGGGCGCAAATTACTTGCCTTGCCCCGGGTGCTGACAACCCACGCTACGCCACTGGATAACTTTATATAAGGGCATATGAAGACGACTTTCAATTTTTGTGACTTGTGATGTTTTAGATGGTTCTGCATTTTCAAGACATCTAGCTTTTGCTTTTTAATGAGTTATATTGTGCGATTTTTGTAAGCCACTTAATACTTTGATATGTAGCTTGTCTACTTCTGAGTATCTGTTTTTTAAAAAAACTTTTTAACTTTGAATTTTATTGACACTTTAAATGTATATTTTATGTTCTTTGTACACCACTTAGAGGTTTTATTTACAACTGAGCGGTAAACAAATCCTGTCAAATAAATTCAAAGTGCTGTTAAAGTGCTACCTGCTTTTAGTATCTTTCTTATTTATTCATTTTGCAGATTTCTTTTTTTAAAAAAAATCACCTTCCATTTTGTTATATGTTTTAATGAAGCTGTGTCTTATAATTCTTAAGTATATAAATATTAATAAATAAACTGACCAGGCATCATTTTAGGAGAAGGATTGGGTATAGTGAAGTGTGGGAGGGTTCAAGGATGACCTGAGCATAGCTGTCAACGTTTCCCTTTTTTTAAGGGAAATTCCCTCATTCCAAATAGGATTCCTCGCAAGAAAAGGGAAAAGTTGACAGCTATGGACCCAAGGCCTAGATTCAGCTCAAAATGACATTGCAGCAACAGGAACAAAACTGGCAGACGGGGGCACTTGGCCCAGTATATAGACCTTAAGCCAGCCTAGGCAAAACACACACCCCGCCTGTGAAAGGTCGCCTTAATGCTGCAATTAGTGAATCACAGCACTGGCCCAATCTCAGCAGGGATTGGTTGCCTGCCAGCTATTAACAGTGTCATTGGAGGATTTTAGAATCCGCTCTGTCTTTTGTTATGCAGATGAAGCTCCTGAGCTCCAGGCCTCAACCTGCACTGAATGTTATGCATACATAACATACGGAAATGCTTTAAACATGACTAAATTAATTATATTGTTGAAATATACAAGTGGGATAAAGGTGTCTAGAAAGACATACTTACCTACCTAGCCATCAGAAAATGCTGACAAAATGTGATTTTTCTCATTGTCATAAGGACATAGGTTTTGTTTACAGTGATGGGCATGATTTACAAATCCCCCCCCCAATGGAATTAGTGGTTCTCTGGATTTCATGAACACTGTAACCATCCAGAAGGGAGATCCATGCTCAAATGCAGGCTTCTACCTGTAGATTCCCATGTTAGACCAAGTCACAGTACAGAATATTTGGAACTGAATCCATGTTAGCACTGCATGCTCTGGAAAGAGCTGGTGTTGTGTAGTGGCTAATAATAATAATATTTATTTATACCCCGCCCTCCCCGGCCAGAGCCGGGCTCAGAGTGGCTAACACCAGTAAAATTGCAATAAAAACATAATAGGAAAAAAACCAATTTAAAATACAGGTTAAAACACAGCCTCATTTTAAAAGTAGTCCATAGATCAAAACCATAAGGGGAGGGAAACATAAGGGTCAGAATGAGTCCAAACCAAAGGCCAGGCGGAACAACTCTGTCTTGCAGGCCCTGCAGAGAGATGTCAAGTCCCGCAGAGCCCTATTCTCTTGTGACAGAGCGTTCCACCAAGTCGGGGTCAGTACTGAAAAGGCCCTGGCCTTAGTTGAGACCAATCTAACCACCTTGCGACTTGGGTCCTCCGAAGTGTTGTCATTTGTGGACCTTAAGGTCCTCCGTGGGGCATACCAGGAGAGGCGGTCCCGTAGGTACGTGGGTCCTAGGCCACATAGGGCTTTAAAGGTCAAAACCAGCACCTTAAACCTGACCCTGTACTCCACCGGGAGCCAGTGCAGTTGGTAAAGCACTGGATGAATGTGATCCCACGGTAAGGAGCCTCACCGCGACATTCTGCACCCACTGGAGTTTCTGGGTCAGCTTCAAGGGCAGCCCTGCATAGAGAGAGAGAGAGAGTCTGTCTAGAGTTCAAATCCCCATTCAGACATCTCACTTGGGCATATTAAGAACACAAGAAGAGCCTGCTGCATAAGGTCCATGGCCCATCTAGTTCAGCATCCTTTTCTCACAATGGTCCATCTGAAGCCTATGGGAAACTCATAAGCAGAACCCAAGCACAAGTAATAATAATAATAATAATAATTTATTATTTATACCCCGCCCATCTGGCTGAGTTTCCCCAGCCACTCTGGGCGGCTCCCAATCAGTGTTAAAAACAGTACAGCATTACATATTAAAAACTTCCCTGAACAGGGCTGCCTTAAGATGTCTTCTGAATGTCAGGTAATTCTTTATCTCTTTGACATCTGATGGGAGGGCGTTCCACAGGGCGTTCCACTACCGAGAAGGCCCTCTGTCTGGTTCCCTGTAGCCTCACTTCTCGCAATGAGGGAACCGCCAGAAGGCCCTCGGCGCTGGATCTCAGTGTCCGGGCTGAACGATGGGGGGTGGAGACGCTCCTTCAGGTATACAGGACCGAGGCCGTTTAGGGCTTTAAAGGTCAGCACCAACACTTTGAATCGTGCTCGGAAACGTACTGGGAGCCAGTGCAGATCTCTCAGAACCGGTGTTATGTGGTCCCGGCGGCCACTCCCAGTCACCAGTCTAGCTGCCGCATTCTGGATTAATTGCAGTTTCCGGGTCACCTTCAAAGGTAGCCCCACGTAGAGCGCGTTGCAGTAGTCCAAGCGTGAGATAACCAGAGCATGCACCACTCTGGCGAGACAGTCCGCAGGCAGATAGGGTCTCAGCCTGCGTACCAGGTGGAGCTGGTAGACAGCTGCCCTGGACACAGAGTTAACCTGCGCCTCCATGGACAGCTGTGAGTCCAAAATGACTCCCAGGCTGCGCACCTGGTCCTTCAGGGGCACAGTTACCCCATTCAGGACCAGGGAATCCTCCACACCTGCCCGCCTCCTGTCCCCCCAAAACAATACTTCTGTCTTGTCAGGATTCAACCTCAATCTGTTAGCCGCCATCCAACCTCCAACCGCCTCACTCTTCCTTCCTGTGGTTTTCCTCAAGTGGCATTCAGAAGCATTAGTGCTTCTGACTGTAAAGGCACAGCATAGCCATCCTGGCTGGCACTATGCTGCATGAATTTGACTACCCCCTTTTTTTTTGAAGCCATCCGAGTTGGTGACCCTCACTGCCTCCTTTTATTCTTTTTCTCTTTCTAACCCACCTCAAGAGGCTTGTTGTGAAGATGAAATGGTTGGAGGGAGAACCACGTTAATATTTCACAGGTAGAAAATTATATGTTATACATCGCAGAAGCAAAATAGTAAAGTTATTAGTTAAGCCTGTTGATTACAGCTCCCCTTCTCTCCAGGCCAAGCCTAGTCAACCAAGAGGAATAACATTTTGTTTTAAGATGCCAAGTGCCAACAAGTTTCTCTATTTACTCCTTTATAACTTTATGAATATCACAGTTTAATTACTTAGTGCTCTTGCCAAGTTTTCCCTCCCTGTGTCAGTTTGCAAAACAACAAAACGAGGGGGGAAATAGGATGGTTTGCGAAATGCAGCTACTGTCTGTTCTATATTTTTAAGTAAAGTTGTGCCAAAAAAAGAAAGTCAAGCAGAGCCAGAAAGTCTGTATGAAATCATTTATTACCCTGCAAAATATGTACTGAAGAGAAATCAAGTCCTGAACTTTCACTAATCTGTAATGTGGCTCCCTACATGAACAAATTTATTGTTCATGGGCCAGCACTCAAAATGTAATTAATTCCAATTTATAAAATATGCTTTGATCATAATTATTACATATATTAATGCATCATAACCATTTCTTTAGTGAAGTAAGTCATTCCCCCCTTCTGTTTCTTCCTAAGTGGGGTTTTAGGTGGGCAGGTTGTTGGGAGGGGGGTGGGCGCTGGAGGGAATCAGGTAGCGTCCAAGTTAGGATGGTGTGACTTTGCAAGTGTGAACATGGAAGGCCATAAATCTTCAGCAGCTCAGATCAGGCATTCCCTGCCTTTACCACTGATGAAATTCAGATCTCCAAGGGGTTAAAGCCAGAAAACCTGGTTTCAATCCACCATTATAAGGCAGGAAAAACGTGGATCGCACTAAAGATGATGAGATCAGCCTTCTAAATGCTTTCATGTACTGCGCAACATTAAATATTCTAACTATTGTGGTTTTTAAAGATATAAATTCAATGTGTCTGCCTTGGCTTTGAAAGTAACATGGGAGCTTGTTGCAGTTCTGGCGGGTGGAGACAAAATGCTAACACAGCAGCAGCAGAAGAGGGGGGGGAACCACACACACACACACACACACACACACACACACACACCACACACACACACTTTGCAGCCTGATCCTAGCCATTCCTGGTCAGAGATAAACCCAACTGAGTTCAATGGAGCTTACTTCTTTGGGGTGCAATGCTCTACTGATATGCTTTGGTGGAAGTCCCTCTGTATTGGTGGAATGTCAGGTATGCTGCTGCCATGACAGATAGGCTGGTAAAATATTCTGCCAGTGAAGGCATGTCAGGGGATTGGCTGCCACAGGGCAGAATCAAGGATGGGACATGAGCAACACACCAATCCTATATCATATGATCCCCTTAAATCCACAGCTGTGCCCACATTAGTGGCACAGCTTTACATCAACCGAACAATTTTACCTCCCACTGGCTTCCATGAAAATATCCACTCTCACAATGACTGTCAACCCTATGTCACCAGGGCAGAGCATGGGATATGGTGTAACTCAGCACCCAATCACAGCACACCACTGCCAGTATATAAACCACGTACAGGGAGACCAGACATTTGATGACAGAGCCCACAGCATGAGGCTGTAACTTCCTTGACTCTCGACATTCACCCTTAGATCTCACAAGGATTGAAATGGAAAAACGTGCTTTGCACACAACAGCCTGTTCTGAGAATGCACACGGGGGCTTGAGCCTTGCTAACTGTTCTCTGCCTAGAACAGGCATGGCTAAACTTGGCCTTCCAGCTGTTTTGGGACTACAACTCCCATCATCCCTAGCTAACAGGACCAGTGGTCAGGGATGATGGGAATTTTAGTCCCAAAACAGCTGGAGGGCCACGTTTGGCCATGCCTGGACTAGAACATCTCTGTGGAACTCCAAACACAAATCTGTAGCTTCAACTCTTCCTCTTCCTCCTGGAAGAGCTCCCAGCTCCTTTCCTTCCCCATTGCAGGCACCAAGAAAGGTTCCCAGTAAAAATGGGAACCTGGGCTTGTCTGAGCTGTATTACTCTTATCACTGTCCCATCCTTGTGTGCAACAGCTGGGAGCAAGGTTCTGCACGCAGAGAGTGCACTCATCCTCACATGCAGGTAAGCTGTGTAGTAAGGGGGTATAAGATTGCGGCCCATTTAACTTAAAAATTAAAAAATAGTAATATATGACACATTTAAAAAGTTCAAAAAAAAAAGTACTTTATATTACCATAAGGTAAAGGGACTTTATATTACCATAAGGTAAAGGGACCCCTGAGGGACGCAGGTGGCGCTGTGGGTTAAAGCCTCAGCGCCTAGGACTTGCTGATCGAAAGGTCGGCGGTTCGAATCCCTGCGGCGGGGTGCGCTCCCGCTGCTCGGTCCCAGCACCTGCCAACCTAGCAGTTCGAAAGCACCTCCGGGTGCAAGTAGATAAATAGGGACTGCTTACCAGCGGGAAGGTAAACGGCGTTTCCGTGTGCGGCTCTGGCTCGCCAGAGCAGCGATGTCACGCTGGCCACGTGACCCGGAAGTGTCTCCGGACAGCGCTGGCCCCTGGCCTCTTAAGTGAGATGGGCGCACAACCCCAGAGTCTGTCAAGACTGGCCCGTACGGGCAGGGGTACCTTTACCTTACCTTTTTAAAGGGACCCCTGACCATTAGGTCCATTTGCAGACAACTCTGGGGTTGCGGTGCTCATCTCGCTTTATTGGCCAGGGGAGCTGGCGTACAGCTTCCGGGTCATGTGGCCAGCATGACTAAGCTGCTTCTGTCAAACCAGAGCAGCGCACGGAAACGCTATTTACCTCCCCTCTGGAGCGGTACCTATTTATTTACTTGCACTTTGACATGCTTTTGAACTGCTAGGTTGGCAGGAGCAGGGACCGAGCAACGGGAGCTCACCCCGTCATGGGGATTCGAACTGCTGACCTTCTGATCGGCAAGCCCTAGGCTCAGTGGTTTAGACCACAGCACCCCCCCGCGTCCCATATTACCATAAAGGCAGTTCAAATAGCCATCAAGTTGCAAGTATGACTGATGGCAAACTTTTAAGCACCCGCTAAAAAAAATAAATGGCTTCTTCACTTGGCTCTTTGATATAAACAGTTCATTAAGTATTGTTGATTGGTCACCCGCTGTACTGTAGTTTGTGTGATACTTCCATTAATGTTTACATTTGCTGTTTTAAATTTTACTGTTTTGATGCCTGTAAACCACTCTGGGACCATACCAAATGAAAAGTGGGTTAGAAATTGGATGAATGAATGAATGAATAAATAAATAAATACAGGAAATAATGCATTCCAAATTCCCAGTTCCATGTTGTCATTTCCTCCTTGGCATTTCACAAAACTAAGGCGAATTCCTACAACCTTGGTTTTATCTCACTTGTTTCAATGCTGGTCTCCAAAAGTAGGTGGTGCTCTCTAAAATTCATTTAAAATAGGCAGTGTTCACTTTTGAAAAAAGAGAAGGGAACAACCACAGACCTGTTGAGCTAATCTTTCCTTTAACTATGAGACTTTGAATCTAACAAAGAAATTCTGCATCTAATTGGGTGGGAAATCAAATGGGAATATATGCCTTTGCTTCTGTCTTGACAAGAGAAGAATCAATTTTGAGGGTGTGCATAAGATGTATAGAAATAGTTTGGAACAATTAACACTGCCTGACTTCACATGTTCCATTGACAGTGCTTAAAACCAAGGAGCCAGACTTTATAATCTGTTTGCTGAACAGATGAGAGTATAATGTCGGTATCATTTTAATTACTATAAAGACAAGAATTAACTGGAAAGTGTTAAAAAGCCATGTTTGGCTGTGACGATAAGATATGTTAATGCCTTTTCATTTGGGAAGGTGGGGGGTCTCTGTAATATTTTCTGTATTCAGATAGAATGTCTCCTTTTTTCAAGCTATCTGAAGGGTATGTATTTCAAATTCTGGATTCTGCTTGAAATCTATTCCTGCTCCAACCACCTGTGGTTCTGTCATTTGTTCTACCAAGGAAAAGCAGGAGGCCCTAAGTGAACTGATCAAGGTATAAACTGACTGATATATTTAATTTTGACGTGTTGGGGACTATTGGAATTTATCTCAAACTTTACCAGGGCCATGTTTAAGCTTTGAGGGCCAATAAACATTAAAGCTATCCTCAAAAGCAATGGCTTATCTGCTTGGCTTTGAGATTTATGTAGGCAGTGCCTTGGTACTTGAATCATGATATATAAAAATTAGGTTTTCTATTTTTATTGGATAAGATTACTTTCTTGAAGAAAGACAAAATAGAGGGTGACCTCCTCAGAAACATCTATAAAGTTGAAGAAAAACATACAGCATACAGAAATTCCTTGATTTTTAAATGCCTGAAATATATTTTACTTGCACATCTTCAAGTACTGTTCACACACACACAGTTTGCTATATACAGTTCTGTACACCGCCACATGGACAAGTATTAATATGAACCTGTGGACATGTACAGCAGAGGGGTAGGAACTGCAACTCTCACCAACCCTGACCAAGTAGACCTGTAGTTTCTGTGCCACTTCCAAAGGCAGCTTTATGTACATTACCATACACTGGAGAAGTCTAATCAGGAAGTTACCAGTGCACAAACAAATGAAGCCAAGTTATCCCCATCCAGGACACCAAGGAAAGGGAAGAGGATTCTGGTGAGGGGTGTACTGGGACAAGCTGAAAATGAAGGAGAGGTTGGGGACTCAGGAGGTACTCACATCAGAGAACGTCAATGGGGCAGCTGATGTTTCATAGGAGCCAGATGTGGACCCATCACCACAACCAGAGGTGCCCCGTCTCCACAAACACAGCAAGCTCTGAGGCATCAGGAACAGCAGGAAGTGCACTCTAAGAGGCTGAGGCAGGCAAAAGAACACAGCCCAGCTTGCTAGTTGACCAGGTGAAGATCATGATGCTCGTTAGGACTGGGAAGAGGTTTGTGGCCACTCAGCTTGATTAAGCTCAGAGCAGGTGAGGGTCACATGATTTGTTAAGTGGAGACAGCTACTCAGTTGATGCAAGCTCAGGTGCGTCAAACAAGATTGGGAGTGGGGAAAGGGAAGAAAGGCAGAGAATCTGTGTCTGCTCAGCTTTCACTGTTGATTGACCACAGCTTGGCTATTTCAGGAACTCCACTGGACTACAATTTTGGAACTGACCCTAGCATTCCAACCTTCTGCAGAGGTTGGAATCTGGCCTTACAGTTTGACTTCAAACCTTTCTCATTGCATTGGACCTGACCTGTATTTGACCATTGGACTGTGTGAGTTTTCTCTAGTGTTGCCCTTGGGGCTGTGTGCACAATCAGAACTTACCTCAGAGTCTGCTGGGGTTGAGGACACCTGATCAGCCACCAGATGAAAGTAACAGAAGCCACTTCATGCCATGGATGTAATTTGTGACTCCACTGACCATTTGGAATTCAAGAGTACCCCCAAGATTCATACCTGTCCCTTCATGGAGTGTGTAAATTCATTTAGAACAAGGTGCTTTCCTTTCACCTGCACAGAGGAACCACCCACAACAATTGAGCTATGGTTTGCTGGCTCTAATCCAGTCCATTGATGAGGCCAGTCATATGAAATTCAATAGTACATGTTTTGGTAAAGAAGAGGCAAAGCTGAGGCTTATGTGTGCCTTAATTTTATTTCAAGCTGAGAAAAGATCCCTACCCCAATCCACAGGATGCCTCGTTCACCTAATGTAGTACCTGGCGGGTCCATTGACCACAATGAGAGCTGAAAATCTCTACCCCACAGGAAAAACCTTGCCTCCATTCCTTGTCCTGAATGCATTATGCCAGCAAAGCTTTGATTGCAGGAATGGAGTCAGATGCAGATCAGCACTAAAGTAATAAGTCACCGATGCCAGTGAAGTTAACTCTTTATTCAAATAAACCAAAATACAGTTCAGGCGTAGTGGTCTCAGCAAGCCTTTCGGGTAGGTTGATGACATAGTTGTGAGGACTAAAGATCCCTGCCTTCTCATCCCTAAGGATCCTCCTCTCCTGGGTGTCTCCCACACAGTCTCAAAACTACATCGGAGCACAACCAACCTCTGTTTTGCTCTTTCCATTTCTATGTGTGTTCTTAGAGACTTGGCGGGGGGGGGGGGGAGAGAGAGTTGGTTGCAGCAGGAGGGGGATTCTTCAGGAGTCTGTCTCCACTCTGGTCTTGGTCACCCTCCCCTCCAGCCTTTGCTTCAGCCTCAGAGTCAATCTGAACTGCTCTCTGCCACAGCCTCTTCCTGTTCACTAACCCTTGTCACCTCCTGCTGCTGACACCGCCTCTTCCCAGTCTGCTGCTTCTCCCTCTGACCACTCGTCACCATCCCACCACCAGTCCCTCAGCTGGTGCTTTCCACCACTCCTCTTCATCCAGCCAGGCCATTTGGATGAGGTGGTGGCTCTGTTATGGAATCTCCCTACAATTACCACAGAGTTGCTCTCTAACAGAGCCAGCACTGTGCAAGTTATACTGGATGTGGGCCTGCTTTTGCCCTATATCCAAATTAAACAATTAAAATACTTTAGTAATATTTTACGAAGAGGCTTTTAAACAAGATTTTCTTCATGCTACCAGCCAAAGCATGTTTCAAGCAACATGGGGTCAAAACAAGGCTCCATCTCTTATAAGTCAATATCACACAATCAGGTTTGAGAACCCAGAGCTCTGTCCTAAAGGACTCCAGAATGGTTTAATTACCAGTCCTTTTCATGATCCATCAATATGCCATACTGCAGCATCGCTGGTCTTAGTGAAGTCCCCTGGGAACAAGGTTTACCACTCCGTGTGTGACTGCCATGGATTTTGAACAAAGTAGGGGGTGAGAAGTGCCATATGGTGAATATTAAATGGAGGTTTCTGGGCCATAAATCAAATACAGTGTTTGTTGTCATCGCTAGAGTTATGCAACGGCTTTTTGCAAGGGTCAGAGGCTGCTGCTTGTGTTGTTTCTCCACTGGCCTGAATCATCAGCTCATTTCTCAACCTCTCATACAAAAATGCAAAGGGGGGGGGGGGCGGGAATCCATGGTAGAGAATGCCAGATGAATGATTTTATCATGCTACTTGTCTGCAAAATCCAATGTCATCCCATATGGACCCTTTCAAGATTTCTTTCAAAAGCCTCCTTAGGACTGGCCAAAATTCTAGACAAAGTATTTACTCGGCAGAGAAATCTGTTTATTTCAATTAATGTTCTTGCATGAACACTACTGAATTGCATAAGGCCATCCTCATCAGAAATGCATGGTTCGTCCCTCAGATCTGCTGCTCGCCCCCAACTCCACCCCGCCCCACTTTTCAGCTTAAGCATGTATGTCAATGTTGGGAGGCATTTGGGCTCTGTGGGCAAGATCCTTATCAGGCCACCAATGAAATGGCACCAGTGGACGGGCCTTGCTCCAGAAAATTCAAAATGAATAATCTACATATATTTATCCACCTATCAAATATATACACATGCACGGACACACACTAAACATTTGCCATCATCTGTGAACCACTTACTTGGAAGTCAATTGTATTCTTTCAGAATAAACAGCCTGTGAACTGCAAGTCAGTATAATCTTATATGCTGAGCATACATATTATTGTCTTTTAGCAGGGTGAAGTATTTGCAGTGTCCATCTTTTCTTGAATATATAGAATATATATATTTTTAATGATGTGATGGGAATTCTTTTTCTCTCTTTTCTACAGTTATCCCTCAATTATTCCACCCACACAGAGCAGCTAATGGCTGAATCCTTCCGGTATAGATTTTACGGCATCACCTTTGAGATCCTTTGGGGGCTTAAAAGTCTTGTTACACAATGGATTTAGAGGAACTGTTTGCAACAGGAACTCATCAGGTCTACCACAAAAACCTCATTACTTGAAAGCTTTCAAAAGGGTGACACATCTTGTAATAAAATGTGGAAATGAGCTACCTTTGCATGAACCTGCCAAAAAGCAATTACATGCTTGCATTACCACAATTAAGCATTTATCTTATCCTCTAATTGCAGATAAATGCTCCAAACCAAACCCATGACCAAAAAATGGGAAGGAAATGTTCTAAAATGTGAGGTGTGCTAGCGGTCCCGATCTTCTGTGATTTGCTTGGATATTTGGTATTCGTTATGTACATGAATAATTTAGTGGTTCGAGAACAGACCAGATATTTAAGCAAAGACATATTTTTGGATCTGGGGGGTCAACTCATCCAGCTCAGCCATTAAGCATAGTGAAGATCTGCCCACCCACGAAAAGGCATATTGCCCCAAACACACACAAAAAGTATTTGAAACAGCACTAAGGGCTAAGATAGGATGAAAGAAAGTAATTACTATATTAACTTTCTCTCCACTATAGCGAGTGCTTCCCCCCAATTGTGTTACAATGCACACGGAGGGTAGTCATGTGTGTTTACCCAATGTATGTTGAGCTGCCTTCCATGAGATGCCCTGAGAAATCTTGGTTTTTATTTGTGATGTATGTGGCAGTGAAGGAATGCAGCACATAAGGAGTTGTCTTCTTTGACCTGTGATGGGAGTCCACACTTTTAAAGTTTCACATGTGATTCCACAAAAAGCACTTGTTTACACAAGCTGCTTCTGTACTTGACTTTAACACAATGACTAATCGGGGGAATGGGGTTGCCGCATGTCTCAAGGATCATAATTCAGACATTAGCATCTCTGTTGATGGGATCTGTGGAGCTTTATGACAGGATATAAAGCCCCCCGCCAAATAGAGGAACACTAGTATCTATCTATTATTAGTAGTAGTATTAGTATTAGCATTACTATTAGCGTTAGTATTAAAATTTGTATTCCACCCTATACCCGTAGATCTCAGGGCGGTTCACAACAATTAGATCCCTGCTGGATCAGAGTAAACAACCATAGTCTATCATCCTGTTCTTACCATGGCCAACCAACTGCATTTCCCACTTATGGTCCACAGAAACTGGTATCCAGAAGCATATTACAGGTAGATTGCAACCACATTACAATGCTTACGTTTGCTTTAACTGTTTCTGAATAATAATAATAATAATAATAATAATATAATAATAATAATAATAATAATAATAATAATTTATTTATACCCCACCCATCTGGCTGGGTTTCCCCAGCCACTCTGGGCAGCTCCCAACAGAATATATAAAAAATCAAACATTAAACACTTCCTTAAACAGGGCTGCCTTCAGATGTCTTCTAAAAGTCACATAGTTGTTTATTTCCTTGACATCTGATAGGAGGGCGTTCCACAGGGCGGGCGCCACTACCGAGAAGGCCCTCTGCCTGGTTCCCTGCAACTTCACTTCAGGGAACCGCAGTGAGGGAACCGCCAGAAGGCCCTTGAAGCTGGACCTCAGAATGCTGGGGGTAGAGACGCTCCCTCAGGTATACTGGAGGAGGAATATATTTGGAGTTGTAAATTGTTGTAACCCTCCCTAGGACCTGATGAAAGGCAGGAATTTAATTAATTTGTTGTTGTTGTTGTGCTGGAAACTGATATACAGGGTGAACCTATTTCTCTACCATTTAACACACCCGTCCCTTTCACCTGTGCTGCATAACAGAAGGAAAGAACGTGGCCTTAAAGGAGCTGTGTGAAATGGCCCAAGGCATGCAAAGCTTTCCCCAAATGGATAGTAATTGCTCCTTCAACCGCTTGAGGCCAGAAAGATATAGGGTGGTATCCAATTAATATGCCTACCATAGTAATGTTTGTGAATTTTAATGGGTCTAATAGAATATATTGTTCTATTATTAAATATAGCTCCACGTGTATTTAAAAAAACCAGGACAAGAGACAATGCCTCGCTGCTTTACCACTTAATGAAAAAAACACATGATATATGGACCTTAGTTCTTGCTATAATCTGCTTTGGGAAGGAAAATTACATCACCCTCCGAATAACCCTAAACCGTGAATAGGAAATTATGGCTGAGACTGATGCTAATATATTTCCCAAAGTACTTATATGTTCAGATGCTCCAGGCAATTCCCTCAGCTGTTTTCAACAACAAGACAAGGGTGAGGGAAGGGGATTTAAATTAGATGAGCTGTTTGTCCAGCTGCACTCCTATCGCAGATAACCATGTCCTGGATACTATAAAGCGGCGTCACTAAAGGGAATAGCAACAAGGAACGGCTCTGGAATTTGAGCAAAGGGCCTATACCTGTTAAAACTGAAATTGTGAGCACTTAGGTGTTGGATTACACACATCAACAGGAAGAGAATGATGACTGCAGGCACTTTGGGAGAGATCTGGCGTGTGTGTATACCAGGCCCCGAGGAACATTCTTTGGCAACCTTTTGAAATTAACTCATGAATTCCTCATGTACTCTAGATGCAGTTGTGATGACTGAAGGGAAGAGGCATGATAAGACATTTACCTTATCCGTCATTCCTTCTAATATGTGATAGGTACACATTTTAAAACAAGCATCCTAGAAACTAGAGGAAATTATCACCTGCTGTCATTCAGGGTGATTAGGAATGACATCCTTTTCCATTATAACCCACAAGGGTGACTTGACATACACAATGTCTTCCTTTTCCTTAAGGGTAAGGCTGAGTGACATAGAGGCCGTATGTGGTTTCAGAAGTATTTTGTGTAGTCTTTGACCTCCTCTTAGGATCATTGTTTTCGTGTTTCTAGCCCCTGTGGTTGCAGAAATCCATTTACCTGAGAATCAAAAACAAACAAGCAAATAGAAAGGTGGCCAAATTCAAGCTGTCCTTGAAAGAAGCATTACATACTATGAGACAGGGATCCAGCTCTCAGTGGAAAAGCTGTAAGAAAGATCATAAGGAGATGTGAATGAACAGCACAGAGGATGTATTGTTTTCAACCTTTTGAGGTTGTTGGGTTTTAACAACATGCGATTCCACTGCTCTGAAAGCAGAAATGCACAATTCAGAAAACTGTTTCTATTTTTACCAGAAGGAGGGTTTGCATGTCTGTCACAGACTGAAGAATCAGGGAGTCACTAAATGACGGCAAGGCTGGCTGTTTCAGTAGATGTTTCCATCCAGAAAGACTGGTTGATACTGCGCTTGTTCACATTACCCACCTTTGGACCTTAGGGTGAAGGGCAGGAAATAAACTGTAACAATAACAAAACAACCCACCTTGCAATCCATTAATACTAAGGATAAAAACTGATACCACTGCATTTCTTGCCTAACAGTAATGTTGAAATTTTATCCTCCTTAACATACCGTATTGGCCTGAATATAAGCTTCAACCACAAATAAGACACACCTTTAAAAGTGGGGGGGGGGAGAGAGAGACAATACCCAGGCTGTGTCCTGGGAGGAGGGGAGCTACACCGCTTTGCCGACAGCCTCCCATCCTTCCTTAGGCAGCTCAGGGGAGGCTTGGGAGCTGTGGGCAGGCGGTGCGCCGTTGCCCCGCGCTCCAGGGCTGCTTCTTGGGAGGGAAGTGAGCCGTAAGGTCGTGAATATAAGCCATACTTTAACTTTTCACAGTCAAAATTTGGAAAAATTGAGGCTTATATTTGGGGCAATACGGTACATCCATTGGCATCAGTAAAAATGTGGAAAGGTCAAGAGTGCAGCAGGAAGCATCTTAATGACCTGGAAAGGCGTTACTGTCTCCACCAATATACACTATTGTATTTTTTTTAAAGCCATAAAGCCCATTATACAATGCTATCCCCAAGGAAACTCACCCAGTGCCCATATTGCTATACTTTTTTCATCCTCAACACCATTTTTTAATTCACTCAGGCATTTTAAATTTAGTTGCCTGCTATCAATGTATCTTGGTTGCATTATGTTGCATTGTTTGCTTGTCCTAGGCCAAGGGGTAGTTAATGTGCCTTCAGATGTTGTGGGTTTCAATTCGCATAAGCCTCAGCTGGCATGACCAACAACCAGGAATCATGGGAGTTGTAGTCCAATGGCATCGGGGGGGGGGGCACCATGTTGGCTACCCCTAATTTATGCTGTTGTAAACCACCTTGGAATCTAGATAAAATAAATATGTTTTATTTGAATGCTCTCTCCATGATTACTAGCTCTCAGAATGAAAACAGAAATGAAACAAAAAGCTCATATTCTCAGTATATTTGTGATAGGAATTTCATTTTATTTCTTCAATAATCTGACAATGTATATCTATTGTAACAGCAGGCAACTTTATTATGTGGTTATGGCTGAGAAACAGAAGGCACTAAACCAAACCCATGCTTAACAGAATAAATAGCTTAAATTAATGCACCAAATGCAGTCATTCTGACAGCTCTTTCATTTGAAATCTTTGCAGAAATGTCATACCCAGATCCAGAATAGTCAACTTGTTTCACACATAAACACATATAGTCAAATGCTTAAGCCATTTAGGATATGAGTAAAGAATATCATTTAATAAACTGGTATATTTCATTTGTGCATGCTGCATTCCACATTATTTCACTTAGTAGTCTCTTTATTTTGTAAAAGATTTAATTAGAACTCAGCAAAAGCAATGTGAAACTGCTGATTCTTAATAGTTAGGCTTGTGTGAGTACACATGCACACAAACACATGTAAAAAAACACACACGTGCCCCACACCCCATTCATTCCTTTCTATTGTCTCAGCAAATTTCTACCGTGGTTATGAGTGAAAAGCCAACCATCCGTGACATTTGAATGTTATATATACATATCGGCAGATGTGGCTAAATACTTTAAAAGTTTATTGATTTAAAAATGAGGAAAGTTTAGAAAAATATAAGGAGTAGAAAACCTTAGTCAAGTTATATGCATAAAATCTTTTAAGGAAAACTTTCTTTTCATCAGGCAAAGTTTTATATATCAAATTAAGAGGGGTATAAATAAAATACATTATATTATGGACTATGTATTAAAAAGTGACTGTTAACCATCTTTACCTAAGGCCATTGTACAATAAGATAGATGTGAGGTTAGTGCATTTTAGCATACACACATTAAAATAATTCCACTTACGTTCTGTTGAATTTATAAAAATAAGCTTTTATTATACACAATCAGTGAAAAGAACTTTTCACTTGCAGGTTATATAATTATGAGAAACCGATTTTGTTCACAAACCTGGAAAACAATAAAAGAAAGAATAGTTAGAAACAACATACTTGAAAAGAAACATGAGAAAATTAGTGTGAGCATCTTTTGTAAGGGTATTCTTACTGGTAATGAGTAGTGAGAACATGAAATACATAAATGTAGCTTAAATGAAGTTACACACAGTGATAAGGGATTATTGCCACTTTAAGAAATGTATTGCACAGGAAGATGTTCCAACCCTGATCAATAACTCTCATGATAAAGGAAGGATCTTAGACAGTATGGAAGCTAGACAGTATGGAAGTCAGGTCAAATTTGCATGTGGCAGGAACAAGCAATCCTTATGTGCTTGTGTAAATCTAAAGTAAGCAGAAGTTTATGTTTTAAGGATTAGAACAGGAATAGGGAAATTGTGGCTCTTCAGATGATGATGGATTTCAACTCCCATCAGCCCTAGCCAGCACAGCCAGTCATGACGATGATGGGAGTTGGAGCCCATTATTATTATTATTATTATTATTATTATTATTATTATTATTATTATTATTATTTCTATACAGTGGTACCTTGGGTTACAGATGCTTCAGGTTACAGACTCGGCTAATCCAGAAATAGTTACAGGGGAGTCTTTGGATGATGGGGAAACACTTCCTCAGGCCCAGATGGTATAGAAAGGGGTACAGAGTTAAGTGACTTTTTGGTACAGTGGTACCTCGGGTTACAGACGCTTCAGGTTACAGACTCCGCTAACCCAGAAATAGTACTTAGGGTTAAGAACTTTGATTCAGGATGAGAACAGAAATTGCGGGCCGGCGGTGCGGCGGCAGCAGGAGGCCCCATTAGCTAAAGTGGTACCTCAGGTTAAGAACAGTTTCAGGTTAAGAATGGACCTCCAGAATGAATTAAGTACGTAACCAGAGGGACCACTGTACTGTACCTTCATCTGAGGATCATAGGGCAGTTTACAATATAAAAACAAATACAATACAAAAACAGTAACTCTTCTCTCATACACTTAAACAGGCCATAAAAGGTAAAGGTAAAGGGACCCCTAACCATTAGGTCCAGTCGTGGACGACTCTGGGGTTGCGGCGCTCATCTCGCTTTACTGGCCAAGGGAGCCGGCGTACAGCTTCCGGGTCATGTGGCCAGCATGACTAAGCCGCTTCTGGCAAACCAGAGCAGCGCACGGAAATACCTTCCCGCTGGAGCGGTACCTATTTATCTACTTGCACTTTGACGTGCTTTCGCACTGCGAGGTTGGCAGGAGCAGGGACCGAACAATGGGAGCTCACCCTGTTGGGGGGATTCGAATCGCCAACTTTCTGATCGCGAAACCCTAGGCTCTGTGGTGTAACCCACAGTGCCACCTGCGTCCCAAACAGGCCATAGTTTGTTTAATTAGCCAAAGACCTGGGAGAAGAGGGCAAGATGTTTTCCACCCTGGGCTCGAAGGCTCAGTCGGCATATTTACCAGTGAGGGTGGGGTTTTTTTATTAAAAAAATTATTAACAATTTCAACATTACAAATTATCAAAACAAATCATCTTCATTATCCCCCCCCTCCCCCAGAACCCACCAGTGAGGGTGGTTTTAGTATGTTATGTAAAGAGTGACTACAAACCCAATGATGGATAGAAGGAAGATGGGCATGATTTGTCGTTCAATTTTCACTTGTTGACTGCCAATGCTATTTCAGTGCCAAAGTTAACAAAACAATTTTAAAAGAACGTATGAACAGTGCAGGTTTACTGAAAATTGGCATCTTGTTTGGCTTTATATTTTAGACACAATCACTTTTATTAAGACTAAGACTTCAAAAATGAGTGATGCAATAATTACTATGTTTTAGACTTATCTCTGCATATTCCTTTTCTGCTAAGTTTATAAATGAGGTTCACAAATGATTTAAAATTTCACAGTATACAGGAAAGTGTAATCTCTCCTGAATGCTCGGAATACCATTGTGAATGTTTATTTGAATGTAAGAGAGTCCTTTTAAGTCTAAATGACAAGTTAAACATTTATATCCAGTATGGTTTATCTTGGCATTTCCTATGAAGGATATTCAGTGTTGGGATCAGGATAAATTAGAAATCCCTCTATCATAGTTCTAAAATGGAAAGTCTTGTTTGCATTCACAATTTCACTGCACATTTAGATAAAATAGTTCAGTAAATTTGCTTTTAGCTATATTTGTTTAAATGGAAAAGCACTTATCACCTAACTTTTTATTGCATAGGTTACCAAAACTGAATGATTACACTGCTTATTTGGAGAGCTTGGCAGTTACAATACCAATGTTAAATGGCCCCAAACCTGAAAACATACCTTTAACAACTTCTATGTCATGCTGGCCACGTGACCCGGAAGTGTCTCCGGACAGCGCTGGCCCCTGGCCTCTTAAGTGAGATGGGCGCACAACCCCAGAGTCTGTCAAGACTGGCCCGTACGGGCAGGGGTACCTTTACCTTTACCTTTACCTATGTTCAGGTTATGCTGACAGTTTGTACAGTCCTGCTAAGAAAACCACCCTGTACTTGAAAAGTCTGCAGCTGTGATTTCTCCCTTTCACAAATGCCATTTATTTCACAGCGGAGCTAAAACTTACAATTCCACTCCCTCTCCAAATAAATACAAATAAAATAATTGCAATTCAGAATACTTTTTAGGCAATTTTGTGAACTTTTGCAACAATGTCTATTTATTTACTTTGTCTTCCACTCTTCCCTCAATGATAAAACTGCATAGGCAATCTGATTTGTTATGTCGCATTGCTATGCAATCTCATTCACATATTTTCCCTCATTGTGTAGTATCAGCCAATTGACAAACGCAGGAAGGAGGAAGCAAAGGGAAGGGAATGACACCAAAGAAGCAACAGCAATTGCAGAGTATTTAAGGCATCTCTAATTCCACCTCACTTGTTTTCATAAGTAACGCAAAAAAGTTTATCACAACAAATCATGACAATTACATGATGGAAACAATTTGCGGTTTATGGCTGTATTTCAAGCATTAAAATCTTAAGGACCAATTAACATGATACTTTGTATATGCAAGATTCATGTTCTTGTTTTCACTGCAATAAGTTTGTGGCGAAACAATACTCTGATGGCTTCAAAATGAGTAGGTCAGCCATTGGCCCTTAATGAGTTGAATCAAGGGACATTTGTGTGCACGTGTCAGAAATGAGAAGAGGTCAGTTTTTCAGGTGGAGATGTAGTGTAGCTATTCATCATTTTATCACATGCCCATTCCAATGGGCCAACCCACATCTCAATATGCACAAAGGTCCTTAATCAAAACACACCTGAAGTCCATATGGATCTGTCTACTTACAAGAACAAGAGATGGTGTCCTCAATGAATAGAGTAAAAAAAAACCCAACCCTAAATTTGGTATATCCACACTAATTCAGTTTAACTTAAATTTCCTGACTTAAATTTGTAGTTCACAAAAGGGTCTACAGCCCTGAATTTCATACTAAAATAAAAATAAAATTTTGAAATTCAGGTTTTGCCAGCCTGGTTCATGCTATATGATCTGTGGTCCTCATTCTGGCAGGAATCCCAGAATTAGGTATGCAAAAATACACCACTGCTAATCATAACAAATAAATGAATCTGAATCTGAAAACTCTGAATTCTTTTGAGCAAAAGCTTTCTGGTTTACATATCAGCCTCATTTGATAAACCTTTCTATTTTGTTTTCTCAATGATGCAGATGGTGTTTTAGACTTCTCTGTGAAACACTGAACAAAACTGCTATTTAATTATTTAAACTGGTAAAAAAGTAGGATTTTCAGTTCCACTTGTTCCATTCAAAGCTTCCTATCATTGGACCATACACACTGACCTGGGAGCAGTGCTTTTTTTTTAGGGGGTACTCAAGGATACACAGTACCAGCACCTCTTTTTTGTTGTAAGTTCCATCAAACTCAATGGGGTATACTTCTAGCGAGATATGCATCAGATTGCACACAGTAAATTTCCCAGTACAGTGCTCATTAAATAATGTTGTGATAAATGAAGTTCTTTCATCTCAGCTGGTCAGATGATTAAAAACTATCTATAAAAAGCATTAGACTACTGTGATACTCTCTTTCCAAATACCTGTGCAGCTGGTGTAATTTTCTTTCACTGTCCAAAATTAGCTTTACACCTGGGCAGTTATTATCTTGAAGAAGTTGAAGAATGTAGTAAATATTAGCTGCATGTAATTTATTAAAAGCTGTGTCAAAGGACACCTGTTGTTGTTGTGAAGATTAATTCTACAGCTCTTCTGCTCATAGTCATAAATTATGAAGTTTCATTCCTCTTGGCACTAAATCAAGCACAGAGTGTCCATGAAGATTTCTAATGCATTAACTTTCCTCACACACACCCAGATTAAATTAGGCTGGTCTTTACATGGTTGGGCCTTTTACCTGCACTGCACGCTGGGAATTGGCACTGTAAACGATGCCAGGCCTTTTACTGGCTCTCTGCTTTACAGACATTTCAACACCTGGGTGCTGGCAGCCTGTTGGCAGCCTGCGTTTTCCAGGAGTTGCCCTTCACTTGTGAGATTGGCTACAGCAACTACATTCCAAAACCAGATGGTTGCCATTACCCCATATAATTATTTTTTAAAGACTTATTCCTTTAACCAATTTACCAGTCTCAGATGTCACATACAGTACAATATTGCTTAGATCAAACATTTTTGTTCTCCTCCAATGGTTAAAATAGTACAAAGAACAACCTACTTCATGCAGCAAAAGATAGGTAACTATGAAAGTTGATATATGGGTTTAAATCAAGATGCTAGTCTGTTGCGCCCTTAGAATATCTGCAAGAAGGTAGCCATTATTTTAATTACAGAGTTTTGACCCCTCTCTGCCTTGCATGTTACAGGTTTAAGCTAAAGTAAACAGTTTTTACTCATGAAAGCAAAAAGCAGATTTTTAAATTACAATTCAGCGGACTGAACTAATTTAGTAACATGGTGTTGGTAGTTGCATTAGTAACATGAATGCTAGTTCTCTCAAAAGCCCAAATTAATTTGTTGCCTTATTATTGTCTCTATTTGTCTTTAACATCTGTTAATTTAATATGTGTAGATTTATTCCAAGAATGAACAATGAAACAAATAAGAATTTTAGATAAATACCGAGCATCAAAAGGAGCTGGCGCAAAGTTGTAATTCCTAGTTGACAAAATTAAAAGGTTCAGGAGATTTTCCTTTTAAACTAAATCTAAAATAAAATCTAGACCAGTTTCACATGGTTTTTCTTCCAGACACGTCCAGTGACTAGAGGAATAACATATGGTGATATCTGGGGTTGGGTGTTAGCTTCACAAAACTCTAGGAATTCATTCTTCTCAGGTGGTGGTTGACAGTGTCTGTCTGCCAGTAATGTGGTCAGGGAGTAATTTTAATCTATTCTAGTAATTTAACTTTTGTATGTTCTAAAGTAAGGTTGTAGTTTTTGTGATTTTATTATCTTATCTTTTTGTAAACCACTTAGAGGTTTCTACAATCAAGCTACAATTATTTATGAAATAAATTGATTTATGGAATTGGTTTCCACTCCCACTGCAGCCCTGCACACTCCACAAATCTGCTCTGAATTTTGGGGATTGTGCTAGGCTACAGAGAGGAGAAAAAAGGGAAGTCCTGCTGGGTAAACTGATGGTTGATAAATAGATAGATGATAGATAGATAGATAGATAGATAGATAGATAGATAGACAGGCCGATAAACAAACAAAGAAAAAGAAGATGATTTTGGATTTGATATATTGCTTTATCACTACCCTAAGGAGTCTCAAAGTGGCTAACATTCATTCTCCTTTCCCTTCCTCCCCCACAACAAACACTCTGTGAGGTGAGTGGGGCTGAGACTCCAGAGAAGTGTGACTGGCCCAAGGTCACCCAGCAGCTGCATGTGGAGGAGCGGAGACGCAAACCCGTTTCCCCAGATTACGAGACTACCGCTCTTAACCACTAGACCACACTGGCTCCCACATTTTGTACCCTATCTATCTGACTGGGTTGCTCCATCCACTCTCAGCAGCTAACTACCTAGTGATGATCCAAATGGTGTGAAATCAACCCTGGAAAGAAAATGTACATCTGTGGCATGTACTCTAATGTAGAGATTACTCTAAGTGCAGGCTGGATTGAAAGGTTCCTTTGATTTCAGAGGAAAACTTTCTCCATCAGGAAGTAGTTTGACCTAGCTTAATGTCTGAAATGCATACCATGACATTCTGAAATGATGTGAACATGCAGGTCCTAACAGATCACACATGTAAATGTTCTATGGATAGTTCTGTGAGCCAAATAGGACTCTATCTAATGTAGTAATCCATTGCACATCTCAGAAAAGTGACAATGGCAACTCATTTGCAGGTAACTTCCTTGTGTATGGACTCAAATAGCACTTTGTGAGCATCAGATTTTGGGTCTGACCTGGCCTCTTGGGCAACATGTACATGAAGGGCAAAATAACTCACCATCAGAAATAAGATAAATATTATTTAGAGCTTGATGTTCTAAATTTACAAGTTACGTTAAAAAATATATATATTGTGGTTGTCATATTGATGTAAACAAGTAACAGCTCAATGGTTTTCTTCCCTCTCAATTTCTCCACAAGTCTGATTTTTCTTACTTCAATATGTCTTGTTTAAATGGTTTCAGTTCTACTCACAAGGGCTACTCACAAGCATCTGGTTAAACAGCCTGCTACAGTGTAGCCATAAAATCTAAAATACTTTAGGAAATGACACACATTTTCACCCTGGCAGATTACAAACTACTGTGATTTTTTAAAAAAGCAACCGTCAGAGCAATTCACATTTCCAGCAAGATTATTTATGTTTACTTGCCACCATATATAATTTGTTGTAGCCACAGCACATGGAGGGAAACTAGCAGACACTACTTGTCTTAACGTCCATTATTTAGGCTCCTTAACCCAGTAAGATGTCTATCTCACACCCTTGAGCTGGGGCTGTGAAATATGTTTATGGCACAACAAGAATTATTCAAGCAAGCAAAGTTTTTAAAGCCCTCCCCTTTTTTAGGACAGCACTCCAGGATGCTTGGTATCTGGCTGTGTTACAACACTCATTCGACAGAGATTTTGGCTTGGCACAACTTTTTTATCCTTGGTCTCTGCATGTAGCACATATTGATAAGAGATGACTTAACATGTTAAGGTTTGTGGTATGGTAAGCAGGGAGGATAACCTACATGAACTTTCAGCCCTACAGTAACATAGCTGAGCTCCCATCAATAAAATCCACCGTTCTTCACTCCTGTAGGCAAATAAAAACTAAACCTGTCAGAAATAAAAAGTAATTTGCAGAGCACATATTTTGTGAAAATATGGTGCTTACTCCAAGCTGCCAACAATTTATATCAAACAAGGAGCAACCTCTTACGTTTATCTAGATCTGCTTCCACTCCTTCGCTTTCGTTATCGCTTGGTAAAATCCAAGGCTGGTGGGAAAGTTGAAGTTGTAAGAATTCATCCTGTAACAAAAATAACGGATGGAACAGGTATAAGAATTAGGGCTGCAATGTGTGTTTTTTTCAATTATACCCAAACAGATAAAAAGATTAAAGACCTTCAAGAAAATTCAAAAAGTCCTCCTGATTAATTGGGTATCAGTTTGGAAGGGGACTCTTTCTGCCCTTTCTGTGTTGTACTTGTCAATCCCAGGAGTTATGTGCTAGAATTGAGACTCAGAGCTGAGTGTGGGTTCTAGGCTCCTTGGAAGAGTCAACTTCACAAGGAAAAAAGCTGATGGCTTCAGTCCCCAAACCAAGGCCTAGACATCATACCACTTCTTCCAAGGAAGCTAGAAAGTTGCAGTTCTGTGGATTTTCTTGGGAAGAGGCTCTATTGAAGTCAGCGAAGTTAACAAATAGCCAGAAATCGATGATTTTATGCACATGCAAATTTAACCAATCCCAAACGCAGTTGATTAATCTATGATTTCTTTAATCGTGTGACAATTCTAGCAAAACTGACACATAGAAGGATTGTCTCTGTGTAGAAAAGTAGCAAATAAATGAATCTTGATATACAATGAACAGATGTAAGCTGTAATAAAATCCAGACTTCTTGCAGCAAAATAACCCCCCCGTTTTCTAAATTGCTTGCAGATCAGGGAGGACATGATTTCACACAGAGAAGCATTGATGTGATTTTAACACAGGATTCATAGGAGGATGGCTTCCTGGACACTTTTGTTTGGAAGTATGTTGTTTGGGCTGCTGTTGCTGTGCTGGGAATTAGCCAACAAGTGAAACCCAGTACCTAAGAAAGTTTATTGTGCTGAATAAATCTTTGGTCAATAAAAAAGGTAGTGATGTTTTGAGACTCACAAGGTTCTTCTTTGGAGAAGCCACAAGACAGAGGGTCAGTGTGATCTGCATTTGAAAAGGCAAAGGGCCCAGCTCCACATGACATTTGTCACACAGCAGTTTCTTTTGTAGTTGTGCATTTACTTTTTCTTGCACAAATAACCAGCACAGGAAGTCCTGAACCAGATTGGGGCTGTTTGGCATAGAAGAGGAGGGCATTAGCCCCTACCCTCACCACTGTCCTGACTTAAATCAACCCCACTGTATCCCTGCTAGCAGGTACCAATAATAGCAGACATGTGATGGAAGACTAATTCCAATCAGTTCTGCAAAGGAAGCCTCTGTTCCCCATGCCACAGTCTTGATACATCCTGTACCTCCCAATGTTGGCTATTTTTGAAATAAAAAGCAACTATGCGGCACCAAACTATGCAAAAAAAAAATGGGCCAAGTCTTGAGGTAACTTGCAACCAACCTACACTAGGCAAATAAGGTCACTGGAATGTATTAAAGTTGTTTCCCACTGCAGTTCAAGTTGTTTCCCATTGAGATGAATGGGATCTATTAGTCATGACGTAAGTTGGGTTCCAAAGACTTCAATGGGAACTAAGTTCAACTTATTTAATTAAGACATAACCCACTGATGCGGGTGGCACTGTGGGTTAAACCACAGAGCCTAGGACTTGCCGATCGGAAGGTCGGCGGTTCGAATCCCCGTGACAGGGTGAGCTCCCGTTGCTCAGTCCCTGCTCCTGCCAACCTAGCAGTTCGAAAGCACGTCAAAGTGCAAGTAGATAAATAGGTACCTCTCCGGCAGGAAGGTAAACGGCACTTCCGTGCGCTGCTCTGGTTTGCCAGAAGCGGCTTAGTCATGCTGGCCACATGACCCGGAAGCTGTATGCCGGCTCCCTCGGCCAATAAAGCGAGATGAGCGCCGCAACCCCAGAGTCGGCCACGACTGGACCTAATGGTCAGGGGTCCCTTTACCTTTAACCCACTGTAGAAAAGCTGTTTATAAAGCATGTTGTTGGGAAGGGCCATACAGTCTGACAGTCTCCCTGTCCCTCCCAAACATCAAGATAAGAGCTATTGCAGACTCCAAGAAATACTGTCCCAAAGAGATTCAGCATTCAGTTGTCACACTTCATAAAAGGCTGAGGGAAACACTGAGAATCTGATCCTCAAACCTATTTGTCTCAATTGGGAGTCCACCTGTAGAAAGGTCTGGAGATCTAAAAGACTAAATGTGCATATAAGTGCATGTAGGAAAGGATTTAAAAACTTGATTTATTCATTCTGTAGCAATAATAAAAACATTTATCTATGTTACATTGCTTGGTTTGATTTTGAAATGAGCTGGTAATACAACACACCTGCACATTTGCTACAGCATATTCCCTGCCAACAGAAATGCAGGCATGTGTACAAGAACTAAGATCATCAAGCAACTTATAATTCTTTCAGACAGAACTCTGAAACTAAAATTTTGCACTTTTTACAAAAAAAAACTTCACAGATGACATGTTAACCATTGCCAAATTCTTTAAAAATCGCTCTTTGCCTGTTTAGAAAAAAATGCCTGCTTATAACATGGTCTCGCCCATAATGATAGGAAGAGCTTTAAAGAATATCACTTACTAGAAATGGGACATAAAATGTTCTAGCATTCATTCTTTGAACACTGCACATTTTAATAATTTGGCCATTTAAAAAACACCAACGGATCTGACATTGAATTACTAAGCAAATTGTGACAGATTCATGGACTGCTGAGGATAAAACTCCTTTACTGAAGCTTCACACCTACCTGAATCAATTAAATAAAGTGTGTCCCAGCCATATTCAATCTTTTGTGGGTTATTGGTGCAATAGCGCAATATCCCAGTCTCATACAATGGATGGGAAGGGACAGGTTTGTTTCCTTACTACACAGATGGTATCTGAGATCCACAGACACGCTGGATCTCACAAAACAAAATTCTCTGTGGAATTCTACTTGTGAGCAAAAAGGAGGTATGTGAATCCTCCTCGCAATTTGCTTTCCAAATATAAAATATAAATCTCAACTTTTTATTTTAGGAGTGTTAACACCACTCTGAACATGCAACATTTGCCATTAACTCTTGTCATAACATGAAAAGAGCATGCTCAACTAGGACAGTGGTCCATTGAATTCAGCATCTTGTTATCACAGAGGCTAACCTGAAGCCTATGGAAGCAGATTTTGCTATCTCCCCTTTCCACACACACCCCAGCTCCTAGTGCCACCTCCCACAGTTACTTCAAAAAAATACCCCAACCCACTGGAGCAGATTTTCAGGGACTAATAGGGCTAAAGAAAGAAATCTGCAAAAATTGCCTTCCTCCAATATAAACCTCTGGCAAGAGATAGAGAAATAAATACATGCACGCTTATGCACATGTGTGTACACACAGACTTTGAACACCACTATGAACAAGTAGGTGTTGGATCTAGTCTCAAACATTATATGATAATATATGGGCAATATATGAATAGTCAACTGATTTCAATAGGTCAGCTCTGAGTATGACTTACCTGGATATATACAGGATTCTGATTTACTGACAATTTTTGCTTTCAAATATATAACTTACTTCGGACAAACTGCTTCTTTGAGTGACGTTTCCTAGAGTGTCTCCGCTTGTTTCCAGGAGCCCTGAGGGAGTAGTGATGGTCCTCCCAAGTTGGTTCTTTGATATTAAAGACCGGCTTCTCTGCATACTAACAACTCCCTCCTTGTTTCCTTGGTTGCTAGGGGAAAGAGGTTTTTGCAACAAAGCATTTGGGGCTGCAGGTCTGTTTGCTGGAGCTGGGAGCACAGAAGACCTGTTGGTCTGTGTACTGGGAGACTGAGGCCTACTGTTTGTGACACTTGAGACCTGCAGTCTATTGTTGCTAGATAATGGTGGTGATTTGTTTCTTTGAAGCTGGAGCTGAATATCTTTCCCAGTCAGACTTGGCACTTGAGGTCCTGAATCCTGGCTTGGTGGAACTTTAAAATTTCCTTGGTGATCTAGTGCAACTAAATTAGTTTGTTGGCTACTGGTAATCCGCAATAGTCTTCCTTCTTCCCACAGCGCAAGGTCCTTTGCGATGTCTGCACAGGCACAAAAGTAATGCAATATAACAAGAACTGAAATCCCTGTATCTTATTGATCATCATGTTTATTCGAACTTGAGGATATGGTTTATTTCTTTCTCTAATACTAGGGAACTTGAATTCATATCAGCAAGGGACTTACTAAGTAGTTTATGGCAAGCCACTTTCCTGGACTCATTCCTCACAATCATTTCTGATACAGAGAAACCCCTACAAGCAGATGTCATATTCTGCCAGGGAAAAAAGTGGATATAACTGAAATAATAATAATAGCAGCAATAGTAATATTCTGATGGCAATCTAAGCAATCTGGTCTGGAATAGGACTCTACTGCAGTACATGCTGCCACAACCCACATGCTGGGTTGCAATATCACTAAGCAAGAGAGCATTCATAAAAATTACAATCTCGAAATTTTACATACATCAGCACATCCCTAAAGAATCTCTTTTTTGTCATGATTTGGTGAGTGCCAGACTTCTCTAAATTCCTAGGTCCAGCAGGTGTTAGAATTTAATGAAGGCTTGGGGAGTTAAACTGGATGCTAGACCCCTAATGCCTGGATTTAGCTTCCTGTGTTCAGGAAATCACCTGGGAGATAGGCCTTTACAAGAACAAAGGAAGGCCAGACTGAAAATGGGTGAGACCCCTCCTCCAGCTCTGAGATAGTTAGAAGAACTAAAGCCAGAGTTTGGTGTAGAGTTGGCTGTGATGTAACCTGGAGAAAAAAGGTTGCAGGCTGCTAAAGGCAGCAAGCTGGAGGTCAGAGCACAATGATTGATTTGTGTTTGAATCCAAGGCTGCGGCTATGGCAATCACTGGTTTAATGGACATCTTTGCTTAATTTAATAAAAAGGTAAGAACAGGTATTGCTATTGTTGCTATAATATTAACATAATTGAGTGGAGAAAATGATGCCATCAATGATTTTTTTAAAAAAATGATTTTGCCTGCATTACGCTTTTTCTTTAAAAAAAAAATACATATCACTTCACTTCACAATTTGGAGACTACCTGTTTAAATTGTCTGGGTCAATAGATGACAATGCAAATGCCATAACTTAAACCAAATGTGGAATGAGCTCTCTCACAATTAAATTAACCTGTGTTTTTGCAAATGACTGGGTTCATTGACTTATCTACGGTGAATAAGAAGGTATGTTGGAAAACTGATATATGCTGTTTATGTTTCAATGAGAGTTCAATGAACATCATAACTTTTGGCCCAAGATGCTATCTAAAAAACTGATTGGTTCTGCTGATAAGCAAAGCATTTCAATCATTTCTCCACAGCTAATTTAAAGATTTCCACTACAAAATGGTTTTCATTTATTTAGCATAGAATATATATGTTGATTTTGAACATCAGCTTTTCCCAATGGAAGAAAGGAAATATTTCAAAAGAGAATATAGTGCCACCAAATATTTTGATGTATTTGGCATATTAATTTATTTAAGAAAGTTCTCATCCGTGGCACATAAATTGAAATAGATACAGACATAGAATATTAAATGGGACTATGAAAGGTCTGTGCAGGTAATAAGTCTGGGAAGCTGATGGATGCCTCACAATCAACCAGAGCCTAGCACTTGGTGATCTGAAGGATATCTACTTATTTACCTATCTACCTTTCTGGACTTGATTGCTAGCAGTAGCAGTTGGTGGGATGCCACTGCTCTCCCAGTTTCCATAGATAACATGATTCTGACTTACTGGGAGAAGATGGGAAAGGTGCAGGGAGCTTGGCATTGCACAGACATGATGGCAAGAGTGGCAAATTGGCTCCACCACACGGCACAGCTCAGAGCTCCCCATGCCTCCCCATACAGTGTGGGCCAGTAGCATGCTGTGTTTGGAAGCCAGGAGAGCAGCAGCACCTCCACTGGCCACTACTGGTAACTAATGTCTAAACAGAAGAGCTTTCCATCCTGAATATCTTGATGGGCAGAAGCAGGAGGCAAATGGTAGTGGTAGGTGACATAGACAAAGTGGGGAGGAGCATCACTAATTAAACCTCATCCTTATATGGTGAACACTGGGGCGAAGTGACGCTGAGCAATGAAATTGAACGGGCCAACAAAGACATGTTCAAATAACCCAGTAAACCTTGGATGCTTCTAGCCACTAGGCAGCTGTCCCTCAGATCTGTGCCCTGCGGAGCACATGAAGTAATAGTGGGACCCCACCCCTCTGCCAGCTTATATACCCTCCCCTGATGGGTTGCGTGCCTGCAACCTGAGACTTCTCCTGCATGGAGGTATGCCTCCTGCCCACACTCTTGGGAGCCAGACATCATGCTATGAACTGATTATTTCAACACATGTTTTCGCCCCATGCAAAAAGCACCCATAGCTCAGTGGCAAGAGCTTTGCAAGCAGAATGTCCCGGGTTCAATCCCCAGCATCTCCAGGTAGGGCTGACAAGGACTCCTGCATGAAACCCTGAAAAGCAGCTGCCATTCAAAACTGAGCTAGAGGAACCAATGGTCTGACTTGGTATAAGGCAGCTTCTGGTGTTCCTGTCCAAAGCTTCGTGTTTAGAACTGGGATAAAGTCTGACTGTGGAAACTAAGGATGAAGAACTGGGATCAGTTCTCTTCTGGCCTTGGTGATACCGGATAATGGAAGACCATCTTTGAACAAGAAAATTCCACTTGCCCTGTTTCCTTGAGTTTCTTTCCTTTATGGACCTAATCTTGTGACCCCTTCACTGTGACTATTTGTTGGTTTGCAAGCCCCCTCCATAGAGGCTGGCCCCTCTCACTGTCCTCGGAGCTTGCAAACCAACACTATTCTCCATAAGTAGTAGTAGTAGTAGTAGTAGTAGTAGTAGAAGAAGAAGAAGAAGAATAGTAGTTTGGATTTGATATCCCACTTTATCACTACCCTAAGGAGTCTCAAAGCGGCTAACATTCTCCTTTCCCTTCCTCCCCCACAACAAACACTCTGTGAGGTGAGTGGGGCTGAGAGACTCCAGAGAAGTGTGACTAGCCCAAGGTCACCCAGCAGCTGCATGTGGAGGAGCGGGGAAGCGAACCCGGTTCCCCAAATTACGAGTCTACCGCTCTTAACCACTACACCACACTTGCAGTAATTACTGCAAGACCAGGCACCTAAGAATTATCCTTCAGATTGCAGGTACAATGTGATGGCTTCAGAGGATAATATTTCCTTCAAACTTTGAGTTTTCTGGAGCCATTTGGGAAGATTTATACAGTGCTATTTTAGCAGTAATAACAATAATTCACTAACACTGAATGTTACTGAGCTATGGAAACAAATGTGTAAGGAAGCTGTCCAGATATATTTCGATTATGATCTACAGGCAAGCCTCGGTGTCTGTCTTAAAATGAGTATTGTTGACTCAAAGTACCACAGTAATGAAGACTGGGAAAAGAAAAACCACCCCTGTTAACACCTTATTGTTCAATCCATTAAAACCTGTCCTGAAATTTCTTCCCCAAGCAAATGCTAGGGTTTTATGCCACTATACCTACCAGCAAGGTGTTTTTCCATGGTTTGAAGTTCTTTTGCAGCCAATGAATCTTTCAATAGCTTCTGGCTTTGAGAGTCTCCACTGCTGGAACTCATAATGTCTAGATCCCAAACTGGTTGATTCTGGCATGATAAAAAAAAACCAGGGAGAATGCTAAAATGTTTTTGTATACTTATTAAAAAAGGTAGTTACCAAGCATCAAAACGGCACGTTCTTTTCATTACATAATTGAGACAGTCTGGTACTGCTTACCTCTATAGAGACTGGCACAATATATGGCAGCATACTGGGCCGAAATTTGAAATGGTTTATACTCTCTGTGGTCCCACTGACTTCAGTGAGAGTGCATTTAGTTTAAGTCAACATCAACTTGGCCTCAATATCTATATAATTCATCACCTCTGGGGACAAAACAGCATTTCTAGTGCTGTTGTATCATTGCAACAAAATATAAAAATAAAATACTCCTTTCAGAAGGAACTAGTCGTGATGACCTTACTGTACTTTGGGAGGACTGTTGGCAACGAAAGCATTTGTGCTGTCATTTGGTTATTGAACACTGCAGTGCTCAGAATTACTTATATTTTTTTGGACGTTAACTTTTAGAAGTTGTTTCATGAGAAACCATGAAGTAAACTTGGTAGTTTCTTTTTACATTCAGAGAAGCTAACAAAAAACATATGACCAGATGTGGAATACCGTTAAAACAACAAGCGTGTAGGTTAATTAAAGTAGAAATTAGCTATCCATTAGAGCACAATTTATTTTATTTATTACATTCATATCTTTCACTCTCTTCAAAGATCTTGAGGAAGTGTACATGCTGTCCCATCCATTTTATTCTCAAAACAATCTTATATGGTAGTTCTGGCTGAAAAGTGTCTGACCAGCCTCCATGGTCACATGGCCAAGTAGAATTTGAACCTTGGTTCACAGATCTGTTAATATATTTTCTGAGTTTCTAAGAAATGTGTTCATAACAAATGAACACGATACCATGAAATTATATGCCTATACATAAACCACAATTTTTTTTCTTACAGAACCCCAAAGCCTTTTGTTTAGCCATAAACACATAAGCTGTTGTGTTTATGCAAAAACATTAAACTGTGAAGCTCCACGTTAGCACAGGAAAGAAAATCTGGCTGCATTTAAATATCACATCAATCAACTTTATAAAAGCGGCTGGAGATTATATCTGGTGTATTTCCTTACTAATGCAGAATTTGGAATGAGAGTGTTCCAACTGACTTTGAGGTCCAGTGCCGAGGGCCTTCTGGCGGTTCCCTCACTGCGAGAATCTAAGTTACAGGGAACCAGACAGAGGGCCTTCTCGGTAGTGGCACCCGCCCTGTGGAACGCCCTCCCACCAGAGGTCAAAGATAAAAACAACTACCAGAGTTTTAGAAGACAGCTGAAGGCAGCCCTGTTTAGGGAAGCTTTTATTGCTTGACAGACTATTGTACAGTGGTACCTCTGGTGGTGTAGTGGTTAAGAGCGGTAGTCTCGTAATCCTGGGGAACCAGGTTCGCGTCTCCGCTCCTCCACATGCAGCTGCTGGGTGACCTTGGGCTAGTCACACTTCCTTGAAGTCTCTCAGCCCCACTCACCTCACAGAGTGTTTGTTGTGGGGGAGGAAGGGAAAGGAGAATGTTAGCCGCTTTGAGACTCCTTAAAGGGAGTGAAAGGCGGGATATCAAATCCAAACTCTTCTTCTTCTTCTTAATTCGTTCCGGAGGTCCGTACTTAACCTGAAACCGTTCTTAACCTGAAGCAGCACTTTAGCTTATGGGGCCTCCTGCTGCTGCCACGCCGCCGGAGCACGATTTCTGTTCTCATCCTGAAGCAAAGTTCTTAACCTGAAGCACTATTTCTGGGTTAGCGGAGTCTGTAACATGAAGCATATGTAACCTGAAGTGTATGTAACGCGAGGTACCACTGTATTTTAATATTTTGTTGGAAGCCGCCCAGAGTGGCTTGGGAAACCCAGCTAGATGGGCAGGGTATAAATAATATATTATTATTATTATTATTATTATTATTATTATTATTATTCCTACAGCAGAATAGGTTTAATTTTGAAAAGCTCTATTTTTGTCCCCACATTTAGCATTCAGTCCTCAAATCATGAAATCATGTAAACAGAAAAGCTAAAAACATACTCACACATGTACAACCCTGTGTGTTTCACATACTTTGTTAGACTCTTGTATCTGCAAACACATGTTGTCATTACAATTTCAGATGCGTAACTGGTCAACTGACATCTGGTGAGGGAAAGTGTTCCCTAAGAGGAAGTGGGGCACATATTTGGGTCCATCTACATGTCTGAAAGCGGTGCCATCTTTACTCCCAACCAATTGGCTTGGTACAGGAAACTAGTAAGACAATGGTTTCTGTCCGATAATTTTGTGTGTCAGCATCCAAACCTACAACCAAGAAGTACATTATCCTTTTCAAGTGTTTTGCTAGCAGCAGCGGCGCACAAGAGGGGCAGTGGCATTATCCTGGCAGCACTGCACTCATTTGCCTAGTAGCAGTGGCATCTTCACCCTACCAACCACCCCTGGATCAATTCTGCTGTAAGGTAATATCCTGACCAGGCAGGCATCTCACAGATACAGCCTATTTCTTTGTTGCTACACTCCTCTGAAAGCTGTGTCCCCATGGGGACCAGAGAACATTTAGTGGCCTTACTGCTCCCCAGCACGGAATGAAAGGGCCCCTTCCTGCAAAGGCTACACTCTGCCTGAACAGTGAGCAAATGTCTATCACCCCTCTTTTAAGATGGGGCACTGCAGAGTCCCGTTCCAAAGAACTTTCCAGATTCTGTTCCTTGTGGCACCCTCTCAGCGCTTGCCCAACTAGAACAAATAGCCAAGTGACATCTCAAAATTTTCCACTCCGGGTAGCACCTGACCTTGCTACGCCACTGCATGGATCTGCTTCTTGCAACTGACAGCAGTCTCTCTAAAGACTGGTTTAGAAAGCTATGCAGCAGCCTAGGACTTTGTGAAGTTCTGTCGCTCATTCTAGCTTCTAAGCCTATCTGCTCACCCTCTGAGTTGTCAGTGCAGCTAGAAACACTGGTTGTGAGCATAAAAGGCTTCTTTAACTTTCCTTCCCTGCATTATAGCAGTTTTCCCCACAGATCAGGTAGACTAGGCAGAGCACAATCATTAGTAGGTGCCAGACCACTTAAAAAGTGACTCCACAGTGACATCTGGCGGTCAGACTGAGGTTCTCCAGCCTCTGCTGATAATAACGTTGAAGCCAATGAATAAATAATACACTAAATGACATGGAGAAACTCTTCGGTGCTGATGGTAGGTTTCCTTCCTCTGAAATATTGTCCTGCCTGCAAATGGTGAAATTCCAGAGATGGGAACATGTCAAACAAACTTCTTGGGGAACTGATCAATGAAGAGATACTGGTTCTTGAAAGATTTCAACGAATATGTCATACACTTAAGACACATGTGATAGCTATATGTTAATGCCTTATGCATATATGTATATGGGACATGGGTGGCGTTGTGGGTTAAACCACAGAGCCTAGGACTTGCCGTTCAGAAGGTCGGTGGTTCGAATCCCCGCGACGGGGTGAGCTCCTGTTGCTCGGTCCCTGCTCCTGCCAACCTAGCAGTTTGCAAGCACGTCAAAGTGCAAGTAGATAAATAGGTACCACTCTGGCGGGAAGATAAACGGTGTTTCCGTGCGCTGCTCTGGTTCACCAGAAGCAGCTTAGTCATGCTGGCCACATGACCCAGAAACTGTACGCCTGCTCCCTCGGCCAATAAAGCGAGATGAGCGCTGCAACCCCAGTCGGCCACGACTGGACCTAATGGTCAGGGGTACCTTTACCTTTTTATATATGTATATATGTGTACTCTGTGAAACAAACACATGTTTCTGCTTCCTACCTCATAAATATGGCCTGTAATACCATAGCTGATAAGATTATTCAAGCTTGTCATTAGTTTTCCGAATGCTTGGGCATGACTGATGACATTTAGCACAACACACAGCAACAGGAAAAACGGTAGCAGTTATTTGTCTGCTTTCTCAATAAAGTTTTGATGTTTGAAAAAACAAAACCTTTATTGGTGGACATGACCATCAATGGCTACTAGCCATAATGTCTATGTAAGCATTAACCCTACAGTCTTCCTACCTGAGCTTTACCTAGTGCCCTTAATCCACAAATCCTCCCCAGTAGGGGAGACAATAAATATGTCAACAGACTTCCCAGCTGCCATATAAGCATTAAGCATGACTCTTGATCATGCTGCCATAAATGCACATTGAACAGAAACACTTATGAGTTCTGTTTGGGTAGCCAGTTGTGGTTATTGCATTCTTCCCTGACAAGGCAAGTATACAGGGCAGAGTCAAAATGGCACTTCTCATATTATGCATGGTTTTTCTTAGTGCATCACATTTATTTTCTTGAATTAAAGGCCATAGCTCCACATAGCTCCAATTGATCACTACAGCCCTGCTGCTTTCCAGAGGCTCTGACACCAAAACCAACAATTGGCAGATGAACCAAGAGAAACAAAACATAGCTGGGTGTACAGGCAAACTCAGAATCACAGAATTGTATAGCTGGAAGGGAGCCTGAGGGTCATCTTCTTCCACGATGTCATGTACTTGCCATACACCTCAGAATTTTGAAAATCTTTCCCACAAAGTATGCTTTAATTATACTGAGATGCTACAACAGGTATTCTGGAAATGCGTGGGAAGTTTAATATGTTGGGAAGGTTTGCAGTTCTGGCTCCTGCTGCCAGATAAGCCTGCGGACTTGGAAATGGACGGGCAGCAGGACTAAGCAAGTACTGGCTGAGGGCCTTCTGACAGTTCCCTCACTGTGAGAAGCCAAGTTACAGGAAACCAGGCAGAGGGCTTTCTTGGTAGTGGATCCTGTCCTGTGGAACGCCCTCCCATCAGATGTCAAAGGAATAAACAACTATCTGACATTTAGAAGACATCTGAAGGCAGCCCTGTTTAGGGAAGTTTTTTAATGACTGATGTTTTAATGTATTTTTAATCTGTTGGAAGCCGCCCAGATGGGCAGGGTATAAATAATAAATCATCATCATCATCATCATCATCATCATCATCATCATCAGTGGACTCTGCCAAGCTGCTCAGGCCCTGGGCATTTCTGACCTTGTTTATATTGTGTTTTCAAAGTGTCCTTTCTCACTTGTTTATAATTCTCTTTGATATTATTGCTATTATTTGCTTTAGTTAGTGAAGCAACATATAGACCAACCTATATGTGGCACCATATCAACAAAATACCCGAATTTTGGTGGAATTTTATACTACTTACCTAGAAATTTTGTTTGCTGTGATGTTTTTATTTTGTTTTAAAATGTTAATAAAATTCCAATATATAAATCTAGGACACTTTCTTTCTTAATATTTGGACTAGAGCAGTATGGCCCTACAGCTTTAAGGTGGTTTTTGTATCTCAGGCAATGTCTTAGTCAAGCACAGTTAATATTAAAATCAAGTACACACTGGCAGTTCTTTTTTAATTGTGACCTTGATATTACTGGCATTTTTATTTCATTGTAATGACCTTTGGCTATACACAATAAAACTGTGACTGGCTGAATCATGACAATTTTCAGACAAAGGAAATTATTAAAGCGTTCTTGTCCATGTTACTTTTGGAACTGGATTTCGGCTACTCTTACCTAAGATTGAACTGAGGCAAGGCCCCAGCTATCGCAGCAGTGGAAAACTGTTCTCAAGCAATATATCTAAGATGTATCTGCCAGCAGCTGAGGTCAGCCACATGTCAGTTTAAAAGTTTCCCCCCATGTCTTCATTATTTTTTCACTTACATTATATTTATTTTTGTCTTTACTCAAGTTACTACAGATAAATTCTTCCTGGCATGAACATTAACAGAAAGAAAAGACCCAAATTCAATCATTACTTATCTGGTTCTTTACATTTTTGGAAAATACTGTAAGAGGGTAGGAAAAAGGAAACATGCCTGAATATCAGCATATTAAAAAACAAGATCAACCATCACTTGTGTCTAGTTTCAGCACTGCATCTGACCATACACAAGTGATTTTTTGCTCTTCCACTTAGGAAATATACAAAACTGAAACACATTTAAACACATTAAAACTATGACAAATCTCAGGGCCAAAATTTGCATGACTGATGGGGTTTCTTCAAAGGTGTGCTCAATTAAACAGCACAAGAGATTTCAGTTTTAGTATACCCAAAAGCAAATTGAATGATACTGGCTTTGTTCACTAAAGTAGGTTGTTCCTCAATCAATACATTTCCTTTTATTATAATGGCTCTTTATTGTAAAAAATGCTAGCTATAGCTGAGTTGACTAGTCCTTATTCCCCCAGGACCATAACATAAACTTGGATCTGCCAAGTTGGGGAATCTGATGGAGTTGTTCTGGCTTACAAAGTTGTGTTCCCACTAATCTATGCCCCATTGGCTCCACCTGGTTTTCTAGAACTGAGGTTTTGTCACTCAGTACTTCCTCACCAGAAAGCAACTTCTAGTTCAAGAATAGTCAGCTAGGTTCTTTTAACAGTTACTATATCCCAAGGAAAAATCTGATCACTGGGCTAGTCACTCTTTTAAATAGTGACATTCACTCATCTTTTCTGAGTGATTGTTAATCTTGAAGGCTTAACCTGCTTTCTGGAAACAGAGGTGTTTTAAAGCAAGAGCCTGCAGAAAATTCGTGGAAGGGCCTAAGCTCAGTTTCTTCATTTTTCCTGTAGTTATATTTTATGTAATTTAACTATTGTACATAAAAGCTAATGCAAACCATTGATGGGGCGCAGACTGGCATTAACACAGTAGAATCCTGTGAGATTATGGAGGAGCTATTCTGCTTGCTCCAGCTCACACTGAAACAATAAACTATGGTTTATTGCTGCAGGAATGAGAGTCACATGCCTAGCCTGCTAACATAAGGTTAGCAATGCCAGCTGGGACAATTGAGAAGGCTGACTAGACACACGGAACTAGATTCAGCACTAATCCTTTTGGGGCAGGACTATCAAAACTATTAGCAACAGCCATCTGTTAGGTCTTGCACACATGGTTCCAAATCAAGTACCACAAGTCACTGCATAGATACTGAGTTCTAGCATGTGAAAACAGCACCATTTGGGGACAGGTATTCCAACGTTTTTGCAGCGTACTGCTTTTTATAATTCTTATACGAGAACAAATAACACATTCTGCACTTTCTGGGGATGATTTTATCCTTAGAACTTCTCTCCCGATGACATTTCAGAGGTGCATAAACATGCTTTTCATTTCTCAGACAAGGCTAATGTGAAGCTTGCAATGACCAAAGTCAGGCTGAAAATAACAATTCAGGAAAACAACTAAAAAAGGAGCCAAGATGAAATGTATTTCAGTGATACTGACGCCAGTAAAATCTGGAGATTGCTATTTAGTAATCAGCTCCTGTCAGAATTACATACAAATTAATTTGGCTGAACTTTTCATTTTTCCAGTTTCAGTTTCAACTTTATGAAATGATTCAATGTCAAAAAAAGAATGGACAAAAAGCAGTTGAACAATCTTCATCTACTCAAGATGAAATGGAAATATTTGTCACAGACTTCAGAACATGGTTAAACATTTCCGTGTTCCTGTGAATCTGTCTCTCTCATTAATCCTGCCTGAGGAGGATATAAGAAGACTGATAACTTTCCAAGCAACTAATGAAATACTCTGCATGCAGGGTAATTCACGTCATTCATTTTCCTCCTAGAGTTCACCAACTGTTCAATCTTTTTGCTCCATGAGCTTTTTTCAGGCACATGTTGCAAACGAGTCAACCTTTTTCATGTAATCTAAAAATAATAATCCTCCTCAGAGCTTTGTTGCAATATTGACAGCTATTTTTAATCCCTATGTCCAACATTAAGGTCCGTTCTACTTGAAATGCCATGTAATTGAAATTACAAGCTTTCTGCTCTGTATAGCAGGCAGCATGCCAGCACATTTTTACGCCAAAATCATACTGAGCTAGTCCTTCCCAAACCATGATTCATGCTGATGCGGACAGGGAAAACCTACACAAATGGCTGCATGTAATAAGACAGACAGAAGCAATGCTTTTGTTTTTAAGAACTGGTAATTCTGAGATTGAAAATCTTATGTTATTGCTGAAGATAGCAAAGGTTCAAATACAGTGCTGATTTTCATAAAGAGTGGCCCTTTTACTAATAGAGTTATATACATTTAGGATAGAAAGTTACATATACACCCCCTATTTGGTAAAGAAACGAAGGCCAGGAATCTAAATAAGAAGTCTTCAGGTCAGTAGTTTTTTTGGGTTACCTTAGAGGCATCAGCAAAGCCAATGAACACTTACCATAGCTTCCTTTACAAATCCTCATGATACAAAGGCAAATTATATGGTAGAATCATCTAAAAAGATGTATGTGGTAAATGGTCTGTTTTGGTGAAACCTAATATTTGCTCTTTATTTCCCATTGCAAATAGTCACTACATTTCCAATTAGCACCACTGCTCTGATTGTCCCATTCTCTGCCCTCTCCAAAGCCACAAAAAACGCAACCGGTTTTCATCTCTCCTCATCCTAAATCTTCATTTTTCCTCAGCTGAGTTTCAAGCAGGCATGATATTCAAAACAACGGAAACTTTAGGAAAAAGAAAAACTATCAAGAGATAAATTGATATTGAATTGCTTTGTAACGACAGGAAAACACATTATATGTTGTCTTGTAGATGCCACTAGCCTATTTGAAAACCCAGGATGACCCCTTCAACTCTTGACTTCCAGAATTTACAGGATCATTGCACTGCTGAAATCAGCACTTGGCTGAGACTGTGTGTTCTTTCCAGATGTGAATGTCTGCGGCTGAAGAAATATGAAAGGCTAGAACATAAAAATTTTATCCCAAGATGCTGGGGGAAAAAGACTTGGTTTGATGTTTTGGAGAAGGTTTTAAAGTAGGTTACTTCACAGATAACCTCCTTATTTATACATTAGCCACCTAAGCTAAAAGCAGATATAGAAAACAAAAGCACATGCACCAAATTACAAATAAAACATAAAAAATAGTACAACTGGTAAACCTAAGGACAATGAGCTATTTATGTGCCAATAAGGAAAAGGCAATGAAGATAAAACTCTTTGTTTGTATAAAGGAAGGAACAGTGCCATCCGGAAAAAGAAATAATAATGGAACTTTGAAACTGTGGGCCAAAACAGACAAATCATGGGAGTTTCATAAACTGGATATCCCAACACTTACATTTAATTTCAGAGGTGCCTAGGAGCATCCCTTAACTAGACTGGAGATGCAGCACTGGAAGAAGAGAGAATATAATCTCTCTACCTATGTCATTTCTCTGCTCTGAATTGCCACCCAACAGCAGAAGATACAGAGATTTCCACAGTGTGACTAATAGTAATGGGGTGGGTGATTTAGATCAGGGAAATGACATATGGCAGGGAAAGGGTTTCTGTTTGCTGCTCCCATTTAATTTGAGAATTCTCCCATGGCTGCTTGTTGAACCGAAAACAGTGGGAATCTGATCATAGTTCTCCTGCATCTCATCTATTTTGGTCTGGTAACAAAAAATTGAAAACATAAACTTAAGTAACAATGTGAGTTGGGCAGAAGAATAGGAGTTAGAAGTAAATTAAGAGTTATGAACAAAAAACCATGAGGATTATTTATTTAATTAGAGCATTTTTACCCTGCTCTTCATCCAAAATGGCTCTCAGCACAGCTTATTAAAATCAGGAGTGAGGCATATCGTATATATTCCACAAGTGACAAATGCCCCATTTTCTTTTTAACCGATGCGGAACAATATGCTTTGGACTCAAATTTTGCACAGCATTGCAAAATAACCTTGACTGAAGTTGCATCATTCATGGATAAAAGTTCGCAAGCGCTTAAGCTTTTCCGTGATGTTAACAAGTGTGAGGAGGTTATGCTGTTATATAAGAAATGAATGTCAGTACATTTATTTGATTTAGTTTCTGAAAATCAAGGGAGGCTGAAATGAGTACAAGATGTGCCATTAAAACTTGCTTTCTTGGTTGTAATAAAACACCTTATGAAAAACAGTACCTATTTTTGTGGAGAACAAGCCACTGCACACTCTTGCACAAGCCAACAAAAATAGATTATATGATTTAGTTTGACAGAGAACACTATCATAGCTATACTTACATCACAATAAAAATATAGCATATGATCCAGCCAGTTCAGAATTTTTAAGGAGGATTCATTTCAGTTGCAGAGTAAAGCAGATGCCTAACATGCCTCCTATTACAGGATTTTAAAGTGCTTACCTTTGTCTTGATTCTGCCAATATATCTTTAAAATTACATATTAAAAATTAACTTTAAAAATCCTAAGCTCTTGCAAAACTGAAAGTACATGTTTATATATAAACATTGACAGTTATACATGCTGAATATTCTGATTGACTCTGAAAACTTGAACCAACTAATTGGTTAAATGTGATTCATATTCTAGTCCAGCGCTCAGGGAATGTGATACGCAAACCTCCAGTATTCCCTTCAGTTTCATGCCAAATGTATTCAAGTTAATCTAGAAAAACTGAGGGTTTGTTTGTATTTATTTACAGAATTTGTGTTCATAAAACTGAAGACAGTATATATGGGATCCTTATTCTTACCTGCTCTGCTGCTTGGAGTACATTCTCCAATTCATCACTGCTTTCCATTGAAATTTCTGCTGCAGGCACTGGTGCTGTTTTAAAAGATGGGTGAAAACCAATAAAGAATAACGGACAACATTTTTTATTATTGTGCACTCCCCGACCACGAACTGCAGCTGTGGAGATGAGATCAGAAGCATCTGCTTCTGGGTTTAAACTAATCATAGCTCCCCATTACGTTTGAACTCAGGCTAGTTTATGTTTAGTGAAAAGACCAGTATCATACATTATGGTTTGAAGCTGGCTTGTTTCAATCAACTGAAGCTAAGCCAACCACATTGATTCCAAGTGCTGATATCACAAGGAACTCTGGTTTGTTTAATACTGGAAATGAAAGGTCTGATCTCCCTTTTGCAGCCGAGGAGAGGGGAGGAAAGAGTACACAAAATAAAGAGTATCCTGTTGTAATAAACCTCAGCACCCGCTGATCTAGGCTTGGCATGGCTTAGTTAAAACTGGGTTGCCAAAGAAGTCTCCTCTGATAATGAAAGCTTCTTTGAATAACCTCATAGCTGTGTAAGTGATTTCTTGACTTCTCATCTAAGAAACAATTTACAGTAGCATTGGAGGTGGCAGCAGGGCACCAGCAGTGCCATCCCAATAGCCACAATGCATTGACCCAGACAGAGAAGGGATGGGCTCTGAGTTGTTGGTAGCACCATCCTCGCTCCGGAAAATGCAGCTCTGCTGCCCTCACTCACTGCTGCTGAATATTTGGGCAAATACCATTGATTTGTGTCAGTTGACCCAAAATCTGCATTTGCTAACCTTTGCGTATATTTGTAACTTGCATGAACCAACCATTCATCGCTCAACATGGAAAAGTGGCAAATTTCCAATAAAATATCAGACGACAGAACAGCATTGTGAATGCAAGATTTACTACAATATGGAAGACATTAGGGCTTCAAAACTTTTTAAAGGATGTGATAAACACGTATCCCACCACATCACAGTGCGCACCGTGTTCATTCATAATGAAAAAGCATTGTGGGAAAGTCATTTTACAGACCTTTCTGTATCACGCATAGTTATTTTAACACAGCCTATATATTGCCATCCATGCATTGCCTTATTAACTGGGGCCAGTTTGCTTTGTTTTGCCACATGATGAGCAAATAGCTTTGCTCAGGAGTGATAACACTGTTAATCCAGAAATAATTGCTATTGTCAGAAAATACTGTTGTACTGACTTATGTTCTGATGAAGCAATCTATGAACAGCAGACTGAAACCATGGAATCCAGAACTAATGATTATGCAAGCATTTATATATATCTACATATAATTTTAATTAAAAAACTGACCCACTGGCTATGTGTTACATTAAACACGTGGACCAACAAATGTTTGCATAACTAGCATTAACTACTGGCATAATATATTATGTAGATATATATTGCAAGTCAAAGTTCACATGGTAATAACATACTGGACCCCAAAATTTGTTGATTAGACGCAACATTAATTTTAATGTTAAATTACGAAAGATGAAACAACACCTTGAATAGTCATACTACCTGACACAGAGTCTGTATCATGGCCATTATATCTTGGTCCAGTGTTACTCCAAGGTGGACTCTGATTTAGAGTACAGTGGTACCTCGGGTTAAGAACTTAATTCATTCCAGAGGTCCGTTCTTAACCTGAAACTGTTCTTAACCTGAAGCACTACTTTAGCCAATGGGGCCTCCTGCTGCTGCCGCACCGCCGGAGCACAATTTCTGTTTTCATCCTGAAGCAAAGTTCTTAACCCGAGGTACTATTTCTGGGTTAGCGGAGTCTGTAACCTGAAGCGTCTGTAACCCGAAGCATCTGTAACCTGAGGTACCACTGTACCAAAAAGTCACTTAACTCTGTACCCCTTTCTATACCATCTGGGCCTGAGGAAGTGTTTCCCCATCATCCAAAGACTCCCCTGTAACTTCTCCTGTTCCATAGCTATCTAGGAAAATGTGACCTCAGAATAAGTTATAGGCTCTTTAAGGATTGCATGACAGCTCTGCTAGGTCCCAGGGCAGGTTACAACAATTTAAAATTCAGTATGAAGAACATTTAAAACAATTAAAGTAATAGGAATATTGTGAATCCTGGAAACACACGACTCAGTGTCAGGGTAACACGTATCTTATGGTAAAGAGATGTATCCTCAGTCTTAACTAAAAGCTGCTTAGTAAGTAGCACCTTTGTGGGAAGAGAATTCCACAGCTTATGAGTTATGGGCAGCTCCATGTACAGCTCATTGCAACAATCCAATCTGGGATTACCAGAGGATGGAGTACTGTGGTCAAGTCATCTCTGCCCAAAAGGAGACGTATCTGAACAGCTCCAGTTGAAACTGGAAATAGGCAGGCCTAGTCTTCCAAACCTTAGTCAGCAGGGTTCACTGGGAGCTGCCCAGGGTCCTGCCTTGCCTTTGCCCATGCCAGCAATTCCCCCACAAGCCCCCAGAATACCAGTTTAGATATTCTAAACGTCATGAAACTCCCATCCCCCATATCACTCATTTAGTTGTGAGCTCTATAGGAATATTCCTTACACTGAATCAGATCAGCAGCTATCAGGATTTCAGATAGGGTTCTTTCCCAATCTACCTGGAGAGGCTAGAGACTGAAGCTGGAACTTTTGCATGCAAAGCAGATGGTCTGCTCCTACTGAGCTTTGGCACTTCCCAGTTATGGATTTTTAGCTAATTCATAAAGAACAAACTGCCACAGGAGAGGTATTTTGAGTGTAATCACATTGTGCCTGCTAACCAAGTTATACATCATTATCCAAACAGCAGAGATAAGCACTTTAATTCTGCAAAGCCTCAGCATTGTGCTGTTGTCTTCAAAAAGCAGAGTTGCATCAGCGTTTTCCACACAGTGTTAAGTCTAATCTCAACAGGGAGTGGAGTGTGAAGACTAGTGAGAGCAAAGAAAACAAACTTAAATAGTAAGGAACAGGGTCTGATGAGCTAAATTTCTTTCCACACATTACTGTAATTTGGTAACTGAAAAAGGAATTTACCTCCCACCAAAACTGGTCTTAAAAAGTTTCCCAGCAGATATTCTCGAATGTGTTTTTATCAGTATGTATTGAGTCGTTCAGATTATTCCATGCGAGGTAGCATAGCTCTTTCAAGAACTTACCGACAGATTGTGGCACTTCTTGCTCGAGAGTCTGGGACGCAACAGATACATCCTCTGTTCTTTCTGCCAAGTTATCTCCTTGCAGTCTAGGATGATTGAAATGGAAACAATTTTGAAGTTATATGGAACATTCCACTGATTAATGCACAAGACAATTGGACAGCTTCCAGCTTGCACTGCTAAGCACCAGTAGGAGGCTGATGCCCTTGCAAAAGTGTTGAAAGACCCTGAGCTGGAGGCTGCTGGCTGATAATTTAGTGCCTTACAGGTACGCAGCTGCTACTGGTGCCCAACATGGGCTGTTGATACTTTGGCTTGTATCTGCAGTGGATACTATTATTTTATTTATTAAATTTATATACCACCCTTCATCCAAGGATCTGAGGTACGAACTGGATCTGCATGCAGCTTGGGCACCACTCTCCATACCTCTAGTAAGGGCTCTGGATCCTCCTCCTCTCACACAGGTGCTCTGTGGTGGAAGCTGGTAGCCACACAGTGAAACCTCTCAAAAGCCACCATTGAGTCTATACCTTACCATGTAATTCATTGAAAACATTAGTTGCGCAAAGTATATCTTTTAAAACATTAATTATTAATATTCCTATCAAAAATACGTATTTGAGACTAGCTAGCAATTTCTTTCTAAGGACTTTGGGAGGTTTTTTTTTTTTTGTCTTGTTTTTGATAAGTGATAACTTATCAAAGCTGCTCCATCAACAGCTGCTATGGAAATGGCTGGTGTGACTGAGCTCCATTCACAGCCCACCAGGGGTTAGCAGTGGGATGACAGCTTTGTTTGGGAACTGGGCAAGAGGCTCTGCCTCTTACCAAAGCTGGCCCCAGAATACCAACCACTGTTAGTCTCCTGTGTCTCCTACCTGGAGCTGATTCAAGTTCTGGGCAAGCATTGCAGATAAAGGTTCTCTTTAACCTCTCCAAGGTAAGCGCTGATGAAGCTTTGTTCATTTCCATCTTCATGACTGCTGCACTGATCAAGTCTGGTACAATGGGTTGGTTAACTTATTTGTTCAGTCTCAATGATTTTGCTAAACCATTTCTGAGACTAAACTAACATTCCCCAATTTCTCATGGCTTACTGGCTGGGATGTTCCAAGCTAAGTTTTAGGTAGCAATCACTTGGTGTATGGATGCAGATTCATGGAAGATTGGGTTAAAGGACTGAGAGCTGGACTGGATGAGCTTCTGATTTGCAAAGTACTAAAATATCACACATTCAGACCACATAGGAAAGAGAACTTAAGTAGAAAAGATTTCTTATCCACAATTTTGAAAAGCTTTATTCACAGTCACAGTATTTTCTAAGACTCGGTAATTATTGAAGTTAGCTGAGCAATAGCAAGCCTGTAGCTTCTTCTTGTTTTGCTTTCTCTCTCTCTCTCTCTCTATATATATATATATTCATATATTCTTGGCATCCGTTCCTTTTCCTTTTTTAATAAAAGTTGTGCTTTCCATAAATATAGCTGTTAATTACAAATGAAATCCATAGCCTTTAAAAAAAATGTATGATGTATTTCAGGAACGCCGGAAATATCCAACCTCATAGGTGGGCTTCTCTCTACAGTGCCAAATTACTTGGCAGGAATTTCAGTAATATAGAATATGAAAGATTGATCAAAGACAAATACGCCTTGTTCCCCACCCTACATGTAATGGAAAAGAGGACATAGAAGACACATATCTACACTGGATGGGTGCAGATACTAACTAAAATCAGGCCCGGTGACACCCAGAAACATGGGTTCGGCAGCTGCTGAGGGCCACAGTCACCTTCTTCCAGTCTCCTCTTCCCCAGATGTGAGTTTTTGTTTCCTCAATTCATGCCACAACTGGCACTGCCACATCCTTGGATGTCCAAGACTGAACTTCCTATCTATCCTCCTAAGCCTGATCCCTTTGTACACTTTCTTTATCCACAGGCAATGTTATTATCCACCGTCCTGAACATGCACAGAGCCTTGGCTTTATCTTTGCCTCCTCTCTGAAAATTTCTGTTCTCTGGACTCAATTGTCTCACTTTGGCTTCTTCCAGGGAAGGGCAAGGCTGTCAGTTAAGGTTTCTCTGAGTTGCTTTCTCTCAGTAAAGCAACCAAGTTGGGTGGCTTTAAAAGAAGATTAGACAAATTCATGAAGATTTACCACATTATTTTCATTTTTGTATGCATTACTTGGCTGGAGAACTGTATTGCAAAATTTAGAGAAGTGTGAATTTCAAAAGCTAGCAGTGTTTTAGTTCTTGTATTGCTTTGGAAGGTATGAATTAGACAGATTTGCCTTTCAATGCCAGGTTAACAGAATTTCTCCCCTACCCCTAGTCTCTTCACACCTATCCAGCACTCAGCTGCTAAAATAATTTGCTGCTGGACCCTCATTGCTCCACCATGCAAGTATGGAACTAGTGGGAAATGAGCATTTAAAACCCCAGTGTGATGTTCCACCTTAAATCCCTATGCTGGCTTCCTAAATCCAACACAAGCTCCTTGCCCTTACCTTCAAAACCATTCATAGCCTTGCATCCACCTGGTACATCCACACTTATATCCTGATATTTCCCTGCCTGTGATCTTCATTATTCCAGCTCTAAGCACCTGCTTCTAGCTCCCACCATTTCATCCTTGCTGTACTGTATGCTTGGAACTACCTTCTCAGGATAAGAGATTTCACCTCTCCTGATTTATTCTTTCTCAAAACCCACTTTTCAGTGAAGCCTATGGCTAGTTCCCATGCTCTACTGTTAATTATATCTGGGCACATGTCTCTTAAACAGTTGCATATTGCTCCTCTTCTTACTCCTTCCTCCATTTTCCTCATCAGCAATCAGACTGATGAGTGCTATACCAGCTTCTTCTTCTAAGGCTTCTTCAAAGGTAGACCCACTTCTTATGCATTGCAAAAATCTAACCCAGAAATTACCAAAACACAAACAACAATAGGTAGGCTACTATCTGGGGCCATCAGCTGAAGTTGACAGAAGGCACTCAATGCCACTGAGGCCACTTATGTCTCAAGTGACAGTAATGGATCCAGAAAGACCCGCAAGTGACGTACATGCTCCTGGCAAGATAAAAATGTAAAATGAATAACTGAATCTTCATCTATGTCACACAGGTGGTATCTGTTGGGATACTGCCAGGGAGACAAAGGCCATCATGGCCCCACGTCGATTCCGGACGATCCATCGATCTCCCGTAGACACGCAGTATCATTCAATTAGCGACACGAGCTCCAGAAATAGCTTGCCACATTCCAGAGCTGATGCACGCTCTATCAGCAGAGTTTGCATAGCGAAAGACGCACGCAGGAGAGCATTATTTACAACTTTATTCAGCGTTGGTCAGAACAAAGAAAACATGACTGCCTGCATTGATGTCTCAGGCACAGAGAGAGAAACAAAAGCAATAGACAAACAGAAACTTCCTGTGAGCAGGAAATACGTAGACTCTGTGACTCACAAAGCCTGCTCCCTTTTAAGGTGGAACGGAAATATCCTAACAGTATCAAGGCCACATTTCCTTTCCAGTTTTAAACAGGGTTTTATGCGAACAACAAGTATATAAAAGTGTATCATATTACTTGTTTTACTTTCTGCAGCCACTCCTAAAAATGTTCATGAAATGATATCAGAATTGGAAACAGACAATTGTTTTGTGGAATTAACTAGAGGCTTTCTTTTTTGTGTTCTTTCTGATAAAACCTCATCCATTTCACTCTTCTGATAACTTTTAATATAGAAGACTATCTGGGAACTGTAAGCAATTATTCATTACAGCCTGAAGCTCTAGGGAAGTCAGTTGCTAATTCTACAGCAGATTATCACAATATGAAAGAATGTTCATTTAAAGTTTGGCAATAGTTTCTACATCTTGCAGAGTTTTAGAAATGTGAGATACGATCCATCTGGAACATCTACATAACTTCTTTTTTCCCAGTGCCCATAATCATAAAACATAAATATGTTAACATAGCCTGAATTTCATTTTGTATTTCCTGAAATGGTTTTCAATGAGCTGAGCTCATTCCTGTACATATTCAGTGATTACTAAAAACAACAGCCACTTTTGATTCATCAATGAAGAAGCACAACACATGAGTCTAGTGATGCCCCAATGCATGTAGTCCTTTGAGTTGAAATACGAATTTTTGTGATTTAAAATTCCCATCTTCAGGTATTTCCAAGTCTGGCTCAGGTTTTAATTTGAGCCAGAGAAGAATGTCTCCTTCCACCACCTCTCTGCTCCTCTCCCCTTTCCTATAGCAATGTCTCGGGGATTAGGATCTCAGGAACATGTAATTTTCCTAATGCACCAGTTACTCCTCCCTTCCTCTTCCTCCTCCTCCTCTTTAGTTATCCTCTTGCATCTATTCATCTTTACTTTCTCATCCCATCCCCATTGCTTCCTCAAATTCTCTGCTGTCCCTTACATCTCAAGAGAACAAGCAAAAAAACCCAACTAAGTGACTTCCTTGATTTTGCTGCAGACCAGGGTAGGCATGCGAAAGCTTTGGCCATGGCAGGACCATCACAAAATACTTTTGTCAGCAGCCATACTCCACTCTCTTTACTCCTACCTGTGCTAGTCACAGATCAGTCACCGATTTGAGCACTGGAACCTACTAAGTAGATCAAAAGGTGTTTCTTTCCCCTTCTAGCTCACCCCACGGCACTGAATGCTTCTTCAGAGGGTTTCCCTACTTTCAGGACAGGTCCTTTGGAGAATATGCAGAGCTCAGATTTGTGAGAGAGAGGGGGAGAGACTTGCTTTGCATGTGGAGTGCCAAGCTCAATAGCCCTACAGATCCTGGGCTATGTCTATGTGAATGTATATCATACATGAAGGTATGCACATGGAAGCAGTCTGAATGCTCATTCTCTGCCCTAAAAGCAAATCCATCAAAATATCAAGAATGGACGTTGAAACTATTTCTACCATCCTTCAAATTTATGCCTATCTTATTCTAGTTTTGTTAATGCGACGTGATGCCCAAGACTAGGCTCCCCATGCTATCAGAGAAGGGAACCAATGACAAAGGGTGTGGAAGACTGGGTTTAGGAGCCATCTGAGGAGAAAGCCTCTGAAGAAAGCAGCCTATAGGATGCTCCCATGGAAGGGAAGTTCCAATGGTGATGTATCCATCCACTCTGCATAGGTAGTCTTACTTCCCTCCTGTGACTCAAAAGACTCATTCCCTTGGAAGTGTCCACTCCACCACTGTAAGACATTCACCTTCCTGCAGGACTATTTGAGGCCATAGTTGATTCTAGACTATTGGTGGAGCAACATTTCAAGCACTGTTTCCTTAAATTGCATCCAGTTTAACCTTGAAACCAGCTGCCACAATGTGCTGTCCATGGTCCTGACCACCAAAGTCTATCCTGGACTCTTGCTGCAAACTTCTGTAGGCTCCAGCCTATAATAGGACACTTAGATTAACCTTATACAAAACTACCTGAGTGTAAGCCTCATTGAACTGAACAGAGCTTACTTCTGAACAGACATATATGGGATTGTGCTGCTAAGCACATATAGCACATTATTTAGGGAATGCTCAGCCATGTAAGAACTATATTGGGCAAATGAGCCATGAGTCACCTAGATTTTGGAAGATATACATATGTGTTGGTTTAGTTTTGGAAGTCTGATTTTTCACATTTTACTGGGTTTTAAAATATACATTCCCCACTAGTTTATTTAGAAAAGGATCATCTATTATTTACAGACCACTTACTATAGTAAATGGTGCTATAGGCCACATACTATAGCAATAGCCACAAATAAAATTTTAAGGCCTTAATATTATCTTAATATGAAATACAGTGGTACCTTGGTTCTCGAATTTAATCTGTTCTGGGAGTCCATTCGACCCCCGAAACGGTTCCTGCACTCAGTTCGGAAGCTGTGGAAGCCACACTGGACATTCGGCTTCCAAAAAACATTTGCAAACTAGAACACTCACTTCCGGGTTTGTGGCATTCGGGAGCTGATTTGTTTGGGAGCCAAGCCGTTCGACTACCAAGGTATTAACCTTTCTAGGTTTCAGATGTTGGTACAAAATTTCCACTGAAGACTAAAGATTCTCTTTCATTTGATAGGTTATTCCAGTGTTTCCCAACCTTGTGCCTCCAGCTGTTTTTGGACTACAATTCCCATCATCCCTTGCCACTGGTCTTGCTAGTCAGGGATGATGGGAGTTGTAGTTCAAAAACAGCTGGAGGCACAAGGTTGGGAAACACTGGGTTATTCAGCCTAACAAATGCTACTGTTACAAAATACTGTATCAGCAATACTGTAAACATTTATATTTGAGTTAAATGAAAACACTTATAAGTAGACATGAATAGGGTTTTACAGCACATTACACTTTTTTCTGTGATTAGTAAAGATAGATAAACTTGGAATTACCCTTCTATAAACTAAACTAAACAAAAAAAACCACATGTGGCATAAAATGACTTAGAAATGCACTGAATTTTGGCATGGGTATATTTTCTACCCCAGCTAATGTTAGCAGACTGGATTAGTAAAAACAACAACAAACAAACAACAATCGCTTTTTCACAGAAAAACAGTCAGAGACAGGCTACCAAAGAGCACTGGAGTCAAATAATACAAAGCTTACTTGCTACAGGCAAATATAAAGCCTGGTTAAGGAATTAAGGTTTGGTTGTTGTTGTTTGAAAATAAGTTTCATTTTCTATTTTAGATACAAAAGAAAAATCTCAGCTTCCTCTGAAACATACCACTAGTGAAAAGTAAACAAAATCTTACTGGAAGCCCTTTATAAATTGCTTCTGATACAAACCAGTGACAGTTGTAATCTGCTATTAAAACAAGCCAATAATAGTAGACTGCTTCTTAGCATTCCAAGCCAGAAAAGTGGGGCAGATAGAAAACAGCATTTGTATGAGACATATCTCTTCTTTCCCACTGCATCTTTATAAAACCGTGCGGAGGAAGTATCCATACATTCTTCTCTTGTTTCCCCCTCCATCCAATAGCTAGCATTAGTATTAGAATTAATGTCCTGTGTAATGGAACTATTCAACCTTTTCTTAAATTTAGCCTGTGTCTGACCTGTCATGTCTGATGAAAAAATATATCAACATTGCCTTAAAATTCCAAAAGGAACATTTTTCTCTTTCTAAACTGCTGTTTAGCATCCTTCTAAATTACTGCACACACATGGAGCAGATTCATTTTCTGTTGCTCCAGCAGCTAAGACCTGTACCAAGAGGTTCATATTACAAAAGAGGGGATTTCAGCTCAACATTAGGAAGAGCTTCCTGTCAGTAGAATGTTCAGGAGTGGAAAAGACTGCTGCAGAAGGTGCTGAACTCACCTTCATTAGAGTTTTTTTAAGCCATAGGAATGATTGTCACCTATTAGGGATGCTATAGCAGTGGAACTGGACTTTTGAGTCCCTTCCAACTCAATGATTCTACAATCGAGTAGCCTTTTGCTTGGTAAGCAATTTCTCTTTAATTGAGACAATAAAGAAGTTTATTGGAAACTTCTTATATGGTGATGATTTATTAATTTATATACCATTTCATACCAAAATAGTCTTCTAAGTAGTTTACAAAAAATCTGAAATAAACAATTGCACAAGTATTAAAATATAAACATCCATAATTAAGATTGCTGTACCATGTATAGATCTAAAACATGGGAATGGGTTAAATTTCTGAACAGCTCACAGTCATGACTAGTGATGGGAACTACAATTTCCAGGGTGCAATATAAGGCACAATAAGCTTGCATATGCTAACGTAAGCAGAAGAGAACTTTTTAAAGCAGACAACTGGTTTCCGCTTAAATATTCAATGAAGTAAATAATGTAAACACCAAGCCAATTCCATACCAAGCCAAATTATAGCAAAGAAACCTATGTAACTGCAGTGGAGCAAATTCCTGTTTGTGCCACTACAGTAACCAAATCAATACAGCCAAACTGTAAAGACGCACTGCTAAAAACTGATGCAACACCTGTGTAAACATGCCTCACTTCAAAACTTGTCTTGCTTCCTGTGTTCTACATCCTTTGTTATTGAAAACATAACTCATTCAAAAATGTATCCTCTTCAGTTTCATTATATGAATGAGCTGAAGATTTTTCCATGTTAGTATATTTACCAATACACCTGCTTGCCCATATTTGTTTGCAATTTGTTTTAAACTGTTTTTAATGCTGGATGTCAAATTGTTGTAACCCTGGGACCTTATGGCAAAGGGTGGCTATACAGATGATGATGATGATTTTTAGTCACTTAAAAATTTATTTAAGGGCACCTATGCTATCAATTTTGTTTCCAAATCCCTACAAGATTTCAATGTATCAGACTACAATGCTTTAATACCTGAGGAAATGTTATACATTGAAATTTTCAGGAGGAAACCTTTTCTGCGAGGGTTTTTTCTTGCATTTTCAAAAGCTATTAAATATGGTTGCTGAAGAGTTGTAACTCACCCTGGGACCTTAGGGTGAAGGTGATAAATAAAATTACTACTACTACTACTACAATGTATTAGATTTTGCTTCAGAAACAGATGCATTGCTTTTAAATGGAAGAGAGTGGAAATTTCCTTGGAAATTTCCCCATTTTATCTATGAAGTTCTAATGTTATAGATTGTACATTTGTACAGTACTATTTGTGTAATACACAGTGCATTAAGTCACAGTCCCATACATAGTTGGTCAATATTAAAGTGTGGTTGTGGTTTAAAAGTATGAAACCAAAAAATACCAAATAGTCAACGGAACAAGCATTTTGATACTTTCTTTACAAAATTAGGCGAACAGGATTCTTGGATTGTCCTCATAGCAATAATTGCATGTGTCAAATCAAACAGAAAACACTTGCAGACATTTGTTTTTTAAAGGACTAAAACAACTTTAAGACAGACTCAGTAGGAATATATAATCTCTTAATAGATTATGCAACAGAAGGACAATTAAGACTGCAGTTATTCCTCCTTTTCCTTCACATAGAGAGCAATTCCTTTTGACAGACCCTATAACTCTTTAACAGAGAATGTTTTGATTATCACATCAACTTTTTTTTCAATGTTGTTTCTGGATTTACTCAGTGGGAAAATGTGGTCAACTAGGGAAATTCTATGCCCCATGAGATTTTGGTTAAGCTGGAACATAAATCTCCTGTCTTATGTTGTTTGTTTCCCATGACAAAGCTAGGGTTTTGGAAATAATGAGACTTAGCCATTTCTTTCAAAAGGGGAAATTCACAGGGAGTTCACCATGAAATTGATTTAGCAGCAAGGGATTCAAAACGATAGTAGTTCTTGGTTTATTGCACACATTTTTCATTTAGGCACAATTCAGTAAATAGTTAGCACTACTGAAACCAAACAGGATATAAGTGTGAGTAACTGTGTCCTTATAGCTTTACAGTCTACCCTACATTTGATTGAAAATGTGTTCAATAAATTTGATGTACATTTAGGATTAAGGCCATACAGGCGAATCCTCTATTTGTTTTTTCAGAAGTATGCTCCACAGAAGTCAACAGGACATTTTTTCAGAGAAGGAGGTATTAACAAACCCTTTATTCACTTCATAATCCACTGAACTCATGAATTCCTCGACGTTTTCATGTCACCAGGAGGCTTCCAATAAAGATTTAGGTGACATTTAGCCATCTATTATGAAGCCAAGGTGCAAGTGATGGTAATTATACATGAATCAGGGAGTGCTGCTACAAAGATTGCATGGGAAATTATACAGCATGCTAGCTATCTCAAGAATTTTGTTGTGATTGGATACATCTCATTTCCATAACATGTTTAGTGTTGTTGATTTTTTAATGTGTGATTTATCTAGTTCCAGGTCCAAGTATTTTCAAAGCTTACCAACAAACTTGGCATACATATGGTAGTCTTCTTATAATTTCATTCAGATCATATAATTTGTGACAGTGTGTGATCTATTTATTTTGAAATTACACGTAACTCATTCTTTTGTATAAAGTTGCAGGCAGAAATTGTCATATTTTTGTGGGTTCAACAAAAAGTGTTTCATTCCCAAGTATCTTTTGGCAAGAGCAGCAAGAAAGAGATTTGCCACACTGAGAATGCAAGTCAAATTCATAAAAAAATTCCCCTAACATCTTGTAACCCACCTTGAGAATGTTGGATGTGATACTCAACTAGACCCATCAAAATTAATAAAACTAACATAGTCATGTTCATTAATTTTAGTGGATCTTCTCTGAGTAAAACCAATTGACAACCTCGCTTAGCACTTTATAAATACTCCAAAAATGTAAAACAAAAAATCTGCTCCATGTCTTTTTTATAGTTATAGGTAATCCAGGGTCATGATATATGGAAATCCTTAAGATTTATCTGTGAATTGTTATTTATAACCTGCCCTTCATCTATACAGATACAAGAATGGGATACAGCATATAAAAATACACAATAGAATCATAGAATTGAAAGGGACCCTGGGGATCATCTAGTCCAACCCCTAGCAATGCAGGAATATGCAGCTGGTCCATACAGGGTACCTGTATCCATGGTGTTATCAGCACCATGCTCTAACCAACTGAGGTATCACACTATAAGAAAACCATAAAATTCATTTTAACCAATAGGAGCAGCTGAAAACACAGGATAGGCTAACCCAAATGCCAATTAACTAACCACTGAGAACACCTGGGCAAAACAAGTATGTCTTAACTTGATAAAAATATCAACATTGTCCACAGTTTTGAGGCGGGGACAGTCCACAAGTAGGGTGCCAGTGTAGAGAAAGCTTTCTCTTGTGACACCACAAAGCGCAGCTCACCCAATGGTGGATCATGGAGAAGAAACTCATTCAACAAACCTAAGGCACAGGCAGGATGATAGAGGGAATCCTTCGGATATTTGAGTCCCATGACATTGTGTCATGTTCTTTTACACTGTAGCCTGCATTCAACAGATATCCCTCACCTGTTAAGGTCATCTGATGACCTAAACAGGCCATATGGATCTCAGGGCACTGCATTACTCAAACAGTCAGTGATTACAGAACAGAAGGTACTTCAAGCCACATCGGATAATTACACCTAGCAATTGCCACCTAACAGTAGCATCATACACATACTGCCACTGTGCAATGGAATGGAGAGTATATATCGTATGATCCAAAAAATGGTTTATAAACAGAGCAAGTACTCATTCAGTTATAAATTCTGCTTCTTCTGCAGTCAAGTTCTTCACCCACACTGTAAAAAGGACAAGTCCTCACCTCATTTAATCAGCGCAAATTCTGGGGCAGCAGTCAAGGCTAGACAAAGCTCAGAGTTTAACATATAGATAATTCTGTCATCTGAGGGCAGTCAGGTTTTGTCATGCTATTTGGTTGTTTGGGCAGATGAGGCTTAGCATTCTGTTCCATTTGATTTAGCAAAAGACTGACATAATAGTCTTTTGGTGTAATCAAGAGAGGACTAAGTATCAGCGGTGACAGCTATGGGTCAGGGATGTAAAACCGCATCTTGATTTATATTGCAGGGTTTAAATCTTAAATGGTGGGGAAGATTTCTCTAACAATGACAGCACTACATTATGATTCTACACGCAAGGGCATGGGGGTATTTCTGGAAGTGTTATTCAATCAGTATCTCCAAGCAGGCATCCGTCAAAAAGTGGCAGCCTCAAATCAAAGAGGATGAAGTTTAAAAATAGGACTGGAACATGCTCAAATTTCATCCTGATGCTATCACAGGTTCCCTTTATTTAAAGGTATTTAACTTTATCTGGAGTACCACAATAGAATAGCGAGCAGCAGAAGTCAAGAAGTTAGAACTGTCCCATACAGACACACACAAACACACACACACTGCAAATAATGTTCTTGCTAATCACTTAAGTGATTGAGTTTGGCTAGTTTTGTCAGGTGAAATTCCTTTTTAAAAACAAGTCTTCATTTAAAAAAAATATCAAAGGGCTCACAGTTATTATTGCCTTCTTAGTTGATTTGGCTGCTTTGCTTTTTTTGCTCTCATACTGTAGATGGAAAAAAATAACTTCCAAAGCCATAAAGATTCCATATTGATTAGGTTCCTTCCAGAAGGATAGGATTATGAATTGTTAAAAGGCAACTGTATGAAACTCCCCCCAAACACACATGCAACTGAATCTGAATTTACACAGGTGCATTTTGAAGCCGTAAATACCCTGGATCATCTTTGAAAAGCCACAGAAATTCAGGTAACTAATCAAATTCAGAGAAAGAAAACTGAAAATAGTTCCAAGCTGTGACATAAAGCTGATAAGTATGTGAAACCATCTGGTACATTGTTGGTGTGAATGGTGTCATGTGCAAAAGTAACTTGAGCAATCCTGTTCAAATCAACAAATCAAGTCAAGTGGTAGACAGAAACATGTGTTAATAGTCCATGCTAAGAGGGATAGATCTCCGGCTTGCCAAAGGCTCTACTCAACCCCAACTCCTCCTTATGAACTTGCCAAGTCCTAAGACCTGATAAAGATTCCACACAAGATTTAATTTTAATTAAGAAAGCCTCCTCTTTCAACAAAACACCAGACACCACTGTTTCTCAAAGCTAGAGCCAGCAGCTGTGGCTCCTCATGTGTCTAGAATTTAGGATTTTAAAATTAATTTCTAATGTCACTGAAAGTCAGGGATAAAAAGAAAAATTCCTCTATCCAACTTTAAGATCAAAAAATGTATCCTGTCCTTTCTTTTAGATAGCTGGGTGAAATTGTTGCAAATTCCAATCTGCAATAAGCATTTGCCCCTGGGGAAGGAAGCACAAAGAAACATACAAAAATCTTATTATTTACCTGGCACACCTAGCACAGATGTTCAAGGTGACCTTGGCTTGTGGTTCAGCTGTATGTGTACTTCGGGTTTGGTTAAATTTGCTCCCAGAAGAAATGACACTGGTTACCCCTTCCATTCTTAAATCATCAAGATCCTCTGCAAATTAAAAAAGAAGAAGCAAGTATATCACTAAGTATCATATTTGTTTTAGAAACATATACTGTAAATTGCAGCTTCAGCCGTGAAGCTTACTGAGTGACCTTGGGCCAGTCACTTTCTCTGTGTACCAAAAGCCTCACAGGGTTGTTGCAAGGATAAAATGTAGGCGTAACCATGCACACTGCCTTGAGCTCTTTCCAGGGAAGGTGAGAGGAAAAGGTAATAAAGTAAAAATAAATTTAAAAATCCCATTCACCATTAGCCTGTTGTGAAAGACAATTATTTAACGTGAGGCAAGGATCAGCTTGGCAGAGAATCTTTAAAACCACAAGCATGGAATGCTCTCCACCCACCCACCAGTCAAAGCCAGGGTAAGCAATAATGCAGATCTATGTGGGTGAAGGAAATAACGTAATGTATGGACAGTAATGAAAATATGTATGTGGGGGTTGTCACAAAGGCACTCAACTCCTACATGCATACATGCTGGTAGATGATTCTTAGGGATACAAGGCATTTGAAGGGCTCTCTGCCAGGTTAAAGGTTGCAGATTCTCCAAGTATTCTTCTGTCTTTCTCTCCTTTGTATCTATCTCCCGGTCCAGGCAACATTCCAAAGGACAGATGCCAGTAGAGGGCAAGGCCAGAAGCAAAAGTGGATGGAACAGCAAATGCTAATTTACTCACACATCCTTCTCTATTCTTCACCAAGGCAAACAAGAAGCTTTAACAGAGTTAAAGGATACATTCAAGACAAGCAAGAACTTAAGGAGGCTGCAAAGCAGGGCAGGGGTTAGGTGTGTGGCCTGGGGACAGCACAGGTAGAAAAGCCAGGTCTCTATTTGGTTGCTGGGGGACTGCGGTTCCCTATCCCTGATCTAGCACATCCTAACAAAGCATTATTGGAGGAAAAGGTATACACTCAGAAGGGTATGCAGATCTGTGCAATATTATTTTTAGAGGGATCATTTTGGGGTTGGCAAAAAGCATGCCTGTTTTGTAAATTATACTGGTTTCTGAAAAACCAGCCAAAGTTCACAGGAGATTGTTTGTCATATGTTTCTTCAATAAAACTCCACTGTAAACACATTTGTGCTTGCTTTGTGTGTAGGAGGGAAAGGGGGAATCTGTGTGTCATATTCAACTACCATATTTTAAGAAATTGTTGCCGGTAAACAAACACTGAATTCATTACCGCTGGCATATTGTTGAGGTAGCCGATTTTTTTTCAGACACATGGCTATATGGTGTAGCTGTTTATATAGCGTTAAATCAAATTTTGGCCTAGCCTTGAATGCCCCGCTCGTATTTCTTTATGTCTTCATAGTTTACTCAACTAGTTTCTTGTTGCGTCAACTTTTGCTAGTTTGCCAAAAGTCTGCTGATGCATGCCACTTCCACTCTAAAAATAGTAAGGTAGGGCAAATCATGAAATTAATCAAACAGTAACCATCTGTAACATCAACAGTAATTTATACTGAACAATATTGAGGATTGTTTTAAATGATTTCATGCTATTAACATAGGAGTTATATAGAGATGCACTTTATAGATCTTAAACTAATATTTTAAGGAGTTCCAAGCCTAGGAGCCAAAGGGTTGCCTTAGATAAGCTCAATAACTTAAATATGCATACAGGGATTTTTTTTTGGGGGGGGGGGGGACCCGGACATAATTGAACAGTAGATTCCTATGCCCCATCACAAATGGCTTTTGAAAATGTTTTCAGTTTTGAAAGGGGTTTGTTATGTTGCATGGGGTGATTGTGCTCAAGAAAGGTAAGTTAATAACCTCCTTGGGCACACAGAATTTACTTGTGCAATTCGCTAGAACTCAGCCACTATGTTGCTGGTGGTTTTAAATATCACAGAACCTTTCAGAAGGACCAAATTGAAAATAAGAAAATGCCTTTATGAAGAAAATAGGAATGGATATACAGTGGAACCTCGGAATACATCTAGCTGAGCTTTTCATACATGTTAATATTAATTCAAGAGAGCAATAAAGTGCATCTTGCACCCTAAGAACCATTACATCTGTATATGTTTTGGTCTAGGCACTGGCCTGCTTTGCACTAAGCCAGATTCCTCAGTCTTTTTCTACTGTTGTAAAAAACACTGGCTTAGTATGTCATCCAAACCCAGACTTGTGGTTAAACTTTCTCAATGCTAACCACAAGCAGTAACTAGGAAAAAACTTTGGTTGCAGCTCATGGTTAGCCTGTAGGGAAGTTGACCAAAAGCCTGGATTCACAGAATACACTAAACCAAACTTGGACTTAGCTGAACACATTGCAGAAACAAATAGGACCAGGGAGGAGCAAAGTAGCTTATCATGACATATACTGTATTTTTCGTCCTATAAGATGCACTTTTCCCCCTCCAAAAATGAAGGGGAAATGTGTGTGCGTCTTATGGGGCGAATGCAGGCTCCTTGGCTTCAGCGATAGCAACGCGAAGCCTCCGAAGCCTGCGCTCCAGAGGCTTCGCGTTGCTTCTGCTGAAGCCAGGAGAGTCTGCTCTTTGAGGCTGGCGGTGGGGAAAGCAGCGCTTCCCCCATCGCCAGCCCCAGAGGATGGGGGGCAGTGGGAAGGCGTGCGAAGCCTTCCTGCTACTCTCCAACCCGGCTTGGAGGCTGGCAGTGGGGAAAGCAGGCTTTTCCCCAAGGAGGGAGAAGGGACGGACTGGCGGAGTCCGTCCCTTCTCCCTCCTGTGGGCTTTTGCGGGAGATGGGGGAATTCCCTCACGTCCCACAAAAGCAGGCAAAAGCCGGGCGCTCTTTAAAGCGGCTGTGTAGCTTCTGCTGGCTTTTCTAGGAGGTGGGGGAATTCCCCCACCTCGTAGAAAAGCCCGTAGGAGCCGCGCAGCCTTTAAAGAGTGTGCCGCTCTTGGGGGCTTTTCCCCAAGGAGGGAGAAGGGACTGACTGGCCATTTCAGTCCCTTCTCCCTCCTGCTCGAAAAGCCCGCAGGAGTCGCGCGCGGCTCCTGTGGGCTTTTGCGGGAGGTGGGGGAATTACGCCACCTCCCGCAAAAGCAGGAAGAAGGTCTTGGAGTAGTGCACAGGCTGCGTGCAGCCTGTCCGCTACTCCCAGAGCTGCGGGGGGGAAATGATTTTTTCCCCCTTGATTTCCCCCCCTGAAAACTAGGTGCATCCTATGGGCCGGTGCGTCCTATAGGGCGAAAAATACGGTAAACAAGGCCAGTGAAATAATTCTGTCTCTTCATTTTTTAAAGCAAAAGCTAACTTGGCTAATTTACAAGCGTACGTCAAGGTCATCCGAGCAAATTCAAAGGATGAATAAACCATTTACGAATTGGAAAGATGCATAGATTTGTTTCATGACTGTGAGGGGCAAATGTCAAGGAAATGAGCCAAAAACACATGTAGTTAGTAAGACTTAATTTATGAATCAGGATGAGCTCTGTATATTTTTGGATCTGCCTGCTGTGAACTGAGTAAATAAAATGTTAAACTTAAAAGGAACGAGGACAAGAATATTAAAATGAAACTTTACAATTATCAGTATGTAGTAGCATCAAGGAGACAGATACTTAAAGGGAGCTTATTTGTCCATTTTTACAGAACTATCAATAACATTAACAGCTGCAATTCTACTGTGATTAATAACTATATAAACACATACAGCCCCACATGACAAAATCATGATTTAAACTATTTCTGTTCACACAGACAAGCTAGTTTTACAAAGTAAATTTGAATCTGAATATTTAATTGCATTGTATATTTATTCTTTGTTTTTGCAATGTACTTTTACATTTTTGAATATACTTTTTGTTCTGACGCACTCCAATTTTTGAGAAAAGTTATATAGTTAATAAACTGGGAAAATTATATTAAAAAAGAAAAGTAAAGGAAGTATGATGAAAGATACACATTCTGGTTATTCTTCCCAGGCTTGGAAGTGTTTTTGCTTTTGTTTAAATAATCCAACACGGCTTTTTGTTCAAGGAGCTATATTTTATATTTCATGCACAGAACTCATTTTTAGTAAGATCCTTTTCACACATTTAAGTTTGGTTAAGATTACTGGATTCATAAAGAAAATACATTAGTGCCCTCAAGTGGCAACAACCTAATGCTGGAAATAATGCTTCTATAACAAAATGTTAGCCTATAATAGTATTAAGACACTTGATTCAGTATAAAATATTTCAAAATAAGAATAGTGAACAACAGCCAATATAAATAAATAAACAAGGATGCAAGTGTGCACATATATCTGGGAGTAAGTCACACTGAACCAGCTTACTTTGCTGTAGACATGTGTAGAATTCCTGCCTATTTCCCCAGGACATTTAAGGAACAAAAGTTGCTACTGATATTAACATTTCTAAAGGACACAGGTCACTTGCTATAAAGAAAAGACAAATATTGCAAGGTATGAACAACCTATAACCATCAAAATTATTTAATCCTCATTCTCTGAAAAATATTACAATAGAAGAAACCTTCTGAAAAGCTGATAAATTCCAGTAATTATTCTGAAAACATAAAACCATAGGGTGAGACTAAAGTCACCACCAGTGGACTCACTAGAGACAAGCACAGCTGTTGCATTTCTTTAGAGAAACTATAATGTTTCTTTGTCACTCGGGGCACCATTTTAGTATTATTGTGATGTTTCCATTCAGCCTTCCATGCATTGTTGAAAACCAAGAGAAAGGGGCACAATATTGGGCTTAGATGTCATGGAAGAAAAGACCTTTTTAGCCCATGCTACAGAAGACAATAACAGCAACTTCTGTGGGATGGTTTCCTCCCCAGAATAATAATAATTAAAAAAAACAACAACTGGGTTAATTTGTGATCTTTTTGTAGTTCTTCCCACAGCAATTGCCCCTTCTACCTACTAATCTGTGGAACAGTATGTTCAGAGTGAGCGAACCCCCACCTAATTCACTGTAGAATGACCTGCTGCACAAGTTCTCTGTTTGCTGTACAGAGATAGTGACCAGATCAGCTGCTGGAAGCCCTTTGCCTGCCTCAGTGGACTACTGAGCAGGAGGTGGATGGGAGACCACAGGCAATTGTATTAGAACAGTGGTTGGAGGCACAGGTCCCCCTGGACTCTTTGAACGAGGCTTCCTGGAAGGGGGGGAGAGAAAGAAGTATCACAGAGCTGACAGGTGGGGAGGATCTGTGAGATCACCTCCTGGATCTCTGAAGATGTGCAGGTGCACACCTAGGGAAAGAACCTGGGAGATTCACCTTCTAAAACCGTAGCCCTGAACACTTAGCAAAGGAGAAACTGCAAGACAGTGCCACAGTGGAACCACTATGGTCAAACATGCCTCATTCCTGTGCACAATTGCACTGGCAAACTGGAGAGTCCCCCTGGGCAAGCCACAGAAAAAGCCAGACCTAACTATCAGAAGAGGAGGAAAACCACCAAAGCAACATTCCTCTTTGACCTGTGTCAATTCCACTGGCCTGATCAGGGAACAATAATTGCTTTTAAAACACCTTCTAGTTTAAGGATCAAGGAATTTGGGATCAGCAGAGTAATCCCTCATGATTCCAAAAGGTTGTGAGACAAGCTGAACAACAAAAAGAGTTTTGGGGCTAAATGTGGCTGCATCTGCTGAGGGACAAAATGGCAGTCGCACCCACTTTTGTGCAGCTGTGGAACCCGCCTGCTCCAGCCAAGTCTCAGCTGTGGCCCAAGGAAGCAGAGGATGAACCCTCTGCAAATCCACCCCACCAAGGCTGCTTGCCACAAAATGATGGAAGCACTGACTGAGACAAATGTCAGAAGCAAGGACAAGTAGACAGAGGAAAAGATAAGCTGAGGAGAATGAAGGAAATGACATTACAAAATGTACATGCTCCCTAGTGCCAAGTGGGGTTGAAAAGTTGTTGAAACAAACAGGCTAATTGAGCACCCAAGTGCCTTTGACTGCAGACAGGCTTGGACTGGAGGGCAGGATGACGCCTCCCCCTGGAAAACAGGTGAAAGGTGTTCTGGGAACTTCCTGTCAGATCCAGTGGGAGGAGTCGTCTCTGTGACCAACTGTACACCATTGACAACAGGCATGCTGCCAATGTGAATTATCTCAGTAAAACTTCACTGTAACAGAACTGGACTACTCGGAATTCAATCTAATTCAAGAATGCGAAGGGCATTTTTAATCCAATTTGTATTCTGGAAAATGGGCTCCATTTGTTTTCAGGGATTAGTCCCAAATGCAACTTTCATTTGAAATAGGGCTTACTTTAGAAATGTAAATATATCAGAACCAACTACAGCCAAAACTCCCATTAAGGTAACTGAAAACTCTGTTTCCAGCATTATTATAGAGTCTGCCTTACTAAAACAGTGATCCTCAAAGTGCTACACTGGCACAAGCCCCATTCATTTCTATAAAGCTTCTGCTTCAGTGAGAATTTTCAGAAGTGGCAGCAGACTGCCTTCTGTGATTTATAGCTGCCAGGTCTTAACCATTCACTGTGGAATTAGAGAAACATCTGCGGTGTGTTGAACTTGGGGGAAATGAGGATATTTTCTGTTCTGTTCAGTGGAAATTTACTCTTTGTTGCCACACTCCAATAGAGAGGACAGCATCTGGATTTTAAACCACCTGGGCAAGCACCATGTTACCTCTGGGCTCCATATTATGCACAGCACCTAGCATTGTTGGTACATGATAAATCAATGTGGTGATACATTTGGAGCAATTAAGAGCAGGCTTCTTGCGACAATCATAACATGAAAGCTGGCCTTACATTCAGATGGGAATGGCAACACTAAAAGATAGGGCATGATAGAAGAGATGCAAGGAGTGGGTTAGTGGGTAGGAAGAACAGGTAGCAAAATGTCCAGAATAGACAAGGTGGTGATGGTGTGGCAAAGGATATATGGGCATAATGGGTTTTGATTAGGAATTTTAAGAGACTTAATCCAGACATATGGAACAGAATGGCAGAAAACACATGTGAAAGTCAGAAATAAAGGTGGCCAACAACAGATGAGTATGAACAAAGAACAGATAGCTTTTTGGTATAGGACTTGCTGCTGTCCTTTCTGGAGGGTGGGGTGGGGGAGAGGAGGGGAGGGGAGGGTCATAGAGCCCACAGCTGTCCTCAGGGGGGCAGTGGGATCAGGTTGAGATAGCTGGTGCTTCTCTGGTCAGATACTGTTCTATCTCCAGCTTCCCCTTTTTGGGGGGAGGTGTGGGACAAGCAATGCATTACTACCTAACAGACATAACTAGAAAATATTAGACTTGCACACCGTGCCATTCTGACTTGAGGCTGGCAATATTCCTGTGCTTTTAACAGGTGCTTATAGCAGAAATCCAGAAGGGGAAACCTTTGCATGAGATCTGGAATAGATCTGGAATTTTAGCCCCCCACCCTTCCCCGCTGCCTTTTTTGTATGTTGTGATGGAAATAGTCTGATCCTAGGCACACAACAACTCAGCTTATAGTCATTCATGAATAGTAATAATAAGCAGAGTCTTGTTACCTTTAACCATATTTTGCTAAAAATACAGATTTTCAGTAGTGAACGCCAGTTCTAATAATCTAATTTAAATACTGAGTTTGCTAGTTCAACATTCATATTCACGTGAACTCCTGAATATCTGATTATGTTGCAGCTTTACAACTCCCTCTTCCCTCGGGCCACTTGCTCTTGAATATAATAGGCTGTTTTTTTTTTCCTAATTAGGCTTATCTCTGTGGATTTTGTGCCAGAATAAGCCAAATTGCTAATGTGCGGCAAAATCCTATACAATTTCGCTTAGAAGTAAGTCCTTCTGTTCTGTGATCTGTGGGATTTACTTCTAGATAAATGCTCGCAAGACTGCAACCTTACAGCACAACTCTGTACACATTTGCCAGAAGTAAAGCCCACTGAGTTCAAGAAGCTCACCTTTTTTAAAAGTGTATGTAGGATAACAGCCTTAACCTCTTTTTATGTATCCTTTCTACACTAGAGTACAGAACACTTATTAAGTTGGAGGAACTGGACATGGAGGAATCAATGAAGTGATCAATCTCTCAAAAGGCCAGTGATTCTGATTACAGCTTACTTGGTTAACCGTAAAATTGTATTCTGTATAAACACAAACCATTCATTTAATCCTGTCATTCCTTCAGTAACTTCAGTTTAGTTCTCTCCTCACCCACTCCTACCTTTCCCCCCTCTCTTTAGAACAACCTTTGTGAGGTAGGGATAGACTGAGAGAGACTGACTAACCCAACGTCACCCAGTGGATTTAAATGGCTGAATGACAACTTGAATACAGGCCTGCCCAATTCTAGTCTAACACTCTAAAAATCTAACCACTGTGGAATACAGGCTCCAAAAACAGTATATGAGAAGGGGGAAAGGCCTTAAAAAAATAATTAAAGACTTCAGTTTGTGGTCTAAACTAGCAGCTTCTACATTACACAGAAAAAAGGACTTAACAGATGTCTCACATTAAATCTGGCATCAATGTGCCACAAATACAGCAATTACTAAAATTCATTATAATGTGCTAATTAAAACCATGGCATAAATAACCTTGAATATATCTTCTGAACATATTTAAAATGCACACTTTAACTAAATAAACTAAATAAAAGAGGGGATAGTGAGAAACCCAAACTATTGTTTTAAAGGAATATTACCAATACTTAAAAAAAAGAACAGCATTCAAGAAATGGGAAGGTGCCATAGCTCAGTGACAAAGCACATGTGTTTGGAGGCAGATGGACCAGATTCAATTGTCAACCATCTCTAAATAAAAAGGATAAGGTAGGAGGTGATGCAAGAGACATCTACTGAGACTTTGGAAAGTTGCTGCAAATCAGAGAAGATTGGCAGTCTTCAACGTTTTCAGGTTCAGGACCCACTTTTAATTCAAATATGCATTTGGATCTTTCTTAATCTATTAACATATATCTGCATGATGCTAGTGCTCCTGTTGTGACCCACCTTGGATCAGGCCATGACTCACTAGTGGTCTCAACTAGTGTAGCAGACAATACTGGGATAGAAAAACAATAAGTCTTAGTATAATGCAATTTCTTGCCCTTCTAAAAGATTCTTCAGCTACGACTACATACGTTGTTCACTAACTTGTATAATCTAATGTTATTAAAAAATTATGCGAGACATTCCAGTTAAACTGTATAAATGAAACCACAGGGGGAGAAATGCACATTAATTTAACCAAATACATATTGTTATAATATTGCCTTTAGGAAGACTAACAGAGCACCATATTCTTTTAGCAGCAGCCAAGGCTAGGCAAGCAGCTGACAGCGTGGAAACAAATCATTTGAACGAGTAAGGGAAGGGCTAAAATTAGTGCGACATTGTAGGAAAATGGGTGACTTCCTAATGATGGAAGGCAGCACAGTTAGTAACGACGGAGGTGAAAGAAGGCTCTGGATTCTTTTTTGGGTTACTTTGCTTAAGTCTATCCTTTTGGCCCATATATTTATTTGAAACAGCCCCAACATTTAAAAAATGAATGTTATGACATCATCTAAAGAGCCTGAGGGCAATAATTTCCTGTCTTGTTTTTCGGGATTTTTCCAAGAACACAAAGCATGTAGTCATGTCCCCATATGTGATACAGCCTTACGAAGAAAGTCATAAGGTGACACTGGATTTTGCGCAATAGGTGTCAATCATTATACTACAGGAGGGGCAGAGTAAATGCAGCAATGCAGCAACGGCAAAACCACATTTGAACTTGCTCCGTGAGTGAATTAAGCTTTTAAATTACCCAGCAGTTCCATAGCATCATCTTCATTGTCAATATCTTCTTCTGTTACTGATGGAGCTGTGCTTTGTACAGAATCAAACGAATCCTGGGAGAGCATGGCAGCGAGTAGCTTCTTATGTTGCTGCTGCTGATGTTTCAGTCCTTTAGTCTTTGGTTCCATCTTTAAACTAGAAGAAAAAGAATTGCCTCTTTGATTTGTCAGTCTCTCCATGAGAGCACCTAGGGGTGCCCACTGACAGCTCGGGAGAATTCATAATTTTATCTTACTAAAACAATTTACCGTGGCCAACATAAGATAATACATATGAAGGAGCTGAATTGCAGGTAGGCTGCTATGTCCACATAGCTGGGAACCACAAACATAATTCCAATCCATAATTTAATATTTATTCCATAAGTTCATATTATTATTAAAGGTAAAGGTACCCCTGCCCGTACGGGCCAGTCTTGACAGACTCTGGGGTTGTGCGCCCATCTCACTTAAGAGGCCAGGGGCCAGCGCTGTCCGGAGACACTTCCGGGTCATGTGGCCAGCGTGACATCGCTGCTCTGGCCAGAGCCAGAGCCAGAGCCGCAAACGGAAACGCCGTTTACCTTCCCGGTGGTAAGCGGTCCCTATTTATCTACTTGCACCCGGAGGTGCTTTCGAACTGCTAGGTTGGCAGGCGCTGGGACCGAGCAGCGGGAGCGCACCCCGCCGCAGGGATTCGAACCGCTGACCTTTCGATCGGCAAGCCCTAGACGCTGAGGCTTTAACCCACAGCGCCACCTGCGTCCCCATATTATTATTAATTATTATTATTATGCCACCCATCTGACTGGGTTGCCCCAGACACTCTGGGCAGCTTCTCCAAATGTTCTTGAACTACAGCTCCCATCGTTCCCAACCCCTGGCTAGGAATGATAGGAGTTGTAGTCCAATAACATATGGGGACTCAAGGTTGAGAAAGGCTGATTTAAAGTGTTTCAAGAATGCAAACCCATGTTAGCAGATAAAATAGAAAAAGTAAAACATTGCTAGGAATAATAGCTTCAGTCTATTTCATTCTTGCATCATCTCACAACTCTTCTTTAAGAAACTATTTGTGGTCATATATTCATTTTGCCCTAAATATAGTCTTAGGAGGCCAGCTATTTACTACTCATCCCCAGAACCCAATAACTGCACCTTCAGCAGATACCACTATGCTAATACCAAGTTTCAGCCACATTCAAACCATAGCAAATGACAACCCACTGAGGCAGAGAAGGTTCAGCACATCCAAATTGTTGTACACAGTATTCCTAAGGAGTTAATAAAATGAACATTCATATTTTTCACTACAGCTGTGTCTTCAACAGCCCTTCAGCTCCCACTCCTGACAAACCACCAAATTGCCTTTTAAGCTCCCAATAATGTACTGTTAAAATTGATGTAAAACCATTCTCCATCTCACTTAACATTTAAAATGATCTGACAATGTTAATAAATTAGCCCTTTATTAGTACTTGAAAGAAAGATTGTTTGCAAGTAGTAGAGTTACTAAACTCAAGGCTAAATAATTAAGTTGAATTAAATAACCATCTAATCAGATGGTATTATATGTTGGAATCATGTAAACACTGCAATTAATTAATACTTTAATAATTAATTAAATTGAATTAACTCCTGGAAACAGATCTGTTACTCTGAGATGACATGCATTTAATCAGTTGCTATACAAAGACACCTGTGCAGGTCTAAAGAGGTACCTGATTTGAACTATATGTAGATAATATTGCTATCTTAGTTCTTCTATAGAATTCCAAACAAAATACATAAAGTGAAATATTTTACTGACTAATTTTAGTGCATGTGGCAAACTGCCTTACATAGAGCTCATTATAAAACGTTTTATTGACCCTCATGCAACCCGCCATTTCATGCAGCTGCTAGTCTAAGTTATGTATCTAGAGAGGCTAAACTCAGGTTGTTGTATTAAGATAACCAATAAGGGGACAATTTTAGATGTTCGAGTTTTCGGTAAGAGCAGCAAAGTTTACCTTCCTCCAGGACTGCTGCTATCTTCGCTATCCCATTGTTCCATTTTGCTTCTTGGTATTGGAGGCTGTAGCATTTCGGCAGCCAATGGGTCTGCATCGTTCTCTTCACGGCCAACCCATTCTCCAACAACACGGGGCCGTAAAAGGGGAGCATTAAAGGCTGCTGTGTCCTAGATAGGGAAAATGATACTTTAGCTGCTTTTTTATTTTCATTCTCTCCCTGGAACATTTATATAATGCTTTCATCTCTTAATGATACACATCAAGCTCAACAAATACAATGGAGGAAAAATAGTTTAAAACTATAAAAAATCGTCAGTAGGCACTGAAAGTTCAACAGCAAGGGAGACTGTCTGATCTTAGCTGAAATATTAAATGCAAGCTTAGAATAATAGAGTTACACTGGACTCTTCTAATGCCCCTGGAAGAAAGAAAAGATTGTCTATGACGTTATATATATATATATATATATATATATATATATATATGTATGTATGCGCGCATCACTAGATATCTGCTTTCATACCAAAGCATTTTATGTTTATAGAACTGATTTTGTTTGAATATATTTAAAATGAAATTTCAAAATATGTGCAAATGTTTTCTTACTAATGCAGTGTTCAAAACTCCCATTGTTCTAGGCACATTTTGCGACAGGGAATTTCATTAGCGCAAGCAGTTTCTGAGCTCTGGGCACAGTACTGCACGTAAGATTTCAGATTAAAACTGCAGAGTGAAGGGAAAGGAGGATCTTTTTCTGCTTCCCCACTTCAATCTACTCTCTGAAGACTGGAGAAGAGAGCTTCTTGAGAATATTAGGGGGGAGGGCAGGGGAAGGACTAGAGCATGTGAAAAATGAACATAATATTTTAGCGGCAGTTCATTCATTTTCAGCTTTGTATTCTTGTTAATAAAAAAGTGTGCCTAGACATTCCATTGTTGCGCCCGTAACCTAGTTTAAGGTGCCATTTAGCTCCTAGCTTTCATATCTCAGTTTCTAACACTGCACTAATGGTATGCATGCCTTATCATATCTGTTCCAGATAGTTGTTATTTGTGTTTTTTGTATTTGTGTGCCTCCATTGCTTCAATGTAGACACTCAGAGGCACACACAGAACTTGTATCATTTAACGAGACTGAAATATACCCAGAGTCGCAAAGTGATTTCATGCTCTTTATTCAGCTCATAGTGGTGAGGAGGAATGAATCAAAGTCCCCTCAAGGTATCTGCTTTATATACATTATTTACACAATGGGCTGCACATGATTGGCTAATTCCGGAATTCTACTGTAAGCCAATCAGGTTGTGGATTCACTTCTATCTGGAGCATGATTGGGTAGTTCCTGCCAACCAATCATACTGCTGCATTGTTCTAGGACCAATCAGACTGCTGCATTCTGAATCCTATTGTTCTAGGACCAATCAGGCTGCTGCCTTTTGGATCCTATTGTTCTAGGGCCAATCAGACTGCTGCAGTTTGGATCCTATTCAACCCAGTACATAACAGAGACCGAGCCCTTACCTTATCAATCTCATCAGAAATGGCAATGCCTACAAATAAAAGAACACAGTTGTAACGTATTTTAAAAGCAAATTAATAAACCAGTCTACTATTTTATTGCATATCTCATGCCTTCTGTGTAAAACTAAGGAGCTGTGGTAAGGGTTTTTTTTTGGGGGGGGGATATTTTAAGAAGATAAACAATCATGCAAAAGTGTTTCCCCACTTTTTTTTTTTTGCTGCTGTTTTATTTCAGGAAGATAATGGGTTACAAGTTAAAGCTGCTGCCCCCCTTGAATGTTCCTCAGAGAGAAAGAGAGATAATGCAGGAAGCAAGACTCTCCAGAGCTCCCCTGAATGTTCTTCAAGTCACCCCAGAGTGCAATGGCACACTGGTTGAAAACCAATGGCATTTAACATTACATGTGTGAGCCTCAGGGCTTACATGCCCTCCCTTCCCTTTGTTACGATATAGAAGCAATGCAGCTGCAAACTGCTAGCTTGAAAGCAAAACATAATGGGAATGTTGGGACTGCCCGTGGGAAACAGAGGGAAAGTCAATTCACAGTGCGAAGCACCGGAATTAGCTCAGAGTGTAATATGAGCTCTTCCGTTTATTCCTGTCCAGGAAGTGCAGGAAATGTTTGCCACTAGACTGCTGGAGTTTGAAGAGAGCAGTCATGTTTTTTGTAACGCTGCAAAGACAGAAATAAAGGCATGTAAATACGTTTCTGTCTATCTCTTTCCCCTGCCAGGGGGCAGGAAAGAGGGGGGGTGTTCTTCTCACGTTTGAGAAGAATCGCCTATCGAGACCTAGCCTGGATCTTGCTGGGGAATGCAGCCAGGGAGGTCAACAGGGAATCATGCCGGGTGCCTGGGAGAGTTGCCAGTTTCTCCTGATAAAGGCTTGATTTCCGACACCCTTCCCTTGTCATGATCACAAGACTGAGATTTGAAGCTTTTGCTTATGATTTCTAACCTCATTTACTCATTATGTCTGAACCTGAACAATCTATCTAGTCTCAACTATGGTTTATGGGAACGAGCTTACAATCCTGTCTTGTTTTTCTAAACCAAGGGTTGTCAACCTGGTCCCTACTGCCCACTAGTGGGCATTTCAGGATTCTAGGTGGGCAGTAGGGGGTTCTATGGCACAAGCTGAATCCTCCTTCCATCGAGCACTGGTGGGCGGTAAGGAAATTTTACAATCAAGAAAGATGCATTAGTGGGCAATCGGTATAAAAAGGTTGACTACCCCTACTCTAAACCATGGTTAACCACTAGCCACAGCTCTCAGCTTGGACCAAAACAACAACTGCAGTTAGTTGAAAATGGAAGAAAGAGCTTCCAATCTTCTCCACATGGTGCCACCAGAGGAGAGGGGAAGAGGGTGGGTATAAACTCAAGGTTTATCCAGGTACATTCTTGTAGTGCAAACCTCACAGCAGTTACCTTTCTTCCCTTAATGGAAACTTCAGCTAGATAAAAAGTCCTTATGGGATCAAAATAACACAGTTGGATCCAGCCTAACATCTTTCCTCTAAACACTAAAAATGCATGCATAGTATCAATATGGTATAAGTTTGTTAAACACACTAGACAAATGTCGGATTCCTATTTTCTTAAAAGTTTTTCAAAACTGCCAATACACTGACCATTTTTTTCAGTCTATACGACTTCCTTTTATTGACTTTTGTGTGGAAAAAAAGCATAACGTACTGCAGAGTACAGTAATTAACATTTTATGAACACATCGATGTGTGTGTGGAAATACTAGCCATTAATGGATTTTTTCCCACTCTCCCGTTACAAAGTACATATATATCGAACAAAATACACTTTGCTTCCAGCAGATAATCTGTTTTTAATCCTGTAGAGATTAATTTAGGAATGAAAGTACATCCCGGCATCTCTAGCTGTGTGGGTGTCTGCAGAAGCTAGAAAACAGAAGCACGCTCCAAATACTTAATTTAGCTCACTCTTCACTTAGACAGCTGCTCGCTACAGCCACGAAGAGAGACAAAACCACCCTACTGAATCTTGGTTTGGTACGTCTACAAATATGATGTACCCCTTGAATTTTAAACTTTGCATTTCCCCCCTCCCTGAAAATACAATTATATTCAACACACTATCTAAACCATCAGTAATGATAGTGAATAGCAACAGACCCCAGACATATCCATTTCTTCTTTTTCTAATACTGAAACCCTGAGTTTTTACGCATGCACAAGAGAGGTATCAGCAAGCTCAGCAAAGCCTCAAGGTTTGCTGAAATACAAAACATTATGGTGAAAAATATCTGAGTGACATTTTTTAAAAAAAACCCACACAGAACAGTTCAATGGCCATAAAATACTTGGTGGTCTGCATGCCAGTTGGTTTAACATGCCTGGTGATCATGAAATGCTGACTGTGTAATAGGAGAAAATTTATTTAAGGAATTTATATACCACGCTTTACACCATATGTCTCAAAGTGGCTTACAAAAACAAAATTCAATAAATTGTTAGGACAGCATTCATGGTACAAAGACCTGCTTAAAAAAAACTGCTTTAACCTGATGTCTGAAACTTAGCAGGGACACGGTGCCTGCCTTGAGTTCTAATGTGAGGGAATTCCATAAAGTTGGGCCCATTACACTGAAGGCATTGAATAATGCTTCTGGTCCATAGGGTCCAGAGAGCTCCTCCATCTGATCTCATGGAATGGAGTGTCCTAGTATGGGGCACAGCTGACTGAAACTCTGAACAGAAGCACACTACACTAAAAGGTTTTGTGGCAGGTCCTACTTGTGCCAATTATTATATTTATCCCTTTCTAATTTGACATGGAATCAGGACTTACAACTAGTTTACTCCTTTGTGGCATCCCTCCTGACAAAATAAAAATCTTATTCCTTCATATCAATTGGATGCATGTGATGTCATCACTGAAAGGACCTCAAGTGGCAATTTTAGCTCTTGTGGTTCATAAACTGAATCTCTGGAATTCAAGACTATTCAACAGATAATAATTCCCTATTCTTTTTTATAGGCTTATTTTACAGTTCCCATCCACTCATATAAAAGCTTGTAGGTCAGATCCACATCATTGTCTGACCAAGAAAGTAGAATAACCACAGAGCCTTTATTTCTTAGTCCTTGATCTTTTACTTGACTCCCAGACAGCTATTTCTTTCAAATAAGTGCAGGAAGAGTGTGCTACCACAATTTTAATGTAACCCAGGTGATTTCTAATCACAGTGGTGGAAAAGAAGGCACTGTTGCCTTTACTGGTTTCCTTTCAGATATCTCAATTAAACAAATTCTGTTGGTGTTTATTGCACTTTAAACAAGAAGTCTATGGCAATGCATTTTTCTGAATTGCCAGCAGATGGCCTTTCTAAAGATCCCATGCTTTTAACAGCTGAATTAAATGCCTTTAACTGTTGAATTAAACATGTTGGTTTTGATACACCACAGCTGGTGCATCTTTCAGAGCGAGTTTAGCTTTTGTGAGTAAAACTGAACCATGCTCATTCTGTTTAGTACAGTTGCATTGACTTTAGAATTGGTTTACTCTACAGCCAAATAACAGCAGCATTTACCCAGTTTCTAGAACAGGTCAGTTGGTCATGTCCTTGGAAAAACATATCTGGACAATATAGAGCAATCTATCTTTAATGGAAATGCAGGAAGATATAGTGAAGCAGCTCTTTAAGAATGGAGCACAGTCTTCATTACCTCTACTGAGATATCTCAGTATCTCCACACTACTGAGTAAAAGGAAACTGCTTTATAAGTAGAAACCCAAAGCAGTACAGTGGTGCCCCGCAAGACGAACGCCTCGCAAGACGGAAAACCCGCTAGACGAAAGGGTTTTCCGTTTTGGAGGTGCTTCGCAAAACGAATTTCCCTATGGGCTTGCTTCGCAAGACGAAAATGTCTTGCGAGTTCCTGCGGGTTTCCCCCCCTTTTTTCCCCCTTTTCCTAAGCCGCTAAGCCGCTTATCAGCTGATCCGCTGATAAGCCGCTTAACAGCTGATCGCTAAAAGCCGCTAAACCGCTAATAGCGCTAATCCGCTAAGCTGTCAATGGGCTTGCTTCGCAAGACGAAAAAACCGCTATACGAAGAGCCTCACGGAACGGATTTATTTCGTCTTGCGAGGCACCACTGTACTTGGCACAAGGACAAATTTGGACACAGTTCACCTTCTAACAATGTAAAGCTTCCTCCTAGTACAGTATTTGAAAGGGACAATAGCGACACAAATCAATACAAATTTAGGAATTCATATATCACTATGGAATTTAGGGTTCATTGTGTATGTGCATGCATAAGCACATATATAAATGCCATAAATAAATAAATGTGTGGATAGCTGTCACTAATTATTAATATTATAAACTTTATGGTAATGACAGCTGCAAGGAGGACTAATGGGTATTACAGGAAGACACCAAAGAACAGTAAAATGATATGGGAAATTATAATACCTGTACTCTAAATATTGACATTGATCTTATGTTTGTTACATGACCTTTCTTTGCCATGGTAATAGAACACTGGCATAGAGGCTGGGAGTGGGGTCTTAGAAAGAGTTGGCTTACGTACCAATTCACACCCATCATCCATTTCCACCCCTCCAATGGACTATTCTGTCACCATATGTCGGAATATACCGTATTTTTCGCTGCGTGGAGCTAAAGAAGCCATAGCCCCGTGCAGCCTCTCCCTGCCGGAGGAGTTGTGCACGGCTATGGCACAAGCCAAGGCAGCGAGCAGGATGGATCCCGCTCGCTGCTTTGGCTTCCTCTTTAGCTCCGTGCAATCTCTCCCTGCCGGGAGAGGCTGCGTGGAGCTAAATAAGCCATAGCCCTGTGCAGCCTCTCCCTGCCGGAGGGGTTGCGCACGGCTATGGCACATGCTTGCATTTGCTCCATAGGACGCACACACACATTTCCCCTCAATTTTTGGAGGGGAAAAACTGCGTCCAATACACAAAAAATACGGTACTCCACAACAGTGGCAAATATCCAAGATCCACTGGCACAGGCACTGGTTTGTGTCCTAGCCAGTGGGAATGGGGCAAAAGAATGAACAAAAGAAAACAGATCTCAGGTAAGCATGTTTTTTTCTTTCCAAATAAATGTGCTTAGGATCCGGGTGTCGATCTCAGGCAACACTTTAATTTCGTTCATTATGTAATGGACAAAACAAATTGCATTATTTGATCAAAAATGGTATCACTTAGCAAACGCAACACAGATTAGAAATTTTTTTTAATAGCTTGCCTTAAAATGTACAGAAATTGTATATTAAAATGTCAGTCACAGAAATTTACACTGAAGGCATACACTTGTGAAATTGACAGAGCGATGAACATAAAGAAGGGAAATTCTAAAGAATCTGTTGGCTTACTATATTTCAATTACAGTGTACTATAGGGCCGCTCAAGGGTGGGTAACCAACCATTCAGTAAGTCATATTAACTATTTCTGAAAAAATATGCAAACATGGAAAACTGAATTACATTTTTCTGAGATAGGTTCAGGAAGTGATTGCCAAGAATTCAGCTGGGTACTATAATCATAAAAATGTGCATTTTATTATCAAATGAAAAGGCATGTAATTGTTTCCTGAAACCGAAATACAAAGCTCTTAGTGCGCTGCATTTTCTGGCATCTGTTCAGGTTTTCAATTTTTAGAAATGAATAAAAGCAAGCAATATAGCTTTGAACATTTTCAACTGTGCTTCAGATAGTGCATAAGCAACACTTACTCAAACTTAATCCTGCCCTACAGGCACCATAAACTATATTTTAAATGAGTTTTTGAAGATTTGGTTTGAAGAATCTGGGATCATAGGCAAATTGCCTTTAGTAGTTATTCCTAATCTGTGCTCTTGCAACTAAGACCAGCCACGTGCCTTTTCAGCACGCACATAACATCAGCATTAATCAACTTACTTCGAGAAAGATTCTCCAGGGCTTTACCCAGCTTCTTACTTTCTTGAAGAATATGGTTTAATTCATCAAAATCATGATGCTCTGATTTTGTCCTCCAGTCCCATTTGGGGTGTTCTGCTGATCTTGGCACTAAAGTAAAATGAAGCATATTTTTCTTATTTCATATTAGAAAAATTGATAATAATGAGCCTGCACGGAATACACAACTTTCCCAATGCTACCAAAGTCTTCCCCAAACTTGCTTCATCAGGATTTTAATTATCACACTGCTTTATTTCTATCAAAACGGATTTTGCAGTCATCGGTTTTACCTACAGTGCCCTGGTAACAACAGAATGTGATCATCTAGTGTCACTCTCAAGGGACCCACGCTCAGGAAACCGAGTCAATGTTAGCACAGAGAAAAGTAGTGGAAGGCCTGTTGCTAGGGTTGGGCCCTTTCAATGCCTCTCCAGACCTTAAGATGCTTTTGGCAGTGGGCAGCAGTGTCGCTTTTGAACGTAAGCAATACTAAATTCCTATCTGGCCTACCTTGCCATGGATGGTGGCCATCATTGGCAATGTGCCAAGGACTTCTGCAAGTCTTGCAGTGGCTCTGAGTGGTGGCTCCTTTCACAAGATTTGGGACTTCTTAAATTACTCCAGTGGTGAAGAAAGAAATAGCGTTTTTCTGCAGCTCCCTTTCCAGCCCAGTGGTAGGGGAGAGGGAGAATCAGCCTTCATACAACATTTTAATTATATATTTCCCCCTCCCTCCACGAAGGTCCCCATACATACATACAAAAAAAATAATCCCCCATTAAGAATACCAGTTTCATTGTCTACGTCTGCCATCACTATACTGTAGTAATTTCTTATGGGAGATAAGAATAAGAATTAGGGTAATTCCTTAGTAATACTTTCGACCTTCACTGGCTTTATAGTCACCATTTATTTGAAATCACAATTTCCATTTAAAATCAGAATAGAAGCTAGCTAAAACCCCTGTCTTATTACTTGAATTATTATTATCTCCTAATACCCAGCATGCAAAGCAAGTAACTATAGTGCACTAGATTTGTCATGGTTTATGCATAATGTTATTTTAGATTTCCCCCTCATTTCATAACAAAAATGCTCTCAATTTATAACAAAAATGTACTTGCTCATGTTATCCCTTTTTGATTCCCTCCCCTCAAATATTTAAATAGTCATTCGGTAACTCCTATTCCCCCCCAAAAAAATTATGTTGGCATTCATTACACTAAAATGGCAAATGAGCACATTTGTGTTATATGGTGGAGTCGGAAGATACGTAAAGGGAGAAAAATGTCAGTGTTGTCAAGAATCTAAGCTGATGGTTTAATCTTAATTTAACTGCAGCCAAACAAATATGTCATGCTCCTAGTTACCTCAAAATAGGTACAGAATGAGGAATGTGTGGATGCATAGCAAATGCACAAATGAATCATGTAAGGTGTACTGCAGTGTTACAAGTGTAAAAAGGTAAGGTAAAGGTAAAGGACCCCTGGACAGTTAAGTCCAGTCAAAGGTGACTATGGGGTTGCAGCGTTCAATTAGCTTTGAGGCCAAGGGAGACAGTGTTGTCCACAGACAGCTTTCCGGGTCATGTGGCCAACATTACTAAACCGCTTCTGGCGCAACGGAACACCGTGATGGAAGCCAGAGTACTGGGTATTTGGAATCTATGCAATGAAAGGAATAACCTTTTGCCACCCATACAGTAAATCCTGTACTACTGTTACAAACAATTACAAATTTATCTAGCGGCTGTAGAGTAATATTTCCTCCTAAATATTTAAAACTGAATATTTTATCATGCTCATTATTTTCCCTTCTCAAATATACATATTTGTCCAACCATAAATTGTTTCTACACAAGACGCCATCATGCAGGAAACAAATGAAATAAAACTGAATATGACACTTATAATGTTTTAAAACAAATTATGTGCATATGATATCATAATATTATGACAAGCAACCCACATTTGAAATAAGAGTTTTTCATATTGACACATTTAAACTTAAAAGTGCAATCCCTGGTTTGGGTCATATTTCATTTCTTAAGAATCACAAGGTAAACATTTGAAGAAATCATTCATTATTAAATATGCTATACATTTGCTTACAAGATTTGGACTCTGGTGACGGGGGCGAAATGTTGGATACTGCAAGGTCACTCTTTGATTTCTTAGGCTTCTTTGCATTTGTCTGCCAGGGTTTATCATAGCTTCTGAAATCTCTTCTTGTTCCTTTATTTTCTGTTGGGGGAAGAAATAAGATTGTATTTGCTTAGTAGGTGTTGTTTTTTTTTTTTAAGACAGATATGTAAAATATACCTTGATAAAAACAAACTCATTCAAAATAAGGTATACTGTAAAATATGCATGTAGACTGTGGCTCGGTTCACTTGTGACAAAATGTGTGCACTTCCAGAAAGGAGACTGTGGCCACTTTATTCCTCCTCTGGTCAGCCATGTACAGCACTGCAAAGGAAACGCATTAACATTTTGATATATATTTTTTCATTGCAAAGTAGCTACAGGAGGCTGTCTGACCAGTCAGAGCAACAACAAAGGAGGGTGCTTCGTAACATCTTCCCTCTTTTCCAAAATCACCATTCCAAAGGTGTATTTCATTTTATAGGGGAAAAGACAAGGGTCCCATATCTTTTCACCCAACATACACATAAACCACTTAGGGGGAGGCGGACAAAGGCTTCACCATCATACACCCATTCCACCACTTAAACTAACAGCTTCCTGTAAAAGAAGATTAGGTGAGAGAAGCAGGAGACTGAGGGTGCTTCCAAACAACTTGCTCATTGACCATTCATCCAGATTTGTTTACAGGGAGGTTAGATGATGATGCATCAAACAAGGGTTAGCCCATAATTTCCATGGCATTTCCCCATCTTTCTTTATTGGAAGAAGTCCAATGTTTTGCGGAAGCAGGTTTGTTGCACAGGACCTCCTGATCAACAATAATTGCGCAGCCTGAATTTGCCAGTGTGTGACTGAATCCCACCTAAAAATAGCGAGTCTGGAAGCACCCTGGAGTTGGAATGGTGGGAAGTGTCATAGTGAGTAGCAGGTGGGAGGAGTTAGTAGAGAAGGACAGGAAGAAGAGGTAAAGGGCCGTTGGTTAAGACAGTTGGTGGTGAAAAGGAGAGTATGATGTGTCAAGTGAATTTATTAGGTAGCAATAAAATTCCCTACTCTTTATTGACCGTATGTTCCTGGTTGTTATGATCCCTAAATAAATACAATACCTAGCTGTTCAAATATTTGATATGTTCTGATCCAGCTATATTTCAAAGTAAAATGTCTCACTCCACATTCTTGCCTTCATTTGCACAGTCAAGCAAATTTAAGAAGAGTCCTACCACTCAGTAAGTGGTAGCAGTGTTTACCTGTGATCCGTTTATGATGAGTCTGTATCCAAGGGACAAGCTGGGCTACCAGACAGCTAGTTACCCTGGCTTACCCAGTGATTTCTAGGGGCCAGAGCTCTAGGGATGTCACAATCCCACAGCTGCTTTTCAGTAAAAAGCAAAACATCAGGCACTGTTCATGAAACTACTGCATACCTAATTTGGTTCTGAACGAAGATTAAATTTTACAGTTGGGAGGATTAGGAATTTCTGACATCCTAGAATCTCGTCAACAATGCACTATATAAATAAAATATCATTACAGAATAATAATAAATAATAACATGTACTGTACAAATGTTCAGCAGTGTTAAGATAGGAAAACATGGATACAAAGCCTAACTTAACAAAAAGCTTACAATGTGACCTGGGCACAATCAGTCATGCACAACCAAATCTACTTCCAAAGATTATTGTGACGAGAATATGGGATAACCCCAGGCACGAGCATGAGTTCCCCAGGCATTAAATAAAAAAATAAAAATAAAAATATGAGCATTGTTGTACAACAGTCTTCCCCAGCCTGGTGCTGCTGGATTACCATTTCCATCGCTGACCTCTGATCATTGCCTATGCTGACCGGGACTAATGAGAATTGCAGTCCGAAACATCCAGAGGGCACCAGGTTGGGTGTGGAATGACTGTTGGTTGGTACTTACTGAGAATTCCCTAACATACAATTATTTTTCTACATACCTGAAGTTTCACTTTCTGCCCAGAGAGCAGCAGATCCAGACAGTGTCCTCTGAAGCTGACTACGATTTCCCTGTTTGGACTGGAGGTGGTCAATGAGAAATGGGATAGGATGCTCAGGAGTCTCTGTTATCAGCTTGGTCATCAGTTCCTTAAAAATCATAAAACCAAAGAAGTATTTTAAAAAATCACCTTGTAATGGTAGGAGATTAAAATATAATTAATAGCGCACATTAATCAAAGCCTATTTTAGAGGAGCTTGTCAGTGGTATCCATGCAAGTCTGTTCTCTGAGTTCCCCCAACCTTCTAGATTGCCTCTTTAAGGCTGGTTTATGGGAATGGGTTAGAACCTCAGAAATAAGGAGCTCACCTACAGCTGTCTCCCGTTAAGGCTTCAAGGCCAGTGTCACAAGGTAATTGGGTGGAAGAGGTGAACGCCAATGGTCTAAGTTCCCATAAAACCTGGATTGTTGGGAGCTCTCGCCAGGCAGCGGTCAGCGTCTATTTGGGCTTTTGACAGCATCTTGTTCCATTGCTCAGCCTATTGAGATTCAAGTGTAAGCTTTTACATTAATTAGCTGGATAAGTTAGTGTTTGTTGTTTTCTTATCTTCTGAGCTGTTTTAATCTGTGTTATTATTTGGAGTTTTTCACTCTTGTAGAGTTTTGTTTTAGTAAAGTCTGTGTATGATTTTATGAAATTTGCTCTGATCTAAGTTCCTGAACCCTTTAATTTTGACAATGCTTCTTGGAGCGAGGGTCATCCATCACAGGGGCCAAGGAGTTAGGAGAGGGGGAGTTCTGTTGCTTAGGTGTAAGTTCTTGCACAAACAGGATGATTTAGTTGGAGACAACCCATTGGTTTTGCATGTGTTTAATATGATCTACTTTACTTTGGACCAAACTACATATTACAAACAGCATCTTTGCGGGTAAAAGGCAGTTGTGAGGATACTGGGTGAGGTCCTGATCTGGACCCAAAGTGTGATACAAGACTACACAGTTCTTTCAAAAGGTGAGAAGACTTTAAAAACCCAAACATGACTAATGTAATGCACGGTTTGGCCCTTAGCCTGCTATCCTTTATGCAATTACCTCAGAGTAAGCCCCACTGAACTCAGAGGAATTTAGAAACAACTTAACATAGGATTGCACCTAGGCAATATATCCCCTGGATCTTGCAGAGTGTTGTGATTATAAACATATGAACATGAAGTTTAAAGTCAAGTTTAAAGTTTCCTTCCACAAGGCAAATACTACTTCTTTGATGGCCCATTCTTATAAATCTCTGAACTACAGATCCTACACATACAGATTTTTGTGTGCACAGAGTTAAACAAAAGTTTGTACCACAGCCAATAAATTAATCGCACAATTTTGATCATCTGGAAACTGCTGCACTGGATTCAGCAGCTCAGGTGGTAGGACTGATGATAATTTACAAGACAGTTTAATATACAGCAATATGAGCCCAAATAATCAGGGGAATGGCGTGGGCTGATTTTGTGGGCTTTAGATGACAGGCATGTGCGGGTGCAAGATAAATGGCAACAGGAGTGTGTTCATTAATCTTTGCCACCTTCATTGTGTGCAAACGAGGAAATAAGAACCAGTGTGATTGCCGTATTGATCTGTAGGCTAACTAGTAACTCATTTACTATTCCTCTCAAGTTTTTATTTTCTATTGCAAGTTGGAAATAAAGCCAGTGCTTACAATCTTTTCTTTAAAAGCATGCAATATTTTTCCAGTCACTTTCTAAAGTTACAAAATGTATTTTTTCTCTCACTTTCCACAACCCAGTTATGTTGTCTTCTTTCCCGCCCACCTCCAAAATTCTGAGTCCTTTTCCTTATGCAAATGTACACTGATAGCACATGATAAAGAATAATAAAGTGGATTACAAATATTTAAAAGTACACATTGAAATGTTGGTATTCCACTAAAATAAAATAAAAATAACCATTTCACTTAGTTGCAGTAAACAGAGATGTGGAGAGAGTTACCAATTGTCATCTGGCTCCTTCTCTCTTCCTGAGCTGTCATCCATCTATTAGGAGCCATTCTGCCTGTCTGTAGCAGAGGGAGAAGTGGTCCCACATCGGTTCAGATGACTAGCTGCCTTTGAGTTCTTTTACTCCATCACAACTAGTCATTATAATAATATACAAGAAGTGGGGCCATGCCCCACTTATGTCTATTAGAGTGTAAGCCTATGGGCAAGGACTGCCTCTTTTTTAGCCTCTGTTCGGCAACTAGAAAATTCTAGGTACTTCACAAATTAACTAAAATAATATATATTTCAACCATGAAATAGACATGTTCTCCCTCCCCCCCCCTCAAAAAAACCCCCAGTATTTAAATGCATTAAGACAAATTAAGCTACTGGATTTCTTAATTCCATAATTCCACCATAGTGTATAAAAACACTTGATGTGGTTTTACATTGAAAAGTGGGATATAGAATGTGTAAGATAAATCTAATATATATATACACACACACTTTACTGTGGTACTTCAGGTTAAGAACTTAATTCGTTCTGGAGGTCTGTTCTTAACCTGAAACAGTTCTTAACCTGAGGTACCACTTTAGCTAATGGGGCCTCCCGCTATCTGTTATTGTTTACTTTGAGAGCTTAGCGTTACCTTGGGGGGGGGGTAGACAAATCCCATGTCTCTAACAACTTTATGAACTTTCACAATGTTGTGGGATATACAGAAGGGGCAATGACTGTCATATTAGCAATCAATACTACCATGTAACATCTCCTTGGAATGGATCCCCCAAGCCTCCATTGCTGGGACTTCTCTGTGATGCTACACTCTCCCAACAACCACCTTAACATAGCAGTTCAATGTTCGATTACCATTCAGTTGGTTAATGTACCCTTGAATTTGCATTAAAATTTTACAAAGGTAGTTATATAACTTCCTTCATCTGAGACAGAAAAAAATATCTACAAATGAAATAACTAACTGGATATCTTTCAGACTCAATGTACAAAATGTTCAGGGTAATCTTTTTGCCCTCTATCAGAAACAACCTGGCAGCTTCGCTGTACCTGCCCTCATTAAAGCAGGAAGGATTCGCTTCTGAATTCTTTACTTGCCAATTTATTACTCTGAATAGCAACGTAATCTTCATCAACACTCCTTCTCCCTTGATTTTCCTCATTGGTGTCATTCACATATTTGATTTTTCTTTTCTCAAAACCACCACCCACGTGCTTTTTAAGGGTACTGCATTATTCTACAAATTGGTTTCTGAGTTACTGTACCTCCTTTTACTTCTTTCATAAATGTGATATTTTTCAGTACTCTAATCTTGCCTCTTTTGAATGTTTTTCTTTTCCAACATCCATACCTAACTGTGGCACTATTAAGAAACCTACTAAATTCATACCTGCTCACAAAGGCTTTACCTTTGCAAAGGACCTCTTTGCTTACAGGCTATTGAAATAGAGTTCAATATTTCTTTTACAGTAGGCAATGTAGCTATAAAACGGTCTACCTCCAGCCCCTTTACCATTCCTTTTATTGTTTTTCAGGTAAGCAGATGCAATGATAGAGTGCAGTCTCAGCATTCACACATTTCTCCAGCCTAGGAAGCAGACTAGTTTGCTGTGGATGCTCAGTTTGTGTGCTCTCTCCATCTCTCTCTCACACACAGCAAGAAGAGAGGGGAAAATTATCTCAGACTGGGGCAGCCACAGCACACCAGTATGTTTCTCTGATGAAGAACATAGCAATGTGTTATGGTTGCTGCCTCTCCAGTCTGACCTTCTTTCTCTTATAAAAGAGAAACAAAGAGGACTTGGGCTGAGGGTGATCAAATGCTTCTTTCCTTCTTGCTTTAAGAGAAGGGCATTTGTAAAGGTCTCTGCCAGTTCCGATTTCCAGAAGGCAGTGAGCTAGCGCCACTACAGCAGAAGTACAGCAGAGCATATCATGCCACTAGTGGCAGTTGCCAGTTCCATTTCAGAAGTTGTAAACATGTGATCAATCTTTATTCCCCACTCACATCTAAGATTTCAGGGTTTTCTCTCCTCCATAATTAAATCTGTAGGACAATCGTATGGCAGGTTCTTGGAATGAATCCATGAAAATATGGGTTCCAGATAGCTGCTGTTTCTAGATCATTTTCAAGGCTAGCCCTACATTGAGCACATATGGTAACCAAGGTAGGAAGTGTGCAAAACTGTGGCCAACCTATCTCGTTTCAGGAATGGTCATAGCTGGCAAACCAACCACAGCTGGAAATAGGCACTCCTAGCGACCAAGGTCACATGTACCTCAAGTGACGAAGTTGCGTCCAGGAGCACTACTACACTACTATGTATCTGTTATTTCAAGTCAAGTACAACTTGCTCTAGGTAAAGGTAAAGGTACCCCTGCCCGTACGGGCCAGTCTTGACAGACTCTGGGGTTGTGCGCCCATCTCACTTAAGAGGCCAGGGGCCAGCGCTGTCCGGAGACACTTCCGGGTCATGTGGCCAGCGTGACATCGCTGCTCTGGCGAGCCAGAGCCGCACACGGAAACGCCGTTTACCTTCCCGCTGGTAAGCGGTCCCTATTTATCTACTTGCACCCGGAGGTGCTTTCGAACTGCTAGGTTGGCAGGCGCTGGGACCGAGCAGCGGGAGCGCACCCCGCCGCAGGGATTCGAACCGCCGACCTTTCGATCGGCAAGTCCTAGGCGCTGAGGCTTTAACCCACAGCGCCACCTGCGTCCCTACAACTTGCTCTAGAACAGGCCAATTGCCCCAATTGCCAGACATGAGAACTGTCCATCAAGAGAGCTTCATTCTTGTCAGGATTCAGCTCCAGTCTACTGGCTTCCATACAACCCATTACCACTTCAAGGCACTGGTTGAACAAGAGCACAGCTTCATCAGCTTCAGATGGTATATAGAATGGTAAAACTGAGCTTCACCAGCAAAATGGTACTGAGCTCCAAATCTCCTGATAACTGCATACAGCGCCATAGATTGCTTCATATACGATAGATGTTGAGTAGCGCTGGAGACAACATGGGACAAGACCCCACAGCAAAACTGTCATGTGGCCAGGCAGAAGTCTTTGTGGTGTTCTCTGGAGGTAGCCTATAGCTAGAAGCAGAACCAATGTATCACTGAACTCCAACCCCCAACACTCTAACAGGATACCATGCTTATCAAAAGCATGGTATCCTTATCAGTATCAAAAGGCACTGAAATATCAAGAAGAATCAACAGGATTGCACACCCCATGTCTCTCTCCCAATAGAACTCATCAATCAGCATGTCTCAATACCAAAATCAGGCCAAAAGCCAGACTGTAATGATTCAAGACCATCTGTTTCATCTAAGTACTTCTGCAATTGCAAAGCTATCACACTCTTTGTAATAGCATTGCACCAAAAGGGGGCATTAGCAATTGGCTGGTAAGTCTTTAAATCAAGATGTATCTACCTTCTCCTGCATTGAGGCATTCTCCAGCCCCCTATATCTTTACAAAGTCAGGAATGACAGATTGAGAGCATGTAGAGCAGTTGACCAACTCCCTACAAGTATCTTCACTTTACCCTCAAGCCACAGTAAGTGAAACTGATCCCAGAGAACATGACCAGATGGCTTTCTAGACATCTCATCAGAGACTATATTAATAGTAGTGTCAAGGTCAGAGCAAAGCCAAGCAACGTTATCCTTGAAATGCCTTGCAGATGTGTTGTAGTAGGCTTCGGAGGGTTCTGCTGTTGTTGGCTGTGATCCAGAACTTACTAGCTTCTTTACCACTCTGAAAAGCTCTGCCAGATGCAAGTACTGCCGCCGCCACCACATTGTGCTCTTATTTGTGTTTTATCACCCTCACTGTGAGACTTCTGCCATTTGAGCTTGAGCCATCATCCAACTTGTTTCACTGTTCGAAGCTCACTGGAAAACCAAGGCATACCTTGGGCTGTGCAGTGCAAGAAAGAGCACATAGGGGCAATGGTGGCCCTGGACATGCCCATCTCACCATTTTATAGTGGGATCAGAGCTTCAGTGGGAATATCAGACATGCCAACCAGTAAGTATTCAGGGATGAACCATCCCTACAGTCACCATCAAACCTCGTCCGGAAGTGATCTATCCATGTATTCATCTATCCAGTGATCTATCCTCATCCGGAAGTGATCTATCCAGTGTTACAATCGCACACACCCAACTACGGAACCACACCCAATCCACTCTGGGAAAGAATCAGAACAGGAATGTAACCTGCAGCATGTGTTGGGCTAGTGATGTACGAAAACAGCTACATGATTCTCATTGCAGGCACAAAGTCCCAATTTGATCCTATCAAGAAAGCCTCGGAATATATGTCCTACAATAAAATCACTTCACTTAGGGAGTTCTCCTATACCATCCCTAAGACTGTCTCTGTCAATTCTGACAGGAAGGCAGTTAGGCAGTGGGGTGGGTGATACACCAACAAGTTATCTGTTCCGTTTCCCCAGCTAAACACCAGGTACAAACCCCCAGGTGCACTGGCTTCCTGACAAGAGACATAATTTTTGTAAATGGCAGCAACTCCACCACAGCCCTTCAGCCTATATTAGTGCTTCACTAAGTATCCAGTCACTAATTCCCAACAGTATTTTTTTCTGCCTCACAGAAATATTTACTGCTTGATCTTATAACCCATGACACCAGTATAGTAATCTTTATATCTGGTTTTATACTGACAGCGGGGCCATATCACATAAACAATTGTTATGCTTGCAAATGCTCTCCCTTACAGATCCACAATGCGATGTAAAGGCCACCATAATGCATTATTGTGTTTTTAAAAAGAAGCATTGTGGGTTGTAGAGGATTTATGCAGCTTCTTCTCAAAAACCATCTTCTCAGAAGTTCTTAAAAAACCAGCAACCTAATTTACTTGGAAGTAAGTCCCACTGAGTTCAATGACACTGATTTCATTATTTAAGTGGATTGAGTCTAAGTGGATATAGGATTGAGCCATTTCATGAACAAAAAAGAAATATTAAGCTTATGGCTTCTATAAGCTAATTAAAAAATTACCACAGGGATAGTCCCCTCTCTGTGTCTCTCTCACACATTTTGTTTCCAAAAAATAATCACAGATGCAAGTGATAAACCAAGAAAGACTTAAAATGCAAATTGCTTCAGAACTGAATTGCACATTAGAAATAAAACCTCATTAATCCTACAATAAGAAAACCAATAGCAATTCAGGTGAATATTGCAGACTTCTCCTCTTTAAGTGTTTCATTGATTTCCATTTTCATGAGGTTAAAAAAAGCCAACTATCGTTTTAAAAATTCAGGTCCTACTCATTCAGTGAATAGGAGGTTAGGAAGACAGAGAGGCATGGTAAAAATAAGATGTCCTGGATTCTGCCTGCCATCTTCTTGTATCTCAGCCTTAAATACGTTTGTTCAAATCCAAAGCTATTATACAATATATGCACAGGGCCTATTGCAGCAATAAAACTGCTAGCACATTTGCAAAGCTAAGCAGGGTCCGATATGGATTCAAATTGGATGGGAGATTGCATGCTGAGATTCCTGTATTGCAGGAAGTTGGACTTAGATGACCCTTGGGGTCCTTTCCAACTCTACAATTCTATTTTATGATTCTATGACCTCTGTGTGAACAGGGCTGCTTCAATTATGGGAACTAAATCCCAGGAAGCTGCCTTATATTGAGTCATAACGGTAACGGTACCCCTGACTATTAGACCCAGTCGCGGACGACTCTGGGGTTGCAGCGCTCATCTCACTCTATAGGCCAAGGGAGCCGGGATTTGTCCGCAGACAGCTTCCGGGTCATGTGGTCAGCATGAGTAAGCCACTTCTGGAGAACCAGAGCAGCACACGGAAACGCCGTTTACCTTCCTGCCAGAGTGGTACCTACTTATCTACTTGCGCTTGATGTGCTTTTGAACTGCTAGGTGAGCAGGAGCTGGGACCGAGCAATGGGAGCTCACCCCATCATGGGGATTCGAACCACCAACCTTCTGATCGGCAAACCCTAGGCTCTGTGGTTTAGACCACAGCGCCCATACCATTGCTCTATCTAACTCAGTATATTGCGCACACCGAACCAGCTCACACCTAATGCTAAACCATGGTTTAGTGGTATGTACATGATTTTCTGTGACAGTAAGTGAGTGCTGCAACCTCCTCTTACCCCTGGCTAGGAGAAGTTTTGCTTTACATGGTTCCTGGCTTCTTGTTATACACAAAGCAATACTAGTTTAAAACTAATTTCAGCATCATAACCTATGATGTGAAATTGCTTTGCAATTGGTTAAAGAGTGTCTTAAAACAAGATTCCTGGTTAAAATCCAGGAACTGGTTGAAGTGAAACTGAATTGTGGCTTATTTGCCTTCTCAGCAGACTGGGACGACTAGAAAGGAGAGAGGAGCGTTCAGATATGTTCCCGCACAGAATGCTAAATCAAGGTTTAGTGGCATAGGCTTTCCAGTGGTTTAGACAAATATCTTTCCTAGCCCTGCTAGGAAATGCCAAGGATTGAACCTAGAACTTGTCATGCAAAGCATAAGCTCTATACTTGCTACAGCTCCTTCCTTTGCTGTGAGTACACAGTACAGCCTTGATACAGAATATTCCTCAATGCTGAAGCGAACACAGCAGCTCTCACATAAATGGTAGTTTATGCACCAACACCAAAGGTACTGGATCAAAGCTACTGCTTGCAAGAAAGTCCAGATGATTTCTAAAGATTGCTTCCACACAGGTGGAAACTTCAGCCTAAGTTGATACTGTTTTATTTATCCATTGGAATGCTTAAGTAAATATTTTAATTTAAAACACACAAATCCCATTAAGAATAAAAGCTTGATCAGATATTCTTGGTTTATTGCCACGATTCTTGTTTTATTGCAGACTTCATGCAAACTGTATGAAGTTGCAGGGAGCTAAGCTGCAAAGGCAGGAAAGCTTAGCACCTTCACCTTGTGATTTATGTATTATTGGACAAAACAGATACAGAGAGAGAGAGAGAGAGAGAGAGTGCGCGCGCGCAATCAATATGGGCGGTCTTAAGCATATACCTGCTGGCCTAGCAATGCAAATTCTGCTGGTGAAAAGGTGGATGCTGAGTGAGCAGCTTCCTTCAATAATACCCCTAGGTTCATCTTGATTCTAAGTATACTTCAGAAATATCAAATGCACTATACCAGTATTAAAAAAGAGGATTTAGAAGCCTTGCTTCACCCCAATCCAAAATATATATGAAATAGAAAACAGCAACATCAAATCTCTTCAGCACTAAAAACTGCTGCTGTAGAAAATTTAGCTGTGTGCACTGTTTTCTCCTGTGATTGCACAAAGCCTTTTTAGATACTGTCTCTTTTTTTAAAAAAAGCAACAACTAAAAGCTCTGTTTTTAAGAACGTACACCTTAACACAAAACATGGTACAAGTCAACACTGCAAAATGCCTTAGTGGTTTTATATATATATATATATATATATATATATATATATATATTATTTTGAACTATAGCAACAATTCCCCTTTATGCTAGCCCTGATGAGTTATTTACCGCATTTACGGTATGTACCATACAGCCTGTTTTTGTTGTTTTAAGTTATTCCAATTCCTTTAATTGTTATGATTGTTTTATTTTGTTCTCTGAATGTTTTTAGCTGCTTTGAACACTCTTATATTGGAAAGGCAGCATATAAGTCATTTTCATTAATAAACAGAATGCTACCTTTCTTAACAAGTTCAGGTAAGCTGCCAGTACAGCCTATTGCCAAGGAAAAAATACTGTGATACATGCTCACATATTTATTGACTATAAAGTAAGCCCACAACTTACACACATTTAACTTGTGTGCATTCAGCTATATGCGTGTGGTAAAAAAATTAAAAGGGGGCAGAATTCTGGGGGGAATTACTTTGGCAATCCCCTCCACCATTGAACCCAATGTGTTTTGAATATACACAATTTTGGCTTTAGCTGCAAACTCCAGAATGTAACCCTTGCATAAATTGTGGGCTTACTGTATCTTAAAATGTTGCACAGTTTACTAAGAAGACATTATGCTGCAGCCCTATGCATATTTATTTACACATCAGTAAACCCTACTGGACTCAGTGGGATTTAGGGCCAAACTAGAAATTACTAGAAATGTGTGCTTGTTTCAAAAAAATACAAATAGTAGCCATGGGAAGATGTGTATATATGTGCATAATAATTACTGAGGACTTAGCTACTTTAATAAAAATGCATTATAACACAGTGACACCAGATGGCACTGTAGAGCTGAAATTGCAACTCAATTATATTTTCAATTGTGAGATTTACAACCTTTTTTTGCAGAGCATTTTCCTAACCCTCCAAAAATCAAAGAAGAAAGGAGCCACAAATCTGACTTAATAGCACAGTATTTGGAAGTAAACTGCAACCAGATCAGGCTTACTTCTGAGCAGGCATGATTAGGCTCTGACTGCCACAATAGGATTTTTATATACCACATTTTTCCGTGTATAAGACGCCCCCTATTTTGGGGGACTAAAAATTAAGAAAATGCACTATGCACTATCCATGTATAAGACCCCTTATTTTAAACTTCAAAAATTTAGGAAAAAATATAGTCTTATACATGGAAAAATACGGTATATACAGATTTGAATTCCTGACTTTGAGCATGACTAGAATGCATAGTTTTCATTACCATATGGGGAAACTCTAATATTAGACTGTTACCCAAAAGCCAAAGCCTGTAGCCTTAGAATGACATGGAAATTCATTTTCAGAGAGATGTAAGATACTATTTCATATCAGCAGAACCTACATTTCATCAAGGATCTATACAGCAGGGAATCTGTAGTCAAAACTAATTATATTGATTTAGCAATCAGGAAAGATCATTGCAGACAAAATTACTGATCTCAGTCATAATTCCCGTTTCCCACAGGTGAGGAAATCTGCTTTTTCACAGGACGTAATCACAGACACAAATCTGCCAGGTTAACTATTTGACAGACGTATAGCTTTGTGAAATATTATCCTAAGAACTACTGGAACGAAAGTATGTATTTTCATTGCTTCATGTCATTTTGATACACTGTGTTTTGTTATTCCAGCCTATGACTGAGGGCATCTTACCTTCAAACTAGTAGCTCTAGTCACAATCACCCATAAGCAAATGCAACATGTGAACCAAATCAGTGACCACAGATATAATCGGGGGGGGGGGGGGTATTTGATACTGTTTTAAGCATTCTGCCTCCATGTGACAGTTTTTCCAGCTTCCAGCTGGAGGAAAATGTACAATATGGTTACCCTGACCAGAATGAACATCAGGATATTCTTTGTACTACAGGCAATTTTGGAGACAGGACAAAAAAAGAATGAAGTGAATCAGATTGTGGAGATTATGCAAATGTAGGTAGGCTTGGACACTTTCTTTGTAGAAATGATGACACATGAGAAACTGTGGAGCATGGATTTCGAATTGGGATAGAAACCACAGAGTATGTCTCTGTTCCACACTTTGAGTATCAAGGATGTCTGTGCATTTAAAAAAGGTTTTTCACATATCTAAACATCTGCATGCATATTGGGACCCAAAACCATAGCAGGGGCCCCAGAAATATGTTCATGAGTATATGTAGTCAATATGTTACATATTTGCCATGAGAAACAGTGGTGTACGCACATGGAACACATTTGCTGTGTAAAATTAGGACTGCCACCAGAGCCCCATGTCTCGGAAACAAGCTGTGCCCATGTTGCCCAACTTCCAGTCATCATTACAATGAATGTGCCACGTGATTAACGCTTCATGCGTACTCTCTAAGCGTCCCCACAGATGGTTTTATCCATGGCATACAACATTTCCCCCTGATAATGGGAACAGGTTCTGATTCTGCAGTTTCCTTGTAGCATGCATGCATCACTTTCATGTTAAGTCAAGGAGGAATATGCAATCTCTTCTCACGCCCCCCATAAGGTTTTAAAAGACTATGCGTGCGCATGACTATGAGAACCCAAACATTGTGAGGAGACACCCCAGATTCAAGAGAAAATAGACAAGCAGTGAGCCAGAACCATGCCACAACAAAATATTGTACAGACCAGACCTCAAAAAAGGGCAAGAAATCAAGGTGTAACACACATCATTAAGAATGGGGCATTTTACACAGGTGACAAAACTGATATAATACAAAATGTTGTGGAAAGAACATGTACAGTCTAGACATCTATTTATGCCCCCCCCCCAAATGTAGCTCAAAATGGTTACAGCCATAAGAAAGCCCTCCAAATAACACTTTTTAGCTCACAAACGCTGGTTTAACACTTGAAAAACAAATTCTTCAGCCAGTATAAAAGATTAGGGAAATAGTCTTCATAACATTTTTTAAAAGTTTGCACAGATTTGAAAGTCCCTTCGAGTAAGGAAAATGAACCCTGTCACTTTTGTTTAGTGATTCCCGGAATGGTGATCCTAAATGCACTTGCAGCAAAAGGACAGTCCAAGAAAGAACTTAGTGTCTGAAAGAGCTCATTGTGTGATTATATAATACATAATCAGTAAAAGTGAAGTGCAGTAAAAAAAAGGGGGGGAACCCTAATTCTAAACATCAATCAAGCCTCTGATTAGGGAATCCAGGTTAGGATGTATGGCCAAAATGCCCAAATCTATAAGGCACATGTAAAAACTGACAGACACATATGCCGGGGCACAGCTTTGCTACTATTTACCTCTCAAAATAAACATTCATTCTGAATTTTTCCTTCCTTAAAAGCCCCTTGTCATATTCTACTCTGCTTTTCTTAGTTACAGGTCCTCTATACTGCCATTAAATGAGATTTCTGACTCCTTTTTTTCTTTGATTTTTGTAGGGGTAAGGAAGACAAAACTTATCAGAGTTCTCCATCAGGTTGGAAACCACACATGTAGATTTCCCAGAATGCCCCCTTCTGAGGCATCCCCCAACCCCCAGAATAATAATAGGGCCATCTACCATCAACCGTGTGAGGAAGATTTCAGGAGAGAGGGAGGCAGGCAAAGACCACTTCAGAGCATGATCCTGCTGGACTTCTCAGCCACAAGATCATTCTAACCAGTGCTACTTTTCCAGGAGCTTACCCAGGGTGCATGTTTCCTTTTAGAAATGAGGCACACTGGAGACTGCGGTGTCTTTAGGATATATGGTTTATTTACACATATATACTTATATCCTTAATACCCTAAAAGTCTTGCTTCTCGCATAGCCACAGCCTTGGATACAAACACAAATCAGATAGGCGGGGTATAAATAATTTATTATTATTATTGTTATTATTATTATTATTATTAAATAATTAGGCATGCCTCTGACTCCCTGGCTTCCTAGCCTGCTGCTTGCTTCCAGCTCTCTTAACACTCAACTCTGCCCTTTGTCTTTCTACCAGTAAGTTGAGGGAAGAGCACTCATCCATTTGTTGTCTGGCACAGGGCTACTTCCTTTGTTACCCTAAGGGCCCATATTTGAGGACCATTACCAAGATACTTGTCTGCTTATTTCCACAATTAGAATCTTTGCTTAGATTTTACCACTTGCTGGATACAGGAATTAGAAGGGGCTCAGGCATACAGCCTATTCCTCCCCCCCCCCCACTCATAACAGTACCCAATGTGAGCCTAATGTCAGTAGTCATGGGATGGAGCTGCCCTCCCAGCACTGGTGTTGCTACTACTATTATATCCATGCAACCCCAACCTTGCCGCCACCCGAACACCTTCCAGGTAAGCAGCAGGGACACCAGTGTTTGGAGGGTGGCTCCACCCCACCCCCCACTAATGCCTAATGCAACCTTTAAAATGCATAAATAAACACATTGATCACAAACATTACATAGCATTTTCTGACAAAACTAGGGCCAGTCAGTAAGAATAAGAAATTAGCCTTGAGGACAAAAATTCAGAATCGTGTTTGGAACAAACTTTACCACTGCTTTGCAGGTTATGGTATTTTAAAAGAAAAATACCACCCCCATGAAAAATCAATTTCAGCCAATACACTAGTAAAATTAAGAATGTGTTTTACCAGCTATCCAGCTATTTCTTGGACGTATTATGGAAAGAAATTATCTTTAAACTCTGTATTTTTCATCTTTACTAAAGTGCATTTGTATTGCCCTGATGGCCAGGTTCGTTTGGGGTAGCTTAGCGCAGATTTCCTTTCTAGACCATGCAATTAAATATATATTGTTTGCAGTTTAGAATGTACTTTGTACTTTAATTAGATGCAGGAAAAGCATTGTTAATATAAGCTCACCATGAACATTTTGAATAAACTGACACTCATTAATGAGTCAGCTGGCAAACAAGCTTGCACACTACAGTATCCTTGTTCTAGTACATATTAAAAGTAAGAGAAGGCATAAGATTTGCTGTGAAACAAGCACAAAGGGTAGGTGGGGAGCCAGAATTAAAAATATGATCATCAAAAATGTATTTTTCTTACCAATGTATTGTGTTTCCTTTCTACAATAATAGCTAATATTAACTTCTACTAAATTTTTATTATTCCTTAAAATGCTGCCACCTTATCAAATTTGGGGTATTATTTTTTAAAAAAATCATGCTGCATTATATTATGCATAGCCATTTTTAAATATTTCTCTAGAACAGACTGCGGCATTCTGAGTGTCTCAGAGAAAAAATAGCATTCAAAAGCTTGAATTTCAGTTCCATTTCAGTAGGTAAGATCTGAATATATATTTTTGTTATCTGCAAAAAGAATCTGATCTTTGCCATTTTCAAAACTTGCAATATTTTTAGAACATGTATCTTCAAACACTTTGGGGTATTTGTTCTATATCACAATCCTAGACATACCTACTCAGAAGTAAAACAAATTAAAAAATTAAAAAAATGTCCAGTAGCACCTTAGAGACCAACTAAGTTTGTTCTGGGTATAAGCTTTCATGTGTGTGTGCACCACTCAAACTTTTCATTCACTAACAGAAGTCAATAACCATATCTGCTCTTTTACAGAAATCAATGGTATTTCCCCTAAACATAACTACATTTCTCATGATGCATTTTTGGCTTAGTCTTCTCCTCAGGAAGACGATAAACACTAGTTTGGTGAGCCACAGAAACCAACTAACTAAAAATGTTGTTATGAAGCCAAAGTTGGCAAAATCAAAACCGAAATAAATATGAACCTTGGGGGTGGGGAGGTGATAGCTGTACTTTCTAGAGAAGGAGGTGCTGAAGAGAACATCTTATGAGCCCCCTCCTAAATCAGTAGCCCCACCCCAGCAGACTTACCTACTGCTGGACTGGAGGTGGCAGGCTATAGTGGGCAGCTGTGAACTGCCTACCATTTTAGTTAACCACAATATCCATGAACTAGAATCACTCTGGGGCATCTGCAAAATCAAAATCATCACCACCACATACAATTAAAATGGCTCTCAAACCCAGCTGCCTGGCCCAGAGGGCCATATTAAAAGTGGTAACATGTTTGGAGTCTATAAAGGAATATTTTGAAGACCATTCATGATTCTATGAAACACTTCATAGAAGTGGAATAGTGCAGTGGTTACGGATCTGGGCCAGCAACAACCTGGTTAAATCTCAAATCACAGCACAATCCTAGCCCTGACTACTTAGCACTAAGCCCTATTGAATTCAATAGGGCTTTGCCAGGTAAGTGAAATTAGGATTGCTGCCTTAACACTGAACATGAAGACAGTTTAGAAGCTGCAACTAGTGAAGAATATCTCTGGTTGGACACATATTATGCTGGCCTTGAAAGATCTGAACTGACTGCCAATTAGCTACTGAGTCCAATTTAAGGTGTTTACGTTGACACAGTAAGTCCTAAACAACCAGAGGCCCAGATTTCTGAAGGAGTTTCTCTTGCCACATTGACCTACCCAGTTGTTAAGTTCAGCTGTGGAGTCCCTGCTGGTGCTATTGCCACCCTCAGTTGTGATGGCACATCACTAGAGGCCTTTATTTGCGGTAGCCTCCAGGTTGTGGAATGATCTCCCCATCTTGCACCATCAATGTATGCTTTGCAACTCTTTGTCAAGATTCACCTCTTTACCCAGGACTTTGATGGAGTGGATGTTCTCCCTCTTCGTGCACTGCTGCTCTGTGCTGCTGTTTTGTTCTTTTGATTTTATTTTTGTGCTTTTATTTTATTATATTAATGAAGATTGCACTCATTTTAATTGTGGTATTTTTGCAACCTGCCCTGGGGTCCATTTGGTGAAGGACAAACTATAAGAACAAATAATAAACAAATGCCTAGGCTCCTCTTACTAAGAAAATGCCAGACTGGTCAAAATCCAGTAGGCTACAAATATTCAGTTATGCTGAATTAGTGTGCTCAAGACCCAGAAGCCACACAGAATTCACACCAACTATTAAGTCCTCTATATAAGTGGCTAATGAATGTGGCAAAGATATGTAATGTACTACTGTTTTATACTTCTCTAAATTGAGTATATTTATTTGTTAGTGTTGTGCTCCTATTTTCCACAAGTTACATAATGCTTTGTTCTGTCATTCCAGAGCAGCCTTTCTCAACCAAAAGTCCTCAGGTGTTGGACTACAACTCCCATCATTCCTAGCAAGCAGGGCTAGTGGACAGGGATAATAGAAGTTGTAGTTCAGGGAGGGGGGGCGGAGGTTGAAAAAGGCTGCTCCAGAGGGTGGGACCCAAATCAACAAATTATAAGGGGACTTCAACTAAACATTAGGAAGAACTTCTGCTTGGTACGAGCTATTTGGCAAATGGAACAGGCTGCCTCGGAATGTGGTCGAATCCCTTCATTAGATGTTTTTAAGCAAAGGCTGGGTGATAAGCTATCAGAGATGCTGTAACAGTGGATTTCCTGCAATAAATAGCAGGGTGCTTGGACTAAGTGACCTTTGATGTCCCTTCCAGCTCAATTATTCTTTGCCTACATTCACAAAGACCAAGTAGACTTAAGTAGGTATGATTTCCCTGACATAAAAACAATAGAGATTATTCTACCATCTGATTCCCTAACGGTCCACTAGAAGTATGGCAACATAACATTTTGAGGGAGTAATGTGAATAAAACTTAAATATTAAAACTATATGACACCTCTTGTAAAGGTTAACAAAGAAATTGAAGTTGCAGTTGGGAACTGGACACTTCTTTGATCCTCAGCCACTATATTCTTTAGAAGTACCACTTCATTTCACAATATGCACAATATTACAATGAGTACATTTTTCATTACAGCTTGGCAGTAGTTTCCTGGCAGTTTGGTAAAATGGTTTTGGGATAAATACGTTAGTTTTTTTAATTCTTCATACATAAGTATAAGACCAAGGCTTGTGTCACAAAAAAATTTAATGGTAAAAAAATGAATACAGTACTAAAAGCATAATTCCTTTAAAATGTTACAGGAAAATTTGGCCAGCCCTTTCTTTATAGATGTTTATATCAAAGCAAAAGCTATATAGAGAAATGCTGCAACCTGTGGAGAACAAACAGAATAATTGCAAATGCAGAAGGACATAAAGAAATAAAGCCTTAAAATGCTCCAATGGGACGGGTCACTTTTATAACTTATCTTCTCTTTTTAAAAAAATCTGCTTTGTGCTTCCAGTAAATCCTGAATTAATCTCTCGCGTGGTATTTTTGTTTCAGATCAGTCAAAAGAAGATAATAGCTCTGGTGTTATCTATGCTGGCGTGCGCAGCATGCTTAAGTCCTCAGCTATCCTCTGGTTTGCTCTCAGAGCACAGCAATGCTGCTTTTGCATTATATCCTGAAGCAAACACTCCCATGTGCTGAGTCTGCATGTGGAGCCCTCACCAGTCCCCCTGTCCAGGGAGACTCTAGAACACTTTCCATCCCTCACATTGACATGACAGGGAGGGTGAAGCACAGCAGCCTCGGGCTGCCTTCCGATGCTGGGCAGTGCAAAGTCACTCTCTGACCCTGTGCCCTGGCAACTAAGAGGACACTTTCTGCCCTGGATTTGCCCGCACAGAGCCAGGCATTAATCCACAAAAGGCTGGACTATATGCACAGCCTAAAGGTGACAGATGATTCCAACTCAGTCCAGTTTTGCTGACTCTCAGCAAGCGCAGTGACAGGAAAAAATAATCAAGGAATGCCTTCAATGGAACCGACTGTCCATCTCTACACACGTGACTGCTCAGTTTTAGTGTTTGAAATGTTAGACCCATATAAAGAGAAGAGGAAGGAGAGTTGCAAAGAGAGATGTGCAAGTGGTAATATATGCACACGAAGCACATGCAACAGAGGACATGTATGCAGGCAAAGGAGCTCGGTAAAAAATAAAATGAAACTATCTAGGATGAAAGAATTCATATTAGTGGGAAAGACAAAAAAAGAAGACAGATCAAATACAGAACATGTTGGATTAATAGCAAGAGAACAGTAAAAGGCAGGAGAAAGGGTGCACATATATATATGGATGCAGTTAAGCAAAGAGACTTGTGCACCTGCCAGAAAGAGAAAACGTGCAAGAAGGTTGCCTGAGTCACTGGTGAGCAGGGCTTCTTTTTTTCCTTAACAGGTGCACACCAAGAGGGGTGTGTAGGGAGGAGAGAAGTTGCTCTTGGTATGAGATGCTCCTTCTGGGCAATTCTCAAAAGAACAGGAGCACGACCCTAAACTGAAAACGGGCGGGGGCGAAGGGAGAGTTTGGAACAGAGGAAAACGAAGAGCGTGTGCGAGAGAGGGAAACAGGAGGCACAGGTGAATTCTCTGAGGTGAAGCATACCTGCATGCAACCTGCAGAGAGGTGTACACACACACACACACACACACACACACACACACGTTAGAAAGTAGTCCCGCGGGCGGGCGCTCGGCCCTCAGACCGGTCCCTCACTTGTTCCTGGTGTGCCTCACAATTTCAATTGAAGGCGAGGCTGAAAGTTAACTCGGCGTGACCCGCGCGCGCGTTTGCCCAGAGGAATGGCGCGCGCGCAGGGCTGCTGCTGCTGCTGCTGCTGCTGCCGAAAGGAGCCGAGCGCCCCGGGCTCGGGGCAAGCCAGCCGGTGGCCCGAAGCCGCCTTACCTCGAACAGGGGCCCGATCTTGTTCTTCTCCAGGTAGGCTTGAATCCTGTTCTGCTGGTGAGACGCCATCAGATTCAGCTGCCGCCCGGGGCGAGGGGCTGGCGTGGCCGGGTTGTTGTTGCTGCTGCTGCTGCTGCTGCTGCTTCAGCGACTCCCGAGGTCCCCTTTTGCTCTGAAGCAAAAAGAGGAGGGAGGGAGAGAGGGAGGGAGGGAGGAGCCGGCGGGACAGAGACGGAGAGAGCGGCGTGGAGAGGTCCGGCGGACGGCGCCAACTCGCCTCCCTAGAAGCCCGCCCGCGCGTCAGAGCCGAGCCCAGCCCAGGCTGCGAGGCGGGAAAAGGCTGGGGTCTCTCGCTCCATGGAGCGCCGGGTGCTTGGAGGGAGGCGGCGGGAGCAGCCCTCGCGCGAGCGCTGCCTGGCTGCTCGACAGACACTCGCTCCTTGGTTACAGGGAGCGGAGGAGCCGCGGCTCCTGCTGAAGCCGCCTCGCCAAGCTTCGCCTCCCTAGCGACAGCGCCTCTCGCAAAGCCAATGGCAACGGCGCTGCTCTTTCCCAAGCGCGGCCAGACGGGGGAGCCGCTTCCCTCGCCAAGGAGGAAAGCCGTTTCCTAGGCGGCGTGGCGTCTCCCGCCCCCGGTGGAAAAATGTGGGGAAGCCACGGAGGGGCTGCAGGAAGAGGGCGCGCGGTGGGATGGCATGCACGGAGGAGGGCGCTTCCGAGTCTAAAACGCGTGCTCAGCGTCACTTGTGAAAACGCTTCGGACTCCAGAAACACAAACCTCAAGTTCCCTCAAGTTCCAACACGCGTGTTGTTGTTTTATTCTCTACAGCCCTTTTGGCCGTTGCAAACAACCCCGGGGAAGCATGGAGGGACGAACATCCCCCCTCATATTCAATCTGAATCTTTTTTTTTTTTTTTTTTTTTTGCCTATTTTGGAGGTTCTCAGATACTGAGGAGGGGTAGAAATTTTGGAGAACTGTGCAACTGCCATAACAGTCCGTGAAGATGCATCTTCTTTAAATATTAATAATAGTCTTTAAGAGATCCATGTTACTTTATTTCCCATAAATAATCACCTGTCCTCAACCATTTGCGCCACAGGGTCTTTTCAGGAGTACATGACATTTCCCCCACAACTGAAGCACACAGCCCCAATAGGAATGTTTAATAGCCCTTCTGGAATACGCTGACATGAGTCCCCTGCACACCTGAAGGGGCTGCCATCAATCACGCTACTCCATTAAAAAGTCACTCCCAAGGACTATTCAAGTGTGTGGGCCTAAAACCTTTAGGGCACGGGTGGGCAAGGTACACAGTCCCTCCTGAAGAATATGATGGGGGCCACATGTCAGTTACGGGGTGGGGTCAAAGGGAAAAGGGGACGGAACAATGAATGCAACTCTTAACTTTGTAAAGTCAATTCCAGCTACGCAAAGAGGTTTCTACACCCGTCCAGGTGAGCAAGAGGCAGTTTCACAGTTTCAGCACAGAAAAAGTACTCAAGGAGGGTGCTGTTAAGTTGTGGGTGAACATATCAGACGACACAGCGATTCTTCAAACAGCTCTTGTTTATTCACAGGCCAGAACAGAACTGAACTGAAGGGTTCAGTCAGCCTGCTTATATAGAGCTCCAGTACAATGTAACTGTAACAATTTTCTAAAACTATCCAATCACTGAACGTCACTTTCAATCCCTTATTTCCATAACTATCTACAGTATCCCCCTGCTGGCCCAGGGTGAGAACTTCAATACATAACAGGTGCAGAGGAAGAACATTCAGGGTTGTGGCCTGGAGAGCGGATGTGCTGCCCACATAATACTGGGGGCTGGATAGAGAGGCCTGGGAAGCTATGTTCAGCCCCCTGGGATTCTCTACCCTAGCTTTTAAGGCTGGGGCTTTGGCAGAGGTGGCCAGTAATATTTTGACTTTGTAGGGCTGCAGTTTTTAACCTTGCCCCTTTCCTCACAACAGGACTTGCACAGCACTTAAGAAAGTGCCATTACACAGGTGCAGAGTTTAATTATCTCCTGCTCTTCCTCTAAAAAAGAGAATCAGTTATTATTATTATTTTCAGCACATCCATGGACAGGAAAAGAGCTTCCATGTAAGAGGACCTAAATATGGTTTTCAGGCAAGATTGACTCTATATTTCTCACTTAGAAATTAAGCCATACTGTATCAGTTTTTTAATTCATGTATTGTTTACACCTACGCATCTGTTGCTGAAAAACTAAGCACATAAAATATGAGGAACACTTGCTTCTAGTTGTATGCAGTTTTCCTTGCACCCATAATCTACTTAACTACAGTATTTAATATCCAGAACACTTTTTTCCTCTGAATTAAAATAAGAAAGTATTCCAATCAGTAAACCACAAAAAGGAAATAACTGTTGTTTCATTTGAGTCAGGACACATCAGAGCACATCAGAAAATATTTGCAATGCATAGCTGCCCTGCAAATGTGCAGTAATAATCTCAGCTCGTGAGTAGAGTTCATTACACCAGACTAATCATAATCAACCTTTTCTTGTCTGAGATTTGGGATAATATTTTCCAAATGCTATACTAAACCATAAAAAACCTCCTCAAAGTAGGGAACTTCTTGTTGCTTTTCTGGCTTTCAGAGAAACAACACTGAACGTTCTCAGAATCAATGTATGAATCTTATGCTAATGCCACCACACAGAGCTGTTTTTGAAGCAGTCGGGACTCATCCCATGGCTGTGTTGGACACGCCTCATAACAACAGATGGAGTAAGAGCTTTCCTAATAGGACAGACTTTCCACCAGCCCACTTTGTCACATCCTTTTTCTTCTTAGACACATATGAGGAAGATCTCTTTGCACTGATATACTTTTGATTAGGATTGGCTGAGTGGTCCAGAGAACTGATTAGTCAAGGGAACCGGAGGTTGGCAGAAATGCCTCTATAGTCCAAAGGAAGTATATAATGTGTGTGGAAGAGGAAAGAGTGTGTGGCTTTGAAAGTTTGAGGAACACCTTTTTTTTTTAATTGCTTGACATTTTTGGAAGGAGGTCTGTGCCCCAGTAGTTCTAGTGAACCAGCACCCACTAGGCAATTGGTATAGGTTTTTTAATAATAATAATAATAATAATAATAATAATAATAACGCAACACAATCTCATTGAGTTCAGTGGGGCTTACTTTCAGGTTCTTGTCTTTGGGATTGCAGCCTTAAGGTACCATCCAAACCCACATCCTCTTCTCAACTGGCAGAGCCACCTCCACAGCTCAGCCATTCATGGTGATGGAAAGAGGAGAAGGGGCAGAACAATTTGGCCAGATCCATGTGCCAGTTCAATACTGGCACACTGATTGGATCTGGATTGGGCCTGATGCCATCAGTGGATCCCAGGCTGACTCATCTCCACTCTTGGAACATGAGTGGAAGTGAGGGATTGGTTCCAATGAAGTGATGCTTGCATCACTCTATTGGTGGGATTCTGGCTCAGCCAGCAAAGCTGAATGGGGCAGCACCTCTGTTCAATCTAAAACCCCCATAACCAGGTCTAAGAGGTGTATGGATTGCTCGGTTAGGGTTGGAACCAGACTTCCAGTGCAGTCCTAATCATATCTACTCACAAGTGAGTCCTGTTGAATTCAGTGGGGCTCACATCAAGGTAAGTGGGGTTAGGATTTCATGCTTAGAGTCCCATTGATTTCAGTTAGTAAGCTATAAGCATAAAGTCTGGATTCAACTCTTAGTGTATTAAGTGGATTTTAGTTCTTGCAACCTTTGAAGCTTCTAAGTTGATTGAGAGTAGAGTCTTGAGAGTAATCTTGAAAACCCAATATTCTGTCTACTGAATTACATGAGCTCTTAAACCCATTTTGTTGTGTTTTCATAAGTTGTGCCTATTCTGATAATGTCTATAGAGTTTCAGAAGTGTCTCGTGCATCTTTGAACTGTGTGATACATTTAAAAATACTGAGGACTCGCCATTTTCGTTTATGGGGCTATAATGAACCCTCAGTCATCACAGGAAAATCAGAACTGGATTTAAAGACTTGAGTGCCTAATAAAATACGTGTTCTGCAGAAATAATTGATTGTGTAAGCACTAGAAGAAAAAGAAATTGAAGTGATAATTTGGCTTTCTGCAAAGGAACAAATATGAAGTGCCAAGTCATTCTATTCTGATTACAAGTTGATCCATATGCTATGTATGGAACTTCTTTTTCCAGTTTCATCTGGGTATCTGAAACATATTTCATTGTATCAAGTTCAATTGCTGTAAGTAATGTAAGCAGACAATAAGGAATTCTAAAAAGAGTTTGAGGAGAATGTTGCTAAAACATAAAGACAAACAATGAAAAGGTTTTTAAATACAATGGATGTGTGGGATACATTCTTTGTCTTTTATTGAAAATTCCCTGCGTTCTTACAGAACTCTCCAACTTTGCTGTATCTTGAAAGATCAATGTTCCAAAAGGCATTTGTTAATACAAAATTACTTCAGATTATAGATTGGAGTAAACTTGCAATACAAAAAAGGTCCTCAAACAGAATTCTGAAATGACCATAACTTTCTGTTCCTTTGTCAAGGTTGATGTCATGGAGAATTGCCCAGATTAAACCTTAATCAAAGCCCATTCTTTCTCATCCAATCAAGTGTGTTCATAAATGAAACATATTGAAGCCTTCCAAACATAACTAAGATAAATGGATTGACTCCTGCCTCTTAGTCTTTTCCAAATACAGAGTTGGAAGGATCAGAAAAATATGGTAGAAGTTTTTAGATATGAAACAAAAACCCCAGTATATTCCATGGCTGATCCATTAGGTCACATCATTATGAATCAATAAAATGGATTCACATAGCACATTGCATTCAAAACTATTGGTTGTGGGCAGGGCAAACCTGCTCCATATTAAAAATATATATAGTAGTTTGAGAGAGCTTAGAGAAGATATTATGACTCTTTCCAAATTATATAGTTCTTCATAAATTAGTGAAACATTTCCAGATTTTTAAAGACCAGGATCTTTAGCTTTCATTTCTAGTCTCTCTTGATACCCTTCCAGCAATAAATGCTAGAAATATCAAAGAACAAGAAGATGGGGGCAAAATGGTCCCTTTATTGAAGGTGGGGTGAACTATTGGCTCAAAGGTACATTTCCCATTCAGTTTACCGAATTCACTACAGAATTGAGGCTTGGAATAGCTCTGCTAAACTTTATAGGGAGTATTTGCTCTAGCCATTTGGAGATGTTACTAAGTAAGTACCAGAGTTCGAGGTTTCAGCCCCCATTCCCCATGCAGAACCACAAAAGTTCATCTTGCATGGTTCTACATGAAGATTGGAGGCTGAAATTTGGACCTTTGGTTTTTACATGTCAGCGCCTAGGACTTGCCGATCGAAAGGTCGGCGGTTCGAATCCCTGCGGCGGGGTGCGCTCCCGCTGCTCGGTCCCAGCGCCTGCCAACCTAGCAGTTCGAAAGCACCTTCGGGTGCAAGTAGATAAATAGGGACCGCTTACCAGCGGGAAGGTAAACGGCGTTTCCGTGTGCGGCTCTGGCTTGCCAGAGCAGCGATGTCACGCTGGCCACGTGACCCGGAAGTGTCTCCGGACAGCGCTGGCCCCTGGCCTCTTAAGTGAGATGGGCGCACAACCCCAGAGTCTGTCAAGACTGGCCCGTACGGGCAGGGGTACCTTTACCTTTACCTTAACCCAGCCATCTGCATGGAGCAAATTCATACCACCTATTAAGCCACTAGAGGGGGCATGTGTACAGTTACACATTCCTGTCTACAAAATACAGTATTAGAAACTTACCATCATCAAGCATTCTGCCTTGACCAACTTTAGCTCTTGTGTTTCTCCTTATAGCAGGCCACAATTCAGAACTGCATTGCATAATTGAAACCTGTGATGTGAGGGACTTCTTTTGTTTAGTAAGGGAATACTCTATTTATGCAGAATATATATAGACATTGATATTTTCGGGTACAGAAGAAAATGAAAATTTCCTGTGCATACATTACCTATGATCAAGCTCTAGGTCTACAGAAATATTAACTGACCCATTTTAGAAATGCTTAATTGTTCACTTAATTGTGCTAGTAGTACACAGCCTTGAAAAATGAATAGTGAGTATTCAAGGCTCAGCTTGCAGATTATTCAGAAATATATTACTTCAGAGTTTGCTATTTTTTCCCACATCAGATCACATTACAATTCTATGTGCTAGCAAATAAGTGTTTATAATGAAATACTTAATTTGGACACTAGTGTATCATTATAACACAAAAGTAATCTGCCAGGATTTTAAACTGGTCTTTGTTCTTTTCACTGATTGATAACTCATTCTATCCCAAAGGTTCAAGAAGAGCTCCCCTGCCCCAGTTCACGTGCCAATGCAGATCAGAAGTTCCTGCAGGTACTATTTCATATTTTTTAATGCTACAATTACTAATTGCATGAATATTCTATACCTCTTTTTCCCCTTAAGAGTGTAAGAATTATTGCCAATGGCTTTCTTGCTGGTTTCATTTTATTTGTACCAATAAAGCAGAATGTGGATTAATTACTGTTTTAACAAAGTTTGAGAATTGGAATTAATTATTAGTTCTTTGCAGGCAGATTTCATAGCAACATGATAAACAGTTTCTAATAAATTTAGAATGAAGTCAGCTTTCATGTTTTTTTACTGAGGCACTCTATTTAGTCAGCCCATCTGGCAGAGTTCAGAGTTATATGTCAGTCTCCCTAATAAAGAATGAAAAAGTTGAGTTTCTCCTCAATTTTTTCCCCCCTGCTGAACTCGGGCATGTATGTTTTATTGCTTCACGAAGGTCTCTTGCTCAGTTTTAAAGTACCGTATTTTTCGCTCTATAAGACGCACCAGACCACAAGACGCACCTAGTTTTTGGAGGAGGAAAACAAGAAAAAAAATATTCTGAATCTCAGAAGCCAGAACAGCAAGAGGGATCGCTGCGCAGTGAAAGCAGCAATCCCTCTTGCTGTTCTGGCTTCTGGGATAGCTGCACAGCCTGCATTCGCCCCACATAAGACGCACACACATTTCCCCTTACTTTTTAGGAGGGAAAAAGTGAGTCTTATAGAGCAAAAAATATGGTACTTCATTTAAATCATGAATGGGGAACTATCAGGACCGGGAGTCAGATGCTGTCGTCAGAGCCTCTCTCGCTGCTCCTCAGAATCCTACTCTGCCACTCCCTTGACTGGTTTTGCTTAGCTGGAATGCGTTATTGAACTGTGATCATATCTGTTGCTTGCTTGGCTGGGGATGCAGCACTGCGTGTGGGGATGTAGAAACCTGTGATGTTTTTGTGGCTGTCATATAGCCTGTTGTGCACAGATAAAACTCTGGCCATGTCCGCCCTGGCATGCAACCCTGAAAGGTTGCCCATGACAGAATGTGGACCTCAGGCTAAAAAACTTCCCGCACTCCTGATTTCGTGCTTAAAGTCTGTACATACCTATGCAGATGGAGTAACTGAGATAGGTACTTAAGGAAACAACAACTGTAGCACATATGGCATTGTAAGAGGAATACTGTAGGTGTATTTTTGGATTTGATTATTGATGCTAAATTCAGAGATAGCTAGAAAAAATGAATAGGTAGACCTGTTAATATTTTTATAGCGAAAGGGGAAAAATGCACCAGCTGAGATAGCATTTGGGAGAAAAAAATGGACAAAAATTAATGGAAGCAGAAGAAACATATGAATTACTAGTTTAACTATGAAATGAAAGATGGGAGTAATGATGTGTAGGAATTATGCAGGGCAGAACAGATTTGTCTACTTCAAGGGTAGGGAAAATATAATGGAAGAGGGAAAAGAAAATAGTGGGCTTGGTTATATGATTATTGTCAAGAGCTCTGCACGATGCAGTGCTGTCAGTCAAAGTAGCAGGGGATAGGGAAGAAAGATTTGGTAACTGAGCTATGCTTACAAAGAAAGAGGGGGGAAATGGATGAGGTGACTGCCTGACACTGAAAGCATATGGAATTTTATATCATGGGTCTAATATATTTTCTCCTTGAAGACTGATTAGAACCATAACAATATGGGTGGCTTTAAGTAAGCTTTGGAAAATTTGTCTATGTTCTAAAATATAGGGTGGAAATCTTCTGCTTCAATAAGCTTCTGGCATCTGTTAATAAAAAGGTCAACAAACTGAGCTTTGGTACAGGAGATTATTATTAATAATATTTATTTGTATAACAGTATTTTATTTGGAACTTTATCGTCTATAGGCCCAGGTGACCCCAAAGTAGATTACAGTGATCCTCAGAACAAAATCCATAAAATCATAATTTTTACTGTTTATTATTATTTAAGTGTTTACATTATACAAAAATAGGAAACAAATCTGTCACATTTGGACGACTTATCAATCACAAAATCAGTTTTTCTGAAAGCTTATTTTTTTTATCACAGAAGGGTTCACTGCCGTGGTTATCTAAAAAAAAAAACACCAGGCAATTCTGTGAAAACCTAGGGAGGGAGGGAGAGATTGATTGATTGATTGATTGATTGATTGATTGATTGAATTTATACACCACCCTATACCCCGAGGTCTCAGGGCGGTTCACAGAATAAAATCAAAATATAAAACCACTCAATACATAATCAAAATAAAAGCAACAACCCAATAGCCCCCCCCCAAAAAACCCCACATTTTAAAAGGGCGTAGGATGTCAATCAAATCAACCAAAGGCCTGGTTAAAAAGGAACATTTTTGCCTGGCGCCTAAAGGTGTATAATGAAGGTGCCAGGTGAACTTGGAGTTTTCCACAGATGAGGAATCAACTGCAGAGAAGGCCCATTCTCGTGTTGCCACCCTCCAGACCTCTCAAGGAGGAGGCAGATGAAGAAGAGACTCAGAAGATGATCTCAGGGTCCGGGTGGGTTCATATGGAAAGAGGTGGTCCTTGACGTATTGTGGTCCTGAGCCATTTAACACTTTATAGGTCAAAACCAACACTTTGAATTGGGCCTGGAAGCTAATTGGTAGCCAGTGCAGTCGAACCAGGATCGGTGTAATATGCTCACACCGTCTTGCTCTGGTGAGCAACCTGGCCACTGAATTTTGCACTAGCTGAAGTTTCCGAACCATCTTCAGAGGCATCCCAACATATAATGCATTGCAGTAATCTAACCTTGAGGTGACCTGAGCATAGACAACAGTAGTTAGGCTATCCCTGTCCAGAGAGGGGCGTAGCTGGGCCACCAGCCGAAGCTGATAGAAGACACTCTGGGCCACTGAGGCCACCTGAGCCTTGAGCAACAGCAATGGATACAGGAGTACCCCCAAGCTACGAACCTGCTCCTTCAGAGAAAGTGTAACCCCATCAAGAGCAGGCAATCTTCCACCTATCTGGTCTAGATAACCACTCAGTAACAGTGCCTCAGTCTTATCTGGATTGTGTTTCAGTTTGTTGGCTCTCATCCAGTCCGAGTCAAGACACTGGTCCAGCACTTCCACTGCCTCACCTGCAGATGTAAAGGAGAAATAGAGCTGAGTGTCATCAGCATACTGCTGACAACATGCTCCAAACCTCCGGACTTCATGTAGATGCTAAACAACGTTGGGGATAGGATTGATTCCCACATTGCAGGACACCACACTTAAGGTTCCACAGGACCTTCTCCAAGCAACACCCTCAGGGAATGACCATACAAGTAGGACTGGAACCACCTCAAAGCGGTGCCACCCACCCCTAGTTTGGATAGTCGCTTCAGAAGGATACCATCGTTGATGGTGTTGAAAGCCACTGATAAAGTAATTGCTTGGTCAGAAGTTCGCTAAAAATTGGGGCTGGCAGGCATGTCTGGGATGCCTGATTCAGCCTGAGAATTGCATCTTTAAAGTTTAGGGACTATAAAGAAGGTGGTCCTTAAGATATCTTTGTCCCAAACTTTGTAGAGCTTTAAAAGTTAATATAAGCACAGTGAAATTCACCTATAAATGAACTGCTTGTGTATTTTTTTTTAAGAACACTTGACGTCCATTTTGTGATATGGATAAGATCCAGCAGCAGCATCCTGGCCTCTGTATTCTTGGCTTTTAAAAGTACCTCCCTCCCTCCCTTTCTCTCCCCTGCTTCCAACCCAGCAAACAGGAGCCAGTGAAGACAGCTCATTCCAGTCAGCTGGCCTAAGGCCAAAATACATTCCTCAATGGACTGGCCTAAGATAGCAGGGAGAAAAAACCAAGACCTTTACTCTCACAGTAATGAGACTTTGTTGCTGTCCCAGATATATTATTCTAGTCCCCTCTGTTTTGTACTAACTTAACATTAAATCTCTTCTGCTATGCTGCTACCCTTTCTTCCACTCTGGATTGAAGAGACCTTTTTGGAGCTTTCAGTCTACTTGGGATTTCTCCTAGTTTGCCCTTATCTGCAAAGTTGGCTTCCTCGTCATCTACTTTTATTTCATATAATTCATGGGGGGAAATCATTGGGGTGCCAACAGATATTCTTCAGGACCCATAATGTTTATCATGGACTCTTAGAATTGTATAGTTGGAAGGGACCCCAAGGGTCACCTAACCCCCAGCAAGGCAGAAATCTCAACACATGGTCTCCCATCCAATTTGAAACCATTCTGGATGCTGCTTAGCTTTGCAAATGTCCTAGTAGTTGTATTGCAGCACCACACTTTTCTCCATAGGAAAACTATCTACTTGTCCTTTCTCCTTTTTTTTTTAACCCATTAAGGATCCTTAATGAAATCTGCCATCTTATGCAGTTACTGAATATTTTGGGGGTAACAGACTTACCAAAAGCTTTTTGCCAAAGTCACACAAATGTAAGAATAGGCTAAAATCATGTACATCATTTGTGCATAAATAGAACATTTGTTTTCCATCCCCCAAATTGCAGTACAGTGAGGACATGTGGTACAACTAAACATTTCCCACCATTTGAGATCAGTGCTGCTCCACTGTCATATGAAAAGGGAAACATTTCCATTTCTGTACTGTATCTTCAGAATGCAGAGTGTATTTTCTATGTGTGCCCATGAAAAACCTCTTGTTAATCAGGAGGTCAAGAAGTTATATTTGAAGATGATAAAGACTTCAGTACTTTCATCTTCAAGAATTTCAGTTATTGCATATGTAAATATTTGGCCTGGGGAACAGGTATAATAAAATTATGGAATACTAGATTTTTCTGATGAAAATATAGTTGTGCCAGGCATAGTGAAACACATTGCTGTCACTGGCTGCTTTGGGCATAAGTGTGTAAGGATTCCATTTGAGAGATCTGGTAGCAAGTCTTTTCATTTCTGTAGACAATTCTCCCATGCATAGATATTTGTAGGGCTTGCAAGTGCAAGACACGCGGGACACGGGTGGCGCTGTGGGTAAAACCTCAGCACCTAGGACTTGCCTATCGCATGGTCGGCGGTTCGAATCCCCGCGGCGGGGTGCGCTCCCGTCGTTCGGTCCCAGTGCCTGTCAACCTAGCAGTTTGAAAGCACCCCCAGGTGCAAGTAGATAAATAGGGACCGCTTACTAGCAGGAAGGTAAACAGTGTTCCGTGTGCTGCGCTGGCTCACCAGATGCAGCTTGTCACGCTGGCCACGTGACCCGGAAGTGTCTCCGGACAGCGCTGGCCCCTGGCCTCTTAAGTGAGATGGGCGCACAACCCTAGAGTCTGGCAAGACTGGCCCGTACGGGCAGGGGTACCTTTACCTTTTTTACCTTTTATGTAAGGATTCCATTTGAGAGATCTGGTAGCAAGTCTTTTCATTTCTGTAGACAATTCTCCCATGCACAGATATTTGTAGGGCTTGCAAGACAGGCCCAGAATTTTGTCAAACCTCCTGACATTCTTGCATTTCCCTTAGTTTTTCCTCTGTCCCTCTGTTTCACATCCTTAGCTAAGCTGCAGAGTGAGTCTGTGTTGGCAAAGAGTCATATACATGCAGATGATTTGGGTCTCGCTGTAAAGCTGACTGCTCACAATGGCAGTTTTATACCTTAGAATTTGAGAATTCCTTTATGAGAACTGCAAAATGAAAACTCCTCATTTGACAGAGCACTATATGCTTTAGAAAAATGCTTTGTAGGTATAGATTGCTTGGGCTCTTTGTGATGCCTTGTGCAAATGCAACTTTGCCAAGCTCTTAATCATAGCTATGAGATAGAGAAGGATACTTAAACCATCTCACCACCACCACCCTGCTTTCCATTCTTCTTTGTGAGCGTGAACAATTGTTTAGTGCTACATTTACACTAATATATTTATAATAATGAGTGGATTTCCTGTGAACAAAGATTTGCAAACTCATTTAATATCCTGGTTAAGGTGAGAACTCTAGTTAATCATGGCAAGCTTCAGTGTAAATGTCATGATACCAATTCACAATTAAAGCTGACAAAAGAAGGAAGGGAAGGAACTCAGGCCAGAGAGGAGAGAAAGAACAGTTAAGAAATCAACACAGTTATATCCATTTTTTATTATTCTGATGTGTGTTGGAAGCCGCCCAGAGTGGCTGGGGCAAATGGGTAGGGTATAAATAAACATATTATTATTTATTTATTATTTATTATTTATCTGTACTTACTATACAAAAAACAAGGAATGTGGAAAGAAGTTTATTTAAAATTTTATGGGCTTCGAATGATGAAGGAATAATCTGATGTGTTTTCAGAAACACCTTTGCTGCAGAGTGTGTAAATCCAGTGGTTATTTTGTATAGAGAAGACTGGAACAAGTAATACATATGCTAAGGATAGCCATAAAATAAATTTAAGACTACTATAAATATATTTTGAAAATCATAGTATGTCCCCAGAAATATATGCACAGATATTTCAGAGATGAAAGTATTATATCAAGAATTACAATCAATGGAGGTAGATGAGACAGCTCAGTGATAAAAACCACAATCCCAGAAACAATTCTGAAATCCAGCCAGTTGTATTAATACATTAAAAACTTCCCTAAACAGGGCTGCTTTCAGATGTTTTCTAAAAGTCAGATAGTTGTTTATTTCCTTGACATCTGATGGGAGGGCGTTCCACAAGGCGGGTGCCACTACCGAGAAGGCCCTCTGTCAGGTTCCCTGTAACTTCATTAGGCTTTTAGGGTGGTTCCCCCTTTAAGGTCCCCCCCCCCAACGGTTTTTATACTTATGCAAACCTTGGAATTCTCCCATGCCTGCTTCAATTTCCCTCCTGTGCATCAATGGTGCCATTTTGTACCACCTCTGAACTGTACAGTGGTACCTCTAGTTACGAACTTAATTCATTCCGGAGGTCCGTTCTTAACCTGAAACTGTTCTTAACTAGAGGCGTGCTTTTGCTAATGGGGCCTCTTGTTGCCATTGTGTCGCCGGCACATGATTTCCATTCTCATCATGGGGCAAAGTTCTCAACTCGAGGTTAACTCTTCCAGGTTAGCGGAGTTTGTAACCTGAAGCGTTTGTAACATGAGGAGTTTGTAACTCGAAGTACCACTTGTATTTCCAAAAGAGGAGGAAGTGATTATCAGAAGTTTAACCGTGTTAAACTTCTGGGAGAGTAGGTAATGAAAGTGTAGGTTAAATTCAGTTTTGGTAACTATGGCTATACTTGCACACTAGCATCTTAATCCTATGCTTTAGCTCTGGTATATGCTTGTTCGACTGGTGTGATCACACCAAGACTCTATTAATTTCAGAGGATGTTAGCATAACAGCCACAATCAAGAAAAGTTGTTTGCGCAGTTCTCCACTCCACATAGCATCGCTTCAGGCTCCTTATGTAGTGAAGAAAGCAGCTTGAAAATTCATAATGAGAGGTATTAGGGAAGAGAGAGAGAACACACCTCCTGTGGCATATATACAGTCTCTTGCATAAATGGACTCTCTGGATCATAGCCAATGTGATTTTGACTGAAGGGCAAGCATTCTTGATGAACTATGTAAATGTGCATTATATGCAGTATAAAGGCTCTTAAGAACCCTGATTGTAGAACAGCACTACCATTTCATCATCATTTAACATTTATAAAAACCTAAATTGCACTAGGATCTGTACAGGAATAAAAGTAAACAAGTTCCTGCCCACAGGATCATAATCATAACATTTCAATATATTTCATTATAGAAGATGATGCTTTGATAACTCCTTGGGTTTGTTATTCTCATTCCACCCACAAAATGGGATTTAAAACCCAGTGGTGCAAAAGCAGTATAGATAAGTTATAGAAAAATCCTATACTTGCATTATGCTGGGCCAGGGGTGATGGTGATAAGAGATACACTACCATTATGCCAGTGGAACAGCTGCTGTATTCAGTGTGTGCTTAGCCCAGCAGGGGAAGAGGAAAATGTATTACCAGGAAATACAAAAACAATGTAGACAAAGGGACGCACATCCTGGAATCTGCACCCGTCAAGGCAAACAAACAATAAGGCTTGCACACCATCAACACACAGAGGAAGCCAATGAACTTACTTCAAGACCCATACTGTTTATCATAGAACTGTAGAGTTGGAAGGGATCCCAAGGGTCATCTAGTCCAAGCCCCTGCGATGCAGAAATCTCAACTAGATCATACATGACAGATGGCCAGCCAAACTCTGCTTAAAAACCTCAATGGAAAGACACCTGAGGGAGTCTATTCCACAGCTCTTACTGTCAGAAAGTTCTTCCTGATGTTTAGTTGGATTCTCTTTTCTTGTAACTTGAATCCATTGGTTCGGGTCCTGGCCTTCGTGTGACAGCCCTTTAGATCAGGCATAGGCAATGTTTTGGGGCTATAATTCCCATCATCCCTGACCACTGGTCCTGTTAGCTAGGGATCATGGGAGTTGTAGTCCCAAAACTTCTGGAGGGCCGAGTTTGCCTATGCCTGCTTTAGATACTTGAAGATAGCTGTCCTATCTCCGCTTTCCCAAGCTAAACATACCCGATTCCCTCAACTGTTCCTCGTAAAACTTGGTTTCCAGACCTTGATCATCTTGGTCACCCTCCTCTGCACATATTCCAGCTTGTCAGTGTCATGAAGTAGTGATCCTGTGAGCAGGTATCGCTGGGTGGGGCCCCTCAGGCAGGTGGTAACAATTAGTCCCCAAAGCGGGAGTATGTGATGGGGCTGGCTGGTTGCCAGCATTCCCCAGCCCCTGTAAATCTTTGAGTTAACCTGCCAGGGGAGAGAGAGAGCATGCCGTGTATTAGACTTGCTGTTTGATGTTCTGAAGCTGGGCCAGAGAAGAAGCCAATAAAGCGTGATAACCCATTCGGTGCCTGCATGTGATTGATTAGTAGCTTGGAGGGAGGACTCGAGAAAGCGACCCCCTCCTTGACAGTCAATACGCTTCTTAAATTTTGGCACCCAGAACTGGACACACTCGCATGTGTGGTCTGATCATGGCAGATTTGATGGACCTGACTTGGTATAAAGTCTTTACTTGTTACAGTGAATTGACACATTTGTAAGGTATAAATTGTTGCTTTGTTTCAATAGGCCCAATGTTCACACTTGCCTTAAGTGCTAATAATTCTCTTTAAAATGTTCATTGATCTGCAAAGATACTGTTCCAAAGAAAATATATCCTCATATCTATCTATCTATCTATCATTTATCTATCTATCTATATCTTCTATCTAAATATCTGTGATTGTTTAATAAAACATGTCACTTTATCACAGTGATGGACAAGATTTCATAATTTTGGGTTGGCATAATGACGTCCTCTGAGCTTTCAATTACACAGAAGACAGATAGCAATAATATGAACTAGTGATTAGGATTCTATGAGCACTTTTCTTTCAAACCTAATTAAATGTCATACAGATTTGATAACAGAATGCTGGCGTAGGAGATGCTTCCAGCTGCAAGCTTTGAACGCTGCCTGGTCATTTATCTTCTAATCTAAGCAATATATGGAATTGCAATGGACTCCCCATACTTCAGGGGATATAGCACAGTTTTTTTAAAAAAAAATATTTTGAAGGAAAAGCACCCACACTGGGCCCCTGTTTTGATCATGCCCCTGATGTAGCTTAGAGCCCTGTGCAAGTTGTCCACCAAATATTGCCCTTCCCAACTGCAAGTTGTCTTCAAAAGTGCGAAAAGCAAAAGTAAACAAAGTGTTATTTGCATTGGTGCTATATAAATTAGTAATAATGAAAAGAACCCCTCAGGTTATACATATGACAAGTTTATTATTGTTTGGTGCTATTCCATTTTTATATAGACTTAAAATATTCAGATATCTAATAAAAAAGAGAATGATATGCAGTATTGGTCATATTCAGAGTAGGCCCATTGAAATCAATGGACTTTCTCCAAGTATGAATAACATTGGATATCACCTGGAATGTATTACACTGTAAGTGATGGTGATATGATGGACACAAAGATATACATAGAAAAATAATTTGATTCAAATCCATACTAAGAGGAGGTGTCATTTTTATTTACCAATGTTACAATCAGAAAAGTTGAAGTATATGGCTACAAATATGGGAGATTTAAAAGAAACTAGTGATAATACTTTGTAGTTTTCTTTACATATGTATACTTTTTTTAAAAAAAGCAGCAATGTTCTAGATTTCTTACTGAGTAATTAAAAAAATATATTCTCCCTTTGCAAAATCTAGTACTGCAAGAATGAGCAAAAAAATGAAAACAACTAACCCCCCCCCCCCAAAGGACACATAAGTTTACTGGATTTCTTACACTATATACATGATGCTACAGACTAATAGTGCTGCTATAATCTTTAAAAATTGGTAGGAATATATGATAGTAATGATATGATGAGTCACCAATATGAGTTCAGTAGAAATATGTTCCAGGCACTATTAGAATATACTAAATTGTGCTTTTGAACTGTAGTAGCAATCATCCTGTCTAAAAGGCAGGATTTCTAAGCCAAGATTCCTAAGATGAAATGAAATTTATAGCCCAGTCAGATAAGTGATGAATAATATGATTTTGCAGTGAACAATTTGAAATTATTCTTACATTTTAGAACCTGAATGCTCCAAATATATACCCTAGATACATTTAAACATAAAGTTCAGTATTTTAGAAGTGATAATAACAGTTCAGAAAGTGAATTCTGCATGTTACATATCCTTGAAGTAAACAATTAGTTGCTTACTATATACATCATATTACCATATCATGGCTGCTGCTTCAGTGAGTAAATTCCTGGGCTACTTCTGAGTAGACATATAGTCTAGCCTCTCCCTGATAGTGGTCAGCCAGATCAATTTTGCCTTGGGGTGGGATATTTTTAACGTTAATTTTATAATCAGGCAAGCTGTTAATCCTCTGCATTTCTAGATGATATTTACATATTTTATTGTGAAGTTTGTATATTTTGCTCTATCTTCTCTGTTTTTCTTTTCACTGTCACTCTGTCCCATGGTTGATTGCAACATAAATTTGATGTCATTTCTGACATAAATTTAAGTATGCTGTCAGTAAACTTTAGTTTTCAAAATGTTTGCTTTTCTTTTAGGATACTGATACTACATAATTTGCCAGGTGGTTTAAAGAAAGATTAGAGACCTCTGATTATCTAATAGTAGATAGAACTTTTTTGTATTCTTATGTAAATGTAATCCACACTCTTATTTTTTACCCAGAAGTACAAAAATATAAACAACTGCATGTTCTCAGATTCAGCATTTTCAAAAATCCCTTATGCCATGGAGTTCACTACAGTGGTGCCTCGCAAGACGAAAAGAATCCGTTCCGCGAGTCTCTTCGTCTAGCGGTTTTTTCGTCTTACGAAGCAAGCCCATTGACAGCTTAGCGGATTAGCGCTATTAGCGCTTTTAGCGGATTTTAGCGGCTTATCGGCTTAGCGGATAAGCAGATAAGCAGCTTAGTGGCTTAGAAAAGGGGGGGGGTGAAAAAAACCCCGCAGGAACTCGCAAGACATTTTCGTCTTGCGAAGCAAGCCCATAGGAAATTCGTTTTGCAAAGCACCTCCAAAATGGAAAACTCTTTCGTCTAGCGAGTTTTCCATCTTGTGAGGCATTCGTCTTGCGGGGCACCACTGTATCACAGGAAACACTCTTGTCAGTGGTTCCTGAATAATTATTAAGGAGTCTAATTACGGTAATGGAATCTTGGGACTCTTCAGAATCCACCTGCCGCTTCTAGCATCTGATCTCAATGTGAAATAAATTGAGCATCTCATGCTAAAAATCACTTATTGTCAAGTCATGAAAAGTAAACACAACATTCCTGTATCTAACACCCATGTATTAGGAATAATGCTTTTCATATAATCCATTTGCAATCATCTACTACCATCACCATCCCTTTTCTCAAATCTATTTCAATTATTACATAGAAAATGCAGGCCAGAAGTGTATAGGAGGCATGTTTCTCCTGTAACTGTAAAGTGGAACTCCAGAAATCTTGCCCCCAGTGCAGTCTTTTTGCTTCAGATAAAACCCTTTATAAGGTATGATCTTCGTGTCCCCCTTTGCAGGTTTAGAAAATCAGGAACACAAATTCACTTGTACTTTTTCTATTCCTATTAGCTTTCGAGTCTGCTTTTAGTATGTAACCGTATTTTCAAGTATAGCTCCAACTTACAGTATTAGAATATTGGAGGTGGACGCAATTATCTGTGCAAGAAACTGCAAAAGTGTAGCGTAATAACTTGAAACTAGTATTATTTTATCTTCCTCTGAATCAAAACTTTTTGAAAGGGTCTTTTAATAGTGGTTTTTCCATTCTGTGTTATACCTTTGTGTTCATACAGTTACCAGTGCTTAGGTGGGTGATTGGCACTGTTGAAGCAACCACCTAAAATGCAGACTTATTCCAGTGTAAATGTCCTAAATATTACTTCACCAAGCAAGCAGATCAGATCTAGGTATCTGCTTTTTCCAGAAATAGTTGTTCCTCAATAGCTAAGTCATATTTAAGATGAAGCACTGCTGTATTTGGAGCTACGCGCTGTTGTTCATCAAGACACATTCTAGGGAATACTAGTGTCATGGAAGCTGGAATTTTGATCATTCCTCCAATAGGAGTCTTTACTCTTCTCCAACAGGAGGTGGTGGTTGACAGAGTTTGTATAGCCTGCCAAAAACAAAGAACAATTATAAAAGTGCCTGAGTTTTGTGAAACTGTCTAAAACATTTAAACTTTCTACTAACTACTGGAGAGCAGGGGTGGAAGCAATTATCAGGTCCCCAACCTGCCCAGTATTTTGCCTGACCAATGGTGGCAACTCTAGTTCAAATGAGTATCCAGAATAAAAGAAAATATCTGTTTAGCTCATGAAAATATGCCCCAATCTAGGCAAGTTGAACCCGAGCTTTCAAAAGAGTTCATTAGAAAGATCCATGTCCAGTCAATTGCAAGCGGAAGACCGCCAAAGTATGGAATCTCACGCGTTACCACAGCCGGGACAAGACATATATACAGTATATGTTAATAATGTTCAGTGTAAAACTAATTATGCACATTCCAACTCTACCTCCAGCAGGGGGGCTGGTATGAACCAAAACATTTATAACTAAAGGGAGAGAACTGACCATTCACTTGGCAGTCACATTTAAATGTTTCCAGGGAAAAATAAACAACCCCCAAGATAATAGGCTCTTAAATATGTCTCCAGGGATCAAAGGAATTTCACCCAGCTCCTAGTTCAGCCCAATCAGGATATTTTCCTAAACTGGCTAAAACTATATTACAATGGCTTTGTAATAATCAAGCACTCAACTCCACCAGAACTGGCATTTGGTACCAAATTGCATAAGCTCCAAAAGTATGGATGTCCCTAAGAAACAAACAAAAAAATACCCTGTACTTCAATATCAATAAAATTGTGATCTGAGTCTAGGTAAATTATTTGACAGAAATTGGAGAAATGATAGTCTTGGTCACAGGCCATTTATTGCAATGTTTCGTTACCTTGGAGCAGATGGTGGTGTTCGGTCCCTAACTCCTAAATTCTTGGCAGTGTTCTGCACTCGTGCTCCCTGCAAGACAGAAAAATGATTGTGCTTCTAATAGAGTTATTCCTTAAAACCGGGGGGGCGGGGGGGCTCTCTCCACCAGGACATTTACAGGGTTATTCATTTAAACAAAATGGTCAAATATTGGATACCTAAACAATCATTTTTCCTTGCTGATTGGGAAATAGAAGATGCCCCGAAGCAGCAGTAAGTAACTGAAGAGTTGTTTGTGGCTTCAGAAAATATAATCGAATAAAAAAGACTCTTCCCACTGCACCTTCAGTTTCTAAAGGCAGAATTCCGGCCAAATATTCAAAAGCCTGGAGAGGTTCAAATAATGGTCAGCACCTGTGCTATCCATAATGCTTTATTTCCTCATAAAATGTAACAAATTCAAAAAATATATACCAAAGTTATTGGGAAAACTACAAGGTAGATGGCAATTAAGATCAAAACAGACGCATCCATTGCTGTGCTGTAAATGTTATGTTTTATGTTTTGACTACCTCAAGGTCATGCTGAGCCAGGAGAGATAAATTCACACGCTCAGCGAGCTGGGAATTCTTACTTTCATTTTGTACCTCGCACCTTGCTGTTTTATTCTCTGAAGTGGTGTTTTGTTTTGTTTTTTCTAACGAAGCTATGGCACGCTGGAGGAGTAGTGGCCACCAGTGCCGATTTGGGGCACAATTGTGCCAATTTTGAGTGAGATCTCCCCCCAGATGGGCATAATCTTGCTTGAAATCAGCACCACTTCTTTGCCGAGGTGATGGGGCAGCAGTGGGCCCCTTTGGATTGATGGCCATGGCTCTAACCACCTGCCTTGGCTGAGAAATCCTGGCCTCCCAGGCCCAGTCCTGTTCAACCTGCATATGTGTTAAATATTAATGTTGTACTTTCAGATGGATAGAATTGCTTTCCAAGGCCAATAATCCAACTGGGGGAAAACTGAGCATTGGGTAGTAAAATGTAACTTATCAAAGCAATAAAGAAGCTTACTTGTTTGCGCATCACATCTGTAGCTTGCAGGATATAGCGAGGAGGTAGGCCATGACTCCGAGCAAGAATTATAGCCTGTTCCAGAGTGACACTCAAAGTGCACCTGCAATGCAAAATCAGATAAATGCAGGAGAGATCAAGTTTTATTGCGTTCTAGTTCTCTGTGTAAAAATGTGTAGTCATGTTGGTCCATTAGAACAAAAATCCAAAGCTGCTGTATTCATTAAGTCCAAAAAAGTCAAAGTAGTGAGTAGCCTTTCTTTCTAGTTTTACAGAATTCTTCTTACCATCGAGAACACACACAAGGGAGGGGCTTATTTCGGAGCAAAACACAAGCCCCGCCCACCAGATACCAAGCACTCTACTATTCAAATTAGGCTCAAGTGTTTTTCTTGCAGTTTTATGACGCAAACATGTTGAAACTGTGCACCACATGAAAATAAAAAGTCTATGTGAAACTTCCTATTAAATTTAAAGAGCAATTTTATCATTTTTTTCTCAAATGGGTAAAACTCAAGTTTATAGAACATATTTTGGATTTTCATTTGAGAAGGCAAATTTGCACCTAGATGATCCAAGCCTACTGCTCTTATCCACTGGGCAACACATATACTTCAACCTGATGAATATTTACTTAGTGGTAAGTTAAACTGAGCTGAATTCTATTGTAAATTGTTGTGATCTGCTGCAGGGTGGGGTGGCATTTGTGCTTGCTACGCAGCTAGAAACCAACCAACCAGAGCATCTAGGATTGTAGCTGTGGCCTCAAAATCCGAAAACAGAAGATTCTCCCTCTTTAGGATTATGCTAATTTACATAAATGATTGTGAATTTAAATAAATGATTACTTTGTATACATTATAGTAAATATGTTTCATATGGCACTGTGAAGGTTAATAAGTACATTTATTTTCTTTCTGGTGTGATCCTATTCAGATGATACACTTGATTGCTATACATGTCTGTCTGGAGAGATACAGGATTTGTTGCTTTAATTGGAAAATGCACTGTAATAAAAATCAAAGCAAAAGTAATTGCTAACTTTTCAGAAGCTCAAATATTAGCTTCGATGCTGGAATGCAAATAAATCTTTCAAGCATTTTTAGCTTAGTGTTGTTAAGTGCAGTTCAATTTGGACTCTGTGGAAAAAATAACAGACAAAAGAGCCAGACTCCATCCACTCTCCATACCAAGCTGAAAGATAGCTAGGACTTGGATTTGTATTTAACTAAAATGAAAAGCTGATGACATAATTTGTTGCCAATGGTCGTTTTCTGTGAACTCACATTGTTAGTATACATACACACAATCCTTTTAAACTACATTTATTCTCTCTCTTATAGAAAGGATAGGATTGTTAAGTCCATTCAACCTTTGATCCTGACTGACCTGGGTCCTGTGACTGTCTCCATGTTGGAAACCCTATGCACAAGTAAGGCAGCCTCCTTGAAGTTAACACCAATCACGCGTTGGCTGGGAAGTGTCCGCAGTGTGCATCAAAGAGGTGAGGGTCACTGTGCATGTTTTCACTTGCCCTTTTGTACATTCAGAACGAACATCTGAAGAGGGCTTTAAAGTTCTTAACCTCAGCAGGTCATGTAGATTTCAAAAGATTATAAATTTCTTACTGCTTTAAGAACACTTGCATTACTCTAAAAATAAGGTCTTTTATTTTAACATTTGGTTTTATTTCCACATATTTTGAAAAAAACGCCCTACCATCTGCTACTTACTCATTCTGTTCTCTTGGTTGGGTTTTGCTAATTAGTGACCTTTAAATAAATTAGTTCTTTATTCATGAGAAGAGTCAAAACCATTCAAGATTTAATACAAAAGGCAGAGAAAGCAGACTAGATTCTTAAAACCAGTGCTTTTCTTCTGGTGGTACACATACCCCTAAATATTTTGTGAATCTTTGTACTTTTGTCCATTTGCTGTATTTATTTCCCCCAATTTGAACTATAAAATGGTGATTTTCTTGAGTCAAAATGAGAGTACCCCTAAACATTTTCTTTTTTAAGAAAAAAAGCACTGCTTAAAACTGCCAGTTGGGTTCTCACTTCTGAGCTGTCCTCATATGACAGTCCACAAAATGGCTTATATTCTTCTCAGACCAGTAGGAGGCACGCATCTAGGAAGCATTGTGGTATACCTAGAAGCAGCATGCATTTAATTTTTGTTACGTAATCTCTCCCTTACTCAAGTGAAACCCAGCTTGCAGTGTGGCACCCAAGACAATCTAGACAATGTTATTAGCTATTCAAGAGCAACACCAAAGTAGAGCAGTTCACAAGGAGATAGCTCTCAACCACATTTGGGACAACAACATTTTTAATACATGTTTTACATAATGTAAAAAATAGTGTTACATATCCTTATGCTATGCCACCTCACAGTCAGTTACAAGAGCTGTACACACATGTTCAGTTCTGAATAAAAAAGGTTTTAATAAATCATTATTATTGGAACTGGGTGGCAATAGCAGCTATCAAGAAAAGTGATAAATTACCATACCGGTGAACTCCGCTATTGCACATGATGATATGGCAAGCTCCGAGTCTGCTACAGAGTTCTGAAGAGACTGACAGCAGTCCAACTCCTGAGGCACTGCATGCTGTGTAAGCACAGGATGCTGTGCGCTTGGATCTTATGAATGACACCATCAGTCGGTAAAGTTCATCCAGAGAATTGATGGGCCGCATCAGCTGCAAGTAAGTGAAAATGCTGCTGTCATTAACATATACTCACCGTCTCAAGAAGAAAGTAATGAATTCTAAGTTCATCAAAAACCAAACTATAATTTCTCTTAATGACATGAGAATAAATAAATTCAGAGCATAGGTACCATGGCATCCTGAAGACAGCCTATTTGTCCTTCATGTAGAAGATAAGTAACTTTAGGGCCCATTACAGTGGTACCTTGGTTGTTGAATGTAATCCGTTCCAGAAGACCGTTCGACTTCCAAAATGTTCGACAACCGAACCGAGGCGCAAAGGGAGAATTTCAATTTCAATTGTGAAAATTGAAAAACATGCAGCAGAAGCCATTCGACTTCCAAGGCGTGTTCGAAAACTGAAGCAATTACTTCTGGGTTTTGGGCATTCGAAAACCAAAACGTTCAGCTTCCGAGACACTTGAAAACCGAGGTACCACTGTACCAGGACAAAGACAGGCAAAGTTGTAGCTGGCCCTTTTAGCAATTATGTAACAAAAGATCACAGCTTTTGTTCTTTAATTAGGCAATTAAAGGAAATTAACAGTGGAAACTTTTTAAACAGGCAGATTACACTTTCTAGTGAGACAAAGAAAGGAAATGGAACTAATGAATTGTCATACTTACAATAGAGATTTTTTCCCCCTGAAAACTCTCTCTTATATTCACATTCTCAAGGAAGACAGGGTTGTAGCTCCAGAGAGCTCTACTGATTTTGGCTGCTAACAGTTCTTTTAGTGGGGTAAGAGAGCGGGGGGGGGGGGGAATCACATATGGCAACCAATGCACCCCTTTGGTTTCAAATAGTACACGGTAGACAAGTCTAAAAAGCCTGTGACACAAATTTTCACAGTCCTCTAACAACTATGGCTCATTTACCAGAAGTAATGTATTTAGTGTTAACTCTGGAAGTGTATATTCGATTCTAGCCAAACTAAGCCTCCTAGAGTAGATAAATAGGTACCGCTCCAGCGGGAAGGTAAACGGCATTTCCGTGCACTGCTCTGGTTCGCCAGAAGCGGCTTAGTCATGCTGGCCACATGACCCGGAAGCTGTACGCCGGCTCCCTTGGCCAATAAAGCGAGATGAGCGCCGCAAGCCCAGAGTCAGGCATGACTGGACCTAATGGTCAGGGGTCCCTTTACCTTACCATGTACTATCTGAAACCAAAGGCGTGCGTTGGTTGCCAGACGTGCAATATATTAGCATTATTTTCAGCTCTTCTACCCCACCACTGCTGCCCTTTCTATTCCATTTCTGATGCTTGTGCCTCCTGTTTTATGTTCATACATATGCACTTGCCCAAAATAGCCACTTATAAAGGTGTCATCTTATTAGCTTACATAAGTAAGTTTACACTCTGCCTCCATGACTGGAAGCTGTGTACTTTTGAATACCAGTTGCTGGAAATTGCAGGAGGGGAAAGTGCGCTAGTGCTTGGATGCTGCTTGCAGGCTTCCTGTAGGCATCTGGTTGGCCACTGTGAGAACAGGATACTGGACTAAATGGGCCATTGGCCTGAACCAGCAGGCTTTTCTTAGGTTCTTAAGTCAGCTATTCTATGTATAAACATGGGCACATGTTTCTCTACAGAGAAAACAAATATGGCAGCAGCAGCACTGGAAGGCATGGTATAGTTGAGTGAGCTCTGCATTGTGAGTAACCTAATTCTCTGAAACATAAGAAACTTCCCTGATAAGGACCCTAAGGAATAGGTTCCCCTCCTTCACATGATCAGTCCAGTTTTTAAGCTTAGTATGTCTCAAGAAATACAATGTTTTCCTTGTGGACAATATGCATTGCACTATTGCTCTTAAGGGATACCTAATTCGGATGATGAAACAGTTTAATTAACACATCCTTATTTCGTTTACCTTATCTATATAAGCAGCTTTTGATGTTGAATTAGGTGGAAGATTTGACTTGTCCAGGTAAAATGCCCTGAAAAAAATAAACATCTACAATGGGTTAATTGTTCAAGAGCTTTTATAATGTACTTTTAAAGCAAAGACCTTTAGCCTCTTTGTGGCATTTTTAAAGCATTCACAACACAAAGAACCATCATGCAAATTAGTGATGGGCAAATGTTAATTTAATGCAACCCTCCCTTGAAACTTATTGTGAAAAATATTAATAATTTTGAGGCAAGCTGTCCTGAAAATTAAATGTACCCCACCATATGGTGCAAGCCAAAGCTTTCATTAATATAAAATATGCTAACCCTTGAAAACAGACTTAGTTAAAAGTTGTAGAATGAGAAAATCTTAGTTTGCATTACAAAAGTAATCCTTTAGAATATATGACCTTCACAGGGTCATGTTTACAGCAGCTTGCATATGATTTACTGCAATTAGTAATAGTCTGGAAAAGTAGATCATGAATGGGTAGTTCAGGACCCAGGTTCAAATACTTTACTTTCAGCTGAACAAATAAAGAGCACTTTTTTTTATTTGATGGGTTTTGATTTTATGGTCTACAAAATAACCATGAAGGAATCAGTCAACACCAAGCAACATCTATGCATATTCTGGGGTGTGCTATCGCCTTCCTTCCATTTGTGTTTGTCGTGCTTATGAGGAGAATAAAAGGATTTGAACCCTGCCTGTATGGGTGCCTGGGGACTAGCTCTAGCACAGTAATTGCTAGCATGCTTCACTGGCTGGTTGAGTTGGGGTGGGAGGATATTGTGGTGTCATATTGCAATTTCTCTGTGCAGTGATGCCAGGGCTGCGATTATGTTCTTTCCCCTGTGTCACAAGTTCTTTAGTTATTTCCATATATTGAGTATATTAGTGGCAGCACAGCCCACAAGCTGCCACTGGTGGTGTTCCATTGGACACCACTCGTGTTTGTCATTTTTTATTTTATTTTTACACTCTTTTGGTATTTTTAAAGAATGTGTTGTTCGCATCTCTTCCTGGGCTGAGCATGCATTGTATTTGGCAGCCATTTTACCAGCAAAGCAGAAACATTTATCTGTTTCCTGTGTAATACAAATATAGGACAGTTCAGCCCTCGCACAAGATTGGTTTTCAGAGTGTAACTTATGTGAACATGAAATAATTAATACTACTAAGTATTATTATTCTTTATTAAATTTGTATGCCACCCTTCATCCAAAGATCTCAGGGTGGTTCAAACCATGAAAATACAAAATAAAAGTGAAATGCATAACAAAAACAAAACAAACCCATAACCCGCCCTCCTACAAACACATTTAAAATGTTAATCAGCCCAAGGCCTGGTTGAAGACGAATGTTTTCATCTGGCACCTAAAGTAGCTGACACTTGTAGAAAATTTGAAAGTGCTACACTTGTATAGCTTTGTACAATATGATCTTCTGTATTATTGAGAACACGGTGAGCTGAGGACAGCATACAAATTTCCAAAGTACTTCACTTAATTACTAAATGCCTGTTTAGGACCTTAATCAAATGTTACGAGGAAAGCTAATGGGAAACTTGGAGTAATGCCCAAAGCGAGGCAGTATTTTCTAATCTGCCTAGAGTGACAAGTGTGAAATCATAATACTTACTCCATGGATAGGCAAACTAAGGGCCAGGGACCGGATGCGGCCCAATCACCTTCTAAATCCAGCCTGTGGATGATCCAGAATCAGCGTGTTTTACATGAGTAGAATGTGTGCTTTTATTTAAAATGCCTCTCTGGGTTATTTGTGGGGAATAGGAATTTGTTCATTTTTTCCCCAAAATATAGTCCAGCCCCCCCACAAGGTCTGAGGGACAGTGGATCAGCCCCCTGCTGAAAAAGTTTGCTGACCCCTGACTTACTCAATGTGCAGAAAATATTAGCTTTGCCATTCTGAAAATGTGGGAGAAATTTTTTTAAAAGGTAGAAATTATATAGGAGTAAGACCCATTTCAGCTGAATGAGAATTGTTGTTATGGGAACATGCCTTACATATAACAATATAAGGTTTAAAGCTGCCATTTGATGTTTGGAACAAATCATAGTTTCCACATTATATTTGAATACAAGAGATTGGTTTGTTGAAATCATACAGCAACCAGGATCAAATGGTAATTAGGTCTAAACTTATCTAAATCATGCACCATAGAAAACAAGGTCAGGGAAATAAAAAGTCAGGAAGTGCAATAAAAGAACATATGAGATCCAGTTGAATTCCAAATATGGTTATGGTTTAAACACACACACGCCCACACACACACTTTTTATTATAATATACTTTCTAAATTCTACCAACATTTCTTATGTATTCTCATGCTTTATATTTTGTAATATAGCTTCATTTGCATGGTCACAGCAAGCAAATTGAAGGTCTAATGACTACTAATTTCGTTGTGAATAAAAATCTCATTACTAAAATTTTGTTTGCAATTCTAACTCTTTTTTATATTTCACTATAGTACTCCATGGGACGCAGGTGGCGCTGTGGGTTAAAGCCTCAGTGCCTAGGGCTTGCCGATCGAAAGGTCGGCGGTTCGAATCCCTGCGGCGGGGTGCGCTCCCGCTGCTCGGTCCCAGCGCCTGCCAACCTAGCAGTTCGAAAGCACCTCCGGGTGCAAGTAGATAAATAGGGACCGCTTACCAGCGGGAAGGTAAACGGCGTTTCCGTGTGCGGCTCTGGCTCTGGCTCTGGCCAGAGCAGCGATGTCACGCTGGCCACGTGACCCGGAAGTGTCTCCGGACAGCGCTGGCCCCTGGCCTCTTAAGTGAGATGGGCGCACAACCCCAGAGTCTGTCAAGACTGGCCCGTACGGGCAGGGGTACCTTTACCTTTACCTTTATAGTACTCCATTGATCATATATGTTTACACAGAATCGTAGACTTCTTGAATTATGAAATATTAAATTTGTGATGTTATTTGGAAGCAACATGTTTATTGTGTATTCTGAATTGTAAAACACAAATTTAAGCTGCCTATTGTTAGAATTATCATTGGTGTAGTTGTCATACTGTACCCCTGCTTAACTCTGAAAAGTGAAGAAAAGGGAAAAAGTACTTATAGAGGACAAAATACGTATTTGTCCTCACAAAGAATATGGAGTTACTAAGTGAGCTTTCTCAGTATCTCTACTGTTCAGCTAATAAAATGGATTTGGGAAATCCCCAGAACAGGGAGAAGTCCTATTGTACAAGCAGAAGCCCTTTGCCAACCAGATGATTTTGGTATAGCCCAACCTTTTCACCTGTGTTGTTGCAATCTACATTTCCTTTGCTTCTAAAATTCTATTAAAATATAAGAGACAGGAAGAAATTTTCAATAAGAAAAATACATGGCAGACGGTTGATCTCCATAATTATTTATTTTGTAGTATGATTGGGAAATGCTGTTTTAGACTTCTAAACTTTATTTTTCTTACACAAGGAAGACTTCCTTGTAAGAAATAAAAGAGGGCAAAAATCCATTAAAAATATTTATTTGAATAAATGCAAATAACTATTAAGCAAATCAGGTTTGCTTTCAGCTGAAAGGCATATTTTTCATAAAGTTGAAATAGTAATTAACTATTCCTGGTTGAAAGCAATTCATTTATCAATTTTGCTCTAGTGCACAACTGGAGAATTCAAATTGTCAAAAGAGGCATGTGGATTGGGAGCTATTAGCAGAAGATTTGTTTTCTGTAAATGAGTTCACACAAAATATTCTTCAAATGGATTGCATCTTATGCTTGGGAAGGACCACATTTGTATCCACAGAAGAATGGAGAACACTGGCCACGGGGAAGCATTTTCCACAATGTTTTAAGCAGCTTGTATAAGATATAGTTCTGAATATACTAGCCAAATTACATGGTAGTTACTCTGGCACATTCCAAGTTTGGAGGCCCTGGTTAGATTGCAGACAGGTCAGCTGCCAGCCTACGATATTGTAGCTGCATATGATGTCCCCAAACTTCTCACTCACATTAATTCTGCTGCTCCTGGTGTGTGCATAAGTAAGGCAGTGACACCATGCAGTTTGGGCATGCAACCCAGTGCTCGAATCAGTTCTGCTTCTGTGGTCCCCACACAAGTGCCCTTGGAATAGCTAGGCTCTCCTGTGGTGAGTATTGGAGGAGCTGAAAACAGGACTGCCACAATTAAGATGGTAAGGCTGGAAAGTATTGGCATGCAGCCTTCAGCTCCAACTAGCACTGTCCTGCAAGTTCTTGCTGGCTGCCATGGCCGTGGTAAAGAGGATGGGCCAATATGGCATATGCTGGAACCAGGCCCACTTAGATTCCATAAGATAAAAGAGAAAATCAGTTGTAAAGAGCAAGAGATATGAAAAAAATAAAATTTTATTTCATTTTAGAATTGATTTATGGTAATGCATTACTACTGTATTTGATTTCTTCCTTTCACCTAATTTCCCAAGATTATGACGACATTAACTGATTTAATCAAAAGCTCCTGTAATTATTCTATGTTTATAATGCTATGCCTAAGTTTTTGCTAATGTATCACTAAGTTCCCCATAGCTCTTAATAACTGCCGAGCTTTCATATATACCGCAATAAAGGTGTTTAAAAATCTTTGCTGACTTAATTACTTTCTCTCTTTTGAGCAGCATCTTACCATCAGCAAAACATAAGGTCAGGGTAAATTTACACCATTAACCTCTCCCCCAACTTGAAAACAGAAAATCAGCATACCATTTTTCTTGCAAAAATGCCAAGGAAACAGAACTAGTAAAGTCTAATTATAAAACACAACAGCAATCTGGCTGAAAGTTTGACAAGAATATATAGAGCCATTAAAATGAGACTAGGGCAGATGCTAAAAGATTTATCTGCACCTTTCTAAATTCTCAAGGTAAGTAGTTTCCTGACTATTACCATGCCTTTGCTGATTGCAGCACCCTGTTTTTTCACCTAGTACACAGTGTGTTCCTTATAGGCTACCATGTATATGTTGAAATCTGGAGCAAATGGGAAGTGAGGAATTTCACAGCAGACTGGCTTTTATTGTCTCTTCAGAAGCAGCATGGTGTGCATTGGAATGGAATTAGGTCAGTAGGGTTTGGAAGAATGTCCCATCTTGTAGATGCTTAAACCTGCAGCCTAGTTAACTCTGTCTTTTTTCCTTCAAAGCATTTGGCAAACTACTTGTATCAGTTTATATTAAAATTATAGAGAATCATAATGTTTATGAAGCTTGAAATGAACATCAGGTATGTGTGCTTCTCCCTTCCCTTGCCCCACCTCTCCACTCCTCCTGTGCTGGCTTCAGCAAGGAAATCCTGGTGGTGTTCTAACTCTAAGTTACCTATTATATCCAAAATGGGGAACCCTGGTTTAATATTTCAGCAATTTCTTACCTACCCTTCACCACAAGATCCCAGTGGTGGTTGCAACCATATAATCATACAATATTAAAATATAACAAAACAATTTAGAACAAACCAGAGAATGTACATCAGACAACAGGCATGGTCTCTTAACCAGGATATTAGGATATGAACTGATTCAGTACAAGAGGGGAATGTACATGTGGACCTGGTGTTCATTCCCTTTGTAAACTACAGTTTATTTATGAAGTTGGAGCATTACATCCAAACCTTCTTTCTGCATATGAGAGTACAAACACTTGCAAGAAACGCTACAGAATGTTAAGAATTATTTTTAATAAGCGAATTAGTCAAACTAGTTGCATTTAAGATAATGATGTTGCTGCTGCAATTTATACAGGGGCATCAGTATGCATAGTGCTTTCCAGAGACTAGAGAACAGTTCCCTACTGTGAAGAGTTTCCAGTCTAAAATTTGCAAAGAAGAGGAAGGGGTGGCAATATTCATTTATTCAGTTGCACATGCTTAGGCTGAGTTGCAATAGGGCATGGGAGCCATACTGACTAAAATTTAGGTATTCCTACCTGAACTAATTTGTAGGTCAGGTTGATAGCAATGCATATTAATAATAGTTTGCAATCCTAAAAGATGCTTGTGCTTAGAGAGCCACTAAATAGGACTTCATTTGCCCTTTACTTGTTTCAAGAGTGTGACTCAACTAGTTCTTGGATAAGACACATATAGATAAGCAATTACCTTACCTGAGTTTTTGGTTATATTGTTTCACTTTTTCCAATGAAGCTGCATTAATCTGGGCTTGAAATTCTTCTACTGATACATTGTCCCTGTAATAATAGCCTTCCATGCTTTCTAGGGCTACAAAAGAAAATTAATATAAGTATCTATATGATTCTTTTCCAATTAAAATATGTCTAAGATATGCTGAAGCCCCCTGAATGGATCCATTTGATCTGGAACCCTGCACAGTCAGGATCTCATATCATGGCAGCTGCCTATGTGTGTTCGGCAGACTCTGCAGACATATATGCAGCCTCCTATAGATGGTGTGGAATGAATACAGAGAGTGCAGCAATAGGTTCAGTGCCATAGTCCCACTCTCTCTTTCATATGATTTCTAATTTCTGTACTGTTTCTGTCACTGCAATTAGAAGGAACCATTTCAATTTATTCTTCAAGTATTGGCAATGCTCCTTACACATCCAGCTAGGTATGCATAGGATTGCAGCCTTAATCTTTATTCATTGCTGAGTCTTTACCTACTCATTTAACAAGAACTTATGCAAATCTAAAGCTGATAAAATTAGAACTTAATAGGTGAGTAATCTCATTATTACATTGAAATTGGAACACGGTAACTGACATTTGAGGGAAGGAGCATATTAATAAAAGATTTTGCAATTAGGAATCGCACCACTTTGATATTATAAAATTTTGAGGACTTGTCCCTCTAGGGAACAACTTGAAAATGTTCCCAATAAACACAATTTTGTTGCAAACAGCATGTGGGTTCACAGCCTTAACTGTATACTGAATATTAATTCTGCTAAAAGTTCGTTAAATGGCCAGTTAATAAATAATTCATTTTTTGCCCAATCGCTTGCGTGCTGTAAAAGTCCTTAGCTTTCTTTCTGTACAAAAGATAGTTAATAATGTTGGTCAAATTATATACCCTTATCCTTGAATTAGAGTCATAACTAGCACATGGGACCGTACAACCTACAGAGGTGCTTATTCAATAATCCTGGAATAGGGTTCAGTTTAAAGGCATTTTCTTTTTCCATTTCAGCAAGAATAGAAAATGACTGCATATAATAACTCCAAATCTAATTCCAACTCTAGTCATAGTTAAATCCTAGACAAGAATGCACGTCTTCACATGCCTTCATCTAGTTCAATGAGGTCCAGATATTTATTGCAATGTACAGTGGTACCTCGGGTTAAGTACTTAATTCGTTCCGGAGGTCCGTTCTTAACCTGAAGCACCACTTTAGCTAATGGGGCCTCCCGCTACCGCCGCACCACTGGAGCACAAGTTCTGTTCTCATCCGGAAGCAAAGTTCTTAATCCGAGATACTATTTCTGGGTTAGTGGAGTCTGTAACCTGAAGCATATGCAACACCCGAGGTACCACTGCATATCATATAATTATAGAACTGTAAGTCTCTACCAGAGAAGAATGGCAAACCAAACTGATGGACTATGCTGAGATGGCAAAGCTGACTGGAAAACTCAGAAACAAAGAGAATAAAAACTTTGTAAAAGAATGGAAATAATTATAAGTTACTTAGGAGACCACTGTAAGCAGACAGAAACAAGAGCAGGATTTTGATTCATTTGTAGTGTAAAAATCACTATGGGCAGTATGGTTTGCTATAAAAATTGGAGTATGGATGAATATGCAGTTGTAGATGTTTAAAATGAGACCCTATGGAGGGGGTGGGGGGAAGTCTTGTGATTCGGAGAATCTCTTTATACTGATATGTTTTTATAGTTTATGTTTATTTGTACTTTGTATTTCTAAAACAAATAAAAATTATTTCATAAAAATAATAAAATAATAATAATAATAATAGAATTGTAGAGTTGGATGGAACCACAAGGGTCATCTAGTCTAACCTCTGTACAATGCAGGAATATTTCACCCAACATAGGTCTTGAACCCATAGCCCTGAGATTAAGAGTCCCATGCTCTTTCAGATGAACTAATCCCAGCAGATAGAAGAATCTGCATCCAATATTGGATGTTCATCCATACCAACTACTGGGTATTGAGTTTTGTTTGTTTGGGTTTTTTGCAGTCTGTATATATATGACAAGTTCAAACTTTCAAGGCAGTGTCCAAATAGCTGGAAGTGAACAACAACAACAGCAAAAATGAACACTAAAATTTGCATCAGGTTGTAGTCGTGCACAATGTGTGCGATTAGCATCACACAAAAATAACATGACTTCCTACAGAATGATTGAGAAGACTGCCAGCATACCTTGTGCAAAGAGGACGGGGTAAATTTTAAATCCTCCACCATTCTTCAGTCTTTGAGGAAGCTGTTCAAAATTGTAACTATTAAGATAAAAGTAAACTTTCAAGGCTTGCCGGCTTCCTTCTGCTTGATATGTGATTGGCATATCTAAAGAAGAAAAGAAAAATGTTACAGTTTTATCAAATGCTAACACCCGGTCAGTATTTTTGCTACAAAAAGCTTCAAGTACTGTAAGAAAACATTAACTGAGCCAACTTTTCTCATGCTGGGGAAGTGGGAAAGGAGCTGAGTGTGAGAGAAGAAAGCCAGGGTTGTATGGTAGCTAAATGGTCGACTAGATTTGGGGAAATCCAGGTTCAAAACCCCTCTTGCCAGGAAGCTCACTAGATGGCCCTGAACCAGTCACTATCTCTTAGCCTAACCTACTTCACAAGATTGGTGCAAGGATGATATCGGAGTGGGGAGTACCATGTACGCTGCCTTGAGCTCATTGCTCACACACGCCTGGCTCCTAGCCCTTTTTCAGTCTGTCAGATTCCTTTCAGGCCCTGGTCCCAGGGACTTGGGCCTCCAGCACACACATACACCTCATTGGGCTGCCTATAGTTACCATAATTAGCATTAACATCAGTGCACACATGACATTGCACCATTGTTAAGTTAAAGGAAGGGAAAGGGCAGGGGATCGCCCATAATAGGAAAGTTGGGTAATTTTGGTAGTATGTGAAAGCCACAAGTTCCATTCACCTAACAATGTTTAGAAAATTGGGACTTGGACATCTGCACTGGGATTTAAGACTAAAATTATATTAATTCCAAAGCTATATAAAACACCCAACCATTACATATGCAGGTGATATGATACAAGTTAGAAAAGATAAAGCTTCTATGTATTTATACCATACTATATTTTGAAGTAGCAATGGAAGGACGAACATTTATTTTATAATACTCACTTGCAACTAGAGGCTCTTGTTCAGATTGTTTAAAAGAAAATGTAACTTTCTCCAAGTCAAACAGTGCAACCAATGTGTCTTCTAGCATAGCTTGTTCATCAGCCTGAAATATATATATATATGAGTCTATTAAAGATACTAGATTGATGTATATCATTATTAACATTAACTGCAGGTGGTCACATCCTGTTTCAGTAGTTAACCCAATTAACTCAGGAGTGCATGAAGATTGATGTATTTCTATTGACTTTGCACTCCATCATCTGCTCTCAAAAGATGACTGTTAGCAAGGATGAAATATAGCAGGTTAATTTACCATTTTCTATGTTTAATCTTATCAAATTGTAATTGTGTTTCATGCAAATGAGTAAGCTCAGAAATTCTGCACAGCAAGCTATGCTTAAATGCTTTAAATGATTTTCGTGTTACAATATTTAATACTTTTAAAATGCAACTCTGTGTATTATTGTGGCTTATAAAATAAACTGTAATCTTCTCAGTGCACTTTATTGAACAAGGGGAGCATTCCTCCAGAACTTTGCCAAAAGGTAAAACTTACAGTAGCTATAACAGAAATCAAATAATCTGATTCTGAGTAATTATATTTTCTGATACCTTCCCTAGCTTATCAGCATGTTGATTAGAAAAATATAAATTTTGCTTTATATTCAGCTTCTTACTGAAGCCAGAAGCATTAAATAAAATCACCAGAAGAACAGAGATATTTTATCCTTGATACATGTAATATATACACAGACATTTGTAGCTTCCTCAAATGTACATTTAAAAAATAAACAAACAAAAACCAAACACAAATTGATCACAATGCTTAAATAAGCACTTCTACTCCTGAGGCCCCTCAGGATGGTTGCTGTTTGACTGGGTTTCCAGTGGAAACCAAATGTTATTAATGCAAATTGGGGGGGGGGGATATAAAATATGCAAAACCTTTCCTTTGCCTATTGGTTCAATGTGTCAGCTTCCTGAAGAATACAGAGCCATATGAATTAAATTTAGCACTTGTAGTATATTTTTAGAAATAGTTTAGGTTTTAGAAAATACACTATGAGCTTCTGGACAGATGTTAATTCCAGATGCCATTGGTCAGGACAATAAGAACATTACACAGAATGGCGCAGCTGCGCACAGGAACTCTCACCAGATTAGGCGACAACAGTGACTGGAAGTGAAGGAGGACACCGGCACTGGATATCTGTTCCAACCATCTTCTGCTGGCCTCTTGTGTCTCCATTTCACACTCTTTGTTATTGTCAAACATCTGATTTAAGGCAGCCATTAATTGTTCTGAAAAAGCACAAACTGTGGCCACCAGACTTTGGCAAAAGACCATGTCTCGCCTGAGCTGTATCTTACTATCTGTGAAGGGCAAAAAATAAATAAGGAGAAATAAATAGACTATAAAGAAAATGCACAATGAATTGTGTCTCTCCTTCAAGAAGCAGTGCCATTATTTTCTTGGGTAAAAGGTGACATTATACACAGCGGCTGTCATGTGTGATAGCACAATGTCACATGTATGCATCCCTTCACGATCTTTGTAGATGACAGCAAAAGTTTTGACTCTAAACAATGAATAATTTAGTTATCAAATGCCACTGCATCACTTGGCACTGGCGACTATATTAGAATTCAGAAGCAGAGCAAGGAAGTCAACTATAGTTCACATTGGTGCTTCTTTTCTAGCAACTTTCATTTAAAATTGCCAAATAAGTTGGGTGCCATATGTGTTCAGTCTATAGATTAAAGGTAAGGTAAAGGTACCCCTGCCCGTACGGGCCAGTCTTGACAGACTCTGGGGTTGTGCGCCCATCTCACTTAAGAGGCCAGGGGCCAGCGCTGTCCGGAGACACTTCCGGGTCACGTGGCCAGCGTGACATCGCTGCTCTGGCGAGCCAGAGCCGCACACGGAAATGCCGTTTACCTTCCCGCTGGTAAGCGGTCCCTATTTATCTACTTGTACCCGGAGGTGCTTTCGAACTGCTAGGTTGGCAGGCGCTGGGACCGAGCAGTGGGAGCGCACCCCGCCGCAGGGATTCGAACCGCCGACCTTTCGATCGGCAAGTCCTAGGCGCTGAGGCTTTAACCCACAGCGCCATAGATTGGTCCCTGATAATTCATCACTATGTTCTGTCCAGTATAGGCCTGCATATCTCAGCTTCCTGCAACCCCTGCTTTTTTTTTTTTTTTAAAAATGTATTTTAGTGTATCTAGGACTTTTCCTTACTCTTCTTGATCCTAATTTTGCTTGTTAAATTTTGCACTAGCTCGCCCATTTCTAAGTATCACCCTTTATCAGATGACTGATACTTCTTCATACTCTTCATCAGTTAGGAAAGGAGGAAATCACATTTAATATATTCACTTCACTTAATAAGGACCACTCAATTTCTATGCTCCATTTTCTTCTATCTTTATGAGTGCCCTTTGAGCTCATGAAAATATAACAAAAATTCTTGGGGAGACTCAGCCAACTGCTTTGAATAGAAATACTGAAATGGATGCATTAAAATTACCTGTATATTCAAGGAGTGCCAAGAGGGCCCTTGCTTTCACCTCTGGGGAAGAAAAGGACAGACACTTAAGCCAAAATTCTGTTTTGGACTCAGATTTGACTATACTTTGCCCATCTTTCTATTGATTTCTTCCAATCTTCTAATTATACATACAATATCATGCTTATTGTATTCATTTTCCAAATTAAATAATAAAGTGGACCACTGAATTTCTAGTAAGCTTTGAATATGCAAATTTGTAGCTATATGAACATGGTAATTCATATTCTGCAGTACAATCCAACCTATGACTACTCGAAAATAAGCCACATTCATTTCCACGGCAAGTTAAGCAAGTTAAGAATACAGCCTGGCCTTCTAGTTCAACATTTTTAGAAGTTGGTATTTGTTTCTTTCAATCATTTCTTAGAAGCTACCACATGAAGAGTAAAAAAAAAGGTAAATCTTAATCTTAGTTCTTTAATTAACTAACTATATTGACTTCTAGGAATTCTGTTCTATACAGCAATGGATGCATTTGCAGTGTTGACTATGTCGTGTTGAACTGATTCCTGTTCTTATCCCAAATTCATGCCTAAAGATTACCACTGAAGCTGGAATTCTGCTAGAATTTGCATTTGGCTCACTAAGTATATCTAATTAGGATCCCTTAAAATAAAATAAAAAGGACTGTCTCATATCCAAGTCAGTTTTCCAAATGTATCCTTTTTCTTTATTCCTCAATCTGTCACTCATGTACTCTGTGCTGATTTTTGTTTCCTCCCAGGTCTGCACTTACTGGTTCCAGCCTCTCTCACTCCTGGATTCATGAATGTCAACTTACTGGTTCCAGGTTCTATGCTTATTCATTAGAAAATTATGCTGCTTTATATAATAAAAATTCTTAAGCAGTTTATATAAAAACCAGAAAAACACAAGAATAACCATAAATAACATTCCCTAAAGATAAAAACAAAACAAAAAGTATGCCTCACAGATAAAACTGAGCAATGTACTACAAAACTGAATAGAAAATGTACGAGTCAGAGTACACAAAATATATAGTTTAAAGAGGCATTAAAAAGTTATTAATGTATCTGCCTCACAAATTACCCCAGGGAGTACATTCCAGAATGTGGACACTACCACTGAAAAAGCCTGCTTCTGCATTGTCAAGAAGTGATAATTTGGTTGGAAGATCTTAAAAAGCTCAGCTTGATCTGTATAGAGGAAAGCAGACTGTGGTCCCAAGTTTAGAACTTTACATACCAACAAACCCTTAAACTTGCTCTCTTGCAGCTGCAGCTGCAGCTTCCAAACGAAACTCAAGAGTAGTCAGGTTGCCAGTGTATGGACAGCCAAATTATCCCTGTCAATGCATGGTCATAGTTGGTAGAAAAATTGAAGCTGGTAAGGTGTATTCTGAGCCACGGAGGTCACCCAGACTGAGTCAGTGATGGATCTAGGAACACCCCAGAACTATACACCTGCTCCTTCAGAGGAGCTATAACCCCATTGAGAGCAGGTGTGCACCCCAACTGTGAGACTTGGGATTGCCCATCCATTGGGTCTCCCATCAGGATTCAGTTGCAGCTTTTTAGCAGTCCTCCTTCCTATGGCTGCATCAAGGCACTGTTTTGGGACATGCATGGCCTCTCTTGATTCAGCTGTTACATAGAAATGCTGGGTGTCATCAGCATATTCGTGACACCTTGCCTCAAATTAACTATGATTCTAAACACTATCCTTCTACCATCACAATCAGCAGAACTTCTCATTAATATCTAGCTAATTTCAGTGAACCAATGCAACTGCCAAATGCATACTGAAATGCACACCAGGCAGCTTAATTAATCATCCTTATCTGTCCTTGGTCACATTACAATACTTTTTAAAATTCATCTGCTGGCCTTGAATATATTTCACATTGAATTAAACATTTTCACCTACAGTATTTTCTAAGGAAACTAAGTAGCTCTGGTCCATTTTTGTAGGACAGCTTTTGTTGTGTATTTCTAATAATCTCCTTTCTAAGTGAACAAACCAAGTGAAATCTTAGAAAAATCATGATATGAATAGAATGAATTTTCTATTTTTATCCTCATTATTCACTACTAAAATCAATTGAAGAGCAGTTAATATTTTAATATTACATCTATGTTTAATCACCAATCATCATTTAATTTGGTATTCTGCGTACACACTAAAAAGAACTATGACCAAAAGCCCAACAGCCCCTGATTTTCATCATAGATTACTTTAGTTAACTTCCATAACAAATCAGCAAAGTTTCAATCACAGCATACTTGGTTCACCAAAATGAGTTTAGATGCGCGTCAAAAAAGATTTCCTGGTCTCTGTTTGGGTATTTGCAAATTCTAGATGCAACTCAGGAGACATTAAATATCTTCAAATTAACTTAAAATACTGATAATGGATTGGGCTTATAATGTGCAGAAAGATGCAGCTTTTATTAAGTAGGAATTTGGACATGTTAGCCAACTATGCTGAGACTTTTCTTTTATCCACAAAGTGACTGCAGACAGGATGGGGTGAACTAGCAAGAGAAAACCAATAATCAAGAAGACCCTGCGGAGACTACTGCTACAGCTCAAGCACAAGATATTACTGACGGCTTCTCCAGAGTAGTCCTACCTACTAGTTCCTTGCAGTCACCAGGCAGGATGACTGGAGAAGCTGATATCATAGCTCATGAATTCTCCACATTACATCAAAGAAGGCAATGACGACTCCAATTTCTGAACACAGGTCTAGGGTCTCCCATTAGCAACATTAGTCTCCATTGACTCAGCTAGTCAGGCTACTGGTATTGTTTTGGAATATACATTATTCCTTGAAAGATTCAATAAATCTCACAAGCTCTATCTCAGAAGTATGACAAAACTACCTATGATAAATGAGTTACCTTCAACAAGTTTTCTGATGTTTTGGGAAAGGTTTTGGACACTGCTAGGGAGATTCCAGGGGTCTTGTTTGATGTGAAGTCTCAATCTCTTTGGGCAGCTGAGTTTAGGTCCAATCTCTTGCTGAAACTCTGTTCAAAAGCAAAATTACTTCTTTAATTTGTTATAATTTCATTTTGCTCCATAAGTTTAGTGAACTTAAATATTGAAGGTGAGCCTTCAGATTCATTTCCTTGAGTAAAGACTTGTTGTATTTAAATCTCTGAATAAACATTTTCATTCAACACCAGCACTAATTTAATTGGGCATAAATAGAATGCAACACTTCATAATATATTTTCCAGATAACAACTAACATAATAACCAACATGTTTTAGAAATGCTGTTCAGTAAAAAAATAGGTTAGACTCCTCATAAGAACATGAGGTTTGCAAATAAGTCCAAAAAGGTTAATAGGCCACCTGCTCTGACACTCTTATATAACTTCCAGACACAGCAATCAAACCATGATATTAACCAACAATATATGAAATGGGTCGTATGTGCCCTATTTCCCCTTAGGCACCCCAGATCTCATGAAAATCATATTTTGAACTCTGTTGCTAATTCTGATTGGGGGCAAATTAAGGTTTACACAAGCCAGAATTTTATTTGTAGGCTTATTTGTTTTACTATAAATATTTATAGCCTGCTCTTCAGTCTTTCAGAATGGCTTACAATGTAAATGTATAAAACACAATAATAAATAAGTGTGAACACAATCTCAATAAAACAATTAAAACACCAGTTCTAAAAGATTACTAATTGACAGTTATTACATTGTTTAAGATGTTGTATAAAAATGGTTGGACAAATAAAAGCATTGCCATGTGAGCGTTCTTGGCGAGAGCATTCAAAAACAGGGAAGGTCCTTTCCCTAGTTATCACTCTCCTAACACAGTAAGCAGAACACAGAGGACAGTCTCAGAGAAATATCTTGAAATTCAGGCTGTTTCATGTGACAGAATAGAACCCTTTCATATTAAAAAATATTATTCGTGTTTTTTTTTAACTCCAGTGCCATATTAACAGGTGTATCTATCTTCTGTTTCTGTTTGAAAGCCCATTGACTGCCATACTTAGGTTTGAATATTACCTTGCAAGCTTCGACCTGGTGTGAAGAACTTTGTCTGCTCAAAAGCTCTTGCCACTGCTGGTCCTTTCAGTAGATTGATAATCGAATCTACCTGTAGAGTTGAAAAGCAATTGAATGGTGAAAACGTAACTAGCTTTTTGTAAAGTTTATGTTGGATCCATCGAGACAAACACAAAAGGTAGGCGCAAGTTTTCCTTTTGGGACAAACAGAAGCTTTGCCGTAAGATCAGGAATATGAGTATGGAAAGGGTGAAATTCCTCTCGGCCAGTGCTACAGTTGTAATCTGACCCCATACTCCATGTTTGCTTTTAACTTTAAAGAATTGCACAGAGGCCAGGGGCTGGTATTAGGTTTCCTGGGGACATGTACTAAGTCAGACCACATTGGTGCAACTAGCTGGACTGGCAGGGACCCTCTAGGATTTCAAGACTAAGGTCTTTTCCCAGCCCTACCTAGAGATGCTAGGGATTGAACCAAGGACCTTTTGCATGCAAAGCAGGCTCATGTCTAAGAATACATTCTAGAGAAGAATAAATATCTAAGGCACAGCATTTGAAATAACGATGCAAGCCAGAAAGAGAGGGGAAATTGCTTCAGATAATTTTCACAATGCATCCCTGTATAGTCTCATTTTATTAGAAGATAGCACTGTTTTTGCACCACAAAAAGGTCATAGAATCATAGATGGTAATAATTGAATACCTGACCAAAAAGATGTTCCAGACAACCATGGAGTTTATCCTGCTTGTCATGAGAGATGCGTATACTTAAAGGAAGTTCATCACCTATTAAAACAATATTTGAAATTCTTATGAGCTTTTGAATTTAACTGTACAAACCTTACACGTGGATCACTTTGTTGCACAGAAAAGGGGTCTAATATTGCTGCCATATGTGATGGCACTGCTTCTGCTTCCAGAACAGGATATTCCAAAGGTGAAATGACCATCTCATTCCTTTTCCTACTATAGCTGCTTTCCTTTTAGCTTTCCTCACAGTTTTATTGATGCTCACTGCAGCCTATCTAATCCATTTCATTCCTCACCCCAGTTCCTAAAATGTCAGGGCTTCATGGGGGAAGGTGGTAAAACTTGCTGTTTCTCAGCGTCTTTCACTTTTAACTAGTAATGACTGAGTATTTCAGTCGCCTGGCAGAAGAAACAAAGAGGAGTTGTTTGTTTGATTTAAGAAAGAAGAAGAAAAAATCCTGAAATGGCAAAGCATTGCTGTCAGGTGTTAAAGCGTTGTATGACTGTTCCATGTTTGAGTGTTGGAAATGTTGAATTCTCAGCATCTAACTAACTTTGTTTGAAGCACAGGGAATTGAGGTTGCCCTCATCACTGAATCAGGAGCTTTGCACTGACAACACTGGCCTTTGCTCTTTGTTCTCTGTTCCCAAGCCATTTGTGAGGAGATTAAGATGATTCTTGCACCCAGCCTAATTTTCACATAAAGTATTTTGCAAGATCAAAGGACAACACTTCTTACAGATTCACTTTATTTGCATCAGAAGTTGAAGCATCTGTAGAGCTAACTGAAGCATGCATTAAAGCAAAAGGAAGACAAACATTCCTTTCACGTACCTCAGAAGGGAAGTAGACAAACCCATCTAGTTAACAAATCTCATACAATTTCCTCTAGCAAAGTACATTTGGTGCGGGTAGGGGTAACAGAATTACCTGAATCCATTTCATCACTGTGAAAGAAGGAACTGCATTGGCTACTGGAAATACTGGTGAAAGATGCACTAGAATTTCTGTTGCTGTTGCAATCACTGAATAGGGAAAAGAAAACACACATTATAAATCGTCTTGGAACATTTACATTTAAACAGTAGCTTTTCCATCTTTTTCTCTTGACCAAGCACCTCTTTACAGTTCCTAACCTAAATTATCCAGGCTGTACATTTTGTGAGCAAGAAAGCTCAACATTTTAAAATTGAACAGAGTAATACCAAAGGCAGAGTTTAAGCTAAGTGAGCTTCAGTCCTTTGAAATAAACAAATCAAATGTCTGTTAATTATAACACTATAACACATCTTTTTTATTAAGTGTTATTTTAACCATACAAAGTTTTTAAGTAACAGCAAAATGTTTGAATAGCTTTATATGCAGCAACAACTGAAGACATGATTCATTCATTATTCTCTTATCCTTGATGGAGGTAAGAGTTTACCTGTATGAATCCCGGTTGCTAATGGTGTCATGGCCAGAATCTTCCTGTTCATCAGCTGCTACACTGAAACAGACCTTTTTCCCATTTCGTTCTCCTTTTTCACTATCACTGTCTGTTGGTGTTAATGGCTCGTGGTTTTTCCGTTCTGATTGTGGAGAGTATGTTATTGAAGAAAGGAGGCTGAAATGGGATAAATTCAGCTACTGTTAGTAAGGATTGTTTTTATTTTAAATAACAGTAATGCTACAAATACAGTATGAATACTAGCATGTGCCAAAATGGACATGGTACTGTCCTAAAATTCAGCAGAATTATAAGATATAAATAATAATAATCAGTATGGCTTAGCTCACATCATATCTAATCAAGCACACCTAACTTAAGACAGGAACCACTCTGTCCAAATCATTGTTAGGTTAGCCCATCTTATAGAAGCTTTGGGAGTAATTGTGTACCTGGATGAGCAGGTGAGGCTCCAGCAGATCTGCAGCTGAGTTAGGCGGTTCTTGGTGCAGCTGGGCTATGCCAGCTTGACTCCCTCATTCTCAGCTCAGCCAGAGAGCTGCGGGTGTATCTGCCCCATCCCCACACAGCTGGCTGAGCTGAGCCCAGCAGATCATAAGGTGGTGTAAACACTGGAAAAAGTGGCCAGGGGCATAGTGTGGGTGGGCCAAGGGCGGGGGTATAGGCTGCTTTCGAAGTCTGTTCAATTTGATCATGTGTCCTGACAACCTGGCATAAATCAAGCTGACAGAAAGGGTGGTGTAACTCAACACTATTCTAAAGGCTTATTTTCCCTCTGCCAGACTTAGGCAGCACTCGTCTCCCTGCTGAATGGAAGTTGGATCTGGTGTGACTCTGTGCCAGCTTAATTTACATCATCTTGCTTTATGCCAGCTTCTTGTGCATAGGATTGTTTCCTTAGTGTATCAATATAGAATCAGAGGACCAAGGTACAATAATTTCTAGGATAAACTAATTTTAGTAAATGTGATTAGTATGATTATGTGAGAACAGAGACACAATCCAATGAGTATTCTTACAACCCAATGGGTGTGTGTGCCTCAGCTGCTTAGTGACATACCACAAAAGGAAATTGTGCATTCATAATAAATACAAACAGATATTATTCTAAATTAAATGAAAGGCATACAATTTTGCCATAATTTAGGGGCTTAGCAATATATACATTAAGGTGCACTGCTACATCTTTCCATCTAAGGTGATTAAACAATGCATGAAATCTAGAAACAAACTTATCAAACTCAAAAGGTGGAAGCATAAACAGCAGCACTCAAGCCTTCCAAGCACTCAGCTGCTACATTCAAATTTTACAGTATTGGCATCAGTAGCAGGAAAGGAATGTTCATCACCATTTCGCATAAAGCAGCAATAGGAAATAGCCCAGGGGCAATGTAAGTGTTATTCTTATTAGCAGAAATGTAGCTATGCATCTTATTATGCATCCGTACAAATTTTAGTATTTAATCACAAAACTCTTGCATGATGGGCAATAAAATTTATTGGAAATAATCATTTCTGCCAAGTACTACTCTGGGGCAGGGAGGAATCAAGTACTTCTTACAAATAATGTAAGAAGTACTTACATTATTCTACTTACAGCAGAAACAGAGCACAAATAGGATGTAAAATAGGATGACTAAGTATTGCCTGCTCTGGTTGCTAGTTGCTCTCTTTTGGAGAGGTCCCTGGGACCTTGTGCATCCTGTATATATTGGCCTAATGATACTAGGGTGTGATAGAACTCCAGAAACTAGACATTGTGTAAATTGATACTGACAGCCAGACAATCCTGGCCTCATTTTTTCCTATTCTTCCACTGAGATTTAAAAATAGGCTTCTGGGTATCCTGTTTCCTGTACAAAACTGCTTTCTTTCAGAACAATTAAATGCTGGCAGCCTATAAGCCCATAAGGAATAGTGATAAGAAGCCTGACAATTCTAAGTATTAAAAAGTTTATACCCTTTGTTCAATCTGTTCATCTTAAATAGGATTTTCTACTGGTTCACTTTATACAGAATTCTTTTACAATATAAATACTTTATGTAAGATTCTCTTGTGTATTGTCAACATTTGCAACTATGTGACTCACACAATTTATGTTTTCTTAATTATATCATTTTTACTCCAGCATGAAAAAAATAGGAAAGTTACTGGTGCTACATCACATAAGTCTCGAGAACAGAAAAGAAATGACAGTGAGAGTTACCAAGTAAAAAAGCTACTGAAATAATAACTGAGACTGAAAATGTAAATACTGATCAAAAGAGATTGATGATTTTAAAGAATTTATAACAACTTTTCCCTGTTTCACTCTGTGGCTATTTCATTCTGTGATATTTCAGCTTTATAATGTATGTATTCATAAATGAAATGTGAACAGTTCAATCTATCATCTCTGGAAAAAATACAAATTATTTGAAATTGTGTTGTAGCTCTTTGAAAAAGATGTACATAAATATGTCAGTGAATGTGTTCATTCGACTTTTTGTTCATCAATTTTGGTTATAAAAGCAATTTCACTGGTCCAGTATTTATGATTAATTGGGAAAGTTGTGTTTATTTAAAATGAAACTCTTTCAGTAGAGGAGCTATTGTCATGGTCCAGTTCACGGGCGATTGAAGTCCCGGAAGGGGATTTCAGGGCCAGGGGCAAGATAGCAAGGTGGTAGCAGGAACAGGGGTCCAGAAGCCAGGAGTCAAGAAGCCAAGGATCCGAGGGTCAGGAAGCAAGGAGGCACAAAGTCAAGGGTCCGAGGATCAAGAAGCAAGAAGTCAAGGGTCCGAGGATCAAGAAGCAGGGAGTCAAGAAGCCGAGGTTCAAGGATCAGGAAGCAAGAAGCCAAAGGCAGGGAGCGTGTTGCTGTGGCAAAGAGCTGAAGGGAAATTCTGGCCTTATATCCCTTCCCAGCTCTTGCCACCAGGTGCTGTGAGTTACCAATCAACCTCACCTGTTGGGCTGCACCTTGCCTCTTCAAAACAAACTTAGGAAGGCCCCAGTCCTTCAAAGTGCTATTGGTCACAGGGCCTAGCTGCTGCATGCATATATCTGACAGCTATCACTGAAACCTTTCACCTAAGGAAGTCAGTCAGTCACCACTGACTTTTAGGAGGCTAGTTTAAACCAACCAAACTAACTAAACATAACCTCAACATCAGGAAGATGTTGAGGTTATGGAGTGTGTGAGAGGGGGGAATGATATGGCTACTATTCATGGCTGGCCGAAGACATATTTTGGCTTGAGGCAAAGATCAGTATGGCACCCTTCTCCATTCCAGATAAAAAAGTTAACTGGACTGGCAGCTGAATCTTAATTCAACATTGCTGATGAGGTAGTGTGTACCACCACATCCGAGAAAGCTGGTTTTGGGGGGCAGGACACACCACATCCTCCTGTCCCAACTCAGGGGAATGGCTGAGGCGCTTAAGAGAAACAGCAAGGGGGAGGGGAGATTATTGGCTCTTTCTTGTTTCTATTATGTATTTATCATCTTTATATTGTGATTTTATGTTGTGAACCACCCTGAGACCTATGGGTATAGGGAAGTATACAAATGTAATTAATATAATACTAATACTACTACTACTAATAATAATAATAATAATAATATCCCCCAGCATCTGCCACTTGAAGCGGTTGCCTCACTTTGCCTAATGGCTGGGCCATTCCAGCCTCTGTTTTTTCTATTTTCTTGTTATTTTATACTGTAACATTTTGCTGTGGTTTTTATTGTATCGCATTGTATTATTTTAAATTGTAAGCTGCTTAAAGAGGTCATTTGAGCAGTATGTACATCTTGGAAATAAATAAATAGGATTTAATCCACCCCGCCTTAAACTCTTTGCTATCATTTTCTGCCAATTTTATATTGATTATTTAATATTGATTTTAGGGAACTGCATTGTTCCAATGGCCTTTATCCTTTTACTCCTTGACTTATATGAATGTGCCAATGAGTCAGATCATCTAACTCACTTCTGTCTATTCTAGCTTAAAGAAGCTCTCCAAGGTCTCAGGCTGAGATACTTTCCAGCCATGCTTCCAAAATCATACACACACACACACACAGTGGTACCTCGGGTTAAGTACTTAATTCGTTCCGGAGGTCCATACTTAACCTGAAACTGTACTTAACCTGAAGCACCACTTAAGCTAATGGGGCCTCCTGCTGTTCTCATCCTGAAGCAAAGTTCTTAACCTGAAGCACTATTTCTGGGTTAGCGGAGTCTGTAGCCTGAAGCGTATGTAACCCAAGGTACCACTGTATATTTGAATGAAATGGCAGGTATTTAACCCAGGATGTGCAGCACACAAATGAAATCTACCACTGAACTATAGCCCTCACAGAAAAGTCCAATACATAGGCTAAACTACAATGTTAGGAAGGGCTCCTTTAAAAGCAAATTTATGTCTTAATGTCCAAAATCCCTACATTCCATAAGTTTTACTTACTCATCTATTTGAGAAACACAGTTTTCCACCTCTTTTAGTGCAGCTTGCAGTTTGCACAATAGTTTCTGATAGACATCTTGCGTTTCCAGATCCTCTTCTTTTAACAGATACCTCAAACCATGGCCATCTTGTTGACCCAAGGAGTGTCCCGATGGAGCTGCCATAGTGGTAACTGTATGTTGTACATAAACCATGGGACTCAGTTTACCTGGGCAGGAAGGAAATAATATAGAATGCATAAGTAGGTTATCAGGTATATTGGTCTCTGTGGTTGTAGCTCACTTATTTTGAACCATAGCAGATAATACATTTTTCATGAATCCAGTTAATAATCACACTGAGTTTAAAAAAATAGTTTTACACATTCAACACATGAACAATTTGATATTTAAAATCCAACTGTGCATAACAATTAATTCATTTTTTTGCAAATTGTTTGCTTGCTAGTGAAACATTAGTTCTGTTATTCAAGGGTTATAAAATGTCTGTTTAAATAGCCCAAGCACTGAAGGATCAAACATTTTGGCAAAATCTGCCAGTGCCTAACTGGTTCTTAGTTTGCTTTATGCTAGGAACAGAAAAGAAAATGATTAAGGAAATGGCAGCTTTTGATACCATACACTATGGTAGCTTCCTGAATCAGCTGTGTGGGATCGGTATTGAGGGCACTGTTTTGCAATGGTTTCACTGCTACCTAGAGGATCATGTCCAGAAAGTAGCATTGGGAGACTGTGTTTCAGCTACATGGTCTTTGCACTATGGTGTACCACAATGTCGTGTCTTGTACTCAGTGCTGTTTAACATCTATATGAAATCACTGAGTGTGGTCATTAGGAGTTTTGGGGCAAAGTCAATGTGCTGATGACACACAGCTGTACTTCTCCATAACATGTGAGTCGGGGGCAGCTGTGCATAATCTGGACTGTGTTTTGTGTGCAGTAGTGGACTGGATGAGGGGCAATAAACTGAGCTTGAACCATGGGAAGATGAAGGTGCCATAAATTAGTAGTTCCTATATCTGAAAGATGGGGCAGTTGCCTGTTCTGGGTGGGGTTGCACTCCCTTTGAAAGAACAGGCTCAGACTTTGGTGGTGCTCCTGGATCCATTTCTGTCACTGGGTTTTTACGAGTGGCTAGGAGTGCCTTTTACCAGCTGTGGCTGATATGTCAGCTATGGCCATGCTTGGGACAGGGATGGTCTGGCCATGGTGATCCATGCATTGGTAACTTCAAGGCTTGATTCCTGGAACATGCTCTATGTGGGATTACCTGGCTGCTGCAAAATGCTGCAGCTGATGTTGAGCATGGGCTCAAATGTTGAGGGGTAGTTTTCAGACAGACAGGTAGGTAGAGGAAGGTAGATAGCTAGAGCTCATATTGAAACTTACCTTGGTCAGCATGTTTGTTTTCTTTTTCATGGGAAAGATGTTTTCTGCTCTCTAGCTGAACACCAAAAGCACTGCCAAGTGACGTTGAAGTTTTAGGATATGAGACTTCCATCACGTTGATATGGCAGTTAGTTGGGCAGAAGTCACTGCTGTGCAGTGGTGAGATCTTTGACTTTGCTTGCTTGAAGGTAGGCCAAGCTCGGTTTTTTAACACCCGTGAAAACTGCAGTGGCAGGGTAGAGTATATTAGCAACTACTAAAAGGTTATATAGTTAGCTCTATTTACTTTTCAGATATGAGGAAAATTCTCTCTCACACACTTTAGTATTCCCCAGCCTAATAGGTGGAACTGAACTCAAGTTTGACTTCTTGAAATATAACAATGTTGCTTCTCTGTGTCCATGCCTAACCTCATATTGCTTTTTACTGGAAAAGAGAGGAAGATGATTTCAGGTGAGTCCAAGTGCTACTTCTATCCTAATTACTGACTATGGGAACAATAGTTTGAAAAGCAATTAAAAGCAAAATGAACAATCCTGTGGCAGCCTAAGACAGAATGAATCCTTATCCTATTTCATTAATTTAGATGTTTTTATTTTATTTTATTTTATTTTATTATTTTACTCTACATCAAGTTGGCGTATCTGGTTCTCCCACTCCTCATTTAATCCCTACAACAATCTTGTGGCCCACAGTCACTCAGGGAGCTTTTCATGGCTGAGCAGAAATTTGACCCCTGTCCTAGTCCAACACTCTAACTACACCACACTGGCTCCCTGCCTTTCCAGGAAAATCCCCATAAGGCAGTTTATAATCAGTGTTAAATCAATACAAGAAAAGAACAGCTATATAAAGTCAGAAGTGATTCGCTGGGTGGGGTAGAATTGCTGTGCTAGTTTGTAATCCAGAGCCAAGCCAGAGCATTTCCATACTGCATCAGCCCTCTACCTCCCAATAAGCAATAGTGAACAGTTCTGCCCCACCCATCAAATCACTTGTAGAAAGATAAAAATTAATCAACAGGCAAAACAAGCAACAAACAAACCATTCAGGGAGAATGGATCTTTTAAACAGGGGGCTTGATGTGAATATCATGGAGGTAATTGCTGAAGCAGCCCCAACTGGCTCTCCTAGGGACCAATCAATTGATATTTAGGTACCCACATAGCATAGCCTAGGAATGCAGACTTTTAATTGATAGGCGTCTTAGCAGCAATTCTAACCAAAATAGGTACTTTTTCTTACAGATCAATAGGAACAGTGCACTCCTACACCCACAAACAAAAACACACATCTGTGTTCCTGTGTGCAGCTTCGGTTTTGAATAAAATCAACAGATTATTGAGCTTGTACAAGAAATTTATGCTGTGCTGCGTTGATAATATTTCTGCTATGCTATGTTGATAATATTTCTATCCATGTATGTTTGTATGGATATATTATACTTAAACTTGTGAAACTGGAACAAGGAGGACACAAGGACACTTAAATATGAAGTAAGGCAGTACAGTTAAATCTTGGTTGTCGAACATAATCCGTTCCAGAAGACAGTTTGACTTCCGAAACGTTTGACAACCGAGGTGTGGCTTCCAATTGGTTGCAAGAGCTTCTTGTACTCAAGCGGAAGCTGCATCGGATGTTCAAGTTCCGAGGAATGTTAAAAAACTGGAGCGTTTTCTTCCAGGTTTTGGGCGTTTGGGAGCCGAAACATTCAAAATCGGAGCCGTCCAAGAACCGAGGTTTGACTGTACATTTTTCACATTTAAATCTCCCACACATTGTCTCCCACAGGTGCCAAATGGCTAGTTACAACTTAAGTCAAAAATAAGTTCCACATTTCTTTTCATGCATGTGTTGGAAAAAGTGGCGACTATTACCCAGGCCTTAAAACTTCTCTGAGAAATAATGAGATAATAATAAGCACTGCAGGAAGCCACTGCATTTCTGTTTATAGATTTCAAACTTTCACAATGAAGCTAACAGCACACTTTTGTTACTATGGTTACATTAACCTCCCTAAAATAAAGGCATAGCTATTCTTGGAATGAAACAGGTTACTAATAGCCATCAAGAGCAGTAAACATTTTTGAAACGGCAAATTTGCAACATGATTATGGAAAGGTCTTATCTGAGAAGTTGATGAATATGTGGGTTTATAATAAGATAATGTATCAGGTATAGTAATTATATACGCCTTCGCCTTGTGGTTGTGCCAATGTACTTCCTCCTGACCTAGTATGATCTTGCTATTCTTATCCTCGAAACTGCACATCACCTTAAATTCTTGTAAAGTAGGCAAGAAATATGAAAAGCATAATGTATTTGGCTACATTGAATTTCTGACTGAGCAGTTAAAATACCCATCCAAGGCAGTCAAGTTGAAATAAGGTGAATAGACAGACCGACAGGGTTTAATAAATGGATTGCTAGCTATATTTATTTAGACCATGAAACGTTTTTGAACCATTTATTCTAAAGTAAAGTGGTGAAGTGTTAAAGTCTCTCTCTCTCTCTCTCTCTCTCTCTCTCTCTCTCTCTCTCTTCCCCCCGCCCCCCCTCTCTCTCCACACTTGCAAATTGCAAACATTTGCTTGCCAGGTTCCAGTTTAGAAATATCATTTCAGTCCATAAAGCAAAAGACCCAGTTTCAAAGTACAAATGTAAAACTCTAATGCGTGTATAATTCTTGTGAAATGCAAGCAAAATAAAGGATCACTAGGGCAGGGGTGGGGAAACCCCTTTCGGCCAGAGGGCTGGGTCAAATAGCGGCCAACCTTCTACAGGCCGCATTTGAGCGGCATGCTTTCAGCACTGTTTAGATTTGACGCCAAATGCAAGCTGCACTGGTTTTGGACCCAGTCAGCAGGGATCAGCCCACTCAGGAGCTCCAGACAGGAGCTCCCAAATGGATCCACTTCTGCCTGAAAGCAGCAGGACTGGCATTCGGCACTAACTAAACAGCAGCAAATAGAAGCCATGGCTGCAATGGAACTTTCATAAGGACATTCTTGGGTTCCTGGTTCTTTCTTTGCAGCCACAACTTTACTTGTCCATGCCTTTCATCTTATTACATCAGGTGAATGACCTGTCAGTGTGGTCAGCCCAAAACAGTCTGTTGAGCAGAACTGGGAGGCCTGGCAAATCTAACTAGGCCTTCAGGTCAGGTTCCTACAGTTGCTCTCCTATCTATCCATTGTTCAAAGGGGGAATGGATAAAATGAACATTTGGAACAGCATAGTTAACAAGATAATAAAATATTTTTCTGTATTATGGCTGATTATTTCTTTTTCTTTAGCATCATTAACGTGCATGACATCTCACAAAGTGGACAGGTGCCTGACCTTTTATTTAACATAGAATTTGACCTAGGAAGACAATAGAGGAAGGAGAGGGGGGAATGTAGGTAGGAGTAAACAGTGGGAGAGCTAGTATCTCAGTTACACATATTTAGCTCCAGCTGAGTATTTTTAATTTCTAAACAAAGTCAGTAAATTCCCCCCCCCCAATTTTTTTTTGCTCCTTACCTTTTTATAACTAGTGATTCTTCTGCAAATGTGCTCAATTTTCTCACTGCAAGTAGCACTGAATTTACTCTGAAGTTCAGTGGGGATGACTTCATTTAAACTATTTAGACTATTACAGTTTTGCACAAATTGCTCATCACTTTTTGCCAAAGCTTCGAGAATCTGTGAGTAAGACAAAAGCGGTGGATTGTGTTGGTGTTAAAAAGACTGCCATTAGATATCAGTGTAAACAAACAAGTAATGCAGGACAATAAACATTTGTTCTTGCAGAGGATATTTCTTTTCAGATTTAAGTATGCTGCTTGTCAGCAATAGCTCTCAGATACTGAGCTGCAATTTTATTTATTTATTTATTTAATTCACTTCCATACAACTTTCCATATGCCTTACCTGCCTTCCATAAGCACTAGTCAACTTGGCTATCACTTCTTCCTCCTTCTTCTTCTTCTTCCTCCTCCTCTCAATTCCTTTATTCCTGTGAGCTGGAACCTGATTACCTTAACACCCTGCCCTTGTCATATTTGTATTGTTTAAAACAACCCCCCCCCAGCTCGTTACAATTATAAATAAAAGAGAACATGTCAAAGGAAAGGTGAATTTTTAAACCTCCTTCCGCAATCCTGAACAGAGGTTTTAATTGTAGAGTAGAGGCTTGCAAAGCCCATTGGCTGTCATTAATCCATCCTCCCTTCACAATAACTTGGCAATATTATTTAGAGGAAAACAGATCCAGGATACAGACTCCAGATCCTACAACTGCAAAATATGCAAAATCAAAAGGCCTGATAAATTAATTTATTCTATGTGAAATAATAATCTTTTATTAATTTTTTGTTTGGAATTTGGTAAAAGTCAAAGGAATTGGGAATTTACTAATCACCCAATTTTTGCACACATTTTAATTATAGTTATAAATTATTATAGTTGCCCTAGAACTGAAGAAGTTAGTTCATGTTATAGACAGAAAGCTTTTAAACTCTTACTTTCTGAATCAGCACATTAATTAAAGGTTTCTAATTGCTTGTAAGAATTTAATTTTCTGCAGGTTTAATTAATAATGCAAAACATACCTGCAAACGTAATCCCTTGGTTATAACTACAAAGTCTGCGGTTAAATCATTACTATGACTTCTGCACCTGTTCTTGATTTTCAAATTATTATATTTTTAGCAGCTCTAAAATATTGCATTGCTATATGGTTTCCTATTTTTTAAAAAATTAAGCTGCTTATTAATTAGGCTTCATAGCTTTGGAGAAAAGAAATCTACGAGGATTACTATATCCAACACTCAAACACAGCTACCCTTCCCTTGTTCCATATTACTTCTATTTGCTACAAGGTGACTTACCAAGCAATCCTCTGGTTCAAGGGGTACAGCAGAGGTGGGTATACCTTCTCCCTTCCTATTGATGGCTTTCACTGGGTGGCCTTGGGCCAGTCAGCATAACTAGGTGCCTTGTGCACCTAGTTCCAGGAAAAAATCAACTCACTTCTTCACCCAGAATGCAAAAGGCTTTTTTTACAGGGTCTGGCCTGGTATCTGAGTGATGTTTCATAACAAAAAACATGGGCAGAGTATTCCTGGAACATTATGACTTCAGTTAATTAGCTGTCATGCCACAGGGCTTTTTCTCCCTCCTTGTATTTTGTATTTCCTCATTTATTACATAGTTTTAATTTATAATTAGTTTAATTTATAGTTTAATTTATAATTATTAGTTAATATTTCTGTGTGAATGGTTTTGTGCTGTTTGCTCAAAAGGCAACATGAATATACAATAATTCAATAAATGGATTTCTGGAAAAACTTCTTCAGCATTTGTTGTTTTGAGTTTAGAAGCTCAATTTATGACTACACTACGACTTAATTTTCTTTCTGGGTGAATGACCACAATTCATGACCATCAACAGGACACAGGTCACTGGCAAAGAATACACTTGAAATTAAATTACAATAATCATATCCATAAATCATATTCATAAATAGGGTGTGCTGCTTCAGTGATCAATGGAACAATGAAGAACTAAACAAATAAATATTTTACGTTTCATACCTTTGCAGTCAAGCTGAAAAAGCCCTTTGGTTCAATCATCTTTTCCAAAACATGGCATTTTATTCCCGCCGTGCTGTCATACTCATAAACTACACCATATTCCAGGTGAACATTATCAACAGTTAGACTGACATGGTCCTTCCGTCCATCAATTATTGCCATAGTATTAAATTTGTCAATTACTTCTGAAAACAAATTTAAAAATCAAATTGTTTTGAATCCTATTATGCTTACTAAACTAACTAATATGCCTAAATTAACTAATTTACTAAATAAACACCTATTTCGTTTTGTTAATGATTGAACAGGGTGAGTCAGGTGAAAGAGATTGTAGTGCAGATACTGTGTCTCTCTGTAAAGGGATTTTAAAAATATTATCTGCAAATCAAAGCTGTAATCACAGTAACAGACAACCAAAATATGAGTATGCCTTGCTGTTATTCTGTGGGCACAATCCAATATGAAAATAAGCATGCTTAAATCCAGGGTTAGGGAATCTTCTGTATTGCATTTACAAGATAAAAATATACTATGACAGCAGATATGTAATAGCTAATAAAACCATGCCATCAAGCAATAACTGCACTTTATCTTATGCTTTGAATTGTATTATACGAACAGGTGAAACATCCAAAGCTCACCTTTATTTTGCTTAATAATTAAGAAACAAATAATCCTACCTTCTACTTTGCAGTCAAAGGCATCTCCTCCATCTTCCCCCAAGGGTTTGGAATTTGCTCTTTGAAGATCTTCCTGGGCACTCTCAATACTGTTATATACCCACTGAATAGAATCTTGCTGTAGGAAAGGAATTAACAGTTATGAAAGTTTTTACACACACACACTAATTCATATTAGCTTTGCCAGAGAAACTGTGTTTTTATTTTAGATGAACCAAAAAGGCGATTTGGTATTTTACATTTTTAAGTCCCCTAAGCACACACATCCTTTTTGTGTGAGAGAGAAACTCAAAAGAGGGCAAATATGTGCAGAATATATTCTTGTTGTGGAATTCCCTCCCAAGAAAGGTTAGATTAGTTCCTTCATTGTTATTATTTTATGGGAAGGCTGATTCAGACAAGCCTCTGAAAATTAAGGCAAAGACAATGCTGATCACTGGGATGCTCTCAGGGCAAACCATTTTACTTGCTGGTTTTAAATGTTTTGATGTATTTTAATTATTGTTTTTAGCTAGTTTGCTTTTATTACTTTATATTTTATAATTTAATAATTTTTTTTAATGTGGAAAATTGCCCTGAATCCCAACTTGGAAGAAAATCATGATACAAATATGTTAAATAAATAATAGAAAGCTGTTGCTTGCTGGGTGTTCACCACAAAAATTAACAGGTGAGAGAAAGGAAAGCATGGTTTTAAATTACATTGACTGTAGCAAGACCAGTTCACTTCGGCATTTGTTTTACTTCAAAATTTGTTCCCAGATATGTAGAACTTTGCTGGACTGGCAATCAAAATTGAATCCATCCCAAAAAATGTTAATTACCAGTAATTTACTTAATATATTTGAAATCAATCTCATGCTAAGTTACTGAAACATTACAGCCCCCATAGAAGCTTATATCACCAGCACTTAAATGCAGCTGGATGAACCACAAAAATAGCTTGTGTTCTGATAGAATTGAAAACATAGCCTCTAAAGGGAAACGTGTCGGATGAAATGAAAGTTAAGCAAGAACAGCAAAAAAATACAGTTTTGGCACATTGCTCCCATAAGCTTAAACTTATTTCTCTTTCACTATCATTGCAATTATATTCACGAAGAATTCAAAATACATTTTATTTACCAGATGAGGTTGAAATCGGAATTCCATTTATATTTTATAAAAGATGCATCATAACAAATGGTATGTTTTAAATCTTTACTTTATCTTACAACACCCTGTTGCCAAAACTGTCAACACAAATCTCCTGAAGATTCGTATATAATAGTGAAAACAAAGAAGATAATCTATCAGAGTATTAAATTTAAATATTACTTATTTGATTACATCTTGTCTGTAGGGTACATTCACCAAAGCAAAGCAGGACTGTTTGGATACATATTTATTTGGTTCTTCAGAAAAAACCCTGGGAACCAGTGCCGTTGTAGGATTCTCAAGATCATCAGTATAACCCATAGTCATTTTTTTACCAATATAAAGCTGTTCAGAAGTGCAATAAGTTTTGATTAAAGGTAAAGGTAAAGGTACCCCTGCCCGTACGGGCCAGTCTTGACAGACTCTAGGGCTGTGCGCTCATGTCACTCTAGAGGCCGGGGGCCAGCGCTGTCCGCAGACACTTCCGGGTCATGTGGCCAGCGTGACGAAGCTGCTCTAGTGAACTGGCACCAGAGCAGCACACGGAAATGTCGTTTACCTTCCCGCTATAAAGCGGTACCTATTTATCTACTTGCACTTAAGGGTGCTTTTGAACTGCTAGGTGGGCAGGAGCTGGGACTGAACGACGGGAGCTCATCCCGCCGCGGGGATTCGAACTGCCGACCATGCGATCGGCAAGTCCTAGGCGCTGAGGTTTTACCCACAGCGCCACCCGCGTCCCTATAAGTTTTGTTTAACTACCGTTAAAACGAAAGCTATTGCACTTCACTGGAGCTTTATGACCAGCCTTTGTCTTATCTCTAATAATCCTTCTTTGGTAAGGTTACTTAAAAGGCTGTTGGAGGGCATATTTAGCACTAGGTCAAATTTCTTTATATCCCTTGCCTTTTTTTAGTTCAGTTTTTCACCCTGCATGTGCTGGTTTCGGCTGTAGATAATCTTCCCTCAATGCTGGAAAGGAGTAAAGCATTCACAATAATCTCCCTACATCCTGTTCCAAAACTTTTATTTAAAAGTGGGTCCCCTTTGATTTCAGGAGAACTCAGTTCTAATGTGTGGTTCGAATTAGATTAGACAACAGCTTTGGAATAATTGACTATTATATATTTTTAACGTTCATTTGCCAAGGAATGGAAGCGAGCTGTATTTTTTGTTTAAGTAGCATTAACAATAAATAAGTAAGCACCATCTTTACATGCATTGGACGTCTGTATTTCCTGCAGGCTGTGACATGGGCAATAACACTTGCATGAGTTTCTTTGCTGACATTAATCCCATTCACTTTAATTATGCACTGTCCAGGGTGGAGGCCAGCAGCTGCTGCTACAGTTCCTTGAAAACAGTTAGAAAAATTGCCAAGTTAGAAATTTCCTTCTTAGGGAAAAAAAAGTTTGGTTTTATAGTTGCTTGTTTATTCAAGAAAATGTTAAATTAAACCAACACTGTGATTCAACAGAATATGTACAAGGTGATTTACATGAGAATCCCACGTCCTATAAATTGTTGGTGTGATCTATTTTGATAAGGTTATCAGCTTGGTGGGAACTGGACACCTCTGGAATTAGTAGCCAATAAAGCAGGTCAATAAAACTGACAAACAATGGTGACCATGCATTCAATGATGAATTTACACACAACAGCACCACTTGTACTTAGATGTATACTGGTATTTTGTTGTTGCTGCCCCTTTTGCCCATTTATTTATATCTATCCTAATCCTAAACATGTCAATCTGGAACGTGTTTACTGGAAAACCTTAATTCGAGTATGCAGGTATGTTTATCTGTCCTGACCTCACGAAGGAGTCAGAGACAGTGAAAGTCACAGGGCTCAAAGGCTAATCATGGCAGCTCAGCAGAATATAGAGAAATACCATGTTTGTCCCACCTATGATCTAAAAAAGCTCATCAATGTTGGCTTATTGTTCATAGATCGTTGCTGGGAAACAAACAGTGAGCCTGGGTTCAGATGACGTGCTTATAGTGTTGCCAAAAGCAGAGAGGAGCATAGCAGGGACTTCTGAGCAGCATGCACCAGTGTGCTGCTCATGCATGTTAAAACCATAGTTAAACAGTAGCTATGGTTTAATATGGTGTGTGAAAACCACTATAACCTTCTTTCATCACTACTATTCATAGAACAACTATCATTTTTTTTTTATAAATATTTATTGAGATTTTTTTAAATACAAAAATGCAAAAGTAATAAACAATATGACATGTAACATAGCATATTTTCAAAGCTTCTTTGGACTCCCTCACGTCTCCCGCTCCTACTTGCATCATTGTAAAACTTTTTCCAGCAATTTATCAACTTGTTTACATTCTTGAGTCTCATTCATTTAATTTAGTCTAATAATTCTCCAAAAAGTTTATATTTTCCTCAATCTCATTTATCATCCAAATTACGTCTAATTTAATGGTGCTCAATTATTTATGATCTGGCATCCTTCTTAACATTCAACCAAATTACAGTGTTTTTGTAAATAAATCCTAAATTTCTTCCAGTCTTCTTCAACCCTCTCCTCTCCCAGGTCTCGAATTCTGCCGGTCATCTCAGCCAATTCCATATAGTCTATCAGTTGCATCTGCCATTCTTCCAGTGTGGGTAGATCTTGGGTTTTCCAGTGCTTAGCGATGAGTATCCTTGCTGCCGTTGTTGCATACAGGAAAAAAGTTCTGTCCTTCTTTATCACCCTCTGGCCGACAATACCCAGGAGGAAGGCCTCTGGTTTCTTAGGGAAAGTATACTTAAATACCTTTTTCAACTCATTATATATCATTTCCCAGAAGGCCTTCACTCTAGGGCACGTCCACCAGAGGTGAAAGAATGTTCCTTCATTTCCTTTACATTTCCAGCATTTATTATCAGACAAATGGTATATTTTGGCAAGTTTAACTGGGGTCATGTACCATCTATATATCATTTTCATTACATTTTCCTTCAAAGCATTACATGCAGTGAAGTTCAACCCAGTGGTCCACAACCTTTCCCAGTCCTCAAACATAATGTTGTACCCAATATCCTGTGCCCACTTTGTCATAGCCGATTTAACCATTTCATCTTGTGTGTTCCATTTTAACAGCAAGTTATACATTCTTGAAAGTACCTAGAACAACTATCAAAGCAAATACCCATCAAGTATTGATCATATGACTCAGCCATATATATCTAAAGTAATTCCATCTACAGCTTTCTATATTTGTGGGGATGGTTTTATTTGGAAAAGATATTCACAACTACAATCCACTTAAATCCCTCTGCCTACCTCTTCCAACAGCATGGACAACAGAAGGACCAAAGCCTCGTATTTGGAATCCAAGGCCATCCACAGAGTCGGGGATCTTCACTGTCCTGAGTGCAAGAGAAACATCAGGGTGGAAGATCCAAAACCAGTGTGCTTATTACATTTATCAATTTTTACACAGAATATAAAGGTAAAGGTAAAGGTACCCCTGCCCGTACGGGCCAGTCTTGACAGACTCTGGGGTTGTGCGCCCATCTCACTTAAGAGGCCAGGGGCCAGCGCTGTCCGGAGACACTTCCGGGTCACGTGGCCAGCGTGACAAAGCTGCTCTGGCGAGCCAGAGCCGCACACGGAAACGCCGTTTACCTTCCCGCTGGTAAGCGGTCCCTATTTATCTACTTGCACCCGGAGGTGCTTTCGAACTGCTAGGTTGGCAGGCACTGGGACCGAGCAGCGGGAGCGCACCCCGCCGCAGGGATTCGAACCGCCGACCTTTCGATCGGCAAGCCCTAGGCGCTGAGGCTTTAACCCACAGCGCCACCTGCGTCCCCACACAGAATATAGCAATTTACTAATAATAAAACTATTGTTATTATTATTTAAAATTCTACTAAATTCTCAAACAATGAATTACACATTAAGCTTAGCTTTTGAGAAGGGGAAATAAGCACTGATGATAATAATAATAATAATAATAATAATAATAATAATAATAATAATTATACCCCACCCATCTGGCTGGGTTTCCCAGCCACTCTGGGCAGCTCCCAACAGAGGACTAAAAACAGAATAAAACTTCAAACATTAAAAACTTCCCTAATAATCATGGAACACTGCTTATTCCAGAAAACGCCCTCTTCACGTGTTTAAGCTATTGAATATTTATTTGGTGTTGACAAAATGTTAAAAAGTAACAGAAAGAGATACTTAAATCACATTTTCTGATATATTGATACATTGTTATTTATTATAGATTCATAGTCTCATCATTATCATTATCAACAACACTAGATATTCCTTACTCTATATACAAATAATTTAAATTACTTAAATTCTTGTAAGTCCTTTACCCCCTATTCTGATCATTAAAATTTGGCAAAAGAGTGTTTCCTCTTTCCTTTTGTATCTGCATGCCTTTGCAACACACCCTCTTCATAATTGACCAAACCAAAGTAACAACTTACTCCCTGGGTTTTGTGTTCACAAGCACCCTGAGGGGCTTTCTGCTGCTTAAACATGCTTTCAGAAAGTTATCCACTTCACTGAAGGGTCTCAGAAAAACTAGGTCACCATTAATGGCAAAGATCTTTTTCCCAACTTCCAGACCTGCCATCTAGATAAGAAAAGATAAGACATGCACAATTGTTTTAACAGAACTAGTGATGTACTAATTTCCTGTACACAAAGGAAGATGCTGAAATGCTTGCCATGTGAGAGTATGCCCACAGCTGTGAAATCTACACAATCCACATTATTTTGGGAGGTCAAAGAAACATCTCTGTTTTGTAAATTTAGAATTACTGGAAGCTTCACTTTGTTAATTATAATATTTATGCAGCCTTGACAGTAGTGACCAAAAAGTTTAAATTATTCCATTTTATCTATCTTGACTCACCTTTTTCTCCATTTATCGAAAACCACTTTGCTTCATGGAGATATGCATTTGAAAGCACAGAACTTACTGAATATTTAGGTTTGTGGATACAGCTCAGAAACATACAGAAGCCCAACAGTACCTTCAAAATATTAATTATTTAGACTGAAAACCTGAACTGCTATATTACAGAAGCCATTCACATCCAGTCAGTTTCATCTTGCAAAGAAAGTGCATACAGCTGCAAGGCTCTGTAATAAATGGAACTACTCAGGGAATATTTCTCAGTTTATTCAAAAGTTAAGCGTTTGAATGAAGGCAGAATAACAACCTTGTATTGACAACCTTATCACCAATAACCTGTTTCTCTTCCGAGATTGTTCCCTGACTTATGAAATGACAAAGAACTGTGTAGAGCCAACTTTGTAGTCCTGTACCCACTTATCTGAAAGTAAGACCAACAAAAGTCAATTGAGCTTACTTTTGAGTAGACATATATAGTTAGGCTCGTCCTGCACAGGTATGTTTCTTGTGCTAAAACAGAGTTGCTCAGACTTTGTAAGAATATATCTTTGTAAGAATATTTCCTGTGACTCTCCAACCAAAAAACCTGACCACCTCTTTGCAGCAGTTCTATACCAGCTCCACTTTAACATATCCCCATGAGAAATTCCTCCTACAAAGGCTTGCTCCCTGTGCCAGCTCATCATCTCCAGCAGCATAGTCAACAACTCATGATCCCTTTCCTTCCTTCCAACGATTCCAGTGTAGCAAAACCCACATTCTGGGAAATTTGAGCTCTGGCTACCTATAAACTTCATACAAACAATTCACAAGTGGGGAACCGCACTAGGAGTTTTCTAAGTTTTAAAAATATATTTGCAGACAGGAATATCTGTGAAGTAAAATAATCATGTATTACCTCAGCATTTGATCCCTTCTCCACTATTTTAATAATTGGCACTTTGTTTTTGTCTTCCAAGCCGAAACCATAGCTTCCTTCAGTTGATTTAATCTGTAAAAGGGAAATTGACACATATTGGGAAAAATATTTAAGATACATTTAAATTAGAACATGAGGTGCAATCAGGTGAGACTAAATCTTGACAAAACAGAGGTCTTGTCTGTTGAAGGAGCAAACACATAGCTTTGGTGTTTTCCTTGTTCAGGCATTGTTACTGGAAGCCAAAGTGGTGTCACTGTCATTTAGTGTCTATTCCAGCCACACTGGTTTGCCAACTATGATCTTTCATAGACCAATGAAGGGTCACATTAACCCCTGCCACGTTAATCCACATTCTGCTCCCCCCGCCTCCCTCTTCCTCCACCAGTGACTGATGCTACAGGATTTCCATGGGTTACCTGTCTGTGACTGACCCCAGTTTGAGAAGTTAATAGTAACTTATTATGTCTTTAACAACTTAAGATCCACGGACTTGAAGGAGCACTTCTCCTTATGCCTGCCGATGTACTGAGATCTGCAGGGAAGGCCCTTCTTGTTGCTCTAACACTGGGTGCAGTGTCACAACTTAGTCCCAGTTTGCTGCATTTTAAATTGTGGTTGCATCTAATACTGGCTTTAAATTGTTATTGAAATTGTTATTATTTTACTGTATTGATGCTTTGGGCTGCAACCCATTCTGATATAAGTGATGAAGAGCAACTTGAAAACCAACCAACCAAATGTAAAGAAGATTAAATAAATGTTGCCAAGAGCAAACTGTTAACACTTTGCGGTTTATTTAAAATGTGGCCACCTAACAACCTGTACCTATGAACCTCAGTCCTGACAAGTATAGCCAACTTCCTGACTGATGTCACCATTGCTCTATGTCAACACACAATGGGATACCTCAATCTACATTGCTTTCTCACAAAAAGCTTCCTCTTATAGATGTATCATCTGCTGGAAAGTGAAAGGTGGCAGAAAAGACTGGGGTAAGACAAGGGCTGAAACGGGACTTAAGGTGACCAGCAGCTATTCAAGATGGATGATCTTCATCCAGTCTAAGGTGCCAGAGACTAATTCTATGCATTCTGTGTGCCTTAAATCTGTGCCACCATGACACAGCTTCCAAGAGGAGGGAACTTCTGACATGATCTTTGCAATGCCATTACTGCAAATGCCCAGTCTAGCAGAGACACAGGGAACCAATGTTGTTGTTGTTTTGTTTAATGGTTGTTTTCAGTATTTTATTCATCTGTGAGTTTTTTGTTGTTTTTAATTAGCCAACCCAATAAAGAAAGGAAAAAGCATCAATGTGATGATGTAGATAATGATGATGATGGTGATGATGATAAAGGAATCTCAATCAGGCCCTAAAGGCTGCTAAATGTAACCTGGCTTCTCATCCAGAGAAACTCAGGAACAGACTTAATCATCAGTTTATCTGCTTCCTTGATGACCTGTCAGTTATTTGTCTGCTTATCTGTCTGCTTGAACACTCACACATCCACCTGTCTGTCTACCTGATTATTTCTCTGCTTGACCACTTGCTCAGTCACCTGTGATACCTGCTGCTTGCCTCCAGGCCACTAGCCCTTGCACTAAGATATGACACAAGTCACTCAAAAAGATTTATATGACTCCCCAGTTGCTGAAAAAAATGTATCACCCAGGTCACCTAATCAGCTTATAAAACATAGTAGCCAAAAACTCAATATACAATAACAATCATCAGATGACATTCAGAAGAGGAAGGAGGAAAACAACCCTAGGAATAAAATTCAAATAAATGCAACAATAAAACACAGTAGAAGTGATACCAGCTTAGGTGGAAGTCTTGGGTAAAGAAAAAAAAGCTTGTTATTTTGTGCACCAAAGAAAACATACTGGTTGACAATTGGGCCTCCCTATCAAGTGTATATTAAATAATATGTGTATACGTACACACATGCATTAATGCATGCACACATACTTCATTAAAAACAAACAAACTTACCAGCAGTGATTTGGCTATTACATTTTCCACTACTTTTAGATCATGTTTCATGAGCCTGTGCTTCATGTTTGAGCCTTCCATTTCTTCATCAGCAAAAAAACGAAAGAGAAGTGGTTCATCTTTGAACTCACTTTTTTCCAGCACTGTTTGATATAAAAATAATATTATTTTTCTGTGATGCCACAAACTCATTTTGCTATTGATATTCTGATTTTGCATGTATAAGTGAAACAGCCACTTATTGCTTCCCTGTGCCCCCTTCCTCTCGTTTCCCCTATGACAAATTCTAGATTTTATGCTCCTCACAGCAGAGACCTGTCCTGCATGTTCTAAAACTCCAGAAATACTTCAGTGATAGAAAATGTATTTTTGCACATAAATCAACAATGGAAGAATTCTGTGTTTGGGGCATTTAGTACTGTTGACCACATTAGCTATCTGTGGCATGCTTTGGAACATACCCACCCATAAGAAAACACAAGGTATACCATGCAAAAGTTTACATAGGATAAATATTACCTTTATTAAAACATACATTGGTGGCTCAAACATGTGAGCCACATTGTTCCAGGTACAGGAAAAAATATTTTGCTTCACAAGCCTTACATTATTGATGGCCACCAAGCTTGGGCATTCTTCTTCTTTGGCCATGCAATACTGAGACACAAAAGTATCTCCTAGGTGAGGGCTTTCAGTAGTAAAACACAAGGAGGGGGAATGTGTGGCCTTCCTATCATCCATTGGCCATGCTCGCTTGTGCTGATGGGAGCTGGAGTATCTGGTTCAAGAGTTCCAGACTTACAAATTAAGGAGTACTTGAATGAAAATTGCATACCGTGGTGCATAAATCCATTGTCACAAAGTGCTATTCCAAAGATCATTGCTTCTTCTCTTGTCCTACAATCTCCCTATTAATAAATAATATGTACCTCAATGTAAATATCACAGGCAACAGTTCTAAATCAGGAAAACAACCATGCATCACTTTTGCAACATGTACAAAAATTGGGTTGCATATAAATCCATTGTTTTAGAAGCCTTGTATCGGTCCTAGAGTGTTACTGATAAAAAGTAGACACCTCCGTTGGGGAACAATAACCTTTATTAACATACTTGTTTTGGATGGTAGCCAATGCTGCACAAGTGGAATAGCCTTCTGTTTCTGTGGTGATTTCACCATGGCCCCTGCAGCTGTCTACATGGCTCCAAAATCTGCATGTGGACAGCTGCAATGTTGGGGGAAGAGGACAGTGAAGTCTCCTGGCAGAACTGGAAGTCTATTCTACTCAAAGCACAAATAGGGTCGGGTACAAAAAAATCAACTTACAAAAATGGAAGGCAACAAAATCATGACATTTCAAAAAGACTAAAACCCCAACACATTCATGTTCCCACCAAAAGGCAAAGGGGAAAGAAGAAGTAAATCCATAGGGGGGCCACGCCTCCTTATAAGGGTCCCACAAAGGGAGGCAGGTCAAAAATCTTGTCCCCTAGTGGTCCAGCACAGAACTCTGCCTATGCAGCACTGGAAACAATCCAATAAAAGGGGAATCAGCATTCTACTGTGGCACTGGTAGTATTCCAATGATGCCAGGTGCTAATGTTGGCCTTGAGGTGTATATAGAGCTACAAGTTAATTTCTACATCATGGGAAAATCTGTATTGATAATAGCAGTTAGTAGACATTCCATTTGCTAATCAAGGCTATGTGCTTCAGAGCATTTTCCTACCTGTGCAATTAGCCAGTCTATCAATTTATTAGCCATGACTATAGATTTGTAGGTTCTTAGATGGTAATCTTTATCTCTAAAGAAATAAAACATACAAAATAATTCAATCCCAAATTGACATATCTGACATTTATTGAATATCACACATAACATGTCCCATGATTTAGCCAACAGATTGCCATTGCCATAGTTGTTCCCTGTTGCAACAACTCCACCTCACTCTCCATTACCAACACATTAATCAATCTTTCGCCCTCCCCACGTGGGGAGCAACTACTATCTAACATTCTGAAGTAAAAGCTCTGAAAACAAGACCTACCTTACCACAGGAGTAAACAGGCTGTGCAGACGACAATATAATCTTACACCCTGTTAAGAGATATAAACAGGTTTAATGCTAACCCGATGTTCAAATAAAAAACCAATAAGCACTTGTTCAAAACCAGTTAATTCAAACTAATACTGTGTTGGATCCAACCTTAGTCATGTTTGGAGAACCTTAGTAGGCATTCTTGTAAATTCAAAACACATTGGTGGACCACAGAAATTTTATTTTTGAAAAGCTAGATTGCTTTTAGAATGCTAGAAAGGTAGACAAATTTAATATTTTGATCGGCCTACTGAATAGACTCAGCTCTGAGCATGACCAAGCCTGAGGCTAATCCACATTCTGAATACTGCTATAAATTGTAGTATTAAAGTGGCAGACTGGTAAAGCAACTATCACAGGCACAATGCTCCAAAGTTTAGCTAAGTTCCTACTCAGCCACCTCCATTGATTAGTCAATGAGTATTTAAATACAGCCATTTCTCATAATTGTCATTTTGGTATACAACAGCAATATTGCCTTTCAAACGTAGGTGATTACCCCACTCCAATATGCATTCTTATCCCATACTGAGCGACCTATGAAGTATAGGAAAAGGACCTCACTGGGCCCAGTGAACTGGAGAACAGGTTTATCATTCTCCTTCTGAGAATACGTATTGTGTTATAATTTCATACATTCAAGCTCGTGTGTGTGCAGTGATGGATGAATTGTTTTAATATAGAAAAATCTTTTTTTATAAGAATATCTGGTAAATTTATACTATACCATGACATTATAAGGTTTATACCTTGGAAATTACGTCCTGCATTTCACTTCTCGGATAGTATGTGCCATCATCATAACGGAATCTGTAGAGCATGTGCTCAGGCTTGAACTGATGTTTGTCAGTAACTAAAGTAAAGGGAAACATAAAAGACAGATGAAAAAAATCTAGTGTTTTAACACCCGAGATGTGTGTTTTCAGAACCTTCTCTATTTCTGTGATTCTAATTTGCTTAAACTATTTTTAATACTGAATTTTAAATTGTTGTAACCCACCCCAAGACCTGCTGGTGAAACCTTATATGGTTGCATTTCAGTTAGCTTTCTGCCATGTTCCCAGATGCCTTTTATTGAGAATCCATTAGTATATACAGTCAGACCTCTGACGTTGAACGCCTTGCGAGTCGAACATTTTGGCTCCCAAACACTGTAAACCTGGAAGTGAGAGTTCTGGTTTACAAGCATTCTTTGGAACCCGAACGTCCAACGCGGTTTCCACGGCTTCTGATTGGCTGCAGGAGCTTCCTGCAGCAAATTGGAAGCTGTGCCTTGGTTTCCAAAGTCGAACAGACTTCCAGAACGGATTCCGTTCGAATTCCGATGTATGACTGTACTTATAGTTAAGAATTTTCTTATACCACCCTAGGCCCCTTCAGAAGGAAAGGCAGAATGTAAATCGATTACTCATCAACAGGAAATTCCTGCACTACCTTTGATGCATGACATGCCTTAATTAATCAGAGGCATGTTTTAGTCCACTATCCATCCTGTCACAGCAGCTACTATCTGCTCTATGTATGTACATGTGTGTGGGGGTGTGCTATTGAAAATGGCAAAAAAATCCCTTCTAGCAGCACCTTAGAGACCAACTAAGTTTGTTATTGGTATGAGCTTTTGTGTGCATGTACAATGCTGGCAAAGAACTGAGCTGATTTGCAGAGGCTTCTCAAACTAAGCAACGGTGTGTTAAGAAGGACTGAATGAAAGGCAGGGGCAGTAGCTGCAGGAAAAATAATTACAGGCAGCATATGAAGATGCTTAAGTGAGTAGACAGCAAAAGAGGAAGCAACGAGCTGCATGTTGCTTAGCCTTGCTCTGTGGTCTATATTGACTGATTCGCCTCTAATATTGAAAGAAATTAAGTGGTATGAAGCTTCTCATTGTAGTTATAGGCTGGTATTTATCAACTTGCCTTCCATATCTGCAGAGGAAAATGCTTTTTCTTAAAAGGCAGCTGTGCTTGGGGAGTGTCTGAGTGCATACTTGCATTCATTAGATGTGATTATGACGTATTAAAGAAAACAAGCAAAAAATAATGCCTGCAATTTCTGTAATAGGTCTGAGTTTATTTAGGTTTTAGCAAACAATACTTAATGCAGTGTGCATGTATAATAATACTAATTATTTTTTTCCTTAAAATGTATAATTAAAGTTGTGTGTTTGTAATGTGAACCTGACTCCTTCACAAACACACGTCCTTTCTCAGTTGAAGAGCAGATGGTTCATTCAACTTTATTTTAAGAATTCTATTCCTGTGGACGACACAGCTGGGTCTACTTGGTAATAAAAGTAATATGTCTGGCTCAAACTTCTGTGTTCTGTCTAAAGTAATGACTCCATCAAAACAGCCGATAAAATATTCATTAAATTTCTATTGGGTCAATCTAGGATTGAATTCTGAGTATAATTTAAAAGGAAAGTTATTTCTTCAAACAAAATTTTTATATAGTACATTTAAATATAGTCTGACATAAGAAATTATTATACACTTCCAATCAACAACCGATTTACGCATGTCCGACTAATATGTGATCCAGCACACGTGCACAGCACTGAACCTAGAAGTGACCCTAAAATGTCACTGAAAGGGCGGAACGGGGGTGGGGCGGGGTGGAATGCTTTACGCAGGTCCCACCAAAATGTGTGGGGGTCTAGAACATATCCCCCGCCCAAACAAGGATTGTCTGTATGCATTTTTTTCATCCTGTCTAGAGAAAATCTCCTCTATTAAAGTGAGGTGTCGATAAACAACGTAGCATATTTGTAGTAGATTTCTATCCAGCATTTCCTGTCACCAGGCAATAGAGAAACATACCCATTGTTAGCAAACTCTGATTGTCTTGCTATCAGCAAGCCTCCTGCTATAGCATTTCACCAGACTTCAAATCTACACTAACTATTATTGAGAGCTGTACTTAAGTCATCTATGAGGAATCCTGGATCTCATCCTTGTTATTCCAAATGTGTGGTAGCTGTCTCCATGAGATACACATGGAGACAGCTACCTTCAAATACTTGAGGGCTGGCTGGCTGACTGACTGACTGACTGACTGACATAAATACTTGAGGGAAGGGGAATATAATTACCATGGTGTATAATGCCGTTCTCTAGTAAAGCCTGACCAAGATGAACACCTTCTTCGGGTCTGTGGATCTCCCCAATTTCCAGCAACCAGGATACAAACTCACTAGTTAGGGGGAAAAACAATGAATTATTTTAGCATATTTTAAAATTAAATGGCAGAAAAATAATGACTTCAAATGAATCAAGATTGTTATGGAAGCAACAAAACTTGGTTTGGTTTTTAAATTTACTATTCAAGAATTAATACAACTCCTCCACAAATCTAGAGCCCTTGTTCCCTTCAGCAACAAGCTATGATATAGATAAGGACATAGGAATATGGCACTATGAACTATGAAAAGAATCCAGCACACAGATTAGTGTAGGTTATCTCATTAACTTGGATAAGTGTAGTTTGCTGTTTTTCAATTTGTCATCTTCTGCTGCTTTTTTGTTTTGATTGTTAAATTCTTGGTGCAGCAATAAAACTGCTAGCACATTTGCAAAGCTAAGCAGAATCCAGTATGGAGCCTCCTAAAAGTTACTTATGAAGTTACCCAGAGCTGGCTCTTTCACTTTCAGAACTGCCATCACCTGAAGTATCTAGTGTGTGCATTGCTGCACATAAATAGCCTTCAGTTCCCTGGAGCAATGTATATTGATAACATGCCACAACTCCAGGGGAGATTATACAAAGAAAAATACATGGCTGCCCTCACGCCCCCATACAATTTCCTTGAGAGTCATGTCATCAGTATATGTCACTTCAGGAAAAATGAAGACTCTAAGTGCAGCAATGCACATACCAGCTACTTCAGACCTGCTGTTCTGAATGTAAAAAAGAAGAGATCCAGCCTACAGCCACATCATCATAACTATTTTTTAAAAGACTCCAGCACACTCAGCCACATAACTGTGGAATTGAGACAGATTGTAGATTCTGAACTGAACCCACATCCAATCCACACTTCAGTCAGGAGGTGCAGAGAAGGTAATTGCTTCAAATTCATGTTTACTGAATTCTTCCTCTGGCCAAATGAAGTTTAGTCACCTCCAAGTAAAGTGCTAAAGCCCAAGAGCCATGTAGCTGGTGACTGTATTTGGGTAATGCCTGTCTCTTATGCATCTTCTAGACTCTAAAATTTAGAGGGTCAGCCTTCCAAAGAAATCTCTAGTTGCATGTTTGAGGGCTTCCAAACTATCACTGTTTTCATTAAACAAGGATGCAGGGATGGGGAGGTATGGGAAAGTCAAAAGAAAGAAGGGTATGAAATGATGAGATTGAAATTATATTGTTTTGTATTGTTTTTGTTATCTATCTGAAAAATGAATAAAAATTATTAAAAAAAAAAAAACCTATCACTGTTTTCAGATGGGATTCTGCCACATACCTGCAAATTCAGACCATGCAATTAAAGCTTATATGGAGTTCTTGCACAACAAACCCACTTCCCCAAAAGACTGAACTTTTTGAAACAAGGATAGGGACACAAACCTACCATAAGTGGAAATTGTGGGATAGCACTTTCTTTTACACAGTTAATGTAAAGTAAGTACATTAAACTTATGTTAATTATTAAGAGGGTGCCATCAACCTTGGTTTATGTCTAAAAGAAATTTCTATGTTGTCTAGCTTCCCTGCGAATGAATCGGAGTGAATGCTTATTAAGTAGCCAGTGTCATCTAATCTGCCTGCAGACAAATCAGGATTAGTGCTTAATAAACAGGTAATCTCAACGTGAAATGCTCTTTGCTCCTAGCCCTTGAGACCTGCCTAGAGAAACTTCAGCCTGGCACCTTCAGTGAAAATCTGGGAGGCTGAAAGAAGGGCTCCTGTCAGTTTTTGTTGTTCTGCCTGCTGGATTAGACTAAATTTTAGTCTAATTTAAGTTTTATCCTGTTCTCCATTGGCCAACCAGATAGCTATGGGAAGTGCACAAGCAGGACATCGGCACAGGAGCAAGGGCAATTGTCATAGAACTGTAGAGTTGGAAGGGACCCTGAGAGACATGTAGTCCACGCCCTGCAATGCAGGAATCTCGGCTGAAGAATCCATTATTTTGGGTGTATGAAATAACATGGTGATTTCAACTTCAATATTTGGGAGGCAACAGGTGGACATTTACATACACAAATTGTACTAATTTGTCTCATAAATATTCTTTCTTAAAGAACTATCATGTCTGCTGACTTACATAATCATTTAAGAACAATTTGGGTAGCTAACATAGGAATCCATGTTTCATAGATATAGCCCTCTTGATTTGTTCTTAACTAACCAGAATGGCAAACACTAGCTAAAACAAGGTTTCAGTCAAGTGAAATCCAAAATAGAAATAGAAACACATACGGTACCTTCCAAGAAAGCATTTTGGGAAAGTGGTTAATTTTCTCTTCCGGTCTTTTATCAAATTTCCTTGTCTGCACATCATTTTGTAAAGTTTTTCTCCTTGTTCAGAGATCATCATCCAAGTATCTTGTTCCACACCTAGTTTTAGTCCTGAAAAACAAAAACAAAGTTATTTTTTTATTTGAAATGTTTCCAGGTTTTTGTAACTGTAGATTTATCAGATACAAATATACATCTTAGCTATAAGATAAATATATAAGTTCTTTGGCTTTTATAACAAAACTGGTATGGTAATGTTATTGAGAGTGGCATTTGAACCATTTCCAACAAAGTAATATATGCAATCAATTTTTGTATATATAAAAAGAGACACCGCAATGCCCAAGAGATTCTATAAGGCCTTGCATTTCCAGTTATAAATACTGCATAACGAAGTAAGAAGAGCCTGCTGGACCAAGCCAATGGCCGATCAAGGCCAGCATCCTATTATCACAGTGGTGAGCCAGATTCCTGTGAGAAGCACATAAGCAGGAGCTGAGCTTCTGGCCTCCTGTGGTTTCCAGCCACTGGTATTCAGATCTCAGACAGCTGATCTGGGCAAGATCCCTGCCAAATGCAATAATGGCTACAGTCTTTTCAGTCATCACCATTCATCAGTGAACTCATCTCACAGTGATTCTAAAAATCCAAAAGGGCTGAGTACCAGTCTACCTGCAGGTTCGCCAGGAAAACCAGAAAATAGCTACAGTACCAGCTTGTCAAAATTAGATAATGAGGGAAGGGTCAGAAGTTCATAATCAAATAAAAGCAGTACAAACAAAACCTGGTATCAGCTTCTGTTAGAGAAGAATTGCCTTTGCAAACTACAGCCTAGCTACTATATTTCTTGACTTTCTGCTACTGCAAGGACTTTTAGCTGTGCAATGGAAATTCTCCACCCTCCTCTCCCTGCACAAGCCCTGAATCTGCTCTGGAGGGTTGGGAGAAGCCCCAAAACAGATTTAGGGTCATGTGGGGTCAAGCAGAAGAGAGGGCAGGGAATTTCCATTGCACATCTAAAAGTCCTTGCACTAGTGGAACTGTTTGGTCAGATAGTGCCCTAAAGAAAGGAAAAAGTAAATGTACAGAGCCATGGAATTACACCTCCCTCACCACTCCTCAACCTTGAGGTCTAATGTACACACAGAAGTGTTCCAGAGCTGGACCAGATCCTAGAAGGGAACAATATTTTATAAAGAATGCCTTGGCCAGCCACTTTGAACCAGTAGCAGTTGGTGAGACAGCACTGCTTAGCTGACCTCCCAACACTGTGTCACTGTGGCATACTGCAAGGGTGATGGGGAAGAGCAAAGCAGTGAAGAGGTCAGTACAGGGCAAACACTCCAGTGCAGCCAAGCTAGTGCTCCTGCTTGTGTGTTTGCACCATGCCAACTTCCTGGCTGCATCACTCCCAGTATGCCAACAGTGACAGGGGATCAGGTAAACATCAGCACACCATCAAAACCTACTGCTCTGTGTTGCAGGGTACAGTGGTACCTCGGGTTACATACGCTTCAGGTTACAGACTCCGCTGACCCAGAAATAGTACCTCGGGTTAAGAACTTTGCTTCAGGTTGAGGACAGAAATCATGCTCTGGCGGCGCAGCAGCAGCGGGAGGCCCCATTGGCTAAAGTGGTGCTTCAGGTTAAGAACAGTTTCAGGTTAAGAACGGACCTCCAGAACGAATTAACCTGAGGTACCACTGTATTAATACAGGGTGATTCATAATGAAGCATACAGTTTCCAGGTGCTGTAAGACAGTAACAGGCGACAACACAGACCACAACTGCGAACCGTGAGGTAGATGTACTCACAAAGTTTTTGTTCCGCTACTGAGGGAAGTGATGTAGGTGATAGTGCATGTGTCACATGACTAGTCAGGCAAAATGGCTGCGTCTGCAGTGAGAAGGCATTTTGTGTTGTTGAACTGAGCAAAACGGAATCTGTAACTGTTGTGCAATGGCATTTTCAATTGTAGAAAATGTATCTATGGTTGGCATTAAAAAATTGAAACTATGGGCTGATTGTGCAAACTTAGAACTCCTAGATAGTTGTGTGTATCAGAAGAAGTCGTCAATAGTGTTTGCACCACCATTCAACGAAGCCTGGGAAAATCGATGCGTAGGGTGAGTCACGTTTGGGCAAAAATGGATTAGCGGTTCAATGTGTGTTGTGTGACAAGGAACATCTGTGACTGTTTCTAAAAAAAACTTTAAACATTCTCCTACAATTCTGTTACAGGTAAGATAAGATATGTTACATTCTTCTTTTTTTATAGTGCATTGAAACTGTGTACTTCATTGTGAATCACCCTGTATTATTGGTTGAATTTGTCTGTACTTATAAACTGTTTGCATCATGAGTACAAATTATAAGGATAGGACCCTTCAAAGGTGTGGCTACTCAGTGGCAGCAATAGGTGAGCTCTCCTCAGCTCAGTTCAGAATTAGGCTCCACTAATACATTTTTTTCTTGAAAAACAATTACAGTATAAATCTGTTAAATATAGATTTAATTCTCCACAGTTTTTAAATTCTAAAACTTGGAAATTGTGTCAAATGCCCAACGGCATAATTGGGAGCAAAAAGGGCCCAAACATTTACCCAGAATGCCTCACCCGTGAGCTGTAACCCATTTCATCCATCCCAAATTCATTTGTCAGTGGCAGCAGCACCATGAACAACCAGGTCTCCTTTGTTCCCTAATGCCTAGAATACTGAAAAGGCAGAATTCCAGACTGCAGGGACCATGAGACATTTAGTTTTCTAGTGCACCTGGGTAATTAGCAGGGATGTGGACAGAGCATGTTCCAGGTTTCTTTGCACTTGGGATGTTGTTAAATATACCCTTAGCAGTGCCAGGAGACCTAGGTCATGTGGTTTCCAGGATGCCTGATAGTTCTACTGACTACTCAGATACCATGGGGAGACAACGTGTTCCCCGAGCTCCTTGCTGATTTGAATATTGTCAGAAGCTCAGCTTACATTCCAAGTGGAATAACTCTGCAAGGAAGTGGCACTTGGTTCTTAATACAGCTGAGTAATACAAGCAGGAGAAATTTTAAACCTGATAGAAGCAGGCAGACATTTATTTATTTATTTATTTATTTATTTATTTATTTATTTATTTATTTCTATACTGCCACATCATAAAATAAAGGGGTGCTGTACGTGTTGAAACATAAAACACCATTTAATTTTTTTAATGTAATTATTCTCTAAGGTTACTGGCTAATCAAAAGTAAGCATTAAATATCTGCAAAGGACTGAAAGTTAAAAGGGAGAAAATTAGGAAAATGACATCCTCATCACTTAAAAATCACAGGGGCGGGGAGATGAGAGATCATATGCCTTCCCCTCATCTCCCTTTCTTTTTTCAAGTAACAGCATTTAAGATCACAAGATCTCTACTTCAGAAAGTCAGCTGAATTTCCTTTCCAGTTATCCGTGTGCAAACTTTTCAATTTGTTTGCATCCAGGGAAGTGAGCAGAATTTTGGCCAATGCTGTCGTATGAAGCAAACAAAAGAATTACAATTTCTCTTTATTCACGTTGAATGGAATGCTGTTTACTGCCACTTTTAGCAAAAGCATTTGAATTTTTGCAAACTGTGCTGTTGAATCATTGGCAATCATTGGCAATTCTGCTTGCAATTAAGGCATCCTGCTTTGTAAAAGAGGTGTTTACACAGATGTTTCAGTTATAGTTAGCAGGAGATGGCAGGAAAAAAATAAAGGTTGTAAATATAAGAATTATTTGAGAGATGTTTCAAAAGCTTCTGTCTTGAGAACTGATGTGATAGATCATCCTGCTCTTACTGTCTTGTATTTGCCAAAGCCTTTGGCTATACTTTTTCCTGTGTCTTGACTCCTTTCTATACAGTGGCTTCTTTGTGCATTAAAACCACAGTACTCACACAAGCCTCATGGGAGACCCAAAACACATTCCTTCACCTAATGTTGCCATTGATGGATGATCCAAACACCTTTCATTATAGTGGCACCTCAACTGCAGGGAAATCATGGTTCCCCAGGACTTTGTAGGTGGAATTCGCTGATAAAATTCAACAACTTCCTATTCAAGCATTTCTGTTGCTCCTATAATTGTTGTGTGTCCAGGCACCTATTGATTACTGCTTAAGAAACCATTTTTATACAGTGGCAAATGCTGATGTATTTGGAAACCATTCAAAAATTTGGAGGACTATATTTTATTTTATTTTATTTCAGTTTTGAGACAAAATACTCCAAGCTTTACAAGTTGAGAAAGACCCTTCGCGTAATCTTCTATATCCACCCTCCTCCCATGCTGCATTGCCCCATCATCTCATGAATGTGTATTCCTATTCTATCTCCTATTGTTGTCTAAATAGGCAGGGGGCAACATGAATGGTGAATGGAAGAAAGGAATCTCCAACATATTTTTTGGTAAGAATGCCAGCTCAGATCCCCAAAGGAAGCAGAATAAAGTGTGTCAATTAAGGCATGAAAGAAATAATGGGGGTTGAATTCTTCTTGGCTCAGGCTGAGGAAATCCTCAGATAGGAGGCACAAAGCCAATTTCCTCCAAGTGTGATATTGCCTAGAAATAACCCACAATTTGACATTTATGCTCTCACCTTTTCTCCTTTCTCTTTCTTTCAGAATAGCTTCCAGCCATTCCTGCTTTTCTTCGGGTGTTTTAGCCATACACACAAACCATTTATTCTTTGCTGTGTTGTGTATCTTCCAACCATTGAGAACTATGTGACCACTGCTGTGATAATCAGCTAGAAAAAGGTAACACAAAGGAAACTTTGGAGGATGTGCATGAATGTTTAGCAAGTAAACCCTCTGGCCCATACAAAGTATTTTCTGATCCCACCCTGAGACAGGAAAATTACCCTCAACACTACCAGCACACACACTGCCCTCCTTTAAAAAAATCAATAGAGTCCTAAGATTTTATTATCTACCTCAACACCAAACAATCATCGTGGGAGATAAGCTTCTCCCTGAGAGTGGAATGTGAAATACAGTGCTGCCCCGCAAGACGAATGCCTCGCAAGACGAAAAACCCGCTAGATGAAAGGGTTTTCCGTTTTGGAGGTGCTTTGCAAAATGAATTTCCTATGGGCTTGCTTCGCAAGACAAAAATGTCTTGCGAGTTTTCCCGACTTTTTCCCCCTCCCCCCCTTTTTCTAAGCCGCTAAGCCGCTTATCTGCTTATCCGCTAAAAGCCGCTAAGCCGCTAATAGCGCTAATCCGCTAAGCCGTCAATGGGCTTGCTTCGCAAGACGAAAAAACCGCTAGACGAAGAGAATCGCGGAACGGATTCTTTTCGTCTTGCGAGGCACCACTGTACATTTATCAAGGGTTGTATCCAACTAAGTTAGAGCAGACACATTGAAATTAATGTTAGTCATTGTCCATTAAGTTCAACAGAAGCCATGTTGGATACAACCCAAAGACACAATGAATCTTGGCATATAAGAACGTTGCAATTGATGAGCAGCTAATATCTTTTAGAGGAAGATGTCCACTGAGGCAAGATATACTGTCCAAACATGCAAAGTATGGCATAAAATTCTGATTTTGTTGCAATTCCTCATCATCTTGCTTATGATGCAGACATAGTATTCAACAGCACAGGCAGATCTGGGCTGCTGATGTGGTTTCCCAATGCTAAGAAACACCTATTGATGGACAGTTCAAATAATAAAAAAGACTTTACGGGGTCTGAAACAGCTAAGTGCCCCATTGAATGCTTAATGAATGTTTTCTCCTCAGAGTGTACTACCACTAACTAATTTTGTTACCACAAAGATATACTGTCTCAGCACAGCAGCTCATAGAATAGATGTGTGCCTTTGTTTAACTCTTATTATTATAATAATCTTTATTTAATTTCTGCTAACTACTGCCAAATTACTGCATGAATATTAAACCTATATAGATTATTGCAAATATAAAGAAATGTAAAACCAACAGAATAGCTCAAAAAGAAGATGCATTTATATTTAGTTACAGCAACCATTTTAGATTATCTCCTTGGTTCAGATGCACATACCGGTGCCATCATCTACATTCTCGACTTCCATCACCTCTGTGTTTATTCTGCCCCGGAAGAGATAACGATGGCCTTCTGTTGATGCTTTGCTGTTCTTCAGTCGTCTTATGGTGAGGGTAGGGGAGAAAGAGCAATGTTCAGACACTGACTTTGCTATTTTTACTCCAGAATCATCACAACTATTAATCATTATTACCAATTAATTATATTACAGATGCAACAAATCTTTTTTTTAAGGGCTACTGTCCATCTCTGTATGCTGTGATAAAAAAAATTATAATAAAGTTAAGCTTGAAAATACAGGCAAGAAGGATACCTTGCAGAACTATTGTTCCCCCCCCAAAAAAAAATCTTTAAGTGTAGTTGCTTTGCATTCTACAGAGTGTATAAATTTTTGAATTTAATGCATATATGAACATTAAAGTAGCTAAATCAAAATATCAGAAATATTTTTAACATTAAAATCGACATCATTTTGTTTTATGGAGTCAGTCTTCAGTGCATGTTTCTTACCTATGTTTTCTTTTGCAGTAGACCAGAAGGTTGTCAAAAAGAAAAAACACCCGTTCCTGAATATTTCCTGCAGATATTTTCAGCAAAACTCCATACATCAGCATTTCTGTGCACGTGTCTGTGATGTTAGATCCCTACCCAAGAAACATATTTTTAAAAATTGATTGGATCCTAAAGGCTGGTAGAGATTGGCAAAACCAAGATACATAGAATTTGGGACCGGTTTACCTACAAGATTGCCTTACCCCATATTTGCCCACTTGACGGCTTCAATCAGCGGAATTGGCACTTTTACAGGTGCCACATAACACACTGCATATGTAAGAATTTCGGAATTCCCTGCCTATTGATATTAGGCAGGTGCCTTCACTGTACTCTTTTCAGGGCCTGCTGAAAACATTCTTATTTAGACAAGCTGACCCAGATATTTAGAAAGCTTATATGAGTTTTAATTTGTTTTAGTCTATTCTATTGTGGTTTTAACTTTCTGTACGTTTTAAATGATGGTATAAATTCTTTAGTGATAATGTCATTGTTTTATATTTTTGTAAACTACTCTGGTGTTTTTTCTACATATTCTACATATTTCATCAAAAAAGAGTTTTTTTGCAAAAAATACGCACCCTAATCTGCAGATTTTAATCAAGAAAGCAAAATAACACACTTTATTGCAAGTATTGGGGAGCAATGGTTTTTGGCCAGAACTCTTCCTTTGCTACCAGATCTTGGTTGAAGAATTTTGCTTCCCTCTAAATCTAATGTCCAGCTTTCAGTACTGAGTTTCCCCTTGAACTGTTCTCATACATATCAAATACCATGGAAATGATTCATGCTACTGTGTCGTTTGAGATGTAACTAAAGATCAAAAACAAGGTATCCATGATCTGAAACCTATCAATAAAAATAACTGTTTGTAACAGAATACAACATATTCTCTAATTAGCTGCTGGCTAGAAAACAATTGTGTTTGAGTTACTCCATACAGTATCAGGGGTTTCTTCTCTTGTGAATCCCAAAACGTTACCACCTATTTTTCTAACAGCTGAGATCCTGCTATATGAACATCATCTCAGACAAGCTGTACTTTGATGAGGATATTGAAATTAGCATTGTACTATGATTTTTAAAATAAAAATAATTGAAGTTTTAAAGACTATATTCTTTTTTTTAAAAAAAGTCTGTATTCCCACAATTTTTTTAATTGTCAGCAACACAAGATTAGCTTATGAAACTTTTGTGTAGGAATGCAAGTCATGCTTTGATCCTCCATCAGATGCTAAAAATAGTCCTCTTCCCAGCTAAGCAATGTGCTAAACATTTTCTTCTGACAGAAAATCTCTAACAAGTGTGCTTCTCTGTTCTTAAGAATTGTAGCAAACCAGATGTTTAGTTAATTAAACCAGCTCTTGCAGTGTAGAAGAATTTATTGCAAAGAAGCCTCCGAAAACTGGCTAGCTTTTGCAGAAACCATTTAAATTCAGAGAGTTTGAAGTGGAAAACTATCATATGAAGAAAAAGTCTTCCTTTACTGGGTATTAACTTGTAACTAAAGCATACCTTCAAATCTGATTACTAATATAGGGCTGGATGTGACATCACCTTACTGAAAAACTATCATTATCCAACATTATGTTACTGGTACAAAACATAGGAAGCTACTCTGAGCTGAAGCAACAAGCTCAAAGCTCTTTGCACACTGAGCTTCTCAGGTAGACTTGAGGTTGAACAACAGGTTTGATTACCCATTTTCCTTCCAAGGTAAGGGAAACTGACCTCACTAAGCCTGGCAAGACAGCTTACTCTTACCCCTTCTTGAACTAATTTGACTTATGTTGGTAATATGAGGCTGGTTGCCCCATAATAACTAATATGTGTTTTGATTTGAACATAGTAACACAGGGATACAGGTAGAAATAGATTATAACATGAATACTTGGCTACTGCCAAAAGCAGTAACATCAAGTAAATCTCAGTTCACAACGGCGATGTGAGTTTTCCTAACCACACTCTTTTTCCTTGGGAACAGGGAATGCCTCAGTGCATTGGTATCACATCACATGCTTTCTGTAACTAAACCTTATCAAGGGACGGAAAAAAGAAAGTATTGAGCGACTGCATTTGTCACCAACCATCCAGTACTCATATTGTACAGCAGGGCTCAAGCTATAAAGGAAAGGGCAGAGAATCCATAATGAAATCCACAACCCATCTTCTGATCCCTCATCCCAACCCTCTCAATTTCAGCTAAATCATGCCCTCTAAACCATGCATTAAGAATATAATAAAAGCTCTGCTGCATCAGGCTAAAGGCCCATCTAGCCCATAGTCTCACAGTGGCCTACCAGCCAGCTGCCTACGAGAAGACCACAAGCAGGATGTGAGCACAAAAACAGTCTCCCCACTCATGATTCACAGTAATCCATATTCAGAGACATACCACCTCCATCAATGGAGGGGGAACATAGCTATTCTGGCTAAAGCTAAGGGACCCTCCTCATTCTCCTGAAATTCAAACATCCACCCAGAGTGTTCCATTGACAGATAAGAGAAAGAAGTTGAGACATAATGGGAAGGGGGGTGGATGCTCCCTTACACGTGTTTCCCTACCATAACACACGTTTCCCCACTTTTCCTGAAATAGACAGGGTAGTGTAAGGGAATCTCATCTTAATCCCACCCTCTGCCTCACCCACTGAAAATATAGGTGGTGTCTCCCGCAATGGTTTTGGGGCAATAGTCAAAAGAGACCCTCCTGCTGCCTTGCCCAATCCCCAAATTTCTGTTATTAATCCTACAGACAATAACTCACCCAGTTCACAAGTATAATATTATTCCTACTATCAAGAAAAAGGACAAAGCATTTTATTCTAATTGTGAATTATGGATTGTTCCCAATATGTCACATAATGTACCGAGCTGAATATAAATCAGGCACCATGTGCAGACATCTAAATGCCTCCCACATCTGATAAAATGACAAAAATTGTGACATTACCTCCCATCCTTCAATGTGAGACTGCCATTCTTCTAAAACCTCTAATTTTTCCATCTGTCTCTTGGCCTCATTTATGTTGGAGCAGACAGCTTTCATGGCTTGGAGAGCTTCCATTAAGGCTGCGTAGTCACTGTGTTTTTTGGGAGTGCGCTTTATCAACTCCTTTTTTTAAAAAAAAAAAATTAAAAGAAAAAAATTAATCCCTGCACTTTCACACTAATGAAAACCAATTCCCGCACTTTCACTGCTCATCATTTCACTGTTGGGGAAGAACCACAGCTCAGTGGCAGAACATCTGTTTTACACATAGAAGATCCCAGGTTTAGTCCTCATCATCTCCTGTTAGGGATGGGAAAGGTCCCTGCATAAAACTCTGGGGAGCTGCTGCCAATCATTGACTAGATGGGCCAATGGTCTGACTCACCATAAGGCAGATTCCTATGTTCCTATTATAGGAAACAAGCTGTAGTGTCATACACACTTACTTGGGAGCAAGCCTCACTGAATCCAGAAAGATTCATGGGAATGACCAATGAAACTGATAGGGATACTAAAACTAAATATTAGGTATTAGTACCCTCTTTTATTAAATCTATGCTTAATTCTTCCATTCAATTCTCTCATGGGACTTCCCCAACTCCTTCCCTGGACTAAGTAGCACACACCAGTCCACAGCATACTGCAGGATGGGGATTTCAGGGGACTCCACAAATATGCAGCATGGGAAAAGGGAAATGCTAGCCCCATCCTTCAGAGATGCTGATAGAAGCAGGGAATGGAGACAAGCTCCTGGCAAACAATGGGAGGGAACTACACAGCATCCAGCAGTAGATATGCATGTGAGAGGAAGGAAGTAGGGTTTCTCCTGAGCAGTCTTCTCTAATCTGGTACCCTCCAGATATTTGGGACTTCAACTTTCATCAGCCACAGCCAATCTATCACAGATGTTGTCAACTCCCCCAGTCCAAACACGGAACCTGTCAGTCACAAAGCAGTTCCTCGCAGCAGCACTACTCTCTCCAACATTACCCCGGTTAGGGACAAAGTTGCGAACTGCTAGAGTGATCCCAATGTTGCTTGCCTACTAGAGTTTCACACTTGTTCTTTATATCCCTTCACCTAAAGGATTCTGCAGGCATTACATGGAAAAATGGATCAGATCCAAAAGTAAACTTCTATCAAGCACAATAGGGGAAAATGTGAATTGATAAGTCTCATTTGCTTCAGGAAAGGGATTGTCATTACTGAACATCAAACAGAATTTAACAAAGAATATGTTTTCAGAATAAAATATTCTAAGCAACAAAAATGTATACCTTCAGAAGAAGTGGATACTTGCATATTCTCTGGATTGGTGTTACTAAATAACCTTCCAATGGTACATCAGTATTCTTCCGTCCTCCTAACAACATGCAGTTCTAGAAAGGAATTGAAACATTTAATTCTTTTGGAATTAACTTTTCCATTGTCAATATTATGCTCCTGGATCTTCCTTGACTGCTCAGTTTTCAGACGGTTTCACTGGGTGGCAATGCCTTTTACCAAATTCCCTTTATTAGCAGGCTGCAGACATTCCTCTGTTATTATGGCCAAAGTTGGATCAGGCCAGTGGTTCATCTAGTCCAGCATCCTGTTTCCACAGTTTTCTGAGAAAAACTTAGTTTGCATTCAGCCAGACTTTTTCTCAGTTGCATTTGAGCCATCTCCCAGCTTATTTCCTCACCCTAAGCTCTACAGTATACCAGAGAGCCAAGGGGGCTCCACGAAGCAGGAGAGGGCGCTCAGGAGCAATTGTGTCAACAGCCTGAGCCCCATTTGGCTGTTTCAGAGGTCAGCCAGGGCTTTGACAGAAGCACCAGTCATATCAGCCAGAAAATCCCTCAGAGCTGTCTAAAAACATACTGGGTCAATCAGCCTTTGAGGGTGGACCATCTCTGCAGAGGGGGGAAGGTGCTGAAAGCCTCAATCTCAGCAGGAAGTGTTCTGACCATGACCATGACCATGACTATTTGTTGTATGTGCGACCTTTTATGTTGCAGATTTCAATGGGATAAAGTTTGGGACTGACCCAACCACGCAAGGCAGCCAAAATTCAAGAGTTTCCTACATCCATTACACAAGATAGCTTGGGAGAGTGAGTCCTGCTGCACTTTTGAAGAAGGTACACAGAGGCAACTTAGCAGCTTGTTGACTGAGTCATATCTGCTGAATTCTAGCAGAGTTGAGAGCTTTTAAATACCAGTTCCTGGGAACCACCGGAGGGGAGAGGGCTCATGTGTTCAGATCCTGCTTGCAGGTTTCCCCACAGGCCTCTGGTTGGCCACTATGTGAATAGGATGCTGAACTAGATTGGCCTGATCCAGCAGCCTCTTATTATGTTCCTAATCTCTATTGCCATTGAAGCAGGACTCTGGGGCAGAAACCAGGGCCCAACTCAGCAGAATAAATGGCAAGCGGGCCTGGCTTACCACATTTTTGAAGTGATACACATTTCCCTCCAAAAACAGCGTGCACGCGCGCACACACACACACACACACCCAAGATTACTAAGTCCAAAATCACCTAACCCCACTTTTGTAATGGTACCTGGACACAGTTGTAAGACACAGTTGTAAGGAGGAGGAAGTGAAGAACTTACAGACATTAAAAATGAATCTATTCTTCATATTATAATCAATACACTGCTTAGTATATGTTATGACAGAGCAGGGTTTATGTTTTGTTTTATTTAGATCACTCTATAAATATCCCTATATGTATTTTGCTGTATAATTTGTTTCTAAACCAGGCATACAGTGCTGCTCTGTAAAATCTTCGCAAGACGGCACTGACTGTGTAATGAAAGCAGACTCTCTAGAAGCATTATTTTGGTGATCTTCTTATCTTGTGTAAAGAATTACACAACTTTTAGAAGATATCTGAAGGAAGCTCTGTATCAGGAAGTTTTTAATGCTTTATGTTTTTATTACGGTAAGCCGTCCAGAGTGGCTGGGGAAATCCAGCCATATGCCAGATGGGTGTGGTATAATTAATAATAATAATAATAATAATAATAATAATAATAATAAATCATCCTCATCATCATCTACAGCCATGGATAAATGTAATTGGAGCAATCTCCCTACAAGGAAAATCCAAAGTGCTAGGAGTTTTGACATTTAGAATAAAAGACAGTGGGTGCAGCATAGGACATGAAAGGGATTTATGGATGATGTAGAGAAAGTAAACAGTGAAAGCTTTCCCCCTCTATTTCATAACACTAGAATTTGAAGTATTCAAATTATATTGATGGAGGAACTCATTCACGCAACTCATAATTAATTTATGACATTCATTGCCACATGATGACCACTAACTTAGCTGGAAATGAGGTGAGTTTCTATCAATGGATTTTATGAAATGTTGTATATCACCCTCAGAACCTTTGAGTTAAAGTGTAGATGCATTATTAATACTAAGGTGGTGGTGGTGGTGGCGGCGGCGTCCAAAGGCAGTCTACAAATACTAGATGATGGAGAAAAATGCCAGGGCAGGAGGGGTTGACTGTTTCCACAAACTTTATTGGAGTCACCTGGCTGGCGACAAAATGGACCTTTAGTCTGGCCTTCCAGGGCTCTTTGATTCTTTCTGCCCTTAAAACAGGCAAATATTTCACTTTTGACAATAACTTATCAATTTATCAGTTTAAACAAAAGACTTAGGTACAGAATACAAATAAATATTAGCTTACCAGTAGAAAAGCCCGTACTGTTCTTATTTTGTTAAGCTCAAGCAGAAGCTTTTGTGCCTTCTCATGGTTACTACAGTATTCATCATAGATCCGAAATTTGTCTTTCTGTGGGGGGCAGATTTATATTAGTCATTTGGTCTCCAGGTTTGCTTTTTAACTTTTTGATTAAACATTTTTAAAGGCTTAAGTAACATATATAAAATAGATAGTAAAGGTAAAGGTACCCCTGCCCGTACGGGCCAGTTTTGACAGACTCTGGGGTTGTGCGCCCATCTCACTTAAGAGGCCAGGGGCCAGCGCTGTCCGGAGACACTTCCGGGTCACATGGCCAGCGTGACATCGCTGCTCTGGCAAGCCAGAGCCGCACACGGAAACGCCGTTTACCTTCCTGCTGGTAAGCAGTCCCTATTTATCTACTTGCACCCGGAGGTGCTTTCGAACTGCTAGGTTGGCAGGCGCTGGGACCGAGCAGCGGGAGCGCACCCCGCCGCAGGGATTCGAACCGCCGACCTTTCGATCAGCAAGTCCTAGGCGCTGAGGCTTTAACCCACAGCGCCACCTGCGTCCCTATAAAATAGATAACTGAACTCAATTAGATAAGTAAGTAAATAAAACTATAAAATACAAACACATTATGCCCAATACTGGAAAACTAACCACAGACAAAACCAGACAGGAAGAACTAGTACACATTTCCATTTAAGTGTCAGCTTCATAGTTCAGTTCAAGTAGTTTTTGCGCTTTCTCACTGATTCTAAACCCAGTGCACCGTGAATACTAGATGTAACTGCAAAACTGCATTTTTGGGAGAATTACAAGGTAACACTTCATGCCAAAGAATGCACCGCACAGACTGCCACTCATTTCCACAGTAAATGCACTTTAAATGTAAAATGCTTTTTGCACCTGACTGAAAAAAATTTAATCTATTTTTTTTAATGTGGTAAATCATTATAATTGACTCCAGCAGTGTATGCTAAAGGGTATCCTGATGGGGGTGGGGGGGACGCAGTGCATCGTGCTATCTACAAAATGAACACTGAAACTGTAAGGCTTTCCTTTTCCGCTGTGACTCTGGCTTCCAAGTGTCCTGAAAAGACCTTTAATTATGCAATCAAGTCTGTTTTTGTCCTCAGTGTGAAGTGTACATGAGCTACCATGCCAGAATTCTTTTTTTAAGCTGAGCTGAGGAAGAGAAAAATCAATTAAATATGAAGCTTATATTATTAAAGTTGACATACAAAGTGAAGAAAGCAGGCTCCCACTTCTTGTTGGGCATTGGGTTCAGGATTTAGACATTCTTCAATACTAGACAGGAAGTCCTTGTGCGCTTCAAGAATATCTTCAATGTTTGAGAACAATGTCTGTAAACAAGAAGCCCAGAGAATGAATGAATGAATAGAAATAAAGTACAATACATAAAATGAGAGTAAATAACAACTAACCTTAACTGTTTCTTCCGTAACATTCTTGTCAATCTTGGAAAAAGCCCATTGCATTATTCTGTGAAGGAATGCCTTGAGAGAGAGGGAGAAAAATAAAAATAAAGAAACTGCCCAGGCACTGAAAAGCTTTAAGGCAAAGAAGTATTGTTTTGAGATCCAGTGTGGTTTAGTGGTTAGAGTATCAGATTAGGGCCTGGGAGACCAGGGTTCAAATCCCCACTTGGCCATGAGGTTCACTGGGTGGCCTTGGGTTAATCACTGCCCCTCAGCCTAACCTACCTCATAGGGTTGCTCTGGGGATTAAATGAAAAGGGAGGGAGCCATGTATACAACCTTGAGCTGCTTGGATAAAAACATGGGATAAAAATACAGTACAGTGGTACTTCAGGTTAAGTACTTAATTCATTCCGGAGGTCCGTACTTAACCTGAAACTGTTCTTAACCTGAAGCACCACTTTAGCTAATGGGGCCTCCTGCTGCTGCCGCGCTGCCAGAGCACGATTTCTGTTCTCATCCTGAAGCAAAGTTCTTAACCTGAAGCACTATTTCTGGGTTAGCGGAGTCTGTAACCTGAAGCGTATGTAACCTGAAGCGTATGTAACCTGAGGTACCACTGTAAGTAAATAAGTAAATAACCATGTTAGTCTATAGCAGCAAAAATATGCTTAATAAATAAATAAAACATATTATTACAATTCACTTTGTACTGCTGACAGCATTATCAAATTATATTATTGCTGTCAGTAGTACAAAGTGAACTGAGAAGGTGGCGCACTACACCACTGATTGCAGTAAAGTTAACAAGATGAGAACTGAAGAATACAAATGCATGTCTCAAGAGAGTTTCAAACATGAATATAATAATTTATTGGCAAAACATGGTAATAGGGGGAAACCATGTATTAAAAGGGGGGAGGTAATGAACTGTAATGTAATAAATGGAAGGCTGAAGCTACCCTCAGTCAAGTACAGATACTTTTTCCATAGCATAAGCACCAAGTGAGATTTTCTTCCAAATAAACATGACTTGTATTAGAACGTTAAGCATACAGACCATTTTCTTATCCAGTTGTGGTTAGGCAGCAGTGGTTGCGGTAGCTTCCACAATCTCCTTACTCTTTTGTTACCCTGGTGTCCCAGGCTTCCAGACAACAGTTTCATAATCACACACCCTTGAGTGGGGGACAACGACACACAACTGTTCAAGTCTCACCTCCAAGTATTTTATGCATGATGTGAAAAAAAGTAGGAAAACAGAAGCCAAACTATGTATATATGTTGTAAGGGACAGCCTGGTCAGAGGTAAGGAACTTCAGGCCAGCAAACCAAACACATCCCTAGACCATGGGACTCTCTCCAGGGCACACACCTCAGTGGTTTTACTTCACTGCCTCCTTGAGTGTTTTAGCTTGGCTGGAATATGTCCTTGATCTCTGACTCTTCCTTGCTGAACAGAGTATAGAAAGTAGCCTACTTAACAAAGGTAGAATTTTAACTCATGAGACCCTTAGGCTGAAGAAGGTTCCTCACACTTGGCCTTTTGTTGTTGTTGTTTAGTCGTTTAGTCAATAGGTGCTCACACAGAGCAGACATCTGCTATGGGGCACCAACAGAAGATATGCATTTGTGCAGTACAAACATGGCCTCTGTTTGCATGACTTTACAACATCAGGTAGGAACACTGACAGCCAGATGCTGAATATTGAAATCAACCTATATTTGAAATTGATGGTCTAGATAACCGTACTAGGGACACAGTTGATCTTTAAACCAGCAATGTCGCTGGAATCCTAAGGAGAGATATTTTTCATATCTCTGCATGCCTTTTATGATATATACCGTACTTATCTTCTAAGACAGTTAAGATGTATACTATATCATAAATTAGGAACAAGACAGAATAAGTAGATAGCTTTAGCAGCATGACAAATGTGGAAGAGCTTACAGGAGCCCTATCAATTTATGAGAGGTGCCTGGGGCATCAATGATGGAAAGGTGCAATACAGAAACAAACTTCCTAACTGTTAATCATCTTCTCTTATGTGGCCAGAACATTTTCTCTCTCCCTCTCTCTGGTTTGTGTCTGTTGTCCTTCATCACAGTTTTTATAAGAAACCATCTAATTCTACAACATAGGTTTTCATACAGTGGAATTGTGGTAGGTGACTGCTTCCTTCTCCTACAACATAATAATATTATTGGCTTGTATTCTGAGAAACACAAGAAGGGAAATCGTGGAAGGGCCTTTCCTCCCCACCCCCTTGCAGTCACCAGTGCCCTCCCCCAAAATCCATTTCAGGGGGTCAGGGCATGGGGAACAGGACATGGTGGTTCCTGAGAGGGAACCCTTGTTCATTTCACACTATTATTAATTCTTATGAAAACATAAAATATTCTTGCTCTATCAGTTCAACATGTTTACAAAACATTTGCCTGCGTAGATGCTCAATGCTTATTTTTCCAAATGTGTTAGGGTGCAGTCCTAAATTATATTTTCTATTTGTTGTAACTCACCCTGGGACCTCATGGTGAAGGGCGGGTGATAAATCATATAAACAAGCAAGCAAATAATAAAATGGGGCTGGGGGCTGACCGTGGTTGACCTGCCTCATCTAGTGGCCTGCCCGGTTCTCTCCAGCAGGGCAGAAGTGAAGATAGAGCAACACTCTTGTGCTCTTCTTTCTCCCTCCATTTTTTAAAAAATTACAAATTTCCCTTCCATTAAAACTACACCAGCTCCAGGGGGCTAGAAAGACATGCTCTCTGATCTACCCTAACAAATCCCACTTTTCAATGTAAGGCAAGGATCATGGAAGTGTCAACACTGGCAGAGAGGAGCATCTGACATTAGATCTCCCTGTTCAAGGCTGGTGTTGCTTTTGCTCTCAGAGAGGAAGGATTCAATGGGAGGGAGGTCCTGGGAGAATGCCCACTCAAAGACCATAGGATTAGAGGGCTAATTTAAATAAAAGTTTGTAAGTAAACAAGCTTTACGTTTAGAATCAACTGCTTTATTTAACCTACATTCCTGACACTAATTTATAGATGCTGAAATACATAAACATTTGGGCTTAGCAACAGATTTACATAAATTACCAGTGCCACATTCATTACTTTGAAGCCCCACCTTAAAATGTGGCAGCCTACCTTTAAGTCACTATAGATACAGTATTCACATTATTCTATTCTCTTCTGCCTGCTTCCAGCTAATTTCAGTTTTGGAAGACAATTAAAGATAGCACTATAAATGACTGTACTGAGAGCACAAACAACCCAATTGTAATGCTATTTGCATCCTTCAAAAATAAAGCAGCTTATTTTTATGCCCTGCCCCCTGATTAAACCGTTATTACTGGTATTATGGATCATTCAAAAAAATTAACTTTTCCCGAAACTAAAGTCAGATGAAGCAAATTACATCCCCATGTTGCTAACAAATATGTTCATCAGCCCCAGACAGTAGAAACATTGACCTTGCTCCACTGAATTGAAATTTCAGCCTTCACGACATAGGAAAACGGCCAAGTAAACAGCTATTTTTGTGGAGGAGGGTCAAGATATTAACTGATATGCATGAAATTTCATATATAGCTATATAATCCCTAGTGTAGTAAGATAAGACCTTTGGAGCAGGCATTTTCAAAAATCTGCCCTAGGTAAAGGTAAAGGGACCCCTGACCATTAGGTCCAGTCATGGCCGTCTCTGGAGTTGCGGCGCTCATCTCACTTTATTGGCCGAGGGAGCCGGTGTACAGCTTCTGGGTCATGTGGCCAGCATGACTAAGCCGCTTCTGGCGAACCAGAGCAGCACACGGAAACACCGTTTAACTTCCTGCCGGAGTGGTACCTATTGATCTACTTGCACTTTGACGTGATTTTGAACTGCTAGGTTGGCAGAAGCAGAGATCAAGCAACGGGAGCTCACCCCGTCACGGGGATTCGAACCGCCGACCTTCTGATTGGCAAGTCCTAGGCTCTGTGGTTTAACCCACAGCTCCACCCGCGTCCCAATGAACCACCCTAGTAGGGCAGTAATTGTTCCTTGATAATTTGTCACCCCCCTCCATGATGGCACCTGGGACGGCCTACGCCCCTGTGACCAAGTACATATTTTTGACTTTCACATTTTCTCTCTCTCTTATTTCAACAAAGCTTTGGAAATGTAGTTACTATCTTTATTCTTGTAATGCTTTTAATGAAAAGTTAAAGACTAAATTTAGATAAATACGCATATATTCATATTATATTCAAAACCCTATCTGTGTTCCTTGAATCATTTGGATGTCAGTTGTGTTACTAACCCATCAGGCAGTATAAATATTTGTACAGAATCTTAATTTGTGTTTAATAGCTTTGATGCATGTTAGATGCAAAGCATATACATACAAAATACTATTGAGAGAACTGATGCACTTCCCTCTGTTTCTGCATATAACACATACTTTTTCAGACAGTTCTTACAGAAGAACTGGAAAATGACTCCTCATTTAGTTCTTCTTCCTATGTCAATCAACCTGTGCCAGCAACAGAGTCAGAAGCCAATCATGCTGCTATTTGATACTGAACAAAAAGACTCTCTTCTCAGTAAGTCACCAGCTGGATGAACACCTGTTTCCCCTACTTGGCTGGAGTGCTGATGGCACTAAAAGAAATAAACAACCCAACATCCCAGAACAGAACTACAGAACTGCTTCTATTTTTAAAGAAAACTTCTAAAAGTTCTAAAGTGAAGACTGCGAACCTGCTCCTCAAGGACCACATCCATCCCTTGGTCTCATTTAGGGTTATCATACATCTGGATTTTCCTGGATATGTCTGGGATTCCAATGGTGGATTCTGGGGGGAAATTATTCAAATGTCCAGATTTTTAAACCCCACCCCCCCAAAAAAAAGCTCAGCAACTTTCTGTGCTATTCCTTGAAATATGGCAACCCTAGTAATTTCATACTACAATGGTACCTCAGGTTAAGAACTTAATTCGTTCCGGAGGTCCGTTCTTAACCTGAAACTGTTCTTAACCTGAAGCACCACTTTAGCTAATGGGGCCTCCCGCTGCTGCCGCGCCGCCGGAGCACGATTTCTGTTCTCATCCTGAAGCAAAGTTCTTAACCCAAGGTACTATTTCTGGGTTAGCGGAGTCTGTAACCTGAAGTGTATGTAACCCGATGTACCACTGTATTGTCAAGGAAGCAGGGGGGAAGCAGAGAGGGTGATAAAGAGAGAGAGAAATTGAGTGCTCATCCACTTTTGGTTCATGCTCTGTCCATTGCTGACATAACCCTCCCCTAACAGATTGCCTTCAATAGAATGTGGCCCCAAACAGAAAAAAAGATTCCCCACTCTTGTTACTCTTCAAGCATCCTTCCCATTGCACCCCCAAACAGCAATCTATTTCAATTCCATAGGAGAGAAAAGTTCTTTTCTAATATAACACATACATCATGCTATAATCCAGATTGTTGTGGGGCATGTTGATTACAGTTGTGTCTAACACATTTGAACCAACTGTTCCTGGGGTTGCACTGCTACTCAGTCATATTTTATCCTGATTTGCTTCTGATGAACTGGTCAGAGAAAGTTCTAAAACAACTCCTCTACAGAGTTTGGCACCTTCCTTTGCAAATTATCATTGCAAATACTGTATAACTCTTAACATGACAGCACACACAAACTCCCATTGAAGCACGTTTTATGACATTTAAGAGCCTGGCTATAGCTAACAGAATTTTAATGTATTTTGAGTGCCTGCCAAATTTGATAATTCCAGTGTGATAGTTTGTACATTTTCTGCAGTCTGATATCGGCTTATGTTGATAGTTGTGTCTATAAAGTAGACGCCTGTTCTAAAATGCTTCAGGAAAGCTTTAAGAAAAGAGGGCTATTCAAATTGTGATATAGCTGTAATTTCATTTGGTGCTTCCAAAAATACTAATTAAGTACTCTTCCATTGTCTCCTGAGACAGGCAGATGCCAACCACTACTTCAGTACCTCTGTACTTTCATTCCATTGAAATAATTGTAAACCTTATCATTACAGTGGTACCTCGGGTTACATACGCTTCAGGTTACATATGCTTCAGGTTACAGACTCCGCTAACCCAGAAACAGTGCTTCAGGTTAAGAACTTTGCTTCAGGATGAGAACAGAAATCATGCTCCAACGACGTGGCAGCAGCAAGAGGCCCCATTAGCTAAAGTGGTGCTTCAGGTTAAGAACAGTTTCAGGTTAAGAACGGACCTCCAGAATGAATTAAGTACTTAACCCGAGGTACCACTGTACAACTTTCTTATACTATTCAGATTTTTTCAGAATAATATATTTATAAAAAGAAATAAAGAATCAAGATTCCATGAACCAAGAGAGATTGAGATCCATTTTTCATCCAGGATTTTATAAGTTTTCGTGGAAATCCAAGATATCAGCAGAACAGAGAGCAGGGGAGGAAGGGAGGAAAGAAGTAACGGACAAACCTGGCTAAATTTTGTTTTACGGAAATTTTTACGGGTTGATGTTTTTATTATGTTTTTAGCTATGTTGTAAGCTGCCCAGAGTAGCTGGGGAATCCCAGCCAGATGGGTGGGGCATAAATAATAAAATTGTTGTTGTTTATAAAAATCTTGCGTTCTGGATGAATGCTTGAACTACTTTTTTAACTCTCTCTCTCTCTCTCTCTATTGGCTTGCTTAAAATTACAGCCTTGGATAATCCTCGTTTTCTTGTGCAATGTAATTCCTTCTGGGACACCATATCCATTTTATTTTATTTCTAAACAATTTACAATTAAACACATCCGGCCTACGTTTTGCATCTGCCAGTAAGAAAAATAAATCCTGTATTCTGCACACCTGGATGAATTTTAAAAAACAGCTTATTTTTAAAATATCCCTATTTTTATAGTGATTTATGAAAAGCAACCACCTTAGATAATCCACATTTTATTTTCAACTAATTCCTCATGAACAGCTCAAAATGAAAAGGTGATTCCATGCTGTGCCTTTTCAGAGAGCAGCTTCCACAGGGAAATATATATTACTGAGATGCTTTGGCTTTTCCAGATGTATGGTAAATAATCTAGGATAAGAGGTGGGAATGCTGCCAGCTTCTCAGTTAAAACCTTTTCCTAAGTGTGCTTGTTTGCCTGGGTGAAGGATGGAGTGATGGAGGGGATACATAGAATAATGTGATTTTTGCATGGCTGGAATGCGGCCCAATGTACAAAGGTAACAGCCATATTCATTTATCTGCCCACCTTTTCCTCTGCCCTCACCCACCACTGGCATGCAGGCCCCAGAAGACTGCTCACAAGGAAATGTGGACCTTAGGTTGAAAAAGCTCTCTCACCTGCCACCTCGCACTACATGAATCTGCCTAAATTATAAGGCCGCCTTCTTGAGAAAAGGCATACCCAGTTCTAGCAATCTGCGTATGGAATGCTTTCCCCCCAGTTTTTCCTTGTGTCAAATCCCAAGACTTTCTGGTCCCAGGTGAATACTTTTCATTTAGCTGTGCTTTTTATCTTGTTTATTAGATCCATTTTGCTGCTACTGCTGTTTTATCCCGCATTGCTCCTTTTTATGTAATTGTTGAGGTTTGATTCCTAACACTGGTCTGGCTTGAAGAGGTGGGGAAATTCCACAAATGTATACTCCTAGTTAGTTATACAACAAAACTCTGGTTTATCTCACTCAATGGCACAATATTTCATTCATGACCCACCGAGAGCCCAAGACAGCTCACTCTCCACCTCCATAATCACCACACTGTCAGCTGTGTAGTTGTATGCAGTGTAAGTAACTGAATTTGCTCACAGTATTTTTTTGTTTTTTGTCTGGGAGCACAGAATGTGTCCACGTATTGCTGCTGCTCTTTCTGATAGGTATTGTGAGGTCACGGAAGTGGGATGACCCATTTCTTTCTGAGGCACAGCAAGACTTGTCCAACCATATAAAGAAAAATATCTTACCCCAAACACATTTGCCAGCTGTTAACTGCAAACCTTAAAGACACATTTCTTTCCCTGTTATTCTTAAGGAACAGACAAAAAGGAAGCAAACATAATTTCCTGGCTGTAGTGGGGGCGGGGGAAGGAGTTCACCCTGAGAACAAAGGAGGGTGGAGACCTCAACACGCTTTTTGTTCCTATGAAACAAATTTAAATGGTTGCAAACCCCTGGACTGACAATGCGCTGCTTCTGAGAACTGAGCTTCTATCTGATTACTGTGAGATACACAATCTTAGCAGATAAATGGAATAAAGAAATCTCACGTGGAGATGCAGAAACAAGGCCAAAATTTATCTCCATAGGAGTACAATAGCATTAGAACAGCTTCTTGGATGAAGAGTACATTAGCAGTATGAAACTGCATGTGTGTTTCAGTGAAGACTGTTACTTAAAAGAGACAACAAGTGGCTGCAGGGTAAAGTGTAGTCTCTTCCCTCAAAAGATATTTTTTAGAGAGAACAATATATGCCTGAAACATTCTGATAGTTTTTTGGTATTACTGCGCTGATGCCATTTTAATACACAGGTGCTAATGGCCAGATATTGGTCAGAGTAACTTTCTGCCACATTTATGTCCAATCAGAATTGTCAACATTAACTTAGTCTGCTATTCCCGCTCACAACAGCTGTTTTCACTGAGATACACAGATGTTGGCACCAGAAATTTCTAATGCCCTTTTAAGGGTCAAGCTAGATGTTACCTTGGAAAACATGTTGTTGCAACCCCATATTTGTGGGTAGGAACATGGCCACATACAGAGGAGGATTGGTCATCAGGTAGGAATGTGGGAAGGTGGATGCACCCCAGGCACCCACAACCTTCTTCATGTGGTTTTGGAAACTGGCTAGGGAAAAACATTCAAATCTGCTCGGATGAGAAACATTTGCAAAGGAGAATCAGTAGGCTGAGGGGAAATGATTTTCCCCTCCAAGAGCCCTATATTAGCATTATGAGGAAAAATCTAGAAAACATCTAGTCTGGTCTGATGAGTATTACAGACTAAACAGAAATGTTGCAGATAAGGTTTAGGACCCCAAGTGATGTAGCATTTGGTGCTTATACCAAAACTGTTTTGAACAGAACAGTAAGCACATTTATGTGTAGATGGACCCAAAGAAATATGGGAAACTGCTTTTTAGGAAGTCAGATTATTGGTCCGTCAAGTCTACTATTTTCTACTCTTGGTTGGTAGAGGCTTTTTGGGGTATCAGGTCCCAGGGAAGTCACATGGATAGCCACTTTCAATGTAAGTGCGCTCTCACAATCACTTCAAAATGTCTATAGCACCACAAAAATGACACACAATATTTCATTTGACTCATATGACATCACAGTCAGGAGACATTGATTTGGCTGATCTGCTCTTACAGAAAAGAATGACACGGCAAAGAACAAAGCTTGATCAATGTTGAAGCAGTAGGTTAATTCTTTTAACAGCATGTGAAGCTGCATAATGCACATGCCAATTGACTTAATTAATATCAAGCTAAGATATATCCCATCTTAAGCCATCTGTGAAAATAAGTATTTCATATCTGTTTAGATGCAAGCTGGTAGCCAAACAAAAAGTGTTCAGGGATTTCAACTGTGCTGTATGGGCACTTGCAATATAATACATAGCTCTGAATTACTGTAAGAAATAATTGCTACCTGGTTCAAATATCATAATGGTTTTTCCATGCACAAGTTCATGCCAAAGCATGTTTTCAATATATATGGTTTTAAAATTATTGTAATCCATGTATCGCAGAAAAAAAATCCCTGCAATACATGGAATGTCAAGAGTCATTGATAAATAATAGTCATCATGCTCTGTATTGATGCCATGAGAGAGGATGGTGACTGTTCCAGTCCCTTGGCAAAGAAAAGATTTGCTCGGAGGTGTTTCTTCTCTTCGAACTACTGTATATTTTGAGCACAAAATTAAATTTTCTTCTGAAATATTTTGCATACGTTTTATCACATTTTATTTCTCTATATATAAATTTTGCTTGCAATCCTACTGTCAGGATGCTGTCGTCAGCTCCCAGTTGGCTGCCCAGGAAAGTATAAAGACAGGGAAAGTTTCTTACTGTCCTTTTTATTTCAGTCTTTACAGAGAAAGGCTATAGAACCCAGCCTCTTGGATAATGGCGTTATCCAAAGTGAATCTCTACCCGCCTGCCCCCATCTCTCTCACTTCCTTATTCATCACTTCTACGGGTGCTGCTAAGCGCCCTCTGTCTTTGAGCACTTTGCTTTCCTAATTTAACGCTTGCTGGGTTCTGAGAGATGGAGGGTCTGGAATGCTTTCTTATGACAGCGTGTCAGCCAGCTGCTCCGGTTCTGCCTGCTCCTCCTCTCCCATTATTTTCTGAGCTGTGACCTTCTGCAAACCACTGTTGTAAATCTATACTGTCTTCCTCTTCCTGCTTCCTAGCAGGATCAGAAGGGGGTCTCCACCATTTCTCCTCTGCCCAGTCCTTTACCTTACCTGATAGTAAGCCCCACAGATCTCAATGGGCTTTTTGAGTAGACAAGTATAGGATTGTGCTGTTTGTTATCCTTAAACTAAATTGCCATTAAGTACAAAAAAATATTTTTCATAATGAATTTTGTAATTAATAAAATCTCAATAAGGTAAAAGGTAAAGGTAAAGGTACCCATGCCCGAACGGGCCAGTCGTGTCTGAACTCTAGGGTTGCGTGCTCATCTCGCTTAAGAGGCCAGGAGACGGTGCCACCCGAAGACACTTCTGGGTCACGTGGCCAGCGTGACGAAGCTGCATCTGGTGAGCCAGCACCAGCGCCGCACACGGAAATGCCGTTACCTTCCCGCTATAAAGCAGTACCTATTTATCTACTTGCACTTAAGGGTGCTTTTGAACTGCTAGGTGGGCAGGAGCTGGGACCGAACGACGGGAGCTCACCCCGCCGCGGGGATTCGAACCACCGACCTTACGATCAGCAAGTCCTAGGCACTGAGGTTTTACCCACAGCGCCACCTGCGCCCCTCAAAAATCTCTATAACTACTGTTTAATACTTGCTTTATGACTGAGATGAACTTTTGATTGTTAGAGATCCATTCTAGTCCTTTAACAGTCACTCAGTAATGGCTCTTCTTCATGTGTGAATAAGAAAATATTTCTCCTTGTGCCTTCTCTGGTGTGTTCTAAACAGCTCTCCCGTCATGTCATATTTTAGATCCCACATATTTTAGATCCCAGTCCTATATATATATATATGGAACCCATTCATTTCAGTGGAACTCATTTCTATGCAATGGATCTTTAAAAGTGCATGGTTAGTTTTGCAAATTCAGCATGGTTATTTAATTTTGTATAGTAGAAGTGGCAGTGCAATGCCAGTTGAGAGGAAGGGAAAGATAGAGATTCCAATTAGCGAAAAAATGATGAAAGCTTCATTGAGTCTTGTGTACAAATTGTTCTGCATACCTCTAGTGAGTAACTGTATCATGGCCAATATGCTTAGCTAGGATGGAAATATTGCACTTTACTCTGAATGATTCAGCACTTTTTCTTTTTCTCTCACCAATTATCTTCATACTCTGGCAAACTGATTAAAATTCTTGTACAACCATGAAATGTTTAACCAAATTTGGAACAATTATTCAGCAAGACTTTTTGAATATCAAGTATCAGTCTTAAATTTAATAAGACTTGTGCCCAAACTAGAAGTTTGTGCACTCTCAGATGTACAGACAGACCTCTTCCGTGCCCAGGTTTGGGAGGGAGGGGGCACCCAATTAACATTTGTATTTGTTTGCATGCATGAATGGGGTTCAGTTATCAATGGAAATCCAAGGCTTATGGCTGACAGAATAGCTTGTATGCCTCCATAAGAGCCAGTGTGGTGTAGTGGTTAAGAGCGGTAGGCTTGTAATCTGGGGAACCGGGTTCGCGTCTCCACTCCTCCACATGCAGCTGCTGGGTGACCTTGGGCCAGTCACACTTCTCTGAAGTCTCTCAGCCCCACTCACCTCACAGAGTGTTTGTTGTGGGGGAGGAAGGGAAAGGAGAATGTTAGCCGCTTTGAGACTCCTTCGGGTAGTGATAAAGCGGGATATCAAATCCAAACTCTTCTTCTTCTTCTTCATAAACAATTTCTGAACATTAGCCTGTATTTCTCGTCTCTTTTTAGCTGAATCTTCAACAGCAGCAAGCAGCTCTCATTTAAATGTTGCTACACTACTAACTTGATAATCTTTGTTTCTTGCAAAATTTGTATCAAGGCTTCCCCAACCAATCTTTGTTTTAATTCCCTATTGGCATTTGAATCAGTACCTTGAGCTATGATAACAAAGCATGCAAGTGACACAGAAATAAATGTGGTTGGTTTATGGCTTTTCATATGGGATAGGGGGGGCAACTCCCATCTCTTGCAGGGGCGCAATTAGTGCCAGCACCGTCCGTTAAGAGTTTGGGTGTAATCTTTGACGCCTTCTATGGAGGCGCAGATTGCAGCTATAACAAAGGCAGCATTTTTTCATCTCTGCCAAGCTAAGCAGTTGGCTCCTTACCTCTCTCGCCCTGACCTAGCCACTCCTGGTATGTCCCACGGAGGACCTTACGGTCTTCAAATAAAAACATCTTGGAGATCCACAGGGAAGTTAGGCTGGCCTCAACCAGAGCCAGGGCTTTTTCAGCAGTGGCCCCGATCTGGTGGAACTCTCTGTCACAAGAGACTAGGGCCCTGCGGGACTTGACATCTTTCCTCAGGGCCTGCAAGGACAGAGCTTTTCCACCAGGCCTTTGGCCAAGGCACAGTCTGACCCCCTCCTTCTGTAATCCTCATAGAACTCTAGCCCAATGGTTGCCATTATTTTGATTCTGATTTTAGACTGAATTGATTTTAGAAAGTATGTAATTAATTGACTGTGATTTTATGTAAACTGTGCTATTTTAACTGTTGTTAGCCGCTCTGAGCCTGGCTTTGGCTAGGGAAGGCGGGATATAAATAAAATCTTATTATTACTATTATTATTACTTTTACTTTTTAATTTAATTATTAGTAACTAATAGTTTTCATATTTTCCTTTAGACTGTTCGGACCATGTAAATCACTGATAGGCAGTGAAACTCCAGCATGGTTCTATTTGACCTCAAAGATGTAGAAATGTTATTAACCTGTTTGAGTAGCTTGAATTTGCCACACAGCAGATAAGAAGAGATGGAGAGGCCACAAAAGAGCCTTGGTGGATTAGATACAGCCATTGGCAGGCATCAACATTATTTGTCACTCACCCGCTTACCAGGAATGAGTGTCCCTTATCTACTGGCAAGAAACCTCACTGCCTCACTATAACAGCCTTTCTCCAACACAGCAGATAAGGAAAACACAGGTAGCATTTCTCACTGTTGCTTATTCAAGCTTCAGCTGAAGCGAGGCGGAACCCTGCCTCTCCCTCCAGTCCTCTGTGCCTACTAGAGGGTGTGAGGGAGAGGTGGGGCCTTCTCTCAGTTGCAGACAGTTTTGGAAGAGGACAGTTGGATAAATAGCCAGCTGTTTCTGTCCTTCTCCAAAGCTTCTTCCAAGACCCCAGCTCTCACTTTATCATTCGGGATTTGTTAGAGTGCTGAAACAAATAGAGAACTTTGGAAAAGGAAAGTTGTTATTAAATACAAGTCAGGAACAGCGTTGCCTCTTTCTTGAAACCTATAGACCTATAGTGAGGTCTTACAAGAAGCTTTGGAGAAAGACAGAAACAGTAGAAAAAACTGCTGTTTCTGTCCTTTTTTGACTTGTGGGAAACTTTGGCAAAGGACAGAAGCAGCAGACATTTATCCAAAGGTCCCGAAAACTTGTTCATATAGTTCATTGGTTTTAACATCTGAAAACAGCCAATGAGTGTCTAACCTGGTAACTTGTGTAATAATTAACCTTTTATACTGTACACAGAATTATTTATGTGAGTGTGCATCATGTTTTCTATTTTGTTTTAACTCATTCATTTTCTTACATTTTGTAACTGCTTAGGACTGAGGTTTGAGCTACTTTAACTTGTGCCTTGACTTAGCTTCCCAGCATTGCTAAAAACACTGCCAAAAGGTAGCCTCCGAGTTGCTGTGCTAAAGATTTTAAAGAGCAGTGTGCTCTGCTTCCTACATTACACTAAAGTAGAGGCACAAGTTCTCCTTTCACTGGTAAATCAATTCTCAAAGGGGGTGCTATTATTGGGAACAAGGGAGCTCTATGGTGCTTGTTAGACTTGGACAAGAGCTGTTCTTTTCTTCTCTGTCCAGTTGTCTGTCAGGAAAGGAGGCCAGTGTCTCTAAGCCAGCCTCTAGCAGCTGTCCAAACACTACTACTTGCAAGTAGTGCATGGAATCTCTTAGTGTGTATACATGCAAATTGCCACAAAGGAGCAGCCAGCTACTCATGGGTTTCTCTACTTATACAGTGGTGGTTATCCTTGCTAGCACTGGGGAATGTTGCTTTTGCTTCCCCGGAAATCCTATCAGTAGAATCTGGAATGATTATGTTATTGCTTACAAGTGCACTCTTATTGTAGACACCAGTGGTTCTCAACCCTTTTGCAGAATTGAAACACCTAACATTAAACAAAACTTCTGAAGAATGCTTGCAGCAAAATCTTTTAAAATGATTTTTTTTAAGAGGGGAAGGAGTTGGTTATTGGGAAAGCAAGCAAGGGAAAGCCAACCAGACTGCAGCTTTTAAAAGAGCAACTTTAAAAGAGCAACTTTTTTAATGTTGCTGATCTGATTTCTCCTAATGGGAGAAGCCTTTGTTTTGTTTGTCATTCTTAATGCTATAGCTCTTATCAGAGAGAGTTCTTATCTCTCAGGCAGTGTTAAATGAGCAGTATATTTACCCATTGCCACCAGCCCAATGACAGCATCATCTTTTAAAATTTTAAATAGTTCAGCTGGAATACCATCACTTCCACTGGCCTTGTTATTTGCAGTGCTTTCTATCGCACAATTGCACTAATTTCTATCGCACAATTGCACTAATTTCTCACGCTAGCAAGGTTATGCTTAAAATTCTACAAGGAAGGCTCAAGCAGTATGTGGACCGAGAACTCCCAGAAGTGCAAGCTGGATTTAGAAGAGGCAGAGGAACCAGAGACCAAATTGCAAACATGCGCTGGATTATGGAGAAAGCTAGAGAGTTCCAGAAAGACATTTACTTCTGCTTCATTGACTATGCAAAAGCCTTTGACTGTGTCGACCATGGCAAACTATGGCAAGTTCTTAAAGAAATGGGAGTGCCTGATCACCTCATCTGTCTCCTGAGGAATCTCTATGTGGGACAAGAAGCTACAGTTAGAACTGGATATGGAACAACTGATTGGTTCAAAATTGGGAAAGGAGTACGACATGGCTGCATTTTGTCTCCCTGCTTATTTAACTTATATGCAGAATTCATCATGCGAAAGGCTGGGCTGGATGAATCCCTAGCCGGAATTAAGATTGCCGGAAGAAATATCAACAACCTCAGATATGCAGATGACACAACCTTGATGGCAGAAAGTGAGGAGGAATTAAAGAACCTTTTATTGAGGGTGAAAGAGGAGAGTGCAAAATATGGTCTGAAGCTCAACATCAAAAAAAACGAAGATCATGGCTACTGGTCCCATCACCTCCTGGCAAATAGAAGGGGAAGAAATGGAGGCAGTGAGAGATTTTACTTTCTTGGGCTCCATGATCACTGCAGATGGTGACAGCAGCCACGAAATTAAAAGACGCCTGCTTCTTGGGAGAAGGGCAATGACAGGCCTAGACAGCATCTTGAGAAGTAGAGACATCACCTTGCCAACAAAGGTCCGTATAGTTAAAGCTATGGTTTTCCCAGTAGTGATGTATGGAAGTGAGAGCTGGACCATAAAGAAGGCTGATCGCCGAAGAATTGATGCTTTTGAATTATGGTGCTGGAGGAGACTCTTGAGAGTCCCATGGACTGCAAGAAGATCAAACCTCTCCATTCTGAAGGAAATCAGCCCTGAGTGCTCACTGGAAGGACAGATCGTGAAGCTGAGGCTCCAGTACTTTGGCCACCTCATGAGAAGAGAAGACTCCCTGGAGAAGACCCTGATGTTGGGAAAGATGGAGGGCACAAGGAGAAGGGGGCGACAGAGGACGAGATGGTTGGATAGTGTTTTCGAGGTTACCAGCATGAGTCTGACCAAGCTGCGGGGGGCAGTGGAGGACAGGAGTGCCTGGCGTTCTCTGGTCCATGGGGTCACGAAGAGTCGGACACGACTAAACGACTAAACAACAACAACAACCAGCCCAATGAAAGGTGCTAACAGGGGGATGTGGAATTCCCATGACATATGTTTGAACAACACATTTAACCCAGTAGTGGCACATTCAGGGCAGCAATATTTACCTGGCTTCTCAGTGTGGCAAGTCACTGCTAGTTCCTGAGAGGGGGAGGGCGAGCCAGAAGATTAGCTCTGCTGCTGAGCCCACATCCAGCTTCCCACAGCTTTGCTCCTCTTGGTAACCGGCAGTAACTTGCACCATTGCAAAGCCAGGTAAGCAAGGCCATGCTGCCCAGCCAGGCATTACTGATTTAACCCTTGGAAAGTGTGGTGAAGGAAGTAAAGAAGGAGAGGGGATTTCCAGGACAATTGCTTGAATAGTGCACTTAATCCCCATTATTGCAGCTCAGTAGTAATCACATGTTGTGCATGCTTGTCTGCCATTACACCTTTTTTCTTCATGGAAGCCCATGAAGTGCTTCTGGAGCAACAGGACACCGTGACGGAAACCAGAGCACATGGAAACACATTCTACCTTCCCACCGCAGCGGTACTTATTTATCTACTTGCACTGGCATGTCATTCATTTTAAATGGTACATATATATTTTAAAAGCTCAATCTCATAATCAGCATGAAGAATCACAGGATTTCCAAAAAAAATTCCACAAATTTTAACCAGGTATAATGCAGATACTATAATCCTGATAGACAGCTTCAATAGTTGTTGTTTAAAAGAAAAATTGTTTAATTCCCTGCATTAAAAAAAACCTCAGTCATAAAATATGGACAGAGGAAGCCAAAGGGATGTGAGAGTCTAATTAGAAAACTATGCATAACAAACTCACAAGTACATACTTGATAACATTGTAAATCCCAGTAACTGAAAGCTGACTCACTCTGAATACTATATGGCTCACTCCCAATACTCACTCTAGATAACTCCCCTTTACCCCATTCAAAAATCCTATCAATTAGCTGGAAAGAAAAGTTGCATATTTTACTAAATCCTTATTAAGAGTGCACTGTGTTATCCCATCTAATTCAAAGAACAAACCATAGAGAAATGTATAATCTACATGGGAATTATAATTCAAGAAACAAAGTATTTTCTGTCCAGAGTTGGATGTATTTCTGATATTTTATGTTATGGCACTCTGCTCACTGAAGCAAATTGGCTGCTACAAATGAAAAGAAGATTTTGCATCTAATCAACAGCATGAATTTAGGTTGAAAACTGTTGTACAGGGACTTCTTTGAGGCGTCTGGGCTGACTGCCATCCTTGCATTTGTGAATGAAATTGCATGACCAATCCACCTACCTCTTTCCACCACCGCCCTCCCTACCTCCCAAGATACCATTAAGGTCTTTTGCTGCTTCCTTTACTCAACGGACAGACCAGGTAACTGTTCTAGGATCTAGAAAGGCATTCAACATCTTCAAAATGATCAGTTACATGTCTACTCTCCCCAGTGTTTAAGCACCTGTTTTCTGCATTACTATGGAACAAGCTCTCCTTTACTTATAGAACTTGACAGTTAGCTACTATGTTGGTCTTTGTTCCAACAACACTAATATTACTCTGTGGTCATATTATTTTATTCAAGTTACACTTGTAACTCAAATCTTCCATACTGTTCTGTGAGTTTATAAAATGTTTCAGCTCAGAAAGGGAAATCCCAGCAGCTCAAACTTCTCTTTTGTAACTTGTTATTGGCAGGATCAGCAGCTGCTGTAGTATTTATTCATCAGTCAGCTTCACTGTTCTAGTCCCCAATTCATATAACAGAATTCTACTACTGATGCCAGCAATTAGAATTCTACTTTACAGAAAGAAGCAAATCCATTGATCAGAATAGCATGGTTTAAACTCTAACTCTTCTGTGTGTATAACATCCCAGAACATTATGAAGAAAATACATCCGCTATCTTTATTTTTAACTACTGTATTATTGTCAGTTCCACGGACATAATCTGTCTTTGGCAAGTATAAGCTTTGACTTACATCATTCTGACAAAGGCTTGCTTTCAGAAGCAATATTATAAAGCTACAAAAGCAAGCCTCTTGCTAAGTGATTCATGATCATATTGCAAATTACAATATCTTTTTTAGTGTGTCAACAAACTATAAGTTGCTCAAAGGTAAAAGCAATGGGCAACCATTTTTCATACGTACAATTATTAAATATGTAACTCTTCATAACTTTGGAATGGAAAGGAATGTAACATAGTAGGCTGATAAAGGCTAAGAAATCGCACACACTGGGTTCCATAGAACAAGGAATCACTGAAGGTTAACAAAATAGGAAAAGGAAAAGGAAACTGAAAGGGTTGGTTTTTCGGGGGGGGGGGAGTGTCAAACAAACACTTTTAAAGAATAAAAATGTTGCTAAGCATACACAAAGAACTATTGAAATAGGGATGTTTTAAGCATGGAAGGTGGAATGAGATATACTGTTATGAGTTGGGGGGGGGAGGCAGCGTGTTAAGTCATATGTCATGCCCCTCTAATCCTTGCATCCAGCAAATCTTAACAGGTAATCAAGCACTCTAATTCCTGGAATAGCCAAACTAGCTTCCTGGTGAAGTGATGAGGATTAAGGGGCTTGGTGTGAGACAGCAAATGGGTGGGGGGCTCCCTCAACAGACAAAGCCAGACTTGAGGGCACAGAGTTGAATTAATGTGAACTATAGGCATAACAGCAAGCTGGAGAGAGAGACAGAGCAATGTTTGATTTCTGTTTGAATCCAAGGCTGTAAGATGGAAGATAGTGAACAAAGTATGTGTTAAGCCTGGGTTTTGCACTGTAATCATTCCCTTGTCTGGGCCTCAAATGCCCTGTGGTGTAAGTGTACTTTAAGTCCATTTGTTCCTCCACCCATCATATTTAACTGGACTCATGACAAGCTAATTTATCAAAAAACATCTTTTAGATTTTTTTAGTGCAACCAATCATTTCAGTAAGAGTCATATGACTATTTATTTGCATTAGCAGTTGCTGTGTCTGGTGGTCACCCCAGGATGCTTTGGAAACCTTTCTGTTCTCTGCCGTGGTAGTGGTAGAATACTTCTTCTGCATTTAGAAAACAATACATAGAAATTGTTTGGGTTTCACACGGTGCACCTATTTATATTAATAGCCATTATTTTAAAATGGAAGATCAATAATTTAGTTTTCCTGAAAACACCCAAGAAACATCCATTTGTGTGCTGTTGAAATGGTTTCAAGATAAATTGCCAGCATGGCAGTAAATAAAAATAAACGGAAAATTGCTTTTTCTTTATTCATCTGTCTGAAGAAAACAGCCATAGTTGTTTAGAGTACAAACTCTAAACATTAGAACAAAAATAACAGGAAAAATCCCTTCCCTTGTTTTCAAGTCAACCTGATCACATCTGCAGTTGTGTGGATATACACACAAAAAAAAGAAAAAGTCACAAGCCTCTATTATGTTGTTAGTACTTGGCACCAAAACAGTCTCTAGCCTTTATTTTATTGAATTTATATACTGCCTTATACCCAGAGGTATAGGACTGCATAGGAGTTTCATTAAATAATCAAGACTCTGACACCTCAATTTCAGTTTCAATCCTGGCATCGCATGGAAAGTAGATGCCAGACAGTAATTACTACTGTATCTGTTAAAGTTTTAGGTCTTGCCTCTGACAAAGCATCTGTATGCAGCTTGATCAGTTCACTAGTAGCAAGCTATTATGTGGGAGTATTGTTTCCACCCCTGCCAATTATAAAACAGAACTGGAAACCTGGGTGCTACAGACTGAAGAAGATTGGTGCCCTAGAGCTTTAAAAGCTACAGATACTGACCCTCCCCAGGGTCAACTAGCTCCAACTTTCTGAGTTCCATTCCTCCTCAGGATCCAACCATTCTCTTCATGACATTACCACAGGACTCATGACACCATCTGAACCCAGGCTCATGGTTTATCTCCCTGACACAAACCACAAGTGGTATGCCACACAACAAACCTTGGCTACAATTCATGGTTTGTCTGGAGAAACTTTTGATGCAACGCTAAGTCAAACCATGGCTTAACTCACAGTAATGCAGCAGCAGGTAGAAGTAAAAAAGGTAAAGGACAGTTAAGTCTAGTCAAAGGTGACTATGAGGTGTGGCGCTCATCTTGCTTCAGGCCAAGGGAACCGGTCCACAGCTTTCCAGGTCATGTGACCAGCATAACTAAACTGTTTCTGGCACAAGAGAACACCATGATGGAAGCCAGAGCACATGGAAATGCCATTTATCTTCCTGTCACAGTGGAACCTACTTATCTACTTGCACAGGTATGCTTTCGAACTGCTAGGTTTGCAGAAGCTGGGACAGAGCAACTAGAGCTCACCCTGTCAGGCACATATGAATCAATGATCTTCCAATCAGCAAGCCCAACCACAGGAGGATCAAAGCAGTTGCAATCCTCTCTCTGGGAATCCACACTACATTCAATGGGGCTAGTGACTGCATTGTTAATTTCTCTTTCATACAGTATTCATTCATTTTGGATCTAATACTGTCACAGTTTTAACATGGTTCATGCATGTCTCATAATTTTTCATTCAAACCCCTAGTTTGCTTTCTCCTTTTCTTTTTCTATTTGCAAGTTCTAATAAATTGAAAAATTAATCACCACATCCTGCATTTTCTGCATTGAATAATACAAATTGTAACAAGTTCTAAACATATGTTGCATTAGTTACAACTTTCGTATTCTCACTCAATTCATCACTTATTTTTTGCTGAATTGCTAGTGAAAAACATCAAACTGACTTTGAACTTGTGCTTAAATTAAATAAATGAATTGACATTGTGAAATATGTATATTTGATGTGTTAAAATGTTTAATTATTACAACAAAATACTTCATTTACTACTCTTCTTGGGTGTCTGGACTTTTTACATGTTTGACAGCTATTGGATGAACTACAAAAGTCTGAAAATAATTTCCTGCAAATAAAATGCATTCAATTTTCTTTTGTTTTCTTGCATGTACATCAAAAATAAGTATTCTACCTTATAAAGAATGCAGGTGGTGCTATTGATATTTAATCCTTAGTCACTAAGTAACCATTCACTGTTTTCCTCACTTTGTAACAGAGTAGACAAAAACAGCAGAAACTGGAAGTGAATGGAAGTGATTTTGACTTTCTATGGTAATTGTGTTTCAGCTTCCTCTTGACTTTATATGATGCATCAGCCATACAAGTGGTGTGTTAGAGAGCAGAGGAAAAGGAAATCGCACAACCTTATCAAAAAGCACAGCCAGCTGAAGTCTTTCCCCTTCCCATTAAAAAAATTCCACAACACACTGTGCAGCTTTCTTAGCCATTATAAAGTCACAAATTACCGTACTATATATATTTGATTAATACTTTTTCAATGAATAAAATACAAGCCATTTGGAAGTGAGATATGGAACACAGTTAAGATAACTAACATGCAAGAAATCTAAATTTAGATCCCTGGTTACCTTGTGTTGACATAGACTGGGGGGAAACTTGAGAGGTCAAGAAACACATTGCATTTCTTTAATTCGGTCGCCCATTTTTGTGTTAAAAATAGTGCCAAAGTGTTCCTACAATATTGTGGATTACCCTCCTGCTCTGAACTTACCATACCTTCTCAAGCTCCCCAACCCAGCACACATAACATGTTTCACAGGTCAAAATGCACATCCTTCTATGTGTAATGCTGTGCCTGCAACCTGCTGCTGGATGCTATGATCTGTAGATGAGGGTCCCTGAACAACACATCTCTGATTCCCTGCCTAAATCTGTACACTACATCATAAGCGCAAAACAGCAGAGGTTTCTGAGACCCCTTTCTCTTGAATCTAGTGATGAGCAAATTCCCTATAGCTTGACCTGGAACTGGGCTCAGCAAACAAGACTTTGTTTTTAATTGAAAACCATGTCTGTGTTTTTCTGAAGCGAGCTTTGAAGCTTGGACCTCATCATACAGAGTCAGAATATCTTATTTCTCCTGTTTCTCTTTTTGTATAAGCACCTTGGACCTCACTGCTCTCCCTCCCCATTTACCTAGCAGTGACAACATTCAGGACTTAATGGAATGCCTCCCACCGTAGTGTCAGCAGAACCAGCAGGAGCGGGTGCTTGCTAGAAACAGTCTTCATCCTTAAATGGCCTGGGCACTTCTAAGCTTTCAAAGGAACACTATTTCCTGCAAGGGGGTTATAGTTTCCTGTGCCTCCTGATTCAATGCACAAAGGTAGGTTTGCCTGGGAAGAAGGAAAAACTCACACGCAAGGCAGGGTAGCAGCCAGAGGAAAACACCATCACAAATCAAGACAAACCTGAATTAAGAGCATAGGCACAGTCTGCTGGATCAGCAGCCCATCCAGCCCAACATCCTGTTCTCAAAATGCCTAACAATGTGAGAAACCAGCAAACAGGATTTCAGCACAAGAGCACTCTCTCCTCCTGCAGTTTCCAGCAAGTAGCACCCAGAAGCATTGATGCGTCAAACTGTGGCGGCAGAGCATAGCCATCATGGCCAGTAGCCTTTGATAGCCCTCTCCTCCATGGATTTGTCTAATCCTCTTTGAAAACCATTTTTGCTGGTGGCCCTCACTGCCTCCTGGGAGTTCCAGCACTGCATGAAGAAGTGCTTCCTTTTATCTGTCTTTAAGGGACGCGGGTGGCAGTGTGGGTTAAACCACAGAGCCTAGGACTTGCCGATCAGAAGGTCAGCGGTTCGAATCCCTGCGACGGGGTGAGCTCCCGTTGCTTGGTCCCTGCTCCTGCCAACCTAGCAGTTCGAAAGCACATCAAACTGCAAGTAGATAAATAGGTACCACCCAGGCAGGAAGGTAAACGGCGTTTCCGTGTGCTGCTCTGGTTCGCCAGAAGCGGCTTAGTCATGCTGGCCACATGACCCAGAAGCTGTACGCTGGCTCCCTCGGCCAATAAAGTGAGATGAGCGCCGCAACCCCAGAGTCGGTCACAACTGGACCTAATGGTCAGGGGTCCCTTTACCTTTACTAATCTTCCAGCATTTAGCTTCATTGGACGTCTGCAAGCTCTGCTGTTATGAGAGCAGGGTGTGTGGGTGTGGGTGTGGGTGTGGGTGACTTTCTCCATTCCATGCATATTTTTATACACTTCTATCATATCATCTCTTAGTCACCTTTTCTCTAAGTTAAAAAGCCCCAAACATTGCAACCTTTCTTCATAAGAGATGCACTGCATCCCCTTGATAATTTTGGCTGAGGTGAGGTGACCAGCACTGCACACAGTATTCCATAGAATTATGGTATAACAGAATTATGATACTGGAAGATTTATTTTCAATTCCTGTCCTAATGATCCCTAGCATGGAATTTGCCTTTTTCATGGCCACCATGCACTGGCTTAAAATCTCCATTGAGCTACCTATTACCACCCAAAGTCTCGTTCCTGGTTTATCACTGCCAATTCAGATCCCATCAGTGTATATGTGAAATTAACATTTCACTTTACAGTTGTTTACATTAAATTGCATTTGCCATTTTACGGCTCATTTACTCAGTTTAGCTAGGTCCTTTTGGAGCTCTTTGCAATCTCTTTGTCTTTTAACAACCCTGAACAATTTACTACCATCAGTAAACTTAGCTACCTCACTGCTCACTCCTAACTCTAGCTCATTTATGAACAAGTCACAGTATCGATTTGGGGGGGCGGGGCTTCACTTTCTACTTCTCTACATTCAGAGAACTGTTCTTTGCTCATGAAACTCAACCAATTTCTGATCCACAAGAGGACTTCTCTTATTCCTTGACTGCTAAGCTTACTCAGGAGTCTTTGGTGAGCTACTTTGTTGAAAGCTTTTTTGTAAGTCCAGGTATACTATGTTGACTGGATCACCTCTGTATAGTATAAGTTTATTGCCACTAGGTACATTTCAACAAATGATCAATGGTTAAACTATTGGGACAGAAACTTACTACAGTGTTATATCTTCTATTTTGTAGGTTACATGATTTTGACTCAAGAATAATATAGATTAATAACTGAATTCAAAGATAAAAATGTGAATAAGTAAAATATGTTTGTCCAGTTAACAATAAAAATAACAATCCTAAAAATTATGAGATTTATATAAGAAATTTATAAGATGCTGGTCCCTTGTTTTAAATCTCCACATAAGCATTGTTAACAGCTCGTTTATTAAGAAGTGTTTATACAGCTCCCTGTCAGGGCTCTCAAAACAGACCTGTGGCAGGGCTTTTCCTAGGTCAAGAAGAATGAGAAGAGAGCTAGGTTGTACTAGACAGACAAATATTCAGATAGATAGACAACAACAACGTCTTTAAAGCAACACAGGAATGTTTTTTTGAGACAGGCAGCTATTCCTCTAGAACTGCTGCCAGTTAATGTGAAATCTTGCCATCTAAACTTTAGATATATGTTACAGATATAGCTCTAAATTCTGGATGAGCATTTTAAACTTTTAGAGCTAAGACTTCAATGTTTACTTTATTTTTATTTCCTGTTTACTGTGTCTCGGGACTGGATGTGTGTTGATGTTATCATGCTTTCAGCTTTTCAATCTAAGCAAGTCTTTGCTTTGAAGAGCCTTAATTACCTCCGGTATATTAATTCAAGAGTCACCGTCTCTGCCTTAGTATTGCATCACAAGATGCTCTGAAAAATTTGACCTGTGTTGAAGTTAATGGCCAAAGTTCAGTTGCAATCTGGAGAATCAGTATATAGTGGTGGCTGAACCAGGCAACCCCCCACATAATTTGTCCAAATTCCATTGTCAGAGCCAAGATTGAAATTGGAATTCATTCTGAGGCAAGAGAACAAGAATGAAAACTGGGGAATTAGAGAGGCTGGAAAGACTCCATGATGAAAGTAGATGGGATCCATCAAGGCAGGAAAATATAGTACCAAAGGAAGACCTTGGGGCTGTATGAAAACAGTTCCTTTGATAAGAAGCTATGTTTAACATGGAAAGATATATGACCATCAGAGAACTAGGGGTGTTCAGAACTATCTTTGTTCAGCAGCTACCAGAGCCCCTGTTTCAAAACCAGCAGGCTCCTGATATATCTTCTGAGATAATAACACTGGACTCAACAAAGGGCTGTTATATAGCAGCAGGACAAATCAGAGGGCTGGGAAAGCTCTAGTCCAGTGGATCTTCTTATGAGTGAGCATCCTAAACTGGAATCATTCCTAATGTATGTAATTCTACTTCTCTTTGCAGGTGTGGTTACAAAAGAGAAGTAGCAAAACCTTTGGGGGAAAGTAGGGATGGATCTCTTATTCGGGGGAAATAAATAGGTGGTGCAAACATAGAGAGGAAAAGGTTCTGATCTTCCTTCTTTTATGCAGAGTGTCCAAGTCAGATTGCTGTTTAGGTTTCTCTGTTCTTTCCCTGCCTCTGACCTTTCCTTGATTCTCCATCTTTCATACATAATTTCTATGACATCAGACCAAATTATATGTTAGTGTGAGTGTGATCACCGATCCTTTGCATGGATCCTGCTTGGCTACTAGATTAACAAACTTCCTGTGGTTTTTAGTTTTGTCCCCTAAATGAGCTGAAATGTCATTGTCACTGTCTGGACCATGTAAAATATTTCCTGGCTGGTGTAAAGATTTCAAAGATAGGCCCAAAGAATAAAAAGTCTTTCAGCCTCTTGTAATGGGCAGTGCATCATCTGTTGTACTGAACAAACTTTTAGGAAACCCAAGTTCCTTTGATGTTGTTGAACCACAGAGAAATCAGCAATAGCCTGAAGATTAATTTCAAACATCAAAAAGAACAGCATATCAAATAATTTCTCTGAGGCTTCCCCAGAGTTCACTCACCACTTCAACAGAAATCTCAATTTTTGCACAATTATTTTTTTTACCTAATGTAGTATTTATTATACACTTATACAAATCTACTGTGTGACCATACTTGGAATAGTGTACAGTTATGGCCACCAAACCTCAAAAATGTGTTTGCAGAGATGGAAAATGTGCAGAAAAGGGCAACTAAAATGATCAAAGGGATGGAGCGACTTCCTCTGAAGAAAGGCAACCGTGTTTGCATCTCTTTTTTGCATAAACATATTTGTGGTGTATAAAACGATGCATGCTGTGAAGAAAGTGGAAAGAGAGTCCTTTTCCTCCCTTCTAATAACACTGGGAGCCAGGGTTATCCAGTGAAGCTAAACAGTGGGAGACTTCCATAGTGCAAATTCCGCTATGGAATTCACACTACAAGATGTGGTGGTGACTATCAACATGGATGGTTTCAAAGGTGATTATACAAATTAACAGATAAGACTATCAGTAGCTACTAGTCAAGATGGATCCAGTACCAAAGGCAGCATGCTTCTGAACATTAGTTACCTGGTATCACAAGTGGGAGAGTGCTACTACTGCACTCATCTCCTGCTTGCAGCTTCCCATAAGGATGTAGTTAGTCGCTGTGTGAACACTATGCAGGACTAGATGGACATTTGGTCTGATCTAGCAGTGCTCTTCTTATGTCCGTATTAATGCATTACTGTATGCGTATGGTTTTGCCCAACCTATGTACCCTGTGCCCTCCTAGCAGTAGTTGGCAGCTACTAGCACCCAAAGGAAAATGAATTATAATCCTATTCCTATGCATGTTTACTCATTACTAAATCCCATAGTGCTTAGTGGGACTTACTTTCATGTAAATGTGCACAGCATGGCAGCTGTAGTCTCACAATGAGATCAAGAAGAAAATGACAGACCAAGGCAACAATCCAAAAACCCCACTGTTGCAGAGGTCATATGCATAAGAATGTCTAGGCCATCAGCACCGCTATTCTTTCACATTTGTGTAATATTCATAAACTGTATTTTCAGGAAATTTGAATTTATTTTTTCATGTAATATTAGAACATCTTGAGTTTCCCCACCTAAAAAGTACTTCAGGGATTCCCTGCAACAGAGTTCTGCTTCTTTGCAAGTTTCCACATTATCTAACTAATAAGAGAAGTTAATTCCAAGGTCCAGTTCACTAGGTCACAATACTTGACCATCTGACCCAGTATTGTCTACTCTGATTGGCAGCAACTCTCTAGGTTATCACCTGAGGGCATTCAAGTCACCTGCTACCTATTGTCTTTTGCTTATTTATTTAATTTGATGCCAGGCCTTGAACCTGGGGCCAGAGGTGGAGCTAGCTGCTCTGGCACCTGGAGTAGTACACATGCTGTGCACCCAGGGGCGGGGCGAGCATCCCAGGGCCACACCCACCTCACCCCCCCTTCCTCCGCCAATGCCTGGGGTCTTCTGAATGCAAGGCCTGTGTTCTATGATTGAGCTATTGCCCTGGTTCTATGATAGAGCTATTGTAGGTAAACAATGCGGAGTTCAGTCATATTGGGACACTGTCCTGAACAAGCTTAAAAAGGTAAAGGTGTAAAGGGACCCCTGACCATTAGGTCCAGTCGTGACCGACTCTTGGGTTGCGGCGCTCATCTCGCTTTATTGGCCGAGGGAGCTGGCGTACAGCTTCCAGGTCATGTGGCCAGCATGACTAAGCCGCTTCTGGTGAACCAGAGCAGCGCACGGAAACGCCGTTTACCTTCCTGCTGGAGCGGTACCTATTTATCTACTTGCACTTTGACGTGCTTTCGAACTGCTAGGACAACCTTACATGCACACAAATCCCACTGGAATATATAGGCACTGCACACTTCAATTTTTTACCAGAACCTTAGCTTGAAACTCTAGCTAGCCTGCACACATCCCAATCTTCACAGGTGTTAAATGCAACTTACATTTTATTCAACCCAAAGATTGCACCACCATCACCCTCCGCAGCCTGAACTAAGATGTAATATTTGTGTCAACAGCTTTATTTTTCAGGAATGACCAACATTGTACTAAATATACAGACAAAACAAGATCTCAGGAGTTTTCAACTTGTTGACACTTTTTAGAGCAAATTCAAGGTGCATCAGATAAGGAGCAAAAAATACTTTAACAGCTAGATTTTGTGTAAAACAGAAGCTGAATGAGAAAACACAGTATAGTGTGTTACTCTCTACTGTTGGTCTTCTTGCCAAAAGCCAAGCTGAGGATTTTCTCTTGCATGATAAAGTTCACAGATCTCAGAAAACTACCGGTAAGCAGGAAGTTTGCTGTTTGAAAGATTTCCCCCTCAGGATGAGAAGGGGCAGAAGAGAAAGAGAAATGTGAGGGGTATTATGACAGGCACTCCACAAAACTAAGCAGACAACTTGAGATTTGTTTATCCCAAAAGCTTCTTAAGTGATGCTGCCAATAAATGTGTAAATTAAGCCAGGAGGTAATATAGAGATGTTTGCGTTTATGATCCTTCACAGGAAGTTCTACCTTCCTTGTTTCTTTCAGAAGTCTGCTTCATCCAAATGCAAAAGCTTCTTCTTTTACACTGAATTCGGCCCTATATAAAAGGTGTGTTACCTTTACAGCTGTGCAATTCATAGTCATTTCAATCATGGGTCACCAACTTATTACCAAAATAAAATTTTGAATAGAAGGATGTCAAGGGGTGGGGAGAAGGGGCAAAAGCTACATGTGGCTTTAATATTGAACAGCTGCTATAGATCAAGCATCCCCCCCCCTTTTGCTTGTGTGTGCGCCTCTCTCTCTCTCTCTCTCTCTCTCTCTCTCTCTCTCTCTCTTTTACCCCCTGCCAGCATACTGTGTTACAAGGATTATTGTAAATACAGAGACTGTGGCGCCTTAGGAGATGAAACTCTAAACTTCCAACAGTTAATATCCCCCCAAATGCCATTCAACCAAATGTACCTGAGGCAAACAGCACTCACTACTTTTCAATGTCTGTGCCCAGAGAGAAAGTTTGTTCGTTTGAAATGTTAGCTCCATCACATCTTCAACACAAAAGCAACATGCTTAAAATCAGCTGAGGAAAATACATGTCACAAGAAACACCACCCTACCCCCCATTTTCTCCTCTAAGGAGGAAAAACCACAACATGGCTTTACAAAGAGACCTGGATCACCAGGAATTCGCCTCAAAACTTCTCTCTTTTTTTTCTCCTACTTGGTCCCCAAAGCTTTTGAGTTCCTCTAGGAAAACCATTCCCTTCCCCCTCCTCTCTACTGGCAAACTTGGCAAGGGGGAAAGATGGGGAGAGGGAGGGAGGGAGGGAGAGAGGAGCAGGCTGGTTGTTTGTGCACAAGAAGTTCAGGACGAGGCGCCCGAGGAGCCCCGCGCGGAGGGGGGAGGGGCGGGCAACTCACCGACACCAGAAACTCCAGAGTGGCCACATAGTCGCGCTCCGTCTTCAGCAGCTCATTCAAAACGCACACCCGGAGGCGCAGCTGCTTCTCGGGGTCTTTCCCGCTCTCTCCTTTCCCTTCCCCTTTGCTTTCTTCGGTCATTGTGTCCTATTCCACCGCCACCCCCGAAAGAAGCGCCTTCGAAACTTTCCTTCCCCTCGGCTCCTTCTCGTGTTTGGCGAGGCGGCCGGCAGGGGAGGAAAAAGGCGGGGAAATTCCCTCAGGGGTTCAGAAAAGACCACAACAAAAGAGCCCGCTCCGTTGCATGGCGAGGCCGGAGCTCGCTTCGGTGGGCTCCCCTCACTATCCCAGCTGTGGAGGAGCAGCTTCGCTCCCTCCACCCCTCGCCTCTCTCCCCCTCTCTCTCAAGTGTCCTTTCCCAGTCAGGAAGAGGGACCCAGCCTGAAGGAAGTGCGAGTGGTCACCAGCTCTCGGCTCTCTTTGTATGACTGTGGGGAGATTTGGAGACTTCAAGCAGCAGCAGCAGCAGCAGCAGCAGCAGCGCCTGGACATTAATCAAAAGCTTTGTATCCATGTGACTCCGACCCCTTTCCCTCGCCTGCGCCAAATCTCAGCGAAAAGCAAAGGAAGCACAACCTTGGGAAACGGTTGCGTGCCAGCAACTGCTTGTTTCACACACAAGCTTGTGCGCTTTTGGAGTTTGTTTCGGGGCTAATTGGAGATCTCCCAGTTGAGAGGCTGCGGCTTTAAAATGTCCCAAACGAGCTAGACTGCTGAGATTCTGGCTCCGAGTTTGTTATTCTTTGTGTTTCACAGCCAGTCACGGGTCGTGCCTCCTACCCACACATTCCCACATAAGTATCATTTAAGATGCTAATGTATATGTGTGTGCTTTCGTAAATGCATGCACACATGCACACAATCACACAGAACCTATAATTAGGGATTGCTGTACAGTATATAAATACAAATCTGGTTAGTATACAGCATCGTACATGCATTAGTTGAGGCATAGGGGCCAACTCCCTGGGGCTTTGGGTGCCCACCCACAAAATTCCCATGAAGGGCTCCGGGCACCCACAAATTTTGGTGCCAGGGCCATGCACACTGCATGGCACCCATGGCCCCTGGTACCCATGGTCGTGGGGCCAAACTGGCACTCCTGAGCTGAGGTATTTGGCAATTTGCTGATCTAAAACTGGATGTACCTCTCATGGCAGAAGCCACAACAAATAAGGAATTCAGTTTATAATAGCTGTACATCCATTTGTCAAAAAACAAACAAACAAACCCAGGAGCCTTGTGCAGATGACCAATTTAGGTACAGCCTACCTGTAGGGCTTAATCACACTTGTTGGCACACCTGCCTTCCATGCATTACATTTGCACAGGGCCCTATGCATGTACATCCAAATGTATGTTGTCTGCCTCCATTGCTGTAGTGGAATGGAGCCTATCTACATTCTGGTATATGCTAATAGGTCCCTGTGCAAGTGTAATTGATCTGTAGAAAACACAACCTGAAAAAGAGACCATGCACGCACTTTTGTAAACTAAGAAAATAATAAAAATTAAAAATAAATAAATGTGCATGTTAGCAAAATTATAGCATCTCCTGCATTCTGATTACATGAGGTCACTGAAGCTCCACTCTGGCACCCTTGGCATTTTAAATATATGCAGCTATTTAGTATACAGAATACAGGTTTACTATTGCCCTGGCCATGCTTCTAAAACATTGGATTCAAATTTTCACTGAGATACTTACAATGGAACACTTCCCTATGTTGTTATCCCATCAAGTGTATGTTGGTGAGCTAAAACTTTACTGACTCTCGCAATAGGAAGCAATGGAGGGGCAGTTCAAAAGAAAGCTTGAGAGCCACCAGAGAAAAGGCAACAAAATAAGAACAGTAAACCCTCTGTTTTCTTTCCTTTAATGTGTGTATGATTTAGAAAGCCCCATCACAAATTGTGTCATGAGCCAGGGTACAGAGAAGCTACTGTCTCCTGTGAAGAAGAGGAGTTTTCCTGTAAAGATACTAGTGTGTGTGTAAATGCCTTTGACAGTATTTATCAAAGCATCTTGATCATGCTGTTTGCAAGAGAGAGTTTGTTTGATGTACATTATGAGATTTTGCAGCACTTGGACTAGGGTTTGAGAATGTTGGCACTTCAGACAGCATACAGGTGTTTCACATAAATTTAAAAAGTGACCAACACGGTTACTTGAAATTCAGATATTCCCATTGCTTGCAATATCCTTGGGTTGCAAACACACCTATCATTGTAATTGTTTATTAATTGTCCTCCACCTATGTCTCAAGGCAATGTTCAAAATATGGGAAGTACTTGGAAGAAAATTATATTTCAATTGTTTAGTATTTCAGTGCTTGACAGGCTATGTTGGCTCAAGTAAAGTGGGCATTCCCTTATATTAAAAAATGTTTATATCCTTTCTTTAATAATGCAATCTGCAGTTTCTCAGTGTTAGGTCACAATATTGATTCCCCCCCCCCCCATCTTGTTGATGCTTTCTTTGATTCACAAAACAAATAAACATTTTCTTAAAAATCAAATATGCCTATATTCCTATGTAACATGTATAAAATTTGCTGCCAAACATGGGTGGATCCATATAAATATTTACCTCTGCCTTCCTTTAGCTGAAGGCCCCAGACCAGTAGGGTTAAATTTTTATATAACCCACCCACATTTGGTGGCAAACTTCATACATATTACATAGTATCCATCTAGTAAAGCTTCGCAGTGCCCTAGGAAAGTCTCCTTTTTCTGGATGTCTTTTTGGATTTACCCAGATGCTGAATCCAAAGGTCTTTGCAAGGGAATGTCCACTTCCTGCTACCCCTGCCATGTGGCTCAAAATCCTGCCTTGCCAGGAGCTGTCCAGCAAGTCAGTGATCTGGAAGTTTAGATAGCAAGGGGAGCTGTCCAACAAGGAGTAACAGGAAGCACACCAATATTAGGTGTTGTTTCAGCACTAACTAGGCCCCAACTAAAAAACTTTAGAGTGTTGATTCCATTGGACCATTCTCAGGAAGCAACACTATCCAGCCTCTGCTTCTTTGTTTCCAGTTGTTTTCCAGTTAAAACAGAGACCTGCTATAACCTGCTGCAACCCAGTGATGGGTTGTTAATAACTGTTAATAACAACATCTGTAACTGTATGTTTGGGTTTAACTTGTTTGGTTGAACTTGAGTGGTTGGTTGAACTTTGTTTAGCTTTCATCTCAGTTATCCTTCCATTATACATTTTATGCCCAGTGTCAGTGATGGTAAACCCCTCCTGAGAAATATAAGAAATTTCTCCACAACTCCCCCTTCTCAAAAAATACTCACTTTCATGGGAGACCAACAGTCCCATGGAAGAAGGGTGGGGTTATCACAGCCTGAGCTAGAATCTGCTTCCTACCAGCAAGTGGGCAGGAATATTGCTACTATTTTCCATCCGTTTACATGGTTATAATCTGTTTTGAAAATAACACTGAAACCATAGTTCAGCATTATGTGAATGAGCAGTGGTGCCCTTGCACTTTCTCACTTCCTTTGGTGTACTGGAAGCACCTGCCTTTTTTATTTTAAAGTAACTAAAGTCCTCTCTGATGTCTGAACTGGAAGAACTGTGGTTAGTTTAAACCAGAGGTGGCCAATATGATGCTGTCCAGGTGTGTTGAATTCCAGCTCCCATCAGCCACAAATCACATGGCTAATGGTAGCAACTGTACCTCAACAACAACTGGAGGGCTACTTTCGCTACCCTTGGTTTAAACTATAGTTTGTGTTAGCAAGTCAGTATCATAAACCATTATTTGATTCCAGCTTGTTTCAACAAACCATATTTTAAACTGTCCACATTCTTCTACCCCAGTTCATAATGACAAATTCTGCTTAATTTAAAATAGGAACACATAGTTTCTGGTCTCCCCGTCAGGGTTACTAAAGACAAAAAGGGAGGGAGGAGAACACAAGCCTGAGGCTTGATACTGCTCATTCATGTAACACTAAGCTATTGTTTAGCATTAAAACCAAAATGGGGCTATGTATTACAGATGGATTTCAGATTTATTGTAACTCATTTTGTAGTCTGACCAAAATAAATTCCATCTTTTTAGAATGTTAGCTTTGCCCTGCAGGGGATATGTAACTGTTAATAACAACATCTGTAACTGTATGTTTGGGTTTAACTTGTTTGGTTTAGCTTGAATGGTTGGTTGAATTTTGTTTACCCTTCATCTCAGTTATTCTTCCATTATACATTCTATGCCAGAGACTCAATACACAGAATAAAACTGAAGATGAGAAGGAAAATTGATGGTTGGAAATATTGTAAAATAAACTTTTAGCCTTGTTGTGAAAAAGGAATGACCAAAATATATTTATCAAAATATTTAGGTTTTCTCCAAAGTTATCTATGAATACAGTCTGGCACAAGTAAATGCTTAACTCTCATTGATATCAATAGGATTTACTGTCAGTTCTTTGATCAAGATTTGCCCTTGTTTGTTCCATTTATTGAAGGGGCAGATTCAATGGAGGCTTGTCTTGTGCTGGAGGAAGTAAGGGAGGCAATTTTCACTGATTTTCCCCTTTTCATAGAATCATACTCTAAAGTTGGAAGGGACGCCAAGGGCCACCAGGCCCAACCCTCTGCAATGCAGGAATCTCAACCTGTGGTGTCCCCCATCCAATTTGAAACCATACTGAACCCTGCTTAGCTTTGAAAATGTACTCAGAGTTTTATTGCTGCACCAGCCCCCAGGGCCACTTCCCTTGCTGTTCTGGTGGGCCCCCCAATCCTCCAGAACATCTTTTTGGGATGCAAATACAACTGTAGGTGAATGAGGGATTGATGGAAATAGCTGCCTCCTTTTCCTTCAACAGGAGTATCCCATAAGAGGAATTCTCCCTAGATCCCGACCTCTTACTTTGTGAGTACACCCACAGGTTTTACATCACTCTACGTGCTCCAAAGCCTTCCAGGTTTATAAAATAGTAAGTAATTTTAAAATTCTATATGATAACGGTTCTTCATGTCCCCCTCCATGAGAAGTCCAGAGGATGGCAACACAACAGACCTTTTCAGTAGTGATTGCCGGCTTGTGGAATGCTCTCCACAGGGAGGCTCGCTTGGCACCTTCATTACATATTTTTAGGCAACAGGCGAAAACATTATGTAGCTTTTAATTATATAAATTGTCTTTTAGATTTTTCTTTGTTTTCTTTTATGCTGGTTGTGAGAGAGAGTGTGTGTGTGTGTGTGTGTGTGTGTGTGTGTTTATATATTGTAAATCGCTTTGAGTTTCCTTGGCAAAAAAGTGACTAAGACATTTTAATAGTTAATAATAATAATAATAACAATACATTGTGGCATTAATTCCAATCACTGCTATTATGATCCCTACTTTATGCGTACTGAGGCTGGATTAATTTTGTCTTATAGTAAGAGTAAGAGCTTAGTATATATTACCATTTTTTACTTTCAGATGGAAAGTGGACTTTTCTTGGTAGTACTCTTATTCCTGTAATATATTTTAAACATTTTACATTAGAATTATTTTAGCTGAAGGCAAAATATTTGCATAAACCTTTCAAATTCTTTGTCAACATCTCTGGACTTCAAATGGGCTCCTTTCATTTTACTGCCTTTATTTGACTTTTTTCTTAATGTACAGGCAAAGAGTTTTGAAAGAGAATGAAATATTTATAAATAAGATTAGCATAAGCTAGGATAAAAATTATAAAGGTTATCATCTCCAGCCATGCTAAAATAATACACAATTATACATACTATGTAAGCTTTGTTGAAGCATACAATGTCAGCGTTTTCCATATTTTTAATAATATAACTACATGCATAATGTACAACAATATTTTAAAAGTTCAATTTAATCTGAATTGTGAATGCATCACATAAAAAAGATGCATTAAGAAAGAAAAATCCTGTGATTTATTTTACCTTTTATGTGATTTGCTTGGTTAAGGTTGCAGTCCTTTGCACATTTATGTGAATTCAATGGGACTTGCTTCTGAGTAGACATGTATAAGATCATACTGTAAAACGCTTTTTACAGAAATCTACAGAAATAATTGAACATACTAGATTTTCCCATCTTACATTTGGATAAACTTAAATAATTTATTTAATATAAGATAGCAGGGCTTAGAAGAAAGGTAACTTCTATTTAGTTCTACAAAGAACTGGCAAAAGATAACATACCTTTGATACACCTGTTTCCCTTATTGTCAGTATGTTGAGACCTCAGCGCAAGAGAAATGCGTGAATACAAGACTGTGCTCTACTTAATGGCTGCCTGTTTCACAGCACCCCACCCACAAAAGTGGGGAGACATGAAAGTAAGGCAACATTATATGCTTCCTTTGGGGAAGGCATCAGATTTTAAAAACAAAACATTCAATTTTATATTAAGTATGTGGCTAACACTGACCCAGTTTCATTCAAAACGGTTTGACTTTCATGTCTCTGCATCCTTACCAGAACACTGGTCATCTGTCCTGTGATTTCTGAGGGAACTCCCGCTCAACGCATGAATGATGAAGGCTGTTGTTCCTGGTTGTTTCATGTAATCTAGAAAATAAAAGCTCATTCAGTACATAGTAATTGAGAATAAACATGCTACTTGGTAAGATTCTGTGACACAGTCTGAGCAAACTTGATAGTTCATATATTCAGCATATGGGTGGCAGGGAGTTCCCTATCCTCACATCCTGGTCATTCAAGAGAAGTGAATGAACAATTGGCAGCACTGGGAATTTGTAAAATGGGGGTGTAGTGGGGGGTCTGGAGACTGAATTGGCTGCCTTCACACACACATTGGGTTGTCGTGCAGAACACTAGAGAAGAAACATTAAAACACAGGGGATGGTGGGAGCAGGATCTTGCAAGAATACAAGATGCTTCAAGGAGATTGATTTCAAAGTTTATAAACTAGATGCTAAGTTGATAAAATATCCACTCCAATAACAATCTGTTAAATGGTTGGTTTTCTGCCCTGTAGCTCCTGATGAGCTCCATACAGGTTGGCTGAAGGACCATCGTTGTTCTACTATGACTCAGAACTGAAATAGACAAGTTACAGGAGATTCCTTTCCACCATAACAATTATCCACTATTGTTCCCCAACATAGATTCCCCCCCCAACTGCTATTAGTCCTGCTGGGGGAAAAGACAGGTCTGTGTATTGTCTCTTGATTAACCGTGCCCCAACTCATAGAACTAACAGCAGTTCTGGGAAGGTGATTGTCACGGTCCAGTTCACGGGCGATCGAAGTCCCGGCTGGGGACGTTGGGACCATAGGCAAGATGGCGGGGTGGGGCAAAAACAGGAGTCCAGAAGCCAGGAGTCAGGAAGCCAAGAGTCTGAGGGTCAGAGAGCCGGGAGTCAAGAAGCCAAGGAATCAAGGATCAAGAACCAAGCAGTCAAAGAGCCAAACACAGCAAGGCAGGGAACATGTTGCTGTGGCAAAGAGCCGAAGGGAAATGCTGACCTTATATCCCTTCCTGGCTCTTGCCACAAGGAGTTGTGAGTTACCAATCGGCCTCACCTGTGCGGCCACGCCTTACCTCTTCAGAACAAACTTAGGAAGGCCCCAGCCCTGCAAAGTCCTACTGGTCACAAGGCCTGGCTCCTGCACGCACGCCCGACAGTGATTTTGCTTGGGAAAATAGATTTGAGGGACATTAAGGTACACTTCCAAGTGCCCCAATATATTTGAGGGCTTCCATGGCTGCTTTTGAGCTGAAATCAAAATGTCTGGTGATCCAATAATGCATCTCATCTATTTTCATCCTAAGAGAACTGCTATTCTACAGAAACTTTCCTGTGAGCAAGCCTAGTTGAACCCCACAGAGTTTACTTAGCAGGCATTCCACTATATCTTCACTGTCCAGAACTTGAGCTGTTTGCCCCCCCCCCACACCTCATCAGAAAATCTGTAGCATGAAATTAAACTCTAGAAAGATTCATGGAATTAAATACTCAACACACATTCTAATTCCCTTTGTAAATATATTTATTCTTCAGATACTGTGGAGCTTACACATCATTGCTAATTTGCAGGGCTGCAGCTCTACCACTAAAATAATCATATTCCATTTGATTTTTCAATGAATGTTTATCTACATCTACCGAATGCTGAGAATTAACAGTAATTTGCTGGAACCAGATTCACTATAGAAAAATGCATATAAAATTGAGTGCCCAGTTGTGAGGTGGAGGGGATATATTGCTCCTTTTTCATTTCATTTTCATTCATTAAACTTATTAAGTCACTTGTCATCTGAAGGTCTCCAAGCAACTTACAGCATATATATATATATATATATATATATATATATATATGGAAAAATCTCTGTGTGTGTGTGTACACACACACACATTTTTCTGTGTTTAAGACGCCCCCTATTTTGGGGGACTCGAAATTAAGAAAATGGGGGGAGATTGCCCATAGTTGTTAAGCTTTTTCGGGGAGGATTGCCCAGAGTTGTTGGGCTTTTTTTAGCCAATCCAGCAGTTTGCTCACATGCCTATTGCAGTTCAAATATGAAAGAAGCAAGGTATGAAGACACTCTGGCTGCCATAGTGTCTGCTTACTTCTTCATGCTAGTTCAATAAGCTATTGAGTCCAGAACAATCACTCCCCTTCTTCTTTGTCATGCAGAGCAAATGCAGCACAAGGACCATGCAGACATATGAAATTAACTTCCGTAGTTAATTTTTCCCAGTCAGATAAAATATTCACAGATATCACAGCAGACTATAACCCACTTTAGGATCCACAAAGTGTTCTTTATATTTATATTGGCAGGTTCTCTGCTGCATTTCATGCCCAGAAAGCCAAACAAACAACATTTTGATAATGTTTTGGGGTGAGCAAAACTTCTTTAAAATTAAAATTAACAAAATTTGCACAGTTTTATGGATTGTCAAGCTTTCATGCAATAATTAATTATTGACAATACAGTTTTGCCATTTGGAATAAGATAAAATTATACACTGTCATCAACAACAATAATTGGCCATCTGCAGCAGCAATCAACATGTTTTATATTTATTGCACATGGAGGACTCAGTTGAGCAATGCATCCAAGGATGCATAAAATAATATTTCCTTGTACGAGGCTAGGAAAATTCTATGCTTAAAAAAAAAACCTGACCATAAGGGATGAACCCATCAGCTATAGACAAAATCACATATAGTTCCTAGCTGACTTTCCCCAAAAATCTATTATTAACACACTAGAAGAGTATTATGGCCTTCTGGCAAAATAATAAACTGAATTAATTCATCCAAACAAAGCAGGCTGTGCATAAACTATATTCTGCGGCCTCATTTTTCATCAACTGCACATTTTTTATTTCTTCCTTTCCTTGCACTATCTTGAATACACACATCCTTGTTACTGACAATAATAATTTATGAAGGACTTTAACATGAAAGTACTTTATAATAGTGTTATTTGTCCTGAGAACAATAATTTAATGCAGATTAGTGCTATCCCCATTTTACAGAGGAGATATACTACTAAGGACAGTTAAACTAGATGTGGCATTAATTGAGTGAATACAATGAGCATGCTCATTGTTAATGTAAATGTAATTGTTAATGTAAATTCTCTATGTACCTTCTCCACGAGAGGTCCAGAGGGGGGCAATACAAGAAGGGGCCTTTTCTGCAGTGACTCCCTATTTGTGGAATTCCCTCCCCAGGAAGCCTGACCTGGCAACTTCATAACGTATCTTTAGATCTTTAGACAGAAACATTTCTCTATTGACCAGGCCTTTGGCTGATTAACATTCTGTGTTTGTGGGGGTGGGGTTACTGGTTTTATTTTATGATATATTTTGTGTTCTCATTTTGTATTTTTATGTTGTGAACTGCCCTTTGATCTTTGAATGAAGGGTGGTATACAAATTTAGTAAAAAATAGCAATATAGCATCCATGCGAAGCAGCATTGGATCTGCATCATGGAAGAAGTAGGGGGTTCAACCCTTTCCCCCTATTGCTGTCCCATTGAAACTTGCCCCATGGAAAATTAGCACAGGAGGGAAGCCTCCAGTGGCTTAAATAACAGTTAAAGAGGCAGGACGCGCACAAGAGACTGTGCTGTTGTCCCCACTTTTACTCCTTCTCTCCTACCTCTGGTACCTCCTACCTCCATGTCCTGCTGCCTCTGCCACCATCTCCCTCTAGCCCATCCAGTTCATGACTATTTCTTTTTTTGTTGTGCATTAGCAGCTGCAGCACTGGGTGGCTCTCTTCATCCTTGTTCAGAGGCCCTTTCACAGAGTGAGGTCGGGAAGGGAGCAGGAGGAGAGGCATGGGCCTCCTGCTTCTCTGGGGTGTATAGAACTGACCTGGAAGCAAGGTGGGAGACTGAGGGACACCAATTCCCCACCTGTCATGAACTGGCAGACACTGAGGAAAGGGAAGAGGGGTGTAGCCATGATTGTATACACTGGAATAAGCTGAAGTTGGGGAAGGGGAGGTTTGGCACTTTGGAGGTGCTCAATGGACATCAGAGGATGTCAAAGGAGCAGCAGACAGTTCACGGGAGCCAGGGGAAGTAGACACCAGAACCAGAGGTGCCCCTTTCTCTGAAAACATGATGAGCAGGAAGTACACTTTAAGAGACTGGGCCAGGCAAGAGAGTACAGCCCAGCTTACTAGCTGATCAGGTGAAAATCATGGTGGTCATTTAGCTTGATTGAGCTCAGGGCAGGTCATGATCATATGCTTCATTAAGGGGACAGGCACAGCTACTTGGCTAGAGCAAGTTCAGGTGCATCCAATAAAATTGGGAGGAATCAAAAGAAAAGCAAGGCAGAGACTTCGTGTCTGCTCAACTTTCATTGTTGACAGTCCATAACTTGACTGTTTCTGGAGCTCCACTGGACTTAGATTTTGGGACTCACTCTAGGATTCCAACTTCTTCAGAGACAGGAACTTGGCCTTACAGTTTGACTTTCAACCTTTCTCATTTCATTGGACATGAGCCTGCAATTGAACGTTGGACTGTCTCTCTAGTATTGCCCTTGGGACTATTATCAATAGCTCTTTCTGCCTAGATAGACTACACTGCTCACTGTGTGCACTATCAGGACTTGCCTCACAGCATTCAGGACACTACCTCACCCCTGTGCATCTGCTGTTTGCATCGGCTGTCACATTTCACTTCATGATTGGGCCAGCTCTGTTTGTAGGTACAATTTACATTGAGATCATGGAAGGGGGGGGGGAGGTTAAACTCTTCTGGCTCATTCTCTGTTGTTCCACTGTGGCTGCGGGGTCAAACATGGCTGCTATTTATTTTATTTATTTACATTCATGCAACTAACATCCCATCAGCTTTGACCTTAACCTTAGCTTCCTGTTAGCCAGAATTTCCTGGAATTCTCTTAATGTGTCTCTCGGTCAGCTATTTTCTAGGCTATGCTGCATTTGGAATTATGATAGCTCTCATGTTAAGACTTTGGTGCATTTGCATCCAATTCCTGATTGTGAGGACAGGCTTCCTGGAAGCTGAAATACATTAGTTATGTTTGCCTCATGAACCCACCTACAAATAAAATTATAGCATCCATTTCACTTATGAAACCTGCCATGAATGGCGCATAGAGCGTGTCCATTCTACAACTTATGCTGAGGCAAGACATTTATGGTTCAGAATTCCTCCACAACTGGAAACATTAATTCGGACACCCTAACCTCAGTTCTTTGTCTTTTGTTTTAGTGCCATCAGCACCAGAATGTTTTAACAGGAAACATCTCCTCTTACTCTAGGGCAGTGTTTCCCAACCTTGTGCCTCCAGCTGTTTTTGAACTACAACTCCCATCATCCCTGACTAGCAATACCAGTGGCAAGGGATGATGGGAATTGTAGTCCAAAAACAGCTGGAGGCACAAGGTACCTTGAGTCTAAAAAACAAAATTGCAGCAATTAGGATCAAGCATGTTTGAGCTGCAATCCAACTTTATTTGTCTCAAGAGACCTATTTTCATTGTGCTTTGCATGTGCATTATTTCCCAGTGACTCTAACAGAAATAGACTATTTCCATGGAATTTTGGTTTCTACCACACCATTTATAACAGAAATTTAAAGAGAGACAATGCAACAGTTATGCATCCAGTTCAGCCCACAATGGAAGAATTACTCACTCTGGATTGTTGCTCCTCTATTCATGTGGTGTGGGCGTGATTTCTGCCAACTTCCCGCTCTGCAGTCCCTTGCACCATATCTTTCGCTATTCCCAGGAGTTCTGCATCTACAGGAAAGGAATTTTCAAGGAGTTCAGAGAAAAGGAAGAGGCAGGAAAGCTCATTCCATGAGAGTGAACTCTGTTCTAGTTTAATTCATTTCCCCAATTCATATATGTTCACAGAACGAATATTTTCTCCATACAGAATCTGGTTGAGTTGACTACTTGATTTCTTCATTTTAGTACAGTGTATATACACAGATAGTAATTACACTCTTCATTCTGGTCTGTAAACATCAAGCCATCACTTTTTTGTTAAGATGACAATTCCACAATGCAATCTTTCAGTGCCAAATGGATTTTTAAAAAAATTCCTGAAACATTTGGAAATTGGGTTGCTATTTTTACTTCTGCCAACAAATTTACTGTATCTCAATAATTTTACAACTCTGTAAGACTATTTAGTATTAATGATAACATGGTATTCCGTTGACCATGAGTAGAAGTCCACATATAATGATCTGGACCTTGGTCCTGACTTTGAACATGAGTCTGAGGGATCATTGAGCCAGACGCTCCTGAAGGACCAGCCTTCTCTTCACTAGGAGCCCCCATCTAGTTCCTCCAGCAGAAGCCCGATGGCATCTTGGATAGTTAATCAATCAGGTAGGTAGCAGATTGGAGGTGCAGGACCTTGGATAGCTCCAAACAGTCATCCTATTGGGGACATGGTCTGGCACTCAAACTGAGGCAATATTTTAGTCCCAGTCTCTGTCTGTTCCTGGAGTAAAGAGCCTTAAAGGGATAGTCTTCTGGCCTGGAGTCTAATACTCCATGAGGTCCTGCCTCTGACTTCTGCTTCTGCCATATACATTGCCTATGCCAGGAAGCAAGAAATTCAGGTCCTGAAGGCCCCAGTCTAGAGGGAGACGGTCCCTTGGGAGTATCTGGCTCAGGAATTCTAGTTTAGGGGTCTCTGGAATAAGCAGTTCCTGACTGATAGTCTCAGGCTCAAGCCCTGTATAAGGGCCTAGGTCTGGGTTTAACATCTCTGCAAATTGGTTACACTGCTGGTCCACATCTTTGCCATAGTCTCAGTTGCTGGTTGCAGTCAGGATAATGTTAACATTCCTATTTTGCAGATGGAGTGCATGAGGGTTGCAGGAGAGTGCTGTGTCAAAGGCTACCTAGTGGAACATAGGAATCTGCCTTATGTCCAGCTAGTTGAGTATTGTCCATAGTGATTAGCAGCAGCTCTACAGGTTTCAGAGGGGAATCTTTCCTAGTCCCTACATAATTGTAGTATAAAATGTAGTAAGCTTGATAATAATAGAACACAGTAATCTTGATTCCTCAAAGTAATTAATAATTCAAGAAATTCCTCAAAAGAATTTGCTTGAATTAAAGGGAGGCATAAAATATATTAAAAAATCGGCAGGAGAGTACCTAAATTCCCCCCCCCCCAATATAAAGAAAAAATAGTTGAAGTAGATTTCCTTCAGTGAAGATATATCATACTGTGTTATTTCACAATATTATTTAAATAAACTAATTATAATAATTATAATAATATGTATATAATTAGAATTATTATAATAAATTATATAATGGGAGCTAAGAAGGCACTGCGATTGAGGCTCTGCTGAATTTTGCTGGTTTGCATTTTTTATCAAATGTGCCAAGAACCTGTTGTCCAATTTTCCAAAGATTTGACAGATCAGCTGAAATTGCTGCTGGTTTCCTCATTTGTATTCTTCAGGACATGTCACAAGAACTGTGTTTCTCATTAGGAAGAGTATGTGGTATCCTTGCATAATGGAAGCATGCTTTGTGTTTCAAAAGCTGCTGGAATTTTGACCAAAGTGAGAAGAGATTTTTAAAAGGGGGGGGGGTTCAAATAGATGACAAAAATGAACAAAACTCCAGAATGTTGCTTCTGTAAATCAGACTTAATTTCAATATATAAATATGATTGCAGATTGGGCAGATATCTGTGTTTAGAATCTGAAGTCAGCCCTGGTTCAAATTGCATGAACCAATATGGGGTGTGGTAGTACTGTGTTCCCAAGGCGGCTAACAGAAACATAATTAAAACAGCATACAGTATAAATGGTGTGCTGGTGGAAGAGAAGTGCAAGAGGGCATTGTTCCCTTCCATAGGATTGTGTAGATTAGGATTGGGGAATCTCTGGCGCAGAGGAATGGCTCCCAATTTGGCCTGCCAGGCTATTCCTGGCAAACTATGCCCACCTACCCCACACCTGATGTCCTATGTGCTGTCAGGGTGGTGCAGGTACTGCCATGGCTTCAAAGCAAGAATCTGGAATTTAAAGTTAGTCTTCAGTTGTTCCTTTGTTGGAGCAACACACACTTCTCCCACCCACCAGCTGAAGGAAGTGCCTTTTGCTCCAGGAGCTGGAAGCAGTTTGCATTGAAACAAATGCTTAAAAAAGGAATCTCCACCTACCAGCAGTTCTCAACCTGTGGGTCCCCAGATATTGTTGGACTACAACTCCCATCATCCCTGAGCTCTGGCCTTGCTAGCTAGGGGTGATGGGAGTTGTAGTTCAACAACATCTGGGGACCGACAGGTTGAGAAAGGCTGAGTCCTAAAACAACCAACACCTCTGCAGCTTTGAGGGCCTTGGATTGCTCTGATAAATGCTACATACATAAACTGGAAGTTTATTGTACCCCTAACCTTCCACGCACTGCCGAAGTTTTAGGTTGCTATGTAAATCTAAAAAATAGTAAATATTTGTAAATAGCAAATCAGCCTTCTCATTTAAGTGCCCTGGATTATTTCTTGGACTCACTCAGAGTAGTTTCTGAACACATGGTGGTGATTTATCCTAAATATAAGCAACTGAAAGATGTGCTTTAATAATAGAATCACATAATTGTAATGTTGGAAGGGACCATGAGGGTCATCTAGTCAAACACCCCTGCAATGCCTTAATGTAACTCCATTAGGTTAAGCTTAATGAATTTGGGCTGTGTAGTTTTATAGCTTTGGAAACTTGCATCTCTCTCTTCCTCTCCTTTCTTTCTTTAATACTTTAACAAGTGGTAGCATTTAAACAAGATGTTTCATCTTCAGTGTTTTAGAAGGATGCCTATTAGCAGGCCTGTACAAAGTTAGGAACATGTTTTACCAATAACTTTTAAATTGTTTTAATCAGTTGGAAGCACTCTGAGCAAACCAAGAAAGCAAAATAAAATCTAAATCCCCTCTTCCTCGAAAGCGTTCTAAGTACAATAGTACCTAAAATATCAGACGGCACCTTGGGAGGATATAGTTGTTGTTTTCCAAATGTTCCAGTAAAAGGAAACTTGCAGATTAGTATACAGACGCAAGATAAAGTACTAAGGAGGTAACCATAGTAACTAAAAGAATGCTGTTGGGGAAATGCCAGTCATATTAGACTTGGTCAAGTTCAATGAAATGATGTTTTTCCTCTTCCAAGAACATTCATTCACTATACGATGTAATCTCAGTAACATTATGGGAAGTTGTTGGGGGTTTGTTTTGCTTTTTGATTCAGTATAACATGCACCAGCCAGCAAAAAATAATAATTGTTAACTTAATGGGTGGGAAAATGCCATAGAGGTGTGTGAAAACACATTCCAAATACTTGGTTATTTATTTTCAAGTGGAAATAAATAGGAGAGTCTAGAAATACAACTCGCACCCAGATGCTTGCAGGGAGTGCACAGACATGCATTATCATTGGTGTTATTCCACTAGGAGAGGTTTCCTCAACCTTGGCCCTCCAGATGTTTTTGGCCTACAACTCCCATGATCCCTAGCTAGCAGGACCAGGGGTCAGGGATGATGGGAATTGTAGTCTCTAAACATCTGGAGGGCCAAGGTTGAGGAAGCCTGCACTAGGATAGCTTGCCCAAGGACTTCTCTAAACTTCCCCTGCACCCAAGTGTATGAAGGAGGTACTAAACCAGGCACTATGGGATGTAAAACCTGCAGGGGCATAAGCAGCTGGGCTGTAAAACCTGATTCTGTGATTGTGGTATGTTGATTAGGGACTGAATAGTGTATATAATTTGGGCAACTATAAGAACATACTTTATGTGAGCAGAAACAAGATTATACAGAACAATCCTCCTCTGGATTTAAGCGATAGGAATTGTGCTCATTAATTAATACGTTGTTTGTAAAATGCACATCCTGATTTGTTCCCAATATACTTAATGAAATGTGTTTGTATCTTTAAAGTGGTGTATGAAGCTACATTTGTAGATAGAATTGAATCAGCGTACTTATTTGTGCAGTACAGTAGAATAAAATGTGCACATTCTCCTTCTCCCCTGATACTCGCTGCATTGCTGTTCTGACATCTGAACTCTACCTTAGTATAATGAGATTTCCTGGTAAGCAGACTTGGGGCTTGTTATCATTTCTTTCTCCTTGACAGGGCTTTGTGAGCAAGGCAGTGATTCATTTCTGTAACCTGCCACACTCTACTGACATTATTTTGAGTTGAGCAGCAGGCAGACACCCCTATTTCAATACATTAGATGATTCTCAGGGCTTCCCTTTCCTATTAATTTATTCGCAGTTTGACTTTTCAAAGCAAAGCACTACAATGCATTTGCAGTGTCCTGTACCTAAGCAAAAGCTGCCACCTTATAACCCTTCCCATGCTTTATAACCAGCTTACTTATCAAATGTTGCCTTTTGACAGAAAGGCAGTACCTTATTTGCATTTGTCCTTTTGCCCCTTCACTCAAAACTTGTAGAAATAAAGTAGCTTGCTGGAGTTAGGGCTTTATAAACTACTACCCTGCATTTATGGTCAGTGGTGAAGTAGACATGGCCCCATCATTGGTAACTTTGAAAAGAATTCAAGTGCTCTTATTTTAACCCGCTTTTTATTAATTGCTGGCATAAAGGGTCAGCATTGTCAGGTATCAGCCAAGCACCCAGGCACAGTTAACAAAAGGCCCCTGAACCTGCTCTCCCTTCATCCTAACAACCTGCTTGCTTGCTCATCCATCTCTTGCTGTTGAGAAGGAGCAGCAGGAGATGCCACTGCCTGCTTGTTCATTGGGTCTCTGCCTGGCATTGTTTGTAATGATGGGGAGGAGCTGCTAGCGATAATGGCAGTGAGGAGGTGGGCTTACTGAGGGATGGAGATGTTTGAGGATGCCTTGCCCAAGACCCCTCCAAAACCTGGAGCCAGTTCTGGTGTCTAAAGACACAAGAGGAACTCACATTTGTGATGGATGCACTTGAAACAAACACCACTGCTTCAAATAATTGGCAATTGTGTACCGACAATTTTATTTCATTTCATTTATGTGCTGGCTTTCTTCCAAGGAATTCAGGGAACTCAAGCTGGGGTACACAGGCACTGGCAAGTTCCAGACATCCTGAACTTCCAGAACCAGCCCAGGACATTTTGTTGCTTGAGGCAAAAATTGTTTAAAAAAATAAAATCTGCCTCCCCTGCTCCACCACCTCCTCTACTGCCATGGGGAAAGAAAAGGAGTCTGAAGAGAAGCAGGCTACTGCAGGATGTGGCAGGTGTGTGTGGCTATGGGCGGTGTGGTAAAAGGATGTGGTAGAGAGGCAGGAGAGGTGACTGCTGCCTTATGGTCCTGTTGGCTTCAGTAGCATTGTTGCATTGTGTGCCTTCAAACCATGCCCCAGGGCTGTGGGTACCCTTATTTTGCTGCTCACTACTGAAAAACTGCAAATAATTTGACATGAATATTTATTTTTAGGAATCAAATTGCTTCCATATTTCTTATGAAAGAGATTATTTGTCTCTGGCATGCACAAAAGAATCATTTATCGACAGCAGACGTGTCTCACGATTATTCCCCTTTCTTGATGTTTCTCCAGGTGTCCGTCAATGTTCCCTTTGTATTTGTTGTTTTTGTACTTTAGATGAGATGCTAAGGAAATTTCAAATTAGGCCCTCATTATCTTTTTGAAGAGTCCAAGTGAGTGCTCTTTTGAGGAAAGCACGTGTACCCATTAACAAGATTTACAATGGATTATATGTTGAATACGTATTATCATTTAATATTTTTAAAGCCTATTTTCAGGATCTGCAGATGTGATGGATGATGATTAATTAAAAAAAAGAAAGATTTCAGGACTGAATTGCACAATATAATTACTTACTGTTAACCATTTCAAAGGCTGAAACTAAGGTTTCAGGTTTGCTGCTGTTAAATAGAGTCATAAAGTACCAAATTTTACATCACACTCAAATATCTTTTCCCCATTTGTAGTCAATGTTATAGCCAAAATGTTTACAGTGGTACCTTGGTTGTCAAACGGCTTGGCTCCCTAACACCACAAACCCAGAAGTGAGTGTTCCGGTTTGCGAATGTTTTTTGGAAGTCCAATGTCCAACGCAGCTTCTGCGGCTTCTGATTGAGTGCAGGAAGCTCCAGCAGCCATTCAGAAGCCATGCTTTGGTTTTTGAATGGACTTCTGGAACAGTTTAAGTTTGATAACCAAGTTACCACTGTAATTGGTAAGTTGGTTAGAAACTAATTACAGTACAGTGGTACCTCAGTTTACAAACTTAATCCATTCCGGAAGTCCATTCTTTAACCGAAACTGTTCTTAAACCGAGGTGTGCTTTCCCTAATGAGGCCTCCCACCACCAGTGTCCTTCCAGTGTTCGGATTCTGTTCTTAGACCTAGGTAAGGTTCGCAAACTGGGACACTACTTCCAGTTTTGTGGAGTTCGCAAACCGAATTGTTCGTAAACAGGACTGTTCTTAAACCGAGGTACCACTGTAATTAATTTGCAATCCTTATTTTAAGTGAAATCTAAATATTATATTAATTGATTAAACACTTTTAATTAACTGAAATTGAGCCCTTAATTAATAATACTGTATATATACTGTTTATAACTAGTTGCTATAAAATATGTCAGCTATTTATTTTAAACTTTATGTGGGGCACAGGATGTCAAAAACTCTGGAGGAGGAACTAATAAAATCAGGAAATAGACCTTTGACCCCACTAGCAAGGTATGCAAAAAGACAGAAAACAAGGACGTACTAGGCACCTGCATCTAAGGTGTGCTCTTCCTCCTCCCTCCTTTAACTAGGTTGTCTGTGTGTCATCCTTAAATTAATCAAATGTTTTTTTAAAAAAATTCAAATGTATATCCTCTTCTGTCCTCTTTTCTGTAAATGCATTTCTTTCTTTTGGTGATTTGTAAATGGGCACAGTATTATTAAAAGTAAAGGACCATGTACCAGGGCTATACATTTGCAATATTGACCCCCTATGATTGGCAGGGAGTATGAAGGCTCTGAATTGGCTTGTCCTAGTTATAAATACTTTGAATCAAGCCTGAAATCAGACCTACCTTCCAATAACAACTTCCTCATTCTAGCACTCAGCAAAATATAATTTTGAATAGATAGTATCTTCATCATCTTTTTGATTTGTTCAAGATAAAATCATGTGTTATACTTTAAAGTAGGAAGGCGAATCATTTTAGTCTGCCACACAGCAGAACGTTTTGCTTCAGGGAACTGACTATGGTTTTTTTTTATGATAAATAGTCTTGAAGGAGACCTATAGAATAATTGAACAGCGGAGAAGTAGCTATCCATAACATCATTTTGGACTCATTGGAAATATCGTAATGTAGAATTGTGAAACCTCAAGTAATTATATTCATTTCCCAAACTACTGAGAAATATGACCTAATTAGTGCCACCCTATTTTTCCACAGCTGTCCCAACACACTAAAACCTTCCCATTCATTTTTCCCTTCACACTTTGAAAAGGACATCTGAGCACCTGAAGTGGATCATTTTCAATGAGGCCTCATTAACGCTCATTCAAATGCATTGAACTTCATAACATGTTGAAATATTTTTTATATATAGGCTGAAGAACTGCCTATGATTATATAAATGGGAGCTGGATCCACAGATAGGAGGCTTCAAAGAAGCCAAAGAAATACTGTCTCTAAAAGCTGGTATTGTGTATGATTTGGGGAAAACTTAAGGTGTACTGAGCCTACCAGCACTGCCCTCTTTTTAAAGTGTAGATTTTTAAGTGTGCAACTCACAGAGCTGGAATAGTGCAGTGGTTATTAGCAGTGAGCTGGAAGTCCTCCCAGTTCAAATAGTAGGCTAGTGACCTTAGGCAAGCCTTATGGTGTGCCTCATAAGCCTGTTCCCTACCCCATCTGCAAAATATACTGAGGTAATAATACTAATGGCAGGGACGCGGGTGGCGCTGTGGGCTAAACCACAGAGACTAAGGGCTTGCCGATCAGAAGGTCGGCGGTTCGAATCCCCTTGACGGGGTGAGCTCCCGTTGCTCGGTCCCTGCTCCTCCCAACCTAGCAGTTCGAAAGCACGTCAAAGTGCAAGTAGGTAAATAGGTACCTCTCCGGCAGGAAGGTAAATGGCATTTCCGTGCGCTGCTCTGGTTTTGCCAGAAGCAGCTTAGTCATGCTGGCCACATGACCCAGAAGTTGTCTGCGGACAAACGCTGGCTCCCTCAGCCAGTAAAGCGAGATAAACGCCGCAATCCCAGAGCGACTGGACTTAACGGTCAGGGGTACATTTACCTTTTAATAATACTAATCTCTGACAGAACTTCCTGTTGCTGTTCTGTTCTTATTGGAGAGAAGCAATGGGAGTTCTTGTCTAGCATTCTAACTGCTGTGTCCTCTAAGCTTTTCACCACAAATGGGATCAGAACTGCTCTTGACCCAAAATCAAACTCCAATTCTGCTACCAATGGTTTTGCCACCAATTCCTTTTTTGAAATGTGTCTCCCAAGGAGGATGTGTAATTAATTTCAACCAGGTAAGTACGTGCCAGATGAAAATGTCCTGTTACCACAAGGCAAATCTAGCATTCCATTTGCAAATCTGTATAATTGGTATATTTGAAATTAAAATTCAGTTGTTGTTTTTCAAAAGTCACTGACATATGAGGATGGAAAAGGGAACCAGCTCAACCTGCCCAACAAAATTATTATTAAAACTGACTTTCTGTTAGAGACCCTCATTAGAGACCCCTGCTGCCAATGTGACAGACTGCTTATCACTCACACATGCCAGGGTCCAAAAATTCATTTACCGGTATTTATTATTTATTACTCCAAGTAATTGTATCCTGCCTTTCTATTGAAAGAAATGCTCACTGCAACTTACACTCTAATCAAGATATTAAAATAAAAATAAATAATACAAAATAACCAATGAGCAAAGAAAGAAAATACCAGTTAACCTTAAATCAGGACATACCTTCATGGGATACTATAGGGTGGATCCTCTGTATATAATCAGGACCATACATATGTTGATGTATAAGGGAAGGATGCGGAGCCAGACAACATTTATTCTGAATAAAATATGAATATTGGTGATCTGGATTAATCATCCAAAATATATTTTTGCTTCAATAAACATACACACAGTTGTTTACATATGTGCCTTGCTTAAAAACACAATGGGAATGTATAACAGAGTCCAAAAATGCTGTTACCATCATAAGATATGGGTAGCTGTGCTACAGAAATATTGCAGCTAATAAAATATAATAATAAAACAAACATATGGCTTTAGTTCTCTATGAAAGAAAATGAAAAAGTGCTGATCCCTTCATCTGTGGCACTGATCTTCCTACTGATATCTTGAGAGTACCAGCTCCTCAGCAGAAAAGCATCATGTAGAAAGAGCTCATAAAAAGCATATGGCTTGGCTCAACCCAAGTGGAAGCTATAAGCCAGCATCTTGCCTGTATTAGTAATACCTACATGTGTTTGAGAATATGATTGCCAGGTCAAACTGTCCAATATAATTGACAGCATGGTAGGCTCATGAGATTCTCTTCAATTGAATTTCACAGAGCGCTCATGTTTTGTTAATCAAGTGGTGTTCCTCCCAAGATAAGAGTTGTTTGCCAAACTTTATTTTTGAAGCATTTGTTTTTTTAAAGCAATTTCTGTCAATTCAAGTAAATAGGTACGCTCTTGATAAATTCAGCCTGATAGAGACTGTTTTGCCATTACCTCTTTACAATCTTCTGCCCTGCCCCATATAGAATTCTCTTGAGATTTATGTGGATATGAACAGCATTTGATTTCATGTTGATTTCAATAATAAAGCCATATGGTTTTCATTTTATCGAGACTGAAGTAAATGAAGCACATTCATCACCAGCCTCTTTAAATTGTAAATCTCTTCTATTTGGACTTGAAGGCCAGTACTTTATCTTTGTGGCAAAACTCACTACACAAATATTTAACCATATGGTATGTTTTTTTCCAGGGATATATATTAACCATAGTTAATGCTTTGGGGTACTCATATGTCACAAAAACACATATATAAAATGACTATTTAAAAATTAACTGACCTGCATCATGCAACACTTCTAGAATCCCTGATAACAAAACTGTTCCATGTGTGAGGAGATTACTTGTTTCAGAGAGACTCTTACTTGACCTTGCGGTATTTAGTTTATTTTTGGACACCTGGTTCTCCAAGAGCAAACATCAGTTTAAAAAGTCCAGTTAACAAGATTGCTGTTTCTGGTGACATAAGCTTACAGGTCTAGTTAATATGCCCTAAGGCACGCAGGTGGCGCTGTGGGTTAAAGCCTCAGCGCCTAGGGCTTGCCGATCGAAAGGTCGGCGGTTCGAATCCCTGCGGCGGGGTGCGCTCCCGCTGCTCGGTCCCAGCGCCTGCCAACCTAGCAGTTCTAAAGCACCTCCGGGTGCAAGTAGATAAATAGGGACCGCTTACCAGCGGGAAGGTAAACGGCGTTTCTGTGTGCGGCTCTGGCTCTGGCTCTGGCCAGAGCAGCGATGTCACGCTGGCCACGTGACCCGGAAGTGTCTCCGGACAGCGCTGGCCCCTGGCCTCTTAAGTGAGATGGGCGCACAACCCCAAAGTCTGTCAAGACTGGCCCGTACGGGCAGGGGTACCTTTACCTTTACCTTTAAGGCCTTTCTGAACCTTGTCTGAGGGCCTCTGCAGATGCCATGACTTATGCCCAAGTGGGGCAGCACTACCTGAGAGCAAGGAGACGGCACACTCTGTTGGGTTGCAACAGGCCACTACTTTCATTACCAGCTTAGTAAATATCGTCAGGTTTGGCAAAAACACCAAGGCTGAAACCACAATATCAGTTGTATTTCTAAGCCATGAGATGATTGGACTAAATTAAGAGGGAAATTGTGTTAAAAAGAAACAAAACACAACTTTCCTCCACCATAATACTTTGTAATCACAATATACCTTCTGTGGAACCTGCTTCTCTCAGAGCAAGGATGAGAAACCTGTGGCCCTCCAGGTGTCTGTTGGGCTCCAACTCCCATCAGCCCCAGTCAGTATGGCCAGAGGTCAGGAATTATGGGAGTTGGAGTCCAGAAACATCTGGAGGGTCACTTGTTGTTCAACACAATGTAGAGAATCACAGGTGCCTTTTCCTAAAAAACTTAAATCCCAAAATGGTAGGAGGTTTTTGAGGGGAAAACTGATGAGGAAGAGAAAAGAAGGCAGATAGGGAATATCTTAAACTGAAACACAGTTTCCTTTATATCAGTTAATAGTAAGTCATAAAACCTGAGGCACCAGGTTTTATTAAAGTCCCCTGAACCAGCTAGTTTCAAATCATGGTGAACAGAACTCTGCAAACAGTTATGCTCTTTCATTTGGGAATACACACATGCTTAAAATTAGGCACTTGGGTGCAATTTTTGTGAAACTTACCAAATCAAAAGTATATTCGAACATGTATTTAAATCCCATAGATGTTTTGGCCACATTCAAATAAACTATTCTATAAAGCAGAGTGCAAAAGTATGACTGTGTTCAGTATTGTGATGAATAACATCATGCACAGACCAAAATGCCACAGTCCTGGTCCCGATCCTTGCTAAAGCCAAGCCAATCTGGTCATGGTCTGTGGCAGCATGGGCACCTGAGAAACCTATGCATGCTGCCTTGAGCTCCATGCCAGAAAATCAGGGATGATTTAAATGAGAGAGAAAGAGAGAGAGGCTGACTGAAGTTGATCTTCAATATTCAAACCACTTAAAAAGTATCCAGGTCTTAAAACTATGGAAGTGTGAAGAATGACAGAAGGCTGGCATGAATCCATGGGAAGCTAAATGTGTATTTGCAATGCATCTAATGTGCAGTGTTGTTGTTGTTTAAAAAATGCATCAGCTGAGATAAGAGCACTGAGGAGGAATTTAACCCTTTCATCCCTTGCTGGACTCCTGACAAAAATCTCTCTTATGAAAATAAGCTTGCTTTGAGGGAGAAATCCCATATAGATTCCATTGCATGGATTGCAAATGCCACCTAAATTTGTATTTCAACTTGTGTGAACAAATTAAAACTTTGTAGTACATTTTAAAATTTTCCTAACAGAGCTTTTTTTTTTTTTTACAGAACACATACATAAATAATAGAATACCTATTCTTATCATTTTTAAATGTACCGTATGTGTTTCCAATCTCCTTTTTTTTTAAAAAAAAGGTTTAGAAAAAGGTTAACTGCAGCAGAGTATGTGGATCTGATTATTTTGTAAACTTGGAAAACCTTAATATACACAGAAATCCTTAGCCCTGAGGCAAGTCAAAGGAGTTTATAATATGAGTAACTCTGGCTTGTATTCCCAATATATTGACATACTGGAACTAACATGGCCCGGAGAGATTTAGCCATATTCAAACTGTATAATTTAAACCACACACCAGGTCCATGAATTAATTGTGTAAATATACTGCTAGATAGCAGCATATGCTGTTCATTTGAATACATACGAAACTTGATTCTCCACGTGTTCAACAACATCATTGTCATAGATGTGAGAGGGCCTTGCAGCAATAAAACACGAGAGGTTCAGAACTAAGCAGAATCTGTTTAGCAGATAAACATTAAAACATCTCTTTTTTCCAGTTTATAGCATTGCTAACCTAGGATGCCTGTCTTTGTTTCCTGGGAATCTGCCATGCAGCTGACTCACAAATAGCATTTGCATTGGAAAATAAAATTACTTTATGCTCAGTGGAGGATTTGACTATGATTCCCAAGTTACAAAATGTAGTTTCAGAAAATCTTGATGCATAGACAATTCAATGTGGCAACAGACAGTGGGAAAGAATCTCCTGTGAAGTTGAAAAAGTTGTTGTGATCACCACACTGTTCAGAGGCTAAAAATACATCCTCTGCTCAAAAGGGAACATTTGAGTGAATCAAGTGGCAAGTTAGTGAGTCATCTCATGAAATAAAACTAAAAGAACAAGTGCTCATTGATATGCTGTAGGAAAATGTATTCCAAAAGAGATGGAGTGTGGGCAAGTTTGAGATCAGTGTGGGATATATCAGGGCCTCTAGATCGCCTCAGAAGCCACCAGCTGCATCATCCCAAAGGCACTACCTGATTGTTGTGCTGTGCTGCTTCTTCTTTTGAGAACTGGTTTTTGCTTTTAAAGGTGGCATATGTGAGCTGGAGCAAAAGATTAATGGGAAACACCCTATTGTCAGCAAGTGGCGCTGTGGGTTAAGGCCTCAGCGCCTAGGACTTGCCGATCGAAAGGTCGGCGGTTCGAATCCCTGCGGCGGGGTGCGCTCCCGCTGCTCGGTCCCAGCGCCTGCCAACCTAGCAGTTCGAAAGCACCTCCGGGTGCAAGTAGATAAATAGGGACCACTTACCAGCGGGAAGGTAAACGGCGTTTCCGTGTGCGGCTCTGGCTCGCCAGAGCAGCGATGTCACGCTGGCCACGTGACCCGGAAGTGTCTCCGGACAGCGCTGGCCCCTGGCCTCTTAAGTGAGATGGGCGCACAACCCCAGAGTCTGTCAAGACTGGCCCGTACGGGCAGGGGTACCTTTACCTTTACCTTTACCTTAAAGAACATTAGCCTGTTTTCCTCAACAAGGAGAATGCATTCTGTCTTCCAACATGATATTCCCTGCCCCTTAACAATTTTACATGCTTGTGCCAAGGGATGGGGAAATTGCCGAGGTGGTGGGGGGCAAAAATCTTCACAAAAATCCCCCTTAACTCCATTTTTGCTCAACACAAACTACTATGGTCTGAGATATATAAAAAGGTAAAGGTAAAGGTACCCCTGCCCGTACGGGCCAGTCTTGACAGACTCTGGGGTTGTGCGCCCATCTCACTTAAGAGGCCAGGGGCCAGCGCTGTCCGGAGACACTTCCGGGTCACGTGGCCAGCGTGACATCGCTGCTCTGGCGAGCCAGAGCCGCACACGGAAACGCCGTTTACCTTCCCGCTGGTAAGCGGTCCCTATTTATCTACTTGCACCCGGAGGTGCTTTCGAACTGCTAGGTTGGCAGGCGCTGGGACCGAGCAGCGGGAGCGCACCCCGCCGCAGGGATTCGAACCGCCGACCTTTCGATCGGCAAGCCCTAGGCGCTGAGGCTTTAACCCACAGCCACAAATATTAATCTATATCCACACTTCCATCAATTTGTGGCGACATTTCACTGTCTATTAGGATGAGACATGGAATGTTTAAGGATCACATTATTTTTCTTCTGCCGTAAGCTACCCTTCCTCTCACAAAGTATTACGTATTGAAAAGAGTGAAAAGCCAGACTGCCATCTGAGCCACCATGAATTAGATTGGGCCTAGGATCACCTATGTGTAGTTCTTATCCTCAGGGCCCTTGCTAGGCACAAACCTACCTGGGCACAAAACTTAACAGTCAGATGGGATTGCAACTTACTCAGAAAATAGCAATCAATATCTGTGATGCCCAGCAACTGGTATTGGGAGATAGTGGAGATAGAACATAGGAGTGCCTAGTACCTGTTGATAGTCTTGCCTTCTTTGATTTTGTCTAATCCTCTTTTAAGACCATTAAAGTTGGTGGCTATCACCTGCTCCGTGTGCTTGCTAGTGGTCAGTTCACTGAATCTCAATAATGTAAGCATACATGTTGCATTGTTTGATGCTCAGAAATCTTAAAAAGTATGTTTTACTCTAAATTCAAAAAAATCTAAATTGTACTAGGTTGTTTTGTTTTTTAAGCACAAAATAATAGTCCTCTCTCTCTCTCTCTTTCTAGTTATTGATAGCCATCAATCTGACATGCTATGGCTTCAATGAGCTTTGTTAATGTGTTCTGCTTTGGTAAAACAAGCGATTTATCACTTTTTTCAGTGAATTGAAGCGCTAAGTTTCTGTGATGTATTACTGACAAGGTATTAAATTGATTTGTCCAAAGAAACTCTAGAGCATGAATATCAAATCAGGTTAGGAAACAAGGAAATACTATTTCCCAACTGTAATCATGCCTTTTTTATTTTTAAAAAGAAATTCTAATGTGTTGGGAGGAAATGCGCACTGTGTATGTGTGTGCATATTCTGGTTACTCATCCATTTCATGTTTTATGAAGAGAAATGTCTTCATTCTCCATCATGTGCATTATTCATCACCATCATATACTTTTCATTTTATGGTTGAACTAATGATATCACCATAACATTTTGCTTCAATTTGAATTTGAATTTAGGTATTAGAGCAGCGGGGAGAAGTACTCCCTTGCCTTAAGGGGAAACATGCAGGCTACAAAGAGTAATCACTGTATTGTAAAATTATTTAACTGTAGTCATCATTGTATCCACCTGAACCCTTATATCTCAGCTCAAACACTCAGATCATGTACAGGAGCATCATTGGACATTACCAAAGCTGGAAAAGCTCATTTAAACAAGAAGAAACCAAGGCTTTGGCCTACTTCTGTGGAATATTCTGCCAATAGAGATTCAAGCAGGGGCCTTCTGTTTCAAGTTTTAAACACCTGCTGAAAACTTTTCTATTCTGTCAGGCCTTTGTAGGCTTACTAGATAGTTGAATTCTGATCTTAACATTTTTATATGGTTTTTCATTATATGACTGTATGTATAATTTTTGTAAACTGCTTTGATTTTTTTTATGAATAGCAGTTATAAATAGTTTTAGAAAAAAACAAAATAATCAAGCAGCAATGTACACACTTACTTGGGAGGAAATCCCATTGCAATAAATATGTATAGGATTACCCTGTGTCATCAACTGAGACAGTACCATTCTTGATCCATGAGCAAGAAGTGAGTATCTTTTCATTATCTGGCCAGAGTGGAGAGTCTGTCTTGAATTAATATTAATATGAATTAATATTTGAACCACCTTATCATGACCAAAATAGTAAGTTGAATCCTTGATGGCCTGTTTAGCAAGACTTTCTTTTAATACATGATATTTGGGCAGGAATTGATCATTTTGCATTATTTGTCTAAGTGTATGTGCTTAAATTGTTCTAGCTGCATGGCTAAATAAACTGAGACTTTCCCTCCCTGATTTATGCCTTAGTCAAAAGAGTGAAATTGCAAAGAACACATAAGTGGAAGCAAGCTGCTGGTGGTCAGATGCTATTCCAAAAGGAAAGTTCCAGAGTCTTGAGTGTACTAGCAAAAGATTTATTATAACAAGTAGAAAGGACTTTCCTTTGGAATGAAAAAAGTAGTCTAGTGTTGAATATTTACAGACAACCACCCTTATCCAGCAATTTCAGCTCAGCTTGGCGACTCCCTTGCTGGCACTTAGACCTCCCAATTTACGTCAAAGGGCATAAAGGAAGCTCCACATATGCAGATCAGTTTACATGCAGGAATGTTCTCTCCATTAAACAGCATGGGGATTCCACCACACATGTAGGAGCTATGCTCGTGGAGACATGCTTCTCACAATTGCAGCATACATGTGTTTCAGGCAATATGATCAGAAAGCCCAGTTGTCCCCAATGGTCTTTCACCATTTATTCTGTTCGTAATAGCAACTAGGACCTTTCTGTTCCAACAGGAGTCTGACATCTCAACACCTTCAGCATTTCAAAACTCCCTACAACTATTCTAACAGAAAGACAATTGAGTAAGACCTACTTCAGAAACTATACACAATGCTCCTTAATAAATAGGAGAGCTGTTCTCAAGCACAGAATAATAGTCTTTGTCTTTCTTTCCTGTGCAACTGGGAGAGCAGCTGGCTTTTATCAACGTAATTGCTCAGGAAAGCTACGAGAAAGGAAAGAAGTGCTGTCCACTTTGAAAGGAAGGGTATTTTGTTGCAGAGAACACATGCTAGATTACCCAACAGGCAGACTAGGCACTAGCAAAGTTTATTATTGATCCCCACCTAAACCAGAGGTCATCCTACTAACATGGGTTGAAATAATGAAAGGAAATCAGATCCTGACATATGTTGCAATAAATCTATGTTTTGGTTTGGCATTTTATTTAAAAAAATATGTTATGGTTTAGTATTGCTTTTATTTTGGATTACATGGGGAGGTGCCAGAATCTTTTCAGTGCTTGGGGCCTCTAAAGGTCATAATCCAGACCTTCAGAGGACAGACTGGCCAAGAGCAGTCAGAAGCTGCAACCACTTTCTGTTATATTATTTATGCTTCACTGTTACAATTTCAGTTGTGAGACACGCCTTCTCCATCTCCATCAACAGAGCTCCATGCCTTTTGACATGTGAAAGTCACTAATGCTGATTGGCAGGTAGCATTTTACAGCAAGGGGTATTAGCAGAGCAGAACTGGGGAACCCAAGGATTGAAATATTAATGTTTAAAAACTCTCTCTTAACTCCTGTCATGCCAAAATCATTGGCACTGGTGGTGAAATGGCTTTACAAAAATCTCCGAATTAATGCTGGAGTCTGAGTCACATAATTACCTTCTCCCACACATGATGACTTGTATTTTTAGCCCATCATTAATTTATATGAAATGGGCATCCTGTGGAGAGCTCCAAAAAGATATTTTCTAGCCTTTGTGACATTTATATCCTGCCCCTCCTCCAAAGAGGCCAGGTGGCACAGACAGGATTATCCGGTTGTTGGCATCCTCACAACAACTCCGAGAGGTAAGCTAGGATGAGAAGGCAGTGAATTAGATAACCAGCCAGTGAGATGAGTGGAAATTTGAACTCGGATCTCCCTCGCCCAGTTCAGAATCAGCTTGTGGCTCTCTGGAAAAGGACTATCACATGGATTTTGCCTCTTCATAAAAAGAGGAAACAATACTGCAAACCAGCTATAAGAAACCCAGTAAAATTTGCCTAGATTCTTACCCTCCATGAGAGGGACTGGAGGGAGAGAAAATAAAAGACTAAGTAAAAAGTAAGATCATGCAGAATCTATTTGTAAATGCATCAAGCGCCAGTGAGTTTATTGCCTACTTTTATTTCCCAAAATGAGTCTTGTTTGCCAAAGCTTAAAACATTTACTCAAAATTTAAGAAATATAGAAGAACCAACTGTCCTTGTTCAGTCTGAGGCTGCAGCTGATACAACAACAAACTGTGCTTTATGCCCATTGGAGTCACAGGCAGATTCCACAAGCTGCTGCCAGAGAGGTGCTCTACTGTATTCCTGGAGAGACTTTAGTGTGTATGTTGGGGTCTTATCCCCTCGCGGCTCCATCCTGGCAAGAAGTAGATCTGTAGTGGGAAGAATGTGGCCTGGGAGCAGTGCTCCCCACACTTCTCTGGGAATCTGTGTGCGAGCAGTTGTCAGGGGGAAGGGAAGAAGGGGAAAGTCAAAACAGACTGAGAGGTTGAAGAAAGGAGAGGGTGGGAAGAGAGAGCACCCTGTACAATCTTTCAATGCTACAAAGTATGCTGGGGTTTTTTGCTCAGGTTCCACAGACAACAAACATGTGGCCCCTGCCAGATGATCAATCTTAACGTGATTTTGCTGCACATGCCATTATGTAATACCAAGAACTATGGAACTTGGAAACTGCCATAATAGTTAAACATCTCATGCTGGAAACATCAACTCCACCGTGTATTGAAACTTGGACAGGCAACATTCTGAACTTCACATGCAAAGAACAAACAGCATTTAATATTTGGGATGTGAGGGTTTAATTGAATGGTGTCTGAGTGCTTTGAATCCTCATTTATTCATTGGTTCTTTCGTTCATTCCTCTCTCCTCCTCTTTACCCTCCTCTATGTTCCCAGGGGTGGTGTCATAAGTGATGGGTATTTTATCCAGGGAGAATGGTCCATGCTGCTGATTTTAAAAAATATTTTTAATTGCTTAAAAATGTTTCAATATGCCATACATAAAAATTTCCCCAAAGTAAGGCTGCAATCTTATGCACACTGACCTGGAAGTAAATCCAACTGAAAACACTGGGACATACTTCTGAGTAATCGTAGTTAGGATTTTGCTGTATGTCTCACTGTTTTCAAAAGCGATTATTGCCAGATACATGTGTTTCTCATTGTAGCCTAGATCAGAGAAAATATTAAGTATCTCAGCCTTATAACCCTCAGAATTTTTTCAACCATTAACATTCAAAATGCAAAAAGGAATTATCTTTAATTTTGGCACTGTAATTAAATGTGTGTCAGGGAACTGCCATCAGTGCCGGAGGGAGAGAGCAAAATCCAGAGGGATTCCAGAGAGCGTCCCAGGATTGGGAAAGGCAGCCCATCTTCTGGGGAAGAGAATCAGTGTAGCAGCAGTGGAGAAGGGGGGCAGATGGGGGAAGCGGCGGGGCGGTCCCATGACTCCTTGCCGGGGACCAGCGGGGAGAGTAGGGGTCCTCCGCTGCCTACGACTTCCTTGTGCAGAAGGCTTTCGCGCAGAGAGAGTAGGAGGGGACTAGGCGTCAAAGAGCTTCTTTGCTGGAAGAAGTTTAAGAAACACCCACTGACGGATTCTGCCAGCGATTGAGACAGCCACGAGTGAGTGGCTGTCCGGACAGAAAAGGTTCACTCAGGCAACCCAGCCAGGTGTTTGCACCGGCTTACGCACGAGCAACCCCTAGAACCATTACAGCAATCCGTGAGTCCCTGATGTTGCTTGTGCGCAGCCCCGGAGAGGCAGCACGATGAGCCAAACTGGGCCGGCCAGAGAGACAGAGCAAGAATCCATGGTGCGAGGTCTGGTCGAGAGGAACCGAGACCTGGAGGCGCATGTCGCTATCCTGTCTGCGTGGCTGGAGGAGAGACGGGCTCAGGATGCACAGGTCAGAGCCACCCCGATAAGGAGGAAGGTCCCTGGGCTAGTACACAAGTTTGGTGGAAAGCCCCAAGACTACAATGCCTTTCGAACGGAAATTCAATAGGCTTTGGAATTGCAGAAAAATGACTTTGCGGATGACGGGGAGAGGGTGGCTTACATTGTTGGACATCTGCAGGATGGGGCGCACGAATGGATCAGGCCCCTAATGGCGACGCAGAATGATGCATTGAAAGATCTTAAGAAATTCTACCAGGCATTGGACGTAATGTACTCCAGCGAGGTGGAGCAAAGCGTGACGCGGAGGGAGCTTTGGCTGAATTTGCGTACAATAACGCTGAACACATGTCCACGGGAATGAGCCCTTTCATGGCCAATTACGGCTGTCACCCCAGGGCCTTCCTGGGGAGGGGGGAGGAAGGATGGAGTGTACCTGCGGCTGAGCAATTTGTGGAGGAAATGGAGGCCTTACACCATCAACTCAGGCTGAACTTGGAGCGGGCCAAGGAAGTTTACAAGAGGCAGGAGGACAGGCACCGTCGGGAGGGGGAGGCCATACGGGTGGGAGACCGAGTGTGGTTGTCATCCCAAGGGTTGCCCCTAAAGGGAGGGTGCAAGAAGTTGCAGCCTAGGTGGCTGGGGCCTTTTGAGGTAATAGAGCAGGTTAACCCAGTGGCATTTAAACTCAAGTTGCCTGACAGCATGAAGATACATCCGGTGTTCCATAGGTACCTACTTTCACCTTACAGGGAGGGGCAGGAATTCCCGGGACGGGAGAGAGGGGTTACCACCCACCCACGGGTAGAGGAGAGGGAACACTGTAACGAAACCACGGAAATACTTGATTCAAGGTGGCGAGGTCGCCAGGTAGAGTACTTGGTAGCCTGGGAGGGGGAACCCAGGGCTGAAAACACTTGGGTCCCTGCTGAATCAATCACTGATGGGTATCTGGTGGAAGAATTCCATGGTTTGTTCCCAGATTAGCCCAAACCATTAGCTAGATTCTGGGAGGAAGAATTTGGGCCCACAGACGACGAAGGGGACTTTGTGGGTTTTCCTGCCTCCGAAGAGGAGGGAGGGGAAGTGTCCGAGGGAGAAGGATCAGACTGGGAGGTTCAACCGGAGGGAAGAGATCCGAGCGGATGGGAGGCTGGTTTTGAATCCTCAGAAGATGATGACAGTTCCTTCAGGGGATTCCCCGCATCGTCGACCGAGGAGAGAGAGGAGGTGGTATCGGAAGATCGCGTCGGGGTGAGGGGGCTCCTGAGGATGAGGTGGATGTCAGGGAACTGCCATCAGTGCCGGAGGGAGAGAGCAAAATCCAGAGGGATTCCAGAGAGCGTCCCAGGATTGGGAAAGGCAGCCCATCTTCTGGGGAAGAGAATCAGCGTAGCACCAGTGGAGAAGGGGGGCAGATGGGGGAAGCAGCAAGGCGGTCCCATGACTCCTTGCTGGGGACCAGCGGGGAGAGTAGGGGTCCTCCGCTGCCTATGCCCTCCTTGCACAGAAGGCTTTTGCGCAGAGAGAGTAGGAGGAGACTAGGCGTCTAAGAGCTTCTTTGCTGGAAGAAGTTCAAGAAACGCCCACTGACGGATTCTGCCAGCGATTGAGACAGCCACGGCTGAGTGGCTGTCCGGACAGAAAAGGTTCACTCAGGCAACCCAACTAGGTGTTTGCACCGGCTTACGCACGAGAAACCCCTAGAACCATTACAATGTGCTTTGACTGCATTGGCTGTGCCGCACAAATAGCCAACCTGTGACTATCACAACAGTTGTGATCTGGTTTCTAATTAATTATAATTAAGTTCTTTTTTATGTAGTTGTGTCTTTTTCTGACCCAACGGGTTTAAAGTAGATCATGCAGTCATATTTCTGGGGGACAAAACTATTGATTTGCTTTATAAAGCAGTGCCAGAACTATTGGGCAAGCGGACTGCCTAGCTGGTAAAAAGTGATATTTTTGCAACCCACCATTTAATTCCATGGGGTTTAAAATAGATTTGAGCTTATTGAATGCCCTTTGCTCTTTTGATTTTTTAAGGAGAAAATAAAGTCTGTTTTCATTACACTGACCATATACTGCCCTCCAGTGGCTTCTTGTCAGAAATAAAACAATGAGCATATTTATTTAGCATTCAATTTCTTCAAATGCATCAAATTCAGCCTTCCTTGAAAATACAACATAAAAAATGCTGGGAAGTTCCATCTTCCATGTTACAGCATGGAGATAAATGAAATTTACATAGAAGACAGGAAGACCTCCACTTAAGAAGGGATTGGGTGTGCATTTTATCCACAGTCCACCCAGGCAGACAATCTCCTCAACCATTTGTCACATAATTGAACAGTGCAAGGCTTTCAGCAGGACTCCTCCTTAACATGTTCTCTCCTGATTGCAGCTAAAGACAAAGCTACAGTGGTCATCAGTAACTTTGCTACTACTTAGACGAAGTTCTAGGTTGAGTAATATGCAATCTGTCCTAAGTGCTAGACTAAACTATCCAGTACAGTGCTACCACTGGTTATGAACTTAATTCATTCCGGAGGTCCGTTTTTAACCTGAAACCATTCTTTTTTTAAAATAATAATAATTTTTATTCGTTTTAAACACATTTATATTGTCATACATTTTACAAATTTCCAACTCTTATACAATCTTTTGGACTTCCGTCAGCTCCTCTGATGATCTCCCATCTTTAAGATTTCTCCTGCATTTCTTAAATTTATATTACCTTTAACCTCATAACCGATATCATCCCTAACCTGAAACCATTCTTAACCTGAGCTACCACTTTAGCTAATGGGGCCTCCTGCTGCCACCGCGCAATTTCTGTTCTCATCTGAGGTAAAGTTCTTAACCCGAGGTACTATTCCGGGTTAGCAGAGTCTGTAACCCGAAGTGTTTGTAACCCGACGTGTTTGTAACCTGAGATACCACTGTATTTCTTATTCCCTATGACCATTTTTTTGGCTGGTTCAACTCCTTGAAGCCTGATGCATCAAAGCCAAGTCCCAGTAACAACATCCAAAAAACGCCAAACAAAACTAAGACATCAAGAAAATGCCAGTAAGAGAAAAACAGTCAGGCAAAACTCTTTTTAAAACCTAGCCACTTCAAATAATAGACAGGGCCTGATGCTCTCCACTTAGCAAGCTGAGGGCACCACAATAGAAAAGGTCCTAGCCCAGGTTATTGCAAGACATGCTTACCAGGAGCCTGTGGTCTGGAGCAGGGCTTCAGATGAGATTCGGAGCAGGTAAGGAGGGACAAACAGAAGAAGGTGGTCCCTAAGACACTCAGGCCTTAAGCCATTTAGAGCTTTAAAGGTTAACAGTGTCCTGATGTGATTGCTGACATCAGTAGAGGCAAGGCAATGTTTCCCTGGACAGGAAGAGCTTGGGCTGAATACTACATCAGACGTTGCTTCAGCAGCAGTTACTCATGGACTAAGCTTCATATGGATACTTGTAGTTCTGTCTTCAACTTCACTGAAAGGTGCCTCTTGACTCCTTTCAGCAGATGGCTCCTCCAGCAGATGTTTACTCCAATGGAAAAGGGGAGCCCCTGGCTGCACGGAAGCTTCTGAGATGGAGTCATCTGAGGAGTACAACACAACATCCTTGGGCTGGAGGGTCCTGGCTCCATGGGCTCTTCTTGTGGAAGCAGTTTTATTAGCTTAGGTGTTTCTGGAACAGGCTATTAGAGCAATTCCCTGCTCCCAGTCTGAGTCCCTGGCCTCATCCCTCATTGAGTCTGACCCTGAATATTCCAAGAAATTCAGGGTGAAGTGCAGAATGTTCTCTCTTTTTATCCTCACAATAAAGCCACAATATGTTCTGGCTGAGGGACTGTTGACTCTCCCAAGTATGAATGTTACAACAGTACAAAGATTTCTCCCTGGTCTCTCTGCAACACTCCATTCTATGTATTTCACTGCCTGTTCCACAAATCATTTTTATCAGAGACAGTACAAAGCAAGCAACCCGAATCCCACAAGGAATAGCAAAGCAATGCATTCTTCTGCAAAAACTAACCCTGTCAGATTGTCTTGATGGTTGGTTAAGGACCATTTGCACACCCTCCAATTCTTCCTTACTGCTAGTCAGTTCTGAAATGATAGAAAGATTTTTTTAAAAAAAGAACCCAGAGCTTATATGTTTTTCCATTGAATGTGAAATATCCTGGAGTTCATTCTTCTCATACTTATTCGCCTTAGCCTTTTAAAACCATTTATTTTACTTACAGCAGCCTCTGAATTGGGCTTTTTGTCTGAGGCTGATAAAAGACTGTGAAAGTATTATTATAAACCGAGCATCTAAAATCTGTCAGCTTGCTCCCTAATGATATATATTCCTTATAAAAAGGGGTGAAAGAGGCTGTCCTAGTTTTCAAATGGCTATTATAAATAAAAAGACAAGGTGTTGTAAGTTCTGAGGGCTGAGAGAATGGTTCTTCTTCAGGTGGACAGAAGAAATTAAATGAATAGACTAGTCAATCTAGGTCAAAATGAAGCAAAACCTGTCATCTGACTGGAAGAAAAATGCTCCATACACCAAAATACTCAGGAAGATGTGTACACATAAAACAAGAGTATCTCAAGGTCATACTATAGGTCTAGGGCACTTTTTACGACCATCATCTTGTTTTGTCATTGATTTTGTTTGATTCTTAGTGGGCTGGATCCAAGGTTCCCATGAGTGGAATTCTGATTGTAGGACACTCCCTTTGGAGTGAGTGATGGCAGTTATTGTCAGTTCCTTCTTTCCCCTTCAGCCCCCTACAGAAGGAGAGTTTCAGAATGAAAATGGTGTGGGGAGCTGCAGGGAGGAGAGGAAATGGCCAAAAAAAGGTCTTCCTCCTGTAATGTTCAAATGCACCCACCCCTCAAAGCTTGGAGTATAACCTTCATGAGGAGTCTCTGTCTCCCATGCCAGGTCCTACCAGGCCAGGAAAAAAAGGCTATGCCGGACTGTTCAGGTTTGGAAGACTGTGTTCCAGGACAGCCCTATCACTCCTCTACTGGAGGTGTCTATGGTTTCAGAACCAGGCAATGACCCTTTAAGGGAACAGACAGCTTCTCCGAATCTTCATAAGGCTTTTGCAACTTGCTGGAGCAACTGCTCCCTCTAGGCAGCTCCCTCTGTCTAGAAATTTAGCCTGGTCTCAGTGTGACTCTGCCTTGTGACCCTGTTGCACTGGCAAGAAGTACCACTGCCATAGTTTGTGTCGTTGGGAGTTGGAAGCCAGGGGAGCACAAGACACCCCTTTCCTCTAGCTGGAGGATCTCGGACCCTTTTACAGGTGAAATAATCTCTTCGCTTCGCTGATCCAAACTGTGGACCCTCAGAAGCTACTGTTAGTGATCATTAAAAGCTACAAGGCTTTGCCACTGCAATTAGCTCGCTCTAATGGTTACACAGCTAACTGCATAGTTTTCCATATTTCTTGAAATAATTAAGACAGAAGAATTAATTTAAAGTGATACCAAACAGTCCCTTTTGCATTTAAAAAGCTAATAGTTTGGATTTGCATGTATTTCAAACTGTACTTTAGCTAAAATAAAGTTATGGTGTTATTGTTATGGTAAAACAAGGAACACTATAAGAATTTAAGCACCACTAATCATTAGTCCTCTCCTAGATCTGTAGGGATTTGTACCACATTTACATAAACAAAACTTGTAGACTGCTGAACAGAGCACTGAGACATGAGGATGGACTCAGTAAGTTTTTGACTGACATTTTCTGCCCAGTAACTTTAACATATATCATACTTATTCAGATTATTATCTTCATTAAATGCTGTATTCTTAAAGATTTTGTGGTCCAACATCATGCAGGAAGTGAATAAAAATGAAAGTTTAACCCAGGTGAAGATGACACTGGATATTTTATTTGCAATATTATTCTGCTGATTCAGTATACAACTGAAGTCTAAACTTGCATGAATATTTACTTGAACTTGTGAAGCTTGTAGCAAGCAGAGCTCATGTGGTTTGGAATAAGATACGCACTGAGTTTTTAAAACCACAAGCAAGCACACTGATGTAGGTGGAGCTGTTTTAGTAGAAGAGAGAGCTGTCAAAATGCCTTCATCAATATGCATGAAGACTTTGACTTAACAGTGGTAACATTTTAAAGTCAGTTCTTACTTACGCGTTGGGATACAGTTCATTGAGGTCCTAGCATGCTGGAAACTTTTATAAATTCAAAACAGTATCAGTACATGTACCAATCATAACACCAAAAAGCATACACCCAATGTTCTCCCCATTATAAACTGGTTGTTCCTGTAGCATGCACTCCCTGTTAGTCACTAGAACATCACTGAGTCATCATTTGCTCTAAACAATTCCCTTCATAGAGCTGTGTGAAATAAGTGTCAGAAGGTGTGAACCAATTTGACAGTGTTAAATTAACTATGCATGTTCTTGGATTCCGTTTATTTGTCATGAGAGGAGGCTGAAATCTAGGTTACATGATTGCAGTGACTGTGAAACCTAGTCTGATATTTAGGTAGCTTGCAGAAACCTCCTACTTTTTAATGAAGCATCCACACATTTTTCTGCTGGGAAATGAAAGCCTAAAGACCAAGCACTTTTTCCCTGAATTTTGGATGGCATAATATTATTTACCTCTTACTCCCAGCAATGGTAGAAAATTACACACTATCACAGCTATTCTAATAAGATGAAATACACAGTCCCGTTTAGAACAGCCCCATATTTCCCTCTTGATGTGTGCGGTCAGCCTGGTAGCATTTGCATCTATGTACGGATGACACCATGTCACCACTAAACTGCAGGTTTCCGCATCTACCTAGCCCAACGGTAGCCAACGTGGTGTCCTTCATATGTTATGGGCTACAGCTCCTATCAGTCCCAGCCAGCATATTCAATGGTTACATGTGGTGGTAGTTGTAGTCCACAACATTGGGTGGCACTACATTAGCTACACTGACCTAGGCAATGATGTGCCCTTAGGCACTGCACTGATTCTGCCCAACTAGGTTGGCCATTGGACACCCTTGGAGAGGAAGGTGTATAAGAGGGCTTAATGCCCCAGCTAAGCCTTGCCTGAGCAACTTAGCCTTCCTGAGCTTTGGTGTTTGTTCACTGTTATTTTGTCCTGTTCTCTGGCTTGCTCTGATTCCTTGTTTGCCCTGAAGATCTGACAGCTGCTGCTTCTTCTGTTCTGGCTTCAGGTTCTCCTTCAGATCTGACTTCATCCCTTGGGTCAGATTCCCTGGAGATGCTCTTGGTTCCCAGTTTCTGGCATACCTCAGGCCACTGACTACAGCTTAGCTCTCATACTGCCCTGACACTGGGCCCAGATGACAATAGAATGCATGTAACTTCCAGGTCCCCATTCACCTTGGGAATTCACATTCATGATAGCATGACTAGCTTATATTCAGCATTGTCACAACTTCACAAAAACAGTGAGTGTTCTTTCTTTCATATAGCGCAGCTCCAGGGTGTTGAAACCTGGCATTGCTATCATCCCTTTAAATAGACAGCTAGAAATTCAGATGTATTGTAGTAAAGGCCTCGTCTGTTATTGGCTGAAGGTTTTCCAAGGTCGCTAGCACAGTTGGCAAGACCTGTTATTGACTCAGGACTCTTTGGGAATCATGATATGTAAGTGGCAATTCCCATCCCTATCTGTACATTATACAAGTCCAACCATTTTGCAATTATCCTTGAGTTTATATGTCATTAAATGCATTCATTTTTATTTTATTCTTACTAGTTCTGTCCTGTGCTCTGATATACCATGCAAGAGTTTGGCACTCTTATGATGTTTCCTTTAAATGCCTCTGTTCATAGGGCAATCCTGTTAATATTATTTAGCATATCAAACACAGTGTGGGGTGTAGAATAGCCTATGGAACTTTTGAAAAATATGCCATGTTCTGCTATAGTCCTGCATATCTGTAACAGTGAGATCTATAAACAATATATTGGATTTTAAGCAAATACAGTAAGTTGGTACGATAGATATCATCTTGTCATATATATAAAACTACTTATGTTAAGGCTAAAGCATTAATAAAAGCTGTACCTTTATTTTGAATCTTTGTAAGTGTGTATTTTGCAATATTCTGCTCATCAGAGAAACTATATAAACTCCATTAATGGCAAAAGGCATAAACTACCGGTACATTGTTTCTGACACTAGATGGCAGGAAATTATTCTGTTCCTAAGATGGCTTTACATTTCATGTGTGCTGCTGTAATGAGAGAGCTCAGAAGCTACCAGTGTGTTTTTGCAATACAACTTTGCTTTAATCTATATTATGATGCATGAAAGCATATGCTTCCCTTTTAGTAGGTTCTCAAAATTCATGCACAGAATTTAGATATTGGTGAAGAATGGACACAATATTCAAGGGTGGCTAAACATGTGCGCCTCGAGATTTTTGGATTCCAACTCCCATCAGCCCCAGCCATCATGGCCAATGCTCAGGGATGTTGGAAGTGAGGGGCAGATGGAACTCGTCCACCTGGGAAGATAGCCTCTCTAGAAGAAGGAAAACCCTGCTCCTAAACTTCTGCTGTCTTGCAGCATATCTTCAGGAGAAGAAAAAGCTAAGGAGTAAACTTTACACAGGACGCAGGTGGCGCTGTGGGTTAAAGCCTCAGCGCCTAGGGCTTGCCGATCGAAAGGTCGGCGGTTCGAATCCCTGCGGCGGGGTGCGCTCCCGCTGCTCGGTCCCAGCGCCTGCCAACCTAGCAGTTCGAAAGCACCTCCGGGTGCAAGTAGATAAATAGGGACCGCTTACCAGCGGGAAGGTAAACAGCGTTTCCGTGTGCGGCTCTGGCTCTGGCCAGAGCAGCGATGTCACGCTGGCCACGTGACCCGGAAGTGTCTCCGGACAGCGCTGGCCCCTGGCCTCTTAAGTGAGATGGGCGCACAACCCCAGAGTCTGTCAAGACTGGCCCGTATGGGCAGGGGTACCTTTACCTTTACCTTTAAACTTTACACAAATCCGGTGTGGACTCCCTAAGGCAGTTGGGTGGCACCTCGTATGCCTTCTTTTGGCAACTCCTGCAGCCAAGCTGATGCCAAGCATATTGCTCTGCTTTCCTTTGGACCACATCAGTGAGGCCAAGAGGGGGTTCTTGTCTAGACAACCCAGGACCTCCATACACACTGCCCAGCTTGTGCCCTGGGGAGGTTACTTTAGTGCTGTTAAGACAGTGATTTGACTTCACCTGCAGAGGGGCACTCCATTGTCTCTCAGGACAGATGGATGCCAACAACATTTTCTGAAATCTCAGGCTTCGGAACATTGCAACTCTCTCTTCCTCTTACTCCTTAAGATTTCCCTTTTTCACGGTTGCAGCATATATATGTGATACAATAGTTCAACATGCACACTCACTTGGTCTTTAAGTTTAACTAGTTGCCTCTGAGTCTGTCTAGATGTGATGATAGCAGACCCACTACAGGAGGTGGGTGACCATGAGAAGAAAGGGATAATTGTGGGATGTTTGAACTCTTCACATACCCAATGCCCCCCTCCAACTTCCTCCTGTCATTTTTCTCTGTCTCTCCTGGTCATCTGTTTTTCCCCTAAGCCTAGGAATTGCACTGGACCAAAATCAACTGGGGAGGACGCAATGTCATGGAGTGAAGTTTAGGAAAGGAAAGGATTCAGAACTTGTCTCCTACCTGCCTCTTCTTTTCATGAAATTACCCGCCATATCCTGCACTATACCTGTTCAGGATCATCATGCCACCATTACAGCTCATATTAGACTCAGAGAAGCCAGCTCCAATTCTGAATACTTTGAGTATCTCCAGAAGGTTGGAAGGACATACTTTTTAACTGACAAAGTACCGTAATTTATGAGAACGTGTAGCTTGGTGTTTCCTAATTTAAGCTTATGTGTAAATATGAAATGTGGAACATTTTCTTTGTACACAGACTTCAGATGTTATTCTCAGTACACAGGTTAAGACATACTATATGATAATATTAATCAAGCAGGCATCATCAAGTAACTTTGGCTACCCTTGCAGGTGACAGATGGATTAACAACATCTGAGCATTGTTTCTTTTTTGCCTATCTTTAATATAATTTTGTGTACACAATATGCCTAATGCTATATTATTATAGACACCATGTGTGTATGTTTACACAGTATTTATCTTCCTACTTGGGGTTTTAAACCAGGGATATAATGATAGGCTAGTATTAAAACCTTGCAGCTGTGAATAGTTTGAGTTGCATACTATTAAAATCTGCATTATATTGTGGAAGTGAACCTAGAGACAGCGGCGGAGCAAGTCGATCAGGTGCCTGGGGCAGTGTGCATGCCCTGCGCCCACGGGTGGGGCCAGCCACCCATGGGGGCAGGGCCAGCCAAGGCAGGATGTTCCGCGGGGCCTCCGAGGAGTCTGCTTGCCTCGACCCACTCAGCCACCCTACAGCTGAGGGTGAGGCGGCGGACAGACCGTTTGGGGCAACACGGAGCCTACGGGAGCTCAAGCCACTGCGTCACTCCCAAGAGAGACGCGTGGCTCAGGTGCGCTGCAGGCCCTGGGGTGAGTGCCGCCCGGCATTTTGTCACCCCTCTCAGTGGTGACACCCGGGGTGGACCGCCTTCCTCTCCCCCTGCCTAGAGATGCCTTTGTATCTAAATTATTCCATATCGGTATGAACAAATAAAACTCAACTTCTGCCACCTCTGGTAGTTTTCAGTTGTTCATGAAAATGTTTATGCTAATTACATTGAACCATTTATTTGTAGTGGTGCCATTCTATAGACACTTGTACATTTACTTTGAAATAGGCTGAGAACCACATGGTAACTTTTACTAACTCAAGTCTGCTCCCACCCCTGGTAGTTGAAGTCCTGCATCTTATGGAGAAATATTCCTGTTTGATGCACTTTCTGTCAAAATGGCCTCCATCTGATTCGGAAACAGAAGCTGTGGTAAAGCTGAGGTGTGTACGCTGGAGACAGCCATTGCACATGCACAAATGACAGCACATGCGCAGATAACAGTTTCAGTAAATTTGAGTTTGGCATGGGGAAATGAATCAGGTAATGTGCATCCTCACAGCCTCCTAAGTCGGGGGACTTAGAAGGCTGTGAGGATTCACATTACCTGACACATCCTCCAGGGCTTTTCCCAAGCAATCAGAGAATGTGTATGCATGAAGCCAACCTCTCCTTCACCCTCTTCCTGCCTCTTCTGGTTCTGGGAGACAGGCGGGGGGGGGGGGGGGAGCTTGTCGCAGCATGAACGGAAGATACCCATGACACCTCACCAGCCTGTTTCCTCTCTGTCTCTTGGCTTTCCTCCTCCCACTCACCTGCTTCAGTTTCTGATTTGGGACTTCTTTCTGTCAGAGACTCTCCCAGCTCACTAAGCCCTGTTACCTCTTCATCTTCTGACACCTTCCCTTCCCAGTCTTCTCCTTCTGACCACTCATCATGGTCCCACCAAGGCTCTGAGCCTTCTTCCCTTGGTGGTTCGTCAGCTGGCTCCTCCCACCATTCCTCTGCGTCCAACCAGTCCAGGACATCACCCAAGTCTGCCCCTGTTTAATGTAGGTTGTAAACTTCTTTGAGTTTCCCCCCCCCTTAAAAGTATAAAGTGGTAGAGAAATGAAAGGAACAACGACAGGAACAACTAGCCTAGCCCGGGTGGTGGGCATGTAGCACCCTGCTTGTGGTTAACGCTTAGCTGGAATGAAATATTCAACACAGCAATAGAGAAATTAAAATAATAATTTATTTGTCAGACAAATAAATATGAGGCACAGTGGTATATGGTTACCAAGCTCTGGCCTGGCCTCCTGCCATTCTGGCCAGCACTTATATTTCCTTAATCCAGCCCCCTTGCTCCTCCTGTGGCTGCCTCAGTCCAATCAGCCTGGTTGAAATTCCTATTGGCTGTTTGCTAGAACCAATCACAAAAGATACACCCATTTCCTCATGCCCTTTTTTGGGAAACAAAAAGCTATATATTCTTCTATCTATAAATGACAAATAAGTAGTAATATATCTTACATGTGTCTCAACAAGGAACCTTAATTACCAGCTCACCTCTTGCCCTCCTTGCCCTATTGCCTTCCAAAACAGATGGTTAATCTTGAATTTTTATCTTAAACATATGTCAAGGATTTTGAGTTCACATCAACATTGAGAGATCTCCTTCATTTGAAGGTTTCTAAACAAAAGGCCTGACAACCATATATCAGGAGTGCTCGATGGCGTCTCCTGTCTGGCAGGAGGCTGGGCTGGTGGCTGACTTAATTTCAGGATAGTTACAACTCTTACAACTATATGAAATAAGAATCTAGCATTTCTTAAATCCTTTGCATAATTATATTTAAGCTAATATATTTAATACATAAATAACCTTTTAAAAGGAAAAGAAATCTTAAAAGGATCTCAGTTTAAGAAAGAAACAGCTTTAGAAAAGACTTCCCAAAAATGCTCTCTTTCTGCCAGCCAGACCAGTTGCTTTTCAATTTGCTCTTGGCCTTTTTAACCTTAGGAAGAAGATATGGCTCATTTTACTATTTATCAACCCTTAATTTGTAGGGTCAGTGTAACCTTGGCTCTCAGCCTGTAATTCCCTTTTTACGACTTTGAGAATTGTTTTCTGCTATAAATCAGGGGGCCCCCTTGTCTAGGAGAAAAAACATCTTGCCAAGGTTTTTCTAGGCAGCTGGTCTTCTGCCTGGCATAAAACATTTGAAAATCTTTAAGCTCATTTTAAAATACAAGCCCTGATTAAACATATAAGCTTTAATAAAAATGCAGGCTTATGATTAGATGCCTCAGGCAAGCAGGAAACAAAAACATGAAGGGCTGTGGATATGAAAGTGAGCTCATCCACTGACCCTTCGCAAAGGAAATCCGATAAGGCTTAAATGGTTGCAGAACCGCACCCTTTGGCCACATGCACGTTTCCTATAGCTACCACCAAAAACTATTTATTGATCTGCTCTGGAATGATTTCATAGCATGTGAAAACTTGCTACTGAATTAGCATGGTGTAGCAATTGGACTTTGGGAGGCTCCTGGAGGAGGGAGTGGCAGGGTGGGATTGGGAATCTGCAGTAACAGCTGAGGCCATTAAATAGATCTATATCTCCGGAATTGCTGAAGCTGGTCCACATCTGCTTGGTTTTTCGCCAAAGGAGCAGCTCACTTGGGTAGTATATATAGAAAGATTGAGTGGGAGAGGGTGGGAGTGGGAGAAGCTATGCACTTCTGGGTAGGCTTTTGCAACCCTTGAAGTACTAGAATGGGGAATGAACTCTTTGCATCACACAAAAATAAAGGCAAGCATGTCGCTTGATCTCTGCTGGCTGCAGCACACAAGCCAGACACAAGTCATTCATCTGACTTCAGGAACACTTTTAGAAGACTCTTTGAGAACCAGCCTCAGAATTAGAACAGCATTTGGTGGCTTACCGGTGCCTTTGCCATGTGGATTATGTTGTTTGCAAACTGTGAAATGCCAAGATGCCAAATCCTTTTGTTGCTGGAAAACACCCCCTTTTGTTGACCAGATGCCGCCAGCTATTTATCATTGTTGTTTCTCTGCAAGGGCTTTGCAAAGCACGAGCATGTGCTATATGGGATTAACCCTGCCGGCACACAGGCACCCACCACACCAGGCACTGCCAATTAAACTGTCAAATGTCAGGAGAAAGCAATAGGTCAGACTGATGGCAAAGCTTTCGTTTTCCTGTGATCGGCGTGAATCTCTGTTTTTAACTAGTCTTTGAGTAACAAAGAAATAATAATTTAAAAAAAACACACCTTGGGATACATTTCTAAAGATCCATATCCATGCATTTGTTTCTCAGGGATAAATAGGCAACCATCTCCTGTGATCTAAGATGCAGGCTGGTGGCATGTTGTACTATGCAGCACATTTAAAACACAGAATGATAGGCTCATACACTTGCCTTATTATTATTATTATTATTATTATCCTGGTGTCAACCTGGGGCCAAGAATGATTTAGGCTGCAATCCTAAACACACTTTCCTGGAAGTAAGTACCATTGAACTCAGTGTATATTGCTTCTCAGTAAGCCATAAATAGGATCACACCATTAATAATTTGGTATAGCTCTGTGCTGCTATACCATTCCCTAAGTTAGACATATAAAAATACTTTATAATCTTGCTTCATGTTTCTCACTGTGTTAGAGTAGGGGATGGAAAGAGCTCTTACTACAGCCACAAATGGTACACAAAGAAATGTGCTTTTGGCTTAGATCCAGAGATATGTGGGGAAACATTTACACATGTAGCCAGTGTTTCTTTTTTCACTCTCTGCTGCATCATCAGAAGTCAAGGTTTTTAAAAGTTGCTTGAAAAATGGCTAGGAGAATTTGGGGGAGACAGAATGCTCAGTTTTGTGATATACATTTGTGCTTTTATCTTGTTGTGATCCAGTTTTAAGGCAATTTTACTGAATGTTGTTTCCATTTTTACTATTCTATTTTTACTATAAACTGCCTTAGAGAGTTTTTTTTTATTTTAAGTGGTATTAATTTTAAAATACATAAAGATATGTTGTGTGTGTTTGAAGCTCTCTGCAGAAGACCAGTGTCTTCTACAAAGTTGCAGGCTTTTCTTTTGCAGAACAAATTAGAAAATGCTGAAGATGCATTCACATATTCAAATACAACCAGGGAAAAAAATTTTAAACCCCACAATTTAGTTTTATAGCTTCAACTCACAAAGAGAAAGCAGCAATAGCATAGGGAATAGACTGAGCTGTGATCAAAGAAAACTCTGGTCCGAATCACACATGTGCCATGAATTCCCTAGATGGCCTGAGGCATGTGATTGTTTTTCAGCATCCCAAAAAGGAATAGCTGTACTGACCAATTGTTGACTTGTGAGCTAGAGTCAGGAACTGGCCTCCTTGAGAAGCTGACAGCACCCACCAGTGATGTTTGCCCTGGGCACCACTTAATATCCTACCTTCTCAGCATTATGAGCATGGGCGTAGCCAGGGGGGCAGGGAGGGGTAGCTGCCCCCCTAAATCAATAAAAATACATAACATAATGGAGGTTCTGCCTCCCCGTAACAAAAGGCCTGCCCCCCAACAAAAATCCTGGCTACGCCCATGGTTATGAGTTCACCAAGCACATTTCACAAAGCAATGCATTGTGGGAAATTAAAATAATGAGTCTCACCTACTCACCTTTGCTCAAAGAGCTGCTGCCCACTGGCACTGCTGCCAGGTGCATTAGAGTACATTTTGCACAGTTCCCTCAGAAATTATTATTATTTGCATACATACGTCCATGTGCACAGTGCTTTGCAGAGCAGAAGAAGACCCAGGGAGCTTGCAATCTAAATACATCCCTGCACATCCATCATCGTCATCATCATTTATCATCAGTGCAAAGTTCAACTGCATGTTCTGCAGTGGCCCCCCAGGAGTGAAACTTAGCTTTTGCCACCAAGAGCTCAGCTGAAATTAAAGCCCTTGAAGAATCACAGTTGTTTAGAGAAGCCACCCATGGGAATGTTTTTATTTTGTATGTGCATGTCAAATATCTTTCCATTCTATCTTTGTTACCCTTTCAGTATATAGATGGCTGATCTTTGTTTCAGCACTACTCTTTTACATGTGTAGTGATGGGGAAGAGGGTGTGTTAGCTGACAAAACAAGGTACAAGCCAATCCTCCATCAATAGTAAATATTGCTGAGAGTTTGGTAGGCAGGATTAGGCTGTATGTCTGAGTACGTTCTAATTCCTGGATCCAGCAAGGATTCAGTTGTTGGAGTGGCCAGGCCAGCTTCTTGGTAATGGCCCTAAGGAAGGGTCATTAGGGTAACAAAGGAAGTGGGTCAAATGGGTAGGCCCCTCTCCCTCAACTTAGAATCACAGAATCATAGAGTTGGAAGAGACCACAAGGGCCATCGAGTCCAACCCCCTGCCAAGCAGGAAACACCATCAGAGCACTCCTGACATATGGTTGTCAAGCCTCTGCTTAAAGACCTCCAAAGAAGGAGACTCCACCACACTCCTTGGCAGCAAATTCCACTGTCGAACAGCTCTTACTGTCAGGAAGTTCTTCCTAATGTTTAGGTGGAATCTTTTTTCTTGTAGTTTGGAACCATTGCTCCGTGTCCGCTTCTCTGGAGCAGCAGAAAACAGCCTTTCTCCCTCCTCTATGTGACATCCTTTTATATATTTGAACATTGCTATCTTATCACCCCTTAACCTCCTCTTCTCCAGGCTAAACATCCCAGCTCCCTTAGCCGTTCTTCATAAGGCATCGTTTCCAGGCCTTTGACCATTTTGGTTGCCCTCCTCTGGACACGTTCCAGTTTGTCAGTGTCCTTCTTGAACTGTGGTGCCCAGAACTGGACACAGTACTCCAGGTGAGGTCTGACCAGAGCAGAATACAGTGGCACTATTACTTCCCTTGATCTAGATGCAATACTCCTATTGATGCAGCCCAGAATTGCATTGGCTTTTTTAGCTGCCGCGTCACACTGTTGGCTCATGTCAAGTTTGTGGTATCAACTTGTTGATAGTCAGGACAGTGTGAGAGAGAGAGAGAGAGAGAAGGAGAGAGAGGGGTGGCTACCAGCAGGCAGAAGGAAGAAGGACGAGAGGGAAAGCCAAGCTTAATTTCTTCTTCTTCTTATTATTATTATTATTATTATAATTTATTAAATAGTAAATTTTATTAGTATTTTCCACACAACAACAACAACCACAAAAAATAACAATACACAAAAACAAGCATATAAAAATCCAAATCTTACAAATTAATAATATAAACACTTAAAAGGAAAACAAACATTGACGTCCACCAATCCCACAGCACCTCCTTTGCCTCTCATTGTATCTTCCTGTTGCCTAGCTTAATTTCTGCTTGAATCCAAGGCTTAGGCTATGAGAGAAATAAGTCCTTCTCGGGGTGTTAATGCTGTGAGCCCCTCCAGTGTGGACTCAGGTTGTATATACCGTATGTACCCTCAATTGCGCTCTTTGGACTCCGCTTAAAAAATTGCGCGCCTCCTCGATTGGTCTCCGTCGAGCCCCCCCCCCCCCACCCGGCTGGAGAAGCGCGCTCAACTTTCTTCCCAGTGAACTTGCCTGTTGCTCCAGCCTCAAAGCAGCCAGGCGCCCCCGCTCCCCGCGCCCCTCCCAGAAAAGAGAAGCGCGTCGGGGGTGGAGGCTGATCCACGCTGCTGCTCCTCCCTCCCGCCTCCTGGCTCCGGCGGGCCGGCTCCTTTGTACGCCCGGCAGAGGCGGAGGGGCGCGCAGGGCAGCTCCATCCTGGCTCCGAGCGCGACCATGGAACTTCAGGCGGCGGCGCCCGCGCCTTTTCTCCCGCTCCGGCCGCTGCTGCTGCTGCTGCTGCCGCTGCTCCTGCAGGCTGTGGCAGGACGAAGCTCCCCTTACGGCAACCGCTACGCTGGGTAAGTGCGCCGAGCGCAGCCCTCTCCAACCTAGTTGCCTCTCCAGAGGCTGCTGCGCTCCAGCTCCCCTCATCCCTGACCATTGGGCGTGCTGGCTGGGGCTCATGGGAGCAACGTCGGGAGGCGCACCAGGGCGCGGAAGTAGCGCCTCTTTTGCTCTCATCTTGCACTTTGCACGGGCTGATGGCAGCCACTGTTGGGGAATTGTGAATCGTTATAATTGTGCTCTTGGATTTAGCGTCGGAGGACCTTGATTGTTCATATCTCACTTATTTAATTACTTCAGGCAGGGGTGAAGGAACCGTGGCTTTCGAGATGTTGTTGGATTTTCAGGATGGCCAGTGCAATTCTAGGGATGTCTAAAAGTCTCATCCTCCTTGGCCGCTGGCCATGCTGGCTGGGGACTGAACTGAGTTCTGCAATGTACGGAGGTTCCTTGCAGAAAGCCCTTGAGTCTTCAGGAATATACACCTGAAAGTATGAATGCTAATAGGCATTCTACTTTGCTGATAAGACTTGGTTTCCAGACCCTTTTAGCATCATAGTCACCCTTCTCTGCAGACCTTCCAGCTTGTCAATATCCTTCTTGAACTGTGGTGCCCAGAACTGGACACAGGACTCAAAGTGGAGTCTGACCAAGGCAGAATAGAGCAAGATTATGACTTCCCTTGATTTGGTTGTTAGACTCCAGTTGATGCAGCCTAAATTGCATCAGCTTTTTTTTGCTGCTGCATTATACTGTTGACTCTTGTTAAGCTTGTGGTCTGCTAAGACTCCTAGATCCTTTTCACATTAGATGATGTTGTGCAGGGCTCCCCCCCCCCCCAGCTGGAACTTGCCGGAACTCAGTTCCTGCACCTCTCAGGTGGGTGCTGGTGCCATTATTAGAGAACAAGGGAGATAGCCATGGTGAGTTCTGGCACTTCTTTTTCTAGAAAAATGGCACTGCATACAATAATTTGAATTTAAAAATTGCAATGCATCGTGGCAAACCACAGCTCTCGGAATTGGCAGTGCAAGCTGACCTATGTCAGACAAGTAAGTCTTGTTGAGCTAAACAGAACTTACCCCCAGTTAAATGTGTACAGTATATAAGACTGAATCCTAAGGCTTGAAGCACACAGAAAAGTAGCCAGAACAGAAATGAAGATTCCTTTTGAAGTGAATTGTTTTTTGTCTTTTAGCTCAATCCCCACAATTCCCACAAACTTGTCCACAGGGTTGCAGCCTTAACATTTACTCAGATGGAAGACCCATTGACATTAATGATGCACAACCTATGCTAATAGAGGTGGCCACTGATTAAACCAAAATGGATTGTTCCAGATTGTTGTTATTAACATCTATAAGCCCCACCGCGGCATTGCTCTCTGTGTGACTCACAAGCATAACATGACAGACTACAATTAAATTTTGTTCTCTTTTTTTCTTGTACATGTTTTTGTTGCTAGCCGTCTTGAAACCTTGGTGAGAATGCAGGGTATACGTTCTGAAAACAAATAAAATAAAATGTTTTAAGGCCCATAAGCAACTAACCAAATAGGTGTGAAATGACACAAGAACTAGGCTGGCATGATACTGGCAAGAGGAAGATGCAGGTGAAAATACAATATGTTCCACCCCCTACCCACCTCCCCAAGATGGAATGGCAGATAATACTTAGAGCAGGACAGAGCAAAACTTTAAGTCCACCGCCAGGCCAGAGCAACAGAGTTCTCTCCATTCCAGTTGTGGAGATTGTCGTTTGACTAATGTAGTCAAATAATTCCTTGAAGCCCAGAACAGCTGCTGTGCAAATCCAACTTCCGCTTTTGAATTTTTCTGATACCTTTTATCAGCGCTAGCTCCAGCTTAGCAGGGATGGGGACCCTGTGGCCTTTTAGGTATTTTTTGGATTCCGCTATCACTAATGATTAGGGATGGAAGGAGTTTTAGTCCAGCCACATCCGGCAAGCCAAAGGTTCCCCACCTCTGCTATAGTGGAAGCTCCTAACTACAACTAGTTTTAGTACAAATGCAAAATCCTTTCCTCAATAGCTGTAGTCTTAGCACTTCCATAGCTGGGAACTAGGGCAGATACCATGGCTCATGTATATTATGTAGGAGAAAGACTAGGAAATGGGGGAAAGATTTCATCGGAGGCCCTGGAAAGCTGCTACCCGCCAGGGTAGATAATACAGAGATAATCAGACACAATATAGAACACCTTCCCATGTCCTCAGCCAAAGCACAGCCAACTGAACTACAAATATGCTTCCTTAAGTGGTTCAGTATTATATTTTTGTGTTTAAGTGCCTTTTAAAAAATACACAGTTGGCATTAACAATTATGCATCCAGTATCACATACCGGTAGTTTGCAACCTGCTTTTTGCAAAATAGACAAGGAAAAAAAATTTTTCACAAGTGACCCTGGAATACAAGGGAAATGTCTCATATTGGAAAGATGCTTTAAACAAAGTTGAGCATTGACTATCATTATTGCAGTAGGCTCTTCTGTTAAATGCCAAGAATTTACCTACTGTATTTTTCCGTCTATAAGACGCCTCCATGTATAAGACACCCCCTATTTTGGGGGACTCAGATTTAAGAAAATGGGGGAGGTGTATCCGTGTATAAGACGCCCCCTAATTTTTGACATTATTTTTAGGGGGGAAACCTAGTCTTATACACGGAAAAATACAGTACTCCTTCCCCACTTTAATTCTCTTTAGTGTGGACAACCAGATAGTGCATGTTCTCAAAATAACTGGCTGTGGCTTCAGAAATTGCTTACCTTATAGAGCAATGCTAGTAAAACAATACCTTTTTCAGTGTATAATCTGTGTAGTATTCATTCAAAGTGGTGCTTTTTTAGGTGGTTCAAGATAAGCAGAAGGAAGTCAGAATGGCCTTGCCCTTTTCATTTTTATTAATGTACTAAGGCTAGGCATGCGGATTCCACAGTTAAAACACAACCATTCACTGAAGTTTAAAAAACATTCCATACGCTTTAGGAAAAGAAAGTACATGGAACGGGTAATACGATATAAAGGATTTCACCCCTAGGTCACTAGCAGTGACAGAGCACTTAACACATGACAGCTGCTTTCTGGTCTGAGTCCAGTGCCTACTTGCAGGTATCTTCCTGGTGAAAAACAACCCCCCACAATTTTGACCCTTCCTGATGATGTCAAGAGAGGCCAAAAACTGAATGAATGCTGCAAGAAGATTGCTTAGGCTTGTGATTAGTAGCACAGGAACAAAGTTCACTGGAGGAACGATAGGCAAGCTAGAACTTCAGCTATTGAGGGGATTAAAAAAATTGTAGAGAGCAGTTTTTGCTAGTACAATGAAATTAGTACCCTTTGTGAACAGTAAAAGCATGTCCACATTATTTAAGTTGCCTTTAGGCTTCGATGAAGCCTTCAGGTTTAAAGTTTCCCACCACATCAAATCCCTTTTTGTAACTACCATAGTTATTTCTCTCTCTGTTTTTCTCTTTTTTTTTTTTTTAAAATAATTTTTATTCGTTTTTCAAACAGATAACAAAAACAATACAAAACAATATAACTTCAAACTCATCATTTCATACCCTTCTTTCTTTTGACTTCCCCATACCTCCCCATCCCTGCATCCTTGTTTGGTGGTTCTTTAGCAACCCTTAGGTCAATTATCTTAATTCCCTTTCATAAAGATTCCTTTAGTTTTTTTTTGATTACTGCTGCAATTCTTTACCTCTTACCCCCTGACATCTTAACATTCCTCAATTTTACAGTTATTTTTAAGATATATTTTAAATTTCTTCCAGTCCTCTTCCACTGTCTCTTTCCCATGGTCGCGGATTCTGCCCGTCATCTCGGCCAGTCCCATAAAGTCAATCACCTTTGTTTGCCATTCTTCCAGAGTAGGTAGTTCTTGCGTCTTCCAATACTTTGCCAGTAGAATTCTTGCTGCTGTGGTGGCGTACATAAAGAAAATCCTATCCTTCCTTAGCACCATTTGGCCAACCATGCCCAAGAGGAAAGCCTCTGGTTTCTTAGGAAAAGTCCACTTAAGGACCTTCTTAATTTCATTATAGATCATTTCCCAGAAAGCTTTAACCTTTGGGCAGGTCCACCAAAGGTGGTAGAAAGTGCCTTCAGCCTCATTACATTTCCAACACTTATTATTAGGCAAATGGTAAATTTTTGCAAGCTTGACTGGGGTCATGTACCACCGATAGATCATTTTCATAATATTTTCTTTTAAAGCATTACATGCAGTAAATTTAATACCGGTGGTCCATAACTGTTCCCAGTCAGCAAACATAATATCATGACCAATATCTTGTGCCCATTTAATCATTGCTGATTTCACCGTTTCATCCTGTGTATTCCATTTCAACAGCAAGTTATACATTTTTGATAAGTTCTTAGTATTGGGTTCCAACAGTTCTGTTTCTAGTTTTGACTTCTCTTTCTGAAATCCTATTTTCCTGTCCTGTTTAAATGTCTCATTTATCTGATGGTAATGCAACCAATCTCGAACCTTAGGCTTTAGTTTCTCATAACTCTGAAGTTTCACCCTTTCACCATCATATTCTAGAATCTCATGATATTTTGGCCATTTAGAGTCCATATTAAGCTTTTTTACTTCCCTGGCTTCCATTGGTGACACCCACCTGGGGGTTTTACTTTCCAACAGATCTTTATATCTAATCCAAACATTATACAATGCTTTCCTTACAATATGGTTTTTAAAACTTTTATACACCTTTACCTTGTCATACCATAAGTATGCATGCCAACCAAAGTTATTGTCGTACCCTTCCAGGTCCAAAATGTCAGTGTTCTCAAGAAGTAGCCAGTGTTTCAACCAGCAGAAAGCTGCCGATTCATAATAAAGTCTTAAGTCCGGCAGGGCAAACCCCCCTCTATCCTTTGCATCAGTTAAGATCTTAAATTTAATTCTGGGCTTTTTGCCCTGCCAGACAAATTTTGATATGTCTTTCTGCCACTTCTTGAAACAGTCCATCTTGTCCAAAATCTGCAACGTCTGGAATAAAAACAGCATTCTAGGCAATACATTCATCTTAATAGTAGCAATTCGGCCTAACAAGGAAAGTTTCAACCTTGACCATATTTCCAGATCCTTCTTTACCTCTGCCCAACTTTTTTCATAGTTATCCTTAAATAGGTTCACATTCTTAGATGTTAAGTTTAACCCCAGGTATTTTACCCTTTTTGTTATTTCCAAGCCTGTTTCATTCTGAAAACTCTCTCTTTCTCTGTTTTTCTCAGTCATACTGTAAAAGTGCTTCAGGGCTCTTGAACAATGAATCCATGTTGCTGTTACTCTTCTGTTGTGGTAAATGCAAACCTCTGTCCTCAGAGAAGTATAAAATTTGGGAGTTGGAAGGGGCCTTTGAGGTAATTTAATCCCACCCCACCCCCGCTCAGTGCAGGATTATTGCATCCCTGACAGATGGCCATGCAATTTCTTGCTTCATCTGTGCTATACATTTAAAGCAGTATCATGCTACCTTAAACAGGCATGGCTTCCCCCAAGTAATTCTGGGAACTGCAGGGTGCTGAGAGTTGTTAGGAGAACCTTATTCCCCTCACAGAGCTACAATTCCCAGAGTTCCCTGGGAAGATGGATTAATTGTTAAACTACAGTGGTACCTCGGGTTACATACGCTTCAGGTTACAGACTGCGCTAACCCAGAAATAGTGCTTCAGGTTAAGAACTTTGCTTCAGGATGAGAACAGAAATTGTGCTCCGGCAGCACGGCAGCAGCAGGAGGCCCCATTAGCTAAAGTGGGGCTTCAGGTTAAGTACGGACCTCCGGAACGAATTAAGTACTTAACCCAAGGTACCACTGTACTCTGGAAATTGCCGAGGCGGAACCACCAAAACTACTTAACAATAAAATGAATAAACAGTCTTAACCTAACTTCAGTGGGATTGCACTGGAGTAAGTTGGTTATGTAGCTTATAAATTACAATGTGCAATTTATTGTATTAAGCAAAGTAGAATCCGATGATTGACATGAGCTTCTTTTTATAAAGTTTGTGTAATGTGTAATCCTGTATAATGCAGGATAAAAATAGATTCTTGTCAAACATCCATACTATTTAGGAATTATTCATAAAAGTGTTCTCAAGCAGGCACCAAAGAGAGATCCATTTATCATTTATCATTTAATTTTAAGTGATAGTTTTTACTTTAAACGTTAAAGGTTTTAGATACTAGTTAAAACTGGGCAGGCAGTATACCCTTGTAAAAGCTTTGTTATTATACAGTGGTTATTGGAAAAGTCACCATTTTCCAGAAGAAGATTTGTTTGGCAGTAAATTCTTGATCAATCAAAGATCTCAACAAGAGTCATATGATTGCCTTACAACACATTCCTTATACAGTTAGCTCAGAAAAGTTCCACTAACTTCAGGGAGACTTACTCTTAAGTAAGTGTACATAGGATTTCAGCCTTGGACTATGTACAGAACTTGTGCGGGGGGTGGGACTTCCATTCTGTTTATACAAGAAGAATAAATTGAATTCTGAAGATGACTGTAAATAAGATGAATTTTTCAAAATAAAAAATTGATACAATTATTTATAAAACAATGTATGCACTACTGTTCCCATCCAAAAAGGAACTGATGGCCAACAAAGTGTAAACAAGTACAAAAATAACCCAAAACAGCCAAGTCTAAAAGCGGAATCAAAAAAACAAAAATAGCAGAGAGAGCCAGAGCTCACAATATATAAATTTAATCAGTAGTGGGCAGCAGTGCTCACCTAACCTCCTGACAGCTGCATTGCTGCTGCTTACTGGGAGGGAAAGGTAGTGGTGAGATCAGTGTGGTGGAAACACATAGGCAGAACCAGTCCAGTCGTCCTGATAGTGCATTTGCACCACACTGACCTCCCCATCCCCACGGCCCTTCCTCTCTGTTTGTTTGTTTGTTTGTGCAGAGTCGTTGCATCCCATTCTTCAGCCAAAAAGCCTCCTCAGAAGGCTTACATATACTCAGTTAAAACAGTTTCTTTTTGCAGTATTACTGTTGAAAAGATAAGGCGCAAAAGAAAAAAGAAGGGAGGCCGGAGCAAAAAAGCAAACTCAAGCACAAGTCAAATAGTAATTCTTATAAAACCACCTGGAACGGAGACAATTCAAGAGCAGCAGATGGAGTTGGACTTTGTTGGACTCCATCATTGTTGATGGAATGAGCACTGTTTCCTATCTTCCCTGTTTAGGGAAGCTTTTAATGTTTGACGCACTATTGTATTTTAATATTTTGTTGGAAGCCGCCCAGAGTGGCTGGGGAAAACCAGCCAGATGGGTGGGGTATGAATAATAAAATTGTTGTTGTTGTTGTTTACAAAATGTAAGTTCTTATTATCTCATTCATCCAAGCAGGTACAGTGCTCGACTTGTCCTTATCTGCTTTGTTGCTTACACTTGGAAAAAAGTTGATTGTAGAGTGTTCCTTCCCCCCCCCCCTCTCTCTCTCTGGCCCCAACATCTGTAATCCTACTGTTGCAATCCATCATGATGCCAGAGCAGATCCTTCCTGAAATCCATACCTCAAAGGAACCGATCGCCATGTAGGTTGAAAAATAGGTTTTCATTTTAACCCTAAACTGTAAGAGTTTTACCTTGGAAGTCAGTACTTTAAAATGAGTGTCAGATATGTTGTTAAAAATAGAGGTGTGGGCACTTGAAGTTGTGGGTGAATTCTGACTATTTTTAATTGGCACGCCGCTTTCATGTGCTACAGCCCATTTCCTCAGATGCATCAAGTATTAGCTCAAGTTTCACCCTTTCAGTACTGGGTCCAGAAATCCTTGGAAGGCAAGACCATTAAATTGGTTTAAGTGTATCAAGCCTTTTTTCCTCTGGGTCTGCACATTGCCACCTGCCCTCTCCTCCTGCACGGTCACGAGATTGGAAGTTTCAGCTTCCATTTTAAATGAACCACAGTTTTGTGTGTCTTTCATGGTTAGTGCAAATAAGCCAACTTCACAAACTGTTGTTTGAAATTGGCCTGTTTCCTAACCATACTTAAGATTAATATGACATGGCCTATTATGTTTAAGCAAAAACAAAAGCCACAGTTTCCCAAACCCTTTGTAGCTGCACTAAAGAAAGAGGAGTATGAAAGCCCAGTGCTTGCTGCAGTTCATTCTTGTCATGCTAAACTATGGTTTAGTGTATTGTCCAAAATGGTTCATCAGATGCTCTCCTTTAGCAACTATTCATTTTTATCAACAGCTAAGGTTAGCTATTGGAGATCTAATTTTTAACTTGCTTGTTTCTCAGACATCCCCATAGTACCCTACCAGGCTTACTGCAGGAACTAGAAGTATTCCTTGGGGTCTTGTTCACTCAACTCTGAACCTATAAATTGTTTTTGCGATCATTTTCAGCTATAAATTGGGTAATACAGTTATTCCCAGGTGATTGCAGGTTTTACTAGCTTTCCTCCAGTTAAGACTTACAACAATAACAACCATCTAAAACATTTTACCTGTAAAATGGCACAATACATGATGGGATCTCTCAACATTTATGTCTTTATCATTTAAAGCAGTTGTAGGGTGTTCTGGATTTGAGTGGAGCGATGACATTGGGGGGCCGGGAGAGTTAACCCTTTCCCCGTGCCATTTTCCTGATCTAGAGACCACCTCCGAAGCTGGTTTTGAATTGTGGAGGGAAAAGTAGAGGGCTTTAATAATATACACAACCTCTAACTGTATTCCTACCAATGTTAATAAAACTAAACACCCCTTTAGTTTTAGAAAGAGTAGCTAAGCAGTATTACAAAAGGTAAGGGAAGCAGGCCCCTGACCCAAAGTTTATGGGGGGATAATTTTCCTCCCCTATGCCACTGCTCTTATCAGATGAGTGATCCCTAGAACTACTTAAAAGTAAAAAATGCATTGGGAAATATGTTATCCCTGGCTCCCAGAGTGAATCCTTTCAGAGTAACACCCTAAGCATTTAACACAGTTTCTGGGGGTGGGGGTGCTTATAAATCTAAAATACACCACATGGTTAATCTATGGAACTTAGTACCATGCCCTCCAACTTTTATCCAATGAAAATAAGGACGTTCCATTTCATGATAATAATTTTACGCCACACATCTTATTGGGCACTCTGGCCAGTTTCCAACATATATAAAAACATAATAAAACACTAAACATTTACAAAAACTTCCCTATACTGGATTGCCTTCAGACAGGCTTGGGGGTTGTATAACCCCGTATCCTCCAACATTTCTCCAATAAAAATAGGGACATGCTGAGGGAAAGCGGGAGATTCTGGGATCAAATCAGAAACCAGGACAGCGTCTGTAAATCAGGGACGTCCCTGGAAAACAAAGACACTTGGAGGGTCTGCGGTACTACAAATGTTGTGGCAGCCTCCAAAATGTAGAATTTTCAGAGTAGATTAGACAAAGTCATGGATGATAAGACCATGTGTCCTCAATATTGGAGGTGGCTCTGAATCCTGGTTGATGGGGAACACAACCGGGAAGAGTTGTGTTCTTGCACTCATGCCCTGCTTGGGGTCTTGCCATAGGCACCTGGTTGGCCACTATGAGAACAGAATGCTGGACTAGGTAGGCCTTTGGTCTGATCCAGCAGCGTTCTTCTTATGTTCTTAACCTGGTTATTTGTTAGAAAGCCCTACTATGTTCACTGAAACTTGGGAGTCTCTCACTAGCCCCCTTCAAGCTTTATACATGTGAAGCGGGGTTCCCTGTGATGAGGGGGACAGTGAGGCTGTGCTACTGGCTCCAAGAACACAAGGCTTCCCATGGCTCCACACTCACCTAGGCATGGATTTCTGCAGAAGGAAAGCCTATGCTCATAGATCTTTAGGCACTGTGCAGTGGAACTTTTAATTGGACAGGATTCCAGCCTCCAGGAAAACCTATCCACATGGTGTTCTCTAAGCACATAGGCAAACATCTGCACCTAATGTGTAGGTGTCAAAGCTGGGGGAAGCTACATTACCTCAGTTTGCTGCCTAATTAATACCTTGCTGTCTACCACTGTGGAACTTAGTTCCTAGTAAAAATACAGAGGGACAGCCTATTTTAAATTGATCACTCACTGAAAAGATCTAATGGCATAGGCGTTTGAATGAGAAACGTTTGTTTTTAGATACAGACATAGCCTAACAGTGGTGCATCTATCCAGTTTTTCACCTTTCTCTTATAAAAGTTAACAGAAAGTATGCTGATCTTCATGAAATGTGTATGTGGCATATTACAAAGTGAGAGAGGCAAGTTTCTTTTCCATTTTAACAACTGTAGGAATAGCAGAAGCACAGCTGAAATGGTATTGGAATGGAACGAGGACTGCAGAATGCCTTGGAGAAAATGAAAAGAGATAGCGTAAAATTAACTATTCCAAAAAGATTTTATTGTGTGCAGTAAAGGACTGAAAGCTGGCAGCTTTTGCTGCACAATCAAATTGCATGTGCGGTACTTACCTTTCAACTGGCAGTTAGGTACCAGATGTTGCCCTGCAACAAAGGAATATCAGAGACAAGCCATACTGGAATAATCAGCGTGTTAATTTTAAGCAGAGATCACTTGCCTTTTTTCTTGTTTAAAAAGAGGAAAACTCTTACAATGTTACATTAAACAGACCAACTGTCGTCAACATCACTCATGAATTATTTCCCTGTAATTCAAGAATCCGACGCCATCCAGATGTGTTAAACTCCAACTCCCATGAACCCCAGCCTGCATGGCCAATGGTCAGGGATGATGGGAGTTGTAGTCCAGTAACAGCTGGAGAGTCACTGGTTCCCCAAACCTACAGTAGTAGTGCATTCACAGGTAGTTGAAGAGGTCTTCGCCGGCACCCACAGGAGCCCCTCCTCCTAGCTATCTTTTTTGTAAATCACTTTATTTATTTTTTACAATCAAGCAGTGTATAAATTTTATTTATTAATCAAGCAAACAAACGATTTTTAAAAAAATCAAAGTGCTTAGGACATGAATAGACAAATCTGATGTTTACCAACAAAGTATTTTCCATCCCAAGCCTATAAATTGTTCTGCTAGCTGAGTAACTAATTGGATCAAGCCATAAGGTATACATTTCTCAAAACTAAATTAATAATCCATGGGAAGCAATAACATTACCATTATGGCATTATTTAGGGTCTCTTGCCTAAACCAATGATATAAATTATTATAGAGAAAATCCAGCCAAAGTTAAACAGTCTCAAATCCCATTGAAACCAATGGGATCAGTTATTAACTTTGGAAAAATCTATTGTATGTTAACTTTCATTTCCAGTAAAACTTGTATAAATAACAGTTGCATCAGAAGCTGCACTTTCTTTTTCTTTTTCTTTTTTTAAATATTTTTATTAAGTTTTGCATAACTATATTTCACAGACATACAACAGACAAAAGTAAATGAAATAAACTTAAAAAGAAAAGAAAAAAAAGAAAAGAAAAAGAACATAAAATACGTACAACATAAACAACACAACTTTAACAACACAACATTAATTTTACAACTTAAACAACACAACATTAATTTTACAACAACATTGATCGACTTCCCTTTATCTCGATTTCGGATAATGTTATCTTAATTATCTTTCTGCTGTATCTATTCCAAAATAAAATTTATAACGTAGTAAGCGTTATCTCATGCCTACTGTGATTTTTTTTAAAAAAATACATCTATATTTCTGATTAACATTTTGATTTTCCCCTTGTCTCTATTTCCATATATATTCTAAATTTATCCCATTCATTACTAAATTTTGTACTTTTTTGATTTCTTATTTTCTGTGTCAGTTTTGCCAATTCTAAGTAATCCATTAATTTAAATTGCCACTCCTTTAATGTTGGGGTTTTTGCTGTTTTCCAGTACTGTGCTATGAGGGTTCTAGCGGCCGCTGTTGCGTATTGAAGAAGGGTTCTATCTTCTTCTTTAATATCTTTGCCAATTATCCCCAGCAGGAAGGTTTCAGGTTTTTTAACAAACGTATATTTGAGAATTTTTTTTAATTCATTATAGATAGATTCCCAGAATTTTTTGAGAATCTCGCACGTCCACCACATGTGAATAAATTCACCCTCTTTACTCTTACATTTCCAACACAGTTTGTCGCCTGTTCTATAAATTTTATGCAATTTTATCGGCATTATGTACCATCTGTACATCATCTTGTACATATTTTCCTTAAGTGTCGTGCATGCTGAAAAGTTCATATCTTTACACCATAAAGCCTTCCATTTATCAAACTCTATATTATACCCTAGATCTACCGCCCACCTCACCATCACCTCCTTTACTTCCTCATCCTTGGTGTCCCACTAAAGCAACTGGTTATACATTTTTGATAATAATTTTGTTTTACTTTCTATTATTTCAATCTGGAATCTAGATTTTTTCTCATTTATTCCAATCTTTTTGTCTTCCGTCCACATTGAATTTATTTGATGATATTGAATCCAACCAGTCAACTTATTTTTTATTTCTTCGTATGGTCTAATCCTCCACCCGGATTCTGTTTTGGTTAGTAAGTCCTCATACGTCCATCGTTCCCCCTCAATGTTTAATTTTTTAATTGTTAAAATATCAATTGGTGATAGCCACCAGGGTGTCTTCTGCTCCAGCAATTTTTTATTCCTTTCCCAGACTTCCAATAGTGGCCCTCTGAAAATATGGTTAGAAAAACCTTTATGAACCCTTCCCTTATCTCGCCATAGATAAGCGTGCCAACCGATTCTTAAGTTAAACCCCTCTAGATCTAACATCTCTCTATTTTTAATGACGATCCAGTCTTTTACCCAACAAAGACATGCGGCCTCATAATATAACCTCAGATTTGGGACCACAAGACCCCCCCTATCTCTTTGGTCTGTAAGCAATTTAAATTTAATTCTGGGTCTTTTTCCCTGCCAAATAAATTTGGAAAGTAGTCTCTGCCATTCTTTAAATATTGCAATTCCCCTAATTATTGGAATGTTCTGGAATAAGAAGAGTAATTTGGGTAATAAACTCATTTTAATTGCCGCCATTCTGCCCAACCACGAGAGATGTAATCTGTTCCATATATCCAAGTCCTTCATTATCTCTTTCCATGTTTTCTTATAATTATTTCCCATCAAATTTATATTTTTCATAGTTATCCAAATTCCAAGATATTTTACTTTTTTGGTTATTTTAATTCCAGTTTGTCTTTCAAGCTCATTTATGATGTCTTCTTTCATATTTTTAGTCATTATTTTGGTTTTTTCTTTGTTCAATTTAAATCCCGATAGTTTTCCAAATTCTTCTAGTAATTTTATAACTTTGCCAATGCTCTCCTTTGGTTCTTCCAATGACAACATAAGGTCATCTGCATATGTTTTCAATTTATGTTCATTCGCGCCGATTTTTATACCATGGATCTCTGGGGTTTTCCTTATCTTATTTGTAATTGTCTCTAAGACTATGATAAACAGCAGCGGTGATAGAGGGCACGCCTGTCAAGTACCTTTTGCTATTTCAAACTGTTCTGTCAGGTTGTTATTTATAATTAATCTGGCTCTCTGTTGTGTGTATATTGCTCTAACTCCTTCTAGGAATGTGCCCTCTATCCCTGTTTTTTCCAGACATTTTATTAGAAAACCCCAGGAGACATTATCGAAAGCCTTCTCGGCGTCGACGAACATTAAAGCGGCAGGGATTTCGTTATGACATTCTAGATATTCAATAATGTCTATTGTGTGTCTGATGTTGTCTTTTATTTGTCTATTAGGAAGGAAGCCGGCCTGATCACTGTGTATAAGGCTAATTAAACATTTTTTAAGTCTATGTGCCATTATGTCTGCAAAGATTTTATAATCATTGTTCAGTAGTGAAATCGGTCTGTAATTCTTAATATTAAGTTTATCTGAATCTCGTTTCGGGATCAAAGTAATGTAGGCTTCTTTCCAGGATGTTGGCATTTTTCCTCCTCTTAATATCTCATTCATAACATCACATAGTACTGGTGTTATATATTCCTCTAGGACCTTGTAATATTTAGCTGATAAACCATCGGGTCCTGGGGCTTTTCCTAATTTCATCCTTTTGATCGCTTCTCGAATTTCCTCTATTTTTATGGGTCTGTTTAAGGCGGTTCTTTCTTCTTCTGTTATTTTTTTTGGATTATTTTCTTCTAGGTATTTTATAATGTTCGTTAAATCTTCTTCTTCTCTTTTGTATAAGTTCATATAAAATTTAAGGAAGTGCTTTTTTATTATTTTAGGGTCTTCCAGAACTTGATCATCTACTTTTATTTTGTTTATGATGCTACATTTTCTTCTTTTCCTCAGTTGCCACGCCAGAAATTTTCCAATTTTATTTGCTGATTCGAAGAACTTTTGTTTCATTAACTTTATTCCCCATTCAACCTCTTGGCTTATTAATGTTGAATATTGTATTTGGAGCATTTTATATTGTTGCTTATGGCAATCATCTTTTGGATTTTTTATCATATTTTTTTCACATTCTTTCAGTTGAAGGATTAATTCTTCTTTTTTTTCTTTCCTTAGCCTTTTTTCTTTGGGAGTTTTGTTGTATCAGGAGACCTCTTAACACTGCCTTACTGGCATCCCATACTATATCTATTCCAGTCTCTTTGTTAATATTTAAAGCAAAATAATCTTTTATAGTGGTTTTTGGTTTTTCGATCACTTCTTCTTTTTCAAATAGGTAGTCATTCATTCTCCATCTGTACAGACCTTGGGTCTTCCATTTTAATTGTAATGTTATTGGGCTGTGATCCGATAAAGTTCTGGGTAAAATTTCACATCTCTCCGTTCTTATTACTAATTCTCTCGAAATCCATATTTGATCCAGTCTGCTCCAACTCTGGTGTGGCTCAGAGAAGTGGGTAAATTGTTTCGTTGTGGGGTTTCTATATCTCCATATATCTATTAGGTCCAGATTTTCTTCCAAATCATTAAACGATTTTGGTAATTTCCCTTGGTTTAATTTTTTTTTCCTTGTGTTTCTATCTAATTCTGGTGTCGGCACCGCGTTTAAATCTCCAAGTAGGACTAGTTTGTTGTTATCTAAATCTAATAAAAGTTGTTCCAGTTTTTTAAAAAACTCCATTCTATTTGAGTTTGGGGCATAGACTGTTACCACATTTATTCTTTCTCCCTGGTAATTAATTTGGATTCCTAAGATTCTTCCTTCCTCATCTTTGCATATTTGTTTGGGTTCTAATTTCTCTTTCGCATAAATTACTACTCCTCTCTTTTTCTTAGAATCTGAATTGATGAATTCTATTCCCAACCTTTTATTTATTAGAATATGCTTGTGTTTTTTAGCAACATGGGTTTCTTGGCAACAAATGACATCAATGTTTTTTTTCTTTATAATCTTTTCAAATTTATTTCTCTTGGGCTTATCGTTAAAGCCGTTCACATTCCACGAAAAAAACTTAAGAGACCTTTTGGGTTATTGCTAGGTTCACTTTATCCTTATTTCTGCTTTATAATCTGATATTATTCCTTCTTTTAGATTCTCTGCCTTCTCCTTCTTCTTCTTCCTCCGACTTTGAATCCTCCGTTTCCTCCGTTTCCAATGAGATCAGTTATTAACTTTGGAAAAATCTATTGTATGTTAACTTTCATTTCCAGTAAAACTTGTATAAATAACAGTTGCATCAGAAGCTGCACTTTCAATAATTGACAAGAAGGAGCAGTGTTAAGGAGTATTTAGCTAAACAGCAACTCAGCTGCTGCCTTGAATTTGCAGGATTGAAATTGTACATACATACAGTATATAATGTAAATTTAGTTTACATTAGTAAACATATCTTATAAGAGTTAAAAATGCATACAGCAAATCATTAAAAAGTCTTTTGAAAATCTTATGTTGGATGAATGAATTATGTAAATAATTTAAAGTAGATCCAATAGAACTACATTTTTGGCAAAATGAATACAGTATCTACTCACATCTTTTTCCCACATTGAGATAAGGTTTCCTGTGGAAGTTATCCCAGTGGTACAATCCCTGATTCCTAAATTCCAATTCTCTTTGTTAAAAAAATATTGAAATCAGGAAACCAGGTCAACCATTTCATTTTGGTCACTTGATATTCTAGCCTTAATCCTAAAGTCATTAATAAGCCTTCATACATTTGAGCCTAATTAAAATTACATATTGTTATTAAGTACATATCATCTCCATGGTGAAAAGAGAAAGGACTGTAATAAGGTTCAAAAGTCTAGCTATCTGAAGAATACCAAGTTTAACCTCTGGATTTAGCAACTGATCTGTAGGTGTCTTATTGCCTCCACACCTCTGACAGGCTAATGCACTATCAACTAGCTTGCAGTAAAACATGATGTGTATATTAGAATTTGTGTGAAACAGCATGAAACTGTCATGTTCAGTTTTCTCTCTGCTTCAGATTAAACACTTAAGTGCTTTTATCTCAGCAGTTCACAACAAGACATGATGCGCAGTGCAGCTAAAGGGAAAACAAGATGTGTTCTCTGCTCATTAGCAGAAAAACAGATTTATACATTTCAAATTGGAGGGGAGGGGATATTATATTGCAACAGCTGAGCATAAAACTTGACTTTTCTCAAGAGGTTGACTGTTTGGTGCCAGCTTATTCTCAGATACATCAGCTGCATTTTAATATAACTTGTACCTTTTTCAGTGAAGCCACTCTGCAGTTGTTCTGTCATCCGAACCAAATGATGTACACTGTACCAGTTAGAAAACTCGAGTTATGTTTGTTCATGTATATTTATCAGTTCATGACTCCCAACACCAAGTCATGACTCATAGGAGGAAAACAGGCCTCAGAGTACACCTGCATGAGAAAATGTTACAGTATATGTACTAATTTGGAAGTATGAGAAGTCATCACCTTGTGAAACAAGAATCAAGAACCTACTGCTTGCTCCCAGTAGGTGCGTTCTTAATGGGGTTGACTTGAGTCAAACTGCTTGGGAAATTTTCATGTGGGAAAACTGTGCAGTCCATACATTTTGCTCCATACAGATACACCTGAGACCAATGAGATAGTTGACCCTCAGGGTGCTGTGTATGTTAACGTTCCAGTAATACGAGTAAGAGCATGCACATAATTGCATAAAAGAGCCTTAGGTGGGCATAGCTGGGTTTGAATTAATTTGGAAGCAAGTGTGGATAAAATTCTTCAAGCGCATATAGCCTCAAGCTCGTAGGCAGTTATGTGCCTTGTTAACTTTATCTGGCATCAGTGAGAGTCTGGGAATCTGAAGCTCAGGCAATGCCTAAGAAAGTATGAGGCACATTTTGCAAATGTTGCCTGTCTGCGCTAATAACCACATTCATTTATTGATATGGAAAGGTGGTTTTTAAAATCCAGTATTATTTTTCCCTCCTCCTCTCAATTTAAACATATTTTTCCAAATACCTTTGAGATTATATCTAGCACTATATAGTTCCCCCATAGGGTCCTCAGTTTGAAAAAAATATATACACATTTGTAAGCTAGCTAGAGGCACTTATACGTAACCCTCCGTAATGAGGTTATGTGTGGGTGGTTGAAGTATAAGTATCATAGGGATTGGGCCTGGGGCCTGGGGCTGTATGTCTGACTGCTGAATTAAGTAAATTACTGCTGGTGGTGCAAACAGTGAATAGCTTTCCTTTTCAGAGTCACTAATTTAATCTTCTCATCACCCTCTAAAGTGATTTATTAACTATAAAGCTATAATCTGCATACTCTTTAAAGCACATCCATATGCTTGCTTATAAGCAGCGCTGTCAGTATGTGGAAGAGAGGATAATGTTTCATTAAAACCTCAAATCCGACCACACTTAACCGAGACCTTCTTCCCCTTTTTCTCCTCCAACCTCTATCAACTATGGGCTCATCCACACTTGTGCTTGCCCCGTACCTAGGAAACATGGTTCCTGGAGGTTTTCCATTTGCCACATCACATTCCCTGGCAAAACCCGCTATTTACCACTGAATCAGGAAAAACAGTTGACTTCTGTTCCTCTACACCAGAGGTGTATCCTCCAGATGCTTTAGACTGCAACTCTGATCACGCCCAACCAGCATAGCCAATGGTCAAGGATAATGGGTTTTTTATTCCCAAGCATTTGAAGGGCAGTATTTTGGCTGCCCCTGCTCAACATCAACCTCCCTCCTCTTGTGGCCAACTCAGGTTTGTTTTTTGTCTTTTAAGGGACATGGGCTGTGAACATACTAGCTGTCACGCCACTCACCATTTTTATTTCTTCAAAAGCAGCTAGAATTGGAAGAGAACTGTTATGTACTGAAGTTCTCACCCTGGGCCAGCAGGGGGTTACTGTAGATAGTTATGCAAATGAAGGATCGAAAGTGACGTTCAGTGATTGGCTAGTTACAGAAAATGGTTACTGTTGCATTCTAGTGGAGCTCTGTATAAGTAGGCTGACTGAGCTCCTCAGTTCAGTTCTGTTCCAGCTTACAAATAAAGACCTGCTTTGGAAGAATCGCTGTGTCGTCTGATATGTTCGCCCACAACTTAACAAGAACCACATGAGTCCTGTTGGCGCAGAAAGTGCTTACATAACTTATTAGCATACACACAGATTTCACTGATATTGGATGCCAATAACGTTTGTAACAAAGGAAGGTGCTTTGAAAATATTGAGGACCAGAGAAACCTATGATCAACAGAAGAAAAGCAAGAGAAGCTTTATTTTGACCTATGCACATCTACTGTATATTTTGGAAAATTGTTTGTCTGTTTGCTATGCATTTGGACACCGTTTAAGAAATCACAACCAAATTTGGCATTATGGTTCTTGAGATCAAGGAGCAGGTTTTTGTCTATGTTCAGATTTACTTGGACACCATTTTGAATCAAGACTGAACCTTTCAAAACTGTGGTGATTTAAAACTCTGATTTCAAAACAACATTGATTTTTTGGGTAATTCCCAAGCAATGCTGGCAATGAAGCTGCTGGTAATTTATATAGAACAAATAGCAAACTCAAAGAGTCCCTTCTTCAGTTGTTGGCAATTTAAGTGGACAAAAGTAAACACTAGCCTTCATGTCTGTAAATTAAGGTCTCTGTGTAAACTGCCAACAGTTGAAGAGGAATGTGAAGATCCTGGCATATTTGTTATAAACACCCTATATTATTTAGTTTGTTTTTTAAGTACCGTTATCTGCTTTACCCACCCAGAGATCAAGGAGGTCACTTTAATTGACTCGCTTCTTATGTTAACTACAGGCCTGAGCTAGCAAAGCATTCAGCATTCCAGAAACACGGGCTAATTCTCAAGTGCATTGCAACTTCTGCAAGTGTTTGTCACTGTGTAGACTAAACGGTGTCAATTTATGTTCAATATGCACAGACACAAGATGTGAGGCAGTGGAGAATCTGGCATAAGGAATTAAATAATCTCAGGTCTTGACACTAGGCTTTCAAAGGGTGCAAATAATTTGTGGTTGATGAACACTAGTATTTCAAACATCAGACCTTTTAAAATAAGATCTTAAGAGGGATCTTGAATAGCCAAGAAGGGAGGAAATGTAGCATTTTACTTTTACCACAAAATATATTAAGACTGAGTGAGAACATGTGACCGTATATATACTGTTGGACTCCAAACTTCCATCAACTCTAGCCAGTATAGCCAATGGTAAAGGGTATGGGAATTGCAGTCCAGAAAATCATCAAGAAGGCCACAGTTTTCTATTTCTGTATTAATCCATCTGAAGCAGGCACATACCCAATATAATTAAGATTTTTGTAGGTCACCAGTCACTTCCAATATCTGTTCCCTATCTGACAATATCCTTTGAGCTACAGTGCTTCAGAATCAGGTTTTTATCTGTTTACACATCTCCAAGCTATTTCCTTTATACAATAGCTCTTAAGTTTTGGTGTTTCTTTGTTAATACTTAATTATTGGATAGGGAGAGATGATCTCTCTCTCCCCCCCCCCACCGTTTCCAGAATTAATAAGAACAACAAGAAGCAAATATTCACAGCTCTTCATGCTTTTTAACAACTCTAACGGGAGAGTTCACATTTCTTCAGGTGATGGTATGAATTATTCAAGACATTGACATAAAAAGGTGATACTGATTTGTGATAGGTATGTAAGCTATAGTTTAAGTCTGCATCTACATTTTTATTGTTATCCTCCGTGCATCTTACTAATGTTTCTTTTTGAAAAAAAGAATGCTTAGGGTTTCATTTCAGTATTCCTTAACAGGGATAAAGTGCTACGGGTTGTTCCTGAGAATGAGAAAGCAGCAAAGACACTGAAGATCCTTTCTCAACAACTTGAGGTGAGTTTGGGGGCCTAGGATTGCTGTGGACTGAGGGACAGAATGAGCAGAGTATTTCATCAGAGGTTTTTAAATATGTTCTGAAGAATCATTGACACACATATCTCTGTCTCAATCTCTGTCTATCTATCTATCATCTATCTATTCATTCCGGCTTGTGGTCTGAAGGCTCTTGTGGCCACCAAGTTGCTGAAGCTAAGTCCTTCTGGGTCTGTTAAGAGCTTAGATGGCAGCTACAGGCTTTCTGGGAGCCATATGCACATTACACTGCATTCAAAGAGGCAGTATATAAATGTAAGAACATGAATGAATGCTTAGGGAGGCTAGAAGAACTGAAGGGTGGTAGTGGTTGTTGTTGTTGTGGAGAAATGGAGAAAAACATGAGACAGATGGGCTGACAAAGAAAGTGAGGGTGAGACCAGAACAAAGCAATCCTGCGAACCCTTCCCACTTTTGTCTCTGGCCCCACCTACTGCCACTAACTGATTATCCCCAAAGGAAACTGCTTTGAGATTGTTGTTTTTACAATCAAGTGGTATATAAATTATAAATAAATACAGGAATGCAGCTTGATTGATAGGAATCCATAGCATAAGAAGCTACTTCATACAAGATCAGACTATTCTTCCATTTAGCTCAGAATTGTGGCAGGAACTTCCACATTGCTTGCCTGATTGTTTTAAATGAAGATACCAGGGATGGATTCTGGAACCACCTGTTTGCAAAACATGCACTGTACAGCTAAGCGGTGGTCCTTCCCCACAGAGTTTGTTCTATGCTTAGTTACAAGCCATTTGCAAAAGACAGGGCGAGAGGTGTCAGGAAAACATATTTTTATACCATATGAACCCTGCCTGATTCCCATACTTCGACACCGTTTATATAGTTCTGTATTAAGCATGCCTCTAATATTATTGTAATCCTTTTTAAGCAACAAACATTTTTTACTTTTATGAGCAGTAGCTGTGTACAATCATGAACAATTTCCTCCAAAGCATCTTTGCAATGCTTTTCTAGCAGTACATCACTTATAAATAGGAGACTATTGTCTCTGTGTGTGTAACTTAGGGAAAAATAGAGTCTTATCAGCACAGCAAGAAATAAAGAACAAAAGTAAGAGTTGATGATCAAGAATGTCAAGAACCAATGTTATCATATGAGGAATTTCTGAGTATCTGTATTTTTAAATGTTTTCTGTATTTTTAAATACAGGCATGCCTGATACCAGATAGAAAATGATAGATAGATAGATGATAGATAGATAGATGATAGATAGATAGATAGATAGATAGAGATAGATAATGATAGATAGATGATAGATAGATAGATAGATAGATAGATAGATAGATAGCCTTCAAGCATGACCTCCCCACAGGGATATCAAATAGGGTGGCCACTTATACATTGCCAAAATAGAGGAGATGTTTCACCAAAAAGAGGAGGAGATAATATACACATACACAATCATCTTACCATCATGGGGAAGAGTGTGATCAAGTGACCTGTGTGGTTGCTCAGTTTATGGACCAGGTGCTGATCATTGATGGACAAACCCAAGAGCCCTCCTGTTCTCCCTTATTTTGGCTCTTTATCTTTAAACTGGGACGCGGATGGCGCTGTGGGTTAAACCACAGAGCCTAGGACTTGCCGATCAGAAGGTCAGCAGTTCGAATCCCTGCGACGGGGTGAGCTCCCGTTGTTCAGTCCCAGCTCCTGCCAACCTAGCAAGTCAAAGTGCAAGTAGATAAATAGGTACTGCTCCTGTGGGCGCTGCTCTGGTTCGCCAGAAGCGGTTTAGTCATGCTGGCCACATGACCCAGAAGCTGTCTACGGACAAACGCCGGCTCTTTCGGCCAATAAAGCGAGATGAGTACCGCTACCCCAGAGTCGGTCACGACTGGACCTAATGGTCAGGGGTCCCTTTACCTTTACTTATCTTTAAACTAGGACCTGCAAACATTCCAATAGAGAACTACGCCCTGCCAGTCCTTCAAACCAAGGATTGTCCTCTTCAAAGTGGGACACGTAGCCATCCTGTGATCCAGCCAGTTGCTATCTGATAGAGGGCAGGATAACATCGCTTCCACCATCCCCAAACACCATGCAAAACAGCCACATATTTCTGCCTCTACAAAGGTTGATAAGCTGAAGAGTGAAAGAGCCAAAGGATAGCAATAACATACAAATTGCTTTAATTTTATGATTACCTTCAAGGTAAATTTGAGACCTTAGAATGCAGACATGTTTTAAGAAGCACATACTGAGTGCTTCTGGCTTATGTTGTAAATCTAAGTCACCTATCACGTTACCAACATCCTTCCTTCCTCAAGGGAAAAAGCAAATAAATTTGAAACCAGTGTAATAAAGTTGAGAATCTATCCAAGAAGGAAGTTGTTTATACCTAAAGAAATGTAAGCCCACAAAAGGTTTATTCTAATTGGTTCGTTCTCAGTTTACCCTTGGCATTTTTGTGTTTTCCACCAAGTGAACACACTGTACTTAGGCAAATTTGTAAAGCTACTATTCTTTGACAAATTTATGTATTCTGTGCAATGCCTCGTTCAAATCTCTGCAACCATGTTTTCCCCCAGGAGAAAAATGGGGGAGGGGAGTGTGGGGCAATATAAATTCTCAGCTTCTGTTTACTCATGCTGTGGTTTAGGGACAGGTCAACGATTCAGTTCCCAACATCTAGGACTGGGCCGCCCATGAAGCGGACTGAAGTAGCCACTTTGGGGGCCGGCACCTCCCCATTTTGCCTCAGGTGGCAAAACGGGATGGGCTGCCCCTGCCAACATTTCAAGGCAGGGCTGAGAGAGACCCCTGTCTGAAACCCTGGAGAGCCATTGCCAGTCAGTGTTGACAATAGTGAGCTACATGGTGTGACTGTGTATAATACACCTTCCTATGTTCGTATCTTCCCACACTTCTTGTAGGAATTCAGCCTCACCACATGGTGGCTATTGCAAATGGCAAATTGTTTCAGCCTGACATAGCTAGTGGTGCTGAGGTTTGCCCAGTAAAATCTTGGAAAATTTCCACTGCCATTGTTCCATGTGTCTTTTCTCATTGGGCTTCTTATTAAAAACCTACTTGGGGAAGAAGATACTCTAATCTTGCCCCTCAGAGAGATGTTCTTTTCCCTCTCTTATGTTTTCAGCTGGTCTTGGACTGCGATTCCAGGCCACCTTACCTGGGAGTAAGACCTACTGAACTTTGGTCTTACTTCTGAGCAGTGCACCTTAGGATTGTACAATTAGTTTCATTGTCTGAGTTTCAGTCTTTAGGACTTACGCCTTAAATACCCCTTGCTTTAAAACAAACAAGCATTTTGCACTATCTTTGCCCAATGAGCTGTCATCCAGAGCTTTTGCATAACACTTTTCCAAGGGATGTGTTGCTGTAACGCCAAATGCTTTCTACTTATTGACAGATTCCTTTCCTTCAGTTGACCTGTTAGAAGAATAAACTCTGAAAGCAACATCTACTGGCTACATCATCTGATATAATATTAAGAGACTATGCAGTATTTTGAAGAATTATTGTGTAGGAAATCGGATGCAGAGAATACATTTAATCACTGATTGAATTATGGTAGCTGTGTGGCAGATGAGCGTACTTGTTTTAGGGTTTTTTTTAAGTATTCATTTTCAGACACCAAATCACTAAAGCAGCATGCACATATCCTCTGAAATGATTTTTGCAAGGATGTATATCAAACAGTTATAGACTATAAATCTGCTTAAATGTACAGAAAAACATATGGGCTGAAAATGAAATTGAAGAAATTGTGCCTTATACACATTACCGTATTTTTCGCCTTTTAGGATGCACTTTTCCCCCTCCAAAAATGAAGGGGAAATGTGTGTGCGTCCTATGGGGCGAATGCAGGCTTTCGCTGAAGCCTGGAGAGCGAGAGGGGTCAGTGCGCACCGACCCCTCTCGCTCTCCAGGCTTCAGGAAGCTCTCCGCAAGCCTTGGGAGCCCGCGGGAGTTCCCGTTGGGCTCCCTAGGCTTGCAGATAGCAGCCTGCATCTCAAAGCCTGGGGCGCGCTGCACAGCGCGCCCCGGGCTTCGGTTCCCCGACCTGGTTTGGAGGCTGGCGGTGGGGAGAAGCGCGCTTCTCCCTGCCGCCAGCCCCACAAGCTCGGGGGACAGCGGGGAGGCGGAGCACCGCCATCCCGCTGTTCCCCGACCTGGTTTGGGCTTCAGGCAGATATCCGCAAGGCGTGGGAGCCCGGCGGGAAGTCGCGCCGGTCTCCCAAGGGTTGCGGAGAGCTGCCTGTTCTGGGGGCTGGGGTTGGGGGAAGCTCGGGCTTCCCCCGCCCCAGCCCCACGCCTGGGGGGGGGGGAATAAAAAAATTTTTCTTTATTTCTCCCCCCCCAAAAAACCTAGGTGTGTCCTATGGGCCGGTGCGCCCTATGGGGTGAAAAATACGGTACTCATTTCAGCATAGGTTTTTTAGGCTATTTCAGGATCAATGTTTAATATTAAATCTGCTTTTCTCAGGCTGTAGTAAGTACCTACACATGTGGATGATCTCTGACATGTTATTAGAGTGCATAAGAAGAAGATGACCTTTTATATATTAAATTCATGGATGTTCTCAATCTAGACTGAATAAATATGAATTACAGGTTGGTTCCTGCACTACAGGTAGACCTGTGGCAGCCTGGCAGCATCTCCTACATCTCAAAGGGAGCAGTTACAGACATACGTGTATCAAGGAACAATTCGCAAATTCTTCTACCTTACCTACAACAAGCAAACATCCAATATACGTAAGCATGGATTTCAGTTCCTCTAAGGCCACCTGATGCATTCTGCCATGGTTTAGGTCTGTTACATCTATTTTATTTAGAAATATGCTCCATTTAATATTGTGCCTTTTTAATTACAATGGCTGGAGAGTACACAGACCTCCTACAAAACTGTTATTTGAATGGAAGCATGCAGGAACTCTCTTGGGCAGACAGTTTAATTAAAGAGTCCCCTTTAGAATGAAAACCAGTGTCTCTTCAGTGCTCCCAGGCCTGGTTTATTTGTTATATAAATGGTAATTATTGCCACTGGTTCCACAGTCTGCTTAATTTGCACTTGAATGTTAAGTAGAAATATGCTGAGTAGTTGCAAGCGCACACACATGCTTTTAAATTATATGCTAGGGATACACTAGTCAATTTCCTGTCACCAAAAAGGCCCGTGTGGAGCACAGATTCATTATTATTGTTAATTCCTCTGCTTTCAGTAGGAATTGCACTTATCATTCCACATTGCCATGTTTTTAAACTCCCAGCAGCATTTGTCAGAGTTCTGTCTCTCTCAATAGGAGCCGATAATTCTAAGACCAGGATTTGTATGTCAGGAAGATGGAGAAATTAGCTAAATAACCTTTATTCGGGATTTTTATAGTGGAGGTGTATTGGGAGCATGTATCGAAATGCCATAATGCTGTGGCGTTGTTGTCTTTTTTTAAATGGCAGATTGCTCTAACTAGATCATAGAATGTGACACTGTTGACATGTTTCTACTTGAGCCTTCTATTTGCCATGTTAGGAAAAGACTCTTAATTCTAAAGTTAATGGAAGTAGCACACGCTAATGTAATTGGCGCAAAGTATTCTTAATGGAGACATTGCACAAACTTTGAACTTAGACTCCTGGAAGACATTGCTTGTTCATTTGGTTTTGTGTTGCTATTAGCTTTAACAGATGTTGCTATTACATGTTCCAACTTTTCTGTATGGCTCTGGGGGCTAAAACATATCTTTAAAAAACAACAACACAAGAAGTGAAGCTAGCAAGGTACCGTATTTTTTGCACCATAACACTCACTTTTTTCCTCCTAGAAAGTAAGGGAAAATGTCTGTGTGTGTTATGGAGCGAATGCCTGTGGTTGGCAGGGGGGATCTGCTGCAGTCGTGAGCAGAGGATCCATGGTTCCCCTTCCTTCCCTCCTCTGTGGCTCGCTTTGAAACAGCAAAGTGGGAGAAGAGCCGCTGAGTGGGGAGGAGAGAGGGACAGAGAGCCTGCTAGCTTTAAAGGAGCAAAGCGGGAGAGGAGAGGAGCCGCTTACACTCGTGTAAGCGGCTCCTGTCCGGTTGGCTCCTTTAAAGCAACCAGGCTCTCTGTCCCTCTCTCCTCCCCACTCAGCTTGCTAAATAGCAGCAAAGTTTTTCAGCTCGCTAAGCCGGGGAGGTGGGAGAGAAGGAGAGCCTGCTTGTTTCAAAGGAGCAAAGCAGGAGAGGAGAGGAGCCTTCTCCTCTTATACCCCTCTTCTGCATTATTAGCAGCATCCTTCTCCACCCACCCCACACGTGTTCCTTCTCCCCTTAAACCCCTTGCCTGCATTATTAGCAGCACCCTTTTTTGCATTGGGCTACCCCAAACTCACCGTCAGATCACATGTCTGTGGCCACAGCATGAACCACAAAAATCATACATCCACTGTTTTGTTTAAATTTTTTTTCTCTTGTTTTCCTCCTCTAAAAACTATGTGCGTGTTATGGTCAGGTGCATGTTATAGAGCGAAAAATACGGTACTTCTTAGAGTTTCCTTTGAGCTATCAAATATTCAAGGGAGGACATACAGAATTATCTAATTAACCAGCTAATTAAATTTCTATCCCACCCATCCTCCGAAAGGGAACCTGGGACAGCAAGATAGCAAATACATAACAAATTTTGTGGGCTTGATTATAAGCATTATTTATTTATTCACAATGCTTCCATAATGCACCCATGGAGCAGCTTACAACAGCAGCATAATATTACTATAAAAAAATTACTATAATATTACTATAAAAAAATAAAAAACAAACTGGAGAATAAAGTCGATATACCAAAATAAAACAAAACCCAAATCCACCTCTCAGCAACACCAATAAATTAATTAAATAGGCTTTTAAAAATTAAGGGTGGAATTCAGTGTTGTGGTACTACAAATGTCCTGTGTGCACAAGCATAGCAGAGCAATATTCCCTCTCCTCATACACCTTATGGGAGTTCTCCTGGCCAGTTTGGGGGTGCAGGAGGCCCATGGTGAGAGGAGGGGGGGCAAAGCCCTCTTGCACAAGTCCTCGGCCCATGGGAAAGCTGACAAGGTTTAGGCAAAGCTGAGTAGAGAAGCTCATGCAACAAATGGCTGAGCCCAGATCCACTTGCATTTTAAGGTTCAAAGATTAACATATTCCAGATTGTAAAAAGAGATTGGTTTTCTTTCATTTTCACAGTAACCCTTCTTAGAAGTCTGAATGTAAAACAGGATCTAGCAAAAATGTGGAAGATACTAAGTTTTTTATTTAAACTTCAATACTGGCTAATTAGTTTACATCATGCTCTGTCATTCCCTTAAAAACAACAACAACTTCTCGCCATTTTTCAAAGTACTGTTATATTTCAAAACAACTAGCTTGTTTGACAGCACATTACAGTATACCAGAATGCTGTCACAACCAATTTAGGGAGGCTTATGAAAGGGACGCAGGTGGCGCTGTGGGTTAAAGCCTCAGCGCCTAGGGCTTGCCGATCGAAAGGTCGGCGGTTCGAATCCCTGCGGCGGGGTGCGCTCCCGCTGCTCGGTCCCAGCGCCTGCCAACCTAGCAGTTCGAAAGCACCTCCGGGTGCAAGTAGATAAATAGGGACCGCTTACCAGCGGGAAGGTAAACGGCGTTTCCGTGTGCGGCTCTGGCTCTGGCTCTGGCTCTGGCCAGAGCAGCGATGTCACGCTGGCCACGTGACCCGGAAGTGTCTCCGGACAGCGCTGGCCCCTGGCCTCTTAAGTGAGATGGGCGCACAACCCCAGAGTCTGTCAAGACTGGCCCGTACGGGCAGGGGTACCTTTACCTTTACCTATGAAAGTGACACAAATAGTTCCTCAACGTGTTTCAATCTATGTTACTTCAGCTTACCGTAACAGTGTTATTTTCCTGCATTTTTCTATGCCCTTTCTTCCTTGGTCTGCATTTATTCATTTTGCTTTCTTTTGACACAGCGTCCTCATATCTGATCTGCAAAAAGCAGTAGAAAAGCAAAGTGGTTTGGGGTCATCCAGGAATCGTAGATCATTACCAGGATACAGCTATGAAATATATCATTCACTGGAAGAAGTAGGTAACATTAAAATGATATCCCATGTATTTGCAAGTGCATGTCCTGGGGAATTAGCAAACGTGTTATTTCTAGAACCTTTTAAATAACCTTTAAAAAATATGCAAACTAGGAAACTCTATAATATGCATTGAAAACACTTTAAGGGATTCCTAGCCTTTGCAATATTGTGCTGGTTTTTCATTTTCATATATGATAAGATTACCAGATATATATTTTTTTAATGAATCCGGGGACACTTTTCAACTTAAATGGATTTTGTATGGGGACTGATTTGTAAATCTGGGGACTGTCCCCGGGAAACGGGGACATCTGGTAACCTTAATATATGATAAGAAAAATGATTCAAAAAGATGCATCTTGTCTCTTTTTATTTTTGCTTTTTCAGATTCAGAGTTGGATGTATCATCTGAACAAAACTCATTCAGATCTTGTCCACATGTTCTGTGTTGGCAAGTCATATGAAGGAAGACCACTTTTTGTGCTAAAGGTAAAATAAAATTGATAAAATGTTTGTGAAGTTATTGGCATATAATGCTGTAGGGCCACCCCAATCTTTGAGTGCTGCAAAATTCCAGTGGTTCCACGTGCTAACCCAGGGTTCGGTTTCCTTGGAATGAGTGAGGGCGGAGACTGTAGTCTCTTTATGATATATGGTTTATTTACACATGCATATATACAGCCGAAGTACAAAAAGGGTTCCTCCTGAGAGGTTCAGGATTGAAAATGTGCAGGTGTAATTGAGTCCCTGTTGAATCCAGGAACTCAAATGCCTTTTGCATCAGGCATACAGCCTACCCAACCCACTAAACTCACAACAATAAACATGAATGGCCAAAGAAATTCCACCAAGGAACATAGAATCATAGAGTTGGAAGGAAGCCTGACATGTAATTCTTTTGAAAGTGTTCAGAAGGAAGGGAAAACATACCATCGAATTTTATTTTGTAAGATAGTAGAGCCAGGAGCCAAAGAATTGTGAAACTATTTCCATGAGTCCAGTAGGAGATTTAAGCTTGTTTCTGCTCTTGCTGCTTCCTCCTGCGCTGCAAAGTTAAGTTCTTTTGGAACTATCAAAAGCAGTTTGTGGTGCTCAGCTGTTTTTTTTGTTTTTTCCTCACTTATGCACATTTACTATTGCAGCTCGGCAAAAGATCACGCCTTTACAAGAAAGCTGTCTGGATAGACTGTGGAATCCATGCAAGAGAATGGATTGGACCAGCATTTTGCCAGTGGTTTGTGAAAGAAGTAAGGATCGATTCCTCCGTTGTATTTTGGAATTAGGAAATTGTAAGTCCGGCGCATTCAGTTTGCTGCCTTTGTATCTGGAACTCATTTGTAATGGTTAACTAGGGTGAAGGTAGCCGTATCTGTCAGAAGCAAGCTGAGGCTAGGGTGCTCTCAAACCTTAACCTTTGACAATATTGCTAGCAGCCATAATGCAGCTTAATCTGCTACCAGCCATTTCCTGCATAGATAAAGATGAAGCGCTCTGGTACATCCCAGTGAATAACTCCACTGCCACTGTGACTTAGGACAGCGGGGGTTGGCACTTACCACGGGGCCTGGCCTGCAGTGCGCTTGAGCCACGTGTCTCTCCTGGGAGTGAAGTGGTGGCTTGGGGTTCCACGCTGCCCGAAACAGCAGCGTGGGGCTTGCATCCGCCAGGCGGACTCTGTGGGCAGCTCAGAGCTCATCTGCCTGGGCGGATTGCTGCGGTGCCCCTGTGGGTGGCTCGCCCCACCCCTGCCGCTCCTGGTGCCAGAGCAGCTAGCTACGCCCCTGCACACAGTGATGTAGCTCTTACATGTTGCTCTCTGTGCACGGATATGTGGCAAATATTCCAGTCCTTTTGAGATGTATGATGGTTGGAGAGCTGAACTAGGATTAGGAAGACCATGGTTCAAATTTCTACTCGGCTATAATACTCACAGTCATTGCCTTGCAGCTTAACCTTATCTCACGGGGTTATTGACAGGATAGAATGGTGTGGGATAGGGAGCCTTGCACACCTTCTCATTTCCTTGGAGAAAGGGAGGAGATAAAACTGTAATAAATATGAAATATGTTCAGCAATGATTAGCTTGCTAAGCCTGCATTTAAAAGATAGGGTGCAGTACCTGCTGTTGCCACAGTGAGGCATGCTATACATGCTTTTGCAAATAACTATGGCAGTTTCCTCTTTGCCATGACATTGTGTGTTTATCTACTACAAAACAATACAAGGAAAACAGGAGGACAATAAATATAGCATAACTGGAAAGTGTACAGCAAGAGTGGCTAACCTTTGGCCCTCCGGCTGTTATAGGACTACAACTCCCATCACCCATCACATTTTCAGAGTGGTTCAAGTGCCGATCTCTCTTCCCAGGGAGTTCTCGGAACCGTTGTTCTGTGAGGGGAATAGGGGCTCTCCTAACAACTCTCAGCACCCTTAACATACTACAGCTCCCAGAATTCTTGGGGGAAGCCATGACCGCTAAAGTGCTACCATAGAACTTTATATGTATAGTGGGAATGTGGCCTAAATCTAGGGTCTAATGTTATCTAGCTGCACCACTGTGCTGGAGATGTCATTTGAACGCTGTTTCTGGCAGCTAAAAGCTATATTGCATTTTATAAAAATTGTCCTCCTCGGCATTTCCTTTGGATGAGCCAAGTTGCTGTGTCAGTCTCTCTGCATAGTTTCCAGTACCACAAATATACCAATATCTCTAACCTTGCTGCAGAAATTACGAACCTAATCAGTTCCCTTATGTAACAAGTGATGCTATGGGCTTTTTACGATTAAAACAGTTTTGTTTTTTTTTAATTCAGTTATATATTGTTTTCAGTTTCACATGCAATCATTATGGGACATAGCAACTGAATTTAATTCTGAATGAAAAACATTCATGGACATAAATGAAGTTTTATAAACCTGATATTGGGGGGTGAGGGGGAGATGGGCTTCACAGTAGAAGCTCCTGCATGAAGGAATTTTCAAACAACCATCACCAGACTGCTGTGAAATTATTAATCAGTGGGGCATAGACACCCCAGAATCTATTAAGTTTTAATGCTCTTCCATGTATTTTACTTGCAAATATGAATTGTTGCGAGGCAAATATACTTCTGTATGCCATAATGAATCAGTTCAGCATCCATGGATCATAGCAGTGCTCAGACCCTGTAGACTGCAGTAGTAGACCTAGTTATCTGCAGATTGTTAGCTGTGCTCTTAAATCTCTATCTACTTAATATTTTATTTGTTGACCTAGGCCTGACTCAGGCTGGAGTGGGAGCTGCTTCCAGGTCATCTGGTTCCATGTTGCCCAAAAATATCTGAAGACAGGAACTAGATTAATGGCACTGGAATGGTGTTTTTTTTACGCCATTCCAGAATAGTGGAACTTTGGCAACAAAGAAGTAGAGTTTCTTTTTAATGGCATTATCCTAGTTTGTGGATGCCTGTCTTAGTAGAACTTTGCTTGAGCACCAAAATCTATCTGAGCTCTAGCATGCCTTATGTTTCTAGTCCTGCTCTGCAGTTCATATATATATGAAGGGTTCAGGATGGTTCCTATGGGTTTTTGATTACAAACATTACTTTGATTATTCTTTTGCCCATTCATAGGCTCTCCAGACCTATCAAAGTGACCCAGCCATGAGAAGAATGTTAAATCAACTGTATTTCTACATCATGCCTATTTTTAATGTGGATGGATACCATTTTAGCTGGACCCAGGTAAGTCATGTTTCCAGCATTAAGGTATTAGAAGAGTTAGAATTCAGTATATATTTTTACTGATATCCTCCTTGTAGAGCAGCAGTAAAACTGCTAGCACATTGTAGGATCTGGAATGGTTTAAAATTGAATGGGGGACTGCATGTTGAGATTTCTGCATCGCAGGGGGTTGTACTAGATCACTCCTAGGGATCCCTTCCAACTCTACAATTCTGTGATTCTACAAATGCAGTCAAGGACAGGTAATTTGCAACATGCTTGCATTTAACTCGTGCACATTCAGCTTTATGCACTTGGCCAAAGTAAAAAATAAGGAAGATAGCGGACATCCAGGAACAAGGACATTGGCAATCCCACCCACCATTGAACCTAATGTGTTTTGACTACACACAGTTCTGGCTTTACGGACTATCCCTGGAACTTAACCCCAGCATAAGTTAAGAGCCGCCTGTGTTTCAAAATATGTCTTTGGGGAGGGAGTTCATGAAGTATCTTTACAAGAATTTGTTAATATGCACATGATGCTTTTTTTACCAATATATATGTTGTCTTTCCATGTTCTAAACAATTATGGATAGGATCGATTTTGGAGAAAAACAAGATCAAAGAATTCAAGATTCCGTTGCCATGGCGTAGATGCCAATCGTAACTGGAAGGTGAAATGGTGTGGTAAGTCTAGAATTAGCCTGTATTTGAATTAGCAAGCTATGGAGCAATTTTATTATCTAGGATATTAAAGTGCACTGCAAATTTTTATTGGATATGGTCCAGGTTGCGAAGCAAATCAAACCATGGTTAACAGTTTCACTATAAACACAGAGATCAATCACACTTCACTCCTCACCTGGTGAAAGCAGAAAGAAAGAAGCAACAATCCCTAGCCTAGAATTATATCCATGCTTAAATGCAAGTCCCACTGGGGCAGCTCAGTCAGCCCAGCCCTTTCCCCCCATATTCCATTGGCAGTGTGCGTATATGCCGGGTGTGGGAAGGGGCACTGATGCAGGATAGAATGTCCCTGTTTTTATTTGAGGAATGTTGGGGGATATGCCATCGGACTTTGCAGTTTAGCGCTGTAGGCCTCAATATGGGACTAGATGTAGGCATAATAACCCACTAGAGAACTACAAAGTTTTGTGGGTTTCAAATAATTGATGTGACCAGTGCTTTTTTCCCTTAAAAAATGTTTAGGGGTACTCTCATTTTCCTGTTGTCGTGTCCGACTCTTCGTGACCCCATGGACCAGAGCACGCCAGGCACTTCTGTCTTCCACTGCCTCCCACAGTTTAGTCAAACTCATGCTGGTAGCTTCGAGAACACTATCCAACCATCTTGTCCTCTGTCGTCTTTTCCAGGGAGTCTTCTCTTCTCATGAGGTGGCCAAAGTATTGGAGTCTCAGCTTCAGGATCTGTCCTTCCAGTGAGCACTTAGGGCTGATTTCCTTAAGAATGGATAGGTTTGATCTTCTTGCAGTCCATGGGACTCTCAAGAGTCTCCTCCAGCATCATAATTCAAAAGCATCAATTCTTCAGCGATCAGCCTTCTTTATGGTCCAGCTCTCACTTCCATTCATCACTACTGGGAAAACTCATTTTCCTACTCATATTGAAATACTGCCCCTCAATGAGGCCAAACTTAGATTCACAAAATGTTTAGGGGTATGCATACACCTGCGTCCCCCCAGAAAAAAAGCATGGTATGTGACTAATCAGCAGCCCGTGTATGCATTTAATAAAAATTATAATAAAATTTATTACCTTACCATTTGTATAGTGCTTTCAAGTGTTCAAAGTGGTTACCGTTTATTATTTAGCTGTAATACATACAACATCCCTGTAAAGTAAAGTCACTATTGCTATTACCTTCCATATTGCAGATGGGAAGGTTGAAGCCAAGAGCGAGAGTAGATTGCCAATGGCTACCTACTGTGTTCAAAACGAGAGATGAGATTCAAAGCAGGAACTTCCTGATTCACAGCTCCACATCTTAGGCCCATTCTAATTAATTTATACTTAATTAGTTCATATTATAGCCTAAAGAAACTGAGAGACTGCCTCACGGTTGCCTAGTGAATCTATGCCAGTGCCTCTGGTCTCCTTCATTCCTTTAATCCCATGTTGCACAACAAAACAGAAGAGAATGAAGTGAGTAAATTCTTTAATTCTGAAACTCAGTTGCCTTTTTTTGAAGACATGAAGAACAGATTTGCATCTGGTTGGCTCTCTTATCTATATATTGCTTGTTATTACATCAAATGTGTTCAACCCAGGCGGGAATTCATCCCTCATTTCAGTTAGTTTTTACCTTTCACATCAATATACACGTCCGTGCTTGCTCTGCTCAGATGGCACTCCCATGTGCATCCTTTCCCCCCTCCCCCTCAAACGTGCTGTCCTATAGATAGCTGATTCTTAGAACAGTCCTTTTTTGATGTCAGTGATTTTTCAGAAGTAAAATGGAGACATAGAATTGCTGCATATTTGCCCAAGGATACAATGCAAGCCAACATCTATGACAGAATTAGAGCTTGAAAGTCCTTTGCTCTGAATCCCATGAACATTTGTCATCTTACATTGCCTCTCTCAAAGAGACAAAAAAAACCTGAACAGGGAAGTCATAGTTTGTATTATCTTGACCTGTTTTTATTCAGAAAAACAACCTTCACTCTGTGTTCTCATGGAGATGTCTTAGTTCCATCTCCAGTTTCCAGGCCTTGAAATTCTTAACAGGTGCCTGAGGGCAGGTAGGTTTTGAGCACGAATCCTGTTTTTGCATTTCTTCAGCACATGTTTGGCATTCAATGAGCGAGACTGTTTCTTTTCCTTTAAGGCAGCACTTCTGTGTCAGCTCTGTTTCTCTTCCTTTCTGGCATAAGCACCTTGACACAGCGCCTACCTCTTGTGGCTCACTCCTTTCTCTAATGCAAGTAGGAATATCTCCAGATTTGGCTTTGCAGTCTATGGTACACATGGATGGAGTTATTTGTTTCATTTGTGCCTCTAATTTTACTAGTGACATACATATAGGCAACATTATTACACACCCAGACTGTTTATTTTTGAGAAGCTCAGTTGTAGATCATATGGTTTGAAAGCAAAACGTCCCAGGTTTTAAATTTACATATTTTCTTTATTTTTATGGAAAACAACAACAACATAAAAAGGTAAAGGTACCCCTGCCCGTACGGGCCAGTCTTGACAGACTCTGGGGTTGTGCGCCCATCTCACTTAAGAGGCCAGGGGCCAGTGCTGTCCGGAGACACTTCCGGGTCACGTGGCCAGCGTGACATCGCTGCTCTGGCGAGCCAGAGCCGCACACGGAAACGCCTTTTACCTTCCCGCTGGTAAGCGGTCCCTATTTATCTACTTGCACCCGGAGGTGCTTTCGAACTGCTAGGTTGGCAGGCGCTGGGACCGAGCAGCGGGAGCGCACCCCGCCGCAGGGATTCGAACCGCCGACCTTTCGATCGGCAAGTCCTAGGCGCTGAGGCTTTAACCCACAGCGCCGAAGCTGGTAAATTCTCCTCTGGCACAAATCCAGATTTGGGGTCCAGGGTTTCTAGTATCTTGGGGCTAGGGGAGCTGGGGTTATAGTTTAGTGGTGGTGCTCTTCCATTTGCACTACTGGGCCCTCAGACTCTGTGTCTGAATCTCTGGGTTCATGACAGAAGGAGATAATGCCATATCTCTCAGCCTATGTAGTTGGGACGTTACAGGTTATCCACTGTTCCATCTCTTTGCATCAATATGAAAGCCACTATCAAGTTTTTCAACCCATACGCTCTGTTTTCGTTCCTTCATCCATCTCAAGAAAGCACAACATATCGAGTTCACTTTAATGATTGTCTCCTGCAGTGGGAGATGAACAATTTGACCATCTTCTGAAACAACCTTGTAGAGCAATTCTGTCATTTCCTGGATTTTTATTGTCTTGTTGTGACAGTAACTCTGGCATTCGACAATAGCTGACATTTACTGAATTCCTTTTTATCCTTCCCCACCTAAACTCGAAAACCTTATCTGAATGAAAACATTAGATAATATAGTAATAATATAGAGAACTGCATAGCTGTGCATGGCAGCTAGCATTTCTCTTTTAATATTTGTGTTCCTCATAATTGTGGGGATGATACAGGAGTAGTACACAGAGATTCTATTGGTTCGATAGGAAATTGGAACAGCTGCTATCAGCTTAGCCTACCAAAGTTAAGTATACAATTTACCTGAGTCAGCTGCAAATCATAGCTAGTAAAAGAAGATTGAGGTTAATCATCCCATATATAAATGTTGTAAAATAATGATTGAATCCATCTAAAAATAATAATTTATTGCTTTATTTCTGTCTGAAAGAAACCTCTCCTGACTTTGTAACCTTAAGGAAGTAACCATCTGAGGTAGGCCATGCAATAACAGCTATATTGCATTGTGCCATGTTATTGGGCAGTAGCAAATTGGTTTTGTAGCCCCATCAGAGAATCACATCATGTATGAAGACTTGAAGTCTCTACTGCAACAAAGGAGCTATAAGTCAGTGTGACCCAGTCCTCAATTAGATCTTGTAACTAACATTTACAGCAGGGGTCAGCAAACTTTTTCAGGAGGGGGCCAGTCCACTGTCCCTCAGACCTTTTGTGGGGCTGGACTATATTTTTTGGGGGGGGGAAATGAACAAATTCCTATGCCCCCACAAATAACCCAGAGATGCATTTTAAATAAAAGCACACATTCTACTCATGTAAAAACACCAGGTAGGCCCCACAAAGAACTCAGAAATGTATTTTAAATAAAATGATGCATTCTACTCATGTAAAAACACACTTATTCCTGGACCATCCATGGGCCAGATTTAGAAGGCAGTTGGGCCAAATCTGGCCCCCAGCCCTTAGTTTGCCTACCCCTGATTTACAGGTTGTGGCAGGATGGTCATGAATAGAAGCATCCATACCTAACTTTCTCTAGCCTGGTATAAACTCAATTTCATCTGTGCTAGTTAACATCAGCAGCAGCAGCAGGAGGTAAAGATAAGCCTTTTAACAGCTGCGAAATTAGCACTATGAATGAAGAACACCAATCCATTATACAGGCAAAGATCCAAAGCTGCCTCAAGAAAAGTTTTGGAAGAGCAGACTAGACATCTAAACAGCTCAATTTGAACTAATGCGGGTCTTTTCGAACCAGGCAATATGGGAATACTTTCCTGAAGCTAGAAGGTTTGAAAACAACTGAATTATAGCATTTGATAAGAAATTAGGAGATGATTCTCTTGAGTTAGATTACTTGGTGGCTGTCTGTTTAGCAGAGAGTATACCACATGCCCTCACTACCACAAAGTGCCCATCTGAGCTCAGACAAAGATAATCTTTGCATTTTTTCACTGATGGCCATGAAGAGAAGTTCTCGTGTCTTAGTTCCTCAGACTATGCAAGTGCTATTTAGCTACTTCTGAGTTATTATGCTAATTATATAGCCTATTATACTTCATATTTTTAAGGATCGTCATGCAATGCTGGTTCTCATCCCCTTACTATTTAAAGTACATTTTATGCAAATTGTATTTATTAAAAGGAGTGTTTAATAAGCCCCTTGTGGCAGAAAAAATGCAGCAGTCAAGGTCTCATTGTTATACAGAATTCCTGGAAAAAATATATTTTTGTGTGTTAAACCCAAGCTGGTTACACAAAGAGCATAAAGGACATCATGCTAACCATTAACAGATCAGAAACTGGTAAACCTCCCTGTGATTAAGCCATGGTTAGTGTTTTGGGAATGTTGCATCTGCACTCCTGTAGTCGTAACATACATGCTGGTACAAACAAAAACTCCATCCACTTCTGTTCTTTTAATTGGCATGACTATTCTGAAGTATTGAAGCTACTACAAGAAAGGCTTCAGGCACTCTCCAACCTGGTTTAAATAACGCCTTCAGTTTAAACAGCCGGAGTGGAAGGGCTTCAAGTTCTGATTTATGCCAAATCCTTTGCCCAAACCAATAAAAAAAAAGATCTGTGTGCAACTCAGTGCTGTGTGCAACTCAGTGCATGACACAGAGCTGCTGTGTCATGCAGCACACACACACACCCCGCGCCCATCTAAGTGATCTTGTTGACCTCAGGTGCACTGTCCCTTTGCCAGGGTTGAAAGTGAGATTCAATAGTCAGCATATATATATATATATATATATATATATATATATATATATATAGACTTCACCTTCGCCCAGCCCAATATATTTTGCTGCCTGAATGGTACCTCCACCATTCAGTACACAGAAACACACTAGAATGGCAGTTCCCCAGAAATGGAAACAAGAAGAAATTCCAACGAAAGAAGAATGGCAGATGAAATTAATGGACTATGCAGAATTGGACAAAATGACAGGAAGGATTCGAAACCTGTGGGACCAGAGATTTACAGAAGATTGGAAGAAGTATTGAAGAGCAACTGTAATCAACAAATTACACCAGTAGGACTACAAGAAGTTTTGTAAGGAGAAATATACGAAGTGATACAAAGTAGAAAAAGATAGAGATATTGGTTATGAGTTTGAAATGTAATAGGGAAGATAAGAAATGTATAGAGAGATTAGATTGGAAAATTTTCAGACAGGATTGATGGAAGTCAAAAATTTGAATAAGATGTAAAAGTATGTTTAATTACTGTTGAAAATGATATGTTAAAAAAAAAACTAATAAAAAATTATATATTTAAAAAAATTTAAAAAAGAATGGCAGTTCAATCTTACTTTCCAGATGGGCAATAGGATAATGTCCTCCAGTGCACCTGAGGGCCGTAGGATAGTTATGGGGGTGCAGGATAAGCCATGTGGCTCGCACCACTCTGCCCTCCAGCAGCTCCTTCTGATGCCCACCAGCATTTGCTGAAAGATGCTGTTACCTTACTCTCCCTAATGTCAGCCCTGCCTTAGCCTCAGGCAGCAAAGCGGTTTTGGCCAACTGGTCCTTTCTATTCCCCCCCCCTTTTTTTTTTTGGTTCAAGAGAGTTTGTTTTAATAAAAATAGAGCCCCATCAGCACCAGCACGATATCTGTGGGTGTTTTCCTGGCTTGTGTCCAATTTAAATGTTGTGGGTTTAATTTAATTTTTCTTTTCAACACGCAGAGGAAGGGGCTTCCACCCACCCCTGCGACGACACATACTGTGGTCCTTTCCCTGAATCTGAGCCAGAAGTGAAGGCTGTAGCTCACTTTCTTCGCAAACACCGGAAGCAAATAAAAGCTTACCTGTCCTTTCATGCGTATGCACAGATGTTGCTGTATCCCTACTCTTACAAGTATGCGACTATTCCAAATTTCAGCTGTGTGGTAAGTATGGGATTTGAAGAATTTTGAATCCTTGCAGATCACTTTGAATTTGAAGAAATTACTGTACTTTTCCATGTATAAGACAATGTTTTTCTATTTAAAAGTTATGTAAAAAATTGGGGGTTGTCTTATACATGGATAGTCTATAGGGGGGACGTGGGATTGGTTGCTGCCGCGAGCCGGAGATTGTCTGTGGCTATTGGGCGTGTTATTGGTGGCTGCGGCAAGGGGTGGTGTTGACTAGCTGTCGCTGTGGGCGATTGGAAGGGGCAGATGATGGGCGACTTGCAATGTGTGCGAGTGGCAGCATATGTCAGGCAGGTGAGCGATTTTCCGGATTCCCCCTTTGAAAAAGCTCAGCAACTCTGGGCAACCCCCCCCCCATTTTCTTAATTTGGAGTTCCCCAAAATAGGGGGCGTCTTATACTCACCTCACAGAGTGTTTGTTGTGGGAGAGGAAGGGAAAGGAGATTGTTAGCCGCCTTGAGACTCCTTAAAAGGTAAAGGGGACCCCTGACCATTAGGTCCAGTCGTGACTGACTCTGGGGTTGCGGCGCTCATCTCGCTTTATTAGCCAAGGGAGCCGGTGTATAGCTTCCGGGTCATGTGGCCAGCATGACTAAGCCGCTTCTGGCGAACCAGAGCAGCGCACGTAAACGCCATTTACCTTCCCGCCGGAGCGGTACCTATTTATCTACTTGCACTTTGACATGCTTTCGAACTGCTAGGTTGGCAGGAGTAGGGACCGAGCAACAGGAGCTCACCCCGTTGCGGGGATTCGAACCACCGACCTTCTAATCAGCAAGTCCTAGGCTCTGTGGTTTAACCCACAGCGCCACCCGCGTCCCTGAGACTCCTTAGGGTAGTGATAAAGTGGGATATCAAATCCAAACTCTTCTGCTGCTGCTGCTTGGTGTGTGGCTCTCAGTTCAAAGTAGTTATACTTCATATTTATGCACGGGCATATCTTTTTTTATATATATAAATTTTTTATTAATTTTTTCCATAGAAACTCCAATCATACAAATTTCCACATCACATATTTTAGCTTATTGGACCTCCCTCAACTTCTCTGACAATCATTCGTGATTAAATTCCTGTCTTCACATTCCTTAATTTTAGTATTGCCTTTAAATACCATATTTCTATCCTCATTTACTTTCTTACAATATTCCTTATATTTTCACAAAGCTTCTTTAAAGCACACTAGCGTTGTATATTCCTCACAAACAGTTTCCAAATACTCAGTAAATTTTCCCCAGTCCGCAAGAAACTTATGGTCCTTTTGAAATCTAATTTTTCCAGTCAGTTTGTCCAGTTCTGCATAATCTGTTAATTTTGTTCTCCATTCTTCCAAAGTCAGTACTTCTTCTTGTTTCCATTTTTGAGCCATCAATATTCTTGCTGCTGTTATTGCATTGTTACTGAGACTCCTTAAAGGTAAAGGTAAAGGTACCCCTGCCCGTACGGGCCAGTCTTGACAGACTCTGGGGTTGTGCGCCCATCTCACTTAAGTGGGATATCAAATCCAAACTCTTCTGATGCTGCTGCTTGGTGTGTGGCTCTCAGTTCAAAGTAGTTATACTTCATATTTATGCACGGGCATATCATCCAATGTAATTGTTATATGATCAGTAATGAATACAATAAGCAATTTGCTTCATTTGAGGATCCAAGAGAGATAGTGCAAAACATTAGGAATATTGCAGAAAGATTTTGTGGCACCGGGTCTGACAGGAGTTAGACGAGTGCCCAAAATACTGTGACAAAAGCAGCCAGGGATTTAAAAAGCCAATCAAAAATGCCCATGTGTACTTAACTTGAGGTCAGACTCTATTTCCTCTATTTCCTTGCCTCCTTAAACTTCAGTCAGTGCTTTCACTATCTATATAGCTATGCTAATATCTGTTCTATGGGAAGAGAATGTATTATGGGAATTGCTAGGCAACAGATTACGTGCTCTCAGTCAGTGCTACTTGCAGTTGAGAAGGGAACCTCTGAAGCAATGCAACTGATTGCTTGGTCTAAGAATGTTTTGAAGGATACCAAAAACATGTGAGCCAGAGAGGTGCATCAGAGATCACTTGCAATATCACAGATGTGGCCAGAGCATCATTCTTGGACCAAAGTCAGGGCTTGGTGCAAGAGAGCCCCTGCTGTTCTCCACACTTGGCAGAAAGGTGAAGGTATCACCTGAACTGTTTAGTCTCCAGTGGATCCCCTGTATTCTATGCACATTCCCTGTTCAGTAACAATTTGCAGCACGGCACGAGGCAGAGCAGGAGAACAACACCCACATGTCAAGAGATATGTCAAAAGGCCATGTCACTCTGTTTTCACATTGGTGGTGAGGAAGAAGGAAACATGATGGAAAACTGCAATGAAAGGTCACAAATATCAAATAACCAATGCAGTTGCACAGAAAACAAAAGAAAGGCACATTTACCCATGCCGTCAACAACCATGTAAGATGTGATCTCAGTTTATTGTGAACGGCGCTGAGCTGCAAAGCAGAATCACAAAGGATTTCCTTTCCATTTCCATCCCCTGAGGCAAACTTCACAAGCACCAGATCCTCAGATTTATTTTGCGTGTTGAGATTGGCCAACAGATGAAAGCTTTACCATGGGCTTCAGTATTCAGAAATGAGGGGACTCTTTAATAATTCCTGAGCTGAAGGCAAACAGGCTTCTGTCCAGCATACTAGACGGAACTGTGCAGCCAGCCACTCTTTGAATTAGTGCACTAAATTATTTAGGGCATTGAAACTGGAGAAAAGGATACACAACTCCCCACATTTAAGTCTTGTCTTTGACTGCATTTTACAGCACAGACATGTGCATGTGTAGTCTATTTCAGTCTTTGGGGGAGATGGTTATTTAATTTATTAAACTATTTCTTTCAGTAACCATGGTCAGGGGATCTGAAGTGAAGTTGTATGACAGTGGGAATGGGGGTGGGACTGGAGCTTAAACCAACCCTGATTCTACTACTGAAAGGGTCATCAGTATCATGGGATAGGGTTTGTCGAGGATTCACAGCAATGATGTTCTCAGGAGTAAACTTGCAATAAAAGTCATTTTATTTTGTTTAAATATAGAATTAAAAGGTATTCACACAGAGTGGTGCATGCTCTAGTTATCTCTCGCTTGGACTACTGCAATCCACTCTGTGTGGGGCTACTTTTGAAGGTGACCCGGAAACTACAACTAATCCAGAATGCGGCAGCTAGACTGGTGACTGGGAGTGGCTGCCAAGACCACATAACACCGGTCGTGAAAGACCTACATTGGCTCCCAGTACGTTTCTGAGCACAATTCAAAGTGTTGGTGTTGACTTTTAAAGCCCTAAATGGCCTCAGTCCCGTATACCTGAAGGAGCGTCTCCAACCCCATCGTTCTGCCCGAACACTGAGGTCCAGTGCCGAGGGCCTTCTGGCAGTTCCCTCGCTGCAAGAAGCCAAGTTACAGGAAACCAGGCAGAGGGCCTTCTCAGTAGTGGCACCTGCCCTGTGGAACGACCTCCCACCAGATGTCAAAGAGAAAAACAACTACCAGACTTTTAGAAGACATCTGAAGGCAGCCCTGTTTAGGGAAGCTTTTAATGTTTAATATACCATTGTATTTTAATATTTTGTTGGAAGCCGCCCAGAGTGGCTGGGGAAACCCAGCCAGCTGGGCGGGGCATAAATGAACTATTATTATTATTATTATTATTATTATTATTAATTAAAGAAGTCCTACTCACAGCAGACCCATTGAAGTTAATGGACATGGCTAACTTAGGTTCATTGATTTCAATGGGTTTCCTCTGAGTAGGACTTAGTTGAATACAGCCCTTTATTTTTATTTATTATATTAATATCCCACCATGGAACTTGGGGCAGTGTCACTCCCAGGCAGTCATTCATCCAGACACTGTCTCAACAGAGACCTGAGCTGAAGCACAAAGTACTTGCATTTGGACAGTCACTACACACACACACACACACACACTAACCCTCATCCACAGAACACATCCAAAGGAGAAACCAGGGGTGCTTGACACAAATTGACACCTTCTGGATGAATGCAAATTGACACCTTCTGATTTTGCTCTTCTCCAAATTTGCAACAGCAGCTGAAAAATAATAATCAAATTCAGATAAATATGTATTTCAATACATATTTTGAGATAGAATAGGTTACTTCAATACATGTTTAAATATAAATGTTCATGCATTTTTGTAAACACACACACACACACACACACACACACACATATATGAGATTAATGTGGAAACAGGACAAAATGAACCTTATGAATAAACATCTGCAGTACCGACATGGATCAGAAACAGACTGTTCTGTCCATCCCTGGTTTCCATATATGGATCAGCAATGCATAAAATTAGTGACCTCTCATATGGCAACCTAGTTAACAGATGTGGAACTGCAGGCGCATCCCTATTTAGAAGGCTAGAATCTGTCTTCCCATGATAGCACAACAGAGCTCACTCAGCCTCCTGCTTCTTCTTCTTCTTCTGTGGTTCCCTGTATCAGGATAGCACTTAGACCAGAGAATAAAACTTGGGGGGAGCAGAAAGAACGGGAATGCAGCTATTTCTGTCTCCACAGTCCATATTCTTCCACTACCATCAGTCCTGTAGCCATTTATAATACTTATAAATCAATAACTGTAATGAGCTTTACAGAATACAAGGGAACTGATCCCCACCTTGAGCTTAGAGCCTGACACAGAGGAAGCAACCAAGGAAGGATGCAGGGTTCACAGGGAAAGAACATCCAGTTCTTTCAGCTGCACATGATTAGGCTGCAAGCTTGAATTCAGTGGGACTTCCTCTATGTAAGCAGGGTTAAAGGTAAAGGTAAAGGTACCCCTGCCCGTACGGGCCAGTCTTGACAGACTCTGGGGTTGTGCGCCCATCTCACTTAAGAGGCCAGGGGCCAGCGCTGTCCGGAGACACTTCCGGGTCACGTGGCCAGCGTGACATCGCTGCTCTGGCCAGAGCCAGAGCCAGAGCCGCACACGGAAACGCCGTTTACCTTCCCGCTGGTAAGCGGTCCCTATTTATCTACTTGCACCCGGAGGTGCTTTCGAACTGCTAGGTTGGCAGGCGCTGGGACCGAGCAGCGGGAGCGCACCCCGCCGCAGGGATTCGAACCGCCGACCTTTCGATCGGCAAGCCCTAGGCGCTGAGGCTTTAACCCACAGTGCCACCTGCGTCCCATGTAAGCAGGGTTAGGATTACTTATTACAGGGTAAGTTGCGGGAACTGTGATAAATTATGGGTTGAGCCAAAGGTTTTGAATGAAGATGGTGGTGGTATCAGACAGGTGTTTTGGGAGGCAACTCTAAGCCTCCAGGGGAGAAAGGGTGGAGTCTTTTGAGGGAGGAGGAGAACTAGTTCAGACAGCAGAAGGTTGTGAAGCTGGAGAAGCAAAGATCATGGGCAGGATGTACTGAAGGCCATGGAGGACTTTGAAAGCACAGTCAATAAGCTTGTGCTGGGAGTGGACAGGAAGCCAGTGTAAGGTTCTCAATGAGTGGCATCTCATGACCAGAGTGACAAATGAGATGAATGGTTTTGGGAGCCAAACCCTGCTTGGGTGTGAGGGAACCAAGGTAAGGCAGCAAAAGACCAGAACGGAAATCATACTGCATAGAAAAATCTATTGGAACCATTTAGTAATAGATGTGTGGCAGAACGGTTGTTATCCTTGTGGGCAAGTAGCTACAGATTTCTTCAACTATTTTACCTAGTACTGAATAAATTCCACCTATTTCTTTGTGCCATGGCGGACATCTGCTGTGACTCTTCATAACTGTTACCGCCAGCTCTCTAGAGGTATCCAAAAATGTCAGCACATCTGGGCACTCTGTATATACTTTCTCATTTGATTCTTAAATGTAAAATATATAGAAATACAGAAGCAGAGTCTCAGCAGTTCCCTTATCTGTAACATCATAATTAAGTTTTTTGAAAGTTGGTTCCCGTCACAGACTGGCTGTTGCAACTGCAAAATATAATTCAGGGATATTTCTGCATAGTGAATGGTTCTTGTCAAGATAAATCCCTTTCTTTTTCATATCCTGGACAGAAACAACTCTGCTACTGAAATCACTTAAATATAATGATATTTTGAGTGTTTCAATGAGCCCAGCCTTGTCGCTCTGGAACGGCATCTTCTTGAGTGTGAATTGGATGAAGATTCTCAGTAGACATCTGAAAAGTAGCCTTAATGGCATGAAGATCCTGGGAATCTAGGGCAGGTACCAGTGTACCACCCACTGTCAAAGTTAACCTGCAGGCATGGGAGAAGATAAAAATCTGGCATGCTGGACCAAAAGGTTCCCCACTCTTGCACAAAATTAACTATTCTCATAAGGTGAATTGGAGACCCGTTGGAAGCAGAGCATGAAGTTCCAGGGAGGGGTAGGATCTTTCTTTTTCTGCAGCCAACCCATGCATAGATTGTAAGCATCCAGGCAGAGGATCCTTGCTGATTCCTTTAATTGCCCAGTCACTCCAAGGATGCAGGTGGCGCTGTGGTCTAAACCACTGAGCCTCTTGGGCTTGCCAATCAGAAGGTCGGCAGTTCAAATTCCTGCGATGGGGTGAGCTCCCGCCGCTCTGTCTCAGCTCCTGCCCACCTACCAGTTTGAAAGCACGCCAGTGCAAGTAGATAAAAAGTTACCACTGCGGCAGGAAGGTAAATGGCGTTTCCGTGCGCTCTGCTTTCCATCATCATGTTCCGTTGCGCCAGAAACAGTTTAATCATGCTGGCCACATGACCTGGAAAGCTGTCTATGGACAAACGCCAACTCCTTTGGCCTGAAAGCGAGATGAGCGCCACAACCTCATAGTCGCCTTTGACTGGACTTAACCGTCCACGGGTCCTTTACCTTTTATCTTACCATTCCAATATGATTTTAGAAGAAAGGGGAAGATAGAAAACAAACCTTTTCTTCTTTGTTCATCCTTGTTCACTGCTTTAAGGTGTGGGGTCAGAGGCATCCATTTCTTATGCCTCCTTTAATGCCATTGTTCAATTAGTATCTAAGTCCACAAATCCTTACATGCAGTGACAGGCAACAGGCATATGGCAGCATACAAAGACCTCAACATGCTAAAATGTGAACCAGATTATTTATGCTGGCGTTTGGAAGCTTTGAAATGGGAATGAAGTAAAATCAAGTTTGAGGAACATTAATAAATTGTTGGATGTTACTTGAAATTTTGGGATAACTACAATTGTTTCTCTCATTCTCTCTCTGGTTTTTGTTTTGTTTTGTTCCCTTCCCAGGAATCTGCTGCTTTTAACGCTGTAAATGCCTTGCAGTCAGTTTATGGGATAAGATACCGATATGGCCCTGCCTCCAGCACTTTGTGTAAGTTTCTCCAGTATGCTAGTTCATTAGTTTTCTATTTGTACTGTGTTAGCATTGTAGGCTGTGTTGTAAAGATGCAAGCAAACCATTTCAAGGAGAACTTTGTTCAGTCTGCTATGAGAAGCAAGAGACGACTGCGTGAAATTTACATTATGTTGTTACACACCACCCTAATCTCTTTTAGTGGTGCGAGATTTCTGCGGTTCCAGACACTTACCTAGAGTTTCTGTTTCCTTTTGGGCATAGCAGAGACTGTGGTGTCTTTATCATATATGGTTTTATTTACATGCCATGCATATATACAACCTGCACCTAGATGGAGGGATTGCAGGACATTCACATCCTATGAGGGTCTGGCTTTCCTCTTAAAGGCAGCTTTGGATTCAAAAGATAACAAAAAATCATCCTCTGTGTCTCTTGGTCCCAACCTGTCACCTCCAACTCACATGGAGTTCTGCCCCTCCTTCCCCTTCTTGCTGCCAACTGGCTTCAAGGCCCTTCCACCAACCTAGGTCATCCAAAGCTGAAACCCTAAACTTGGACATTGTCTGCTACCATTGGCCTTTGCCTCTGCTACTCACTCAGAGCTGGAGGGGGCACTTCTCTGCTGTCTGGCAGTATTTACATTGCCAATCGTTCTTAATGGCCCAGTATTTTGCTCTCTTTGTTTCTTGCAAATGACCCTTCTTCTCCCAAGGACTTCCTGAGCATGGAAAACTGGTTTGAACTGCTGTGTTTTTTTGACACTACAGGATTCAGCAGTCGGGCAGCTTCCCTTAATACCCCAAGCATCAACTTATTCCTAACATTTACTAAATCTAAGAATTTAGGGAGATCTTGCCCCCACAAACTCATAACAATATTTGGATGCCAGCCTGACACGTCTTGTGCACAAGCAAAAACACTTCCATGCATGTCCAGTGGAGGGAGCAATATGCCCTTTATGTGCCAGACTCTTGTACCCCATGGGATGCCCACAGGACCTTGGATGGACTTTTCAGTAAGAATGGAGATTGTCCCTGGAAAGGAAAGCTGAAGAGCTCTCATGGGTGAGCAGAACTATGCATGTAATGCTTTGGGTCCCATCCAATGACTGAAGTGGGATTTAAGAAACCTAACCATGTAGCCCAGATCTTCTTGATGTACTAATAATTGTAGCAATGGAGTCTAAGGCTGGCAAAAAACAACAACACACCAATCTGCCTCTTGGAGACAATATAAGAGGATCTTTAGAGGGCACTGAGAAACAACTGACATAATAAATGATGTTTGTGATTATTCCAATGGAGCTTTCAATCCAGTTCAAGTTATGGGCAACTAGTCAGAAGTTAACAGTTGATGGTGCAAGTTAAATTCCCATTCATCAGAAGGGACATTCAGCCCCTTCAGTGGTGTCTGAATGAGGACCACAGTGTGGATGAGCATCCAGACACATATCTGAATGTGGGTCGGTTACAGGAACAAAATGCTTCCTTGCACGGATCTCTTTTGCTGATCAGGGCATATGTATTTTGAGCTTACAAGGATGTCTGGGTTGTCTCTTATCACATATTTGTAGAGAATATTGATGTACTGAGAATTCACTCAGACTCTGGGTTATGTTCTTTTTGAATTCTGGGTTTAGATCACAATCATTTTGAAGACAATAAAAACCAAAGTAAAATATCTTCAACAGGGAAATATTTTACAGAATATTAAAAATTCATCTTCTTCCCAGCGGAGCTTGGGATGTTTAAAGTCTGAATTTTCAATAACTGTCAGAGCCTGAATGGAAGTCTCCAGACAACTATGATAGACAAAAGAAATCCAGCAGCTTTATATAGCAAAGGAATATATGCTTCACTCGTTTAGTTTGTTCTGATCTGAAACTTTGGAAGAACAAATGCAGAGAGAAATAAATGCTTTTCTTCAGTCTACTGAAAATTTAGTGGTATAAAATGAAAAGTGGTATGAACATAACCCAAGGACTAGGGCACCTGTGGCCCTTCAGATGCCACTGGGCTACAATTCCCTGACTGTTGGCTTGGGGTTGATGAGAATTAAAAGTGTAACAATATCAGTAAGGCCACAGGTTGCCACCGGTTTCCTAGACAAAGTATTAACAGGACACTTCATTCCCTAAGGCAACCAACACCACAATCCTATAAACATCTACCCATAAGTAACTCCCACTGAGTTCATGGGGCTTACTGCCAGGTAAGTGGCTATAGGATTGCAGTCTTTTCTGTTTTTTCATACCAACTGGACGTTTGGTTAAGCATCCCCCGCCTTGCCCCAACTTCTAACAACATACTTCCCCATGCTGTTTTCAGCCACACAGCAACTTCCATGTCATGTCAGGTTTTTAAGTTTTAAAAAATAGATTTTTAAAAGATATTGTTATAGTTAATGAAGACTATAGTGGGAGTGCTCAGCTTGTAGTTAGCCACAGATTGCGCCATTCAACCCTTGTTTAATTCAGTACTTCGGTGTGGGAAACACAACAAATAAGAATTGCATTTCAATCATTCAACACCAGTGGAAATGTAGGAGGTAGCGTGTTCTTTTTTCTTCTAGCCCACAGCAAGCTGAGTGCAGCTCACGACAGGGATTAATGTTCTTCTTGAGAAATGTTATGATTAAGGCTGGAGTTCTGTACATATTTACCTGGGAGCAGGAAGTGGGGGATTTGATACAGTTGACGCTTAAAGAGGATCTTGCCTGATTCACACTTTTCAAAACACTATGCAAACCATATCCATTCTTCACAGTTTGTTGCTGTTGTTATTGTTGTTCTAATAATACTTATTTACATCCCTCCTTTTGCTCAAAACTGGGACTCGATGTGGAAGACAAAAATTAGAACGAATACAGATAAAACACACATTGCTGAAAACATATAAAAGGCTAATGAAATTTGCAGTTATCCGAATTTTCAGTGCCATTCTCCAGCCAAGTAATGTGTACCAACATGCATATACTGAAGTCTGCATATAAATGCATATTTCCAGTTACAGGTAGGTAGCCGTGTTGGTCTGCCATAGTCAAAAATTCCTTCCAGTGCTACTGGAAGGAATTTTTTTTCTTTTATTTTTCATAAATGCATATATTAGTGAAAATAGCATGCTGGAATGCATATGGGGAAACTGCATTGCAAATATGTGTATAGAACACAAAACTGAATATAAAATTTGTATAGTAAGGGAAATTCACATGAAAAATGCTGATCAATTTCCATGAAATGGAGATGTGGAGAACTGGAGCTAAGGCTGGAAAGATGAGAAACTGAAAGTGACATGTTTATCCATTCCTAGCTGGCAGCAAGTTTCATTGAACTCAGTAGGATTTAAATCTGACTAGACATGCATAGGATTGCATTGTTAGTAAATTGTAGGGAAGTTTTTCTTCCTAGCTTCCTAGCCTTTCCTTTCCTTGAGCCTGATCTTAGAAAATAAACTTCCATGTATTGTCTTACACACAAGGCAAGTTGAAACCTTTGTGAAAGGAGAAAGTAGAGAGTGTTATCCATGCTATTTTGTTTTCCATTGTGTAATACCTAGATCTTCTTTAGAGTTAAAATTAATTACTTTAACCCTGGTCCTCTGAGTCATTGCAGCAGTGGAGAAGTGGTCAGGTTGATTTGGTTACTAAGTCTAAAACTTCCCAGTACTGTCAAATGGGCCACTCCAGCATCATGCAGTGCTAGGAAGCAGCATAGAAATGGATGACTGTCTCAGGTCATTGCATGCTGATAGAGCCAGGTCTGCCAGCACAAAATTGCCTTGGTAGTCAGCAGTTTGAACTCAATTACAAACCAGATATAGTGCAGCAAGGTGAAGGACTCCCTCTTGCCCCACCTGCAATATAGGTATTTTCACTGTACTACATACATCTACAGAATCAGGGGAAAGAGAGCTGATGAAACTGTTTTTAGATCAAATTTTAGTCCAACTTGCAAAGCTACTTTCTCTTCGGCATCTCTGGATTCGAGGACATTTAGCGCCTTTGGAGTTGCTTAGAAAAACAACTTAAAATATAAACTTGTGGAACTAGCATGTCCTTTCATACACATCACTTAAAATTATTATTTTTTTCCTTCCTCTTCCTTTTTCCAGATGTGAGTTCTGGCAGTTCTATGGATTGGGCATACAAAAATGGCATCCCATATGCGTTTGCATTTGAGCTGCGTGATACAGGTCATTTTGGATTTCTGCTGCCGGAGACCCTAATTAAACCAACGTGCACAGAGACCATGCTGGCTGTTAAAAATATAACCATGCATCTGCTGAAAAAATGTCACTAGGGTTTGTAGCAAAGGGCCAAAACTGTATTTCTTTTTAACTGTTATTGAAAATGTTTATTACTTAGACAATGTCAAGTCAATGGAGCCTAGAATCTGTCCTGCTGGTGGAGATAATCAAAGTAGAAGGGGGATGAGATTCACACTACATGTATGTTGAAGAGTGTGATACATATTCAGGGCTATGTGTATAATGGAACCATACCACTCAAGTGTAGACATCGGTTTTGAGCTGGAAAGAATATGGGTTGGCAAGGCTGAAGAAATTCTAAGAGCTGGGGATGAAAGTACAGCAGAGATAGGGAACCTGTAGCCTTTAAATGTGGGACTCTAACTCCTGTCAGCCACAGGTAGCATGGCCAGAGGTCAGGGATGATGGGAGTTGGAGTCCAGTGTGATTTTCTTTGGACAGTGTATGAAAAATAAATGTAAGCCCTGTCAAGGAGGGGGTCGTTTTCCCAAGTCCTCCCTCCAAGCTACAAATCGATTGCACACAGGCACTGAACGGGTTCCAGGTTTTATTGACATCTTCTCTTCCACCAACTACAGAGCATCAAACAGCAAATTTAAAACATGGCATGCCCCCCCCCAGCAGGTTAACTCAAAGATTTACAGGGGCTGGGGAATGCTGGCAACTAGCCATCCCCATCACATACTCCCGCTTTGGGGACTAATTTTTAACACCTGCCTGAGGGGCCCCACCCAGCGGTACTTGCTCACAGGATCACTACTTCATGACAAGCCCTTGCCTTCCGTTATTAGCATAAATAATTGTTATGGTGCTTACCACAGCAATTAACACATCGTCTCTGAGTTGGCAAGAATGGACTGTACAAGGAGTGGGCAACCTCTGTTTGTCAAAGACTGCATTCCCTCAGTGGTAGTTTGTTGGGGGTCACATACCAGAAGTGCGTGGCAGAGTAACATGGACAGGACAACTAATTTTCTCTTTCTGCCACTCCTTTCCCTCCCAACTACCCACCTTTTTTCTGACCCTCTTTCTCTTTCAGTCACCACTCCCCCACCCCCAATATTTTTCTGCTTCTTGAAATTTGGCTGAGGGACACAGGTTGCCCATACTTAGCCTGGAGAATAAAATATGTGAGCCTTATTGCTTAGGGGGTTGTGGAACAGTGATCCAATCCAGCTGTAGTCATACATAATTGGAATTAATGCAGATGGACAACATCCACATTTGGATATGCAGTAAGATGTGCTTTCCAATCTAGAAAATGATGGAGCTTCCACATGAGAAACTCCTTCATTGGATTGGGGTGAAAACGTGCAACTGTACTGGCCTTTGCTCCCTTGATACTTCTTTTAACATCAGTTGTAAATGGAAATTTTATATATTTTGTTTTGAATAACACCGGAACTTGTTAAATAAAGCACATTTTTAATTAAAATGGCCTGATATTACTGCTGCTGTGATTCTGAAAGAGAAGTGATGGTCACCCATGATGTTCTGTAACATATATTCCCAATTCTTTTGGCTTGCAAAATTAAATTGCAAACTACAAAAATACATCACCTTCATCCTCATTAATTTAGCTACCATGTAGTCACTGATAGCCTTTTTCTCCATTAATTTTTATAATCATATTTTAGCCATTCAAGTTGGCAACCATCACTACTTGGACTTAACCCTATTATTTTGCCAAGTGAGGAATTCTGATCAAACAATTGACATATAATTTTATGTTAAAATATCCTCTCCAAGGTGCATTCAGAAGAAATAACTTCCTGGCAGATTGGTGGTTCTTCACCAGTTATCATTTGTAGCAGTTTCCCTAGGAGTGTTCACATACCTTTTAAACAAGATACTTAAAAATGAACAGACTTATATGAGCAAACCCTAAAAAAAATTGATAGTTTTCTCTCTCTGATATTGGCTGCCGTTTTTAGCATTTCAATGGGCAGAAGGAAGAAATGTGTGCCCTGACACCTTTTATTTTTCATCAGTTACTAACCAGCTAAAATGGAAAACTTTGACTCTAATTTATGGAGAGTTGCGGGCTAACCAACCCACTGCATGCACACAAAAATGACTTCTGAGTGGAGGCACTGCAACAGCACCTTTTTATTCAAAAGGCAGATGAGTGTTTGGACCAGAAGGCCTTTTCCTCATTCTTCTTGACTGACAGAAATTGAGCAGTCAGGCAGAACCATCGAGCTGTCTTCATGTTGCAGTCCCTTGCAAAGTATCTCCCCTGGGTGAAAAATGCCAGGTCACCTATTGGATGGGTTGCCCCTCCATTAAGACATCAGGGAGTCTACTTATGAATAATACATTAAATCAGTAATTGAAAGAATCCCATTGAGGTACATGGAGGGGCCCTTGCACATTAAAAATGCAACATTAACAATGGCGGGGATAGCTCATGTGTGTTGTAAATTAAAAGAAAACAGTATTTATTATTGGCCTTATACTACATACTTTGCATTAAGGGAGACAAGGCTTAAACCATTTTACCCCTGTGGTAGACTGCAACACCTCCTTTTTAAACAGTTACATTTCAATATATGTGCATCTTTTGCTAAGTAGGCTGTATATTGCTTTAAATTATGAATGAATTAGAGCTTATTATGATTCCTAAACTGGAATGCATTTTGTGTTTCAGGCAGGCAGAAGCACCATCAGGTTTAAATGTTAACTACAGATTATTGCGTTTTGAGATGTGAACAAACATGACTGGAGTTAAGTGTGTGAAGGATAAGTACTCCTTTATCTAGCCTGCTGGTATTGCAAAGCTATTGTGTTCTTATGCCAACAAACTGCTGAAGGCATGTCACCTAATGTATTGCTTCTAGTGAGGGGGGAATTCATTGTGGGGAGGTACATACATAACATCTATATGTAAATTGGAAACATAATTTTGAGATCAAAATCAATATACAGTGGAACCTCAGTTTTCGAATGTAATCCGTTCCGGAAGACTGTTCGAAAACCGAGGATCAAAGGGCTGGCTGCAAAATCAATGGGAAAAATTGAAAAACATGCCTCAGAAGCCATTTGGCCATTTGGCTTCTGAAAATCGTTTGAAAACAGGTGCATTCACTTCCGGGTTGTTGGCGAATTTTTCAGCTTCCAAGGCGTTCGACAACCGAGATTCCACTGTGTAATTACAGATTTGGTTATTACTTAATGTGGCACACCATTTCTGAGAATCACCACACCCTGTAAGACTCTTCAACGGAATACTATTGATTTAGAAAAGGGTGTTCCAGCACTGTTGAAAATAACAGGTCTAGTTTTAAAAACTGAGAAGTGCTTCTCCTTTCTACAGAATACCATCCACTGTAGGAAGTGACCTACGGTTGTTGGGTGGTTATGTGTTTTCCTCTTCTGGGTCTTCATATGCAACAGTGTGAAGTTCAGCTGCGCTCCTCCATCCCCCCCAGCAGAACTGTTGTAACACCCATTCAATATACACCTGGACCATGCAAAAGAGAAGCAACCACTAGCACAGCACTGTGAATGACAGCAGCTGTGATGGAGACATTGCAGTGCAAAAGCAAGGGGTACAACTGCTGACAAGAATTGGGACTTTTGCACCTCATCCTGCACCACTGTCTCACCATAAAGAATCATAGGGCTGGGCCATAGCATGGGGAAGTTTGTAGCCTTGTTCCTTAGAAATATCACTAAATGCTGGAGTTGAACCTATCATCAGAAAGGGTAAAATAAATAAATCAAAATCATCACCCATTACTGCATCCCACTTACGTTTCTTTTCACCCCCTCCAAAAAAATTAGCTAATGAGGAAATCTGAACACTATACTAAATCTTAACCTTTGGTGGAATTAAAATCCTGAACCTGTTTTAAATATGTGAACTTTCTCACATACCTACGCAGGCTCTTTCACTTGGAAACAAGATGTCTTTCTGCACAGTGTGTACTGTATGATGTTTTATGTAATGGTACAAGTGTAGCACTTAACTGGCAAATCATACAGTTGCTAAAAGCAAGCCGACTGCTCCAAGTGTCTGCATACTATCCTGGAAAAGCCCAGATACATGGCTTGGTTGATGTGATCCCTAATGCTTCCTGATAATGCATGCACACTTTTTTTGAGGTACATGAAAAGCACTCTTTAATCCACTATATTTTTTTTAAAAAAATATTTTTATTAAATTTTCACATTTTATAAAGACAAACATACACACACAAAGACAAAGACAACACGTATAAAATTTCATAACCTTACTTTCCTAACCCCAGTTCTTGACCTCCCCCCACCCCCCTTCATACATCCTAGTTCAATTACATTAACTCAGCAAATTCAAATCTCTCATCCTTTGCATGTTATTATTATATATATATATATATATATGTTTTTTTTTAAAAAAAAACCATTTACTTGGCCAGATTATACTTATCCAATTTTCTTATAAAACATTAAAGCCTTTTCTAAGGTCGACTCGAGTTCCTTCCACGAATTTCCCTTTAATCTTAAAAATAGGTCATAATAATCAAACACAAAAGTCATAGAGATTTAAAAACAAGTTCTCCTTACCCGCCCCCCAGCCCCGGTTTCTGTCCCTTCCAAATGTCCCCACATCCATAACAACAGTTTTTAGCCTGGGTTCCTCACATCTGAGGCCTTTAAGTCCTTGTCAGTCTCTCTTTGCCGATCTTGTTGGTAACCCTCCTCATTGGTCCTCCGGTTTCGGGGAAATTTCAGCTCAGTCTCATCAGAATTTCTTCCATCCAAAGTACTTGACACCAGCTGCTGCAGAAGATCAACCAGTCCATACTCAAATAGGAAGCCCCAGTCATATTTCTTATTTCTTTTAAAATCAGGTATTCCAGATGTTCCAGGGGCTTCCTCCCTCCTCTTTCGCATCTTTCGCAGATTTCTTTAATCCACTATAATATGCAGCTGCGGGGCTACCCTCAGGAGTAATTTGCCTCCATCGTGGCTAGCATGCTGTCTTCACTCTGGGCTTTTCCTTTTCATTGCCAAGTTTAACCCTCAATGTAATCAGCCTCTTTTTCATCCAGGATCTGCAACAAACCCTGTAATTTCGGCACAGGGAGAAGGGTGGGGAGGAAGGGTTGCAGCACAAAATTGTCCACACTGTCGCCATCATTGTGCCCAGCCTGCAACGCATTCCAATGGCCTGAGGTGTGGGCAGATGCCCTGGAAAAGCGCAAATGCAAAATGCAGCCAAAGCGTTGGCTATGCTTCATGTGTGTGATGAGGCCTTGTTCTTTGCTGGGAAAAGCAAAATGTCACTTTGGGACATGCGTTATATTTCCAGACATCACAGATGCATTTCTGACGCTGACAGAAGCCCTAAAACGGATGACAGTACTACAGTGTTACTAGAACGGTTGGTAGTGATTCTGTATGAGAAAACAACTCATAAAACCAGTGGATTGCGCAGTCAGTGAAGCAAGGCAGCATCTGTTTTCAAGAAGTTCACAATCCCTGGAGAATATTCCAATAACACAGGCAGATATCAAACAGTAGACTACGTGTGACTCTGTCTGGAAGGACACATATGAAGAAAAGTATTTTATTTTTCCAAAGAGATTCAGCATTGAAAAGTCCTGCAGACTGGGATCAGGAGAAGAAAAATGGGTCTCAGTAGCAAGCAAAGTGGACAATTCCTAACTCAAAAAATGGTATCAGTCTCATGATGTTCAGGGTGGGGGTGAGGCTACTATCAGGTACTCTTTAACTCATCGAGACTTTGCTAACTTTTGGTTAAATCTTAATTTATAATCCTTCACTAGATATTTAGCTCTCTGCTTCTATGTAATATTTGGGAGGAAAGAGGTAATCAAGCCTATTGTCCCGCTGTCAGAAGATCAATGCGTGAAGAGGCTTGAGCTGGTTGCTCCAGCTGTGCCACATGGCTCTCAACAGCCGCTCTTACCACTTTTGTAAGTTTAATTGCCTGTGCAACTTTTCTGACTGATGTATGGAAAAGCACATGAACCAGACCTTTGAAGACTTTGTAAGTAAACTAAATTTTAACTTCCCAAATGTGAAGTTTTTTTCCTATGCTTTAAAAGAGTATTAGGCATATCCATGAAGGATAAATCTATCAATGGCTACTAGCCATAATGGCTATGCTCCCTGGTCGAAGGCAGTATGCGTCTGAATACCAGTTACTGGAAACTATAGGAGGGGAGTTGCTCTTGCACTTAGGTCCTGCTGGCAGGCCTCCTATGAGCTTTTGACCGGAGGTTATGGGATTTATAGTCCAAGGACATCTGGGGAAGGATGAGTTAATGGTTTTAAAGATTAAAAGCAGTACAGTGGTACTTCAGGTTACATACGCTTCAGGTTACATACGCTTCAGGTTACAGACTCCGCTAACCCAGAAATAGTACCTCGGGTTAAGAACTTTGCTTCAGGATGAGAACAGAAATCATGCTCTGGCGGTGCGGTAGCTGGAAGCCCCATTAGCTAAAGTGGTTCTTCAGGTTAAGAACAGTTTCAGGTTAAGAACGGACCTCTGGAACAAATTAAGTACTTAACTCGAGGTACCACTGTATTGTAAACTGCTCCCAGAAACAATCTGGGAGTTAGTGCAGCTGATAAAGTATTGACATAATATGACATAAATACCCAGTCACAGTTGATCTTGCAGCTCTGTTTGGGCCTACTGTAGTTTTTGGGGCTGTCTTTAAAGGCAATCTTACGTACAACTCATTGCAAAAACATGGGAAGTTCCTTGCCCATAAATAACTGTGATTGAGTTATCCTCATCCAGGTATGCTTATAACTCTCTTATGTATTTCTGAAGGACTGCAATGCAACACCAGGCAAAATGTGTGATCATAGTACTGTATTTGCATAGCTTTCACACTATTGTCAGGAAAACAAACAGCTCTTCCAAAAATTATTTTTAAATGGTTAGTATTAGATAGATCAGGTGCTTGGATGAGTTATTGCTGTGATCATGTATTATCTCTTTTTAGACAAGAATTATTGTAGTTTCCATGCAATTTCACCTCCTGTGTTATTCATATTTAAAACATTTCATTCCTTCCATGCAACCTGTTAATAATGGGAAGGTTGAGATACCAGTTATTGCATTTTTTGACAGGAAATAAGTAGCTGGTCTTGCTGGAGGAAAGAATCATGCAGATCCAAATATCGCTTCTTTGCAGTTAAAAGCGGTAATTGCTCCAGTCTCATTGCTTCCCACCTTAATTCACATGACTTTATGACCTCTCCATCTGAGCCTTTCTACCAAGATATTAAAATGCCTTCGGGGATGAACAGCTGAAACCATCCTTGTTATTCATAGTACTATAATCCAAAAAGTAAAAGGATAAAAAATATTTCCTGTGCTAAATTCTCATTTCATAATTCTTTGTACTTTAGTTCATTAAAATAGCGAAATAATTATTAAAATCAAGTTGAAAATACCTCAAAGAAATGCATAGTCTCGCAAACAGAATTTGCACATAGAAAAATGGGTTGCTAAGCATGAATATGTCTTGCGTTTCCCCCTTTCTTTCACCTTCCAATTTTCATCCTAATCAGTTTCCGCTCTACAAGACATCCATATATTTTATCCTGGCAACATCACGTCAGCTTCAGAAATCTTCAGATGTGCTTTGTGCCGGTAAGTAAAAAATCCAGTATTCCCTACTCAGTATTCAAAATTATTTTGCAATCTAATAACTGGATCATTAAACTCAACACACACCATTTAAAATTTACTGTGGAGTGTGGGCACAGGCATTTTGGGTTGTATCCAATGTTGTCCCTACTCAGCATAGGCCCATTGAAATTAAATGAAACAACTAACTTAGGTTCATTCATTTAAATACAGTAAGTCTATTCTAGTAAAACTTTGTTGGATACAGTCCTCTGTTTATAAAGAGGTAGGATTTTGAAAGTGTGAGGAATAAATGGTGAATTCTATTTAGAGAATCCTATAAATCAAGTTTCTCCAACTATGGGTCTTCATATTTTTGTTGGACTACAACTGCCATCATTCTGAGCCAGCATGTTCAACGTCTTTATAAATGACAAAGGAATTGTGGGGATGCTTATCAACTCTGCAGTTTACACCAAACTGGGAGGGGTAGCTAATGCTGCAGAAGATTAAAAATTACCTTAACAGATTGGAGAACAGGGCCCAAACAATGTATTTCAATAGGGACAAATGTAAACATCTGCATTTAGGCAGGAAGAACTAGATGTACAAATATAAGATGGGGGGAAACCAAGGCTTTATTTCATAGGGAACTCACCAGAACTCAATTCTGGCACCTCTCAGGTGGGAGCCATTGCCATTCTAAGAGAACGAGGGAGGAATTCATGGTCAATTCCGGCACCTCTTTTTCTATAAAAAATAGCACTGGGGACATCTGGCTTACTAGCAGTACACATGAAAAGGACCTAAGGGTCTTAGTGGACCAGAAGCTTAACACGAGTCAACAGTGTGATGCAGCAGCAAAACATGCTAATGCTATTTTAGGCTGTATCAACTCAAGTATCGTGTCCAGATCAAGTGAAGTAATAGTACCACTCTATTCTGCATTGGTCAAACCACACCTGGAATACTGTCCAATTCTCGACACCATAATTTAAGGATATTGACAAGCTGGAATGTGTGCAGAGGAGGGCAACCAAGATAATCAAGCCTTATGAGGAACAATGGAAGGAACTGGGTATAGAATCATAGAATCATAGAGTTGGAAGAGACCACAAGGGCCATCGAGTCCAACCCCCTGCCAAGCAGGAAACACCATCAGAGCACTCCTGACATATGGTTGTCAAGCCTCTGCTTAAAGACCTCCAAAGAAGGAGACTCCACCACACTCCTTGGCAGCAAATTCCACTGTCGAACAGCTCTTACTGTCAGGAAGTGCTTCCTAATGTTTAGGTGGAATCTTCTTTCTTGTAGTTTGGATCCATTGCTCCTGGAAAAGGGACTGAGAGGAGACAAGACAGCCATCTTCAAATATCTAATGGGCTGTCACAGGGAAGATGAAGCAAGCTTGTTTTCTCCTGTTCTAGCGGATTGGACCTGAACCAATGGCTTCAAGTTACAAAAAACATATGGAAAATCTTTCTGACAGTAAGAGCTTTTCGGCAGTGGAACGGTCTCCTTCGGGAGGTTGTGGACTCTCCTTCCTTGGAGGTTTTTTAAGTAGAGGTTGCATGGCCATCTGTCTTGGATGCTTTAGTTGAGATTTCTGCATTGCAGGGGGTTGGACTAGATGACCCTTGGGGTTCCTTCCAACTCTACGATTCTATGATTATATGAATACCTCTTAGTGATTTCCCCCCCACCATGTTGCCACAACAGAGGTGACAAATTTAATATCCTGGGCCTGGTATGCCATATGTGGATCGGGGCCCTTCAACCCCCTCCCCAATCTATTGCCAAGAATTCCTGCTTATGTATTCATAGGGCTGTTGCACAGGGCTGTTGCAAATATATTGTAAAGCTACATTGTCTCAATATTTTAATGCAAAATCCACAATTTTCTGCCTCCACTGCAGGCTTCCCACAGGGATCTGGTTGACCACTGTGGTAACAGGATACAGGACTAGATGGTCCAGCAGATGTACCAGAACCAAACAAAAAGCTTGCCAACACTGGATATGTAAAAGTGCATACACCACATATAATAGCTCATTGTCAAAACCAGTTGGTAATTGCAGAGTAATTTTTTAAAAAATCAATAATAGTTTCCTTCCAAATAACCACAGTGACACCTAAACAAGCCCTGCCTGAATTGCTTTAAAAGAGAGGGGGAGAGATTAGCTAAAGATTAATGTGCCCATTGTTGATGCTGCTGCCATTGGAGTCCCCCCACCCCATGGACCAATGTCCTGCCATTAAAGCTGCAGCATTGCTGCTACTTGCCACCACTATTCACTCACTCCCATACTCCCATTGATGCTAATATAGCTCCTTTAGTAAGTGCTGCTGCCCCTGGATAAACATATTGGTGGGGAAGAGTGAGTGAAGTGACTGACTGAAGGCAAAAGTGAGCAGACATACTGCACCCTTCCAAACCAAAATGTCAAGCGGGGATTGGTGTCATGTGCTCAGACCATCTTGTCCCATGGAGCAACCTGACCACTAAAATCTGTGCCAGCTGCAGTTTCCAAATGATTTAAAAAGGCAGCCCTATATATAACACATTTCAGAAGGCTAAACTAGAAGTTACTAGGGCTTAGGCTACAGAAGTTAGGCTATCCCTGTCCAGATAGCGACACAACTGAAGCTGATGGAAGGCATGTCACACTACTGAAGTCACTTGAGCTTCAAGCAACACTAATGGATCCAGAAATATCCCATACCTGCCACTTCAGAGGGAGTGCAATCCATTCCAGAACAAGCCATGGCCCACCCATCCAGTCTAGGGAACCGCGCATGAAGAGCGCTTCAGTCTTAACAGTATTAAGGTTTAGCTTTAGCTTCATCCAGTCCTTAGCCAAGGCCAGACATCCATAGGCATTGATCCAATGATTTTTTTAGACCTTGTGGGATTATTTTTTTAAAAACTTTTCTTTTAAAGTATAGCAGACCCCCTGAGTCACATCACAAATTGTTTTGGATTCTGGTAATGAATTGTTAACACAGGGACAACTGATAGGGCAAAGACAACCGCAGGGGAAAGCAACAGTGCATTTTCCAGAAATAAGGTACTATGCTATCAATCCAAAAATTACTCCCCCCCCCCCCATAAAGGTCTTTTATTTGTGACTGCCTGTCACTTATAGCCTATAATTTCTCCACTTTCATCTAGTGGCCAGGAGCCTTCTAATCACTTCATTTTTCTTAGGCCAAACATTTATGAGAATTGCTATTGGTCCCTGACATTTTAGACTTATAAAATGGTGACAGATATTTTCACAACCCAGGCTTTAAGGAATTAAAAAGCCAGCCATACACACAGGCACACGAGTTGTAGATGGCATCTCAGTATTTCAGAAAATTCATAATTTTAAGTGTTTCAGTCAAAGAGAAAAAAGCTGGCAGTTAATAACATTGGTACTCCTTATTTTTACTTTGACAAACATTTTCCGTGACTCAGGCCTTACATTATATTGTATTTATACTATGTAATTTATTAAATATACTAAAAATCAGTGTCAATCTACTTAATAAAAACAAAATTAAAGCATGACTGAAGTTTCTTTGGCAGCTCTACCTATCCAAAAGTGTTAATTGCAATCCTCACACTGCATACACAGTATATTAATTTTATTTTATCTTTTGAGCACAACTTGAATAGTCTAGAATTAAGACAAATAGACTAAAAGGATCATTAAATATATGTAGAGTGGAGCATGGGTATCTGTGCTAGTGGTGATTGTGTGTGGATTAATTTAAACTAGGTTTGCAGGGACAATGCGTCAGGTTATTTGAGGAACAGCTTTCTCTGTGTACCTGCAGCTACTTTAGCAACTGCATGGGCCCAGCAAAGAGAGAAATTTCAGAGTGAAATTTTAAAGCGCTTTACTTTGCCTGGATAGACTCCCTAATACATTATGACAAAAATGTAAAAATAGTGGGTGCTTCTCTCTCTCCCTTCCTCCCTCTTTTAAATGTGAGACCTAGAAGCAGATCCACAGAGTGTAGTTCTACCTGAGGATTTTGGCAAAGTATACAAAAACTAGAAAAGTAGGGTAGGAAAACAGGTACAACATAAATTGGTTTAACTCATATTGCCTCTAATTCTAATTGTATTAATTCACTCTTCAATTTTTGCCCTCATAAAGGGGGACAGGAAGACCTGTCAGGTATTGAACCTCTGACTTTTGGTATTGAAAGCATGTACACTAGCACACTGCTCACTGATGTCTTTCACAGCTAAATGAAAATGCTAGAAAACAAGTCTGGAACATGTGGCATCCAGGTATATTTTTTAAATGATTTTACCACTTTCTTAATGCCATTCCACTACACAAATTGTAGGGTTAGATGATAGGTCTGGTGGTTATCCATGCTTGGTGTAAAGCTATGATTCACAGCAAACAGGCTTTCCTAAGGAAGTTCAGTCAGGTTCCAAGGCTATGTAAACTGATTACAGTACTGGCTATCTCTCAGCTTTTTTCTTAGGTGTGGCTTAACTGGACAACATGAAGAAACTTCCATTTGTTCATTCACCCTGATTGCAATCCCAGCCATACTTACTTTGAAGTAATGGGCTTTAGTTTCCAGTAATAAATTAGGTGACATGGCTGTGTGAGTCTGTTACAGTAAACATATATAAGGTATATTGTGGCATCTTCAAATCCAACATATTGTGACATAATTCTTTATGGAACACAACCCACCATTGGTTGCATAAAGTGTGTGTGTGTGTCATATGATAAATGTTCTTGTATATAATGTTGTATTCGACAAAGAGAACTCTAGTCCACAAAAGTTTGTATCACAGTCTTGAAGGTTCCCCTTCTTGGTTTGCCTCCAAAACGTTAAGAGCTCACAGTCAGTGTCATTTCTATGCAATCTTCAAACGAGCACACACACACACAAAAAGCACAGTGGCCGACAAACCCCTTGCGATTTGCCCCATCACCACAGAGACATATCTGACCGAAGGGAGGCATGGAGGAGAAGGCGGGGCTCCAATCCGAGGTAACAAGCGGAGCGGGCGAGCTTCCTTTGGCTAGCCGGAAGGAGTCTCTGCCACCACCGGGAAGCGTCTGAGGGGAAATCCGAAGTGACAGGGGCAAAGGAGAGAGAAGCCCCTGCCGCATACGAACTCTGTGAGGGAGGCTGAGCGCGCTCTGGTCCGCAGCCTCGGCGCCGCTCAGCCTCTTTCCCCCATTGCTCTCCCAGGCAGGCGGCGGCGAGGCCCCTCCCCTCCTCACACCTGTAGCGCGGGGCCGCCCGCCTGTCCCGGCTAAGCCTTGCCAGCGCTGCTGCTGGTGTTGCTCGCTCCCTGCAGCTGCGCCTCCTCCCGGTCTTGGAGAAACAGCAGCAGCCGCCACCGCCGCTGCCGCTTCCTCCTCTGCAGCCACTCGGGCCGCGGCGGCCTTGACGTCGTTTCCTTCCAACATGGCGAGCGCAGGAGGAGGTTGCTGCTGCTGCCGCCGCCGCCGCTGCTATTGCTCCTACTGCCGCCGCCGCCGCTGCTGCTAATGGAGGCGGAGGCCAGCCGGGTCTGAGGGCTGCGCGTTCTCCGGAGGGCCGGTTCTCCTTTCCCCCCACCCCGAGCGAGGTCCGCAGTCGCCGCTCTTGCCCGAGCCCAGCCCGGAGGTGGGAAGAAGCTGCGCTTGGGGCTCCTTCGCCAGGGGTGCCGCCCGGGCAGCTGCGGCGAGAGGCGGCGAGAGGCACCGAACCAGCTCCCTCTTCTTCTCCCCTCTCTCCCTGCGTCCCCATGTATGAGGGGAAGAAGACAAAAAACATGTTCCTGACCCGGGCCTTGGAGAAGATCCTGGCCGACAAGGAGGTGAAGAAGGCGCACCATTCCCAGCTGCGCAAAGCCTGCGAGGTGGCCCTAGGTAAATCTGGGGAGCTGCGGGGCGAGAGGAGGAGCAGGGTAGGGAGCCCGAGGCACCTGCAGAGGCGAAGGGAAGGCAGGCCGGGGCCTTGCGCTGGGTTAGGGCAGCTGTCATTGTGGGGACGAGGCTGGCCGGGGAAGGGAGAGGAGCGGCTGGGTGCGCCGAGCTGGGCGACAAAAGGCGGCTGTTCGGAGCAGGTTTCGGGGAGAGGAGGTTAGTGCTGATGCATGAGGCGGGCCTTTGTGGTGAGCTTTGGACGTGGCGGTGGGAGAAGATGAAAGGCCGTGTGTTTGTGCGCTACGTTAGTCTCGGGGAGGGAAGTTGTCCCCCGTGCGGTGTTTTTTTTTGGGGGGTGGGGGAGCTGAAGGCGCGTGCGTTATTGGGAAGCTTTGGCTTTGTTGACAAGGAAATGCAGGCGGTTGCCTTGACACACGGCTTTTCTCTTTCGCTGCCTCCTTGGCGCACCTACACGCCCTGCATGAATAGGCAGAGAAGGTGTGTAGAGAGCTGACCTGGAAGAACAAGGCCGCCGGGGAGGAGGAGGAGGGAGCAGGTGACGGGCGGGAGGAGGAGGAGGAGGAGGAGGCGAGGACGGAAGCCGAAGAGAGGCGGATGGTGGAAAACAGGGACAGTGACACCCTGTCAACATTTAAAATTGATGCCTGCTCTTTGAATTGAGAGGCTGTTGTGTAGCGAGGGAGAATGACAGCAGGGAGGGATGCAGTGGTACAAGGAGTCTTTTATAATACATCAGCCCAGGAAAAATAACGCCGCTGGGTGGAGGAGTTTCTTTCATGTATCATGTGGTTATTTCATTCTGAATAAAAGGAAATATTGGAATGACAAGGTGAGCTACTTGTCCAGGTTATTAGATTGGGTCTTAAACCTTCCACTGAAGTTTTCAGAGACAATTGAATCGCTTTATTAGGAGATTGTTGTTGTTTTTATATATTTATTTATATTCTACCTTTTCCCATGTCAGGACTCAAGGCAGCTTACATATAAAAATGAGAGCTGCTAAAAACATAGAAAACCTGATACACAGTTATTATATGAGGGAAGGCAAAAATAAATAAATGCATCTATGGACTGAATTGACCCATGCATTCATGGACTGAGTTTAAAAGCAGGGAAGTAAAATACTTGTTAGATCTATAACAATTGGCAAGTCATTTTCCCTCATCTTTGAAATTGTGGAGATATATATTACAATGTGGTGGGGTTTTTTACATTAACTTTTGTTTGTATAATATTCACTTCACAAATGTGTGTGTTTAAAGAAAATGGCAATCATCTTAGTTTACTGCTTTTCTTTTATAACCTGATCCAGAGTAAGAGATCTGTGCATGTAAGCATCTCTTCTCTGAGTCAGAATCTATTCCCAAACCAGAGCTGCATCTACATCTACTTATCAATTTGGATGTCCAGCTCAACTACTTTGTTTCATTGGGATGTGCAATCATATATGCACCACCACCCACATTTTGTGTGTAACTAGAGCTGGATTAGGGCAATTATTTTCACACTTGTGGGTTTGCCATTAACCAATTTTGTGATTTTTTTTTAACAGTTTCTGTGTTCTCTTTTCTATACTGAATTGTATTACTGCCTCTGTACATCACAGACCAGTATAGTTGCAGTAGATTCCTACAAATTAAACTTAGTTCTAATGCAAGGCCTGAGGGGGAAGGTGAATAAAGGGCCCTTTAATTTACCTTATAGATTTGCCTTTACCACTTAACTTGATTTGCAATAATAGTGAAAAAATCAGGAGGCCAACAATACAGTATTTATTTGTATGCAAGACACTCCAGTCAAGGCCAGAGCTCTATTGTATAGTAGTTATAATCATTGTTTGACCAATCTCTGCCTCTCAGGCCTCAATTCTTGTAGAGCATTTGTACATAGACACATTATGCGGACTGACATATAGGGCAGCTCTCTGTTGCAAATCTTTCCCCCCTCTAGCTTTGATATTATTTATATGTCAAGTTTTAACTTTGAATGCAAGCTACCTTGAGAGGCCCTGAAAGTCAGCATACAAATACTGGTAATAAATAAGTAAATAGGTAGATCTCATGCAGGATCTGTTGCTGTTTAAACAAAGACCTGTCAGATCGACATGAGCAAGGCCTTAGGAAAATTGGAATAATGGCTGGAAGTATAAACAGCAATGGAGTGATTAACTCAAATTCTAGGTTAGTGTGACTTGGTAATTTACACAGAACATAAACATCACAAATGGAGAATAATTTGTAAATCTATGTAAGATGTTCTTTTTGTGATCTGATATTTCATCAAACATCCAAGACAGACTTGAACTGAACTGATTTAAAACTGGTTTCGTTTGTTACCTATTCACTATAGGCACTGTGATGACATAGAACTAATACCATAACTCCTGATTCATCTGAGCTTGACTTTGGCTTTGTCCATTTTATTATTTACTAGCTCCTGTTTATTGTTTGCTGTGAATTTTAACTGTGTAGTATGGTTTTTATTTATTCAGAATGTTCATTATTTATTATGTAGTAGATTTCAACTAGAGCCCACAAATGTACACATGCTCAAAAACCAAGCCAGTCCTGTTTGAATTACTGGAACATGCTTAACGTGGGGCTGACTTTGAAAGGTGCTCATAAACTTCAACTGGTTCAAAGAGCTGCAGCCAGATTGCTGACTGGAGCATACAACTCCTTGTTAGAACAGCTTCACTGGCTACTGGTCTGTTTCCAGGCACAATATTAAAGTGCTGCTTATGACTGAATGGCTTAGGTCTAAGGCTAAGCTATCTGAAAGACTGTATCCTCTTATATGAACCTTCCTGGGTTCTGAAATCTTTGAAGGATGTCCTTCCCTCACTGCTGCCACCTTCACAAGCATATTTCATAGGGATGCAGAAGAAGGCCTTCTCAGTGGCTGCTCCCAGACTTTGGAACTCCCTCTCTAACTAGCTCTGGCAGGCTTTTGGGAACTGACTGCTTTTAACGAACTTTAGTCCCTGTCAGGGAATAATATGGGGTATAAATAAATATAATATCCCATAATAATAACAATAAACAGCCACGTGGTGGCCAACTGCTTTGGCAGGCATATTGCCTGAAAAGCTGCTTATAGGCAATAATAACAATGAAGTAGAATGCCTTATTCACAGGGTTAGAATGACTGATTAGGAATAGCAGGAGCAACTATTCTGAAATAACTCAGCTGAAATGGAATTAGAAAAGAACATGGCTGTTCCAGGATCATAACTCATCACTCACTTCACTACAACTTGTACAATAACACAATTATTTGTGCACAACTATAATTCATTTAGAGGTGCTTCTCCAGGAAGTATTCCCAGCCATAGTGCTCCGTATATCTTTTTTTTTTTAATAATTTTTTATTGACAGGCCAATCACATCATATTATTCAAATCACATTGGTTCCAAATTATACAGCCATATTTTTTAATTTTTTGGGAGTACCCAAAAAATCACTGTTGTGTTTGCAGTGTCCCGTGCACAGCGGAATGATGAGGAATACGTGCACATACTCTATATTGCTTTATTTACATTTCAAAGCTGGTAGATTACAGAAAAACATCATGCCTCTGCCGGAGCAGAGAAAGCATCCTCTCTCCTCTATAGCACGGAGATAAGAACTGAGTGAGAACAGTGAAAAACAGGAAACCAGTGTACGTCACATCCAGTCTCCTTTCCCGTGGGAAAACCCAACAGCACAGACTGTGGAATGTAAACACCTGTCTCGTGACAAGCACTTCGCTGCACAGTGAAGAGAGCAGAAACCAACATCCTCCCCCTTTCTGTGAACATCACTGGGCAGCGTGTTCGTACAATATCAGTACAAACCCAACTTCTGCACATAGGTACAGTGTTGATCCCTTGATACAATCTTGGACAATACATCAGCAGGAATTTCATTACCTGGCATATAGGACACCGTTACGAGTCCCTTCTGAATACGTTCCCTAGCATGTTGCAATTTCAATTGCAAGTGCTTCGTGCTTTGCTTACAACCTTCAGAATTCAGCAAAGCCAAACATGCTTTGTTGTCCTGGTAAACCTGGATTGGACATTTGACAGGAATTTTCATGTCTTTGCACAATTGTAACAACCATTCACAATCTTTGAGTGAATAAGACAGTGCATTCAGTTCAGCTTCACAAGTACTTAAGCTAACTGTTGTTTGCTTCTTGCATGACCAATCAAATAGACCCTGATTGTACATATAGCAAACTCCAGACGTACTTTTCCTGTCTGTAGTGTCACTTCCAAAACTTGCATCTGCAAATATCTCAAGACCACCAGACTTCTGATTGTTAAACCTCAGTCTGTAATGCATAGTGCCTTTCAAATACCGCGCTATGCGTTTCAGAGCTTTCCAATCCTTAACAGTAGGATTGTTGACTTGTCTGCTTAGCAAATTACAGCTAACAGCAATGTCAGGTCTTGAACATCTGGCAATGAAGTTTAGCTTGCCTAGCACACTTCTGTACAGTGTAGTGTCAGAAAATGCTTCTTCAGTGTCATCTACCTGATAATCTGTTGTCATCGGTGTGTCTACGGGGTTAGCATCCATCAGGTTTAGTTTGCTTAACACATCAGCAATTTTCCGTGACTGGTGTACTAGAATGTTACCATCTTGATCTCTCTCTATTTCCAGAGATAGGTAGTTGTTTACCTCACCAAGATCTTTCATGTCAAAGTGTTCTTTCAGTTGAGCTAGGGCGTTATTGTACATTGTGACATCTTTCCAAAAGAATAAAAGATCATCAACATAAAACAAGCAATACAGTTTATTTTGCCCCTCCTCTTTGACAAATACACATGGATCAGCTTTCCCTTGCTGAAAACCTAGAGAAAACAATACTTCAGTGAGTTTTGTGTGCCAACACCGTGCACTTTGTTTGAGACCATAAAGGGACTTTTTCAGAGCACAAACAAATCCCTGTTTTACCTGTACGCCATCAGGTGGAAGCATATAAAGTGATTCACCTAGAGATCCGTACAGAAAAGCTGTATTTACATTGTGGTGACTAATGTGTAGATTCTCCTCTGCAGCTAGCTTGAGCATAAGCCTAATGCTCTCATACCTCACTGTGGGTGAGTAGGTCTCGTGATAGTCTTCACCTGGTACCTGTGCAAAACCTCTGGCTACCAATCTGGCTTTGTGTCTGACTATCTTGCCATTTTGATCAGTCTTCGCTTTGAAGACCCATTTGCTTCCAAGCAGCTTCATTCCTGGAACTATTGGAACAAGTTCCCATGTTTTGTTCCTTTCTAAGGAATCAAGCTCAGCCTTCATGGCATTTAACCATGGCTCAGCTTCCTTTGAACCCAAATCCTGGATTTCTTGGAAACTTGAAGGTTCAAATACCTTCTTGGAGCTTTTAACAGCTGTTACTGCTATCTTGGCAAACTCATCAGCAAATCTCTTTGGAGGTCTACCTTTTGTGGCTCTTTGTGACCTGCGAATTAGCCTTAAGTCTTCAACACTCTCCTCTTCCTTCTTAGGAGAAAAGTGACCTATTGTGAACAATGGTTCTTCCAATTCCTGATCAGAGCTTTCAGAGGGTTGCATAGAGGCTTTCGCACTCTTGAAATCCTCTGAATCACCTGATTCAGTTTCAGACTCAGAATCAGAACTTTCATCAGTGGGTGTGGGTTGCTGTGGTTGCTTTTGACTATCCTCAGTCTCATCACTGTCATCAGGGTAACATTGGAAAATTCCCACATTCTCCCCCCACTTGGCATTGTACTCAACACTTCTTGTGACCTTAATTGTCTTAGAGTCAGTCATCATTATTCTGTAAGAACCTTTCTGATAACCTAGAAAGATACCATGCAATCCACGCTTGTCTAACTTGGAGTTTTGTGGTGAGTGAACCCACATGTCAGAACCAAAAAATTTCATGTGTTTGATGTATGGCTTTTTGTCAAACATCTTCTCATAGGGGGTACAACCAATCGCTGAAGATAACCTGTGATTATAACTGTAAACAAAACATGAGAGAGATTCGGCCCAATAACTCTCTGGAAGATTGGCATCATGCAGCAAGGTTTTTAACCCTTGAAGCAATGTTTGATTTGCCCTCTCGCAAAGTCCATTCTGCCATGGCGAGCGAGGACTAGACAAATCGTGTTGAATTCCTTTCTCAGACAGAAAAGCTTCAAACTGCTGAGAAGTGAATTCCCCCCCGCGATCAGTGAAAAGAATTTTTATCTTCTTACCATGCACATTTTCCAACCAAGCACAGAATTCCTTGAACCTAGGAAAAGCCTCTGATTTCTGCTTGAGATTGTACACATAAATATACCTGGAAAATGCATCAATGAGAACCATGAAGTACCTATTTCCACCCAAAGAGGGCGCTAGTGGTCCAACCAAATCAGCATGAACAATTTGGTATGGTTCTGTAGCTTGCCTACTAGACACCTTACCTTTCGCTGCCATTTTCACCTTGTTTGCTGCGCATGCCTTGCACTTCATGTGGTATCTGCAGGGTTTAATAGTCATACCTTCAACCAAGGCAGGCATTTTAGATACTGCCTCAAAATTCAAATGACCAAATTTTCGATGAAAATCGTGAATACATTCTGCATGCAAACTTTTGTTAGAACCTGCAATGCAACAAGTGTCATCCTGCACAACATCATCATAATACAAAACATATAAACGATCAACATATTCAGCATACAATACATAATCATTTTTCTTTGTGATGATGCACCTTTTGTTCTTAAAGGAAACGTCAATTTTCCGCTCATTCAGCTGTCCAACGCTGAGCAGATTATGTTTGGCATCTGGCACATAAAGTACATTCTGTATCGATAAGTCCAAACTGTGAAGAACAACAGTTCCGTAGCCTTTACTGGGGATTGTGTGGTCATCCGCCTGGTGAATCGCACCTTCCTGTGGTGTAAAAGACACGAACAGTCGCTTATCGTTGCACATGTGATGGGTTGCAGCCGAATCAACAACGAAGAAAGATCTAGACGTCTTCTGGACCTCTGCAACTTCTGGAGTGAAGCGTGAGACCATTGCTTTGGGCTGCGTTGTCCTGGACACAGGACCTCTGCTTTTGCCTCGGCCTTTTCCACGCGATGAGCTTTCGCTGCGCTGCTCTGTTTTGGCCCTGGGATATTTGCATTCCCTCTTCATATGGCCTAGACGTCCACACTGCCTTCAAAGCTTTGGCGCCATCTGGTGGTTCCACTGCACTCTGGGACGACGTCTGTGAAGACTCCCCCTTGCCCATGCAGCCAGCACCCCGGCGATCTGCTTCATTCAGAATCACGGCAGTAACATAATCCACTGTCAGCTGAGCAGTAGGCTGTACAGCAATCTGAGTCGCAACAGACTCCCAACCTGAACCCAAAGATTGTAGTATCATGAAGGAATACACAGCCTCTGGAAAGTTGAGTCCTCTCTGTTGCAGCTCATGTCTCAGATTCTGCATCTCCATCAGATGTGTACGCACATCTCCACCTTCAGCAAGAGCCATATTATGCAGCTTGTTAAAGTAAAACATAGTAGATCCAGCTTCTGTCCTCAAGTGAGCCTCTCTCAAAGCGTCCCAAATTTCTCTGGCTGAGGTCTTATCACGCAATAGACAGAGCTCTTCTGGGGATACTATCAATGTAAGAGTTCCCCTTGCTTTGGAATCTTTAGCTTCCCATGCATCTGTAATTGGAGCTGGGGGGGTGTCTGTAATAACTTCAAACAGACCCTCTTTCCGCAGAATAGCCTCTGCATAGAGAACCCAGTCAGCATAGTTTTTCTTATTGAGCTTAGGAATCCCACAAGCATCCTGAAGGGCCATCATGACTCTGGCATTAGCCTTCTGCGTCATCTCTGCTGCTTTAAATCATGCTGCGTCACTGTTGCAGCTGCTTTAGCCCAAAAGCACTTTTAAAAGTTACTTTCGATTTCCCCAGCATAGGAACTTGAGCCTTTGATCCTTTGCCTGTGCCCGGCAAACGGACATAAAATTGCAAAGTCCAGCCATAAAGCCATTAATTAGATGCTGGCAGGAGCAGTAGCACATACCTCATCAATCATCTTGACGCGCAGAGATAGCGTCCGATCCGTCCCTCTGCTGCTGTTCCGATTACCGGAGCCCATTCCCAAGATTGATTGCGTTCTTCTGGGCCCATAACCAAAAATGTTGTGTTTGCAGTGTCCCGTGCACAGCGGAATGATGAGGACTACGTGCACATACTCTATATTGCTTTATTTACATTTCAAAGCTGGTAGATTACAGAAAAACATCATGCCTCTGCCGGAGCAGAGAAAGCATCCTCTCTCCTCTATAGCACGGAGAGAAGAACTGAGTGAGAACAGTGAAAAACAGGAAACCAGTGTACGTCACATCCAGTCTCCTTTCCCGTGGGAAAACCCAACAGCACAGACTGTGGAATGTAAACACCTGTCTCGTGACAAGCACTTCGCTGCACAGTGAAGAGAGCAGAAACCAACATATATCAAGCTCCGCACGAGTCCAAAATTCCGGCTATTTCCAGACTTCACTTATTTTACTGCATTCATTAATCAGTTCTATCCAGTTCAGACCAGATAGTTCTTTGTATATTTTCTTCATCTTGTTGTTATCGTATTCCTTTCTTTGCGATCTCTGATGATTCTCATAAGCCGACTGAAAGCTGGTTTCTCTCTCTGTGTGGGTTTAGTCCAGGACCGCCCTGTTCAGCACCTCCGTAGACAAAATTAATCATCATTGTCCTTTATTTTTCCAGGCTAGCAGAATAAATCAAATAGATCAGGGGGCTCTGTCAGGTCAAACTTCAGTTTCAAACTCCTTCTCCTTCATGCATTCCTGAATCTCCGCCCCCGTCTTTCTCTTTTCTCCTGCAGCCTGTCTTGGCAAGACGCCATTTTTTGACTGTGTCATAAATATTCTTCAGCGTCCACCGATCTTTTTTCCATCTCCCACACAGCTCTTAAACTTCTGCTTATGCTTCTTAAAAAAGCGCAACGATCTTGTTTCTTTCTGGAGTGGAGGATTATTTTTATCACTTCATATCACATAGAGAAAAAAGAGTTTTTCCTCCACCCCCCTTCATTCCAAACACACAGTCTCTTAGTGATGTCATATGAAAAGATTTACTTATCCGTCCGTCGCTCTCAGTCGCAGAGATCCATTATTCAGCAGTCTTATCGTCGAACTTTGCTTGATATATGTGCTTCAGGTTCATTTCCAATCATCTGTTTCCAATTATAAATCCAGACTGAAGCAACCAGCACGCGCTAATCGGAATCGGCGTCAGGAAGAGCTGACTTCACCGAGGGCTCGTGCCAAGTGTTCTGCACCCCCATCTCTCGGATCAGGGGGTGCATTATGAACACCGCTGGCAAGACAGGGTCCCACCATCTCCTGGTGGGAGGGAAGGCTGCCTACTTCCCATAGCAGCCCCTAAACTACCTCGTGTGGGTCAGAGAGATCTTATTGTCGGCCATCTTCCAACGCGCCCCCTGGTGGTCTCCAGTGCTCCGTATATCTATTTGTTTTTAAAACAAAAATTTCAAATGCTTACGGTACATTTGAAATAGGCCATTTGTATTGACCCCCCCAATGTAATTTAACAATATGTAACAATATTGATATCCTAAATATACTAAGAAATAAGTTCCATTATTTGTGCCTGTGGGAACTGCATATGAGAAAATAGGGCTAGGGTTGGTGTGCAATTTTAACTAATGCCAGAATATAACACTTGCCAAGAAGTAGGTCTTACTGAACTCAGTGGAACTTATGAGTAAATAATGCTTACTTTATGGCTATCTTAGAATATTCTCAAACAAAATACATATTACTTATGGGAAGGACAATATCAACTGATTATGGGCCAAATATTTATTACTAGCCATTCATCAATATTACTGCATGTGTGCACATGCAAACAGTATCTGAGAGCATCTCTGGATAGTAATAACAGTTAAAATACACATGTGTCTGGCCTATAAAAATGATAAGATAATTCTTGGATATCTTTTTTGTATATTATAGTTTATTAACACATATTTGTCCAGTATGTATAGAATGCTAATTAAACATAGTTCTTAATATTTAAAAACATAGTGCTCAATATTTAAAAATAAAAAATAGTGCAGAAGAGAGACTACATGGGTAGAAAAAAAATAGTCTTGATTTTGAATCTGTTTCTATCAAGTATCAATTTCAGTTTATTTTTATATGGAGATTGAACCTTATGAAAAATTGTCATTTTCTCCCTGTCTCATGATAGAGGCATTTGTGTCTCCAACTAAGCAAACCTCTGCTTTTATGATAATATGCAATGCAGTCCTATGCATTTCTATTCAGAAATAAGTCCCACTTTGCTCAATGGGCTTATCCCCTATCTAAAGTCTGTTTAGAAATGTAATATTTGAGAATAGGTTTCATTGAACTCATTTGGACTTATTTTTGAATAGACACAAATAGAGTTATGATTTGTTTTTTCTTATGCTGGAGAAATAGTTTTCAGACCTTGGATTTGATCTGCCTTATTCTAATTACATGTGGCCTGTATTTCCTCCATTTCCCCTCTCATTGTTCCTTTTGGTTTTTTGAAACTCATTCATTGAATGCCAAAGAGCTGTGCAAATAGCACAACTTAAACAAACCAGTTTTGGGACACTAGAGCCATTAATATTGCTGTCTACCCAACATCTTACACAAGTTTGCTGTATTAAATGAGCAAAGCATGTTAATATAGATATTTCATTCCCTGTTATATTATACTTTAAATATTAGCCTTTATTTAACCATCTTGTTTCCTTCCAAGAGAGAAGCTCTCTAATTTTGGTAATTTCATAGCCCAATATTAACTTTTTTTATTTGGCTTAGAATAATAAGATAATTGGTTTTGTGTGTGGGCTTTACAAAGAGCTCAGTTCTCATCTTGTTCATATATATTTTTGCTCCATTATTGCAGCATCCTTTGAAATGCTTCCACATGTTGTGAGTTTGGTGTTAATGTGTGATGGTTGCTAATGTGGATTAAAATGAAACCTGGTGTGCCACTAAACACTTTCTGAAAGCCTATATTTAATCATGATACTTGAAGCGCTTGTGGCATACTTGGTTGCATTTTAACTTGGGTTTGTCATGATGTCTGTTGTATAATGAGAAAAATGGGTAGAGAGAATTAAAGGATGTAGAAGATTAGAAGACCTGCTTTTGATTCCTAAATCCTGGTTGGTTCAATTGTATATCTTTCCCCAGTCCCATTTCTCCCAATGTGTATCTTCCTCTCTACAGTCTTGGATTGTATTAATAGTTCTCTCATCTCATTTCAAATATACCTTCCCATGCTTTACATTTCTCTGTGTAATGTAAGAGGGCTTGCTTTTTAGTAGTGTATATAAAGTGAAGGAGTTCTTAGACTGCTGAAGCGTAAATAGTGTAGATCTTGCTGTTGTAAAATTCCTCTTATTTCAATGGAGCTTATGAAGGCAAAGTATTTTCATTTGTTACGATGAATCATCTTGACTTTCATACTTCCTTTTCTTAGTTAATATCACAGTTTTTAACAGCATATATTTCCTGCTGCTACAACAGTCACCTTTGACTTTGCCCTATTTTTGTTCTTATCTTTTTACTTTCTCAATCCCCCCCTTTTTTTTTGTTCTGTTACCTTACCCTACCTTACTTTACAGAAAACTGCATGTGTATCCACTAAGGTGGAGGAGTGATCACTCATATTAATACTTATTTACAACTTCTGAAATCAAACCTAAGAACTCCTGAAGAACCCTAATATATTTGAGGTGTGGTGCTAATACTACAAAGTGTGGTTAGGCTGTCTGTATACTTGGTGGTCTATGAAAATAATGTTATTCAGTGATTTTTGCCCATGGAATAGAAATTGAGGAAGGAATACTAGTAGATATGAAAACATTTTGATGTTGCACTTGCTTTGCAGTACATATTGCTGGCATCTGTCTATCTCAAGAGACAATAGAGTGGGCCTCCAAGGGTGAAGTCAAACTGCTGTGTTAGCAAAATTGAAGTGACCTCCCAGAGGCACAAGCCTGGGCAATAAATATGAGGGTCCTGGACTTCTCAGATGCCAAAACCCCCCTCTTGCCTCAGTGATGTGGTTCAGAGGAAAGCAGAGCAATATGTGTGGCCCAGCTTGCCTGCAGGAGTTGCCAGGAGGCATACAAGACAATTTTAGGGACTCCACTCCATATTTATGTAGCGTTTACTCATTAGCCTTTTCTTATCCCAAAGATATTACGCAAGGCAGTGGAGATTTAGGATCAGAGTTTTCCTACTCCTCGATGGGCTACCTTCTCAGGTTGACATGCCCCGTTTGCCCCTCACCTCCCTCTACAACCTGTGCAAAAGCTTCCTTCTTGACCATTGGACTCAATATTGGTCCTACCTGCTCAATCTGCTGGAGCCTCTCTTCACATGCAGGGGAAGTCCCTAACTCATTGAGGGTTTGAGACCTATTGGCTACCCTCACCAGGTTTAGCTGGTCAGTTGAAGCCGTTCCCAGAGTATGGCCACTGCCACATGCTGACAGCTTCTAGGAGCCACAGATGAGCGCTGAGGGCAGGGTGGGGACCAAAGGTGGACAAACTGCTTTAGAAGGAGCATGACATGACTCCACGAGCAACCAATATGATCAGTGGTCTGGAAACCAAGCCTTATGAGTAATGGTTGAGGGAGTTGGGTATGTTTAGCCTGGATAAGAGGAGACTGAGAAGAGATATGATAGCTATCTTCAAATATCTAAAGGGCTGTCACATGAAAGATGGGGCAAGAATGTTTTCTCCTGCTCTGGAGGGCAGGACTCAAACCAATGGCTTCAAGTTACAAGAAAGGAGATTCCAACTAAACTTCAGGAAAAACTTTCTGATGGTAAGAGCTGCTCGACAGTGGAGCAGATTCCCTTGGAAGGTGGTGGACTCTCCTTCCTTGGTGGTTTTTAAGCAGAGGTTGAAGGACATTTGTCATAGATGCTTGAGAATCCTGCCTTGCAGGAGGTTGGACTAGATGGCCCTAAGGGTCCCTTCCCACTCTACAGTTCTATGATTCTATATTGATCTGTTACTCCGGATGGGCGAGGTCAAACTTTTACTGCTTATAGCCAAAGACCTTGGCAGAAATTCAAAGTTCTAATACAAATTGCATTTGCAAAAACAGTTAGCGAAACTATTTTGTATATAAAACACATTTTGCTTTCCCCTTATTTTTTACCTACTAATTTGTATAGCTGCCCCAGAGCAGAAGTACTCTAGGAAGCCAGTGTGGTGTAGTGGTTAGAGCGTTGTGCTAGGACTTGGGATATTAGGGTTCAAATCCCCACTCAGCCATGAAGCTCACTGGGGAACCTTGGGCCAGTCACAGCCTCTTAAACTACCTCACAGGGTCCTTGTAGGGATTAACTGAGAATGAGGGGATGAACATGCACTCCTTGAAGAAAAGGGTGGCATATAAATGCAGTGAATAAGCTTACCGGCTTAAGGAAGCTGGAGGGGGCAACCAGATGGAGATGTCTGTCGCCAGCCTGGCACCCACAGATCTCCACATGGTCACACATACTGCCTCCTCTTTTCACTCCCTTAGCCCCTCCCCGGTCCCTGGCAATGAAGCAAAAGGAGGATGAGCAGAGGTTGGCAACTGCAATAGCATTGTTGCTAAAATTCAGCCTGAGAAGTGCAGCACAATGCTATGACAGCTGTATACCATCCTGCACTTTGGATCTTAAAATGGATGTGAGAATGACAGGAGAAAGAGTACACTGAAATTGATGACTGCTACAATGCAAACACAGCACTACATGGGCGCTAGATGGGTATCTGAAGCAGGATATATAAAGAAGCCTCAGACACTTATTTTGCAAGGCCGCCTTACACTAGTAAAAAATTATGGGCTAATAATTTCTATCAACCTACTTCAAAGATGCTCTTGCTATATTGTAATTTGAAGCTGTGAGCTTTCAAGCAGTTTGATCTGCTCTGGCAAATAGGGCCATGAGATACTACCTAGGTGGTAAAGCTTTGGGAGACTTCTCCTTTGTTAATCTGGTTCCCTGTACATAGAATTTCACACAGGTTTTGTTTTATCAACATCATTAAATCAAGCTGAGCATTAGCAGACTTCATCTTGATTTCAAAATGTCAGCTGATTGAAAGTCTGTAGTGTTCCAGGGTCAATTGCATTCATTAGTCTCTTTTGCCGTTGTTCCACTTTAAAGCCAGACATATATTTTGGACGAACACCAGTTCTTGGAATGAAGGGGATAGGCTGGAGTCCACTAATATAAAAAGGTAAAGGGACCCCTGACCATTAGGTCCAGTCGTGACTGACTTTGGGGTTGTGATGCTCATCTCGCTTTATTGGCCGAGGGAGCCGGCGTACAGCTTCCGGGTCATGTGACCAGCATGACTAAGCCGCTTCTGGCAAACCAGAGCAGTGCACGGAAACGCCGTTTACCTTCCTGCCGGAGCGGTACCTATTTATCTACTTGCACTTTGACGTGCTTTCGAACTGCTAGGTAGGCAGGAGCTGGTACAGTGAACATAAAAATAACAATTTTGACTTCTGCTATCTGCTTTATAGTGGCACCCCCCCCCCCAAGCATAGGGCCCATCTAAATAAAGCAAATTTAGTACTTCAGTCCCTTAACAATACCAAAATATACCTCACTCCCATACAAAGCCCTGCATAGAATGCATGGAGATGGTTGTTTCAATCACAAAATAGGTTTCTACTATGGAGAAGGGGAACTGTCAGCTGAATTTGAAGTCTCCTGCTTGGCAGCTTCAGCTTGTCACCTATCCTGATCTCCTATGTACTGGATAACAAATCCCAAGTGGTCTCCCCTTTGGGGAAAAGTTACAACATTTGTGGCTTTTTAGTTCAATTAGAAAAAGGCAAGCAAAGGGGGACATAATGCAGTGCATAGAGAAAGTTGGATAGAGAGAAAACCAAGGCCATCCAGTGACACTAGAGGATTCAGGACAAACAAAAGGAAGAACTACATAACACAGCCCATAGTTAACTATGGAATTCACCATCTCAATATGGCACCAAGAATCAGCACCAAGTTGGATGATTTTAAAAGGGGTTTACACAAATTAATGGTATCAGTGGCTACTAGTCATGAAGGCTTTTTTCTGTTTCTGGTATCAGAGCCGATGTGCTTCTGAATATCATTTGCTGGTGAGTTCAAGAGGGGAGAGTGATGTAGTGCTTGGGTTCTGTTTGCAGGCTTCCCATAGGTATCTGGATGGCCACTGGGAGAACAGGAGGCTCAACTAGATGAGCTTTTCTATCTAATTATTTTCATTAATAATAGCAAAGCAAAATAGTAAGTACCAAGGGGCAAAAGAAGCTTTTCTTCACAGCTGAGCACCAATATTTGAAATTTGTGACACACATTCAAAAATCTCTTCAAAATTTGTAATTTACATAATGTACTCGGCAGTGTTCAAAATTCCCATTGTTCTAGGTGCATTTTGCAACAGGGAATTTCATTAGCACCAGTAGTTTCTGAGCTCTGGGTGCAGTACTGCACCTAAGATTTCAGACTAAAACTGCAAAGTGGAAGGAAATGAGAACCTTTTCCTGCCTCCCCACTTCCAGCTACTCTCTGAAGACTGAAGTAGAGACCCTGTTAAGAATATTAGGAGGTGGGCATGGGAAGGATTAGACTATCTGAAAAATGAACATAGTATTATAGCTGCAGTTCATTCATTTTCAATTTTGTATTCTTGTTATTAAAAAGGTGTGCCTAGACATTTTGTTGTTGTGCCCATAACCAAGGTTTAAGGTGCCATTTAGCTCTTAGCTTTCATCTCAGTTTCTAACACTGGTACTCAGTGTGTTTTGGCTCATAATTTGAATCTTTTGCAGAGACAGAACGCTATTTTCTGCAGTGCTCAGTGTTCAAAGATGGAATAGAAATGAGTTTTTGTGATATCTGATGTAATGAAAGATAAGTTTCCATTAGGAAGATGACTGAACTCGTAAATGTTTATGAATATAACATTCATGATTTCACTTGGCCTCAGATAAAACTAGTTACTAAAGCTGTGATTCTTTGCACAATTACCTAAGAATAAGTCCCATTGAATTCATTTACTTGAGTTAAATTGTATCGAATTATGTTTTATAGGTTGATTTTGATATTTGTAGATTTTCATTTATTTTGAAATTGGACTTTCAGATATATTGATAACTATCTTCTCTGTGTTACTGTAACAGGTTCCTTTTACTTTCTAGTATCTCACTAATGTAGAAGGAATTGCTCTTTTTCCATATGATGGTTATGAGATACCTCATCCCTTTCGCAAAATGAGAGCTGAAGCTTTGAAACAATGGTCACAAAAAGCCTCATGCTGAAGTTCAGCTGATTTTAATATGAGGCAGAGTTATGTGCTTATGTAATTTTCTCTTTTTAAACAAAAATGCTTAGTTCAATCAAGCCTAGTAACTTTTTAAAAGTTTTTACCTATGGGACTTAAAACTTCATAGTCTATATGATTTATTGATTCTTGAAATTTTGTTTTATTAAAAAATATATTGCCTTTCGAGCACAGCAATCAAGGCAGTTAAATATTGTTTATAACAATGCAAAATTACTTAAAAGAATATTGTCATGTAGAAACATGCTTCTATGGCTTGCAGGTTTATTATGGCTGGTCTGCACAATTCTGAGTGCTAGTTCTGACTAATCGAATTTGGACTTTGGGACCCAGCAGTTGGTCTGGCTGCTTAACCTGAAACTACCTCATTTTGCATTGGCTCCTACACCACTTCCCACAATCAATCTTCAAGGCTCCCTTTACCTACTGGTAAATCTTCATTTAGAAGTTGGGACTAAAAGCTACACATTAGCCTTTTGCGCTTATGTGAAGACTCTGATTTCAGGACTTCAGTGCAAACTTCCATGCTACTTTTTTCTGTACCATTATTGATTAAATCTCTATTCATGATAGAGGAGAGGGGGATATCAACATTACAAGTTTATAAATACTTGAATGGCATTACTAAGAAATGCAAACTGACATATATATGGGCAGGGATACTGATGGATCCATTGGATGTCTACTCAGAGGGCTACAGTCCTAAGGACTTTCTTCTGAGTAAGCATGTGTAGTGTTGGTGGAAGGCATGGTTGAATTATCTATCCTTAATATTTTGACAATATTGAACTGAGAATTCCTCTGCCATGTGTTGTTGTGAGGGGAAACTATCTTTTTAAAAAGTGAATTTTATTGATTTATCAAACTTAAACAGAATTACATAATAACTACAAGAAGTAAAATTCCCTCCCTTATTGGATTTGTCTCTAAGGAAGACATAGCTTCGTTCTATCTCTAGGTTTTCACAAGCACCAATAAAGTAATGTATTGAAAGTGTTATCCCACACTTGTTGCATGTGCTCTTGGTGAGTGAAAGCTGTGTTCATACTGTGCATATTGAATAAAACAAAGCCAAACTCTTACTTCCTGTGCAATGTTCACATAGTAAGGTGGTTTGTCCATGAATATCAAGCCGCAGGTCTGTGAGATCCAAGCTTCAAATCTATCCAAATCGTATCTGCTTGCTCCCTATCTGCTCAGAAAAATGTCACGTAGCCAGTGCCCCACAAATAGCAGGGCAGCTTAAAGATGGTGATAATGAACTGAAAAATCAATGCCAAGAAGAGGAAGCACTAGGCACCTCCTTCCTACCTACCCTTCTTCTTCATCCCTCAGCCTATCCAGGCTGGTTTTAGTTGTGGGGTGGGTGGTGGGGCTGAAATCTTAGGAAGATATAGTTAAAACCTTGAATAATATCTTACACTGGAAGGTTATTTTGTGTATTCTGAGTACCGGTAGCTGAGGAAGCACCTGAGTTTTGCACTAATCTTTTTAGGCCTATTGATTCCTTGTACTATTTATTGGGCTCCATTGGGAATAGGCACAGTGCATGTTTTGTACTCTTACTAGTCCCCATGAGAACTTCCCACGAGGGACCTGTCTTTTGCCATTATTTTCTCCAATGCCTGCTGCTGGCATTTCATTAACCTTTCTACAAGAGTTCTGACATATCATTTCAGAATTGCATATACACAGAGAGAAAATCCTTTTCACCAATTCCTTTTTATTATCACTGTGGATTGCATGGGGCGGGCAGGATAGAGGCATTGGATCAAAGATTTGCTGATACCTGACTTCCTCAATTTGGAATTCTCACAATGAATTCTCACAATGAATCAAAGCATTGTTGGGTTAATTTCTTCTATTGACACATTTACAGGAATGTTTCTGCAACTGAATAAGGCATTCAGTTAGTTGGTGGGTTGGGAGGGCTTGCTTCCAAGACCCATCTTGCCAAATGTTGGCAGTAGCAACTGCTTTGATCAAGAGAGTCCTGTAGGGGATATATCTCCCATGTCACATCACAGAACTGCTGTGGTCCACAGAGCAGGTTGGAGTTGAAAGTTCCGAGGTATTCTGTAAGTAAGGGGAGAAAGGTAGATTCCTTTTTCCTTCTGAATTAGCAAAGTGTTGGATTTGGGAGGAGATAGGTACACGAAGCATGGCCCCATGGTGCATGGGTATGCAAACTAAGGCCCTGGGGCCGGATCTGGCCCAATCGCCTTCTGAATCTGGCCTGCGGACAGTCGGGGAATCAGCGTGTTTTTACATGAATAAAATGTGACTTTTTATTTAAAATGCATCTCTGGGTTATTTGTGGGGCATAGGAATTCATTCATTTTTTTCCCTTCAAAATATAGTCTAGCCCCCCACAAGGTCTGAGGGACATTGGACCGGCCCCCTTCTGAAAAAGTTTGCTGACCCCTGGTGTACAGTGTGTGTGTTTTCACACACTAGCTTTCTTTTGGCTCTTTTTATCCCTTACTTTTCCTCATGCTTGTCCTTCAGAAATGAAATTTAGCATACAAAGCCTAGTCTCATTGAGGTGCTAGTTTTCTGTATTTAGGCTGCACTACAATGTGCAGTTCCTGCCAACCTAGCAGTTTGAAAGCACATCAGAGTGCAAGTAGATAAATAGGTACTGCTGCGGCAGGAAGGTAAACGGCGTTTCCGTGCGCTGCTCTGGTTTGCCGGAAGTGGCTTAGTCATGCTGGCCACATGACCCGGAAGCTGTACGCCGGCTCCCTCGGCCAGTAAAGCGAGATGAGCGCCGCAACCCCAGAGTCGGTCACGACTGGATCTAATGGTCAGGGGTCCCTTTAACTTTACCTTACAATGTGCAGTGGTACAGTTCAAACAGATTTACTACCTCAGTGAGAACTGGACCTAAGGTTGACTTGTGCTGCTGCGTAGGAGTTGTAGTAGGAGCTGCCTGGATGGGAAAAGAAATGCGAATAGAATTATAGGTTACTGTGACTAGATAGAAGGTAAAACAGTGAGTTTTCTGGAAGTTTTCACGGATCTGCGGAATACTCTTTGCTACCATCAGTAAAGACTAGGGGGTACTTCAACAAAATGTTTCAGGATATTATTTCCTAACTGGAATACTCTTGTTCAGGGTTCTAGCCAACCAGCCACAACCTCCTTTCATTCAGCCACCATCTCATTTTCAAGTCTGCTTTTCTAACTGATACTCAACAATCTGTGGCTACTGGAAGCCGCCATAGTCCAGGGCTCAGCTTGGGAAACATAATACTGTAGGGGTTCCTTTCTCTTCTTGGGGTCAGGAGGTAGAGAAAAGCTCTGTATTATGGGTGGTGGCAGAAGAAAATGTAATTAGGGGAGTAGGGCAGGAGAAGGATGACCACTCCTGGAAACCTTGCAAGGTTGTCTTTGATACTAACGTTAGGAATTGAAGAGATGCTGTTTATCGTAGATAAAGGTTAGACATGACATTTCTCTTCTTTGACAGTTTTCTGAATTGCAAAGTAAATGCCACAGGCTTAGATCCAAAGTGCTCCATGTATGAGGGGAAGAGTTTCCACTGATACCCTAACCCCACAGCCTACTATGGCTTTTAGTCACCGTTCTCCTAACCCACAGAAATGGTTTTTCATGGAGTGCAAGGGGCTGAAAAATCCTTATGTTCTGCATGGTGCTTGTGTCTAGGTCAGTGCTCTTAACTTTGGGGAAATGTTTTCTTGGTTCTAAAATAACAATAAAGAAATGCACTTTAGTCTAATTTTCTGGCCCTATTCTTTGCACAACAAATGACATTGTTCTTTGTGGTTAGCTCAGTGTCTGTTTACATCAGGTTATTTCTCTAGTTGTCTTTCCTGCACAGCATGTTTGACCATTTTTATCCTATGGCCTTTGTTGTAAAACTTGTTCTTTATCACACTGTAATACTCCTTCTCACACTGTAATATTACTTCCTGGATAATAATTATGGAAAAATTGTGTTTTGCTGCATGGTTTCTCCCTTCCCATATATAGAACACATATGCTATGGAAAACACTTACCGTATTTGGGATAATCCTCATACTCTTACACTTAAGATCCCAGTGTTGAGCTGCATCCTTGAAACCTTGAGAACCCATGAGAATGCAGTATTGAACTACAAAGAATGTTCATGACAAGTCATGACATGCCTGTTGTATCTTTGGTGCTTACCTGCCTGCAGCGTAAGCAGTTGTTGTACTATAGCCACTGAATGCAATCCATAGATTCAAGCTATTTGAAAGCTGGACCACCTCTTTGAGAATGCATAAAACATGATGGGGGAAAAGTTTGTCTGGTTAAGTGAATCAGGCTCAGAAAGTTCCTTGCATAGGCTTGAATATATGGCACACAGAGGGTAAAATGCTCTGTGTGCTGTAATATTATTTAAATTAGCTTTTTGCCTGTTAATTCAATATTCTGTGTGTTTTGCTGGAAGGCTGCTTAACTTTGGCCTTCTTGCTGCTTCTGTAGTCTCTCTTGGTTTCACAAATGTTTTCTGGAGGTCTGATAATGTGTGAAGATGACATTGTAGAATTGGAAGAGACCCTGAGGGTCATCTATTCCAGTCTCCTGCAGTGCAAGAGTATCAATGCCACTGATATGAATTTCATGAATTTCCTGTTACGACCGTAAATATCACTTCCAGCTCCATAAAATTCAGCCACCAATATATAATTGGGCAATACTCTGTATGAATTGGTTGATGTTGCACAAAGGAAGAAATGCTTTGTTAAATAACTCTGAATAGGAGTTTAAAAGCTATTATTAGTTGCAGACAAGTCCATCAAGCCTAAATAAAAATTACACTAACTGAACCACATGTCTTCTTCTTGTTGTTGTAATAATAATAATAATAATTTAATTTAATTTAAATTCTGTCTGTCAGTGCAAAGTTTCCCAGGATGGTACATAACAATATAATACATATACAAATCTATACTATACAAAAACCCATATAACCAAAAATATAAAACAAATATATTCCAAAAGTGAAGTAGAAAAGAATCAAAATTAGAAAATGCAGTAGCATTCTAGTTCTCAACCCGCTTCATGTACCTGAGAAAACAAACACATCTGGAGCTGACATCTAAAAGGAAATTATGTTGAATGCAACTGAAGCTCTGTGAGAAAGGAATTCCATATCTGTGGTGCCATAAGAAACATGGCTCTTTGCCACTGTCCCTCTAACTCTGGATATCAGCAGAATTATGAAGTGGTCTCTCCTGAAGAATTTAAGGCACAGCCTGGCTGGAAATTGTGGTTGTGGTCCTGAAGATACTTGGTTTCTAGACCATGTAGGACTTTATAGATCAAGTCAACACCTTAAATTGAGCTCAGTAGCAACAGGACAGCCAGTGTAGATCCTTTAGGATAGGTGTAATCTGATCTATTGTGATAAGCGGGTGGTGCTGTGGTCCAAACTACTGAGCCTCTTGGGCTTACTGATCGGAAGGTTGGTGGTTTGAATCCCCGCAATGGGGTGAGCTCCCGTTGCTCTATCCCGGCTTCTGCCAACCTAGCATTTTGAAAGCACGCCAGTGCAAATAGATAAATAGGTACCACTGCAGTGGAAAGGTAAACAGCGTTTCCATGCGCTCTGGTTTCCATCATGGTGTTCTGTTGCGCCAGAAGTGGTTTAGTCATTCTGGCCACATGACCAACGCCAGCTCCCTTGGCCAGAAAAGCGAGATGAGCCTCATAGTCACCTTTGGACTTAACGGTCCAGGGGTCCTTTACCTTACCATTACCTTTAATCTGATCTATTATAACAGATATTATTGTTAAACACCAAGTTCCTAACACATGTGAACTCATAGGTTTCCGTCAAAACTCTGAATCATTATGGGCATTCTGTTTTATATCTAGATATATTCTTAAACTACAGTAGGAAGAATACTTTAAAATAGAAAGTTATCATTATAAAGCCACAGGAAGTCACATGAGACATAAGAGGATTTCCAGAACCTTAAGTGAACCAATGTCATTTTTAAAAGGCTTCGCATGAAAAGGTGAACAGTGTTCGAAACTCTCATTGTTCTACATGTATTTTGCAACAGGGAATTTCATTCGTGCAAGCAGTTTCTGAGCTCTGGGTGCAGTGCTGCACCTAAGATTTCAGATTAAAACTGCAGAGTGGAAGGAAAGCGCACCTAGACATTCTGTTGTTGTGCCCATAACCTAGGTTTAAAGTGCCATTTAGCTCCTAGCTTTCATATCTCAGTTTCTAATACTGAAGGTGAAGTGCATAATGCTGTGTCAGATTACTAGAGTTAGTCAAAGTGAGTTTAGCCTGCATCTTTTTTATTCTACTTCACATTTAATTTGCAGCAACAGATTATTTTTGCAATTAAATGCTTCTGTTTTCCTGAAATTAAACAGGAATAAGCAGTTTAGTTGTATGTAGCTGCCAGCAGGTGGGTATACTGAAGTAATCTGTACGATCTGACACCCCACCCCACCCCCAAAATCTGGAATATAGAACAAACTAAAGCTAAACGAAGAGTTGGATTTAATGACCTAAGCCGAGTGTCTTCAAACTAGTATTGTATGCATTTCCCCCCTCTTTCTTCGCTGAAATATGGGTTTGCCTTTGTGCTTGACATGCACTTTGGAGCACTTACCAGATGCCAAGGCAGAGCAAACCTCTGTCCCCATCCTGTGCTGTGTTGGTTGAAGGATTGTTTTGTGCCTCCATTTCTCAGCTCTGAGTTTATAACTGGAGTGAGGAGCAGGATACTTTCTTCTAACCTCATGCTCATACATCAGATCCAAGATCCTACTCCTTGGAGGGAGATACTGGCAACAAAATTTGGGTTGACTAGCAAGCTCAGTCAAAGTTTGTTTATTCGTGATGAGGAACATAAGAGCCTAAGAAAAGCCTTGCTGGATACAGTGATACTTCCGGTTACAAACTTAATTCGTTCTGGAGGTCCGTTCTTAACGTGAAACTGTTCTTAACCTGAGGCATGCTTTCACTAATGGGGCCTCCCGCTGCCGCCGTGCCACCAGAGCGCGACTTCCGCTCACATCCCGAGGCAAAGTTCGCAACCAGGAGACCTACTTTCGGGTTAGCGGAGCTTGTTACCTGAAGCGTTCGTAAGGAGGAACATAACCCGAGGTTCCACTGTGAAGCCAAAGGTCCATTTAGTCCAGCATTCTGGTCTTGCCAGTGGGCAACTAGATGCCTATTGGAAGCCCACAAGCAGGATTTGAGTGCAACAGTGCTGTCTCCATTTGTGATGCCAAGCAAAATGTGTTCTCCCTAGCAGAGAGCACGTGTTGCGGTGGGGGATACAAGCCACCTCATTGTTGCTGGGCAGATTTATGGAGGGACCCAGGCAGTGAATTGGTTAATTGGGTCGCTGGGGAGAACTGCTTGTTTCCAATTTTGAAGGAGGGGTCAGAGGTTTTAAATACTGGATGCCCAACTTTGAGCGTTCTCTTGGCTGTTTGCACCGGATTACCCGCCCACCCTCCCTGTATTGGGGGGGGGGTTGTTCGCTTGACTTTGCTATGCCTGTCATGGGGTCGTCTGCTTTGAGGTAGGGGCCTGGTAGGGATTTGTCCATCTGGCTGATTGGCTGGTGCCATTTGGTTTTGCCTACTGTGTAGCAAATCGTCACAACTTGTAAGGTTGGCGGTTAGGCATTGGTTCAAATTGGTTGGTGGAGGGGTAAGTGCCTACCCCTCCAATGGTGTGCGGAAAGGGAATTCCGTTAAAGGAATCCAGGGGCTTGCCATTCTTTTCGTCCTTGTCCCTGGCATTGGACTTGGGCCGTGCAAGCCACCAGGAGCATGAGGGGAGAAGTGAGGGATTGAGGCCCAGCTTCATTTTCTCCCCAAAATTTGTTTCCCACACTGGCTTTAGCTGGGATCCAGAAGTCAGTTCTGTCCCCTGGGCAAGGACAGATGGTCTGAACCAATGCCTAAGCAACCACTCACTCGGATATATTTTAAAAATATATTTAAATAATATATTTTGGCCAAAATCGTGCCAAAAACCCAAACCGAAATTGATGTGTGATGTGTGAGTTATTGGGGGGTGGCTTGGGGACCTCGAAACGCAACTAGTATTCAACGACATACTGCCTCAGATAAAAGACAGTCATCATGACTAGTAGGCATTGATGACCTTGTCATCTTTGAATTTGTCTAGTATTATGAGGTAATATTATGTGTTCCTGTCAAAATTTCAAGGTATTTTCCAACCATAGAGTTGGAACATATAGAGTTGGATGGGACTACAAGGGTCATCTAGCCCAACCCCCTGCAATGCTGGAATTATCACATGGTTGATTATCACATGGTTATGCTTTCTGGTTGATGTGTCCCTGCCAAGTTTATGCCCTGATGTGTCTGAGCAAAGAGAATCCATAAGTCTGCAGTAGTGCTGCAAGGACTTCTTTGTTTTTTCAAACACACTGCCATTCATTCTCATTGATTCTGTTCAGTCTTTCTCCTAAGCAGATGAATGCCGCTGTTAAGACTGGGGCTGGGATCTCTAGAATTCTGAATAAGTTTGGATTAAAATCAGGTATTTTGTAGTGTACTCATGCAGCCATTTCCACATTGATGTGAAGACAGTGTTGGCTCCATTTGAAGAGTTGAGCAATCCCTTTCTAGAAGACACTGAAGAGCCACTAGTTCACAAAGAATTTCACAATGCAAAAAACATGGTAAAGATAAGCACATTTGACTGTGATGTTGGACTGTTATAGTTAAGGAAGTTTTGGCAAATGAAATATTTTGACTAGCTGAAGAAATGGTCAGTCTGATCTCAAAGGACTGTACTTTTGGTTCTTGAACAATGGTGGGGGGAGCTGCATTCTTACAAAGGGAATGGAGTGCTACTTTGAAGTGTGACCTAAATCCATCTGAAGACTTGTTGCTAGTTGATTACTAGCTGCAAATGGGAGATCTTGAATACTACTTCAAACAGAAAAAGCATAGCTGGTTGTCATCTGGTATGAAGTCTGGCCTAGCTTGTGTGCCTCTGTTTTTGCATAAACAGATAAACATTTTTCCTGACATTAGTTGATTATTTTGCCTTGGTCAGTGTATTCAATGTGGATAATGCTTAAAATTTCTTAAGTATCCTGGATTTAATTTCCTGTCAAATTATTTGATACCGCACAACACAAAGTCTATGAGTGGTATTCAACTACGTTTCAGTCAGAGTAAACCCATTGAAATGAATGAACATGATGAAGTTCAGTTAGTTTATATCAGTGTGTCTATTCTGAGTAAAGCATAGCTGAATATTACCACCCCATGTGAATAATAGAATGTAAGAGAAGCGAGACACGTGGGAAATACACTGTGGCACCCTTGCCCACAGCTGCCCACCAGCTGGCAGACCTTCTTGAGAACTTCCTTGCAGAAATAATGATAAAACGTAGATGTGGCAAGCTATTGATCAGCATGTATGAAGAGCTCATAATTTCTTTTCAAAATAACTGTTGCTGAATTGTTGCTCCATGTAAAAGTGGGCTGTGGATGAATACTCCATTCTCCTATGAGTTGAGCTATGGCTTGAAATGGCACAGGCACACAAAATACTGTTCTCTTGGGCAGAATATCAGGCTTCTAGTATCTATACCAAGGTGGCTAATCCTGAGGCTAAATGGCACCTGCCAATTGCAGGGGCCACTGCTATAGACTACTATTCTCTTCTGTTCATTCTCAGAGAAAGTTCTAATGCTGGGGTGCTCATAGTCCTAAGTAGCTCGCTAGGCTAGAGTCCCTGCAATCTGTCCAGGAGTTCCAGTTAACAAGCTCTGATATGGCTGACTTTTTAAACTACGTTTGACTGTAGTTTTGAAAGGATTTATTCTGTGTCAAATTCATTTACATCACTGTCATCATTTCCATTAGGTGAACCCGGCCATAAAGTAGGATTGGTTTTTCTGATGGAAGCTTATTAAAGATCTAAGAAATTTGACATTTAATTGAAGAACAAATCTGGGCCTTTGTCTTATTGTGTTCTCCGTCTGCATTCCCTTGGCAGTTAATCATATAATGCTCTTGAGCATGAAATTAACAGTAAAAATGACATAGCTGATGTTCCATCTTTGGAAATGGGGGGAATTCTGAAAGTAAATTCTGAAACTTTGAATATTTTTAGAGTAGAGGATCTTTGTGCTTTGAGAATTTGCATTTTAAAATGGTTTATGTAAACCATACTACTACTAGAATTTTGGGCTGTCTGTGTATAAAGTACAAAGAGGACTGAATCACTAGGGTTCTTTAAAAACAAAAGGGTTGATTTGATAGGAGGTCTAATCCAGAGACTTCCCACAAGCAGAATTCTGCTCGTGGAATGTCCTACAGGAGAAAGGGAGTGGTAATATTTCCTGAACCCTCCTACCCCTATGCCCTCTGAAAGGTTGTTTAGATGGTTATTGGGCCTTCTGGAACAGAAGGCGTGGTGAATTGGGGATCTACAGACGGAGGAAAAATTCAGCTAAAAATTCTCAGCCCCTTCCTTGAGTGGGAACCTCAGCTGGATCAGAGCACTTTTCATAAACAGAAGGAACTCTTCCGTTTGTGAAAGGGCATGTCTGGATCTAACCCACAGGAAGGATTATTTGCAAATTTTGCGTTTGAGCAGATAAAGCAGTGGTGTCCCAACTTTTTTCAAGGAGGGCCAGATTTGATGAAGTGAAGGGCTGTGAGGGCCAACCAAAGAGCCAACCAAAGTTGTTGACCTTTTTTTTAGGATTGAAGTTGTTGAGGTTTTTTTGGGTTTTACCCCAGGAAATAAACTGCTACAGGATTAAACCAACCAGCAGGCCGGATTAGGCCCCCGCAACGGACTTTGGACATGCCTGAGATAAAGCATAACTTATTTGGCATAAAACAGGAGTGAGGAAGCTTTCTCAGATAGAGGGGTTACGTTCTCACCTAGGCAGCCCTCCAGGGACTGCTTGCCATTGATGGGCAGGGCCAGAAATAAAATGAGCGAAGGACCAAAAGTGAATTTTACCAATGTACACACTCACCACTATCCATCCTTCATCCAGACAACCATCAGGTGTTACCCGAGTTCAAAGACACATACCAGCCAGGCGAAAACACTCAATGGTATGAAATAGGTCTGGTGAGAGGTGTGGCCTGGGGAAAATCCCAAGGGCAAGATAGATATTTATAAAAGTATATCTTTATAAAAAAATAGACGAAAAATAAAAATATTTGGCAATTTGAACAGCTATTTTGGTGGCACGGTTGGGGGAGTTGTCTATTATAATCTAGGAAGTCTACATAAAATTCAGTTATAATTCCAATGAAATTGGCAATAAACCAATGTTCTAGCCTGTTATGAATAAATGTTCTATTGTGAAAATATTTTCTTGCTAGCCTGTTGTGAATAGATTACAATTACTTCAAACTTCCCAGTATAATGTCTGCCTATAGCAATGGTGAGATCTGTATAGGGTGTGTTTATACACATGTGTGTATATTTGTGTATATATGTGTATATCTTCAGTAATGTTGTTTTGTAGTGCAGTATAAATTACTTAATTTCAGACTGGAAAACACTTGGGGCTGGAGGGTTGGGAGAGAAGGCTTGCCTACTTATTCACCTTCTGAACAAGATTTCTTAAGGATTTTTTTCTTTCAAAGCACATAATACAAATTGTTTCACATCTTGTCCATGAATGTTTATGGGTTTTCAGGGTTTAGTCTACATTTGATGCTTGCTTGTAAGCAGGAAGACATTCTTTTTCAGTTTATCTTGAGACATATTCATGATTTAATTTTAAATGGTGATTGAAGTGGGCTGAATCATACTGTGGTATATGCATGTGTGTATATAGTAATGTAATCCTAATGTGTTCTTTGGCAGTTGAGCAGCACTGGAAATGTAGAACGATATTTATAAATGTTTATAAATTTTAGTTTAATGTAATTTAATATTAGTTTATTTATGTTAGTGTTGCTGTAATGTTTGTAAAACAGGTTTTTATTTCCTTTTTTTCTCCAGAGGAAATAAAAGCAGAAACTGGAAAACAAAGGTACTTTTTTCTTTATTAATCATGATTAATTGCTCTGAAAATACATTCAGCATCATTTGTACAGAGATGAAGTCAGTTGTCATTGTACCTTTTGGGGGGGGGGAAGCTTTATGAACTACAGTGGTACCTCGGTTTATGAACTTAATCCGTTGCGGAAGTCCATTTTTAAACCAAAACTGTTCTTAAACCAAGGTGCACTTTCCCTAATGAGACCTCCCACTGCCGGTGCCCTTCCATCGTTTGGATTCCGTTCTTAGACCGAGATGGTTCTCAAACCAAGGTGCCACTGTATATGTTTTGCCACTAAGTTACCATGCCTAGAGTGTATGAGGTTCACTGCATACTTGCTGTAACTTGAAGAAATTAAAAACTTTTACTTGTAGTGTACAAATTAATTTTTTGAGCACTTTCTTGCTAATCACTCTGACTTCAGTTTACACTTGGAAAACGTGTAAAGTATGTCAGCATGTTGTTAAGAATAATTAAGAGTATTAGCATCCTTTGTGAGAAACAGGTTTTTAATGCTTTGTTAGACATTTCATGACTTCAGAAGAGTCTTGAGATGGAAAACTTGGTCTCCTCACATTTGTCCTTCTGACACAGGACCTCCCTATAGGCACCTAGTATGAAGGGAACATTGTAGCTCTTTCAAATTTTAAAAAGCAAGCAAGCAAGCAAGCCCTAAACAAAATTGTTACTTTTCAGATGGAGATTGGACCAAAAATTTAATTGCAAGTCTATAAAACAGTCTTCCCAATCCCCTGCAAATGAAACATGGTAAAGGAGCACATATAAAGGGAAACGGCAAAGAACTAAAAAGATACTCATGTCACAAGGTTCTAAAGCATGAAGGTACAAAATGAAATCCTTAACCAAATGTCAACAAGCATAGCAATTAAGGAAACAATTCTTAAATCGCAAAGTAACATTCAATATAAACACACAGGATGTATAAACTGAACCAAAATCCCTCCTAGCAGTGGTCCAGAGGTAGTATATAATGATGATCTAACAGGTATAACAGTGAAATATGTAGTTAGAAAACTAAACTGGATACGTTCCGACCCATATAGGTATTCCCTACTGTAAAATGACAGCAGTATTAATATATAGCCTCTCTTTCCAAGCTTGTTAAAGAACAGTATGTACAGGAACAGAGTGAAGACACATTCTCTAGCAGTATTTACAATACCATAAATGCCATGGTATTTGTAAATACCATGTCACAAGTCTGATTATTGGTTACCATAGAAAGGAACTACACTCCTACTAATACTGAAAAAAGTGCTTCAAATCCATAAATTGAAGTTGTTAATGAGGGAGTAGGGTGCCACCTTAATATGGAATTGATAAATTTCACCCAAGAATTGTAGGAAAAGCATGAAAGCTTACATCCAACGTCATGTGAACTTCTTCCTTCCTTTCTTCCCTCCTCCCCCCCCCCCAATGTGCTCCAGAGGGTTGGGAAACCCCCACAGTGCATTTAGAGAATCATGGGGTTTATAGGAGAGAGGGGAAGTCTCATTGCACAATTAAGTGGATGGATATCCTAAGTTAGGTACTGAAATAGTCTTGCAATATATATGTTTGTTGTTAGGAGGGATGCAAAAGCCTTTCATCAATAAAAGATAGTTGGATTTTGTATGCAAAATCCAACTTACCTGTCATGAAATCATTACTTAAATACTGAAAAGTGGTTAGTCCTAATTTACTGGAAGGCAAACATCATTGTCTCGGATCATGATCAATTGAATTGGGGAAAAAACCAACTGGATGCCGTTACATGTTCCTGCACAAGTAAATGATGGTACACATCTTTTTAAATCCTAGCTCTTAAGAAACATCAGTTTATAAGTAACCCTTTACTTTATCCATATTCAGGTGCCTGTTATTCATATGGAGGACAAAACCTATTCCATATCTAAACAAACATGCACAAAAGCTATTTCACATCCAAGCCAGCATGCACAACCAGCCAATCTGTTAGCCGACTCCAACTAATACATATTTTCTTTGAAAGCCTGCTAAAATCCATAACTTGTTGCTGTGTTCATTGCAAATTGTTACATTTGTCTTGACTTCATAGCAGACTGTTGCTAATTTCTGTCTTTATTTCGGTTCAGTTTTAATTGGTAAGATGAATTCTTGACTGTTAAAAGAGAAAAACTGAACATACATCAAATACTTGGTGGTCAACTGTAGATGTGTATATGTTCATATTAAATTGTTTTGCTGTTAACTCAACTGCCATTCTAATTGGATCTTTCTATTCAGTCCTCCTCATGGAGAAGCAAAGGCTGGTTCAAGCACTCTCCCACCTGTGAAGTCAAAAACAAGCTTTATTGAGGCAGACAAGTACTTCTTACCATTTGAATTGGCATGCCAGTCCAAGTGTCCAAGAATTGTTAGTACGTCACTGGATTGTTTGCAGGTCTGTAAATTATATGCCATTAACTTTTTTTCTTAAATTTGTGGTTTCTTTTTATAAAGGAAGGAAATATAGTTGTTTCCCTAGATTATATTTTTAATTGCTAACACAGTACAACTAGTGAGGTTTAAGTTGTTTCATAAAATTTCAACATAGAGAAATTGTTGGTTTTAAAGGTAGATTGCCTTGCTAAGAATCTTTATTAGGAGACAGTTGGACTACTCACTAGCCTGGTTCAATTGTCATGGTTAATCTATTGTTTAATTGTGGGGAATGTGCTATAGACATCTCGTGTTTCCTCCTTCCTTTACACACCAATGTGCTTCCCTACTTCTTTGTTTGGGCCAGCAGTAGTTTTTCTACTATGCTTTAATAAAACTGAAATAATGAACCCACTTCAAACTAGAGTTTCTGGTTGTCATTTGGAGACAAACTATATGCAGTGGTAACCATTACTTGCCCTAGTTCAAATGCCACAGTAAAATATGGTCACTGTAAACTGCACTGGTGATGGAATGCACCACTGTCTTGCTAGTTCCCGCTTGGATCTGTTTTCCCTCTCATCTCATGTGTACCCCAGGATTTTAAGAAATCTAATATTCTGCAATGTTACTGTCAATGAGAATTAACCTGCATGGTACAAAATATAATCATGTGTTAAGCTGGCTTGTTCAGTTGTACTTTTGCTTTACTCCCCAGAAACTTATAGCTTATGGACATTTAACTGGCAGTGCTCCAGACAGTACAGCACCTGGGAAAAAATTGATTGATAGAATTATTGAAACAATATGTGGCTGCTTTCAAGGTCCTCAGACAGACGAAGGGGTTCAGCTACAAATTATAAAGGTAATCTGATGTCAACTGATCATTAGCTCTCATTAGAGTTTGCTGTTGAAATGAGTTCTACGCCCAAGACAGTGACCTGCAATTCAAGCATGTTGAACAAGAGCTGAAGCTGAAAACATGTATTAGTTTGTTTAATCAGTTATTACCTTAATAGGACAAGAATATTCATTCAATGTTGCTTATCAGTTTCACAAAAACATTTTACTGTTAACAGAAATAGAATTGCTTTTTCAGGGCCCTATCTAATAGGTTTGGACCCGCAGAAAGGTGATTGGAATTGACAGCTACAACTAAGCAGTCATTTGGCTGGAATATGAGAGAATTAATTCCATGAATCCTTTTCCCTCCCCTCTCATCATGTAGTTGCTGTAATTAAAATTTATAGCACTTACATGTTTAGAGTGAGGAACATCACACATAGACTGTAAAGACCTTTATAAAGTTGATAGTGGGTATTTGGGATTTACTGTGGAACTAATCTGTGCACAGGAGCCAGGTGTCATCAGGAAGAAGGCTTTCATTCCACATAGTGGCCTCTTTGAATTGAGTGCTAAAAGTGGGTTAGTAAATAAGAATTATTCTTGAACAATTTATGTCTGAAATGCACATTGAGTAGTTATGCAATGTTGAGTTGGAGGTTCAGTGCCTTGATTTACAAACTGAATTTTCCTTCCTTGTTCTGGGCATGGATTTTTCCAGTTTGCCTGAAACATGCTATTTAACATTTCAGGCACTCAGTTCTTCCATTAACTAGGTACATTGTCCTTATTCAATGGAAAGACAGAGATAAATGTTTAATGAATAAGATCATTAAATGCACAATCACACCATTGCTTAACTGCAGCAGTAAGGAGAAAATGATATGTACACGCTTCCTTGTGTACAAAGGTCCTATTTAAATGGTTATAGGAGCCATTGGCATAAGTTTCCATCTTCTTTAAATGCACTTAGCATGTGTGTCCTGGTCTTCATATATATGATGATGGTATGGCAGCAGTCTGGATTTGCCGCTGTATCTTAAAAAGCAGGGTGCACGTTAAGCATGTTGAAATGAGGTGAGGGCCTCAGTATTTTCAATTGTTAACTTTATTTTTATTTTTTTAGGCTCTACTCACAGCAGTAACTTCTCAACACATAGAGATTCACGAAGGGACAGTGCTGCAAGCTGTAAGAACATGTTACAATATCTATCTTGCAAGCAAAAATCTCATAAATCAAACCACAGCCAAGGCTACTCTCACACAAATGTTGAATGTTATATTTGCACGTATGGAAAACCAAGCAGTAAGTATGTTTGCATTTCAAATTGATATTGATTTCAAATGCATATTTAAATTCTAGTATTCCTGTGCAACACTTGGATTGATTTGCCAGCTGTGTCCACGTTGTTTAATTTGAAATAATAGTCCAGTGAAAGACACACAATTTAGCTTGTACGAATTTCATGTATAGAATACAACTGAAGACCAGAAAAATTGAAAGAAGCCCTGAATTGTGCATCTTTTAATTTATGGATATTAACGTTTCATACTATCTGGTGTGTAGAGGAGCAGGCATGGTTGTTGCTGCATCATGAGTGTTGGAGAAGGCCTCTCCCTCCTCAGGCTAATTCCATCTGGCCTAGGGGGCGGGACCCAGGCTCACCTCCGTGATAGTTTTAAGGACACTGGTGCTGCTGCAGCAAATGCTAAAGATGTTTTTATATATTTTAAGGTGTTTTAAACGTGTTTTTATTGCTTATTTTGTTGTACCACCGTGAATGGTGGTTTTTATCTATGTATTTTTGTTTTGTTCCATCTTGTTTGTTTTGGGGTGGGATATTGAGTGGGGTGGGGATTGGTTTTTGTTTGGGCATAATTGTTTTTGGTTGTTTTATTTTTCCATTTTGTAAATGGAGGTTAGTATGAGGCTTGGGATTGCTACCGTGGAAGGGCGAGGGAGGTATGGCGGTGGGGGCAGATGTTATAGGCGAAGGGGATCGAGATACGGATATGCTCGTACCCCTTCCAATCTGTGCCCTATCCCGAGAGACGAGGGTAGGGTGAGCAAAGATTACTCACCTCCTTCACTGGTGTTGTGCAATGCCAGGTCTATAGGCAACAAAACCACCACCCTGCGAGATTTCTTTACCTCGCAGGGGGTCGACTTGGCTTGTGTGACGGAGACCTGGGTGCGCGAAGGGGTAACTGTTACCTTACGAGAGATGGTGCCCCCGGGTTTCTCCGTCCTCCACCAGTCACGGACTGTGGGCTGGGGGGGAGGGGTGGCATTATTAATCCGGGAAGATTGTTCTTTCAGGGCTCTACCATCGCCATCGATCCCCGGCATTGAACGTGTTGGCCTAGTGTGGGGCTCCGAGGAGAGCTTGGCTGTCTGGCTGGTGTACCGGCCACCTAGCGCACCAGCAGCCACCCTGTCAGGCCTGCTGGAGGCGGTGGCCGGCTGGGCCTTGGAGTTCCCTAACCTATTGGTATTGGGAGACTTCAACTTCCATGCTGATGCCACTCCCTCCTCACCGGTTCTGGACCTGGTGGCTTCCATGGCGACACTAGGGCTCTCCCAGTTTGTTTCGGGCCCCACACATCAAGCAGGCCACACGCTGGATTTGATCTTTGGCGCTGGTATAGATGTGATCATGTCTCCTTCGATGAAGGTGCCATGGTCTGATCACTACGCTCTGAAAGCCAGGATTGACTTTCCACCCCCACCCTGCTTAGGTGGCGAGCCGATTTGGGCTCGCCCGCAGAGGCTGATGGACCCTGATAGATTCCGTCAAGCCTTGCGGGACCTTGCTCCCCTTGGCGACTCATTGACTGAGCTTGTTGAGGGCTGGAATACCCAGCTCCTGGCAGCCATCGATGAGATCGCACCTAAGCGCCCTCTGCGACCCCGCAGAAACCGGGCTCCCTGGTTTACCGAGGAGCTTCGGAAAATGAGCAGGACCTCAGACGGCTAGAGCGAGTATGGCGGGGTGCCCGTGACGGAGCCTCAAGAACATCTTATAGGGTTTTTATGAAAACCTATGAGATGGCAGTGAAGGCCGCTAAGAAGTCTTACTTCTCGGCCTCCATTGCATCCGCTAGCTCTCGCCCAGCGCAATTATTTAGTATAATTCGGTCTTTAACGTCCCTTGAAGGACAGCCAAATTTAAATAACAATCTGACACACAGTTGTGAGGCATTTGCGAACTTTTTTGAGGAGAAGGTCCTGTTGCTCCGCCATGACCTCCCTGCCAATTTGGATACAATAAAGGAACTGGAGGCCCCTCGACTGTCCTCGGGTCCAGTATTGGACCACTTTGACCAGATATCTCCAGCCGATGTGGACAGTCTCCTCCGAGCTGGAAAGCCCACCTCCTGTCCTCTTGACCCGTGCCCGTCATGGCTGATTAGAGCGTGTCCAGATGAGGTGTGGGCCCCCCTGGGGGATATCATCAGTTTGTCCCTTGGCACCGGGATATTCCCAGGGGAACTGAAGGAGGCAGTGGTGCGTCCGCTCTTAAAGAAAACATCATTAGATCCCTTAGATCTATCCAATTACCACCCGGTCTCGAATCTTCCATTCCTGGGTAAGGTGATTGAGAGAGCGGTTGCTGAACAGCTTGGTAGGTTTCTGGATGACACATCTGCTCTGGATCCATTCCAGTCCGGCTTCCGTGCTGGTCATGGGACCGAGACGGCTCTGGTCGCCCTAACAGATGATCTCCGCAGGCAGCTAGATCAAGGCAGGTCGGGGCTGCTGATTCTTCTAGATCTGTCAGCAGCCTTCGACATGGTCGATCACGAACTCCTGGACCACCGCCTTGCCGACGTGGGGATCCAGGGCACAGTCCTTCAATGGCTGCACTCGTTTCTCTCTGGTCGGGGACAGAGGGTGGCGCTTGGGGGGGAATTGTCATCGCGCCACTCCTTGGTGTGTGGAGTGCCTCAGGGTGTGATTCGCTCCCCGATGCTTTTTAACATCTTTATGCGCCCCCTCGCCCAGCTTGTCCGGAGTTTTGGGCTGGGTTGCCATCAGTATGCTGATGACACCCAACTCTATCTGTTGATGGATGGCCATCCTGACTCAGCCCCAGACACACTGGCAAGATGTCTGGAAGCTGTGGCGGCTGGATGGTTACGTGGGAGCCGGTTGAAGTTAAATCCTTCGAAGACAGAGGTCCTCTGGCTGGGGCGGGACGATATGGGATTGAGGGGGCAACTCCCATCTCTTGCGGGGGTGCAATTAGTGCCAGCACCGTCCGTTAAAAGTTTGGGTGTAATCTTCGATACCTTCCTCTCTATGGAGGCGCAGATTACAGCTATAACAAAGGCGGCATTTTTTCATCTCCGCCAAGCTAAGCAGTTGGCCCCTTATCTCTCTCGCCCTGACCTAGCCACTGTGATCCATGCGACGGTCACCTCCAGACTGGATTATTGTAACTCGCTCTACGTGGGGCTGCCCTTGAGACTGACCCAGAAACTCCAGCGGGTGCAGAATGCCGTGGCGAGACTCCTTATGGGGTCTTTGCTGTGAGATCACATTCATCCGGTACTATACCAGCTGCACTGGCTCCTGGTGGAGTACAGGATCAGGTTTAAGGTGCTGGTTTTAACCTTTAAAGCCCTATACGGCCTAGGACCCTCGTACCTACGGGACCGCCTCTCCTGGTATGCCCCACAGAGAAACCTACGGTCTGCAAATAATAACATCCTCAAGGTCCCAGGCCTCAGAGAGGTTAGGCTGGCCTCAACTTGAGCCAGGGCCTTCTCGGCTGCGGCTCCAATCTGGTGGAACGCTCTGTCACAAGAGACTAGGGCCCTGCGGGACCTGACATCTTTCCGCAGGGCCTGCAAGACACAGTTGTTCCACCAGGCCTTTGGTCAGGGCGCAGCCTGACTCCCTCCTCTGGCAACCTGCACAGAATTTTGCTTAATCGGTTGCCATTAATTTGATTTGATTTTAATTTATTTTTATAATGAAATATTTTTAGAATGTGTGATTATTTGATTGTTTGATTATTTGATTATTGTTAGCCGCCCTGAGCCCGGCTTCGGCTGGGGAGGGCGGGATATAAATAAAATTTATTATTATTATTTATTATTCTGATAGAAGAGATTTTCTTTAATACTTTATTTATTGATTGATTTCATAGCTTCAAGAAGCCAAGCAAATGGAGAAAGAGAGACATCGGCAGCAGCACCATCTACAGCAGTCGCCCTTAAGCCATCATGAGCCTGAATCACCTCAGTTGGGACATATTTCAGAGCAGACTATTGATCAGCTCTCCCAGGACCATGAAGGGGACTTGGACCATCATGCAAATGATGTGGACAAAAGCCTTCAAGAAGACACAGAAGCAGAAAATGGATCTGATATTTCCAGTGCAGAAAATGAGCAGACTGAAGCTGACCAAGCAACAGCAGCAGAAAGTAATAATGGGTGTCTTTTTCTTGTCATAGTGGGTTGAAAGAGGGTATGAGGTCTTGAGAAATAATTACTACTTTTTCATTTAGCTAAAGTAACATGTAGATTGCTAGCAGGTAGTGTTATAAGGTTTATTGATTCTTTACAAAGCTATGCTGTAGTCACAGTTGACATTCTACTTGTTTTCTAGGTAATTGCTATCAGCTCAGATTAAATAAATGCAATGAATAACTATCAATTCTGTTTAAGAGCTATTTCTTTATAAAGTAATAAAACTGACTCGAATGGAATTCTGATATATTTTGAGTAATATATTTTCTGTTTTTATTTTGTAGCTCTGTCTAAAAATGATACAGGGCCATATGATGGAGAAAGCAATCAATATGAAGAAACGGCACAGGATATTGTACAAAGTATAGTCCAAGAAATGGTGAACATAGTAGTAGGAGGTACTATACTTACCTTTAAAGTGTATTGCTGAATTGAGAAGGGACTTGCAGGAACTTAGTAGAAGGAAGTAGTGGTAAAATTCCTTTGTGTGTAGGGCAAGAAGTTGGGCTTTAAGTAAAATGATAATGTAGACTTGACCTTCACTTAAAATATTGTGCATTACTGAGGTCTAGTTCATATGTAAACAGTATCAGTCTTATTATGATTTATCAGAATGAGAACAAGTGGTGTACCTGTGCATGCTCTCCTGTTTCTCATACTCTGGTTGGTTTCACATGTAACACTACAGCAAACTAGCACAAATGATGAATCGATAATAGATTTCAGCTGTTTTGCTTCTCCTCGCTTGTTCTGCCTTTGGGCTGTGCTAAATCATGTATTGTCCATTCCCAGTCTCATGGATTTGCTTTCTCCAGACAAATCATGAAATGTAACCAATATTTGTCCTATAATTTATAGCTTGTGGTTTGGTAGGGCTTACCGTAAGCCTTGGTACAGACAACACTTTAAGCCAAACCATGACTTAGCACAGTGCAGCAGCAAAATGACCATGGAGGAATAAAATGACCCTGATCTCTTCTCCAGGAGCCCACACATTTGCTCATTCGTGTTAAACTATGGTTTGACTTGACTTTATGTGTGAACCGGGACACTGTAGTAGAATACTTTGCAAGGTTGTTTAAATAACAGTTTCCTATTACATACAAACTGGAAAACTATGGTTTAATCTCTCTTTACAAATCAGGATATGAAATCTGGTTTAATAAAACCATGGTTTCTTACACTGAGATCATTATGTTTGAATTGAGCCTGAGAGATTTTGTCTTGCAGCTAGTTATGTCTTCCAGTCATTGTTGATTCCTTAAACCTCTCTGTTATAGGACTTTGGCTTATTAAAGAAATATAATCAGTGGAAATTGAAGAGTTAAATGACACTTTAATTTAGTCATATCTCAGTTATTTCTACAGCATCACCTGTTTTTAGCTGCACTGGTGCTCATATTAGTAAAGCAAGCAGAAAAATATTTTTGGGGCAGTTGTGTTTCTGTTAAAGGGAAATTTCAAGTGATACTTGAGCTAATGAGTTGACCTAGTTTGAGTTATCAGGATTTGACAACTTATTTCTATATTTTTTCACTGCTTCTGTGTGAGCTCTTCACAGCAGGTTTTCTTTCTCTCCTGAGAAACTTAATGAGATGTTTATTAGTTGTGACACTTTATTAAAATGTTTGATCAGAGCTGAGAAAATACTATAAATTTTGGGGTTCTGGCCCTGTTTAGTGCTGAAAAATTAATAGTTTATTAAACTATTTTTATAATAGTTTATTATAAAGACTGCCATAACAAATAATGTATGTGTTACGGTCATAATTCAATAGACTAATATTATAAAACCCACATTAGCTCTAGGTAGCTCATTAAACTAGTTTCCAGTAGTTACTGTCAGCAAAGCTGAACATTTGTTTTAATTCTTAGGTGCTAACATTAAACTCTTTATAGTTCTTTGTCCTGGTAATATGATACTTTCTCAGCCAGCTGTTTTAATGTTGAAAATGTAATGTCTTTCTGACACTGATTTCATATAGTAGTATGGAACCAAGGCAATCTGTTGTGAGGCTGAAAATCTTCTGGTCTTGTATTTGACAATGTACATTAAAGACTTGACATTTTATTCTGCCAATAATATTAATACACCATCTTATCAATTCCTTTTAAATATCATGTTTTTTATTACATGGTTCTTTTATCCCGTAGATGTAGGACAAAGAACTGCTGAAAAGGTTATGATTGATGGACCAATGGGAACTTCAGAAGATGGAAGTGACAGTGAAAACATCCAGGCAAATGGAATTCCAGGGACACCTATTTCTGTTGTTTATACACCATCTTTACCTGATGACAGGTTATCAGTCTCTTCCAATGACACTCAGGTATAGGCGTGTATGCTTAGTCTTAAACCCAGTACACCTTTTGAATATATTTATGTCAGATTACAATTTAAATAGGGGGCCTTTTACAGAATACTGAAATGGTAAATGCTGTGTAAAGAGAGCTTGCAAAATTCTGTGGTACAGATACTTTATGACAAAGATTATTACTATGTCCTAGGCCAAGATTATGTGTGATATTGCAGTAAAATAAAATGCAGGAATAATCTTTGACTCTTGGATTTACAACAGCATGAATATGATAGCTTTCATTTTTATAGTAATTTCAGTTGTATCAGTTGGTAGCTAATCAGTTTTTGTTTAAATTCACTCTCAAAGTCACTTCTGAGCTCTTTGAGTTTCTAAGAGTACATAACACAAAGGCTAATTTCTGATTTGCTGACTATAATTTTCCAGGCGCCAAAATGGTATATATCTGATCACTATCATTGAAGAATGTGGTGTAAATTGACTTTTTGAACCAATTCGCTTCAAAAATGTTAGGCTTGTGATTTTTGAGCATGACAGCTGACTTTGAAAAGTACAGTAATAACTGTTGCATTATTTGCTAGCAAATATTTTATCATATCCTTCTATCCCCAAGCTTGGTTTTTACTCCATACACTTCTGCTTAATGCTAAATGGCTTATTAAAAACGTGTTAATTTCTTTAGGAATCTGGAAATTCTTCAGGACCTACCCCTGGTGCTAAATTTTCCCACATCTTGCAAAAGGATGCCTTCCTAGTATTCAGGTCACTGTGTAAACTCTCTATGAAGCCTCTGTCTGATGGTCCACCTGATCCAAAGTAAGTTGAGATTCTTCTGCTATGAAATACTTAGATGGTGTATATGCATCCGTAGCTGCACTTCCTCCTCCTGATGCACTATCATGTGATGCAGTATCTAACATAAGATAGTATCACTATCATTGAATCATAGAAAGCATATCTAGAATACGGTGCAACAGAATCAATGAAAATAAATTAAGCTTCTGGATAAATTATATTTGGAAACTTTGGGGTTTGTAAGTTCTGTTCCATGCACATGAAGTCCTCTCTGCAGTCAATTGGGTTTTATGAGGGACTTGAATTGAGAGTAACTAAAAGGATCTTCCTTTGAGCTACCAATCTTGTCTTCATGTTTATATTCCTTGTACCTCAGAATAGATACTACTGGATAACCCTTGTTTGAGAATAATAGAAGATGACAGTTATTTAGATGACAAGCAGTTTTTCAGATGATACATTAATCACTAGTGCTAACATATAAAACGGAAATGGTGGTTTAAGAAATAATTGTTTTGGATTAGAACCAAAGAGGTGGGTTGAATCCTAGCATGTCCTTCCTGTCATGGAATAGCCCCATAGGATCCAGTCCTCCTTTCGATCCAACACCCTGAATTATATGTTTATATAATTTATAGGCAGCCCAAATGGGCTGGCTTCCATGGTATGGGGAAATGTATTGGCATATATTTGGTACAAACTTAAAGTACCATATTTTTCGCCCTCTAGGACGTACTTTTCCCCCTCCCCTTTGTCCTATGGGGCAAATGCAGGCTTTCGCTGAAGCCTGGAGAGCGAGAGGGGTTGGTGCGCACCGACCGCTCTAGCTCTCCAGGCTTCAGGAAGCTATCCGCAAGCCTTGTGAGCCCGGTAGGAGTTCCCGTCGGGCTCCCAAGGCTTGCGGATAGCAGCCTGCATCCCGAAGCCTGGGGCGCGCTGCACAGGGCACCCCGGGCTTCGTGCAGATATCGGGCAGCCCCACAAGCTCGGGGGACAGCGGGGAGGCAAAAAGTGCCTTCCCGCTGTTCCCCGACCTTGTTCCGAGGCTGGCGCTGGGAGAAGCGCGCTTCTCCCCAGTGCCAGCCCCACAAGCTCGGGGGACAGTGCGGAGGCGCAGCTCGCCTTCCCGCTGTTCCCCGACCTGGTTTGGAGGCTGGCGCTGGGGAGAAGTGCGCTTCTCCCCACCGCCAGCCCCACAAGCTTGGGGGACAGATATCTGCAAGCCTGGGGAGACTGGTGCGACTTCCCGCCGGGCTCCCTAGGCTTGCGGATAGCAGCCTGTTCTGGGGGTTGAGGTCGGGGGAAGCTTGGGCATAATTTTCCCCTCCTTTATTTCCCCCCAAAAAAACTAGGTGTGTCCTATGGGCCGGTGCGTCCTATGGGCCGAAAAATACGGTATATATGAAGTCCTTAAATTGATTTTGGCAATTTAACGGAAGTATTTACGCTGCAGGATATCACATGCAACATAACACTTCCATAGCAGCATGTTAGTACTTAAGTGAGAAAAAAGGACACTGTACAAGTCTTTTTCAAATTTTATTTTAGACCAGCAATGTATAGAAATATTCCAGTATATATCCAATTTGATTTTCAGCTTTTCACTGGCCTGTTAGGAATGCTTGCAAGCAACTTTTTTTCAGTTTGTATGTTAAATTGCAATGTTTTGTGCAGTACACCTTTATTTTACCAGTCTCAGTTCCAGGTCAGCAGAATGTGTTGATGATTGAAGGCAAGCAGCAACCTTTTGAGAGGTAGGGCTTCCATCATGCAGTTCTGCTCCTGCCTTCATCAAGGTCAGCCAGTTACCATTAGCTTCTGGTTTCTTCATTCTTTGCCTTCTTTTACCTACCTTACTACTTTAATAGTATAGACAGCTTAGTTAGAGTTTTTCATTCCTTATCCATGTAAGTGCTCTGGGAGCTTTTTTGGCTGAGGAATGGGGTGCAAATGCTCTAAATAAATAAATAAATAAATAAATAAATAAATTTGCCCAGTGTGGATCCACCCATTTCTATCCTAGTTTCTGGGGACTTACAGGATGGGAAGTCCATTGCCAGGATGTTTCAATCCAAGGTCGGTGGTCACTAGCAGAAGAGACAATGAACATCAACTGGCTGGAACTCAGGGCTGCTCATCTCACTCTCCAGCACTTCCCAAGCCATCTTCCCCTTCCTTATCTGAACCAACAACACCACAGCCAAATGGAATATCAACAAGCAAGGCTCGACTCAACTCTGGGATCTTCAGAAGGAAACTGCTAATGAATTGGGCGGAAGTCAACATTCAGTTTTTCACTTCAGAGCACATCTCAGGTCTCCTACACATCCAAGTGGATTGGCTTAGCAGGAAGCTCAGAAGTTGGATCAGGTGGAGTGGCAGCTGAATTTACAAATATTCCAGCTCATCTACTATTGTTTCAGCCAGTGCCAAGTCTACCTCTTCACCTCAGAAAGAAATAATCAGCTCCCTTACTATTTCACCAGGTTTCACACTCTGAAAGCAGAAGCCTGGGGTGCTCATCTTGCTCTGACCTCAGGGACTACTCTATGCATTTTCCCCAACACCTGTTTTGCTACAAGTCCCATGCAAGACCAAGGAAGAAAAGATCAGAGTAATTCTTGTTACACCATTTTGGCCACTCTGACCCTGGTTTCACAAAATATTGAGTCTCTACATCTGCCCGCCCCCCCTTTTTTTACTACACAGTCAGCTGACTGTGGAATTTGAATGGGAACGTTTTACAAAAAGAAAGTTCTTGTCAGCAAAGATAGACATTTTTCTTTATTCCAGAAGACCTGCTGTAATACGCATCTACCAAGCCACTTAGAAGCCTTTCCTCCTATCATACTCCACCAAGCTTGACATTTCCACCATTCTGGAATTTCTCCAAGAAGGCCTACAAAAAGGTCTGAAAGTTAATACTCAGAAACATCAGGCAGCGCAACAACAATCGCCTCAGTTCTTTCAAAGTCACGCTCTCCTCCCATCTCCTCTTACTCCTTACTAAAATGCTTCTTCAGAGGTGCTGCACTAATTTGTCCCCCCACTATTGACAGATTCCCTTTATGGAATCTACACAGGGTCCGTTTTGCCCTGCAATGGCCCCCTTTGAACTTCTCAGATGAGTTTCTCTCCAAATCCTGTCTCTCAGAGTGGTTTTCCTCATTACTATTGCCTCTGCCCACAGAGTCTCCAAATTAAACATGCTCTCTATCACTAGACATCTCTGTATTTTCCACGATAACAGAGTAGTTCTCAGGACTGATCCCTTTTCTGCCCAAAGTCTTCTTTTGTTTCCACCTTCAACAGGGGATCGTTTTACCAACCTTTTGCCCATCCGTGGTATACACCAAGGAAAGGGCCTGGCACTCACTAGATGTTTGTAGAGCCCATGTTTGGACAGTGTTCTCGAAGCTACCAGCATAAGTTTGACCAAGCTGTGGGAGGCAGTGGAAGTCAGGAGTGCCTGGTGTGCTCTGGTCCATGGGGTCACGAAGAGTCGGACACGACTAAACGACTAAACAACAACAAGGTCAATATAGACAGAACCAAAGCTACACAGACAACCCAAGAACATATTTGTCTCCTTCCATCCCCCATCCCCCCCCCTCAAGAACCACTCTTTACAGATGGTCTCAAGAACCACTCTTTACAGATGCATCAAGGCATGTATAGTGCTAGCATACAAAGCCCAAAAGATCTATGTTCCTCAGCATATCACAGCCCACTCCACTAGGTCTGCAGCCACTTTGGCCACCTTTCCCTCTCACACTCCTTCAGGAGATTTGCCGCACAGCCACCTGGGCCATGCCTTAGCATTTTACCAGACAATACTGCTTGGACACATACACCTCACCTGAGGCAGTGTTTGGTCAGAGGGTCCTGCAGCAGGTGCTCCTCCCTAGCTCCTGCAGCTGTAGCCCACCCTAGGGAAGTTAGCTATTGCACATCCTATCCTGCTAACCTGTAACTGGAAATGGAGAGAAGTACAGTTTCACTCACCTGAAATGTAGTTTTCCATTCCCAGTGATAGGTCAGCAGGTCCCACCTTAGGTAGTGGGCTGCAAGAGTCTTTTTTCCTTTCTGTCATTTCCTTATACCATTCAAGTTGGTTGTAGTTTTTGTTAGGAGGAGGTAGGTTTTCCTCCCGTTCTTTATGACTCCTGCTTTCTTGAGCTTGGTGAGTCCTTGAACTGCATGATGGGAGCCCGGCCTCCTGAACAGTTGCTTCCTGCCTTTGATCAGGGGGAGGAGCCACCAACCAATCCTGCTGACCCGGAATTGGGAATGGGAAACTACATTTCAGGTGAGTGCAACTGTAGTATTGGGTTCCCCCCGCCACACAAAAAAAGTACTGGACACAACTTATATGTAAATCTCCCATGCCATCAAAGGGAACAAAATTTATCCTTATCTTGTGCCTATGATTTAGAAATAAAAAGAGCTCTCCCCTTCTCCCCCTCTCAGTGCACAAAGAGGGGGAAAATATTTAGGAGAGAGAGCTGACATGAGTTTTTTGAGAATTGACTGGCTAGCATTTAGAACATTGTATGCTCCATAAAGGTCAAGGTGCTGTTCATAGCAATGAAAGTGATTAAACTACTGTTCCTGATTGGTGTATTGTGCCTGGGGTGTATGAAATACAGTGTGCTCTACTGTAAACCCTCACTTTCAGTAAATCATTGTGCAATGGTAGTTGTCTAATACATTAAGTGGTTGGTTTATATTTTATGTAATTGCCTAGGATTTTCTAACAATAGCTTAGAGATGTTCATAGTCGTTTTTATAAAGAGAAATATCTCCCACGAATTGTTCAAATAACTGCAATTATTCCTTCTAGGTCTCATGAATTGCGGTCAAAGATCCTTTCATTGCAGTTGCTGCTGTCTATTCTGCAAAATGCAGGACCTGTTTTCAGGACAAATGAAATGTTTATCAATGCTATTAAGCAGTATCTTTGTGTTGCACTGTCTAAAAACGGAGTCTCGTCTGTTCCAGAAGTGTTTGAACTTTCGCTTTCTATATTCCTCACTCTACTTTCAAATTTTAAGACTCACCTGAAAATGCAAATTGAGGTAAGTTAACATCCAGCAATTTAAGCACCTTACTTGAAGTAATTCAGTATCCCTCTAGGCATCGCATACTGTTCAGTTGAAATACACAAGGTTCATAAAAGAACAATTTCGTTTTAGCCTCAAACTAACTTGACTTCGTTAGGTTTAATGATACCTTGTTTTAAATAAACTCATATAAATCGACCCAAAACTGCTACTTATCAAGAGCACAATTTACTGCAGCATTCAAAGAAAAGAATTGTAGATGTTATCCCTAAGCAATTTTTTATTGCTGGCCTGAGTTTACTAACTAATTAACTGTTAGTTGAGCATTTCATTTGCTACTGTATTATTGTCACCTGCCACTGCTCTCCTTGGTTTTACACATTATCTGTACCAAAATGTTGCTGTTTTAGTTTGTATTTCAGTTGTTTTTTCATGTTGTGTAATGTTTTTCTTATAATTCTTCAGTAAACATCTAGTTGGGGGAGTGGGGTGAGGGGAGAGAATAGAATTGTACCCTCATGCAGATGTTCAGATAGCAAAGTAGGGAATCAGGATCATCCATCCCCCACTCCATCTCCACCTGTCATTAATGTGTTGGACTTCAAGTTTGTGTGGCTTCACTTATAGACCCTTGACGTAGGTAATCCCTTATCAGCGTGATCTTTGCAGCCTAGATACTGGAAGCAGGGCCTATATACTGTGTGTGTGTGTGTGTGTGTGTGTGTGAGAGAGAGAGAGAGAGAGAGAGAGAGAGAGAGAGAAGGCCTCTATGCAAATTTGAAATAGAACACATGTGGGCATGGGGATTGATTTATACTCCATTTTTCTTTTAAAATCGTAGCTAAAGCTGCTTACAATAAAAGAGAAGATAACATAATAAAACAAAGCAATAGAATAATACATCCATTAAAATACTGAACAGCTTTAATGAAACTGATGCTTCAGTCAAACCAGCATAAAAGCATTGTCTTACCTCTTACGTCTAATTAGCACCAAAAGTACCTGAGAAGTATAGGGTAAAACTCAATACATCATTTGTCTTGAAAAGGTCACTGTAAGGCACCAAATTAATTTTTCATCATACAAATACCTCTTGCCAATTTATGAAGCTCATACCTAAAATGAATGAGTTTCTTCATGGTTCCAGAAATACTAATAGAAAACATACTAAATTAAAATATATAACTGTGTAAATGTATATATAAGTGATTTGCATATTGAAATGACAGGCGCTGTATAGTTTATTACATTCTGCCTCCACCTTTGGGAAAAGGCAGGAAGTTATCGTTTTCCAGTGGTGAAGATGAGAGTTGGTGATGAGGATTTAGTCTTATGTGTGCTCTGCCTTCTGCTGTTCATCTCCTATTTGCTATGTGGCAAGCTGTTTTAATACTAGCTTTGTGTGTTGGTCTTCCCATTTCCTGTAGGCACTGTGTGCATATATAAAATATAGGAAATTTCCATTTAGCTGTGTCTCTTTGGTGGAAAGCGGGTACCTCTTTTAAGAAACTTCTCAGAACTTCTACTCAGCCATGCTGATGAGATTTATTAAAAACAGTAACCTGTCATATCATATTCTAATGCATATAGAGGCAAAATACTTAGCTTCTTAGACAAAAGAATCTAAAGAATTGTGAAGTTAGTTCTGTGACTCCCCAAAAGGGCTCTAAAAGTTGTGGGTTGTTTGACATGACATTGGGTTGAACTGGTCCCCCAAAAAGTTCAAAAACAACAGTATGGGCTAGTCATAAGTAGCTCTTTGGCTTCCAGCCATGGGAAAGTGATGAACGCAATGTTTTATATTGCTCTATCAACAGGCTTCACACAACTGATTCTTAAGTACCGTATTTTTCGCTCTATAGGACGCATCCGACCATAGGACGCACCTTGTTTTAGAGGGGGAGAACAAGAAAAAAAAATCTCCCTCTCTCTGCTCAGCGCCCCTTCAGCGAAGCAGCAGGAGAAACGGAGCCCCTTCCATTTCTCCTCCCACTTCGCTGAAGGGGCGCTGCACAGCTCTCCCTCTCTGCAGAAGCCAGGAAAGTCTTGCTCTCCTGGCTTCAGCAAAAGGAACCCAAAGCCTTTGGAGCACAGCCCGAGGTCCCGCTACGCTCCGGAGGCTTCAGGCAGCTATCCCTGAAGCCTGGAGAGCGATAGGGGTCGGAGGCTTCGCGTTGCTATCGCTAAAGCCAAGGAGCCTGCATTCGCTCCATAGGACGCACACACATTTCCCCTTAATTTTTGGAGGGGAAAAAGTGCGTCCTATAGAGCGAAAAATACGGTATGTAGCTATTGCCGCTTATGCCCTAGGTCAGATATTAACTAGCCTGAAAGCTAATGTCAGATGACGAAAGTATTATATTCAAGGATGTTCCTTTTCCAAATGGAAAAAGTCACTTTAAGAACCAGTTGCGATGTTCTCTTTCATGGTTTATGAATCCAAGAACGAGCATTGAATCCATGCACCATTTCCACCCTGCCTACCTCTGCACGCTGCCTTCAGTGCACAGATCCTGGATTTCTTAAGCCAGGGCTGTCTGTTTTTTGTTTCTGTTTTGCTTTTTTCAACTTTGCCTAGCAGGACATCCAAATGCAATTTAACGGAGCTGATAGAATAGTAATTAGAGTGAATGCAATTACTGTTAAAATCAGACTTTGTGACCTACAGGAACTCTCTATGAATCATTTCCCTTGAATTAAAATGTTCCTGTACAACACATGGCTATCTATTGTCCTGATGAAGGGAATAACATATTTTTATTAGCATCGGTGCTAACTCTATATACCAAGATTAAGATATGAATTCTATATATGTTAAGCTTTGCATGGGCCAGATGTTGGATTATAACAGTTAATGAATGAAGTACAGGGTTTGGGAAATAAATGTAACTTCTTTCTGTCCATACCATTTTTCCTAGGTTTTCTTCAAAGAGATTTTTTTGTATATCTTAGAAACCTCTACTAGCTCCTTTGATCATAAATGGATGGTTATACAAACACTGACAAGGATATGCGCAGGTATTACTCCATTGGGCATACCTATTTGCTTTTCAAAGGTTTAGGGTCACATGTCTTGCTGGTTTTGAGGGCTTTTGTTGCTAGGCCTATATGTTTACCTAGCAGAGCTTTTCAATGTATAATTTTGTTCCTGTTACAGATGCCCAGAGTGTAGTGGACATCTATGTAAACTATGATTGTGATTTGAATGCTGCAAACATATTTGAAAGACTAGTTAACGACCTGTCCAAGATTGCTCAAGGAAGAGGCAGCCAAGAACTTGGAATGACCAACATTCAGGTAAAAACTATGGCATATCTCAGTATGCTTCTAGTAGTAAAAAAACAATTAAATTAACGTGGAATATTACCTAAATATTTTTGCAAATATATACAAATTATTGCAGGAGCTAAGCCTGAGAAAGAAGGGACTTGAATGCTTAGTCTCCATATTGAAGTGCATGGTGGAATGGAGTAAGGATCAGTATGTAAATCCCAACTCTCAAACAACCCTAGGTAAGCTGTTTGGACATTCTTATTCCTTAGTGACATGTTGACCTGAAATGCACTGGAGTTGATTTTCCTGTTTGCTAAGTATGACAACTTGCCCTGCTCAGATATGCAAATTACTGCAGCTACAGGTATGATTGGGCTTTGCATGCATGTGTGAAGTCTGCAAATAATAGAGCGTTGGATCCAGAGAGACACCCATAGAGGAAATACTGGTGTTGGCACTGTTCTACAAACTGTTACACAAGAGACTTCAAACAACCGCGTTCTTACCCAAGCACATATTTTCAGACCTTGGGCAAGAGATCATGCAATACCCTGTGATAACAGAAGCACACAATTATCTCTCCTCACATTTTGTTAAGTTGGGAAAAGTTCTTCCATTTGCAGTAGTTTTCCCACAGCCACTTGCCAGATGGTTTCCTACATCCTTTACAGTTATGTAAGCTGTTTTAATGTCATCATATAATGTGCTGCAAAGATTCACAATGTCTGGAATTGTAGCGTGCTTTGATCTTGTAAAGGGTTGTATCATTCGTTATAATAAATACATCTGTCAGGGTACAGTGGTACCTTGGTTCTCAAACTTAATCCGTTCTGGAAGTCCATTCCAAAACCAAAGTGTTCCAGAACCAAGGTGTGCTTTCCCATAGAAAGTAATGCAAAACGGATTAATCCAGACTTTAAAAAAACCCCAAAACAGCAATTTAACATGATTTTTACTATCTAAAGAGACCATTGATCCATAAAATGAAAGCAATAATCAATGTACTGTACATAAAATAAATAAGACAGTATTGTAGATGATAAAAATTAAAATTATTATTTTTTCTTACCTTCACTGATGATAGTCATTGTTTGGATGGGGGGCTTTTATCCATTTCTGCAGTCACACAGGCAATCAGTCAGTAGCTGAGCTGGGTTCCACACAGTCACAAAAACAAATTAGCCAAAAAAGCCTCAAAAACAAAAACACAAAATAAATAGCAAAAACAAAAGCACCAAACTTAATCCGTTCTGAAGTCCGTTTGACTTCTGAAATGTTCGAAAACCAAGGTGCAGCTTCTGATTGGTGCAGGTGCCCCAAAAACAATAGCCGACAACTGCACCAGACGTTTGGCTTCTAAAAAACGTTCAAAAACCGGAACACTTACTTCCAGGTTTTTGGCGTTAAGGACCAAGGCGTTTGAGAAGCAAGGTACTACTGTATTATTTTAAATCTTTCAACTTTTTGTTATTATTCTTCTATAAAATTAATTTTCTTCCAACTTCCAGATCTGATATTCTTGTTTAGGTTCATTTAAAAAAAAAAAATGTTAATCTTATGACTCTCTGTCACATAGAACTAATGATGTATATCTTACTAAATATTATTAATAACTAGACTTTGAATGTGATGATGGACAGTTAACAAATTGGCAACTTCTAAAAATGGTACAAACATCAGCTAAATTGTAAAGATCCTTTTCCTTTGCTATTCTTGTGCAGGACAAGAAAAACCCACAGAACAAGACAGCACTGAAACAAAACACCCTGAGACAATTAACCGATATGGCAGCTTAAATTCCTTAGACTCCACAGCTTCATCAGGAATTGGTAGCTATAGCACGCAGATGTCTGGTACTGACAATCCAGAGCAGTTTGAGGTTCTAAAGCAACAGAAGGAAATAATAGAACAAGGAATAGATTTGTAAGTTTATTTGTTTAACCCATAATGTAAATTGTCAGAATGCAGGGGAGTCTCCTGATACCATTTTCTTTCATCTACTACCTTTTACTTCCTTTGTAGAAAGAATATTGTAGCATCTATTTTTCAAAGTGCTAACTTCACTGGAACTGTACTTACAAACTTCGAGGACTACAGACTTACAGGCCAATTATAAACATTAATCAGATTTAAGTCTTAACTGCATTCAGTAAGACTTATTTTCTAGGATGTGCACTTGGGATTTGAGCTTCAGTTTGACTCTGGTTTTCTTTTGGCCTTTTACCTCACAGTTACTAAGGTGTTACCCAATTACATCTATGCTGAAAGCTTTGGTAGTTTTTTTCATTCCTTTCTTTCCTGAGCTACTGCTGGAAATGGAGCAGGATGTGAATGCAATTGTTTAAAAAACAAAACTCAAAAACCAGAAATGTGGACAAAGATCAGATGGAAACAGCAGTGATAATAGATATAAAGTCAAGGAGAAGTAGACTAGTAATATTGCATAGGCATTTAGAAGGAATTTAGAATTTACTGTGATCTTATTCTAATGTGTATTAAGAAGTAGTTATGAGGAACTGTGAGGTGGAAATATGACAGCCTGATGTTAAAATATATTATGATCTTTATATCCTTTCCCTTCTCTTGTCAGCTTCCCCACCCCACAAAAATGCATTCAAATATTTTAACAGTATGGTCAATTGGAACTTCTCCTACTAATTTACTATTGCTTAGGGATGGGTTTCTTACTCTTCAAATTATGGCTCAGATCCGGAAGAAGATTCTCTGGGTTTTGATTTTTAAATGGGTCTTGGGATGATTGTGGTGCCAAGTTGTGAATCCCCCTCAGCATACAGATGTTTTTGCCTTGTATGTGCATTTTCAGTGATTAATGAACATGTGATTTAACATACAGGTTTAATAAGAAACCAAAGAGAGGAATTCAGTACCTGCAAGAGCAAGGTATGCTTGGTACTACTCCTGAAGATATTGCCCAGTTCTTGCATCAAGAAGAAAGATTAGACTCTGTAAGAAAAATGTTATTAATGTCCAATGTATTTCATATGCGATTTACTTTGTAAATACAATTGCAGTAGTTTGAGCTAGACTTAAACTCATTCCTATCATAACTGTGTAATGGTAAAGAAGTGTTTATAGCTACACCCCAGAGAGTCCATTTAAGCACACCCAAGGGCCTCACATGTCCAGCAGGACTTGTGGCAAAACAAATTGAAGCAGCAGCAGCCCTTGTACCACTTTCCCCACTGCTTCGTAAGCTCCCCAGAGTTACAAAAGTAGTTTGCTATGTGAGCAAGAGACTACATTCTAAGAATAGTCCTACTGGCTGTCTGGAATATGTGTAGCTTGCACATAGCTTAGACCTGATTATGAATTTGTAATAGATGGATAAATAATCCCATTTCAAGCATCTTAAGAGTTTCATCACAAATAAATGGAAGGCTTTCTCATCTGTAGTGTGTTATCTAATATAACTGCTCTCCCCTTTCTAAATAGCTGGTGGCAATGGGAAAAAGACTGCCTTTACTGGCTTCAGCAAAGTAAAATTATCCCAGGTTTCCTTGGTGCAGCAGCATAGGATCATCCTTAAAAGGACAAATACAGTACCCATTTTTATTTTTAATTTAAATGTGAATACAGTGGTGCCCCGCAAGACGAATGCCTCGCAAGACGAAAAACCCGCTAGACAAAAGGGTTTTCCGTTTTTCGAGGCGCTTCGCAAGACGAATTTCCCTATGGGCTTGCTTCACAAGACGAAAACGTCTTGTGAGTTTTTTCCCTTCCCCCCCCTTTTTCTAAGCCGCTAATAGCCGCTAAGATGCTAATAGCGCTAATCCACTAAGCCGCTAATAGGGATGCTTCGCAAGACAAAAAAACCGCTAGACGAAGAGACTCGCGGAACGGATTAATTTCGTCTTGCGAGGCACCACTGTACGCTTCTGAAATCTAGAGCATCTTATAGGCCAAGATGAATGGGAAGATGATCTTCTGGCCATGTATGATCTTGGTTGATTAGAACTTCAAATTTCAGAGCTTGAATGATGCAGAATCTGTTATGGGCCAGAACCTAATTGTCTCAAATGCTGTGGGCAACAGTTCATAGAACTGGGGGTTGGGGGAGTGCAGTAAACTCCTGAAGGATACCATCCTAATGTGAGGTTGCTCTCTTGCTTACATTGGCAGTCAGCCAGTTTCTTGTCTTTTTTTAAATGGAAGGAAGGTGGTTTTCTTCCCCTGTCAAGCAATTCACTGGAGCTAATAAACTTTCCTTTGCTGTAGTGTGGATTACAATAATCAGCAACCAACAGAGCAACATATTTTGGGTGTTTATTTTTTAAATATTTAAAAAAAATGAAAAATGCAGTATGGCTGGATCACTTTCCATTTGGTTGTATACATGTTGACCTGACCTGGAATTAATTATTTTCATTTTAGACTCAAGTTGGGGAGTTCCTAGGAGACAATGATAAATTTAATAAGGAAGTTATGTATGCCTATGTGGACCAGCATGACTTTTCAGCAAAGGATTTTGTTTCTGCTCTGCGCATGTTTTTGGAAGGCTTTCGTCTTCCGGGAGAAGCTCAGAAAATAGATAGATTGATGGAGAAATTTGCTGCTAGATACTTGGAGTGCAACCAAGGGTAAGTGGCTTTCTCTTGCCTTTGTCTAATCTATAGCTGGATAAAGGGGGAAATTGATTATATATATTTTTTGTTTCAGGCAAACCCTCTTTGCTAGTGCTGACACTGCTTATGTCTTGGCTTATTCAATTATCATGTTGACAACAGATCTCCATAGCCCGCAGGTACATTACTTAGAACCTATTAATTATAGCTTGAATCTACAAAGTGACTCACTCAGGTTTATTAAACCAGCACCATTTTAAGCTGACTTTACTACTGATTTAAATAAATCTTATTTTCCTCCTGCATCTTAAGTCTTGATTGCAACCCCTTGACCCTGGAACACCTTCCCAAGAGTTCCAGATGGCTCCCATGTTGATGATTTTTAGGCAGGTGGTAAAAACTTATTTATTTCTTCAGGCTTCTGGCCTGTTTTAAATTCTTGCCTGCTGATTAGATTTGTCTGGGTAGATTGTGGGGTTTGTGCATGCGTATTTTTAAATGTTCAGTCCATTTTTTGTATTGTGTTACTATGTTGTAAGCCTTTTGAGGGCCGAAAGGCAAGGTACAAATAATTTTATAAAGTCTGCTGCTTTCTGCTACGGTAGGGGCATTTCTGTATATGAATGTGTTACAGTACTTTAGATAAGGAAACCAACATAATGAAACATACTTTTGCTTAGATGTTACCAGCACTATTAATAGAACAGATATATTATTCAAAGGCACCCACAGACAAAAGTTTGGTGAATGCTAGTAGGCATGCCGTTCGAGTGCACAGTGTATTGAATATGAACCAAGCCTTTTTCTTCAGAACTGCCCTTGGAGAGATATGGAAGCTGCCATTATCATTCTGAGTTTTATAGCCCACTTCTATGTCCGTATGAAGTTGATGAAGTTTAATCAACAGTAGCAGACTGGTGGGTGATGGAGGAGAGAGAAAGAGAGAGATACCTGAGTGTGTGGACTAGATGGGATCCTTCCCTGGGTCATATTTTTTCTTGAAGGTGCCTCTCGGTAGATTCTGTGACTATGTATTCATACATCCTGGTCTAATTCCTACTGATGTTGCTTTCATGGCTAATACTAAACTGCTTTCCCCCCCAATTTCTAGGTAAAGAATAAAATGACAAAAGAACAATACATTAAGATGAACAGAGGTATCAATGATAGCAAGGATCTCCCTGAAGAATATCTATCTGCCATATATAATGAAATAGCAGGGAAAAAGATCTCAATGAAGGAAACAAAAGAGTTAACGATACCAACAAAAACAAGTAAACAAAGTAAGCCCCCACAGCATACCAAGCTTCACAGAATAATTGTTGCTTCTCGCTTTCCTGTTGATACTGACAACCAACCTAATAAAACTATATTGTGATAATGTATCTTTCAAAAAAAATATTCAGTGAGCAACTACATGTACACATCTCGTTACTCTTCTGCATTCTCTGTCTTTATATAGGGATATAAAACTGTGTGTGCAAATAAATGGCAACAGCAAAACTGCACTAAATTGCAGTATAGGAGAGAAGTTAAAATAAGTGCATTCTCATATTTCATATATATGTAGCTTTCTGTTGAAACCAGCATATGCATGTTTTTTATTACAACCATGATTTTGTTGGAACTGAACCTGTTCTTGTCTAAATTTCTAGTTGTATAGGCATGTTTCAAACAGTTGGCCTTTCTTCTTCTCCTGCAATTGCTAACACTCATGAAATCTGTAATAGTTCTTGTTGCAACCATTAACTGTTCAAATTTCAGCTCTGAATATCAACATATTATATATTGGAGTCAGAGTTTTGTTAGGGTGTAGCAAATTATCCCCCTCCTTCAAAACCAGTCCTTTTCCAGTTTTATTTGTATTCTTAAGAAAATCTATGTGTGTGGCTAAATCGTGGATGATAAATCACTTGCGATAATGAGTGGGGAACCTGGACCAATGTTTCCATCATCCCTGGCCATTGGCCATGCTTGTTGGGGCTTATGATGTACAGTCCAGCAACATTGGAGAGCCATGGGCTCCTAATACCTTCTTTAGATTATTTCAATGGGGTGAAATTTCCTCTACTCCTTTAGCATATCGCCCCTTCCCCAATTTGAAAACTGAAAACATCTTGTTTAAAAGCTAAAAACATTCCATTGTGTCTTTGTCTTGTGAGAAACAAGTCAAACCTTATATACTAAAATGGGCAAAGGTTTTACAATTGTATATGGTACGTTTAGCAAAAAGTGGTAGAACTGTTAATAAGAAAGTGGAATTTGGTTTGATATATGGTAGATGTCTGAAGCCAAGAGAGTACTGAGCAAAGATAAGGAATAAAAGAGAGCTAATAACACAGAGATCTGGAAACGATCCACTCTTGTTTTTGTTATGCAAGAAATTTGCCAGTGGGTTTCCAGTAAATAATTATGTATATGCGCATTGTATTAATGGTTAGATTTTGTATGCCTATCAGCGAAGGACAGCAATTCCTACAGTGCGGGTAGAATATATGACTGCATGGTTATTTAAAAACCAACCAAGTTAGAATGTAGGAAGGAAGACAAACATAAAACAATTTTTTATAGGATGGAAACCATTTATTTATTGAATGTTGGCAGAACAGAGCATGTCCATAGGCACAAAACATTTATTTCTTTGATTAAAAACGTATCAACATGATTGTTACAAGTTGTGCATATATTGCTGGTATTATAAATATGCATTTCTTTGTATATTTGTTTTGTCTTGGTTTAGATTTTGTATAGAATAAAATGTTCTTAAAATGCTTCCAGGTGTAGCTAGTGAAAAGCAGAGGCGACTTCTTTATAATTTAGAAATGGAGCAGATGGCTAAAACAGCTAAAGCTCTGATGGAGGCAGTGAGCCATGTTCAAGCTCCTTTCACAAGTGCAACACACTTGGAACATGTAAGACCAATGTTCAAGGTAAGTCTTATAAATATTCCTCTTTTGTACTGTGACTACATGCTTCCTCTAAATAGGTGAATATTTTACATTTTAAAACACTATTGAAAGCAGTTCTTTTCTTTCTAAGAACACAAATTTCACTATCACCAGCGTCAATTACTAGCTACCTAAATGCATAATAAATAGCTTAACAAGCAATCTTAGGCGCAAGGAGCTGGTAGAGAGCATGGCAGCACAAACGAGGGCAGCGTAAAGTCACAGCAGATCCTGGGCCTGTTCAGAAGCCCAAGGGGGGAGGAATTTACAGAGTGGCAACACAAAATACAGAGAGCTGGCATGCTTGGTGTCACCGTGGTAACCAAGGCCAACTGTTGACATACACATCAGACAGTTCCCAAACTCCCTGTCCAGAGTAGACGCACTGTGAAGCCATGCAGAGAGAGCCCATGGATAACAACGAGAATACCCCTGCTTTAGAATGTAAACATGGAAGTAGGGGCAGGGCAATTTGGTGACTCTAGCAATATGGCAGCCATAAATGCAGTGTACCCTGGCCATGCCCATCATATGCCATACCAATCACACAGTAACAGTGTGACCAGGTAAATAAACCCGTATGGAAAACACCAGCACCCCCAAGCTTTATTTATTATAGATTTAAAACTAAATAAATGAAAAATCAACTGGTGAATCAAGTTTGTCCGCATTATAGATTTATAATGCTGTTCACATTTATCTGGACTACTTAATAATGAAAGTGTGTGCTGCTGTTTGAACAATTTGTTGTTGTTGTTTATTCTAGTTGGCATGGACACCATTCTTGGCTGCATTCAGTGTAGGTTTGCAAGACTGTGATGACACAGAAGTTGCCTCTCTTTGTCTAGAAGGCATACGATGTGCAATCAGAATAGCATGCATTTTTAACATCCAGGTAATACTGAATTCTAAGGTTCAGTAAAAGTATTGTAAATATTCGTGATTATATAGTAGCATTGTGCCATAAAATACATGGTGTGATTTTCCAACAGTATAATGTTATATCTTACTCTGGTTTTAGCTTATTGGTGGTTTTTTTGTGGAATGTTTTAATAACAGTTTGTACTTACAATTATATTGTTTTATTCTTTTTGTAAACTGCTTTGAGCTTTTTTTACAATTAAATAGTATATAATCGTTGTTAAACAAATAAAAGTCACTTTAAAAAATGGAAATAATTATAGATTTCAAATGTCAATGAGATTAATATATACATGAGACTGCAAAGTGGATATAAGGTTATCTTCGGGCACCTTGCCAGCACCTTGTACCTTTTCTAATTAATAGTTTACTAAGAGCGAAAAGACATTCTCATACACAATACAGTGGTACCTCGGGTTACATATGCTTCAGGTTACAGACTCCACTAACCCAGAAATATTACCTCAGGTTAAGAACTTTGCTTCAGGATGAGAACAGAAATCGTGCGGCGGCGGTGCAGCAACAGCAGGAGGCCCCATTAGCTAAAGTGGTGCTTCAGGTTAAGAACAGTTTCAAGTTAAGAACAGACCTCCAGAACGAATTAAGTTCTTAACCCAAGGTACCACTGTATAGGCAGAAAGTAGTGGTTTACCTGAGTTTCATCATGAGTAATTCCATTTCTTTTATTATTTTGGTATAGGAAAAGCTTCCTTAGTAAAATATATTGCTGTATCTTTTAGTACACCAACTACTAGGAATTCCATACCTGTTCACTTTGGGGGAGCAATCACTACTGATTAAGCTTCAACATTACCTTCATTATGTTGATGTATCTGGAAAACGGCTAAGTGTAGATCTCAGAGCTGTTTCTTCTGTATTTTGTTGTGCTGAGTGAGTTCATACCATTGTAGGCAAGTGTTAGGATTCCTGATTATCTCATTGAGATCATAAACTTTTGGGTTTTAATTTTGTTCATGTATGGAACAATTGTTTATTTTTATTATATGGATAGATATAGATATACTGCCTATTAAGAAAACGTCTCAAAGCCAGCAGCACTGAATCAGTACAAAATTTAACTAAAAATGTTGTGACAAATGGCTGGCATCAGATTATAGCTGTCCAAAATGGTAGCTGTTTTCCTATGTTCTTTGAAGAACTTGAGGAAAGTAGGTGACTCTCATAATTCAGTTTGCACACTCCCCTAGGAGTGATGCACCAACACATAAAGAGAAAAAAAGCCTAATTCCTATATAAAATCTGGTTCACAACTTTTGTAGTATTTGTGTTTGAGTACCGTAAGGAAGCAGCCAGAGTCTCCTGTGTTTCCCCTCCCTCTATTACACTGGCTTCAATATTGACATCTTGCATCTCTATTAATACAATACTATGGTGTAGTAACTGCTGTGATATCTAGCAGTAGATGAACTAGGTAAATCTTGATGAATTAAAACACTCATTTTTCTTCCTGTAGCTTGAAAGGGATGCTTATGTCCAAGCACTAGCAAGATTTACTTTACTTACGGTGAATTCTGGTATTACTGAAATGAAACAGAAGAACATTGATACAATAAAAACACTCATTACAGTGGCTCATACTGACGGAAATTACTTGGGAACTTCTTGGCATGAGGTAGATTATATTTTTAATTGCTATATAATAACTGAATGTGTAGAATATACACTCTGTGTATATATTTGCATAATGCATAGATAACTTTTTCAATACTAAAACCATATTGTCAAATTTAATTGTATATTGATGTTTTTAAGAGTGTTTGTGTCAGTGTGAGATACCGTATTTTTCGCCCTATAGGACGTACTTTTTCCCCTCCAAAAATGAAGGGGAAATGTGTGTGCGTCCTATGGGGCGAATGCAGGCTTTCGCTGAAGCCTGGAGAGCGAGAGGGGTCGGTGCAGCTCTCCGCAAGCCGTGGGAGCCCGCACCGGGCTCCCACAGCTTGCGGAGAGTTGCCTGCATGCTGAAGCCTGGGCGCGCTGAGTTCAGCGCGCCCAGACTTCGTGCAGCTCTCCGCAAGGCACGGGAGCCCGGTGCTGGGCTCCTGCGGCTTGTAGAGAGTTGCCTGTTCTGGGGGCTGGGGTCGGGGGAAGCTCGGGCTTCCCCTGCCCCAGCCCCGCGCCTGGGGGGGAAATAATTTTTTTTCCTTTATTTCCCCCCAAAAAAACTAGGTGCGCCTTATGGGACAGTGCGTCCTATAGGGCAAAAAATACGGTACCTAAAAGGTTTCTGGAAGTTTGCTTGTGTGTATGGATGAAAATTGCTAGGGTTTACTAACATTTGATGTTAAAAATGATCTGTCTTTCAGTAGATTGGTTCTTTTATTTTGCTGTATTCTTTTTTAAATTCAAGATTTTGAAATGCATCAGTCAGCTTGAATTGGCACAGTTAATAGGTACTGGAGTAAAACCACGTTACATCTCTGGGACTGTGAGAGGACGAGAAGGTTCTTTTACAGGAACAAAGGATCAGGCACCTGATGAATTTGCTAGTCTAGGAATAGGCAAGTATTGTAAATACTAATTACTAGCTGGCAAAATTGCTTTAAGTACATTATGTCTGCCTTGTTGCTGGTTTAGCTTTGTTGGTGACTTTTCTGTAGAAAGAAGAGAACTATACCAATATTATATTTTATTGCCTGGCGACTTCATGACATTTCCTTAAGTGCCAGGTGAAAATGTTTCTCTGTCTCTTTTTTAAGATACTTCTTTATTCATTTTATGTACAATCGTTACAACAGAAGACTTCACATCTAAGATGAAACAGTATATAACAAAACCTTGAGTCTCATATTTTCGTTTGTACAGATTCTTCTCAGATTTCCTTATTTTACTGTTCCTTAATATTTGTTTCTCTATATCCAGGCCTTCGGCTGATTAACATTCTGTGGCCTTTTAAATTGTGTTTGTGGGATGGGGAGTTATTGGTTTGTTTTCATTTTATTATGTATTTTGTGTTCCCATTTTGTATTTTTATGTTGTGAACCGCTACTACTGATCAGATGAAGCACAATATACAATTTTAATTAAAAATAAGAATGGATTGTATCCAAAGTTATTCATAACTGGAGTAAACCTATTGAAATAACTGAAGGGGACTAACATAGGTGTATTATTTTCAACAGGACTTTGCACTAGTACATAGTTCTTCCATCATATTCCATGCTGTTCCAGAGAGCCCTGTGATTATCAGGCGTAGCCTTTTTGGAAATATAAGGAGTCCAGTGGATATTTGGGGCGGGGGGGGGGGGAGCAAAATTAGAAAACCTTTCTTGCACAAGTGAAAGTTATTTCTACTAACATAAAGTCACCAGTCTTTGTGTAAAAGAGCTGTCTGTGTCATTGGGCCTTTATTCATAACGTTGACAGACAACAGCTCCTAACAATAGCCAGATGACATTGCAGTGCGAAGTGGTGTGTGTCCTAACTCTAGCACACAGATTTCATCCATTTTTACCGTTATCTTCAGTATTTCTAGCACATATAATTATTTCAATGTTTGCAAAGTTACTTTTTTTCCTTCCTCCCTTCAACAATCCATCCCTTCTTTTAAAAATTGATGTATCTGCTAGTTGGAGGAAATATGGACTGGAAGCAGATTGCAAGTATTCAAGAATCCATTGGAGAAACTAGCTCACAAAGTGTTGTTGTTGCTGTAGACAGGTATGGTATTGTATTTGCCTTTTGCTTGATACTGTGATGTTTGTATAGTAGCATAAATATTTTGGCTGCATTAGAAATAGTCATATTACTTGTTAGCGTTTTGGTTTTTTTTAATGATACTACCTCTAGTAATGCTCTAGTAATCTTTGTTGATTCAAAGAACTAAATGATACAACTGAGTTAGTGAGGGCGAAATGGAGAGGGTTGGCAAGGTTGCGGGGGCGGAAAGAAGGACTTCAGATGCGTTTGCGATCCACTTTGCCCATCTTTGTACCTCTGGCATGGGAGGGGAAGCAAGGGGATGTCTGCAAAACTTTGAGAGGATCAGCACGAGGCAGGCATTGTAAGCCTTCCTGCATTTTCAACCTCTGACTTGGGGATTTTGACAGGTGGGTTAACCACCTGTCAAAGCTGAGGTGGGAGCCAACAAGGTTCCCCCCACTTGGTCTAAGCGGAGCTTGTTGAGGTGTGTGTCTGGTAAATGGAGTTGTTGGCAAGTAATGCCAGCAGGGACACAGCTCCCAGTATATGAACAAGCAGTCACCATTTTGTGCAGGGGTTCCGTTCCCAACCCCTGCAGGCATCGGGGGAGTGTGTATAAGCATGCCACGCCCCCATTCTTCCCTTTCCCAGGTCCAAAAGACCCACACATCGGCAACCGCACATCAGTTGGACATGCCTAAAATGGCCGTCCCCTGTGTATAAATATAAACACACACATATATATTTATGTCAAATATTCATTGGTAGGGTTTGTTGACCTTTAATCATCTTCGTATATATTGAGGAAATCTGCCGTGAAAAATTCTTACACTGTTTTGTTAAATTGTGTCTTTGACAGAATATTTACAGGATCTACAAGGCTAGATGGAAATGCTATTGGTAAGTTTTGGACACTGCTTACCATACTAGTGTATTAACATTTGTTAAAAAATACATATTAAGTGGATTCTCTGTGGATTTAACAGTGGATTTTGTTCGATGGCTTTGTGCTGTGTCTATGGATGAACTGCTGTCTGCCACTCATCCTCGGATGTTTAGCCTGCAGAAGATAGTGGAGATTTCTTACTATAACATGGGGAGAATAAGGCTTCAGTGGTCTAGAATCTGGGAAGTTATTGGAGATCATTTCAATAAGGTATGCCTCATATTTACTAACTCTTCCACAAAGCCAATTGGACTTTTTAATCTATATAATAAAAGTGCCCCATCAGCATTTTGAGTGCTGAAGATACCACCAGTTAATTACTACTTACTGCAAGTTAGACTTTGAGAAAAGTTTTAGAAAATAATTATGCTAATAAATAGTTCTACTTAGAGGAAACGGTGCATTTTTAATGTTTTTGTATAATTTCCTGCTGGTTTTGCCATACAGTTATTTACAGATTTAAACAATTATGTATATTTTTTGCTTTTTACATTGCATATCATGAGTTTCCAACTTGGCTTTGCTAGGTTGGCTGTAATCCCAATGAAGATGTAGCTATTTTCGCGGTCGATTCCTTAAGGCAGTTATCAATGAAGTTCTTAGAAAAAGGGGAACTTGCTAATTTCCGATTCCAGAAGGACTTCTTAAGACCATTTGAACATATCATGAAAAGAAACAGGTAATAAATGATGTGTAATGGGTGAGCTACCTGAAATCATTCTCTCATTCTCTAGTGTACAAAGCTAAAGCTTAGAGTTTTAACTACTAAATTGTTTGTAAATTTTGTCTCTGTTGTAGATCTCCAACCATTCGTGACATGGTTGTTCGCTGCATAGCCCAGATGGTAAACTCCCAAGCAGCAAACATCCGTTCAGGATGGAAGAATATTTTCTCAGTTTTTCATCTGGCTGCATCTGATCAGGATGAAAGTATAGTTGAACTTGCCTTTCAAACTACAGGTCACATTGTCAGTGAGTACCCATGTATAATTTACAGCCTTTTGCCAGGAGGTATAATATATTGTGTTCTTACTGTGTTGCTTTTTAGCTTCAGAATTTATTTGCGTGGTAAAACTTAAATAATAATACTTAATAAAAATCATTTTGCTTTACTGCATAGGTAAGGGAACTTGTGGCCCATCAGTAGATGCCATTGGCCTACAACTCCCACCATCCCCAGCTGGCTGGGGGTTTTAGGAGTTGAAGTCCAGCATTATCTGGTTCACCCCCACTGATTTTATCAAGATAACATCTGTATCTTAAAAAATCTTAGAAGTTGTTTACTGTGGTTTAAAGGGCCGATATTCTAACTACTCATCTGTACTTTCTTTCCTTCCAGCAATTGTGTTTGAGAAACACTTCCCAGCAACTATAGATTCTTTCCAGGATGCAGTTAAATGCTTGTCCGAATTTGCATGCAATGCAGCTTTTCCAGATACAAGTATGGAAGCAATTCGCCTTATTCGTCATTGTGCAAAATATGTATCAGAAAGGCCACAGGTATAATTTATAGGTGATAGTAGTATTTATGTACAGCTTCATCTGCTAAGTCTTGACCATAAATGTTCTGGTGTAAAATAGAGGAGAGAATTTCATGGGATGACGTTTGTTTCTGAATATGATGCAGTTTCAACCAAGGCTAGAGCATTCCCCCCCACCCCCGGAGACCATGGCCTCTGGAGGGTCTGGTCAGAAAAAATCTCTCTCTAAAGATATTAATTCCAAGATATGTGTGATATATATTTTATAATCCCAAAATAGTATTTAATGAATTTACAGTATGTATTCCAGATTATTTAAAAATGATTTAGGAATTGCTTTAAAATTAATTTTAGGTGCTGTTCACCAAAGTGAATTTAGGAAGCAGAATGAATAACAATAACAACAACAATAACCATAATTTTATTCCTTCCAGTAGCACCTTAGAGACCAACTAAGTTAGTTATTGGTATGAGCTTTCATGTGCATGCACACTTCTTCAGATACACTGAAACAGAAGTCACCAGACCCTTATTATTTACCGTATTTTTCGCAAGAAAAAAAATTCTCCCCCTCTCTGCCCAGCGCCCCTTCAGCGAAGCGACAGGAGGCGCTGCGCAGAGAGGGGGAGAATTTCCCCCCTCTTGTTTTCCCGCTCTAAAACAAGGTGCCGTTCAGGCGGCTACCTTGGAAGCCTGGAGAGCGAGAGGGGTTGGTGTGCACCGACCCCTCTCACTCTCCAGGCTTCAGGTTCCTTTCGACCTGCTCTTTGGGGCTGGCGGGGGAAGCCCACCACCAGCCCCAAAGAGCAGGTCAGGGAGCAGCGGAAAGGCGCAGCGGAGAGGCTGCTGCCATAGTCGCATGTCACCTCTAGCTGGGAGAGGGTCGCGGGGCTATGGCTTCTTTAGCCCCTCACGCGCTCTCCTAGCTGGAGGGGTAGCGCGCGGCTAAAGAGGATCCTGCCATAGCCGCGCGTCACCTCTCCAGCCGGGAGAGGGTCGCGGGGCTATGGCTCTTGCAGGGCTCCCCACGCTGCGTAGGGGCGCTCTGTTTCAGGGCGCCGCTCGCTCCGGGCGGCAGGTTGCTATCCGCAGCGAGGGGAGCCCTGCGGGGAACTCCTGCAGGGTTCCCCGCGCTGCGATGTCTGCCCCGCGCGAGGGGCGCTCTGCTTCAGGGCGCCCTTCCTGCCGAGTGGCAGGCTGCTATCCGCAGCATGGGGAGCCCTGCGGGGAACTGCAGGTGTGTTCCCAAAGCGCCGGGCGCTCTGATTTCAGCGCGCCCGGCGCTCCGGGAAGCAGGCTGCTATCCTCTATAGAGGCTCCTTCCATAGCCGCGTGTCACCTCTCCAGCCAGGAGAGGGTAGCGGGGCTATGGCATCTTCGCTCCATAGGATGCACACACATTTCCCCTTCATTTTTGAAGGGGAAAAAGTGTGTCCTATAGAGCGAAAAATATGGTATACCCTGCCCATCTGGCTGGCTATGCAAATACTGTGTCTTCTTCTTTGCATTATAAATCTAAATAAAGTTTTTATAAATAATTTTTATAAATTATTTATTAAAAGCATTTTTGGTTTTTTATCCATCTGTCAGCAGGATGGAGAAGGAAACAATTTTTGGCAACTCCCCTCCCTGAATTCAGAGCAGATTACGGGAAAGGGGGATCAATTGGAAATGGCTTCATTCCTCTGTAAACACCTTACATGTCAGTTGAACAACTCCATTGGATGTCAAGCTATAGGTGTAATAAATTATTGCATTTGTTAACATCCTTTCGGAAATTCTGATGAAGGCAATAGTTGGATCCAAGGTGGTATTCAACTACGTCTTACCCAAAGTAGGCCCATTGAAATTAACGAGCATTATAAAGGCAGGTCTATTAATTTCTATAGGTGTCCTCTAAGTAAAAGTTAGTCGTATACTGCCCACACAACTGCTGCTGTTTATAGAAACCTCTCTGAATCAGGGCCTGATATGTGATAGTTAAAGTAGCTTTACCTAGGAAACAAATTATAATTTATTTAGCATCAACTGGCATGATGATTTTCTGGGTATAGAACGTAGAAATTGCATTTAATACTGTGTTTCTGCTGTATTAAACTTATGTTTGCTCCCTAAGGCTTTCAAAGAATATACCAGTGATGATATGAATGTAGCTCCAGAAGACAGAGTCTGGGTGAGAGGATGGTTTCCAATTCTCTTTGAGCTTTCCTGTATCATCAATAGATGCAAATTAGATGTAAGAACCAGGTAACAAGCCATATTTGTAATTCAAATTTTTAATACATTTTGTTTCACTTGCAAGTCTTCAAGCAAGAAATGGGTGGGAAATAACATTGTTATTGCCATATAAGCAATCCGACTATCAGCAGGAGACAGCATCTTGGAAGGAACTGAAAAGCTGAGAATACAGGTCCTCATAACAGTTATGCAATTATATCCCTTTGTTTGCTATAGGGACTTATTTTCGCTTAGCAAATTCATTGTAAATATGTAAATAGTTAGAGACAGGTATTTAGTGTAGCAGATATAGGTTCTCTCTGTAAGGGGGTAGATTTCTAAATGTAGATCTCTAAATTTCCAAAATAACCATTCAACAGCACATTAAAATTTTAAACTTATTTGCAAAGAGAAAAGTGGAGTTATTTATATAGGAGGCTCTTAAAAAAAAAGTATTGAAACAGCACATAGCCCCCAAACATCTTTCTTCACTGCCACAGAACCTTTAAGATCAGAATTTGATAGCATGCATTTCTATCTCCGATCTACACATAAAAGTTAGAAAGCAAAATAAAAAGACACTGGTCCTTTGCAGTATCTGGTATTGAATTGTGGACGGCAAGATTACAGACAGATTAGCTCCTCTTATGTTCTTAAATGTGTGAATACAGCATTAAAACTGGGTTGTTGTTGTTTTGGAGATTAACATTCCTCTGTGTCCAGTAAAATACATTCTGTTCAGTGCATGTATATTATTGCTTCACCCACCTTCGCAGTTCTTCACCTACCCATCAGCTTGGAAAAATAAGGGAAATGGTGTTTAGAATTGAATTTCTAATGCAGCGAAGAAAAATGCTGCATAGTCTTACCACATTTCATTGCAGATGCTTCTGTTCTCGTGTGAAATCTTAGTTTAAATAGAAACTTTTGGAAGTTCTTTGCTTTGCAAAGGGGGATGGGAATCAAATCTGAATCTTCTCCTCAGCTTTAAAAAAAAAATATCACTGATGTTTGGCAGAACTGAATCCTATTGTAAACTGCATTTTTGTAACGATTCATAATTCCCTGTGAACTTTAGAAGATAACTGCGTAGGTAAGAGTTTGTGTCCTCGCTTCACATAAATGCCTTTTTTTATTTTTGTCCTTCCTTTCTTTCATGATGGAAACTTAAGATGGCATATATGTAGGATTCTTTGTGCAGGCGCTGTAAGGTTACTGCATCATATGCCTTCAGACCTTGCCCTATTGGGTACACTGTGCCTGTTCTTACTAGTTTCAAGATCCTCCTTCAAGTTTAAAAATAGATTTTAAAAGTCATTCTGGGAGCTGAGATGTTCTGTTTTGCTCAGGTTTCCCATATTTGCCATTTACTTTTTATTCCAGAGGCTTAACGGTTATGTTTGAAATAATGAAAACGTATGGCCATACTTATGAAAAACACTGGTGGCAGGATTTGTTTCGGATTGTCTTCCGGATATTTGACAACATGAAATTGCCAGAACAACAAACTGAAGTAGGTATAGTTTATGACTTACGACTAGAGTTCTATTTATTTTTCTATTGCTGTCATAAGCTCTTTTGCTCAAACCTTTCTTCAGATAAGATGCTGCCCAAATGGCTATATTGTAGAATTGCCATTGTGTTCCCTTGCCTCTATGCTTCATCCCCATCTACAGACCTGTATATGGCGTCCCTTGATGGCAGACTTTAATGTTGAAGCACATGGGAGTTTATATCTGCATGGTGAATAGCAGTATAACACCTCAGTTAAATCTCTTTCCATAATGCCATTCTGAATCAGAGGGGTAAAGAGATCCCATCTCAGTTTATTAAGCCCAGGGCTGGATTGTTGTAAATAGTTGTTTTCCTCATTTAGACAAAACGTCTGCTTTTTAATCTTCTTGTGGTTGTGAAAAGCACTTTACTAACGAGATACTGGAGTTAGAAAGGCCTTTTCCATATAACTGGATTTTATCTTACTACAGCTGTTTTTTTAAAAAATAGCCAATCCAGTGCCATTTTTCTAGAAAAAGAGGTGCCTGGAACTCACCATGAATGCCTCCCTCCTTCTCTTAGAATGACAATGGCACCCACCTGAGAGGTGCCGGAACTGAGTTCCACCGTGTTGCAGCTGAGAAAAAAGCCCTGATCCAATCTCACTCGAAGGATTTGACCCTACTTTGTTTTTCAACTTCATTCTAACTAATTCCTTCATTGCTAAGTTCCCTCTTCCTTTTTCCTAGAAAGCTGAGTGGATGACAACAACTTGCAACCATGCACTTTATGCAATATGTGATGTATTCACCCAGTATTTGGAAGTACTTAGTGATGTCCTTTTGGATGATATATTTGCCCAGCTGTACTGGTGTGTTCAGCAAGGTAGGTGCAGGCAAGCTATTGTACACAATGAAACAATTTACTCTGTATAGCATGAACAAACCAATGCCTTTGTTTTGTGTTTCAGACAATGAACAACTAGCACGGTCTGGTACAAACTGCCTAGAAAATGTTGTCATTTTAAATGGTGAGAAGTTTACCCTTGAAATCTGGGATAAGACTTGCAACTGTATGCTGGATATCTTCAAAACTACGATTCCCCATGCGTAAGAGATTTCCCCCTTTCATTTAATTGGCATGAGAACTATGCATACTTTTATATACTTGTCTTATTGTCTATGCTTGGCTTTTACGGCATACATACATAGGAGATATGTCATACCAAGTCAAGGCACTAGTACAGAGTTTTCCAAACTGTGTTTCACATCAACACTCCCTGCGCTCCTCCAGGGGCTGGGAAAGGGTTAGTTTAACCTCTGGTTTGCTAGTAAAACTGAATTACTGTGCCGCAAAATGATGCTCTGTACTAGTACGTCTAGCTCAGCTTTGCTGACGCTAACTAGCAGTGAGCCTCCAGGCTTTCAGAAAGGGCGTCTCTCCCAGCCCTACCAGGGACTGAACATGGGATCTTCTGCATTCAATGCATGTGCTCTGCCACTGAAATACAGCCCTTTTTGTTTCTGTATAGCTTCTCTTATTTGTGAATCTGCATAAATGGAGACCTGCATATGCACAGGCTAAATCTGGAAACTGGGTAACATGGGAAGCTGCCTTATTCAGAGCCAGACCATTGGTTCTTCTAGTTCAGCCATGGTAGATCATGATCTACTGGTAGATCGCAGGGTGTTCCTGGTAGATCCTGGCAGATCTTTGCCCCCCCCCAGGCCTAAAAAAAGCTTAACAACTTTGGACTGTTCAACGACAGTGGGTAGATCACTGCCAGTAGATAACAGTCTATTGGGAGTTGGACGTCCCTGTGTCTAGTTCAATATTGTCAACGCTGACTGGCAGTAGCTTTCCAGGGTTCCAGGCAGCGCTCCTTCCCAGCCTTACTTGGAAATGCCAAACATTGACCTGGGAACCTTTTGCACGCAATGCTTGTGCGCTGCCACTGAGCTTTAGCCATTCTAGGACATGTTCTCCCTCACTTCCTGTTGGTTAGGGCCTCTGGTGCCAGTTGCTTCAGCCAAGGGGCAGGCTGAGTGCCTCCCAATCAATTTTTTAAAAATAACCATGGAATAAGTAGGTTTTAGCTTCTCTTCCTTTCTAAAAGCATTTTCTTCTTTTCTTAAATCATTCTGAATTGCATTGAATTTGCTTATTAGCCCAATTAAGCCCCTCTTTTTTATAAAAGTGTTGAGGTTTTACAATACAGTCATCACAGATTTCACCTTGTGTCCAGGAGAAGGCTATCACATCAGTGCCTGTTTGCCTTCTTTAATTGGTAAACAGTCTTGTCTTGACTGAACGCCAATCTATGGGGAAAGAGCTATCTCAGGCTGAGCTCAAATGGATTTCCTATGAATAGAATTTCATTCTATATTTATTTGTATGAGTAGCCTTGGAACATTTTATCTGTAACTTTTGTCTCCTTTCCTGCTCATAATGCTATGCAAAATAGGTTTATCACTGTTCTTGTCTTCAAAATTTAAGATGTTACTTCTGTTTGTGACCGAACTTATGTTTTATTTTTTCAAGGCTTTTAACTTGGCGGCCAGCAGGGGGAGATATTGTTCCTCCATCTCCTGGAAGAGAGAAACAATTGGTATGTTTTCCATGTGAAAATGGCAGGGGAAATGCTTTCATATATATGAGTAAAGTGTACCTTTTGTAGAACAAGAGAGGTTTTCTTAGACCATTTTTTTTGTTGTAAGTTGAAGTCTGCAGGTTCCTTACATTTGCATTTGTGAACTGTAGATGACAGCTAACATCTGAATAAATACCCATAGGATTGGTCTGTTACACTAATTTTCTCATAAATGTTGACTGGATTCGGACACAGTGTCAAACCATTTTTTTGGTATTACATGAACTAGCCTGGAGCTCAGCACTCCCCTTCCTCCTTTGCACTCTCTCGCCTTCGTAACAAACATTTGCCTTTGCTTCTAAACCCATGGCTTGCACAGTTTGGATAAAAGGAAATGCAGGAGGAGGCAAAGAGAACGGAATACTGAACCTGAGGTTTGTTCATGTGACACCAAGTCTTTGTTGCTTTTGAGTTTTGTTACTGTGTGGTCCTTAAATATTCTAAGATGAAAGAAGAGTTCAGTTTATTTATCCTTAGAGCAGTTCAAATAATATTCATTTTTAGAAGTTCTGACAACTGTGTTTATAGCAAACTGTACCCATGTCCTTCTAGGAGACATAATGACTGTCAAGTGGTAACTAAAATTTAGGTTCACAAAAATATGCTCCAAAGTAGGGTTTCCTCAACATTGAACTTCGTTTTGCTGAGGGTGCTTTTTGCTATTTCTTTCCATTTTCAGGATACACTATCTCAGAAATCTGTAGATATCCATGAGTCTGTGCAACCAAGATCTTCAGATAGAAGACAGTTTCAGCCCATTGTGGGGCTACCAGCAAGTGAGGAGGCCAGCAAAAACAAGCCTCCTGCAAGTGAGTGGTTTCCTTAAGGAGTTGTTTCACAAAGGCTGGGCTGCAAAGACCTCCCTATTCCCCACCCCCTTTCCCTGCTGCTCCATACATTGGGCTCTAGACTACTTCCAAAATTCCTTGAAACTTTGGGAATGACTTTTCAAGTGCTGATTTTAAAAAGAGGAAGGGATGCCCAAAGCCTGTGGTCTGCGCAGAAGTTTCCTTTATGATTTGTTGGCTCTGGGCTGTGCTTGTATAAAATGAGAGTGGTGATGCGTCCAGGACTGCTGCAGAATATATTTCATTCAGGTTGCCTATGAAACAGTTTTGCATTTTAAAATGATTGTACTTCTTTACCTTGGACATGATATATTAAGAAGATACAGATGCTTTTTAAAATGTCATTTATAGCCTGAAAATTTAAGCTTAGCTTTTTAGCAACCTTTGTTTGCACTGATAAAGAAGAGGTAGCACAGGATACTTTATTTTATTCTTTAAATTATTTATAACCACCTCTTCATTGTTCACATGATCCCAGAGCGAGGAATAACATTAAAATACAACAAAACAATATTCAGTTGAAATACAACTTAGTATAAAATTAGACAACATATTATCAATATAACATAATGGCATCTGTCGTGCAAGGGGTGCCATTTTAGCCAAATGCTTAGTTGGTTTTTCTACCGGTTGTTGAAACTCCCTTAGTGTTAGAGCTGAACACGCCTGAAAGGGAAGGGCGTTCCAGACTTGGGTACCACTATTGAGAACCACTAAATCATACAGTAATATGTCTTGGCAACTGTACTGCTGTGCAGTGTAAGTATCTTGGGAGTACTTAAACATTTGCTTAAATTGATCTTATTGTTTTGTGCTTTGTTTTAAAGAATTTCCTGACCAGAAACTGTTTGGTGCTCTGTTGATCAAATGTGTCGTTCAACTGGAACTCATTCAAACAATCGACAACATCGTCTTCTTCCCAGCAACCAGCAAAAAGGAAGATGCAGAGAATCTTGCTGCAGCACAGGTAAGTACAGTTTGCCAGTTCCAGCCTTTGGAGATGTGCATTTATTCTCCATTTATTGGTTCAGTGGTCTGTTTTGTAACATCTGCTTTCTGCTGGAAAATTCCTGAATTTCCATGGAAGAAAATTCTCTTAACGAGAGCGTAGGCAAGTTTATATAGAACCTGGGAAAGAACTGCCAGTGACCTTTATGCTTTATTTCCCCTGCTTCTGGTGTAACTTTTGAAGTGCCTCTAATTCAGGCTAACAGTACACAAAGAAACCTCTTTTTCTAGGTATAATATGCCACGGGTCTAATGGGAATGTCCTTGTTTGCCGTTTGACTCTCCTCTGTGCCCTGGGAGCCAGTGATGTAGATTTGTAGGAAGCTCACACACAGTCTTTCCCACCCATTCATGTACATCCCCAGCCTCAAGGGATTATAGCTTAAAAAAGCAGCTCCCAAGTGGCATACTATAGAGATTTAACAATGTGTGAGTAGACATCAAGTAAAAGCAAAGTTCAGATCAATCTGCTTTTGAGGAAAAGAAACTAGAGTAATGCAATTGTAAATAGTTTTCACCATTTAGTTGCTGCAGGTATTGAGCAGTTTCATGATCATATTAAAACTATTTAGCAATATGAATGCCAATTCCATTTTTCTTTTCTTTAGAGAGATGCAGTAGACTTTAATGTTCACGTGGATACACAAGATCAAGGAATGTATCGCTTCTTAACATCCCAGCAGCTTTTCAAGTTGCTGGACTGTTTGCTGGAATCTCACAAATTTGCTAAAGCTTTCAATTCAAACAATGAGCAAAGAACTGCACTGTGGAAAGCAGGTAAAACTTAGGAGTTTTAAGGACTTTCAAAATAATATTATATTACTTTATAGGGATATGGGTGGCGCTGTGGTCCAAACCACTGAGCCTCTTGGGCTTGCTGATCAGAAGGTCAGTGGTTCAAATTCTTGCAACGGGGTGAGCTCCCGTGCTCTGCCCAAGCTCCTGCCAACCTAGCAGTTCAAAAGCACGCCAGTGCAAGTAGATAAATAGGTAGCGCTGCAGTGGGAAGTAAACGGTGTTTCCGTGCACTCTGGCTTCTGTCAGTGTCCTGTTGCACCAGAAGCGGTTTAGTCATGCTGGTCACATGACCCAGAAAGCTGTCTGTGAACAAACGCCAGTTCCCTCGGCCTGAAAGCGAGATGAGTGCTACAACCCCATAGTCGCCTTTGACTGGACTTAACTGTCCAGGGGTCCTTTACCTATATTACTTTATTCTGATATGTGCAATAAAGAGTGACAAAGAGAAGCATGTTTTAATATAAATCTGTTTGCATTTTTGAAGCTTCCTGCTCAAAGTAGATGGGTACCATAAACATTATGTGAACTAGCTTGTGCATCCCCATTCTTTTCCCTGCCCATCTACACACATTGGGCAGTATTCTACTAACATGTCCCACCAGAGCAACAATTTCCACTTGTGCAATGGAATGTTCTCCCCCTCTCCTCCCCCTGTGCACATCATCCCATGACTCTCCCTAAATCTGCTCCTCTAGAACAGACTAAAGGGGCAAAGGGGAGAGAGGGATAACAGTCCGCTTCACCAAGCACATTACCTTAGAGCTAAGTTGGATCCCACCCGTTACTCCAAAGTAGGCTTTCCGATAAAGTGCAGTCTAAATAGTGATATTGTTTTGACAGGTTTCAAAGGAAAATCTAAGCCCAACCTGTTGAAACAAGAGACAAGTAGCCTTGCCTGTGGGTTACGCATTCTGTTCCGTATGTATATGGATGAAAGTCGCAAAGACGCATGGGAGGAAGTGCAGCGGAGATTACTAAAGTAAGGACCCATTCACAAACTTTCAAAACATGAAAGTGTACCATTCAATTCTGTAGTATGCAAATGTGTTGAATATTTACTTGAAATGAAAATGTGTAGTGTGCAAAGATAATCCTGGCTTACGTGATCCCGCCCCCCTCCCAGTCCTATCTTTTCAATTCCTTTCCATAAGGAGATCATGACTGTTGTAGTTGCGTCAAAACATATAAGTCATTCTGCATAATTAGCAGAGGTGTAGTCATGTTACTTGTTGCAGCAGAAACAACAAATATTTCATGCATCTGATAAAGTGGGCTGTGCTCTATGAAAGCTTATACCATCATCAGCTTATTAGTCTTTAAGGTGCCACAAGACTCTGCATTTGATCTGCATTACAAGTGCACCTTGCATTTATGATTCTGTCATTTCAACATGATGCCATTATTGTATAAACTATACAGTTTATCTGTAAGAATGAATTTCCTGTTGTCATTCAGCTGGTTTGTTTGTCAGTACTGTAAACATTGATTTCTCCTACTACTCAGCCTTATCTGCACATTTTCCTTTTCTTTGATCAGTGTCACTGCCCATTTTGAGATAGGACTACACCCAGTTTATGTGATCAGTGAATCATTTATTTATAGCTATTCCATAGAAGCCTGTTTCGGCAAGCCAACACAGACATGTAGAAGTTACATGTTTTATTTACTATTATTGATTTTAATTCTTTTGAATATTTATAAATACATGTTCAACTGTTTTTGTTGATAATGTTTTCTTTTATATTTTTGCGAACCGCTTAAAGGTTTTCTTACTTTTCTGACAACTGTAGACAAAACTCCTTCTGTAGCTAATTGTTCTGACACCTGGAACTGTCTGTTGTGCTTTGCAGTGTCTGCAGTGAAGCTCTCAGTTACTTCCTTACTTTAACATCAGAAAGTCATCGGGAAGCTTGGACTAGCCTGTTACTTTTATTCTTAACAAAGGTCCTAAAAATAAGTGATGATCGGGTAAGTAATAATCTCAGATAGGTTGAATATTGATATGCTGAATATTGATTCTAGGCCTCAGTGGGACACTTTTGAAGACTGCAGAGTTTGAAAATAGAAGGGGGACTCTCCCCAGCCTGATTACTGATTAATCAAGTTATCCAGGATTTAGTGTATGTTGGGTCCCTGCATCAAGTAGTTTGTGGCAGGCTTGGACTCTGGGCTTTAGCATGCCCTTGATGCTGCCTTTCCAACATAAATTGGTTCCTTCCTGCTGCCTCATGGATGATAATTTTGCTGGAGGCCATGGGTATAGCAGAGAGGGACCCACCTCCTGTCCCAAATTCCTCAGCTTACAGAGATACCACCACATATGCACAGTTCATTCAAGATACTAATGGAAAACATCTAAGCACCCCAGATTATTCAGGAGCCCCAAATTCAAGAGACCCCATGAGAAATGTCCTACCCAATATGCTGTGTGCACCATATATAAAATGTAGTATCCAAGACCTATATGTATTCTGAGGCCTTTGGGACATTCTAATCAGGGCCACTCCACTGAAAAAATTCCAACTAATGTTGTGGGAGAGAGGGAAATGCATAATGATTAATGGAGATACGTCATGATTGAGCCACACTCTGCCCTTTTCCTGACTGTTTTTGGAGCAGACTCTGAACCAAATCTGATAAATGAATGTAGCACTCCGCTGCTGGAATCCCAGTTTTTGTTAACAACTCCAGTGAAAAATAGTAAAACAATTATTAGTCATAGAAAAGCACATAGCATCTGTTGCTGTTTTGTCAATGATCTGGCTCTGTCTGCTCCAACAAAAAAGAAAAGGCAAAGTTATGGTGGAGATCATGTGTCCTTATGTGCATAGGATGGTGTACATTTTTTTTAATTTGAAGGGTGTTAACTTCTCCCAGTACTCTAGAATTATTGTGTATTTGTCTTAGGATGGTTTTCTCCCTTCACCTTTCATCGCATTTTGAGAATCATGGTAAAGAAAGTTGTTGGTTTTTTTAAAAAAAAAAATATCTTGAGGAAAGGAACACCAAAATGTTCCTCTGTGAAAGATTTATAGAATTGTTTTGGATTTTTTCATTATTATTTTTCCTTGAGCTAGGATAAGCTGCTTAAATCAAAAGTAGCTAGAAACACCTCATTTCAGTTCTGCTGTTGCCTCCTCCTTCACTTTGGAAAGCCACTGCAGATTCTTTGTATTTCACTAATTCTTGCTATAATTATTGATGTAACGTCTCTATGTAGGTGGGTTGTCAACTCATTCCCCCAAAACTAACAGGATTCCCTTTTCCCCCATTCAACAGTTCAGAGCTCACGCATCATTCTACTATCCTCTCTTGTGTGAAATAATGCAGTTTGATCTGATTCCTGAGCTGCGAGCTGTTTTGCGAAGGTTTTTTCTGCGGATAGGGGTAGTTTTTCAAATATCCCAGCCACCAGACCAAGGAATGGGAACAGCCAAGCAGTAGTGTGGCTAAGGAAACAAAGGACCAAGATCACTTGCACTGAATGTCCATACAAAGGGGCTCTCTTGATATGGAAGTGTGCATCTACGGGTTCACAATACAGATTAAAACTGTAATTTAGGCTTGCAACACTCTAGTTCTCCAGTGGGTTCTCTCTCCCTCTCTCCCTCCACTGGCTTGTGTTGACCATAGAGCCAGTTTCACCACAGTCTTGTTGTCAGCCTGGACTGTGATAGCCTCTTAACTTTCCTAGACAGAGATATATATCAAAAGATGTTTATGATGGGTGTGAATTTAAGATGTACCCAAAGAACTAACACATTTAAGAAGTTTGAACTTTGACAGAAGTACAACTCAGGAGGGCTGCATTTTGAAAAAAGAAAAGTTTGTAGTAAAAGATATGAAAAGATTGCTCATGTAAGAGATCTAGCAACTATGTGGAATTCTTATTCTGGAGATTTTTTTTGCACACTCAGGCTGTCTGAGATATAGGTAATCATCCTTCTGTGGAAAAAAATGTACAGAGATGCAGGTCTGTAATATAAAGTCCTAAACACTATATAGTTATTCCTGCATTCTTTTATTTCTTAGAGACCTGTACGTTTGTTTACCAAATGCACTAGTAAGGGGTTGAGTTCTGATTTTTTTCCATCTGTATCCCAAAAGCTAGCCTTGCTGCCTTTTGTCAAGAAAACAGATTGAAAATGTTACAACTGACTTTAACTGTTTGTAATATACCTGTGATAGGGCTTTTAAATATAATAAGCCATCGCAATGATCCTTCAGGACTGGAACTTGAATCACTGCAAACAAGTCTAGGTTTTGTCCGCTGTCACTTTTTTTCCTTTTTTTTTTTTTTTTTTTTGGTTGTTTGATGTAGATTTCACTATGTACAGAATTTAATGTTGAATATATTCAAGTAACAAATCTGGCATGGTTTGAGGATGGTTTTAAATTTATTGGAAATGTATTCATACTGTGAATTGTGCTCTGATGGTTAAAGAAAAGATTGTCAAGCATTCTGTCTTACAGTGGATGTAGAAAAAATTTTCAGATGGAAAAATGTATATGGTACAGCTCTGTAAAGTTTTCTATGTAAATTCTGTACAACTTTCTGTACAATATTGGTTCTCATCTGGCATATTCTAATCAGGTTATAGGTCAATAAAGTTTTTGAATTCTTTCACTGGTGCAATCAAAACAAATGCAATGTAAAAACTAATTGCTTCAGTGTTTCAACTTTAAAATCCTTAGCAGATTGGTCCAACAGTGTGCTGCCTTTGGAAACTTTGCAAGCACAATAGTTGTGGGTATTTAATTGTATAACTAATGCCGTTTGTTGAATGGCCAGTGTATTCTACAAAAAGAAGAGAAGCATGTAAACTAATAGCTATCATGATTAGTAGCCACTGACAGTCATCCATGGAGGATAAAGCTAATCCCCCTTTTAAAATCATGACCATCACCACATGTTCCCTAATTTAAGAACTTCATTTTGTCTGTCCTGAATTTCTCATCCACTTAGTTGCACTGGATGACCCTGGGGCCTAGTCTTATGAGAGGGGGGAAAAAACTTTAAGGGATTTAGAAAAGAGGGGTACTAATAGCATATGTACTTACCCCAGAAGTATAGCATGGCTGAACAGAAGCTCCTATCTCCACTACTCCTCACGCATCTGGTCCTGTGTTTGGAGTTCAAGAGCTAGAAACAAAAGAACTCGTGTTTTTCAGGCCATGTCACTGGGCAAGAGTGAATGGGAAGTGTGAGCAGAGGAGGGTCTCTCACTCTGGTTCTTTTAGAATTCATCTCCACAAGAATGGTTTTAAACTTTTTTCCTAGTAAAATATAATTTATTTTTTAATCTTACATTCATGACCATAAATATATTTAATAGTATTCACTACTGACATTTAAAATACAGAAGAACACAAGATGACAGGGTAATTTAGAATATTAGAACAAATGATTAGATAGAAAGTCTGGAAAACAGAGTAAGGGCTTAACCACGCTTAACTTTTGCCCCTCATACTTTCCAGGCACAGCTCTGCTCTTTAAAGCTCTGTGTCTGAGCACTCCTTTTCCACCGTCAAGCTTTCACAGTGTTAAAGAGTGGGTTTCCATGGGGAAAGCTCTGGAGCAAAAAAACTGAGCGCTCAGACACAGAGCTTTAAAGCGTGGGCCATGCCTGTAAAGTGCAGAGGAAAGGTAAGCGAGGATAAGCCCTAAATCAGCAAAAGGAACACTTATTAATCAATTCAGATCATTGAATACCTATGAAATGCATGAGAAATCCAAGCCACAGCACTCAGCTCTGTTAAATGCAGAACACGTTTCACACGCTTGTAAGACTTGAGGTCTGAGGTAATTTTTCAAACAAAAAATACCATGAGGGTAAACTGGAAAGCTTTGCCTCTGTGCCATTCAACTAGCTGAATAGATGCATGTTTGGCTCTAGCTTGCCAGTTTCAAGACGACCTAGTATGCAAGTTGCCCTTCCAAGATTAAATCATATCAGTAACATACTGACCATTTAACTTAAGAAGATAGAAGATTGCAGCAGGTTGTCAAAATCTTGTTCACAAGATTTGTTACAGCTGTGCTTCTGCACACAGCATGTAAATTAAAGACTTGAAAGTGCAGTAGTGGAGAAACATTCTTTTGAAAGGCACAACTGGCTTCACTACAGATTTTATTCAGCCATGGGCTGTGGACAGCCCCTGCCAATTGAATGGTAAGTTCATCTCAGAAGAAAGCTTAGCTTGACTTGACTGCTCAGCCATAAATCTTCTAAGGGTTTCTGATGTCCCAGGTCTCAGCCACGGTTCGGTTGCCACTGTGTCCACAGAGCTGGGTCTTCTGTCATCGGCGTTTCCCAGTGAAACATCATCAGCTTGAGGAAAATAAATCAACCTTAGCTACTGGTGCAGAAAAAGCACACTTTTACAATGATAACATCATTCTCTGACCTAGCAAGTTTCCAGACTTTACAAGATTCTTCTTCAGTACTGGGTGTTCAGAACAAAAATGCAGTAAGGTGGGTTAAAAAAATAAATACAGCCACGCTGGTTTCAAATATTCTCCACTTCCAGTGACTAGTACAATGAGATGCATGTTCAAGAGATGCATGTTTGGTAACAGTTATCAAAAGAATTCTCCAAAGCTAATTGGATTGAGGAATAGGAATTATGCATTCTCAGGGGACTAGTGTTCCGCAAGCAGAAATAGATTTCTGGCTGCACACCAGCTGTGTTGTGTGGGCAGAAGCTAGTTGTAAATGACACTGAAAGATGGTACAGAGTGATGAATGATTTGGAGGCGGAGCAACATTCAGGAAACAGGCTTCCAGGAAGCTGATCTGTGAAAAAGTGAATCCCTTTTACTCCCCCACCAATAAACATTAAAAATGTTCTGTAGCACAGATGCCTCTGGACCTACTTGTCTCTAATTTCACTCATAACCTAGGGGCATCTCTCTCCTGTCTGCAAGTTTCAGACCAATTGCTCACAGCACACTAAGCAAGATGATGATAATTCCTTTTTTATACAACCCAAACTGTAACATGCTTCCAGTTATAGATAGGTAGCCGTGTTGGTCTGCCATAGTCAAAACAAAATAAAAAAAATTCCTTCCAGTAGCACCTTAAAGACCAACTAAGTTAGTTCTAGGTATGAGCTTTCGTGTGCATGCACACTTCTCTTACTAAAGAAAGACATTTTCAAATTTGGAAGGGTTTATTCCCTCACTAGGGGTGACCAAGGCTGCAAATGTCATTTAATTATCCCCCAAAATAAAGTTAGAGGTGTTTCCTTTTTCTAAAAAAACAAAACACCAAGGTGTTCAGCCCCCCCATCTGTTAGATATATTTGCTTGTAATTTGGCAGGCTTACCCCATTTGGGGGAGGGGGGGGGCTATTATGTCTGTAAATTTAATCAATTTCTGTCCAAACGGGTGGGGAGGGAATAGCCTTTCCCCCAAAAAAATAGTAGGAAACAAAGCTGTTTTCAACAAATCTGCTTCTGGCAAAAAACAAGAGCTGAATCTGACAGACCACGGAGCACCTTAATGTAAACTTGGCTGCTTCCAGAAGTGACAGATACAGATCCAAATCAAATTTTGTGGCCAATGCACACCCATACCAGAAAGCATATTCAAATATCTATTTATCTATCTAACTACTGAAGCAAGACACCAGCTATGGCTAGTTACTCACCCTGACCACCACTTCCTTTCTATAAAGAAAATGTCAAAAATGAGTCCCGATTTTGTTGATGCAACATGCTAACCTATCAAGAAAGAATACATGATACAAGGGGGAAAGATTTTTAAACACTTTTGTTAGTTTCTACGATGTTTAGGAATGACGCCTACAGTATTTCTTAATTGATTTTTCTTAATAACGATGAAGGGGGTGGAAGAAATGAATCCCTGTCAAATCTGCACGTGACACAAAACTGGAAAGTAAAGTTAGCATCTCAGAAGATAATAAAATTCAAAATGACATTGATAAAACAAACATTCAAAATGACATTGATAAAATAGAAAAAGTGAGTTGAAACTAGCTAAAAAACTCCACAGTGATAAATGCTAGGTTCTGAATTTTGACAACAATGAAAGAACAACTGCACAAGTTTTGATAGAGGATGCCTAGCTTGGCAGCGGTACATTTGGTTTTGCACTGCTGCTGTCTTTATTCTGTTAGAATTTTCATGCTTATGTCTTACTTTTTTATCTTACGGTTTTAATTTTTCAATGTACACCACTCAGAAAACTTCTGTTGTTGGGCAGCATGCATGTTGAAAAAGGCATCAATAAATGTGACAAAGATCTCAGGATTGTAGTCAATCACAAGCTGAACATGAGTCAGCAGTGTGATGGACTTTTCTATGTGCTGGACCTCATCTGGAGTACTGTGTCCAGATCCAGGTACCACACTTTAAGGGGGATTTTGACAAACAGGTTTGGAAGAGAGCAGTAAAGAAGTCCTATGAGTAAGAGTTGAAGGAACTGGGTATGTTAGCCTGGAGAAGGCCAAAGGGAAGCTCTTCAAATACTGGAAAGGTTGCCACGTGGAAGAGGGCAAAGGCTTGTTCTCTGCTGCCCTGGAGGGAAGGACTAGAACTAATGAGGTTAAATTAGAGGAGGGGACATGTGCAGTTGGAGATTAGGAGAAACATCTTAATAGTAAGAGCAGTTTGACAATGGAACCAATCAGGGGGCGGCGTGGGTGTGGCTCTCCTTCACTAGGTGCTTTCAAGCAGAAGATGGGCAGCCATCCATGCCGAATGCTCTCTGACTGCCAGCATCTAGCAGAGGGCTAGACTAGCTAGCTCACAGGGGATCCTCCCACATCACAATTCTCATTTTGTGGAATCCGACCTACAGCACACAAGCCACAATGTAGTGGGAGGACCTGTGTGCATAGCCAGTCACCACTCCAAAGTAAAGCTGATGAAGGCCACACAGAGTTTGTACCTAAGGCAGCCTCACTGGGGCTCTTGGCACCTCCTGGCCTCCCCTGTTGTTTGCTCCTGCTCTCTTCAATACCTGTGCTGCTGAGCGCAGAAAAGAGAGAACGTGGAGTCCCATCATTGCTCACCCCCAGTTCTTGCATCAGTTTAAAAGCTCTGCAGCAGAAGTGGGGAAGAACAAACAGAAGTTGAGTAAGGGCCTTTGAAAACTTTCCCCAGCCACCCCAATTTTAGGATAATTTTTTAACTGGTGATGGTAAGATCAGTTAAAAGTTTAAAGACCAGAGAGAGAATGTGGAAGGAGCTTTCAGTGGTCCAAATTGGTTTTATCCCCCACTCTCCATGCTTCTCTTTCAGATTTCTTCTGGTGTTCTGCCTGTATAAAAGTGAGGTGAAATGCCAGTTTGGGCCCTTTACTGCTCTTCCCTAAACTTTCTTCTTGTCAACAGCATTGTTTCAAAGGCACAAAGCCTAAAACCTAGTCACATATTTCTCTGAAGGTGAGACTACGGTAGTTCTATGTAGGGCACTTCAACAGCTTCCAAATACTTGGATGTGGCAATGTAGCAGGGCTTCCTTTTGCTGCGCAGGAAAACCTCAGCAACAGGATGCCAGCAATTAATACTTGGAGCCCTTCAAAGCAGTAGTGCTATTACTGTGGCAATTTTTGATCTTCTATTTACTGGGTGGTATTCAACTCTTACTCAGAACAGACTCATTGAAATTAATGAACATGACTTAAGGGCCAACTTTAACATGTCTACTCTGAAGAAAGCTTCATTAAATGCCACCCTGCGAATCTGATTCCCCCCTATGCAGAACAGAATGTGTGTTCTGTAAATGTGTGTCAAATGCCTGGCTGCTATGTCAGTATCCTGGCTACTGCAATTCAACAAAATGACCATACCTATATGAATGGCCTTCTTTTGCAGCTCATTCAGCCTTCGCAATCGCTCTTCATTTCTGGCTTTCAGCTGATCTATATTAAGACTAGAGTTTGAGTGCAGAGAGTCATCATCAGTCTGCAGTGGTGGAGTCGGCCCAAGGGCGCCAGCATCCTAAAGATGTAAAGAATCATGAGACGCTGCATATGATACGTATCGGCTGAGGAAAATTTAGAAGGCTTTCTACATAAAATACACAACTTCACCCACATAATGCCACCCTTCTTCCCTCTCTTGGCTTGGCACTAAGGTTGAGCAGACACTTCCCTAATACGCCTCCTTGCCTCTGTCTTCTCCTCTTCTGGGGTAAATTCCTCCTTATTTCCTCCCCCTTCCTGCTTTCTAGCCTCCTTTGTCTCTTCTCCCTCAGATCCATCTCTGGTTTCCTACTTTACAGTCCTACCTCTTCTCTCTCCTTGTTTCCACCCACACCCCTGGATTCCCACACGCACTACCTGGTACGGGCCTTTGACATGCTCACAACCTTCATTTTATTCTCCTGTCAAGTGCATCCTCCAGCCCCAGCATCTCACCTGCCCATTTCCATCCTATCCCACTCAGCTTCTAGTCAAGCTGATGGAAGAGCTGATTGGAGACCAGTGCACCTGACAGACCCATTGTTCATTCATAAAGGCTCTGAGAATGCAAAGTATTCATTGTGCTTGTTTCCCACTGGAAAGCCCGCAAAGGGGACAAGTTAGTCCCAACTACTGAGCACCACTGATTTCAATAAATGCAACTAGTTGGATGAATTCTACTACCATTTTCTTTTCTCGCCTCCTTTCCCTTGCAGATACTGGCGGTGGTGGAGGTGAATTCACATTGAAGTCATGGTCTTCTAAAATAGGAAAGGTCTCTCCATCAGTACCTAGGTGAAGGAGGATTAAAAATATTAGCACTTGGATTTTAAAGCAAAGTTCATGAAAAAACCTTAATATACTCAACATGCTAAAGACAGGTTCGTATCTTAAAGCATAGCTACAAAAGACTCATCTACACATGTCTAAATGAAATATACAGGGAAAGTTTATCTCTGAAGTAGAACTCATGCCCTGTTTGTGCATTTCCAAGAAGTATCTAGCTGACCACTACTGGCAACAGTGAAGCTGCTTTAGATTTCCAAACAGACTAAGTATGTGAGCATGTGTGCAACTATTCTAGAATAGCTAAATAAACCCTGTAAATAAAACATGCATACCGTTATGCTCAGATTAATTTTGTTCCATATATCCTACATAATACAGAAGCAGCAATAAAACATTGGGGTTCCTTTGTTTTATATTTTCTTTTTTATATTTTCTTTTTTCTGTTTTTTTTTTTGCAAAGCAGCTACGTTTTGGGAAGATAGCAAGTTTTGTCAACAGGATTTAATTAGTGCCCAGAACAAATCCTACCTATATCTCTTTTCATATGTACACATCATTTGTGTTATTTAAATCAGTGTTTCCCAACCAGGGGCCATATGGTCCCCTGGGGGTCCAGGATATTCCAAGGGGGCCACAGGTGAAAATGGTGTAAATGGGGAGCCAGAGCTCAAGGTTAGGGGGCCACAGAGGGAAGTGAGGAGGGGGAAATCCTGACTGACTGGCTATCCACTTGGCCAATCACAAGTGGGTAAAGGGGTGGCCCACCAGGGCCTAATGCTCCTTTTTGCCACGGGCGTTTTGGTGGAGCAATCCTGCTTTGTTTCCGGAGGGCTACTGCGATTGCTGAGCCTTCCATTTTGACCAGTAGAGCCTGTGATCCACAATCCCCAGGTCACGTAAGTGCAGTGGTGGGATGGCAATTGGTAGGGCTGGGAAAGCCAGAGATGCTTGTTGCTACTGCCGGTGCAGGGTGCAATCCACCCCAGTGCCTAGCGGATCAGGGTCTTTGGATATTGCCAAGGGACATAGGGCCCATTGGCAGCCTGGCTCTACAAGGCGCAGGGTGGAATCCACCCCAGCGCCTAGCTGAGTGGGGTAGTCTGGTGTTGCTGACTTGCATCCAGTAAATAACTGTCTCCTCAGAAGAAAGCCACAGTGAATTCAGTGTGTCTTGGCTTACTCCCAGGTAAGGGTATGTGGGGCTATAGGAAGGAAACAAGGTCAGAAGGAGGCCGTGGTTGGGAAAAGGTTGGGAGACATTGATTTAAATTATCTGGAGAGTCTCCTCTTGCATTAAGAGATGTGCTTTGAACCAGCATGGCACAGACGACTAAAAGAAGGAGAAGGGGGAAATGGTTCAAATCTACACTTGGCCAGCAGAAAGCTACACGTGGAAATATATATATATATTTTTAAAAGGTTTGGATTTGATATCCTGCTTTATCACTACCCAAAGGAGTCTCAAAGCGGCTAACATTCTCCTTTCCCTTCCTCCCCCACAACAAACACTGTGAGGTGAGTGAGGCTGAGAGACTTCAGAGAAGTGTGACTGGCCCAAGGTCGCCCAGCAGCTGCATGTGGAGGAGCGGGGAATTGAATCCGGTTCCCCAGATTACGAGTCCACCGCTCCTAACCACTACACCATGCTAGCTCTCACATGGAGACCCTCAATAAATCATTTATGGGGAGATTCTGTTCAGGCATCCTGGACCACATCCTACTCTCCAATATTATCCTCTCTCTCAGCAGACTAACTTCCAAATGGACTTGGGATTGTAGTCAACATAGGGCTAAGTAACTGCTTGTGCTTTCAGAAGTCATTTCATTCCCCTCTCCTCCTCTCATGTGCCCCCTAAACCTGTTCTGGAATTCCTCTAACCTTCGGGAGCAGATTTGGAAAAGGACCAGTTTGCCTGCTGTGCAAGCAAAATCGTGCTATTGTTCAGTTGAATACAGCCACCCCTTTTTCAACTATAGAAAACAGGTCATTGCACACCTGAAGCCCAGGTAACTTAAATATACAAATATGAGCAGGTCTCTGTACCACCTTCTCTACCTTTTAACCACCTTCAGCTTTTCAGAAATTTAGGAAGATGAATGCCCTTCGAACCATGTACCGGTATACTAGTTTGGGATCGGATGAGCACTTAATACTGGTGCCAATCCTGAACTGTACTTTTTCTGCAACCAAAGAATGAGCAACCCTTTGCAGCAGTCTGATCAAGCACAATTATACAAGAAACAAGTGCCTCTGAAAATATATACTCACCAATAAAAGCACTATCAGACTCTAAAAGTGAGTTTGACACATCGTCTCTGACCTACCAAAGAAAAGCAACAGGAAACTTGCTTCAGGTTTTTAAAAAACTGTAAAAACACATCTAGCTAAATGAACAAGAGTGGTGAATGTCGCCAGACTGGAAGTTATTAAATCTCTTCGTAACACAAGAAGATTCTCCAACTTTTCCAAAATTAGAACAGTGCAATGTAAATGCTCAAGGCAGCAACAGCCTTTCAGAATGAATGACTACATTTCACGAGCAGGCTGGGCACTTGAATAACATTGGCATTCATGTACTGAATACCTACTCTTGTTTCCTAATATAGACAACTGCTACACATACAACATATTAAATGTATTTATGTAAACTTAAAAAGCACACCTTTCCCTTTTATGAATATGTATTTGTATTCATAAAAGGTAAGCTGATTCTGGAAGTACCATAAGTTGCAGCTGACTCAAATGTTTGGTTCTGGGGGTCCACGCATAGATGCAAGAATACATAAAGTAAGCAAGGAACCCCCAGTCCCCCTGCAAGGTGGAGAGGTGCTTACCCAGCTTTGGGAAGGTGGCACAATGGCTCTGGAAATGTTGCAGAGCCTGTCCACTATCTTCCCAAAGTCAGGTAAGCCTGCGATCACAGCTTTGTGAGGAGGGGGGAGGGATAAAGGGAAAGTAGGTTTCCTCGCCTCTCCATTTATTTATTTATTCCCCCCCTCCCACATCTGAAATCACATAAGTAAAATAAGCATAAGATGCGAGCTACTTGTATACGCATGTCTTGATTGTCACTGGAAATGCCCATTCACTTAGCGTAAGGAATGCTGAATGGTATGGCAGGAAAGATTCACGCTTGTATGCTGTCTACTTTCTGACTTTCGCTGCACATGCCTCTCTCCATCATCCATTTCAGACACTATCAAGCTCACACCTTGCCAAAATCCCAGCCCAGTTTTGGTTTGCTCCAGGCTGAAATGATGACTCATGTACCGAATAGCAAGTCTTATTCCCCAGTGCAAATGATTGCTAAACAAACGCCATACTAAGACATTTATTACACTTTCTCCCCATTTATGACCTGCCTTTCTTATCATATAGTCAACATGTCTCAGAAACATGTTACGGTGCATAGTTACACTGTGGAATTCGATGCCACAGCATGCAGTGATAACCCTAAACTTGGATGGTTTTAGAAGGGAATTAGACAAATTCACGGTGAATATGACTGTCAGTGGCAGTATGCCTCTGAACACCAGTTGCTGGGGAACACAAGGGGAGAGAATATTGTTGTACTCCTGCTACTTGCTGGTTTCCCATAGGCATCTGGTGTTCCACGGTGAGAGCAGGGTGCTGGACCAGATAAGCCAGCTGGCCTACAATAAAATTTCGGCTTTCCATATCACATGGAAGTGACTAACAATAGGCAGCTAATGGAGGTGTTTCATCACTGGCAAATATGTTCTCAAAGGCTTTTATGAGCAAATTTCAACTTAGCCACTGCAGTTTTCATGAAGTATGCACCAGCATACAATACAATACAGTGGTGCCCCGCAAGACGAATGCCTCGCAAGACGGAAAACTCGCTAGACGTTTTGGAGGTGCTTCGCAAAACGAATTTCCTATGGGCTTGCTTCGCAAGACGAAATGTCTTGCGAGTTCCTGCGGGGTTTTTCCCCCTTTCCCCCCCTTTTTTCCCCTTTCCCCCCCTTTTTCTAAGCCGCTAAGCCGCTTATCTGCTTATCCGATAAGCCGATAAGCCGCTAAAAGCCGCTAAACCGCTAATAGCGCTAATCCGCTAAGCCGTCAATGGGCTTGCTTCGCAAGACGAAAAAACCGCTAGACAAAGAGACTCACGGAATGGATTCTTTTCGTCTTGCGAGGCACCACTGTACTCAATCCTGGATGTTATTAGCACTTGAATAACTGCTGGAGATGAGGTGAGGAAGAGTTATTTGGGAGCAGCTAGTGAAGGAAAAGATGGGGCTATGTACTTTAGAAATGAGCATTGCTTTGAGGTGGGATCTGAAAGAAGGAAGGGACCTGTTCCAGACACAGGAATTAGTCTATGTATGTTTGGCACTGTTTGCTACTTTGGGATAAAAACAAAGAAACCAGTTCCATTTCTGCTTACCATTCCTCTGTCTCTCGGTTTAAAGCCAGGCACAGGCTCATCAAAATCTAGGGCGGCTATTAAAGCAAAGGAAGCAAGGATGAAAACAAGATTAAGAACAAAGAGCGTTAATGGTACAAAAGCATAATGCAGCACTTAGAATTCAGGGACTACAATAGCTGTTATCTTTATTAAAGCCATACATTTACTATCACACCAACAATAACAATAGTGGTTTTGCAGAAAAATGGCTACGGTAATAACCATAATTACAAAAATCAGGTAAAAGGGGGGGAGGCAGAAAATTGCAGAAGGAACAAACACTGGATTCTTCACTGTATTAAATATGTATTTACCAAATTACAACAACAAATAGATTCAAGGGTACACACACACACACACACACACACACACATTCAACAGTAATGCAATAAAACTAACTTTATTTTTTATTCCTGAGGCCCCAGTTCACATAAAAACATTGCCAGGTATTAGTATAGACCAATGAGTTAATGATACACATACAAAACTCAGGACAATACAACAGGACCGGCCTAGATTTAGCTGACCTCCTGAACTACATGGTTTAACTTCTTCAAGTTGATTGCTTGAGGACTTATACTTTGTAGCAGCAGTACCTGTGAATTATGGCGTTCAGGCTTGCTCAAGACGTTTTGCTGTCTGAAGCAAGATGGTGCCCCCTCCATTCCACGTACAGATGTGGTGAAATCTTACTGGCAACAGGGCAGCATAACAGAGGGCAGTAGGCTCACTTAGATGACACAGGGCAGAGAGTGTGGCACACACAGCTGTGTCCTCCAACACCTCACTGCTCTCTGCATCTGCCTGAGGAAGCCTAATGAGTGGGTGAGTCCTCTGGGTCAAACTAGGCATGTCATTTATGGGTGTGTGTCCCCCTTGTAAAAAACAGCCATAGTAGGGACCTGATTTGGCTTAGGATTACCTTTGTATTTTATGCAGAAAACACACTCATAGAATCATAGAATAGAATCATAGAATCATAGAATCATAGAGTTGGAAGAGACCACAAGGGCCATCGAGTCCAACCCCCTGCCAAGCAGGAAACACCATCAGAACACTCCTGACATATGGTTGTCAAGCCTCTGCTTAAAGATCACTCAATCTAGCACCAAATGCAGAGTAAGTCTACTAAAGGTCACCACATCCATTTTAGGAAGACAGTCCATAAAGACACCCTCAGTTTTGATCAAATCCGCCCTAGCTTACCTTCTGCATTTTTCCTCAGTTTTTTAAGTTTCTTGTTCTGCTCTCTTAGCAATGCTTGCTGCTGAATGTCCAGGGCGTCATTAGTCGTGGGAGGATCAGGATACATATATCGTGTTTCTAGCCGTGTGTCTGACTCTGTTACATAAAAAAGAACACAGTTTGCATACCATGAATGGGCCTTCCAGGGTGGTATTGGGAGAGATCTACTTAGAACAGCAGTGGGGAGTCTGTGGCTATCACCCCTGGCCACTGGCCACCCTGGCTGGGGCTGCTGAGTGTGGGGAGTCCAACAACAGCTGGAGGGCCACAGGTTCTCCAATCCAGACTTGAATCCTTGATTATGTTCTCTCCTCTCTGGTGGAACCCATGTTCTTTTCTCAGGGAACACCCACTTTGCCAGATGTGAAAAAGCTATATGAATCTAAGGATGGGCCGACAACCAGAAAGGAAGTTGATGTTTAATCCAGGAGGAAGGATGTTCTAACAAAAATGTCACTTGAAGGCACCTTCTGAGGAAGCATGAGGTCCAACTTATAATTTCTTGTGAATGTGGAGGCTGAAAACAATGCAGCCACAATGCTGACTTCTGTGGACAAGGCTGCTTTTGCTCAGTAAACAACCAGGTTATTCATAGTGAGATGGTAATAGGCTAGAGCAGTGATTTTCAACCAGTGTGCCATGGCACGCTGGGGCCCTTGAATGGTCAGAGGTGTTGCGGGCAACACTGGTCTCTCTTTCCTTCCCTCCCTCTTATCTGATGCCCTCTTGCATCTCTGCCTCCCAAAGGTTTGCCTAGCTGTTCGTTGCAGCAGCCCTGACTACAAGCTCCACAGACAAACGGTGCCTCTGGGGCTGGTCAGTGGATGTTTCCTAGGCCCCTATGGGGCAACGTGAGGAGGTACCTCTTTTGGGGCTGGGGGGGGCAGCTCAGAGAGCAGTAGTGACAGCCCAAGGAGAGGGGAGAGGAGACTGAAGGAACACTCCACAAGGGAGGGTGTTTGAAAAAGGGTGAGAGGCTGCCAAGGGAGTCATGGACTCAAAAAGGTTGAAAACCTCTGGGCTAGAGCTACACAGGTTTTGATCCACCAGGCTACAGTGCAACTAGAAGCCTTGTTCCCTTAGGGATGTTGGATGTTGGAGGCTACTGAAATGTCTATGTCTCCATCCTTTGGATGTAGATTTCTTTAGTGCCCTTCCAATGTCTCTCTTATAGGCAAAGGTACTTGTTGACTGAAAGGGTGCTGGGGTGGTCCTGCATACTTCTGCTCTGGAATGGAATACTGGCAGGTTTGGAGTCTTTATGCACTCTCTTATGAAGGTGAGAAGCAAAGGGGGAGAATATCTAGAGCGCTGCTGCATTTAGAACTGCCTTAGATTTTAGTTCCTTGGCAATATTAAATAAATAAATAATAGTTGTTGTTGTTGTTATATTTATTTATTTATACACACATACACACATACATACATACATACATACATACCCCGCCCATCTGGCTGGGTTTCCCAGCCACTCTGGGCAGGTTCCAGCAAAATATTAAAATACAATAATTCATCAAATATTAAAAGCTTCCCTAAACAGGGCTGCCTTCAGATGTCTTCTAAAAGTCAGATAAAGGTAAAGGGATCCCTGACCATTAGGTCCAGTCGCGGACGACTCTGGGGTTGCAGCGCTCATCTCGCTTTATTGGTCGAGGGAGCCGGCGTACAGCTTCCGGGTCATGTGGCCAGCATGACTAAGCCGCTTCTGGTGGACCAGAGCAGCGCACGGAAATGCCGTTTACCTTCCTGCCGGAGCGGTGCCTATTTATCCACTTGCACTTTGTGCTTTCAAACTGCTAGGTTGGCAGGAGCAGGGACTGAGTAACGGGAGCTCACCCCGTCACAGGAATTCGAACTGCCAACCTTCTGATTGGCAAGCCCTAGGCTCTGTGGTTTAACCCATCCCTAAAAGTCAGATAGTTGTTAATAATAATAATAATAATAATAATAATAATAATTTATTTATTATTTATACACCTGCCCACCCGCCCATCTGGCTGGCTTTCCCCAGCTACTCTGGGCAGCTTCCAACAAAATATTAAAATACAATAGTCTATTAAACATTAAAAGCTGATGGGAGGGCATTCCACAGGGTGGGCACCAGTACTGAGAAGGCCCTCTGCCTGGTTTCCTGTAACTTTGCTTCTTGCAGTGAGGGAACTGCCAGAAGGCCCTTGGCGCTGGACCTCAGTGTCCAGGCACAACGATGGGGGTGGTCTCCCTTAAGGCTTTGCATGATCTCATTTGTAAAAAGGAGGGGTAGGAAGAGAAAAAGAGATTGGATAAGTCAATTCTCTGTGTTGCCAAAAGGAGAAAAATGAATTATTACTATCAGAATCATTTCCCCTCTCTTTTTCTGCTTCATACACGTTATTGTCTGGTGCCGTCTGGTGGCCAATTTGGATATTGCTTGCAGTTTCAGAAACAGCTGTGTCCTTTTTTTCTGTCCAGAGGTAGGAAGGACTTCCAAAGGATTGGTCTCCACTTAGTGGACTTGCCCAGAGCCAGGCAAAGTGGATGGTCTGGTTGTGCCATCGCAGTATGTTCCCCACCCCCCTTCTAGCAATGACAGAGAGTAGTGGGGTGGAAGAGCTCAATGCTGGAACCTATTTAAGAATACAGCAGGGTGAGGAATGGGGGGAGATTTTGGTGACAGCGATCCTTTTATGCAGGATTCTTACATATTGAATTGCTATTCTTTAAGGTTTGCCACTGATAGCCACAGCACAGCAAACTGGCAAAGAGAAGTCCGGCAGATCAGGAAAGGCAAACGGCGGTGGGGGGGGGGAGTGATTTTTTTGGGAGAGAAAAACTAAGTGATCCCAAAAGAATGAACCAAGGCGGCTGAGGAGGAGGAAAGAAACAAAACAGTTCACCAGAGCTCAGAGGAGAAAGAGAATAACCAAATCTTCCAAATACTACCCTTTAAGTGAATGTTTCCCATACCAATCTGAGAATGACATTTATAAGTCTCATGATATCCTTTCTCATAAAATATTATCAAACATATATAAAAATAGTAATCAGAACGTGCTCTAGTTTCTTTGAAATGATGAGAAAGTGTTTTCTTATTTAACCTAGAAAAAGAGCGCTATGGATAATACACACACAGTCCTTTTTACACAGTGATTATTTGTGGGAGAGGATTTGCATATATTGATTGTGGTTTTGGTTTTTTTTGCTGTCTGCTGGGTAAGGCTAAATCATAATTCAACATGTTCTTAAAAGATATTCAAATACTGGGTGTATTTGAACTCATGATTTAGATGTACACTGAACCAGCAAAGGTCTAATTGCTTGAGTATGCTCAGTGGGCATGGAATATTGACTGAGAGTTGGTGGGAGGGGTGTGGAATGGGGCAGAAAACCAAGGGAGGAGGAACAGTATCCTTGAAGAGTGCTGTGATTAACTAGAATCCTGAACAGAAAATATGTTGCAGGTCCCACTTGTGTGCCACAAGCAAATTAAGCAGTTTCCTTTCATTAGAATCCCTCCCTTTAAAACTGAGGAAATGTCCCATCGTAAGAAAGACAACAGGCTAACCTTTGTATTTAAGTTCATTAAACTCCCGGATATTCTGCACGTTGATAGGATCAGCGACATCTTTTGATGACGGTCGTCTGACTGGAGCTTGCATACGAAGCCTAGCCATCTCAAATACATCCATGTTATATTTATCTTTCCTCCTGCTAAAAATAACCAAGACCATACTTAGAAAACTAACCTCAGAATGATGTAGGTTCATTTATAAACAAAATGTAAATAAAAATTAGAGAATTGTTGAGACATCTGATTCAGACTGGAGTTTAGAAGCCAACCAGGAAAGAAATGGAGAAGCCCAGTTGAGTAAGCATACTAGTTACAGAGTCAGATAAAACCACAGAGCAGGGACAGGCAATGTGATCTATACTAGTACTTTGGACAGAGACAGTTTGCCTGTAAAGTTTCTGCCCATTATGCCAAAAGTATGCTAAATGCATAACAAAGCTAGGCCAAACTTTGAGAGATGAAACAACTAACAAAAACCTTTATGACCCAACACTTACTAAATGCAACATCACAGTCCTAACATTTGCTTAACTTCATATTCCTTAGAGGACCTGCAAACCTTTCTGGATACAATAGGTTAAGAAAGGAACTCAGAATAAACCATGTGCCAAAGGGCCATTAACTAAGGACAACGAGAGTCATGAGTAGCTTTAAGGTGAGAACAAAGTCCTCAGTCTTAGGCTCTCTTGTGCCTCATCAACAGATTTGTGGATCTAAGACCTGGTGCAAAGAAAATTCATTGCAATGAAGCATTGGCACTGTGGCTTTAGTGTGGATGAGAAAGCCTTAGTAGTCCATCCCAGAGCGCACTGCTTCTAACATGAGCTCCATCCTAACTCTTGCACCAGGAAAGAGGCTATAGGGAGATTCCACTAAAGGATTATTCTGCAATTTTCTCCTTGCACTTCAACAGCTGCAGGAGGTGCCAGGATCAGACCACCTGGGTATAACTTACAGAGGTGTGTAAAGCAACAAAGGGCAGCACAGCCAAAGCCCCTTGTCACTCCTTCCACTGGCAATTTTTAATTCCAGGGGAGCATCTTTAATATTTGCTCAATTATGTATTACATGCCCAAGAGAACTAGCACACTTTACAAAACGCCAAAGTATAGACTGAAAAACCCTCACCCTTTCGCTGGCATGTCATCGTCATCACTGTGGACTTTCAACAACTCTTCCTGGAGTCGCCGCTCCTCACTGCGAAGCTGCTTCCTCATCTCTGACAGCTCACTTATTACATTCTTCTTTTCTTCTGTAATTCAGTATAGTAACAAAACAAAAATGATACAGAATACCCAAGGAAGCATTTTTCTTGGCCAAAAATCACAGCCAAAGAAGTGACCTATTCATTCATGGCATACAGATTTCTTACCATAGGCACGTAGCTGGTTTCTTCTAGCTGGAACTGGAGGAGATGGGATTCTGGGAACATCCTAGTAAAACATTAACATATAAATTGTACTAAAAATGACTGCATCAATAAAATAAAAACAGTAACTTCATATGGCTCATTTTCATTCAGTCTAAGAAACAAACATTCACAAGCTCAAGGAAGAGGTTCAGTTTTCTCATAACAGACATTGACATACCACATGGCAAACTGCTTTTGAGACCAAAAGGAGTTTCAAAAGCCGTCTCTGTGCACCATGAGCACCTAGGTGTGATGCAGGAGAGCAATGACTGAATATGGAAAAAGCATTGTGGGTTAAACAAGGCTGCAATTTTGTTGTTGTTGTTGTTACAGTGCATATCATGGGCTGGTATGGCACAGGGCATGGATCCATTTACCAGGCACCCCTCCATCTACTGGCCGATTTATCACCTAGTCTATTTGCTGGAGTCAAGTTCTCAAGGCCACCGTGCTCTGCTCCTGTGGGTCCAGCCTGCAACCTGGGTATGAGGCAACTGGCCCCAGCTGCCCAAAGCTGGAAGTGCCCCCACCCCCTTATGGGAGTCCCACGTAAGCAATGTATCCTGCCCAATGCCTTCCCTCACAAAAGGCAAAAACCCTGCAGGGGTGGGCCAGTTATAACTACGAATAACATTTCTCTCCAGCCCTGTGAACCAGGGGCCAACAAATGTCCGGAGAAAGAGAACGTACACCAAGAGAGGGAGGGAGGGTGGGGAAGATGGCAATGGCTGGAGGTGCAGCCTGGGCTCTTATTTGTAGTTCAGGCAGCAAATCGAGGGGGGAAAGTCTTCCCTCCAGGTTGCACCCTGAGTCCCGCCCCCAGGAACCAATGCAGAGCCCCTATTGGCTTCTTGGAATGGGTCCTGCACAGGCCACGGTGCAGCCGCATCAACCAACTGCATCTTTTCCCTGGCCTCTTGCACCCAAAGCAGCCCCGGTGGCGGGGGAGTAGGCTATTCAAAGAGAAAGGAAAGCACAAAACGACAAAATTATCAGAAGGTTGCCAAGATATCAGATGTCAACTAATAATGGTGGTATTTTTCCTCCATCAAAACATCCCCTGGGGTTTGTCATGATGCAAAGTGCCAGAAATACATTCACGGATTATATTTGAATAAAAGGCAAACATACATGTGTATAGTAAGACATACGGCTCTCCACTAAAAGAGCCCTTTCTTCTTTTACAACAGCTTTGTTCTGAGGAGATGGAATGAGAGGAGAAGGTTGTCTAGAAATCTGAAAAAAAATGGAGAGGGGTGAGAAGATTAAAATTTCCTGCTTAAATAGCAACTCAAAAGTATTTATACACCGAATAAAGTCTTTCATCTGAGATAATAAGCTTTGTCAGCATCTATTTCCAAAAGCAAAGCCCACTTGGCTAATCTTTTAGGAATCTATGGCTACAAAGAGAGGGGTACTGGGAAATTAAAGAACGAAATGCACAGGAAATGTAGGGGAAAGAAAGCTTGCCCATTTACCCTAAAATCATATAGATAGATAGATAGATAGATAGATAGATAGATAGATGATAGATAGATAGATAAAGTTAAAAGTCGTTTGTTAAATGTATACTCCAATGTTTAAATTCTCTGTTGCTGCTAACGATAAGGACTCTAACTTCAGTTGATTAGGAACCTCAATTGACTCAGCTGCACTGATATTTTTGGGAAGGTTTATGAACATTCCAACTACGCAGAAGTTTTTTTTATTAATAATGAATACACAAAGTCTATGGGATATGTACAGCGATGCACCATTGGAGGAAAGAGGTTCAGCAAAGAAGTAGGCAGCATAATCCCTTGCTGGACCATTTTTAAATTTTACAGTGTGGGTGGGGGCAACTGTGAGGAAGAGAAAGGAAATTGGATACTGAATGTATTGCAAAAGATATACACAGGTTTTTCTCTGCACATGTAATATCTGCTTAGCATATATAGATTTATCTTATCTTTCTCTTTATAGGATGAAGCTATTTCACATTATGTAATAAATACAGGCCCTTTTAGAGTTCAGTTTTGTACCCTGGGAAGAAAAGGGGTCATAACTGCTATGGGAGGCCCCACCCACTGCACCTTCCATATGTTGGTCAGAGCATATCCAGGTCCTCACATATAAACTCCAATCATGCAGTCTGTAAACCCCATCTATCCATTGTACTGAAAACAGAGGACTCTAAGCATGTCATGTGTTCTGACCAGGGGGCAGGTCCTACACATCCAATCCCATCCATTCCCATGCAAAAGTAACTGAATGCTTGTACAGTATTTTTGAATGTTACCATTGAAACGCTAATCTGAAAAGCTGAAATTCAGCAAATTAAAATATTAATCTTGATATGATATATCTTGGATAAAAATAATCTAGGTTATGACAGCATAGAAATTTATCTCATTAGGCTTGGTGTGGATTAGATGGAAGGAGCTAGTGAAATGAAATTTGCATGTCCTTAACTGTCATTTTAAGAAACAGGCCTAGCCAGATATGGATGCTCAATACATTCGTCAGATGACTGTAGAACCCTCTGGAAAGCTGTGTCTGTTGAGGGTGCTCATGACCCTCCACCCCCACCCCCCACTCCTCACAGTTCCACCACCAAATAACAGAAGCATTAGAAGAACTCAAAGTTCAAATTGTTGCTTTAAACTCATGAGCCTTTGGTGTCTAATTCTTTTGAATTCAAGCTATAAAAGGAGTGTACTTCATTATATACATATGGAATATTTACGGTTCTTTCAACTGTTTTCAAAATTCATGAAATTTTTTAAAGATAAAATGCTAGTAATATGAAAGAAGAGGTTCTCTGCATAAATGAAAATACTGTAACGGTGGTAGTTGAGGAGATGCCTCAATACAAGACAAAACAAACAGTAATGGGTATCAATCATCAATGTACAGTCATAGCATGTGGAAGGCAGAAAATAGCAGTTGATGTTCAAGTTAATACCCAAACTAAAAATATGTAGGACTTACATGAAGACTAGGTTTCTCCAAGTGTGAGTTGATAAAGGGGAAAAATATAAACCAATCAGTATCAAAATATCTTTTCATCCCCACCATCCTATGTCGCTACGTAAGTTTATCAGTCAAAGCCAAGTACCATGCCCTGTCATGCTACTTGAGGATAATATATACTGTACAAAAAAAGTATCAAGTGTTATAATGATTGTAATACAACAAAACCAAAACACCAAACCAGCTTGCAAATATAAAGGACAATTTTACTTAGTTCAGCAAATTAAAGTGCAACGTGCATATCAAAGCCTGGAGAAACTTATAGACATATAGTCAACTAGTGGCACAACTCTGCCAATAATGTATATAGTAATAGTGTCATAGCACAGTTGAAACAAGCAAATCGTTCTACAGTTAGTTAGCTACTGGAAGCGAAAAGTCCTGTAAGTGGGAACGGTTGCAAGAAAGGCTTCTTCACATGGCCATATGTAGAGGCAGGGGTCATATGCAAATAGTAGTCGCAGACGAGTACCTCCTCACTGTCCCACAGCAAAAGTAGTACAATAGATCAGAAGACCTGTACTCTGGATGTTAAGCTGTGCCTGTGATGATATTATATTCTTGGTGTATCGTGTTGAGTGCATAGTATTATGGACTGATTAAGCTGTTGTGATTCCCCAACTCCTCATACAGAAGTTCACTCTTCCTCTCCCCCTCAGACTACAGCTCCTCCACCCCTCAGAAAGCCATTCTGGAGGTTCCACACACACACCTAGAACCCATTTTTATGAGAACTGTAGACCTGGGGAAGGAGGAGAAAAAAATTACCCTCCTCAAATCCAAGCCAACAAGGAAAGAATTTATGAAATATGATCACCTTTTCTTCTCCAACCATTACCTGTCTTTCATTTTCACTATTCTGCTGCAGCTGTTTATCCAGCCTTTCTTCCTCTTCCGCCCTTTTTCTCTCCCCCTCTTTTCTTCTTTCTTCAGCTAATCGATACAGTTCTTCATTTTTTAATCTTTGCTACGAAGATAAAAAAATGTGATGTTGCAAAAAGCAAAACAAAAAAACAAACCCTGGTATGTTTGGCAAACTTTGACTGCAATTTGAAAAATACAGAGACTATAAAGTTCTTTTCCACTTAAAAATCAGGAGCAATCACATGACTGCACTGGAGGTGTATCTGCAAAAGTTGCCCTAACACTGCAGTGAATGTATACAGGTGGCGTACACAGAGAACACGCATTATTGAAAAGAGCCTAACACTCAGAATGTTCTTCTTAGAAATGTGCCCCACTGAAATCAGTAAGCCTTGCTTTAATGCCTTTGTGGGATTGAAGTCTAATTTGTGGGGTGAATAATAATGAACAAATAAACATAATCCTCTCAGTCACTAGTTAACTAGTAAGTCCTGAAGGAAGAAGTGAGTATCTGGTGTACAGTGAAGGAAGATTACTTTCAGCAATTCCCTCCTTGACATATTTTAGTATTATGATTATTACACTGAGTCTTTTTTTTAAAATGAGATTTCACCAGAATTTACTCTATTCCAGGGGCACCTGATTCTCTTTTAAGGGAGGAAACCTATCACATCTATAGAAGTCAGATACCACACCTCTTCTTCTCTCCTTCGTTTCCTCTCTATTTCCTCGTCATATTCTCTCTGTATTTTAGCCCTCTGCTCAGCTAGCCTTTTTTCTTCCCTTTCTTCTTCAAGTCTTCGTTTTTCACGCTCTTCCTCTTCTCGTTTTCTTTTCTCCTCAATCTAGGAAGGAAAAGACCAAATATTTATTGGCCAGAAAGAGCAGCTAAGAATATTCAAGCCTTTACAGAGATTATAAAATCTATTTTAAGATCTGCATCATGGCTGTAAGTGGAAGTCTACCCATCTCTACCCACACACAGATAAAGGAAAGTCTTCCATCCATTACAATATTTTGCTTTGAGTCTTATTTAATAACCAGAGATTGCCTTGATACCATCTACCAGACAGACTTATGCACCTCCCCCTTTCTATACAGGATGCCAACCCCACCTTCTCAAGCCACAGGGAGCTTCAGCTGAAAAAGTGTCTTGGCCCCAGTCGACAAAGCATCAAGGCAAGTTAAGACGACATGCAAGGAGAGGGAAAGTAACATCCACTTATTTAAAACTTATCCAACTAATAAGGGCACAGTAAGATGACTATGTGTTAGGAGCCAAATCCTGTAAGAACTTATCTCAGGAGCTAAATTCTAGGGGTAGGATGTCTGTAGAAACCTGGTGTTCAGCACCATCCTAGGAGATAAGCTTGAGGGGACATAGTAAACTAGACTAAAATTTCTAGTTTTGGAGAGGGGATAAAAAGGAAATTTCACTATATATAAACACAGTTCCACACAACACAGATCTAGCTAGTTAGAGTCAGCTTAGTTTTAAAAGGTTTAGGCTTAGCCTTCTGTAAAAACATCCACTCCAAGCTGTTTTCCTTGGTTATAAAGGTTAGACTGTTCTAGTGGAAAAAAGACTCAGTTGAGTCTTGTTTTGCTTGTGTTGCTTCCTACTGCGACTAAATTTTGCAGTATGAAGTTCTCCCATGCAAGGTTCCTGCCAGCCAAGCCCTTTTCTATGTTATTCCGTTTCCACACATACCAGGGGCAAGGGGACTTCCTCTCTACCCCTCTTGGCATTCAGCTTGGTGGGCACAAAGCATGCTCATGCTCAGCCCCTTCCCCACCCCTGCCTTCACACTCAATTTTCCTTCTAAAAAATTGAGTTTGTTTTGCAGATTTGGGGTTTTCCCCAAGCCTGACAATACTGGCTTTGTATGTGCAAATGGTGCTCGTTTGGCTATATAAAAGAATCAGCTTTTGGATAATGGATTCATTATAAACATACAGAATACTATATGAATATGTGTGTGTGTGTGTGTTTAAAGCCATGAGCAGCACTGCTTTGCAAAATCTTTAAATTTTATTTTCATTAATACAGGTTTGCTAAATTAGAAAAATATTTTATTTCACTTAATACACACTCACCTGGAAACGAAGAAAGTTCTTATACGATTCTTGCCGCCTAAGCTGCTCTGGTGTTGGTGTTTCACCAAAAATGTTACCACGAGCAAATGGGGATGTTTGTGTATATGTGAAACCTATTTTTAAAAAAGAAATAGTTTGCATTGTTAAACCTGTTATCTCGCAGAAGATTTCAAACTTGTGTTTGATATCTTGTTTTAAAGAATACTATAATGCTGGCGACATTAACCCAATGAAACTTCGAAACATGTGAAACTCCCAACAAAACCAGTCAGCAAGTGCTGTAGCGTGAGAACAGCAAAACTTAAAACGCCTGAATTATCTGAGCTTAAAAATGAAAGAAAAAGGAAACAGCATCTGGTCCACCGGGAGCAAATTAAAATCATGTACAGTGGTACCTCTGGTTACAAACTTAATTCGTTCCAGAGGTCCATTCTTAATGCGAAACCGTTCTAAACCTGAGGCGCGCTTTCTCTAATAGGGCCTCCCGCTGCACGTTTGCCTCTGGTGCGCAATTTCCGTTCTCATCCTGGGGCAAAGTTCGCAACCCGGAGCAGATACTTCTGGGTTAGCAGAGTTTGTAACCTGAAGCGTTTGTAACCCAAGGTACCACTGTACAGCAGTTTCCAGATCCTTGAAAGAAATTCTTTCCCCTATTCTCCTTGCCTACGCATGTGGACATGCAGGCTGTGGAACAGGCCACTGGGGGAATGGAAGGTCAATGAATACTTAAATCACTCTCTGTCAAAGCATAAATGACTTGCACCAGGCTATGTGCATGAAGCAAAGGGCATGGGGACATGTGACATATGTGCAGATCTTCCATTCCCCTTCTGAGCCTTCTGCTCAGTCTGTGCACAAATCTCTATACAGGTGTAGGCAATGAGATGGTGGAAACTGGCTCCTTTGAGCTTGTGGGAATTCTCTGAATTTGTGCACTATGTCCATGGTGTTTTAAGCTATAAAAAAAAGGTTTGCCGTATATTTCAGTTTATTAATATTTTAAAAAATAACTATTTACATGGGGAAAATGCATCTGATAACCCCACATGCAAGAGTAATCTCAGTATTTGATTTCTGAATTCCCCCTTAATTCTACTTTAAAAATACATTTGTAAATTTAGAAAGTAATTCTATTACAAAACTGAAAATCCTGGCATCCGCCTCCAAGCACTTCCATGTGGTTGACAAAACAAGAAAATATAACAATTAGGTTATGTTTCTTCTCTCTAACCCAAAAAATGCATTTAAACATACTATATACCTTGCCATGCTCCATGCTTGTGAACACTGATGTATAATCCCATGTTTTAAAATAGTTTTCATTGTGACCAACTAGTAAGTAAAAATATAAAATACCCATGGGCGACCAAACTGCATGCATTGCATTGGAGATATCTGCACACCAGACTACTTAGCACTAGCTTTCTGGATCACAGCTACAATGTACCGTATATTATGACTGGGTTGCAAGTACTCAATATATAGGTGGACATAATCAAGCTCTAACTATCTTATTCCCAAATAATATTTTCTTGAGCATTTTTTTACCTCTTTAAAAGAGCTCCTTCTTAATTGTCACTAACTAAAAACCAAGTCAAGAATGAAACTTTTTTTTTTTTTGGAAGACTGATGCTTCTTTTCTTCCTTGCAGAATATTGGAACTTGAACACTGGTATTCAGATGCAAAAGGAGAAGGAAAGAAGGGGACAACACTAATAGGAAATAATTTACGCATGACTCAGTGATTATAACGCATACTGAGGAGCTTCCTGTTCTCTTTCTTCGTTTGATGGCGGACACCGTGTAAATGCGCAAGGAACCCCCTTGGGCATGCACAGAGTGCTTTCACAATAGAGAACAGGAGTACAAAAATATTTATCAGTGCAACCATACAAACAGTTTCTAGTACTGCTAACTAAACCACATTCAAGAGGATTCAAGGAAACATACAGGATTGTCTTCAGTGGAAAGTACAGCATAGGAAGAATGTACAGTCATTCATCAGGGACACACCACACATTCGCAACTGAAAATATGGTATTATTTAAACCTGCTATTTTATTTGAAGATTCATCTGTATTTTCAAGTCTTGGGGAGGCCAAACTTAGGTCAACAGATACTATTGCCCTTTTATCTTCATATACTCGTGCCTCTGGATTATGATATGCATCTTCATTTTGCTTGTGCATCATATTCAAGTCAGCTGAAGAAAAGGGGGAAACAGCCATGTATAATATTTTATTCCAACATGAGGCATGTTTATGACACAGTTCCAAACCAAGAAATGTTTTTCCAGATCTACAGTTAAAAGGAAATACAAAGGCCACAATCCAAGATAAGAGCTATATGTGCTGTGTAGTGTGTGCTTTATGTAAAAGCTCACTAAAAATCCAAAACAATCTGTCATGATCCATTTATTATTATTATTATTATTATTATTATTATTATTATTATTATTAAAGAAGATGTTAGCACTAAGTTTAAGCCATAAGTGGAAGGTCTCAGAACTCTAATGTATTGATGCATTGAGGTTTTCTGCCGTTTGACTAACAGAGTTGTCTCCAGATTTATCATCTCTTCACTTGCAAATTATTTATGCTACAGCTGGCAAATATCAACTACCATTCTGATTAAGATGTATTTAATAAACACAATAAAAATTCCAAACTACTAGCAGGAGAGCCACAGTATTTTAAAGAAGATTAAAAAAAATTAGCCATAATTAGATGTTTATCCTTTATCAATATAAAACAAGAAGCAGACTCAATTATGAGACTGGTAAACATGTTTAAGAATGACTCTAAAAAGCTTTGTGTGGGAGGAAGTCTCTGTACTCATAAGCCTGTCTTTTGTGTATTACAGTAATTTCTCCTCCATTATACGTCTTCCTTTTATTCCTAATGCCACCTCTTGCTACATTTTGCCAAAAATATAATCCTTGTCAGTGCAGCTCCCACTAAAAGAAGCAAAACTACTGTTTGACTGTCTAAATAAACAGAGCTGATTTCTTCCATGCTGTAAATTCGCTGTAGTACATCCATTTTACTCTCCTGCCAAGTGTCATTTGTTTCTCAACAAATATAAATAAATATAGACATAAACATAGATAAAGTAAAAAGAAAATCCCCTGATTTCAAACATACTTATGAGGTTTCCTTTTTTATCTCTGAGAGGAGCACCACCACCTCCTCTGCCCCAAGGATTGTACGTTCTCATTTCAGCTTCTAATTTGGCCTCATACCGTTCCTTTTCTTCCTTCTCTTGCCTGCGACGTTCTTCTCTTTCCCTTATCTGCAAAAAAGTATCAGCATTTGGTGTTACATGTCTCATTAATACGATAAAAATTAATATTGAATTCAATGTAAGTCTAAGCACTCTCAAACAAAATTCCAAACAAATTTAAGCTTCTCACCTGTTGTTGTAATTCTTGCTGATAAGCTAAAGTAGCCTCTTTTGAGGTCTTTGGTTTTTCTTCGGGAAACATACCCAGACCTTTTGGCCTGTCATTTGCAATTCTTGCTCCGATTTTACTTCTGCATTCAAAAGAGTAAAAATGCAATGTTTTTTTTTGAAGAAAACCTAAGTGTGTTACTAATTGAAATTGTCTTTCTCAGGTGCTACTTTATTAGTTTTCACTACAATGTTAATTTATGATCTAAAAAGTGGTTTCAGTTTTGCAGTTACATTCAGAAAGCTGGCAATTTTTCCACAATTCCATTTCAAAATCAAATAGCAAAACAAGTAAGAGGAGCAACTCCAGAATAGGCCCTACAAAATATATTCCAAGACAATAACGCACATTAACATGGCAAAGAACTTAAAACCACTTACTCTCAGCAGCTAGCAGTGCCTCTAACCAGACACTGGAGGGGCCTATCGGGAGTGTCCAGGGACAACTGGTATCAAACTGTATGGGCAACCGCCCTATTAAAAAAACTAACCAGCAAACTGAAACTATCATGGGGACAAACCAAAGAGAATGCTTGTACCCTTGTTTGCCCCCCCCCTTATTACATATACAAGAAGACAATGACCGATCTTTCCTGACAACATAAAAATCAATATGGCTAACAACACCCACTTCCAACAAACAAAACACACTGCTACCAATCAACTGCCACCAACCCTACCTTGGGCCCTTTGACCTCTTGCTCTGCCAACAAAAATAAGACACCCGTCCAAGTGACACTGCCAAAAAAAGCTCCACTCATATATGTAAAAATGAAATTTTAATGTCTCTTTCACCTTCCCCCTCTCCTAAATGTCTCTCTCTCTCTCTACTTTCTTCCCTCCCCCCCCCCAACTCCACATTGTCTTCAACAAAAAATGTCTCAAGCTGATTGTACTTGATTTGTATGAAGGATGCTACAATTTAAAAACAGAGACACTGAATGTACTTTTGTTACTTATGGAAAATCTTCCAATAAAAACATCTTTTTTAAAACTCACATTCCCAAATAAAGAGCCAAACAATGCTAAACTAATCTTATCAGTACTTACGCAGTCATAGGAGGAGGTCTTTGAACAGTATCTACAGGTGGAGGTGCAGATGAAGGCTGCATCCCTGTTATACCTGGCCCATCTAAAACAATCAAGACATCCAAAACTTTAATCTAGTGTTTTACAGTCTGGACAGTTATTTTAATATGTTAGTTTATTATCTGAAGAACATAAAATGCTGGCATGTCAAGAAACTGTGCCAGACAGTAATGTAAAGATGCATTTATTTATAGAAATATTTCTATAGAGCCATATCATAAAATATGAAGGTAGTGTAAACAGCTAAAACATAAACATGATTGTTAATATTTTAAAAACTGAATTTAATGTATTAATATGACTGGCTATCATTCTTAATAATAGGAAACTGAGCTGGTGAATGTCGTCTGAGGCAACAACCTCCAGAGAGTACATTACTATAGTTCTACACCACTTGGTTAATCAACTTACAATATGCAAGGCTGGGGTCCAAAGGGTTCCTGGCACCATAATAGTAATATGCATCATCATATGGAGTTCTGTAGTTATCAATCAGAATTGGTGGTGGAGGTGGAGGCGGTAACGGTGCAATCCTAAATCCAAAGAAAAATGACAGTGTGTTTTAAAGGTGGCTTTTTGAAGCATGCCTCATCACGAGAGAAGAAAAAGTGTGAACAAAAATATCTGGCCATTTTTTCCATGCAGGAATTCTGTCACTTGATCATAGAATCTTAAGTTGGAAGTGTCCCAAGGGGAATGCAGTCCGTCCCCCTGCAGTGCAGGAATCAGTTAATGCTTCTCACTGATAGTAACATGCCAACTTCGTTCTAATCACTGCCCCCTTTTGATGGTTGGTAAAGTGCACTGCTTCTGAATACCTAGGCTTATCACAAGGCAAAACGTACTTATGCCTGATTTATGTGCTTCTAGGACACGGGTGGCGCTGTGGGTTAAACCGACTTGCCGATCAGAAGGTCGGCAGTTCAAATCCCTGCTACGGGGTGAGCTCCCATTGCTCGGTCCCTGCTCCTGCCAACCTAGCAGTTTGAAAGCACATCAAAGTACAAGTAGATAAATAGGTACCACTCTGGCGGGAAGGTAAACGGTGTTTCCGAGTGCTGCTCTGGTTCGCCAGAAGTGGCTTAGTCATGCTGGCCACATGACCCGGAAGCTGTACGCCGGCTCCCTCGGCCAATAAAGCAAGATGAGCGCCGCAACCCCAGAGTCGGTCACGACTGGACCTAATGGTCAGGGGTTCCTTTACCTTTAGGACCCAATATCCACCCCACAGTGTCTTTTTATATGATACTTATATAGCGCTATGCATTTATAGCTGTTACACAGTTATTTCAGAAGATTTAAAATATACTTCACTAAGTGCTTCCAGTTGTAGCCAAATATTTGGCTGCTTGAAAAATGATCCCCCCCCCCATAGCATGCCTACTGCAATATGAAGTAGTGCATGGAAAACGACACTGCAAACTTCTACTGGATGGTGCCTCTGATAAAAAACAACCCTCTCTATTCCATGCCTGTGGAATGGTAGTGACATAAAATACAATCGCTTATTTTAATACACTTTTTGCTCTTTTCAGAAACCTGATGCTTGATTGGATCTGATGACTGGGCAGGAGGTGATTTGCATTCCCATCAGAACACTGGGCTGCTGCCCAGCACTTTGTCTACTTAATGTTTTTCCCTTTTTGCAGCTACCACCAAAATTGATTGGAACTTTGGGGAGGGGGGGAGAGACCACTTGGGGGTGATGCAGATCACGTTCCTGGCTTGAGGGTTAGCCACTCTTGCCACAGACTTAGATACCTCACATGTACCCAAACATCAGACAACAGCAAAGAAAACACTACAGAAAGTCACCTGGGAGCCAACATTTCTCCAAGAGTAGTGGACAACCCTCTGTGGAACTCTTCATTCACAGGTGAGATAGGAGGTGCAGATAAGGAGGTAGGTCCAGGTGTAGGAGTTTGAAATGCTGGTCTTGGTCTTTCTGGTGGTATTCTCTCCTCAGATATTCGTGGTGTTAATCCCAGTTCTTTCAGTCGGTTAGGCTATGGAAAAAAGTTGATTGATTATTTAGGTTATTAGGGTGCTCAAACTAGTTAAGTACTATGCACCATTTCAGAAAATAACATTTTCCAAAAGGAAGGTAGTGCTTTAAATATCACCCACTGAAATTTTAGTATAAAATTATTTTTCACAAAGTAACTGTCATGCTAAATGTTTAGTTGAACATGCTAGTAAAAAATATAATTGATAATCAACACTTGTGTTAATCTTAGAAAATTTGGAAATGGCTATTTCAAAGAAGAAGCAACGTACTATAGCATTTAATCTAAAGGAGAAAAATATTGAAATATGCCCAATAAACATTTCTAAAAAACATTAGCTATTAAGAAACACCACCAAATTATTTTTTTATAGATATCCATTATTTTAGACAATATCTTATTAATGCTTTTTTTTTTTTTTTTTTGCTTTTCATTTTAAGAACACCACAATATAGTACACTCTATAACTCTGCTAAATAAAAATGTTTATTGACGGTTGGAAGAGGATACAAAAGAAAAAGAGGTGGTACCATGCACTTAATTCAAAAAGCATGTAGGTTTCAAAACTATGCCACTAACTACTCCATGGTTTCCCCAACAGCTACTGTGTAACTTGTTACTGAGAATGTTGAAAACCTTACTCTGAAAAGTAATGTAACATGAAAGGTCTCAGAGAGATTTGTGAAGATTGATTTCCTATTGAATTTCTGTATCACCATGTTTATGGCCAGAAAAATGCTGATAGCTCTGGAACCCCACATGCCTGAAGTGGGCACTATACACCCATCTAGGTAGAACAGTTGTTGACAAAAATAGCAATATGTTTAAACGTTTACCTTTTCTTCACTTAGCTGCAAGACAGTATATACAATATTGTTAGTACAATGCAAGTGTGGACTACACCCAATTTCTAATAGATTTTTAATTGCAAGTGTTTCTGCCTGATACAAGGAAAGTTGTCTAGTTCTTTGGTCAGAATCCAAGGGGGAATCCTGAGCACTAGCAGTTGTTTCCCTCTTTTGGCAAGTTTTTCAGACTGCTTTTTGGACCTAGATGAATCTGGAGACTGGGAAAGGGCACTGTCTTTAAGGGGCAGAAATAAAGGCCTAAGCAAACAACCCCCTGTATCCCTGCCAGATATCCAAGTATATAACTATTACTCTGTTTCTAACCAGGGACCTCTTGTATCATATGCCTGCACTTGTTCCTCCTAGCTAAAGCTCTACATATACTCCCATACTGAGCTATGTTAATTCTCAGAAGTCAGAGGCACATTGAAACGTATTTATATTTTTCCCATGATCTCTTTTCTAGGGCTTAGCCCACATAGTTATACCAGAAGGAAAACTTTTAAAGGCAGCAGAATAATTTAAATAGATGGAAAGTACTGCCAACTTTCAGTCACCTAATACAATGTTGATGCTTATACCCCGCCCCAGTTATTCTTTTAACAAGGTATTTACTAGGTATTTACATTTACTAGACCTTCTTTCATAGCCTCTTCTAAGGTTACATGCTCCACTGAGTGCTCTACCACAACAAATTCCCCAAAGCAATCATTGTGTGTCTTATGTGCAAAAATAGTTGGGTCCTCTGCCCCTTGTTCACATAGAAAGTATGATTGACAGTACAGGACCTGTCCAGACACTGCCCCTTCCCTTAGAAAGACCCCTTGACCCTTATTTAACTCCTCATTAGCACTTGGCCCACAATCCAATTCCCCCCATCCAACACACCTGAAAGGTTTGTGGCTAGCTTTGCTGAGGTGGGGTTGTTTGCGGGTTTTTTATGGGGGGGAAACTAGCCTCCACTTCACAATGGGATTGAGGACACCTGGGTGTGATGTAACACAGCATTGTCCAAAAAGTGCTGCATGCAACAGTCCCTAGTTGAGCATGGAAACTTCTGGTTCCCACCAGCTTCAGATACTAGCCTGTTCAGAAACAGCTTCTTAGCTTAAGCAGGAACTATTTGGCAGGCCTTTATGTGGTTCGATATTTCAGTATATTATGGTTTTCCTAGGCTGATAATCCAAGAATTATCGACTTCAGAAACTCGTGAAAAGAGGCTCTGTGTACAGCAGGATTATTTTCACAAAGTCCTTTGACAGATTTACATAAGTTGAGTACCTTCTGTCAAGAGACTGTGTCAACTTACACCAACAATGTTCAAGTGTCACAATAAGCCATAGTATATTGGGACTCACATGAGTCGCAGCCTGCCTTGCACTTGCACACTCCCCCCCCCCCTTTCATGGCCAGGAGAGGAACTTGGAAAGCTTTTTTTGTTTTGTTTTCCTTAAACAAAGTGGCTTATCATTTCGTCAAAAATGGGGATCAGGGCTGACCGAAACTAAAGTTAGCTTTAACAAGGCAACTTTCTAACTCATGGTTTGTAGTCAGCCTGTTTTGAAACTGATCATAGTTCATCGCAAAAAACGATTCCCTGCTTTGGATAAAATGACAAGCCGTGTTTAAGAGAAACCAATAGTAAAGACTCCAAAGTTACCTTTCCAGCTGCTTGTGAGGGGAGGGGGAAATGCGCAAGCCCAAGGCTCACTGTGGCATACGCACATCATGTTAAGTCATGATTCATTATGGCACAAATGCATCCAGTGTTGAGTACCTAAAAAGTTAACTCTCCTTGCTTACAAAGAGGCACTGCCATCTGGCTTTTGTTCAGTCATTTACTTGCCCCAAAACAAAGGCATTTCATTTTTATATCAAAGACTAGGAAGCAACTTAAAGAGTCCTAAAGAGTTCTCAAATCACTATGTTGTACAACAGGTGTGGGGAACTGGATGCCCATTCCCATGTACCTGGTTTTCCTCTTCTCAATTTTATCTTCACAACAGCCCTGTGAGGTAGGTTAGGCTGATAGACTGTGACTTGCCCAAGTTCACCCAGTGAGCTTCATAGCCATGTGTGAATTTGAACTCTATACTTTCAGGTTACAGTTCAACACTCTAACCACTGCACCACATTGACACAGATACATCTTAAAATGGTTAGCTAAACCTGAGAAGACCTGAACATTAAAATTCCTCACCTTCTTCTCGGGGTCTACAACTCCAGATGCAGCAACTGGGAGCTCAAGCTCTTTTTCACTGTCAAAGAAATACACACACACACACACACACACACACACACACACACAAAACATAAGGACAGAAATAAAACATTTGTATCTCACACTTTGAAGGAACAATGGGTGGCATACAATGGATCCTTTCACTTTATCATCGGAACAATCCTGAGAGTTAGGCTGACTTAAGAAGCAGAGTTTTAACCAAGGCCACTTAGTGAGTTACATGCTCAAGCTGGGATTTGAACCCATGCCTCCCTCGTTCAAGCTGAACCACCCTCATCCAATGCACCACGTGATCTCTGGATCTCTCAGAACAGAACAGTTAAAATAACTCATTTATGCTTTAATTTAATAATCTTTTCCTAACAGTCGAACATATAAGTTTTTGAAGAACCAGTAGGAACTTGCTTCAGATTACATTGGTCTAGTGATTAGTCAACCATCTCCCTCATTATATTTCCCATGTGAATTCCTTCCTACTTTCCATTACATATATGTGAAACAATCTTCAAGGGACACATACTGAAATGAAGGGGGAGGAACCAAGGTTGAGGCTTCTGTTCTGCCTCCCATTACAGCGGTACCTTGGGTTACAGACACTTCAGGTTACAGACTCTGCTAACCCAGAAATAGTACCTCAGGTTAAGAACTTTGCTTCAGGATGAGAACAGAAATCGCGCAGTGGCAGCGGGAAGTCCCATTAGCTAAAGTGGTACCTCAGGTTAAGAACAGTTTCAGGTTAAGAATGGACCTCCAGAACAAATTAAATTCTTAACCCGAGGTACCACTTAAGAGGTACCTTAAGCTTCTATACAGAGTTAGGTTTCCATAAGCAGAAATGACCAGACAAAAATCATCCCTGTTTCCTTATCCTTGCATTAATTACCATTCTGAAGATGCAATAGGACATGCTTTCAAAAGATAAGAAAGCAATCTGGGAGGAAAAATGAAACTTTTAAGATTTAAATATTAATACATTATACCAAGTTGTTAGTAATAAAAAGATTTTCCCTTCATATTTCTCACAAAGTTTTCAATACTTATCACTCATCAATTTGAATTATTGTTAGTCTACTAGCTTCTGGTTACCGTCTCTTATTTCTTTGTTGCTCTGCAATTTGTTCCATCAGTTCTCGCCTATATTGCTCTTTTCTTCTCTGGATAAGCTCTCTGTCTTGACCACCTAAAAATGAAGATAGTAGCTAAAATACGTACAAGTTACTCTTCTAGCATCATAGATACATAGATTCTGCTAAAATAGTGCCATAAACACAGCAGAACTCTATCACCTGCAGCAATTCCACTACTCCTAAAATCACTACTTCCAAGGAAATGCATTTTCCAAACCTCTTTCCCCTGTTCTCTTACTTGGACAACAAAAATGAACTATAGATCTCTTCCTGCCTTGGACACAATCCAGACCAAAGATGAATAAGCACAAATCCCACTGAACATCATTGTGCCGAAGAATATTTTGCACTCTATAGTTTGTAACCAAGGTTAAAATCCTAATCACATTGAATTTAATAGTATTTATTTCTCGTAGATGTGGCAGCTCAAACCATTTTCACATTAGTGTCAAAGTTGGAAAAGCAGCTGAACAATTGTCAGAGTGAAGCAACTACAAAATAATGTAGTCATGCCTTCACAAGGAGGCACTTAAGCTTGAGAGAAAACAAAACATAAGAGATCCAGTTGCAAATCTCCCACATGGCTTCGCCCTTGAACTGTAATTCCAGGCAGAAGGCCTTCTCCGTAGTGGCGCCTGCCCTGTGGAACGCCCTCCCATCAGATGTCAAGGAAATAAACAACTATCTGACGTTTAGAAGACATCTGAAGGCAGCCCTGTTTAGGGAAGTTTTTACTGTTTGATGTTTAATCATGTTTTTAATATTCTGTTGGGAGCCACCCAGAGTGGCTGGGGAAATGCAGCCAGATGAGTGGGTTATAAATAATAAATTATTATTAGTTATTAATAATTATTTATTATTTAATTATTTTGTTGGTGCTCCATTTCAGAAACAGCAATTTATTAAAATGCTAGAACACAGCCATTTTTCTTCAGCTTTGTATTAAAATGTTTTCAGGACAGGAACAGGTGGGTGAAACATTTCTTCTAACTTTGTACTCTGGGCTTTTTACAATCTCTAACCTTTATAAGTTACTTTACCTATAATCCCAACAAAAGGTATAACATATTATAGCAGTTATCACAACACAACTTCCCCCACTAGGTAGATTATACATACATACATACATACATACCAATGATTAGTCCTGTTGCATATGGGACACTGCCAGCAGGAGCTTGTGCTTGCTCATTAGTGCCTTGGCTTCTGACATGAGAAAGAAGTAGATAATAGGCCAATCAAAACAAACTACATTTAGTATGCAATCCTCCTGTCAAGAAACTCCAGTTCAGGGCAAGGCCAGCTGCCCCTAGCAACTCACTGGTTATCGAAAGAATTCAAACCTTAATTTAAATTTGCATCCCTAAGGATTGCAGATGGGTCAAAATAAGCAACTGCAAAGGTTTCTAATGCAAAGGGCACATTACACAACCATAAGAAGAAAATACAGTCGTACCTTGTTTTGCGGCCGGGATCTGTTCTGGAGCCCCAGCCACTAGCCGAAAAGGACGCAGGGCAAAGTGGCAAGTCTGCGCACACACACGAAGCAGTTTGCGCTTTTGCACATGTGTGAAGCACGATTTAGCGCTTCTGTGCATGCACGACCAGCAAACCCGGAAGTAACTCGTTCCGGTACTTTCAGGTTTGCTGCGGAGGTTCACCGGAATGGACGCTAGACAAGGCGTAGGTTCACGGAGGTATTACTATATCAAAAAGGAATGCACATTAAAGTCATGTGCTTGTAACTGCTAAGCTGAATCATGGATTTAGGTAAAATCTCTTATACGATAGCCTCTGCATAACACCTATGTATTTTTACCTTTTCAAACTGTGATATCTTTTGGCAATTTTGCTTCTGATCAAAGAGAAGAAATCGCTCTTTTTAACCCAATGAAACTGACCATTTTAGAAAAGATGGAAAACTAATGAAGAAGTTGAGGTGTCGGTAATTGCCAGAAACAGGTTTCTCACAGGTGTTTGCTACAAGGTGGCAGGAATTTGGGGCCCTCATCTATGCTAAAGTTCTGGACAGCCAGATAACAAAAATCCTGCCTTCTCAGAAAGTAATTGTAGACCGTTTTAAAAACAACACATTTCTCATAACTGAGTTTTATGTCACTCTGACTACGTAACCCACAGAGGTAGTACAGTTGTCAGAGCTTATAGGAAAATGGCCAAGAATCAGAGTGAGATGAAGTCACAGAGGTGTGTGGATTGATGTCCATTGCATATTTATGTTCTCCCCTCCCTTTCAAAACTGCTGCACAGCTGCACCCAGGATAGAAATGCAGACTTAGTATGGTAGAACATAATGTTCTACTCTAAAAGCACAATCACATGCAGTAGCTGAACTGAACTGAAGTAATGGTATTACCACACCATATTCCAGTGCCAGCCTTAGCTAAAAAAATGAAGTTTACAAAAATCCTTCTTCTGGGCTGGAGGTGGTTTGTTTCACCCAATTAACATATGGATAGGGACAGAAAAGGGAGACGGCTCTATTTCTGTAATTTGCCAAACAGTGTGCGCCTGTTTTGCACAATAAAGGAGAGGTGATGCTAAATGCATCATCAGCAGTCAGGTGTTCTTAAGGATATTAATAGCAGACTGAGGAGTTGCTATGAATGAGCACAAACAGGAAATGTTCTTTCAAGTCTGGTAACGGGTTATGGGGAGATTTTCAGAAGGGCCACACCATTCTTTTTCTCTCCAGTACAATCCCAACAAAAATAGAACACCCTCATATTGGCTATTAGTTCTTATAAAAACCACAGAGTGACAGAAAGGTGTCATGTCTAGTTTGGCCCAAAGTGCCAGGAAGTTAAAGTTACCTTTGAGCATGAAAGACCCTCAGTGGCTTTTTGTCATAGTCGCTTTCATATCGAAATCTAGGGTCCATTTCATCATCTATTTCAGGATCATGACCTTCATCAAACCTGTGGTGCCTTCTAGAAAAGGTCTCAGGTTTGCTATCCAGTCTTTGGTGCTTTCTGTTGGAAATGTTCAATACTTCATCAAGTTGTTTGTGCAACAGGGTGTCCCCATGTCCAACGTCATTCTTTGGTTCGTGGTGTTGATCTACTGATTGTCTCTTGTCTGACAGCTCTTCAAAGGTATCTGTAGAAGTGCAAGCATCTTTCTTGAAGAATTCTTCATCTCTTATTGGTGGCTGTAATGCTGGGGTATGTAATGCTGGCTGGGATCTGGTGACAGCAATGCCTTTTTTGTTTGTGTCTGTGTCATGCTGTTAACACAAAGACAAACATTTTTAAAGCTAAATCCAAAGGAAGCCTTTAATCATTGCAATTTTAATAAGCCATTTCAATGCCAACCCAGAAAAGCAGGCTTTAAATCAGGCAACATAATGTTACTACCACTTATTAAATGGCAATATTGCAGTGCGTACTATAGTGAATATCAGAATCGATGTTGTTATTTTAACTGACTAAAATAAATACATAAATGCAAAGAAATCAGGATGGAATGAGTGGCCACATCTTCACTGCAACTGGGTATTTTTATCCATCCCCACCCCCACCCCCCATTTTCATAGAGCTAAAAAAGGGAAAGAAGATAACAAGGGCAGTGTTAAAGGATGTGACACATGCAGCATTTTCCAAATAAAATCTTAAGAATAAAAACAGGATTAATTTTATATTTCAACAAGCTATAAATATTAGCCTGCCCATACCATGCCGTGCCCAGAATAATTCTAAATTTAAAGTCTAAATAATGGGTTTGTGAACGGTGAAAGAGTCGAGAATCTCTGTCTGTGGTTTACCTCTTCGTGCTTCTTTCCTACTCTTCTTAACCTTTCATTCCAGTCTTCTCTTTCCCTGAGATACTGATTGTATTCTTTGTTTCTTTCAAGTCTTAACCTGTCCTAGAACAGATATTGGAAAGCGTATCGGATCTACAAAAGGTTTTAAACACCACAGACATAGGATGATAATAAAATGATGCTTCTTATACTATTTACAACGTTTTATTAGTAGAGTAGTACATATGAAACTCTGGCTTAGAAAGAAGGTGTTGCAAAAGAACTTTGGCTTTTCATTAACGTTTCTCTTTTCATACATGGTGTATTAGTTCGTGTTTCAAATATGCTAAACTTTGATATCTTCTAGCATGTAAACTTATGAGACTTCAGTTTAAGCAAAGCCAAAACTTCACTTTCTTTTTAAAAACTTAAAAGTACCAAGAGATCAATAAAAATACTAAAACACAGTCAATGGTATGCTAATGCACACTGTACAACAATATTTGATTTTGTATCTCACATTTTATTGTAAATAAGCTTACTGTTGATTTTATATCTTATGACTGGAAAATAAACAAGTAGGGTTTTTTGGTTTTTTGTTTTTTAAAAAAGCTTCCAAAAACATCTGAATCACAAGTGATCCTCCAACTAGAACTAAGGAATGTGATTTGGCTTTAATACCGGAGAGTAATAAATTAAATAGTCATTACTTTGTTTAGCCGTAAAGAAATAAAATCAATATGACCAAGAACCAGACTGAGGAATGCTTTCCCTAAAAAAGTTACAGCTTGATCATTTCCTTTTAACTAGATTGGTAGTCCATTGGAGAAGGGACCTATCCTCTCATAATTTGTATTCATGTGGATGATGCTACAGAAATAATAGTACAGAGAGCTCCGAAATACAGTGGTACCTATGGTTACGTACTTAATTCGTTCCAGAGGTCCATTCTTAACCTGAAGCACCACTTTAGCTAATGGGACCTCCTGCTGCCGCCGCGCTGCTGGAGCACGATTTCTGTTCTCATCCTGAAGCACTATTTCTAGATTAGCGGAATCTGTAACCTGAAGCGTATGTAACCTGAAGTGTATGTAACCCGAGGTACCACTGTACAGACAATTTGTTTGCGTGACATGCATATAACTAAATCTGCAAGGTGAAAATTAACCAATTAACATGAAACAGTATGTGGAGGTTTCTTCCTTAGAGCAGGAGAATAAACTAGAGCTTCTCTTTATGAGTACCCAATATCTGGCATTCTCACCATCTGTTAAATGTCAAACGTGAATTCCTCGTGAATGCCCTGCTTCTGAGCCTAACTCTGGCTACCGCAACCAAACAACTATCAGCTGCAGAAGCGCTACACCAGGCTTCCTCAAGCTCGGCCCTCCAGATGTTTTCGGCCTACAACTCCCATGATCCCTAGCTAGCAGGACCAGTGGACCAGTGGACCAGTAGTCTCAAAACATCTGGAGGGCCGAGGTTGCTCTACACCCACAAAGCTGTCTTCAGGTATAGCGGGGGCCTCCATCATGAACTTGCCCCTCTGACAGTGAGGCACTTCCACTGCTTCCTAACTCCAGTCAGCCAGCAGTTTTCAGGTTAGGGACTGCACTGCAAGTAAAGGGTTGTGCTTTCTCCAGCGGCATCTAACTAAAACCTTCTGCAGGTGGCCTGCTAAGGTACATCATACAAAAGCTTCAGTTTTCACAGGTGTGGAAATTCTATATATTAAGCTGCAAACACCATGCAATATTTACTGAGTTTTTGTGCACCTACCTTAGCAGACCTCCTGTCACCAATAGGAAGTGATAGTCCCTGAGTATATGGGTCAACTTCACCAGATGTAAGGTGTTTTTTCTGCACAAGAGAAAACCAATGACCATATGCATTGACCTGATATAGACGATGCCAAATAATTTAATAAATATATATTTTAAAGTAGTTCAGCCTTACTATGTATTATGCATTGTATCCGATGGTGCCACTTACAGTATTCAGTTTACAGTAAGATTTCCATCAGCAAAAGGGAAACCTCCCCACCTCTCCCCCCCCAATTCACCTCTTCTCTGTTATTCCATCCATGCCTAGGCCCTGAAATCAAATCTTGGGAAATTGCCCAAAATTACTTCCCTCCTTGTTCCACTGATGGAAGGCATACTGAGCAACACTGTTAGATACAATCTTTTACGTTAATCTCAAATAATTTCTACCACAGAGCCAGTTTATACAACCCAATTCTTTCAGCAAAATACAGGGGGTTTTTTGCTTATACTGAGAGCAGTAACCTAACTATGGGCCAATGCATCATCATGAAACTACCAAAACTGACTTGAGTAGTACTGTCCTACGATCTGTACTTATTGTGACCCAGTAGTTTATTATTCCACCACTCATTTTAATCTAAATTAGATAGTAAAAGCCTAAATCATGGTTATTTTATTGCACACACTAGGAATCTGGCGAATAGAAATATAAAACATGCTACTGCATTTTTTTAAAAAAAATGCATCATTTGAAGCTCCAAACAGAAAATGCTGTATTTGTGTACACCATTTGTACCTTAACTTTAAAAAGAGAAGTTAATAACAAGAGACACCATCAAGTTGAGTAACAATCTTATGCAAGTTTCATCAGAAATAAGTCCCAGGGTATAAAATAGGATTTACTCTCCTGAAATTGTGCAGAGGATTTCAGTTTCTTTTTTGCCTATTCCTGGTCTACATGCCAATAACTATTATATGTTTCCATATTATTGGAAATTTTTCTGCGTAGGCGGGTAAATCCAAGATAGAATTCCAATAAGATATAATTGAATAATAAGGCTCTCTTTTTAAGAGCATTCCAAGATTAATTATTTAAATTAGCTCAAACTGATGGTTCCACTGTACAGAGATTCCTCAACATTAGCATGCTCTGTAGCAAACATTCATTAAATTAAAGCTAATGAAGAGGACTATAAATTGAGCAGTGAAATCAAAGGAAAAGACAATGTGGAAAGATGACATTAATGGAAATTATGCATAATTATCTTGTGATGAGGCAGCTCACAGAGCACAGCAAAGCACAAAGACTGATTTTCACCCCCAAAACTTTTCATTAGCAATTTACAACCAAGCACAATGTTATATTAATTTGAAGAGTAGCATGATGCAAGCACCCTACCTTCTTTTTTGTCTGTGAAATACCCTAAAAGTCAGGAAAACAGACTATTCATAAAGAACATCCTATCAAAATCTGTTTCATTGCAATCTCACTCACCCTTCAGAGTGGCATGTGTGCATTTAAAAATATTTCAGAAAAGTAGCTTTTGATTCTTGAGCAGCAGATTCTGAACATGTACATTAAAATGCTTCTGAAATGTATTTCTCTACTCTGCTGACCTTTAAATCTCTACTGAGAGTATATAATATATATAATCTGTATAAACTGGAGAAAACAATCACTGAATTTTCCCATCAACCTTCATTTAGTAACCTCAGATATATAATCTATCCTTTTTGCCTGCACTTTTTGACATTTGGCTCTCTGATCCACTCTATGTTTCAGTGCACTGAAATTGTTCTTTTCAAAGTTTATGCTAATAATCCAACTGCTTTGTTCTCCTTGATCTGGCACTTTTGGCATCAACAACCTATCCTTCCAGCTGCCTTTGCTTTTAAGGCATTGTCCTCTCCTGGCCCCACACAACTCCAGTTGCTTTTCAGCAACCCTTCTTCATCTTCCACCTTCTGCAGGTTTCAGTCCTCCAACCAGTCTACACACAATATATGTGGTTTCAATGATGCTAGGTGTTCTGCATTTCCTTTTATAACAACTATTCCTATAATTACTTATGCGGCAGCACTGGCTGTGGTTCTCCCCACCCCAAGCCTCCACCCAGTGACTGTGTGGTCCCCATCAGTGAAGTCTTCCATTTTTTAACCCCCTCCCCTTCTGCCAACACTATGTCATTCCCTTCGTCCAAGAGACAGCTTTGCCCTGTTCATCAGGCCACCTACTTTTCCTCCACCAAATCTCCTGAAAACCCTCTTATACTAATCTATTCCAAGAGCTTCTTGTCATTTATGTTCTGTACAGCACCTACCACAATGTTGGGACTAAATAATATGCAACATAAGCCGCAGTAATAAATTCTAGAAATTAGTATATCTCCGGTTCTTAGCAAATGCCAGCTTAAATGTGTTTTTCACTTTGCCAGCTAGCACCGGAAATTTAATCAGATATAAAGTCTTTTACCTGAGAAAGGTAACGCCTGTAGTCTTGTCGCAGCTCCTCCTTCAATTTGTGCTTTTTATTTTCATATTCTTCCCCGAGAGGCAAGCTTAAGCCATAATCTGCAAGTAAGCATTTCAGAACATAGGCATAAGCTACGCAAACAATGCGGATGTGCATGTGTGGCAGACTGGACACCAAGGACAGCATTCAAAGATAACAAACTTTATTTCTATGTAACAAAAGGACTTTTCACTGGTGATTAGGAACTTGTAATCCAACTTCAAAGCACTGTGCTCTCAAGAAAACTCCAATTTAGCCTGGTCTTGTTAGGTGAAAAGAAAAACAGAACTAAAACAGTCTCTACCACCAATTATGGATGCAGGTGGCGTTGTGGTCTAAAACCACTGAGCCTCTTGGGCTTGCCAATCAGAAGGTCAGCGGTTCAAATCCCCACGACGGGGTGAGCTCCCGTTGCTCAGTCCCAGCTCCTGCCAACCTAGCAGTTCAAAAGCAAGCCAAAAAGTGCAAGTAGATAATTAGGTATCGCTCCGGCAGGAAGGTAAACTGAGTTTCCATGTGCTGCTCATCGATGTGCTGCTCATCAGAAGCAGCTTAGTCATGCTGGCCACATGACCCAGAAAAACTGTCTGCGGACAAACGCCAGCTCCCTCGGCCTGTAAAGCGAGATGAGCGCCGCAACCCCAGAGTCGTCTGCGAATGGACTTAACTGTCAGGGGTCCTTTACCTTTACCACCAATTAACTACAAGGCCTGACCATTAATCAATACGAAGTACAGTATATATTGTTCAATGATACAAAATAATTTTGCCTAACATAAAAGGCAATTGTAAACTCTGCTCCTCCCCAAACAGTGCCTTTAAGAGTTCTGATATATGAAGCTTTTAAGAGCTCTGACATTTGCTGTCCCCTATTCCATAGCTGAACCCACAGTACAGTACATGTATCCCCTTCCTAATCTTATCTGCAGGCAGCTTCAGAAAGGTAAAGAAGGGAATGCATTCTTATCCAAGGTGAAAAACCTGACAAGATTATTTCCTGACAGGCACTTCCAAAAAAAAAATGTGACTAAAGGCTGGCCACTCTAGCTTGATGATAGAAATAGCAACCTTGTGTATATTTGCAATATTATTTTTGAGATACACTTAAATTTTGAGATACAAATAAATTATACTCAGAGTAGACACATTAACATTAATGAACCCAACTTGGTTATGCTCATTAATTTCAATGGGTTTACTCTGAGTGAAACTTAGTTGGATACTATCAGACTTCTTTCTTAAGCCACATATGTGATCCTATTTCACAGTGAATATGAATCTGGCAGAACTCCCAAAGCATATCAATCAGAACATGTAAACCTAAAGCATCATTTGTCCTTTAATAAAATGCCAAAAGCAACTTTTCACATGGTTATGACAAATGCCTAATTTAAGGTTACCTTTCCTGGGGACAGTCCCCGGATTTACAAATCTGTCCCCATACAAAATCTGATGAAGTTGAAACATGTCCCCTGACAATCTGGTAACCTTAACCTTAAGGGAAAAAATCTGGTAACCTTAACCTTAAGGAAATCAGCCCTGAGTGCTCACTGGAAGGACAGATCCTGAAGCTAAGGCTCCAATACTTTGGCCACCTCATGAGAAGAGAAGACTCCCTGGAAAAGACCCTGATGTTGGCAAAGATGGAGGGCACAAGGAGAAGGGGATGACAGAGGACGAGATGCTTAGACAGTGTTCTCGAAGCCACAAACATGAGTCTGACCAAACTGCGGGAGGCAGTGGAAGATAGGAGTGCCTGGCGTGCTCTGGTCCATGGGGTCACGAAGAGTCGGACACGACTAAACGACTAAACAACAACAAAAAACCTTAACCTAATTCTCATTCATGGAGAATAAGGTTGTCAGTGGCTACTGGCCACAATGTCTGTGCTCTGCTTCCATGGTCAGAGGCAGTATGCTCCTGAATACCAGTTGCTGGAAACCGCAGGAGGGGAGAGTGCTCTTGTGCTAGGGACCTGCTTGAGAATTTTTCATAGACATCTGCTTGGCCACTGTGAGAACTGGATTGCTGGACTAGACAGACCATTGGCCTGATCCAGCAGGCTCTTCTTATGTTCTTACGTTTTCCCCTTTCAAAGTCACTAAAGAAATCTTGGAGTTGTGAAGCAATGGAAGCTGGCCACAAAAAGCAGTAAGAGAGGAGTGATTAAAGCTACCTCAGATTAAACTATGTAAATTTCAATTGCCTTTTTTTTTTAAGAAGCAGTGAAACTCAGAACAGTATATTTATCTGGAAGGAAAGTGTGGGTTGATGCGCTATTTCGAAAGAAAATGATCTACAAACGGAATGAAACAATTTATTAGATCAATGTATGCCGATCTAACTGTATCCATTTTAAAAAAACACACCTTACAATAACATTCCAAAGAACCAAAGAGCAGTATTACTTTAAAGAAAAAATTAGCTGATCTAATCACTGAGATAATTCCAAAAGAGTGAACTATGTAGTTGTCTCAAAGTTAGTTCATGTTTCAACACTGGTATATGCAGAGTATTTTCAAAGGCTGAAACCTTTAGACATACATAATTTTAAACATGTTTTGTCATCAAACAAAGTTTGAGTTCAGGGATGGAGATCCAATAGTCTTCCATATGTTGTTGGACTACAGCCCCCATAATCCTTGACAGTTAGCCATGGTGGCTGGGGACAGCAATATATGGAAGGCCAAAAAGTTCCCCATCTCTATTCTGGTTCATGGAAACTATGCAACTGAGGGCACATGGCAATGCACTTCAGGGCAACAATTTAACTTTTGCACCTCATAATGCACATTATACTGTGGATAACAAAAATGGCCGCATCCTCTGCATGAGTTTGTTGTTTGTGACATCATAGGACTATTTCAACCAAAGCTAACCCTATAACAGATCATTGCAGCTGACAGAAAGGCAGAGAGATATGTACAACGGCAAGACTGTAGAATAAATATTTAGCTAACTGCAGCTGGGAACAATCTTGACTAGTAAGTAGCATCACATGTAGTACCTAGTTTACGTTGTCAGCTAAAGCCCTGCATTAGTCAGTAGAATATGGTAGTTGCTTTTTTTTTCTAATATAGTTTGTTGAAGTGTGGCATAAAAGTGTTAACATCCGCTAAATGGAACTCCCAATGACAGAGGTGGTTTATCATTAGATACCAACTGCTAGAACAAACAGAAGAAGGACATCACCATCATGTCCAGCTTGTGAGATTCTCATAGGCACCCAGCTGGCCACTAACAGAAAATACAACACAAAGCTAGACAACCATTAGTCTGATCCAGCCATCCCAAGCTGGTGCCCTCCAGAACTTTAGGACTAAAACTTCCATCAGCTGTAGCCAGAATGTATCTTATATCCTAACATACAACAGCTTACAGATGAAAAAATAAATACAGAAGACATACATTTTTTGGTGCTGTCATGGTGTTTCCTCAGTGGCCTCTGAGAGTGAGCAACACTTAATTGTTATTTTAAGGTCATTTATAGTGATGTCATTTAACCTACTGTCAGATTACTGTCAACATATTGGCACATAAGTCTAAACTTGAACATTTACAGTAAAAGTGTACCACCAGATTAAGCGCTATTTCTCAGACATCTAAGCTTACCCATAAAATCTTTTAGTCTTTCAAAAGTGGAAAAAATAGGACCAGCTTGCACTAAATTTAATTCCAAACGGCTGAGTCATTGGGAGATTTTTACAGACAGGAAGAAGTGAGCAAGATAACTTTTCTGGCTTTTATAGCAAATGCAGCTATGTGGCAGAAGAATTTCATCATAACAAATGACAATGCTGGAGGAACTAAGATATTACCATTCTACTTCAACCAAGAAGCCTTTTTACAGCAGAGAGGATTTAAAGCAGCTTAGGAGGGTGGGGAGTGTCAGCAGGAAAATGGGTTAAACAAACCCTCCTACCACCAGTTAATATTGTCAATATTTAATGTAAGATTTCATTTTCTGGCAAAACTCTCTTTCTACTTTCTTTGGCTGATATTAATGGCTCTCATTTTAAGAGAGGGAAGGCAGGATGGATATCAGATTGTAGTGTTAGTTAGAACCATTGGATAACTCATTGGTTCCTTAGATTAATTATAATTTTTTATTAGTTTTCAATTACACCGTCTTTTGCACCTTAAAATCCTTGCAGTTGGTTTGTTCTGCAGTTTATGATCTCATCTTTTTTACTTTACTCCAATTAAGCTCTAGTTAACAGGAAAACCTCTGCTTCTTAATGGCGGTGGTGGTTTTCGGCAGGTGAAGTATTTTTGCACTCAGCGCCTTCCTGACCCCTGTATTCCATGCCAGAGCAAGAGTCAGGTACCAAGATGAACTGCAAGTGAAGCCCATTCCTCCTGTCCCTGGGGGGAATTTGCAAGGATGTTTACCCTCAATCATCCTTGGGTTTTTTCCTTCGCCAACGATCTCCTGCTTTTGTGGGGGCTGCCTTCATTAAGGCAAAGCAGACCCAGAAGCAGGTTCCTTAGCTTAATTTCTCCATCTGAAAGGACATTGTCTGCTATGGTCTGAATCCAGAATTCCATGTATTTATAGTAGCCACTTTTCAGCAAGTGTGGAGATACTTTTATCCTAGATGTATATCTCAGGGTTCATGTCTCTCAATTTCTTAGTAGCAGAAGTATCCTTTATCTGTAACTTTTAACTTCCAAACATACACAATATATTGTGTTTTGCCCAAACATTCCTGCAAAATAGGTCAGTGTCTTATTCATTTGGTCAGATGAAGAACTGGCACCCAAAGAGTGACTTGCCAAAAGCCGCACAAAGCAAGTCCGTGCCAGAATCAATATTTGAACAGAAAGCTGCTGAATCCACATCTTTAGCCACCAAGTGTCAGTGGCTCATGTTACCTGTTTGCTACATGACACACATATTCAAGTTACGTATCTAGCTATTGGATGTCATTGATCAGACCATCTTGTAGTCTTGGATAAACAGTGGAGACAGCTTCAAGGCCCAAAGACTTAGAAGGGGATTCTCACAGTCATAATCAGCTGTAGGGCTTTATCTGCAAACTTTAAACAAAATATTATCTATATGATTAATGGGACCTAATGTTAATTACTAAGTACCGTTTACAGTGCTTTTTTGTAGAAAAATAGGTGCTAGTCTACACCATGAAGTGCTGGTACAGAAACTGCCACACTTTTTAGCAACAACAAACAGAGATGCCGGTACTGCGTGCCCTTGAGTAGCCCCTAACCATTTGTTTAAAGAGCTTCAGTCTGCCTTTTGAGTGACAGGGCTTGCCAAGTGAAAGAGAATGCATCATGCCAGCCTCAGTATCGATCTAAGGTACTACTGCTGTTATAACTTGCAGACAGGACATGTTTTCCTCAGCTAGCGTGCTGGTACTTCTACTATCTGAATTAGAAAACCCAATTGCTTTGATGATGATGATGATGATAATAATAATAATAATAATAATAATTTATTACTTGTACCCCACCCATCTGGCTGGGTTTCCCCAGCCACTCTGGGCGGCTTCCACAGAAACCAAAAATACACTAAAATATCACAGATTAAAAACTTCCCTAAATAGGACTGCCTTAAGATGTCTTCTGAATGTCAGGTAGTTGTTTATCGCTTTGACATCTCGTGAGAGGGCGTTCCACAGGGCGGGCGCCACTACCAAGAAGGCCCTCTGCTTGGTTCCCTGTAGCTTTGCTTCTCGCAATGAGGGAACCGCCAGAAGGCCCTCGGCGCTGGACCTCAGCGTCCGGGCAGAACGATGGGGGTGGAGACGCTCCTTCAGGTATACTGGGCCGAGGCCGTTTAGGGCTTTAAAGGTCAACACCAGCACTTTGAATTGTGCTCGGAAACGTACTGGGAGCCAGTGTAGGTCTTTCAAGACTGGCGTTATATGGTCTCAGCGGCTGCTCCCAGTCACTAGTCTGGCTGCCGCATTCTGGATTAGTTGTAGTTTCCAAGTCACCTTCAAAGGTAGCCCCACGTAGAGCGCATTGCAGTAGTCCAAGCGGGAGATAACTAGAGCATGCACCACTCTGGCGAGACAGTCCGCGGGCAGGTAGGGTCTCAGCCTGCGTACCAGGTGGAGTTAGTAGACAGCTGCCCTGGATACAGAATTGACCTGTGCCTCCATGGACAGCTGTGAGTCCAAAATGACTCCCAGGCTGCGCACCTGGTCCTTCAGGGGCACAGTTACCCCATTCAGGACCAAGCAGTCCTCCACACCAGCCCGCCCCCTGTCCCCCCAAAACAGTACTTCTGTCTTGTCAGGATTCAACTTCAAACCATTAGCCACCATCCATCCTCCAACCGCCTCCAGGCACTCACACAGGACCTTCACCGCCTTCACTGGTTCTGATTTGAGAGAGAGGTAGAGCTGGGTATCATCTGCATATTGATGGACACCCAGTCCAAACCCCCTGATGAGCTCTCCCAGCGGCTTCATATAGATGTTAAAAAGCATGGGGGAGAGGACGGAACCCTGAGGCACCCCACAAGTGAAGGCCCAGGGGTCTGAACACTCATCCCCCACCAACACTTTCTGAACACGGCCCAGGAGGAAGGAGCAAAACCACTGTATAACAGTGCCCCCAGCTCCCAGCTCCTCTAGACGGTCCAGAAGGATGTTATGGTCGATTGTATCAAAGGCCGCTGAGAGATCCAGCAGAACTAGGAAACAACTCTCACCTTTGTCCCTAGCTCGCCGGAGATCATCAACCAGTGCGACCAAGGCAGTTTCAGTCCCATGATGAGGCCTGAATCCCGATTGGAAGGGATCCAAATGGTCCACATCCTCCAGGCGTGCCTGGAGTTGTTCAGCAACCACGCACTCAATCACCTTGCCCAAGAATGGAAGATTTGAGACTGGGCGATAGTTGGCCATACTGGCCGGGTCTAAAGATGGTTTTTTAAGAAGCGGTTTAATGACCGCCTCTTTCAGCGGATCTGGGAATGTTCCCTCACAGAGGGAAGCATTCACCACCCCGCAGAGCCCATCGCCCAGCCCTTCCCGGCTTGCTTTTATTAGCCAGGATGGGCAAGGATCAAGGAGACAGGTGGTTGGTTTCACGCGTCCAAGCAGCCTGTCCACATCCTCGGGGGTAACAGATTGAAATTGCTTCCATGCAACTTGACCAGACAGGGCTCTAGCACTCTCTCGCCCTAGCCCTGCTCCCATGGTGGTGTCTAGCTCCTTCTGAATATGAGTGATTTTATCTGCAAAAAACTTTGCAAAATCGTTGCAGGAGATCTTGGGGTCTTTACAAGGCCCCGGTGGTAAAGGTGGTTCCGTTAAATTGCGGACCACCTGAAAGAGTCTCCTGCTACTATTTTCTGCAGATGCAATAGAGGCGGTGAAGAAAGTCTTTTTTGCCGTCGCTATCACCACTTGGTAGGCTCGACGTTGAGCTCTAACCTGTGTCCGGTCAGATTCAGAGTGAGTTTTCTGCCACCGACGCTCTAGCCGTCTCAGCGATTGTTTCATCGCCCTCAGCTCCAAAGAAAACCACAGGGCTGTCCGGGCTCCATGCAATCGGAGAGGGCGCTTCGGAGCCAGTCGATAGCCCTGGTTAACTCCGCATTCCAGCGGGCCACCAGGGAATCAGCTGAAAGACCATCAACATGGGATAAAGCATCCCCTACCACTCTCTGGAAACCATTTGGATCCATTAAGTGGAGGGGGCGGACCATCCGAATTGGTCCCACCTCCCTGCAGAGGGGAAGGGTCGCAGAGAAGTCCAGTTGCACCAGGAAGTGATCTGACCATGGCACTTCTTTTGTTTCACTTTTACTTAGTGTCAGATCACCCACGTCACTAGAGGTGAATACCAGGTCTAAGGCATGTCCATGACTATGAGTTGGGCCCAACTTATTCAGGGACAGCCCCATGGAGGCCATGCTTTCCACAAAGTCCTGAGCGGCCCCTTGTAAGGTCGTGTCGGCATGGATGTTAAAATCCCCTAGGACAACCAAACTAGGTGTCTCCAGGAGAACATCCGCCACGACCTGAAGCAGCTCAGACAGGGAATCCTTGGTGCAGCGGGGAGGTCGGTACACCAAAAGGAATCCTGTACTGCCCCTATTGCCCAACTTCCAGAACATGCACTCAGAAAACTGGGTCTTCCCAATAGGACGTCTGATGCAAACTAATGACTTCCTAAAAATCACTGCAACCCCCCCTCCCCGTCCACATGACCTGGGTTGCTGTGCGTAAGAGAAACCTGGTGGGCAAGCAGTGGCAAGGACATGGCTCTTACTTTGCTTTCTGAAAGAATGAACCCAGAACTTAAGCAAAGGTCTACTTTAAGCAAAGGTCTACTCACCTAAACATAGGGTCTGCAATTTCAGTTTCTAATTAGTTCAGTACCCATTTCCATGGACATTTATATAGCAAGCTCAAATGTCATTACCAAGATTGGGGGGGGGGGGACCTTGATCACAGATGGAAGCCACAAAAAATAGCAGCATGACAGCATGTATGAGAATAAATTAAATTTAAGCAGCATAGAACTACATGCTGAGAGAGACGAAAGATGTTGCTAAGCAACAATAAACTTGCTGCAAGAACCCTCTGTAGGAGGTATCTGTCCCTAAGCCCAAAATGAAAAAGGAATTGGTGCATATGCGGATGGAAATTGCAGAGGAAAAACAAGCAGACAGTAAGCTACTGAGAAAAAAAGACACCTGAAAATGCAGAGGCTGGGAAATGCAATATAGGCAGCTAGAATATTTATATATTTTAAAGAAAGCAATGTAATGCACATGAAAGAGGCAATGCCAATGAAAAGTGCAATCTTTCTAATTTAAAGAACTTAATGCTGCGAAAGAAGACTATAAAAACAACTCCATTTCAAAGATATTAAAAGCTGTATATCCTCCACTTCGTATGTACCTCTAAGTATTTACTTAAGGCCAAGAGTATATTCAGACTGTATTTTATCCATTGAGTAAGGAATCTCAGCTATTGCAGTTTATGAAAAGAATGGCAACCAAGGTAAGAAGGCAGGCCAAAATACTTTAGCGTGACCATGCAAAGGACACCCAAAGACCTGCCATTACAACTAAATGCAACTGTGTTTCATAGCACAGTATCAGTAAAGCCATATTGCCTCAGAAACTGTACTCTCCAAAAACACAACCCAGCTGCACAGGAATCCCTCTGTGTCAAGAAAAGATATTATTAGCTCTGCTGCAGTTTCTTATTATGAGTATATAGTACCATGTGCATAGTTCTCTTTCCCTGCTTCACATTGGTGGAAAGGACCACCACTTATATACATTTGACTTTGAGTAGTTAGGTGTGGGACTACATTAGGAAATAAAGTGACAGTAAATTCTCTCTTAATGTAATACAATAAGCGTTTTTTAAAAATAAAATAAAATTGCAAATACCGTGTATACTAGTCTGTTGGCTATTTGGTGGAATGTTTTCTTTAGCCATGGCTATTAACATTTTGCTGGTCTCAGAAAGCTTCTCTGCACTTTTGTTCTGAAAAGGGGGAAAAAGCGTAAGGCAGACAGAATTAACATGCTGTCACTATAATAACATTACAGTAGTACCTTAGTTCTCTAATCCGTTCCGGAAGACCGTTCCAAAACCAAGGCACATACAAAATAATGCAAAATTGATGAATCCGTTCCAGACTTTTAAAAACAACCCCTAAACAGCACTTTAACATGATTTTTACTATCTAACAAGACCATTGATCCATAAAATGAAAGCAATAAACATTGTACTGCAGTCACACAATCAATCAATCAGTAGCTGAACTGGGTTTTCCACACAGTCACAAAAACAAAACAAAAAAGCCGCAAAAACAGACAGACCTCAGCGTAACACTCAAAACGGAAGTGTGGCACTCAAATCGGAAGCGTAACACTCAAAATGGAGCACATTCGGCTTCTGAAAAAAATTCGCAAACTGGAACACTTACTTCTGGGTTTGCATTTTTTGGGTTCCAAGTTGTTTGAGTACCAAGGTGTTTGAGAACCAAGGTACCACTGTATTTAGTTCAGGGATGTGGCACCTGTGGCCCTAGACTATAACGCACCATCCATGACTGTTGGCCATGCTAGGTTGATGGGAGTCAGAGTCCACTAACATCTGGAGAGCCAGAGGTTTGACAACCTTGTTTTAGTTTGTAGGTTGCATTGCAATGCAACAGAGGGACTTCAGAATTTCCTTAGCATTTTCTAAAGAGGGATTGCCACTGGTGAAAACACTATCTTCCAGACTTGTTTACATACAGGAGCACAGTCATAATATTCTTCATCCATTTTTTAAAAATAAAGTATCAGTTTCCTACCTGCATTTCCATGTAAGGTGGATCATTGTCAAGCTTTGCTTTGTCTTGTGCCAACTTTGCTTTTTGTTCTTCAAGGAACTGGTCTAGGTCCTCAGGCATCATTTTTTCAATTTTGGAAGTGATATAGGGTTATTGATCCATCAGATGCAACCTTCAACAACAGAAATTCATTTTTCTAAGAGCTACTTTATTAAGAACTTTGAATTACTCAGAGATCATCAGAAACGTGCAAATGAGACAGGAAAAAAATACAACCTCTTTTTATTATCTATTCTTTTCAAGATCTTACTGCAGTCTTACAGCACAAGCAAACCACACATGTGGTTTCTGAATAGTCAACAGGACAAGCTGACAAGAGGCCTGCCCAAACAAGATTGTTTAAAACAAAACCACACTGAAGTGTGTCAAGCAGAAGATCTTAACCGCAGCCCAGCACAATCATTTTTCCAGGCACTCCAAAACTATAATCCAGAGGCAGTATAAGTGCAGGGATATCCTTTACCATTATTTCCCTCATTGATGGAGGTACCAACTAGCTTCTAACCCTTCCTTCTGCTTGCCATTACACACACTAAAGTAATTATTTTTAACAATACACATCTAGCATCGTGCATCATTATTGAGCTTCTAATTCACTATGTTCAAATTATTCCAACAATTACATGTGAAAATTGGCAGTTACACGTTCCCATCTGTACCATGATTTATAATTCCACAGGCCTTTATAACATTTTGGTTGGCTCAATTAAGGCATTGCCTAAATATATATTGTGGAGTTTTCTTTATGGCACAAGTTAACCTTGGCTTGTTTGTTTGTTTTTTGTAACATGGAAAAAACCCCAAATTTAGCCAGGATCCTAAACTAGAGGGAAAGGATTTTATAGCACCTGGAGATAGTATTTTATTATTAAAGGGAGAATTCCCTCCAGCCACCGCGTAAAGCTACCCAATTTGGGTTTTGTTGACTTTTTCACCTAGCACAGCAGCTATATTTTATCTCTACCAATTTTTATATAATGACTGCATTTTTATTATTATTCTCTACCTACCAGAGGAACCTGTGTGTTTCACCAAAGGATGGAGGCAAAACTAAGCAGCAAGGGGTGGTTCTGCATTTGCAGAAATGGAGACTCAAACATGTGTTTTCTCCTCCCCAGAAGGCCTGGGTTGCAACCTGATACATGCAAAACACCTGAAAGGGTCTCATTTGAATGTTTGCTACCTCCTCCCACATTTAAGACTCTATCAGGTGCAGACAAAGATGGCTTGAATAACAGCATTTCCCCATCTCCCCCTGCCTTTTTTTCATAATCTAGCCAGAGAAAGAATTCTGGGGAACTTGAAAGTTTACACACTTTTGTGACATTATGGTTGGCCTAATAAAGGTAGTATCTTAATATGCTTTGAACAGTAAAAATGGCCCACTCTTCCATGATATTACACAGAATCATGAGCATATTGGTTTAGAAGAAATAACAAACACAGCTGAAAAAATGGATATTGTTAAACTGATGGTAGTGTTTGTTGTCATAAATATACAATACTAATTAAACAGCAACCCACACGTACATATTAACTTGATTACTCATGTGATAGCTTTGCTACGTGAAAAAGTGTGGACAGAATACGTACCACAGGTAATAACTATTTCTTTACCACTTACTCTCTCACATGAAGTCAATATGCAGGAAGTTCAAATAATAATAATAATTGCATTCTAGGATAATTCAATTACAATCCTCCTGATACAGAACAATCAATGCTAAAAATAAGTTCCCTTTTGGAGTCCTCTAAATCCTTAATCACATTAGTTTGCATGCTGATAAAATACACGTCCTTAGAACAGGACTGGTAGGACAGATTGTTATCTCCCTACACAGGACAAGTTTGAAAGGTGCATGGAGCCACTCACTTGTCAATCACTTGGCATCAGCTGACCTATTTTGTCTGCTATTTTCTGCTGTGCTGTGAATCAGCCTCTGAAGACCTGTCCATCAGCTTATGATCAAACATTCATAAGTTCAGGTCAAAGTGCTGCAGAAAAAAGCAGTTATTTTAACTTGTTAAGTTCATATGTCTATATATTATATGCTAAAAAAAATTCTACCATGCAGGTAACTTATTAATGTGCAGTATAAAAATGCTGTAAATAAGTAAGCATAAGTTTACCAATTTATCAGTGAGAGACAAAATTTTCAGTTACTCTCCCCTCACAAGCCAAGCAGCCATTTGAGATCTCAATGCCAATTAGCATCAGACAATACATAAAGCCAATCTTATAGTTTGGTCCTAGTATTCACACCAAGTTATTATTATTTATTTAATTATATACCGCCCTACACCTGGGGGTCTCAGGGCGCTTCACAGAATAATTGTAATCCCTGCAAAGGAAGAAGTTTGGCTAAAGCATAGCAGAAGAGTTTCCTCATGAGCAGTATCCCTTGAAAGCCCCCAGTGGGAAAAGATTCTACAACGAAAGGTCAGAACTCCTCTCCTGCCTCCCTGCAGCAGTATGATGGTTATACGTATTGGAACCTCTTGTGCAGCACTTCAAAAAGAAACTCCAGCATTGTTGTCAAAGTACGGTATATGGCAAGCAAGAAATAGTGAACCACAGAGAGAACTTGACCTTCAAACAGAGATGGCCTGGATTTACCAGAAATGCCTTGTCAGATGGTACTGTTACAAAAATGGCAACAAGAGAGCTTTTCATCACCACAAACACTGCTGCTCAGTTGTTCAGCATCAGTGCCAGTTGAATATCTACCCTTGAACTTCACCAACCACCTGCCTAATGTAAACCAGACTTGACAACAAGGTGGAGGTGATCGTGAAAGAGCAACCACTCCAATAGGTTGCAGCAGTTTCCAAGCAGGGCCAATCCATCAGCATTCTACTGAAAGGTCAGCTCTGTCAGGCTCCTCCTATCCTGGAACTGTTTTCATTCCAGCTGGTCACTATAAAAACTGCTATTTAACTTTGGTGTCTGAGTTTGCTTTACCCACCTCTTTCCTCCCCATCCTTTTTTCATTTTTCTGTCATGTATTTTAGATTACAAAACTTATTTTTTATTAATATGTAAACTACTCTGGAAGCCTTTGTGGCTGAACAGCAGAGTAAAAATGCACTAAATAAACCATGCTAGTGACAAAAGGTCAATCTGCTTTTTCACTAGTCCAGTCAGGTCACTGAAAGAGCAGCCTGCATGGTCAATGACAGTGGGAATCAGATATCCTTTAAGAGATTTCTACAGTTAGTTCCACCAATGTCACCACAGGGAAAGCCTCACTTACTAAACCATGGCTTTGGCAGTGATATCACAAAAAGAGGGAGCTGTGGCTTCAGAAGATAATGATCCAACTATGCCAGTGTTATTTAACACACCTGCAGTGCTGGAGCTAGAGGATATGCCCCAGGTGGCAGCAAATATCATTCTGCCCTGAGACATGTCTACTCAGAAGCAAGAATTCAATGGGACTTACTTCCAGGTAAATAAGTGTTAGTAAGAGAGAACTGCAATTTCAATCATGGCAGTTCATAAGTCAGCCCTGCTGAATTCAACTGAGGCAGCAGCAGTGCAGTCTTTTGCCCTCTGCAGCAAAATTTATAAAGCCTGCACTGCACACTCAACAAGTGGCCCACCTGTTTCTAGACTGGTGCTGAATATACTGGAAATGCATCCCAACCTCAATTTTTACTTGGTAAAAACCTCTATTTGTTACTAAGGCCAAGAAGCCATAACAATGAACCGAGATTGCCTCAAAACCACTCATTGAAGAAATCTATATGCAATAGTCTGACTAACAGATTCACTAGCAAACCAGTTTGTAAATGAAACAGACTTCTATTCACTAAATGGTGGGAATACCTAGAATGATCACTGGCCTTGAGATATATTATTTGTTGGCTTTAATGCTTTCGAAACGTTTCACACTACCACTAGCCATTCCTTAATACTAAAGTTACAATCCCTTGCACACTTTTTAGTAAGTACCATTGCACTCGGCCGCATTTGCTTCTGAGTAAACATACTTACAATCACATTCTATGTATTTTGGGAGGTATTCCTAAAGCTAGACGCTTATGACAAAACTGTCTTGACCGTCCATAAGAAGAGTCCCTTGAACAGATGCTGTTCGTTCATGGCCTGGTATCTTTACATATTTTCGTCTTTGAAGCCCTTCTTCACATCCATGCGGTATGTTTTAAGGCGCCACAGATACCCGAGAGCAGAAACCTTCCCTATCTCCAGGCATCAGCAAAGGGAGTCATAGGATAGGGGAGGTTGAGGAAAGAAAGGGTGGGCTCGGAAGAGAAAAGCAACTGTTGCTTCCACGCCGGCCCAGGGCGTCGGTCTCTTTAAGAAGCTATACGGCGTTGTTAGGCAACCAGATTACAACAAAACCAGGGGCCTCTCCGCGCTCCTGGACCCGCGCAGTCTGCGCTCCTCTCAAGAAAGGCACAACTCCCAGTGCGAGGAATAAGACTCCAAAGTGCAACATTCCCCCCACCCCAAAAAAGAGAGGATTTTGCGCGCACAAAAACTCCCCCCTCCCCGAGCGAAGCCCCTCGAGGAGAGCCCCAAACTCCCCCCAAACTCTTAGAGGATGCATGCGGGGACTTCCCTCAGCACCCCGCGCGCGCCCTGACGCCCCTTCCTCACCCTCGTCTACTTCGGGCGAATATTCCACCCCCAGGGAAGAGGGATGCGCTCTTTGCGCGCACTTCCCAACCCTCTCCAGAGAGCGACCCAAGTTACCGGACGGGTGCGCGCCTCTCTCTTTCTCTTTCTCGTCCGAGGTCTTTGGAGCTGCAGCCGCTCGGAACCCGCCCGAAACGCACCTCTCGCTCCGGAGAGGCCCAGCCGCCGGCGGGTTGTCAAACAGCTGCTACGGCAGCGCCTCCCGTCGCCTCGCCTCGCCTCCCCGCCGAAGTCGCTCCAGCCCTCCGCCTTCTCGGGGAGGAGCCAGCCTAACGGCCGGAGAGGGGACGGGGCTGCTGCGCACGAACAGCTCCCTCTGGTGCTTGTCGCCAAGAGGAAACCCGGCCTAAAACCTGTAGCTCAGTAGAACAGCGCTTTAAGGGGGGTTTGTCTCCTGGAAAGGAAAGGTGCTAAGTGCTACTCCTTTAGCACTCCTTTAAAGTGCCTCCTTTAAATCCTTTTAACATCAGGTGTTTTGAGAGTTGCGCGCGGTTGCTCAGCGGCGAAGGGCGGGCGCTCTGTGCATGGTCGGAGAAACATGTTGTTTTTGCTATCACTTCGTCGCGGGGCGAGTGCAAACGGCACGATCAAAGGCTAGCTAGGCAATGTTGTTGGAAACGGAGGGCAATAACATCCCGCTTCTTTTTAGGCGGACCCAGTTGAGTCTGGCCTGGCCACTCTGTGGGTACTTTGCGCATGTTTGTATTCCGCACCTTGGAATATAGGCGTGTTCTTTCACTTTCTAGAATGGCGAGATCTCTCCTCAATATAGAAACATATAAGAACTCACTTTCTCTCTGCTCTTGACTATATTAGGGGAAATCTAGAAGCTCTGTTTCTAAGCAAATGAGAGTTAAAGAACACGCCCCTATGCCCTATATTATTCCCTCAGAGAATTCTGGGCACTGTAGTTTGTTAAGGGTTGCTGGGAATTGTAACCGAGGGATAAATGTACAGTACATTTAAAAGGTATAGCGCGTTCACAATCTTAAAAGTATGGTGTGTACACAGAGTCAAGAACAACATGGTGATGCAGAATATGAGGAGTGCCTCAACAGATGAAAATGCATCGGTTATGGTGGAGTAGAAGGGGGTTGTTTACAAAATATTATTCCGGCTTCCTTCGATGCGTTCTTATATGTTCTTTCAAAACGAAGCTCAGTCGAATAGATTAACAGGGAACGTTTCATAGAATTTTAAGAGTTGAAAGGGATCTCGGGTGTCACGTAGTGCTCAACGCAGAAACCACAATGCAGGAGAGGGGACTCCAGCACCCCTGACAGGTGGCAGCCCAGCCTCTGGTTTTAAATTTCAGAGGTGAAAGCTACGAATAAGCGGGAGGGCATACCCCATAATGCGCCATTGGGATGTCATGTTTTTTAGATATCAGAAACTCACTTTAAAATGTGGAGTAGTTTGCCCTCACAAATAAAACGCAGGCTTTGCGATGGCAGGGAAGACGTGGATATAATTTTTACGCGTCTTTCCTGGAATTCAGACGTGGGGTGGGAATAATTCTTTCGGGGCAGAGCGGGTTAATGAATGACTCCCACGAGGGCTCGTGCCACGACGCCTCTCCTCGATGGGCAACCCCGTCCCTGCGAAAAGACTGGGATGGACGATCTCCGCGCGGGAGGCTAATTCCACCGTTTCTCGCTAGGGGGCGGGCGAGCCAGCTCGAGGCGTCGCGGAGCGGGCGGAACCATTCGTGGGGGACTCTCTATCCCCGCCCAGCGCGCTTGCCCAGCGCCTACACTCACTTCCGCCGCGCTTGCTTCGCTCTGTTGCGGCAAGCAGGCCGGGAGGCTCGACTGCCCGGAGGGTCTATCATCGGCTAGCAGGGCCCGGCACGGCTCGGCCTGGGGAACCCGGTGAGATGGCAGCGGCCGGCCCTTCCGGGAGCGGGATGGCCCAGAAGACGTGGGAGATGGCCAACAACATGCAGGAGGCGCAGAGCATCGATGAGATCTATAAGTACGACCGCAAGCAGCAGCAGGAGATCCTGGCGGCGAAGCCGTGGACCAAGGAGTAAGTGGGCGGGTGGGCAAAGCGGGGGAGGATCTCAGTTCAAAGGACTCGGCCCGGACCCCGGTGCTGTTTGGTCCCGGGAGAAGAAGGGCGAGGGGCTGTGATGATGCACCTGCCCTAGATATTACCTCTCATGTAGGACTTGACAAGAAGAGGCAGAGGGGGCTAAGAGGACAGATCAAAATGCAAAACTCTGGACAGGTGACTACCAGGGTGCAGATAAGAAAGATTGCCTCTTGCAGATCTTAAGAGAAGAAAAAGTAACAGGTCTTGACAGTCGTTTGCAAAGGTGGGGTGAACGAGGGAAGGCGGGGAGTCATAGATAAATCCAAGGAAAGTAGAAATGGGTGAATGCCCCATATCAACACACAGACACGCCATGACTCCTTCATTTTGACATTTAGTGAAGGCAAATGGGGAGGATTATGAAATGGAAAAACAAGCAGCCTCCCAAGAACAAATGTTACTAGCAAATGAAACGTCTCAAAATGTTGTATGCTGAAAAGTCAAAGGCCTCTTCTGGGAGGAAAGAAGTAACTCACGCACTTTTAGAGCTCCCCCTTCTCACAGTTTTCTAGCTATTCCCAAATATGTGATGGGTCAAACAGTCATTTGATCTTAATTGAACAAATGTAGAAGCAGGGCTCTGCCTGGGTTTCTCATATCCACACAACTTATTGCTGTACAACGTAGGTTGCTTGTTACATTAAGAGAAACATATTTTGTTCTTTTGAAATCTGGATCTATTTTATTAGTTTGAAATCTTTATTTGCCACCCTATAACCATGTTCTCAGGGTGCCTTACAACAAATATAAAGGCGATTAAAATATGCATAATAAATCTACATAATATATAACATTATCATTATCTAGTGATAATGATTTTTTTGTAGCAGTAGCAGATTTAAAGGCCTGGAACAATGAAAAGGTTTTACTGAAATGACATCAGATTAGGCATGTGATGAGCCTCTTTGAGGAGAGCATTTTATAGCCAGGGTACTATAAATGAAAACACCTTTTTGTCAGTAGCTACCACATGCACCTCCTGAAGAAGGACCGTAGAAGATCTTAATGTTTAAGTAGGCGCGTATGGGTATGTACTATACTGATGAGTATATCTGTAAACTCTGTGTTTAGCGAGTGCCTTTCTCCAGCTTCACCTGGTATGCCATCTATACCTGACCACTATAGTCCTTGTATTGACAACCTCAAGACTGGATTACTGCAATGTGCTCTATGTGTAGGGCTGGCCTTGGGCCTGGTACTGAAACTCCAGCTAGTGCCGAGTGCAGCAGCTAGACTACTGAGGAAGGCAAATGGCCAACAGAATTTGACACCTCTGCTAAAATATTTGGCTGCCCACATGCTGCCAAGCCAGGTTCAAATTTCTTGTACAGTATTACTATATAAACCCTGAAGAAATTGGGTCCAAGATACCTTAAGGACTGCCTGAGGCCTTACATCTCAGCTTGATCACTAAGATCACCCTGAGAAGTGCTGTTAGTTGTCCTCTTTGTTACAGATGCCCAACTTAATTCACCTAGAAGTATTTAGTGTCCCTGGTCCCATGCAAAGATTCAGCAAGCATTCTCACTGCTAACTTTCAGATTTCTCTCAAAGATGTTTTTATTAAGATAGTGCTTTACATTCAGTGATTTAAATTTTCCAAAGGTGGGCCAGTCATTTTTGTGATTATTATGTATTTTTTATGGTGGCATTGTTTTTTATTGCATCTGCATACTGCTGTACACCACCTTGATATTTTATATCAGGTTAATTTTAAAAAAATATTTTTTATAAACAAAATCTTGTCCAGTATCATTTTATTGATTCTGAGTTTCAGGGTGAGCTCTCTTGCCTTAAATCGTTTATTGTGTTTTGTGTTTCTTCTTTCATAATAGATATTGTTCTAAGCTCTTTTGTTGTTGTTTTTTATTGCAGTCACCACTATTTCAAGTACTGCAAGATCTCTGCTCTGGCCCTCCTGAAGATGGTCATGCATGCTAGGTCAGGAGGCAATTTGGAAGTGATGGGCTTAATGCTTGGAAAAGTGGATGGCGAAACTATGATTATCATGGACAGCTTTGCTTTACCAGTCGAAGGCACTGAAACACGAGTTAACGCTCAGGCTGCTGCATATGAATATATGGCTGCATATATAGAAAATGCAAAGCAGGTAAAAGGGGAAGACTGATTTCCTTTTAGCAAGTTAGCATGTGTTAAAACTGTTTATAATCACATCTGGAATTGGAGACAGCTCAGTTTCTAATTTATGAACAACATGTGTTGCCCTTGAACCCCAATTTGCTGTCACTTACACCACCAGTTGAGTGTAAGTTTGGATCAGATTTAGTTCAGATACATTTTTCTCCTCTAGTTACCTTATTGAAGGGCTTCAATGTTGTGTTTCTTTATGCATATTCCTACTGCTTCATTTACTCAATTTTATGTACATCTTAATTGTCTTAGAAATTTTAAAGAAAATAATTTCTTCAATTTAATTTCTGCTTTTGTTAAGTGAACAACAAGATCATTATTTACAAAAACAATAATAATACAGTAGCTTCTGAGCTTCCTGCCTGGCCATCTTTTTCAGAAAACAATTTTGGAGTAGATGGGCTTTGTGTCTGATCCTGTAGGGCTTTTTATGTTCATACATGGCTTAATTTTGAAATATCTGTGGTTTGCCAACTGTCCAAAAGAGGGCAGTATTCACAATGATTAAATTCAGTTTAACCTGCTTTCTTCCTCTTTCCCTTTTTTAAAAACTTTGGTTAGGTTGGTCGATTAGAAAATGCAATTGGCTGGTATCACAGCCACCCTGGCTATGGCTGCTGGCTTTCAGGAATTGATGTCAGTACTCAGATGCTTAACCAGCAATTTCAAGAACCATTTGTGGCTGTGGTTGTAAGTATATATTGGAATTCAAGCAAATTAAATACTAAATAGAGTTAGACAGTAAATTTAAGTTCTATAGCTATGAAAAACTGGATGGCGCTTTACCTATTGATGGTTATTTTGTAACCAGGTAACTCCTATTAAAAAACTGTTCACACTACTTGGAGACCTTTCTATTTCTATATTGGATGTAATTTCTTTAATATCTTGTTCTATTGAGCCATAAACTCAGCTGCCCTTTTCATTTGATCACAACTAATTCAAGTCAGTATTTGCAGGATTACTTTGTAACGTTGGAAAACTATGCATATACTGAATTGCCTATCACAGGGTAAGAACTTCTCATTGATTAGTTGAAGACATGCTCATGGGAGCAGATTCTTCTATTAAAACAAATTACATTTACATTTTAAGAGTCTTGTGTGCAGGAGCTAAAATGAAGAAGGATAAGGCTTCCAGAATTCCCTAACTCCTCTGCTGTCCGTATGGGTATTGGAGTATTAGGGTCCATTGCTCCCCTTTCCAGAGTTCCCCTGTTCACCAGAGATAATTTTGTTACTTACACCATATGAAGCAGAACCAAGAATAGCTCTTGTTATTACACTTGTTCCTACAACTAAGACTGTTTTCAAGATAGTCTTTAATCAGGAGAAACGTATGTCTAAATAATTGCTTGAGAGAGTTTTAAGAAGCATAAATCAGGAGACAGGTCTATTGTTGGCTGGGAGGTGGGTACCAAATTTAGCCTCCCCAGCCTGTTTTTACTACTATTGCACCTAAAGAACATCAGCTTGCAGAGAAGCCAGAAGGTTGTAGCCATTTAGTGCTACAACTTTAGCTGCTTCAGAAGCCTGTTTATTTGGAGGCTTGATTGTTGGTGGACTTGCTCCTAGGTGTGAGATTGGAGAAGGGGCAGGAGTTATGTGAGTGAGCCTAGCTTCTAAGTAAGAGGGTGAATGCTGGAGAGCTATGTGGAGAGAGGATGAATGCAGTTCACAAATGCATATCTAGTACAATTGGTGGGCATCTGGTAATTATGCATTCATTCTTCTTTTATTGTATTTTTTCTTTGCCTAAATATTGTATTCACCCCTTAAGGGGCCTTAGGGCCAAAAGGTAAAGGTAAAGGGACCCCTGACCATTAGGTCCAGTTGTGACTGACTCTCGGGTTGCGGTGCTCATCTCGCTTTATTGGCCGAGGGAGCCGGCGTACAGCTTCCGGGTCATGCGGCCAGCAGGACTAAGCTGCTTCTGGCGAACCAGAGCAGTGCACGGAAAGGCGGTTTACAACAGCAACAAAATTATCTTGCAGTATTTCTAGACTTTGAACTTACATTGTGGAATGTCCACTAGAAAATAGTTGTAAAACTTTTAACTTATTGGGGTAGAAGCCAGTATTTGCTCAAACCTTTCCATTGTGGGCAGCTGTGTCAAATGGTGCTACAGTAGACAAAGAGGGAATCATTCGAAATTGGGTTGAAGAATCTTGCACCAATGGAACAGTTTCTTCTAATGATTTCAGGTAGTTCTCTCATCATATTGCAGCCCCATATGAAACGTCCCACAATGTTCAGGAGGTTTTCAGGAGAGACTTTATTGGAAGCGGGAGAGGAGGCAAGATTAGTTGTGCAAGCTTCCATTCATTCATGCAACCACTAAGTACAACTCATAGGCCTTTCTCACTGCTCCATTGATGTCATAATCTAAACCAAGGTTTTCCCTCAAGGAAATGACAGTTTAAGCCACTAAACTAGAATCTTTGACTTTCTACAAAAGTCATATTATATTGATATTTTTTGGACAGGTACTAATCATTCTACTATAAAGGATAATGTGATCGGAATAATGCCCTTGATCTATAGCAGCGATGTCCAACAACTTTGGCCTCCCCCCCCCAAAAAAAAGCTCCCCCTAACAAAAGCTCCTCCTCCCTCCAATGACAATGGGTAGATCACTGCCAGTTTTTTTATACTGGGAGTTGAACGTGCCTGATCTAGAGTTAAGAAAATTGTGTTCAATTGCTTCTTAAAGTGCATTTTGTACAGTAATTCTCAAATGCATTTTACAGATTGATCCAACAAGGACAATATCTGCAGGAAAAGTAAATCTTGGAGCTTTTAGAACATATCCTAAGGTAACAATAATTATATAACCAAATGTATATGATGTAAGGATCCACCCTATGGATTTATTTTATTTATTTAACAAAATTTATATACAGATTGATTGCAAGAAAAAAATAACATTCCAAATGCGTTACAAATGCTTTTTATTGATAATTTAAATTATCAAGTGTCTAAAAATATTCAAAAGATTGTTAAAATCAATAGTAGCTAAAAATATATAAAACACATGTAACTTCTGCAGGTCTGTGTAGGCTTGCCTAAACAAAAATGTTTCAGCAGTTGCCAAAAGAATACAGTGATGGTGTCTGCCTGATGTCAACCAGCAGGAAGTTCCAAAGTGTAGGTGCTGCCACACTAAAATAGTGATTTCTTGCAAGGGCAAAATGAGTATTATATGGCACCTGTAATCATGCCAGTTCCACATATGAGAGCAGTGTACTAGGCATATCTAGGGTAAAGGAATACCACAAGAAAACTGGTCCCAAGCTGTTAAGAGCTTTGTACTGTATACTAAAAGGAACACTTTGAACTTAGCCCTGTAGCAAATGGACAGTCATTGCAGATCTCTGAGGAGAGGTATTATATACTGGCATGGTCTCACTTCTGCCAGCAGCCATGCTGCAGCATTCTGCACTAATTCCAGCTACCAAATCAAGTGCAGGGGAAGCCCCATGTAGAGTGCACTGCAGTAATTCAGTCTTGAAGTCACCAATGCTTGAACTACTGTAGTCAAGCTCTCCTGGTCCATAGTTTTCACAGCTGGGTAAAAAGTGCTTTAGCCACTGACTACCTGGGCCTCCGTTGACAGAGCTGGACCCAGAAGCACCCTAAATATATACATACCTGTTCCTTTAGGAGCAATGCAACCCTGTCCAGGACAGGCAATTGACCAATTTATCAGACACAACAACCCCTACTCATCCACAGTGCCTCTGGGTCTTGCCAGGATTCAAGCTCAACTTATTTTCCCACATCCATCCCACCATTGCATCCAGACACCATCCCATGGCCAGCATGGCCTCTCCTGATTCAGATGTTATGGATAAATGAAGCTGAGTATCATCAGCATGCTAATGGAAAAATCTGGATCTGTTTATATGAAAAGATGTTGCTTTACAACTTCAGTATCATAATTTGTTTCTTTATCCTTCAGGGCTACAAGCCTCCTGATGAGGGCCCTTCTGAATATCAGACTATCCCACTTAATAAAATAGAAGACTTTGGTGTGCACTGTAAACAGTAAGAAATTATTTCCTCATAGATTTCAAAATGTTTTCCAACTTGGAAAGAAATTTTTGAAAAGATTTGTGAAATTACCCAAGGCTTCCTGGATAGTCATATATTGAGGGGGGTGGGATGTATGTTTTCCTTTTGAAACAAACAGAGGACAGGTGCTCACTAACAGACAAGAGGTTGAATCCAGACTTCCTCTCTGAATGGAGTTTTTCTCATGGAAAACTCCACTGGAAAAAGGGGAGGAGGCAATTTTCTCCTATTTCTTCTTCCTGTAAACCCCGGGGCTCCCTAAAAAGTTGGTCCAGAAGTGAGGGGTACTCTGTAGAACAGCATTCCCAATGCAATGTGAGGAAATTTTATCAACAATGTGTTGCTTAAATGAGTTTTAGTAGAAAAGTTGTCCTGGGCAGTTTTTCCTCAAGAAGCATTAAACTTGATAAAAGTTTCCTTGCAGCACATTGAGAACTATATCTAATATGCAGCTGTCCACTGTTTTGTTTTTGGATTTTTGTATGGCTGTTGTTTATCCCCTCTCCACTTCTGTGTAGGTGTTTGTTTTGCCCTATTCAAAGCTCAGGGGAGGGGTTATGGTGATAGTTCAGTATCCACAATACAATCATTCTGGTATATGTTTTGAGCATAAGACTACTGTGTGGCGCTTTGTAGAACCAAGGCACGATTGATATTACAGACATGAAATGATCCCTTAAGTAGTGTCATACTGGATATACTGGACTGTTTTAGAACAGAGGTAGAGAACCTATGGCTCTTCAACTCCTGTCATTCTAGCTAGGGCTGATGGGAGTTGGAGTCCAGCAGCATCTGGAGGACCACAAGTCTCCCCACTTGTTTTAAAAGGAAAGATGATATTGTTTCTTGGGATTTGTCTATATTTGAGAGTTTTTTTAAATGTAACATTTCATTGTGCAGTTCATGTTGAAAGTTGTTCATATACTTTTCTTGCAAAACAGGTATTATGCTTTAGAAGTCTCCTATTTCAAATCCTCTTTGGATCGCAAGTTGCTTGAGCTTTTGTGGAACAAATACTGGGTGAACACACTAAGTTCATCTAGTTTGCTTACTGTAAGTATCTTCATATCTTTTAAACTGATCAGTAGGGTGTTCCAAAAATAAGCACTTTGGAGTTTCTTTCTGTAGGCTGGAAGATAAAACGAAACAGGAACAGAGTGGTATATGGAAGTGGACCCCAAGAGAAGCCTGTGCAGTGTACATGTTCCTGTGTATCCAGTTACAAATCAGTCAGCACAAATCTGTTGCAAACTTTATGTTGAAATCATTGCAAGGAAAGAAGCTGGAAAGAGGCCAACTTTCTCCCCTCCAACTTTTTGCATCTTTTCAGAGAGTGCTGTTTATCTTGTCTAGCAATTAAATATTCTAAATTTAATTTCTAACTGGCTACTGCTAAAAGACAGAGTAAACTTCAAAATAACTAAAGTGCTTTAAATGAATTTTAATTACATTATTGTCTTACGCACAAAACAAAGTCTAGTGGTTGTAAATGTTTTAAAGGTGGATACTTGCTCAACATATACTGTTCCAATTAGAAGCATTAATGGCAGTTAAAGAAATGTAAAATCTTATCTTCCAAATGCAGAATGCAGACTACACTACTGGGCAAGTATTTGATCTATCAGAGAAATTAGAACAATCAGAAGCCCAACTGGGTCGAGGAAGTTTCATGTTGGGTTTAGAGTCCCATGACAGAAAATCAGAGGACAAACTAGCCAAAGCAACAAGGGACAGGTAAGGTCTTCTCCTTAACTATATGATTTCAGAACATAAATTATATTATGATTAAAATCACTTTAATCACTTCCTGTGGGTTGTTGTGACATATCACTTGCCAGTTTCATGGATTATTGAGTTTTCTTTTTAAGTCTTTGGAGCTCCTAGATGTTCCACCATTCCATTTGTTCCACCGTTTTTCTTTTTATGTCATCTTTAGAATATAAGCTTAAGTAAGTATGAGAAGAAATTGACACAATGGATCTGTGCTGCAACTACACTTGTCACCTCCAAAAGGTTATGGTAGAATTGGGAAAGGTTCAAAAAAAGACAACCAAAATGATCAGAGGGATTGGAGATCTTTCCTATGAAGAAAGGTTGCAACATTTGGGGCTTTTCAGTTTAGAGAAAAGTGAAGTGAGAGGAGACATGATAGAGATATATAAAGTGAGGCATGGTGTAGAGAAAGTGGATAGAGATGTTTTAGCATTAGAACTTTTGGACATCTAACAAATGTCCGAATGTTGAAAGATTCAGACAAAATAACGTGCTTCACAAAACACAGTTAAACTGTGGTATTCACTCCTACAAGTAACAATGGCCCCTACCTAACAAGAGAGGCTTTAAAAGAGGATTAGACAAATTCATGAAGAATAAGGCTATAATGGCTATGTTCTCCCTCCACTATCATAGGTAGTAAGCCTCTGAATATCAATTGCTGGGAATCATAAGTGAGGATTTGGTGCACTCATGTCCTGCTTTCGGGCTTCTCACAGGCATCTGGTTGGCCACTGTGAGATGAGGATGCCTTACCAGATGAACCATTGCCCTGACCCAGAAGGCTTCTCTTACATTCTTTAGTGCATGCTACATGCAACTTCAGTGTATATTGAGACAATATACTACTCCATGTATCTGTCTCAGATCTTTAAACTACTATTGACATAGTACAATAGCTGACATTTTTTATTTTTTTTAGATTTGAGGTGTCAGACACATAATGTCTGAAATTGTATGTTTTCATATAAAGCATGTTTGAGTTTACCTTTTAAAACAAACAGTTCAGTCAACTATCAGATGCTATGTCTGCCTTTTCATAACTGGATGGTTGTAGAGATTCATGGGGTTATGGGCACCGTGAGCTTCTTAGACATCTGAATAACTTTTAATATAGTGACAGAATTGCATTTAGCCAACTTTAAATTTATGCTTTTGTTTTTCCCCAGCTGCAAGACCACCATAGAAGCAATACATGGATTGATGTCTCAGGTTATTAAGGACAAACTTTTTAATCAAATTAACATTGCTTGAAGTATATCACCGACCGATATGTATCTTCAGAATGGAGACAAACATACCTAGTTGGACTTGTTCAGTTTGGAGCTGAAGCCAGAATGGAAATCTTCAGTTAATTTGTTGTACTTTAAATCATCTCTACCACCTCTTTGCTCAATTTTAAGAACAGTGCTCTAAAATTTATTGTAATCTGTTCTTTACCATAAAGTTTTGGTTGTTGCTTCAAAAGAACAATAATTGTGACTGTTTCTGGATTTTGGAAGTTTAGAATTTATCTGTTTGTCAATCTGCAATAAAGATCTCTTTAAAATGGCCAGCTGCTTTTTTCATTTGCTTTGTTTAATTTTATCTCTGAAATTTATCATTCTTTCTCATTCCCATGTAGAACTCTTGAGCCAGAAACCGTAAATTGTCCCAAGCTTAGACCAAGCAGCCTCTCTACTTCTCAGTGCAAAAAAACACTACAATCTGTCTCTGGTAAATTATCTGCTCTGTACATGTCTTAGAGCAGAGTTCCTTCTTGAAGCTCAAACCTCTACAATACAGACACAGACAAACACATTTGTGAACATGGTAGTTGTGGTTTTGTCTTGAAAGCCTGTCTAATTGTTTTACGTAGACTCTATAGGCTTATGTTTTCCAAGATTGCTTTGCATTTCTAGTCACCAACTTTGTTGTGAGGATTGCTGCATCTGTACTGGAATAGTTTGTAAGATGTTTTTATTGTTTTGTTACTTGTTTGCTACTGTGGGCTCCTTTGGGGAGAAAGATGAGGTATAAAATTTTAAAATAATGCTGTTAAGGCATGGTTTGAGAAACAACATTTTACCAGCAGTCATGGTGAGACTTCCTCTGGTATCGCTATCTGTTTTAGAACAGATTAGAACAGAAGCAAGGGGAAAGAGGGTGAGCAAGACCCTCTTGTGCAAACAAGATGCCTCAACTGGATGTAGCCCCCCCCCTTATTTTTACATTGGGAATAGAAAAATCTCATAATTGGAACATACTTTTCAATAATCTCAGAAACCAACTATTTAAGTGTCCATAATTCCTCTTAGTTGTTGCTCTTTACCTGTTGCTCTAAAGCAAATTAGCATCTTATTTTGGTCAAGCCAATGGATGTAAGTAAGCTGCACATCGTATAAGCTGAGCCTAACACCCTTTCATAGGGCACAGATAGAGGTCTGGGCCCCACTTCTATCAACTCCATTCTGTTCAAGTATAAATACCCTGTAAGTGTATAAACTGTCCCACAAGACTAGTTTATTTCCTGATTTAAGTACTACAAATTTAAAATGTGGTCTAGTCTTAAGATATCAAGGAACTTGGGTAACTGATAATCCTTGAATCAAAATGTAAGTGATTGGTGCACTGCTGAAAAAGCAAGCCACTTTCATTGAACAGTATTGTTCTGCAATGCATTCTCTCTGATTTAAAGCTATCACTTTAAGTTATGTTGGAGGTAATATAAACTATTCCAGCTTGGAGGTTCCTTGTTTTTAAAATCAACACAATGTCTAGCCAGTTTTTATTTTGAACAGTCACAATATTGCACAATACAATAGTACAATGGTATACAGTGAACACCTTTTGAAAATAAGCATGACAAGGCCACGAAGCTTGGGATTATTCTCAGTGTTTCGCAGTTTGAATATGGTATGTTGCAGAGATAAAAGATTACAGGAAAACTGTGTGAATGATATGATGCAGATGTAAGAATCATGCACAGGAATTCATTTATGCTCCTGAAGTCTGCACTGTGTCTAAATTCGTTGTATAAACTTAAGTGAAAACATACTGTTTACCTTTCAGCATTCTTCTATATTTCTGGATTATTTTAAAGTTAGTTAAACTGCAATGGCAACTTTGGTGAGCAGGAGCAATAGCTTTCTTGAGTAACTAGTTACATAAAACAGTGCTACAACTGCACTATTGTTCTCATATTTTGTATACATTTTAAGTCTGAATGTGGATGCATTTGTAGACACACGCATTGTATGTTTAAGACTTAGAATTGCTCCACATATTTACTCATCAATACTTTTGAACTATCCAGTTCCTCCATAAGTATATACCTCGCTTTATAAAATGACCAAAAAAACCCCCAAAACCAACCTCTAGACTCATCTTCCAAGTTCAGGTTGTTTATATGATATGTACTAAACTTGCATGATGGACTCCGTAGATTTTCTGTTGTTCTAAATGTTTTAGCACAGCTGACTGAGTGAAGGGAAGCAGGGATTTACCTGGAATACTTCTATCTCATTGCTCTGTCTGACTTACGCTTTTATAATTATGCCAGTGGCGATGTTCTTTTACAGTAGATGTAGATCTGGGTGTCCTAGTGGGAGGTTATACATCTGAGGCAGTTTGTGGAAAAGAGACATGCACTTTTACTGGTGTGCTGGCACAGCCATTTTTTCCTCTTCTTTTTTTTTTAGGACCATATTAAAATGGAGACAGGATGAACAGCCCTACCTGTTCTACACTGTTTTTCAATTGTACTATTTTATAGTACTGGTTTATTGAAAACAAAATATAACATACATAATATTGGAATGATGACCTGCCTTACGCAGTTGATCTCAGAAGTAAAGAGATTGTAAAGGTGTCTGCAAATGAAGTGTTACAGACATGGATAAAATGGATTAAAAATTAGTCTTTCTTTGATTTTCTCCAGGCTGCAGTTTTGCACAACTTTTTTGTGCAAACAAATCCTACTGAATACAGTGGAACTTACTTTTGAGTAAACATGCATAGAATTGTGCTATGAGACTGAGTATCTTAAAATTGCTTGATCACATTAGATGTGTAGATACTGACACAGAACTAAAAAATGTAGCACTTGGGGTTTTTCGCATGTTCATAGCTACATGGATCACAGCAAATACTGTGTTTAAGACACACAGGATATAGAATGTGTTGCTGTTGTACTTGGAAGTCACAAAATCTTATCTCTTCTTGCATTCAGATCTACTAAAATTCCACTCTTTGTCCAATGTTTTATTCAGAAGGCTCTTCTGGTGCCAAACTGGACGGCATTTCAGCACCAGCCAAAGACCATTTTATTTTCCCAGGCTTTTTAATTGTTGCTTTTAAGCTGTTTGGTGTTTGATAACTCTGCTTCTTCTATATTGCTCTTTTATACTGTGATGTTTGAATGTTGTTTTAATATTTTTGCTTTAGTATGTTTTGTCTGTAATTTTAATTCTTTTGTAAGCTGCCCTGGGAACTTGTTAAGGGTTAGAATATAAATCAAATAATAAATAAAATATTTGATACAAATGTATCAAAATGAGCTTGATAACAACTTGTTTTAAGTACTTGGAAGAAAGAAATTGCTGAATTGTATTTGATCATATCAATGATTAATGGCTTGACTGTAGATCTATTTTTTTTTTTGCTGAGGCATAGGGACAACCAACATTGGGGAGCCTCTTGTAAGCTAAGCAGCATTCATATTTATTTTGGAGTTAAGCAATATTATGCTGAACTTTGAAATGACCTAATAAAATGGAAGGCAAAAAAATCCTTCAGGGCACATTTTGATTAACTACATTCACATTTTTCAGTCATATTAACAAAGAAAGTGGTTCAGTTTTGGTCCCTATTCTTTCATCATTCATAATGGAGACAAATGAATTGTTAATTTTATTATAAAATTGTCAGGGGTCTAGGAAAATGTCTCTGTGTGTTTTTAAATACTGGTTAAGGTTGGTGAGAGTTGTAATCCAAAACATCTGAATGATACCAAGCTGGAAAGGCTCTTGTGGAATACCCTTCAAAGACCTGCACTCACAAAAATGCACTTTGCACCTTCTGTGCTCTTCCTATTTTTAATTTTTTGTGTGTATGTGTGTGCGCGCACGCAGCCACTAATAACCTTACATTCAGTAATGTAGTGGTGTAGGAACATCAACAAGACATCTCCAGTACCTTTTCATAAGAGGAGTGATGACATATTCTGCTAACAAAGTATTTGTCAGTGGTGTAAGCTTGTATGGTGGGTCTAGCACGTTTTGGTTAGATAGGCTAGATTCAGTGACTGACCCAAGCTCACTCTGCAAACTTCATGACTGATCACGGATATAAACACAAATCTTCACAGTCTTAGTCCAGCATCATAGTCCAACATCCATGCAATACCAATATAATGGGTATTGTGCTATGTATTGCTGCTTTTTTGGAAATATTAGTACAGCTTACTGTATTTTTTATTCTCTTAGGAGCCATGGATATGGACCGCTTTAGGGTGTGACTATGGGGTTTGACATGAGAGCTCCTGTACTTCAAATTGTAACATGTCACAGCCAATGTCCAGTAGTATGCACATCATATACAGTATAGGCATTAGCAGGGAAGCCCAAGTAATCGAGGCAGTTTCATATGAATAAAGATGAGCTAATTTGGGACATGCACTATGTAAAATAATGTATGATAATAGTTTTGGATCATAATGGAGAGGAAGTGCATGAGCCCTTTGAGAGGAAATTAAATTGTTTTAGAAACCTTCATTTTTACTGAAGTCTACATTCAACTCCTATGTAATTCATCTATCATTTCCTGTGTAAATTTCTCTGTTTATTTTAGACTCAGTTACCTTAGCACTTATGTATAAGAGCAATGGCACTACTATTAAAAAGGAAATTAACATATGCGTTGCATGCAGTCTTTTGTGATTATAACCATCTGCATTTTCCCCAGTTGTTGAAAGTAACAGTCATTCATTTGATGTATCACTTGAATTTGGATTTAAACAAATACATTTAAACTAATGCAGTTTTATTGCTTGTTGTGAAAGAAAGGTGTTTGCTGGATGCTAGTGTTTCGCTGTGTTCAATAAGAACAGGAATAGAAGGGGAATGTTTACAATGTGGTACCTTCTTGAAAACTCACTGTGCCCACTATGAATTATCCTAACAAATGTTGATTTTCAATAGATATTAAGAGCTAAACACTTTATTTATTAAAAGTAATGTGTGTTTATGTAAAGTAAACATTGAATTGTGACATTTATCTCTTTTGGTGTATGTGCCCATTTCACTGCCTTAACTGGTTCTGATTTAAAAGAGAGGTAGAGCTGGGTATCATCTGCATATTGATGAACACCCAACCCAAACCCCCTGATGATCTCTCCAAGCAGCTTCATGTAGATGTTAAAAAGCATGGGGGAGAGGACAGAACCTTGAAGCACCCCACAAGTGAGAACCCAGGGGTCTGAACACTCATCCCCCCACCACTTTCTGGACATGGCCCAGGAGAAAGGAGCGGAACCACTGTATAACACAGCCCCCAGCTCCCAGCCCCTCAAGACAGTCCAGAAGGATATTGTGGTTGATGGTATCAAAAGCCACTGAGAGATGCAGCAGAACTAGGAAACAGCTCTCACCTTTGTCCCTAGCCCGCCGGAGATCATCGACCAGTGTGACAAAGGCAGTTTCAGTCCCGTGGTGAGGCCTGAATCCCAGTTGGAAGGGATCCAAATGGGCCACATCCTCCCCAATAGAACAATATTTAACACACCCAATAGAACTTTAAAGTGTTTAATTTTTGTTAGATTGTACCTTTTTGGCAGCAAACCAGTTTATAGTGGCATGAATTTTATAAGCAAAAGCAATTATCACAAAGTAAGGTTGTATGGATAGTGGGGCTGATTTGAAGCTGATTTGATCTTAGTGTTTATTGCCTGCATTGTCTGCACTGAGTTGGGCCAAATTATAGAGAAGTAGCTTTGGGTCCTTTTCACATACATTGCTGGGAAAACCTGGTTGTAGTACAGCCTCCTACAGTGCTAGTCTAGATTTTGCAATCCTGCAGCAGCCACTCAACTCAGCAACCATGCAAAACTGATTGGAGTAGCAGGCAGTCAGGGCACCATTAGTGGCTAGTGTTGGATAGGTTCCAATCCATCCTAAGCACTGAACTTCCTGGATGACCTTGGGCAAACTTTCAGCCAGAAATGGTGGGAGGGAGATCCTATGCCTGGAAAGAAGAGCATCAAACCCATCTTCCAAGGCCATTTGTGTGTGATGAAGTTTTGAACTGATCTCTGCAGCTCCTGTGAGCATAAAAATCCATGCACAGAGGTAGCAAAGCAATTCTGCCTTGGCTTTATCTCTCTGTCCTCACAATGCAACAGTCTTTGCATGACCAGGTGCCTCCCAAGAGCTAGAAGTAGTATTGTCAAAGGCATCTGCTGTCAGAAGTGGCTCAAGGTTTGAGAACGTGCTGGTAACGTGACCTCTGGGTGTGTCCTCTAAAACTTACCTGGCAGCAACAAGCCAGAGTATTCCAAGCAGCACGGGGTGACTGAGAATAGCCACTATTTTAATTTCCCACCATGTCCCCAAATGATGCTATGTCAGGGGCATTGTGAGAAATTAATATAGCAGCTCAGGTAGAGCCATCCAGGGCTTCTCAGATAAGCAGTCTCTCTTCCTCTCTTCTCTCCATACCTACATACTACAGGTCCCTAAAAAGTCGTGGACTTCAGCAGCTGTCCCAGAATGCCAAAGGCTGACATTGGGTCTGTCTGATATAATTGTACCTTGACAGTGAACTAACTAACTAACCATATATTTATAATTTACTTTATAAAGTTTCTCAAAGACAAAGTCTTTTTTGTATTCTGACACCCTGAAAATACACAGACAATATTTCAGTGTTCTATGCCAGTAGATTAGAATCTTATTTCAAATCTTGATGAACAAATATTTTCTCTTAAACCTCACATAATGTATTTTTAACTGAATTAGTAACAGAGACAGCTTTAGACACCTGCAAAAACTACAGCTACAAACAAGTCAAAGGTCTGAGGGCAAGGTAAGGCTAAAATTAAGTTTAATAATATAAAAGCCCTTTTTTAAGGGGGATATATTTCCCAGAACAAGAACCTTTGGGGCACAGTCAGTTTTGATTGCAAACTGAAATACAGGAATAAGTTTATATTGTAATATTTTCTGTCATTTGATAAGTAGGCAAATGAACTTCCAAACTTGGAAGATTTAAAAGTTTTATAGATCCTGCCAAATGCTAGGAAGAAATGGAAATGTTGAAGCTCATCTTGGATAACTCAAAAACTCATTAGGGAACATGTGCTCTTATAACAGCACAGAACCGAGGCCAGTGACAATTAAGCATATTTATGTTTCATTAACTTAAATGGGATTTCTTCATGCAAAAACTGTTTTTAGGATTGGGTTCACTATGATTATATGTCCGGAAAGCTGCATAGATTTGTTCCGTAGGCTGGAGGGTCCCCAACCATCTTAGCCCTTTCTGTTTCGTTTTGTAGCATGTTTCACAAAGTAATACACAATTGTTACTTATTTGTCGCAGAAGATCAAGATTTCGTCCTCCATATTACTTTTTCCGAGCATTCAAATTTTAATGTATCATCACTGTGAAAATGCCATTACAAATTTATTATGGCTTAATAAACTTTAGATGAATGATTCTATTGTTAGGATCACCAGCTATCCATTTCCAGCTGCAGCAGTGCCATACAAGCTTATGGACTTTAAAAAATAACTCCCTTGTAGACTCCTTCACCACTGGGAATAACTGCATGGTTTCCCCAAATGTTTAAAAAACGGGAAACCCCTGGTGCAACATGTCATCCCATCCCAAGTAATCCCTTCCATTACACCTGGAAGCTGTACGCCAGCTCCCTCAGCCAATAAAGCAAGATGAGCACCGCAACCCCAGAGTCGGCCACGACTGGACCTAATGGTCAGGGGTCCCTTTACCTTTTTATTGTGTTCCTGATGTATTGTCACTACCGTTTATGATGTTGTGTATAGCATTAAGGGGGGTGCATAAAAAATAATGTCACTCCTCTGCCCATGATGAATCCTGATTACATAAAGGCATTTTACTCTAGAAAAGCCTTTTTTTCTTGTCCACCTTAATACTGCAGTTGCTAAGGTGGCCTGGGAATTTTATATACACTGTTCTATCAACTGCAATACATTAACATTATACCATTTTCCTCTGATCAGCCAAATGGATGGGTTAAGAAAGAAGCAGAATGAAGAATTCCATTTTTTACTTAGATGGTGGTATAGCCTTGTATGGAGTGTGCCATTTCACAATGCAGTTGGAGGTGTCCGGTTAAAAAAAACAATGCACAGATACAGCATGGGGAAGGCTAGAACTCTTCCTTCCTTCAAATTAAGAGTTCCTGCCTGCAATCTTAAATGGAGCAGCTGAAGCAAAAGTTTACCTGCAAAGTTCATAACAGATGTCCTCAGCGGCCAACGAGATGCTAAGGAGAAAGAAGCCCACCTCAGACTCATTGAAATGAATGGCACTTCCAAGCAAAGATGCACAGGAATTCACTTCACAGCTCTCCCAAAAGGGAGTGCTCAGCTTTGGCTGGCTAAACCAATCATCTCGACAACAGATGAAACATTAGCTGAGGAAAATAATCCAGAAGGTCCACGAGAAGAACGGCGGGTTTATTATCATTCTTCAGTAATAGTACTGCGCGGAAAAGAAGCTCCAAACCCCGAGGTTTGGGACGGGGCAGATTCAAAATGAACCCCAAAACAGTAAGAAAGAAAGTCTACCTCTTGGAAGTACGGTATAATATTATTTTTCCCTATTGACGACGTTGTCGTCCGAACAATTTAGAATTGCATTAAAAATGTGTTACAGATAGGTAGCCGTGTTGGTCTGCCATAGTCAAAACAAAATAAAAAATTCCTTCCAGTAGCACCTTAAAGACCAACTAAGTTAGTTCTTGGTATGAGCTTTCGTGTGCATGCACACCAAACACAATTGGGTATCTGAAGAAGTGTGCATGCACACGAAAGCTCATACCAAGAACTAACTTAGTTGGTCTTTAAGGTGCTACTGGAAGAATTTTTTTTATTTTGTATTAAAAATGTGTGTTCATTTTTATTATATATTCCCTCTATCTTTAACAAAGCGGGTGGGGGGGATTCGGCCGTTAAACGATACGTCTCACACACAAAAAATGGAATAAAGTTCCCTTTGTGAGGTAGCCGCGCGAACTCAGCTGCGCGCGCCGTTTCGAATGTCAGCGGCATTCAAGCCGCCGGCAGAAGCCCTGACCACAGGCAATTGATAGGCGGCGAGCGCGCCGAGCAGACGCGAAATTGCGCGTGCGCAAACCCTTACCTTCTTCCTCCTCCTGGCTCCTTTCCCCGCTTCGACCGCGACTCGGGAGCGCGCTTCGCTGCGCGGGTCGTAGGTGCGCTTTTGCGCCTCCCGTTGCCCGCGGAAGTGTTTGGATGGGCGACCTTTTCTGCCTCCATAGCAACGCGCTTGGCGTCTCCGTCCGTGGCGGCGAAGCCTCTTTGCCTGTGTTTCACACGCGCCCTGCTGCGACCCGTGACCTGTGGCTGGTGTTTGGCGGGGAAAGAGGTTGTGGGGAAGCGCTGGGCAGAAGGGCGCGGAGTTCGTGTGAGTGGGGAAGGAGACCCGTGTGCGTCGGGACGGTGAATAGCGGGGCTTCGACGGCCCAGCCGCCTTCTTGAGACGTCATATAATTTGCTAGTGTAGGCGCGTTAGCCCTTGCCACACTTCGTCCGAAGGGAGGCGAAAGTCCTTCTGAGGAGTCCGTATCAAGTGTGGTTTGCGTGTGGCCCCGTAGAAACTGCCCCCACCCAGTGGCGTAGCATGGGTTGTCAGCACCCGGGGCAAGGCAAGTAATTTGCACCCCCTAACCCGTGGATTTGCACCCCCTAACCCGTGGATTTGCGCCCCCTAACCCGTGGATTTGCGCCCCCTAACCCTAACCCCCAGATGTTGCGCCCGGTGCGGCCGGCCCCCCCTGCACCCCCCACGCTACGCCACTGCCCCCACCCCTTGGCAATCTATCCCTTCCGACACTTTTATTTCCCCCAGTCTGGGCTCGATCTGATGAGCAGAGAGAAAAGCGATTGGGGAGCGGGATGCAGGCAGATATGCTAGTGCTTCTTTTGCCATCTCCCCCACTCTTCTTTCTATATGCATGGGTGTAGCTGGGGGGGGGGGGCAGCTGCCCGCAAAAGAATACAAATCAATACAAATCTGAGATTCTGCCCCCCCCCCAACAAAAGCCTCTCCCCCCCCCACAACAAAAATCCTGGCTACGCCCATGCATGGTTTCAGCAGTTTTTAATAGCCAAGATGATTCCAGCGCTACCACCACGCATAACAGTAAATAGTGTCCCTGCCTGACACATTGCAGAATTGTAAGGGAGTCGGGACCCCCAAAATCATCTAATCCGACCCCTGCAAAACAGGAAGAGGCATTCGCTTGTTCTGTGGGATTCAAGACATCGTTCCAGAAAAGGGTGTTTCTGGGTATTGCCTTTTACCCAAAATTAATGATCAGGCTGCAATATTTTGCAGCTGGGAAAATGTGATTCTCCCCCACCCTTTCAGCTAGAAGCATTGGTATTGTAAGGACCATCTTTCATTCCCTGAATAACCCCTATACAAAGGGTAAACCAGAGAACCATGGGCGAAGCCAGGATTTATTGGGGGGAGCAGGCTTTATGTTAGGAGGGCAGAGAACTGCGTTAACTAACTGACCAATTGTGTCACAGGTAAGTATTTTTATTTATTTACTTGATTTGAGGGGGCAGCTCAGCCCCCTGGTTATGCCCTTGCTTAATCATCGTGCCCATGACACATTTTGAAATTTCAAAAAGAGTTCAAATTCATTTGACCCTTAAACATAAAAAAGTGGTTGAAGTTGCATCTTGCTACTAGCAGTGCTGTTCCATTTCCTGGGCCTTTTCTACTTGTCAAGCACTGGTATTTCTACAGATCATTTTAATTTAGAAGTAGTGAACAGCAGTAATTTATTTCTTGCCCATATCAATAGGACATCTTTCTCACAACTGTTATATGAGGATTGTCCCTGGATCAAGATGAACACAATATAGCACTATACTTGTTTTTAAAAGGTCCTAGAATTCCATATTCTAGAGGCATTTCTGGGTAAAAAGCATTCCAATTTAATGAAAGGTTTTCAGATTTTAAAAATATCATAGTGATATGAATCTTTGCATTCATCAGATTTGCCAGTACAGTGGTACCTTGGTTTAAGAACAGCTTAGTTTATGAACAACTTGAATTAAGAACGCTGCAAACCCGGAAGTAGGTGTTTTGGTTTGTGAACTTTGTCTTGGAAGCAGAACATCTTCTGCTTCCTGTTGAGTGTAAATTGAATCCCCCACTGCTATGGGAAAGCACGCCTTGGTTTAAGAACACTTTGGTTTAAGAACGGACTTCCGAACGGATTAAGTTCATAAAGCAAGGTACCACTGTACTGAAATGAGCTTACCTGACTCAATTCTGAGTATCTTCTCACATATACAGTAGCGTTAGGAGCTCTAAGGTTCTGGGATCAGCATTTTCTAATACTTTGTGAGGTGGGGGATCAGGAAGAAGAGGAAGCCCCAGGACTTTTATTAAAGTAGGTTTTTTGTAATAAATATATATTTTTGCAGTATTGTCACTATGTGACTACCAGCTTAATTGTGATCAGCCAGAAGTGAGTCCCTTTAAAAGTAATTCAAATTCAAGATAGTTAATAGGACTTTAATTCCAAGTTAGGATTATAAAGTCAGGTGTAGCTTGACTGAAAAGCTTTGAATAAAATGTTGCCCCTATTAAATATATATATACACACACACGTACTTATAAGAATCCTGGATGACAGGTGCCATCTGAGCGGACGTCCTTATCTCAAACAGAAACAAAGCTTATTCTGAAATAGTACTTGATCAGTACTATGTTTTTTTCCCTTCAAAACTAATGGTTTTATTCATATGCAATTTTATACAGATTTTAAAAATTAAAACACAATTAGCCTTCTATGTCCTGTTTCTATATAGAGAGAGCTAGGATGTTAGTATAATAGTCTATAGAAAATTTGGGAAGACATCTATTACCATTAATCTTTTCTTTATTAGGAATATGGCTAATAATGTCTGAAAATGAGAAGAAAATCTCATTGTAATTAAATTATTTAATAGTAACTAGAAAATAATGTTGAAGAAAGAGTATACAATAATTTTATGACTCTGAAATATACTTTGTAACTTTTTGTTTTATTTTAAGGCCCTGTGTGACAAAAAAGAATACATGGATATTGAATTCTTGGAGTAAAAAACTGACTTCACTGTAAGATTATGGTTCGACTAACATTGGAGCTAATTGGTAAAAGCCTCAATCAGAAGAATCGCAGAGATGAGTCCTTGGCCCATTACTTGAGGAAAACGACTCATCTCAAGTTATCAAATAAAAATATAGATATAATTGTAAGAATACACTGATTATTTGAAAATACAACTTCTTATTTGTTTGTTATTTGCTTTCTTTGTTAATAGCAATTCAAAGCATTTTTATCCTGCTCTTCAGCTAAAAAGTCTGCCAGAGGTGCTTACATAAGTTCAATAAAAACAAGACTCTTTTAGTTAGCAAAAGAGTCAGGAGGGAATTTGTTAAATTAAATTTTATACCATTACAATAATCAGCTTGAAATTACTGACTAAAAGACAATAACACTTAGTTAATTTAAAGCACCTTTCATTTGCACTGAACGTTTTAAAACAGAAATATAGTTTGTTTTAAATATATTTAAGTATAGTGGAAGTAAATATTGTTTTCAGAAATTTGCTTGAAATTTGGGGAGATCATAGCATCCCTATATTCTGGAATGATATACAATTCTAGTGTAATTGTCAGTTGGAAAATATGAGCCGAGATCCAAAGACCTAGTTCAGGCATTCCTAAGGGTTTGGCTATGGGCAGTTAGAACTTTCCATTTTCTCCTTTGAACAGCAGACCCCATGCCCAATAATAAAGTGCTTCTGAAAGTTTCTTCCATTTCAAAAGCAACTTGCTATGTAACATAGGGGGGAGGACAACTTCAGTGGCCCCTTAGATATTTAGAACAGCGTGCTATTCTTTAGTTCCTAGCCATCATAAATTAAGATAGTATCCATTCATTCTATATTTACAGCTATATCTACCAAGGATACCGTAGATAGTAAGATCAAAATGTTGAAGGAAGTATAAAAAAGCCCATGCAGTAGGAAAAGGCTGTATCTGGGAACTGAAGCATTTTATTTATGAGTGAACTACACAGTAACACACTTTCTTCATTCTTTCTCTTAGGATGACCTGTCTTTGTGTAAAAACCTTAATGTCCTTTATTTGTATGATAACCAAATTAGACAAATACATAATTTGGATTTTGCTACAAACCTAAGACACCTATACCTGCAGAACAATTGTATTACACGAATTGAAAATCTAGCATCATTAATAAAACTTGAAAAATTGTAAGTTTAAAATTATTATCATCAGATTTATTAATTGATGTGTAAATTGATGTAAGAAATATAGCTACTGTATATACTTGCTGAATATATCCTATATTTTATTTCAAATATAATTTTGTTCACATATTCCATTAATCCAAGAACACATTAGCCCAAAGTTTGGCTAGTGATTTTACTGGATGAGTTAAGCATATGTTTGACTCTATCCCACTGAAATCAGTTTGATTTTACAGTTTTTTCCTTTGCCTGGATTATGCTTCAGATTAGCAATTGATAGTATCTGGAATATTTCTTTACATTTTATTATTAATATTTCTACAATAAAGTAATGAATTATATAGGACAATGTTCCACCCTGCCTCTATACATTGCTTTAAAATATTTTCATTTTGTTTGGGTTGTTTCCAGGTAATTCTCAATAGATTTGCATACTCTGATTTCTCTTCAGATTTTATAAATCTCTCACCTTTTACAAAATAGATTTGCTTGTAGAAAACTCTGCGATGGTTCCATGGAGCCCTATGGAAATTGGGATTTTAGTTTAATACACTTTATTTGTCATAAAATACACTTTTTTACTTTTGGAAATGTTTGCATTATTTAAAACAAATTGGGAGAACTAAAAGCCTCTTATATACTGTTAAGGTATCTGGGCGGCAATTACATCACTGTAGTAGAAGGCTTAGAGACTTTAGAAGAACTAAGAGAATTACATGTTGAAAGCCAGCAGCTTCCCCTAGGAGAAAAGGTTTTGTTTGACCCAAGAAGTCTTCATTCACTAGCGGTAAGAATATAGAGTTTCCGTGACATCTGGTGAAAGATATTGATTGCGAAAAAATTACAAGAATTATTTTTAAATCTAATATCTGTTTGCCAAAGAGCTGCATTCCCATAGGATATGAATGCAAAAGCGTTAATTTTTATTATTACTACTACTACTACTATTTGCACATCAAAAATATGTGTACAACAAAGGGTGTCCAATAGTAGTGAGTTCTATGGTAATTCTTTTTGTTTTGCAATAAGTTCTGTAGTCATTTATGTTGCATTCATTTCTCATCATTTGATAGAATATGTTTGTCATTCCCATTGCCAAGAACATTTGGTTGACACTGAGCGTTTGCTCGGTTAGGTATGTTTAATTTAGAAGCAAAACCCTATTATAATTTTTGTAATCGTATAAAACAAACCAAGGTTGCAAGAAATGTGTAGATTGTTGGCTATAGAATCCTTTTTTTAAATTTCCATTTAAAACTGAGCAAGCACAGCTTAATGAATTATGCATTATTAGCATTACGGTATATGTATTATATATACCCATTAGATTCAGCAAAACCTGATCCTCTTGTATTCCTTCTCACTACTTATTTGTCATTTGACAACTTCAAAACTGAAGCTACAAAAAAGTACAGCTCTATATTTGTATTTTGTTTGTATTTTCTTCCTCATCGTAGTTTTTTCATGGTCAATTTACTGCCATTTGTATTATGAAAGAGCATTAAAAGTACCAATCGGTTTCAGACTATTTAGATTGTATTGTGTACTGATTAATTCCTCCAGGTCCAAGAGCTTTTCTAATCATCCAGTGAAAATCAAGTTACGCAAAATCCCACTTCAAATTTTCTGCACATCTGATAAGATCTGACTTAGTGGGTAAGATCAGGTTTTCACAAGGCACAGCTGCAGAACAATGAGAAAGGCTCTCAGTCCCAGGGGAATTAACCAGTACACAATACGATCAAAATATGGGTCAAGCAGAAGTGTAGATGAGCCCAAAGTGTTCGTTATGAGGTGCTGATAAAACATAGAGTTGTGTGGTGCAGTGCCTATGCATGTTTTACTTTAGTGAGAAGTTAGTCTCACTAAGTTTAATCAGGTTTATTCTCTAGTAACCACATATGATTTCAGCAGTTAACTTTTGACTTTTCTTTTTAAATATTAATTTCATTGCAGAAGTCTTTAACAGTTTTGAATATCAGCAATAATAATATTGATGAAGTGAGTGATTTAGCAATTCTGGAAAATATCTCCCACCTTATAGCTGTTGACAACCAAATTCACCATGTGAAGGTAATAAAGAGGAAATAAGATTGATAAGCATATATGGGAAATTAAGGCAGTTAATATTTAATAACCTTTCAGTGGTTTGGATTATTTGTTTTTAAGGGATAATTTAAAGTTAATACGCATGGATATATTTTTCTTTTTCTGTGGCCTACAGAGATGAAGTCCCATTTCACTATATGGCTTTTACAACACTGTTTATCACACTCATTTCTATCTGTTTATTCATTTCATATAATTTATATACTGCTTGATTGTAGGAAGCAAACCTCAAAGTGGTTTACCAAAAAAGATCAGTAACTTTGTCACTAAAAAAATTGCAACCATAATTTAAAACATACAGAAAGTTAAAACCATACCGGAATAGACTAAAACATTTATCTAAGAGGATTAAACAGATCATGGAGAGCAAGGTAATCAATGCTTATTAGTCATGATGACTATATATTACATCCAGGATCAGAGGAAGCATGTCTCTGAGTATCACTTGCTGGGAAACAGTAGGAGAGGCCTACTGCTCTCATGCACAACTTTGGGCTTCCTATAGGCAACTCTTTAAGACCATAAGAAACAAGATGTAGGATGCATTTGGCTTAACCTAGAAGGCTCTAATTACACTTTTTAAAAATTAAAATACTAATCCTTGTGATTACCAGATAAAGCTACATCCTAGGGTGCAGATGTGATGCTCTGCCCTATGAACCACCAAACAGACAATTAGCACTGTCAGCTCTGTGATCCTAATCACATATACACATTCCAAGGTTTCTCATTTTGTTCTATGCAACCAAGTGGCACTTATGCCAAAAAATGGATCTACTGTCTCCATGTCGTACAAGAGTACCCCCTTTATGCACATAACCATGGATTATGGCCTATAGGTTCAGATTATAAGACTCTCACTTTTAAATAACTAAAGTAGTACCATTCCTGTTTATTTCGGAAGGCCTTACGCTGGTTCTGTGTTCTGGGAATATGGTTGTAAATCTTTAATTTATTCAACCTTTTGCCATTATTGATTATGACAACAAGATATCAAAAAGATGAATTCCTTCACTTCACAATTCAGTCAGAAACAAGAGAGAAAATATAGATTTTCTGAAAGAGATAATGGCAGACCGTCAGAATGATGACAAATTGCTGTCTACAGATGTAGTTAGGGCAGTTGAGCTAGACACAGCCGATAAAAATTGGAGTACACTGGTCAAATACAGGTTCTTAAATGGCCATCATTAATTGGGAAGAAGGCTGCTGCTAGTACTACAGATGTCATCTGAGGCTTTCACCTCCCACAGTTTGCCTAGAATATAATTTGCTCTTTAGTATTTTGTAGCAGACCTCTAAGTGATAGCATGACATGATCATTTATCAAACAGAGACTGCCCAAAAAAGTGTCTAGTCCCTTTAGTATAGCTTATTGAAAGGCTGTAAAGTGAAAGCACTTTATTAGAGACAGGAAGGCAATGAACAACTAGAGCGTATCCAAAGGGTAATCATATTTCAACATGGGATTAGTACCTTCTTAGATAAACATACAATGGCGTGAGCAGGTTCTGGATCATTTATCAAGTGAGTAGTAGTCAACAAAAATCTGGAAAATTCTGTGGGTACATTCATCAAAGTTTAGCTATTTACTTAGCAAGGTTCCAAGAAATATATACTATTTTACATTTTCAAAACCAGCTTGATCTAATTTTTCTAGTGCATTCTAGTTTTTCAAGTATAGGAAGATGATTTCAATGGATCTTACAGTGTAAATTTTGACATTTATGGAGACAACAAAGGCAGAGTTTAGGTTGATAAGAGATTAATGTGAGCCAATGTAATTGCATGTACTTGGACTTTTATCAGTTTGGGAAATAAAATGCCAAATTGTTCAGATACGCAAAACATTAGATATGTGAAACACTGTATCTGATATGAAAATACATCCTGATATATTTTTATATGTGAGAAATAATATGTGCCTTTTTATTTAGTAATCAGAGCAGAATATTATGTATATAACTATGAAAGAAAACAGTTCCTTGAGGTTAATGTTACAGAAGCAGAACGTTTCTATAAATAGCTCATTGTGGGAAAGCTTTAAATAAAACCTCCATGTTGCTTTCCATGTTCTGCATGACTCCTCTGGCAAACTTGAAATTTAACAGTCCAAGGATTATGGATTTTCCCAAATATGAAATACTGGAGAGTAAAAGAAACCCTTGCTCTCCTGCTCCTTGCATCTGGTTTGTGTGGATAACTGATAGACACTAGAAAATATTGCTGAATAGCTTAAGAGGTTCTGTTGTACATTGAAAAGTAACATCTCCAACAATTTAATCCAGCTAGGACATGACATGAAGCTTCTGCATGTATGTCTGAAACTGGATAGAGAACCATACTTGTAGACAGGACCTGCTAATGCAGTTCCCCTCACTGATCCAAGATCTGATTCTGTGCAGGGGAAACCCTTTCAAAAACTTAGCATTTGCCACTCATCTATCTGGGAGAAGGGCGGGCACAACACACTTTTTGTCATAGAACTGTTTGTGTGCATCCCTGTGTATTGAGCCACAAGTGTTTAGTGATAATCATTATAAATGAAATGTAGGAATACAAATACAGTAATAATAGATAATAACTTGGATTCTGAAAAAAGCCAGCGGAAGAGGGTTGGCAGAAGGTAAATTTCCTTCTCCATTCCTCACTGACAGTCCTCTAAGTAGCCTCTCCTGTGGATGAAATACACTCCAGAATAAGAGGAGCACCGTGGCAGGCCCAAAAAGCTCTAAAGGATTATTTTGAGATAAACATGAACACTACGGTGGAAAAAAGAACCATCTGGGACGCAAGCAAGGCAGTGATGAGGGGGTTCTTGATACAACAGAATGCTGTAAAGAAAAGGACACAAAATGAGAGGAAAGATAAAATCTTGGAGAAAATCAAAGAATTAGAAAAGAAGCTAAGATTAAACCCGAAGTTACAGCCGACGCTGAGAGAAATTAAACCATCAAGCACAATATTCTAAATTGATAAACCAGGAAATAGAGTGGAAGATTAAATTAATGAAACAAAAAACTTTTGAATCGGCGAATAAATGTGGAAAACTGCTAGCTTGGCAGTTGAAGAGGAGACAAAAACTAAATACAGTTACAAATTTAGAGATTGAAGGAAGAAACATTCAGAACCCTGTGGATATTAGAAAGTGCTTCCAGAGATATTTCAAAAAATTATATACCCAAGGGCCGCAAGATGATTTAGAGATTAAACAATTTTTGGAAAAAAATGGATTACCAAAATTGTCACAAGAAAATAGATCAATCCTGAACTGTAAAATAACACAACCAGAGATTGAACAAGCCATTCAGAATATGAAATTGGGCAAATCTCCAGGACCAGATGGGCTGACCAATTATAATAAGACACTAAAAGACTATCTGATACAACCACTGATGGAGGTTAGCAATGAAATTATGGAGGGGAGGAGGGCGCCAGAATCGTGGAAAGAAGCCTTCATCACATTGATACCAAAATCGGAAGCTGAAAAGACACAACTTAAGAACTATCGTCCCATCTCTCTTTTAAACGTGGATTACAAAATATTTGCAGATATTCTGGCAAGTAGATTTTAAAAAGTTTTAAACGAGGTAATTCATAAGGACCAGGCGGGCTTTCTCCCAGGTAGACACTTGTTTGCTAACACAAGGAACATTATTGACATTTTGGAACTTTTGCAAACAGACATAAATACAAAAGCAGTGTTAATTTTTATAGACGCGGAGAAGGCCTTTGACAATATCTCCTGGAAATTTATGAAGGGAAATTTAAAAGAAATGGGAGTGGGACGGGGTTTTGAGAATGGGATTGATGCAATATATTCAGAACAAAAGGCTAAATTGATAGTTAACAGTGTGGTTACAGAAGAGTTTAAAATTGAAAAGGGAACACGACAAGGCTGTCCTATTTCCCCTTTGCTATTTATTTCGGTTCTGGAAGTGCTCCTGAATATGATTAGAGGGGACCGGTTGGTGGAAGGAATTCAGGTCGGAGCGAAACAATATAAACTCAAAGCTTTTGCAGATGACCTAGTTTTGACCCTGCAGGAGCCAGAATCTAGTACGAAAAGAGTACTACAATTGATCCAAGACTTTGGTCGGGTGGCGGGATTTAAACTAAACAAACAGAAAACCAAGGTATTGGGAAAAAATTTGACAGATACAGAGTCAGAACGGTTTCAGAGAAAGACAGAATTAAATGTGGTTAAAAAAGTAAAGTACCTAGGGGTAAATATAACAGCAAAAAATCTGAGTCTATTTAAGGATAATTATGAAAAATGTTGGTCAGAAATTAAGAGAGACTTAGATAGTTGGACAAAATTGAAACTTTCTTTGTTAGGCCGAATTGCTGCTATTAAGATGAATGTATTGCCAAAAATGTTGTTTTTGTTTCAAACACTACAGATTGTGGACAAGACGGAGTGCTTCCGGAAGTGGCAGAGAGATATTTCTAAGTTTGTCTGGCAGGGCAAAAAGCCCAGAATTAAGTTTAAGATATTAACCGACGCGAAAGAGAGAGGGGGCTTTGCCCTGCCGGACTTAAAGTTGTATTATGAGGCCGCAGCTTTCTGCTGGCTAAAAGATTGGCTACTTCTCGAAGACACTGATGTATTGGATTTGGAAGGTTTTAACAATGCTTTTGGTTGGCATGCATACTTATGGTATGATAAGGTTAAAATCAATAAGGCCTTTAAAAACCATATTGTCAGAAAAGCAGTGTTCAATGTCTGGACAAAATATAAAGACTTATTGGAAAACAAAACTCCAAGGTGGCTATCACCTCTGGAAGCTAAGGCCCGAAAAAGACCCAATATGGAGGCCAAATGGCCAAAGTATTGGGAAATTTTAGAAAAAGATGGAGACAATTGGAAATTGCAGAGTTTGGAGAAAATGAAGGATAAAGTGCGAGACTGGTTACACTACGCTCAGATTAAAGAAGTTTTCAAAAATGACAAAAAGTTAGGGTTCCAGGTGGAGAAATCGAAATTGGAATCAGAACTGCTAGAACCTAAGACTAAGGTACTTTCAAGAATGTATAACTTGCTGTTAAAATGGAACACACAAGATGAAATGGTTAAATCGGCTATGATAAAGTGGGCACAGGACATTGGGTATAATATCATGTTCGAGGACTGGGAAAGGTTGTGGACCACTGGGTTGAACTTCACTGCATGTAATGCTTTGAAGGAAAATGTAATGAAAATGATATATAGATGGTACATGACCCCAGTTAAACTTGCCAAAATATACCATTTGTCTGATAACAAATGCTGGAAATGTAAAGGGAACGAAGGAACATTCTTTCACCTCTGGTGCACGTGCCCTAGAGTGAAGGCCTTCTGGGAAATGATATATAATGAGTTGAAAAAGGTATTTAAGTATACTTTCCCCAAAAAACCAGAGGCCTTTCTCCTGGGTATTGTCGGCCAGAGGGTGATAAAGAAGGACAGAACTTTTTCCTGTATGCAACAACAGCAGCAAGGATACTCATCGCCAAGCACTGGAAAACTCGAGATCTACCCACACTGGAAGAATGGCAGATGCAACTGATAGACTATATGGAATTGGCTGAGATGACCGGCAGAATCCCCTGGGAGGGGAGAGGGTTGAAGAAGACTGGAAGAAATTTAGGATTTATTTACAAAAACACTGTAATTTGGTTGAATGTTAAGAAGGATGCCAGACCATAAATAACTGAGCACCACTAAATTAGACGTAATCTGGATGATAAGTGAGATTGAGGAAAATATAAACCTTTTGGAGAATTATTAGATTAAATTAAATGAATGAGATTTAAGAATGTAAACAAGATGATAAATTGCTGGAAAAAGTTTTACAATGATGTAAGTGGGAGCGGGAGACGTGAGGGAGTCCAAAGAAGCTTTGAAAATATGTTATGATACATGTCATATTGTTTATTATTTTTGCATTTTGTATTTAAAAAATCTCAATAAATATTTATTTAAAAAAAAAAAAATAAGAGGAGCACCGTGGCATGGGGGGGTGAAAAGGAAGTTGCTGAAAATGAGATGGAGGCATCTTCTTTAAGCAGGATCTCTACACAGAGAATGTGCTCTGCTTGAATTTCAGTGGTTCTCCCCACAGCCTACCTCATTCAGGAGGGTCCCTGACCCTCAGAAGAAGCTTGTGAAGCTGCCGGTGGAGGGGGAGCTGGTGGGAAGGAAAGCTGCCTTGTTGACATATTTATAACTCTCCCTTTGTCTGTAGAGATATCAGGGTGGCCTACAAAAAATGTGAGTTAAAATTAGGTATGGCAAAACACTATAGTGAGCAAAACTCTAAAAAAAGTTGAAAACAAATAGAACACTCTAAACAGTCATCAACTTCCGCTAGCACTTATCAGGATCTAAGTCACTGTAAAGATAGTGACATGTTACAAAATTTTTAATGAGCATCAAGAAAAAGAGAATTGTTAATATTTACACAGATGGAAGTGAAAATATTTCTCAACTGGTGGAAAAAGCAAATTACTTTCAATTCAGTTGCCAAGTGCTATTATTTCTAGTTGCTGACAACAGTATCCAGAAGAGCAATAAGAAGGTACTTGAGCAGTGCATTTCCACAAGTCCCATATCTGCCAAATCTTATAAGTCATACAAGCCATGTTAACCAGTTTATATATTGTAGTAATATAAAAGAAAAACTAGGTCAGATTGCCCTTAATAAAAAAGAAAGAAACCCATACTAGATAAAGGTTATGTAAAAACACAAAACTTTCATTCTCCTACCTCAGGCCAAGAAAATAACAGATGTGGAGGAAATTTATTAATTTTATTCTTAATAATTACAATAATCATGAAGGAATTGTCTACCTGTGGCTTCCTTTCCATGAACAAACAACTCTGAATTCATTGGCAAGTGAAGGTTTTTGTATATTGTAGAGTGCCATCAAAACAACAACAACCAGTAGTAATATTCCAGTGCAATCTACCAAGGTTTCATATATATTCAGTCAGCCACATTATGGCCGGAATCCAGAGATACACCTCCACATATGGGGAGTCTATTTTCTTCATGTAGGCCCTGGTGCAACTTGCATGAGGAAAATCAAGCCATATATACAGATTTTTTTTGCATGTAAGCCCCTATAATTGAGCACATGTATTGTGCTACATCTTATACTGTATATATATGTATGAAGACCTGTGCAAGTGGTAGCTTGAAAAGATTAGGCAGATTCATGAAGAAACAGGCCATTGATGACTACTAGCCATGATGACTATGCTCAGCTTCCACAGTTGGATGCAGCAATGCTTCTCAATACAAATTGCTGGAAACCAGAGGAGGGGAAGACTGCTCTTTTTTGCCCAAATCCTGCTGGTTTCCCACAGGCCTCTGGTGGGCCACTGTGAGAACAGAATGCTGGATGAGATGGGCCACTGGTCTAATGCAGCAGGCTCTTCTTATGTTCTTATGTGTTTCTGGTGTTTTGGATTTTGGCATATATTTTACATTTTACCTTTACAGTAGAAAGTGAAGATCAAAGGGTTGAAATCATGTTTAAGGAATAATTATTAGAAGGCTGCTTTTTGGCTTTATATGTAAAGCATTGTGTTTCTTAATTTAACATACCGCATGCCATCATGTGATTACTTTATAAAGGTAGCTGTGTAAATAACATTACTTTAGGAAGTTTACATTTAATTGAATAAATAGAATTATGAATCCACTTAGTTACAGCATTGAGCTAAGTTAGCAAAAGTATTGATTTTCTTTTCTTTGGTATTTGCAGGACTTGGAGTTTGTGCTGGGTGTATGGACCAACCTGCGCAAATTAGAGCTGAATGGAAATCCTGTTTGCCAGAAACCAAAATATAAGGACAGAGTTATACAACAATCAAAATCCCTTGGTAAAATAATGTACTTTCAGAGAGCACTTTTCTTTTACCAGAAATTAATCCATGCATTAACACACTTACCTGGGAAAAAGTCCTATGATGTACTCATTGGGGCTTACTTCTGAGTAGACATGTCTAGGATTGTGTTGCATACCATACAACAAATTTCCTGTGAATATGTAAGCTAAGTGGGTATAGGATTGTAGCCTTGGACTTCTATATAGGCCAACAGATGTTACTAGGTCACAAAAAAATTACTAGTTTGCCTGTCCCATATATCTATTAGTTGTTAGCAACCTTCAAAATACATTTTTAGTAGAAATAACCTGCCTAGACACCTGAGGCAATTCTTACTCTCCACAGGGGTCCAGGGAGAGGCCTATAACAAGCCACCACCCAATCCTATGTACATTTACTCAGAATTATTGTTGAAATAAAACTCTTCTAAAAGTAAACAGTAATGATCCAGGCAGACCTCCCATGACTGTTCCAAATCTTGGGGGCCACAGACAAAGAGGCCCTGTCTGAAATATCCAACTGAGAAATATCTGCTGTATTTCTTAGGAAGAATGAAGCCTTCAAGCTCACATGGAGGAAAGCACACAGTCACCTGCCAGAATCAGGTTGTGCTGATAGAACTACTACAGAAGCCCTTAGGATGCCACCCAGGATGCTGGCACAGCCACCTTCTTCCCCCATGAAAGCTTTCCTAGATTCTGCCAAAGAACTGGTAGAGCACCAGTGGTTGTTGTGCTACCCCACAGCAGGGCTCACATCATTGAAGCATGGAGATGAGATTTTCTCTTGTGCTAGGAATCTAGCACCTATACCATAGCAGGTGGAGATTAGGGAAACAAACTGGTGTTTCAGGTCTGGCATAACCATTGGTGGTGAAAGAACAATTCAAAACTTTATCCATGATTGACTTCCTAAGAATACCAGAGCCACATCTAGGAAAGGATTGGGTAAGCCAGAGTTAATCAGCATTTTCTTGATACATGTTTACAAATATTACCCCTTCAGAGTCCCTCGATGGAAAAGAAATAAAAGAAATGGAAAGGCAATTCCTGATGAATTGGAAAGCATCCAGAGATGCCAGGAAGAAAAACAGGACAGACAGCATGATGAATGAACATGCACCATATTTACATTTTGGTACACAAACTTTATCTTCATGATCATTTACAAAATTAAGACAATAGGCTGTTTAGAAGGAAAAGATAATGCTTTTAAAGTTACTCCTGGGAGTGTTTAGTCTTTTGGTGAATGCCGTGGGGGGATTTTTCAACTGGCGTGGCCAACACTTCTTCTGAAGCAGTTCTCAAAAGGATTGCTCCTAGAAGCTCTCTTCAACAGGATAAAACCCAGATGGCTCCCTGGAATACTGAGGAACCTAAATTCAAGGAGCAAGAAGAGTGATGGCTAGATGAATCTGACCAAACACAGTTACAAGCATCTTTGTCTCTACTGTGTGGGCTTACTTCTCTGCCAATATTACATCTTAAAGTAGCCACCCAGCAGAGCTTTTCCTTTGTGGTAAAGGATTTTCCCAGATGAAGGAGATTGTCCCATTATTGGCCTGCTGTGACAAATTTGCCAAGCACTTCAAGGGTAAAGTTACTCAGATCCATTATAAACTGGATGATAAGTTTGGTTGTCCTATAGAGCCTTCCAGAGGACTGACTGGTCCGCTGTTACGAATCAGTTTCAACTACAAAGACATGGACAAGCTGCTCTAATGTATGCAGCCAACCATGTGCCTTCTTGACTCTTACTCCTCCTGGCTGGCAAGAGCAAGCTGATAGGCAGCTTCAAGCATGCTCTGATGAAAGCAACTAGACCCATTGCATTCTGACTTCATGCCAGGTTTAGTGACAGAAACTGCTTTGGTTGCCCTGGTCAGTGAAATTTGTCAAGAGAATAACTGGGAGAGTGTGGCCCTACTGATTCTCTTTGATTTCTCAGTGACTTTTGGTACTATTGGCAATGGTATACTGCACCCCCTAAGTTGGAAGCACTGCACTGCAGTGGTTTCATTCCTATCTCCAAGGACAGTTCCAGAGAACAGCATTGGATGACTTCTGCTTGACCTGTAGGGGTTGACCTATTGTGTTCTGTAGGCTTAAATCTTGTTGTAGATGCTATTTAATACCTATATAAAGCCACTGGGAACAGCTATCAGGGGATTTGGAGCAACTTGTCATCAGTATGTTGATGACACCCAACTCTGTCTCTCTGTTCCATCAGTACCAGAAGAGGCAATGCAGGCCCTGAACCAGTGTCTGTCTGAAGGCAGTAATGGGCTGGATGTGGATCAGTAAATTGAAGATGAATCCAGGCAAGCCACAGATACTGTGGGTGGGTAGTTCTCTCGCCCAGGAGTTGGCAGAACATGTACTTGATGGGGTTGCACTTGAACAACAAGGTGCATAGTTTGGGGGTGCTTTTGGAACAATCTTTGTCATTTATGACTAGGAGAGCTTATGCCCATTTTGGCTGGTATGCCAACTACAGCTATTTCTGGATAGGGACATTCTAGCCATGGCTGTTATTGTAACCTCCAAATTGGATTTTAATGCACTCTATCTAGGACTGTCCTTGAAGGTGTTCCAAAAATTTTAACTAGTGCAGAATGCTGGTAAGGGTAGCACACTGTGAGCATATTACTCCTATTTTAAAAGAGCTGCATCAGTTGCCAATTGTTTTCTGGGTCCAGATGAAGTTGCTTACTTTGACATGTAAGTGGCCTGGAACACAAATTTATGCAAGAATGTCTTTTGCTATACTGACATGCCCATGCTGTCTTCTTTGTGAGGACCTCTTCGTTGGTGGCTCCTTGTGTGGAATTCCCTTCCCAGTTGGGCCATTAGTTCAGATTCACTTTTTTTCGGAAAGCATTTGGAAGATGAGAGACCTGACTGGAAAAATAGCTTAGTTTGCTGCTGATAGTATTAGTAAATTGTTGTGTTGCCATGTTATGTATTTGGGGGTTGTGTTATTTTTTGCTTTGTTTTTACATTGTCTGATTTTGTTGCCCTTTGGCTTGTACGAAGTACAGTAGATAAATCTTCTAAAGAAATAAAGTATACTCACTCTTTTTGATAATCCAGTAAAATGATTGATGAATGGGTTATTTGTCTTCTGTAGCAAATCTTCAAAATATTTTATAGGAACAATTTTGAATTACATTTACCCAGTATTTTAAAAGTTTATGTACTTTTATTGTGTACAGTTGAGCAGTTATAGTATTGCTGCCTGTAGAGAATCACTGTGTAAAAGTAGTTTTTTTAAAAATCATCATCATCATTATTTACCTATTTATGTCACTTTCCAGAGTCTTAGTTTGTAAAATGAGTAACAGAGCAAAGGCTTCTCTTTCACCATCATTTTTCTGCTACTTCCAATTTTTAGCTGAAAATTCTGTTTGGATAATGTTCTCAGGCACTTTGACATTAAACATGCACATCAGTAATGTTTATAGTTTATTTTTGAAAAATGCTATACTTCCATAAATTATCCAAGGTTCTGTTAAATTATATTTCTACTTTATCTAGTTATTATATATTTTGCAGGTGTAACCATGTCTTCATTGGTTTGGTTAATATTTTGCGGGGAAAGTTTTTGGAATAATTAATGCATGCATGTATTTGTACCCTGCAGATAATAATGACAAAGAACACCCACATTTTCCTATTTACTATTTCCCAATGAGCAAAGAAAAACCAAATTTTGCAATTTTGTCTGAGATGCATAGATCTCCTTATAGTAAAGAATCCCATCGAACCGTCCATGAAGAAGACAGAGTTACTGAGAAAACGAGGTATGTTTCTTGTAGCACACCTTTGGAGTCCATCAGTGTATGAAACTTCTGCATAACTGAAAGTTCTGCATAAATGAGGGGCTGGAAGTGCACTATTTAGAGAGATGGGTTCACAGAGGTTAATCCACTAAAATTTATATTGACAAGAAAATGCATACTAATAAAGAGAGGGAGGTTCAGCTTCCTGTGTACAGCTGTAGCACACAGGGACTATTTTGTTGATATTTGAACAATTTTTGTTTTTGAAGTTCTTCCTTTTTTCATTTCATATTTTTTAGCAAAATTCTGATTTAGGCTGATCACATTTTGTAACTGATAGGGCCAAACTAGATATGTGTAACATTATTGTAATAGTCCTTTTTAAACTGGAATGTCATTTCTGGTAGTGGGGGGGACGGGACGGTGAGGATTTTCAGTCCATATTTGGAAGTTACTGGGGGCAAAAGCCCCTTATAGGGTGATTGGAGTGAAGAAACAGCACACATACAGTCTGCTACCACTTCTCCAATACTGTTTACTGTGACAAGCCTGGAAGGGAAGAGAGCTCAATTGATCCTTCTGCCAATCCACTCCTGAGTGGTACAGAATCACCACAATCCAATAATTCTGATATCCCATGCTGATAACTTGCTGATCTACATGGCAAACCGAATCAGTGCTGACTATGCAGACTGTATATGCAGCTGATTCTAATGCATGTCTGTATTTTTTTCTCAACACAGCTAGTAGCAATGGGGGTGATTTTAAAAAAGGAATGGAGTATGAGGTTAAAACTTCCCAGAACCACTTCCTGTACCTAATGTAGGCTTCTTGCACATGTATTTTTTAAAGTCAGGAGATCCTTGGCCTTAAAGCTGCTTGGATTTTATGCATCATATATAGGATGTGATCCAAAGATATCTGAGTGTACCAATAAACTGTCAAACTAACATTGAACTCAAGGATTCTCCCTTTGTCCTTCGCTACTGAAAGTGCAAATCGTCTCTTGCAGTGAGAGGAAACCGGATGCTGGACTCAGCCTAGTCCTCACTTTCCCCCAGAAACTATCAAAGCTGACTGCACTGATTTCCTGTTCAGCAATATGTGCACACTGCAGAAGACCACATGAGCATGGTTGAATTCTGAATGTGCCTTCCCTTGCCTGGCAGTAGCATTCTGAGCTCCTGTCAGGAGAAATCTCCCAGTGGAAACCTGTCTCCATAGCAGACCGCCCTAGCCGGGCTTTGCATTTAGACAGAGAACAGACTCCTTTATCGGAATGATCTGGAAAACATTTGGATTGCCAGAATTAAGATAAATGGGGAAATTATTTATGTAAAATACAGAGTATACATCTGTGCAAAGAACACAAAAGAAATACAAATATCAGGCATTGGGTAACTGAAATTCAGATAATAAGTGTTCTGCATTTTCATTTGCATAGCACATATCTTTCTAGTCCTAACAAGAGTGTATCAAGCAGTCATTAAGAATACATTTCCATACCCACAGTCCGGAAGTAAGTGTCAGTGAACTTGATGTTTTGTTTTCTGAGTTGACATGCCACAAGATTGTGCTGTACCCTCAAATGAGTATTTTTTACTTATCTCATAGAAACCAATGATAATACTGCAGTCATTGTATGTTCTTGTGGTATTACAGTTTGCATTGTGTAGGGATTTTTTAGATTTAACATTTAGGCTGCAATCCTGTGCATACTTACTGTGCATTGATCTCCATTGAACAAAATTGTATTTATTTCTGAGTAAACATACATAGGATTGTACCATTGAACATATATACTGTACTGGGGACTATACTGTTTATTTAACATCTACAAAAAGCCGTTAGGAGCGAACCTCAGGATATTTAGAATGTGGTGTCAGCGATATGCTGATGCTATCCAGCTCTATTTCTTTGTTACAGTTGAATCAGATGTGGCTGTACAGGTTCTGAACCTCTGTCTGGATGTAATAATGAGAGCAAGTAATTTGAAATTGAATCCTGACAGGATGGAGGTGGGTGGGTGGTTCCAGGGTCCAGCAGTTGGGTGATGTGACTGTTCTGGATGGGGTTGCTCTCCCTCCTAAAGAAGGAAGCACACACTTTGGGAGTGTAGCTTGATTCATTTGTCTCTGGAATCCCAAGTGGCTACAATGGCTAGGACTAGGAGTAGCAAATAACCTGGCCACTGTGACCATGCATTGGTAACGTCAAGAATAGACTACTGTAATAATGCACTCTATGTGGAGCTTTCCTTAAGCTTGGTCTGTTAGCTGCAGAATGCTGCTACTATGTTACTCTGCAGAGTGTCCAATTACCATATTTTCCCGTGTATAAGAGTAGGTTTCCCTCCCCTAAAAAATAATGTCGAAAAATAGGGGGCCATCTCTCCCCCCCCCCCATTTTCTTAAATCTGAGTCCCCCAAAATAGGGGCGTCTTATACATGGGGGTGTGTTATAGATGGAAAAATACAGTATATGTGTATATTGCACTACTTCTAAGGGAGCTGCACTGGCTGCCAGTAAGCTACCAGACCAGGTTCTAGGTTTTGGTTTTTGCCTGTAAGGCCTAGATGACTTGGGGCTAGAAAACCTACAGGAGCATCTTTCTCCTTACTGCTCTGCTCATGCATTTTATTTCACCCAGGAGGCCCTCTTAGTTATACCAGTCTTGGTGAGCAAAAACTAAGGAGACAGTCTTCTCTGCAGTAGTCCTCTTTTTAATGGAACTACCTCCCCTCTGACAAGTACCAACACTGATGATATTTTCGTGCTTGTTAAAAACACAACTGTATTCTGGTTTTTTCTCACATTTAATGTGGAGGAGTCAGATACTGATTCGCTTAGGGTAACCAGCTACAATCATATTCATTTCATTATGATCTTACTGTTTGAACAGTTTCATTGTGATTTGTGTTTTATACTTGTGCACACCAGCTCAAGGCTGATTGTAATAGGTAGTAGCTAAAATATTTTTATAAATAAATATATCCATTTATAGTGCACTTCTACACATAATCTGTTTATAAGAATGTGGGTATAGAATTGCAGCCTTAATGTACTGCCAGAAATAAATGTCTGTGGAACATGGTCTGGTCTAGTTACATACTAGAATTTAAGAGACGCTTAAGCATAGAATATAAACACATCTATGGAGGCAAATGGCATTAAACTGTTATTGTATCCAGAATTATTTTCATCTTTAAAATAATTGCTTTACAATGTTTTGTTCATGTAGCCATTCATCCCTGAAGAATCCTCAAAATGTACGGAAAAACCTGTCTGAACCTCACCTCCTAAGACAAATGCCTCTTTAAGAAGATACTGGAAAAGCAACATCTTCTTATGTTATCAAGAGAACAAATGAGTGCATCAAACCAACTATGAAGAAAAACTGAATGTTGTGAGGAAAGTTTTATATTTTAATCAGAAAACACTAAGGCATGTTTTAAGTTTTTCATTGCTGGCACAGTAATTTTTCATAATACAAAAGCAGTATTTTGTATAACAGATCCAATATATGTAACTTCATAAATAAAAAGTTTAAAGTAAAGTACACAGGTGTCTTAATGAGAAAAGGTGCATGGGGAAATCCCAAGGTTTGCAGAAAAAGCTTAAAGCAGAATAAAAACTTATGGTAGAAAAAAGACCCTATCAAAACAGGCCAATGAGGACTCACTATGCTCAGTTGGGTTGGACCGGTGACTGTTGAGGATGAAAAATGGCAGAAAGATAGATGGAGTATTTTGACAAAGGGTGTGGCGCTATCCTGACTATCAAAAGGAATCAACACTGCAACATTTGTTTGAAGTCCCCACACGTATGCACTACTTGCTGGCCCTTTTTGTATGTTGGGAAATGTTTTTATTTAAAATATCACACTTTTATAGAAGCCTGTGTACAACATAAAACCAATAATATAAAAACATCAATACATACTAGTAGGTAAAAAATTCACAATTCAAAGGCCTGTCTGAAAAATAGTTTTCAAAAGGTGTCTAAAAGAAGACAAAGATGATTCATGCTGGGCTGCTGCAAGCAGGGCCTGCCACATTAAATGCTCAGTCCCTGGCAAAGGCTGACCAAACCATGGGTCTTGACCAACAAAACTGCCCCATCAGAAGAGCATCAGAAGATGCTCTACTGAGGTAGAGCATAAGAAATTAGTATTGACCCCACACAGTTTAGGGCTTTGGCTTAACAAAAGAACCTTAAACCCGACATGGTAGCAAATTGGCAACCAGTGCTGTTTTCTCAGCAATGGAGCAATATATTGCTAGTAACCTGTTCCTGTAAGCAGTCTGGCCTCTGCATTCTGCACTACTTGCAACTTCTGGTCCAGATAACACAATCAAACCAACAAAGTTTGCTACAGTGATTCTTGAGGTCAGCCATGCATGGACTACTGTAGTCAGACTGTCTTGGTCCAGAGATGGTTGCAGCTGGTGTATCCGCCAATGCTAGTAAAATCCACACAGGTCACTTGGGCCTCTCATGACAAAGATGAATCAACAAGTGCCCCTAGCTTGCAAACCTGCTCCTTCAGAGGAAGTGAACCCCATCTAGAACAGATTGGGTATAATGGAGAAATTGAGTTGGGTATCATCTGCCTACAAATGGCACCGTGCTCCGAAACTCCTAGTGACTACCCTCAATGGCTTCATATAGCATTGGGGAGAGCTCTCCATTGCATAAGCTGGGTTGAAGAGCACTCTCCCAGCTCTACTCTCTGGACATGATCCTGTAGCTAAAAATGGGGCCACCGATACACATCTCCAGAAGTCATAGAATCAGAGTTGGAAGAGACCACAAGGGCCATCGAGTCCAACCCCCTGCCAAGCAGGAAACACCATCAGAGCACTCCTGACATATGGTTGTCAAGCCTCTGCTTAAAGACCTCCAAAGAAGGAGACTCCACCACACTCCTTGGCAGCAAATTCCACTGTCGAACAGCTCTTACTGTCAGGAAGTTCTTCCTAATGTTTAGGTGGAATCTTCTTTCTTGTAGTTTGGATCCATTGCTCCGTGTCCGCTTCTCTGGAGCAGCAGAAAACAACTTTTCTCCCTCCTCCATGTGACATCCTTTTATATATTTGAACATGGCTATCATATCACCCCATAACCTCCTCTTCTCCAGGCTAAACATGCCCAGCTCCCTTAGCCGTTCCTCATAAGGCATCGTTTCCAGGCCTTTGACCATTTTGGTTGCCCTCCTCTGGGCACATTCGTTTGTCAGTGTCCTCCTTGAACTGTGGTGCCCAGAACTGGACACAGTACTCCAGGTGAGGTCTGACCAGAGCAGAATACAGTGGCACTATTACTTCCCTTGATCTAGATGCTATACTCCTATTGATGCAGCCCAGAATTGCACTGGCTTTTTTAGCTGCCGCGTCACACTGTTGGCTCATGTCAAGTTTGTGGTCAACCAAGACTCCTAGATCCTTTTCACATGTACTGCTCTCAAGCCAGGTGTCACCCATCTTGTATTTGTGCCTCTCATTTTTTTTTGCCCAAGTGCAATACTTTACATTTCTCCCTGTTAATATTCATCTTGTTTGTTTTGGCCCAGTTCTCTAATCTGTCAAGCTCGTTTTGAAGTGTGATCCTGTCCTCTGGGGTGTTAGCCACCCCTCCCAGTTTGGTGTCATCTGCAAATTTGATCAGGATGCCCTTGAGTCCATCATCCAAGTCGTTGATAAAGATGTTGAATAAGACCGGGCCCAAGACAGAACCCTGTGGCACCCCACTAGTCACTCTTCTCCAGGATGAAGAGGAACCATTGATGAGCACACTTTGGGTTCGGTCAGTCAGCCAGTTACAAATCCACTGAGTGGTAGCATAGTCAAGTCCGCATTTTACCAGCTTCTTTACAAGAATATCATGGGGCACCTTGTCAAATGCCTTGCTGAAATCAAGGTAGGCTACATCCACTGCGTTCCCTTCATCTACCAGGGTTGTAATTCTGTCAAAAAACGAGATCAGGTTAGTCTGACATGACTTTTTTTCAGAAATCCATGCTGACTATTGGTGATCACAGCATTCCTTTCTAGGTGCTCACAGACTGTTTGCTTAATGATCTGCTCCAGAATCTTCCCTGGTATTGATGTCAGACTGACTGGGCGGTAATTATTTGGGTCCTCTCTTTTCCCCTTTTTGAAAATAGGGACAACATTTGCCCTCCTCCAGTCTGCCGGGACTTCGCCTGTTCTCCAGGAATTCTCAAAGATGACTGCCAGTGGTTCTGAGATCACATCTGCCAGTTCTTTTAATACTCTTGGATGCAGTTCATCTGGCCCTGGAGACTTGAATACATCTAAACTAGCCAAGTATTCTTGTACTATCTACTTAGTTATTCTGGGCTGTGTTTCCTCTGCTGAAAGTCCATGGACATACACTATTAGAGTGATTGTTCTGACAACAATTCTAAAGTCTGTTGTCATTTCATGCAACACACAAGAACCAAATTAGTAGCATTGTGTGTACACAGTACCTGCTCTCCTGCTAGCTATGGTCCCTTGAGCTCTCTTTTTTGTACCCATAATTTTAAACATCATTTGATTTGCTTTAATTTGCAAAATAAGTGATCTATTTGTGTCGTCATAGGTTGATTCACAGCTGATGGCCAAACTGGGTGAGATGCTGGAGACCTTGGCTGGAGGAAAACAGACTTAATTCTTGCCCTCTAGGCTGTTATTCTGGGGGGAAATGCCTCCCTGGTTTTTTCATCCAAAGGGCAAAAGAACAGGACCCTATGGTTGTGGAAACAGCTGGGGGCATGATTTGATTAGAGAAATGGCCTGCAAGGAAATATTGAAGCATCCTTAGCCCTTCATGGCTGCATTTAAAATGAAAGGAGGGGGGAATCAGGGGACTGTTTATGCATCTCTCCTATATTGTCTAATTTGGCCCTCATTTAAATTAATCTGCTTGGAATTTAAGTTGATTTACATCACAGTCCTCAACACACTTATTTGGAAACATGTTCCAGTGATTTCAGAAGAACTTAATGCCAAGTAAATGTGTTTAGGAAAGGGTGCCAGTTGGCTTAAATTATTGTACTTCAGTTTAACTGGGATTATAAATGAATAAAAGCCAAAATTCCCAAAGGAAGCACTGTTCATCCTGAAAGAATTTAGCTGCAGACCCAAATACTTCATCTGAGTAATCCCATGGAAATCAGTGGGACTACTCTAGAAGCAAGCAGCATAAATTCTTGCTGCTTTTCTGTTTTGCAGTATCCTGCATCTTATACCATCTGTCCTTTAAATTAACTTTTCCCTAGACTCCACTTCCTAATTACAATTAATACCAAATATTTTAATTTTCTTGGCTACATAAAGGGCAACAAATAAATCAGGCTTTATTTTTCTGTCTTGCTGGGTCAAAGATTTGATTTATTGTGTCTATGTTATCACACAATCAAAATTTCATTCCCAGTGTTTGTTTGGGAAAATTCTACACCCTGCCTATTTATTTTGAATGTCTCTTCTCATTAATGTTGCTGAACTGTAATTTCTAGCCTCCAAATATCACTTTTTATTGTTCAGAGTCCCATAAATATATGGTTGTGTGTGTTTTATATATATTCACATACATAAAACACTACCAACAAAGTTCCATTGAATTCAGTTCAGCTTACTTCAATGAGATATAGGATTACAGTCTGACTGTGTTTAGGGATAGATTTCAAATCCAGTCAAATACTGCTGTCCCAGATTTTTGTGTTCCCATTTTTCCAGCACAATTTCCAGAAAAGAATTTGGTGAGGATTTTTAGATTTTTTTTTCCTCCAAGGGAGAACAACTAACTTGGAGTTGGGGTATTTCCAAAATGATGCAAGGATTAAATGGTGCAGTATCACAGTTAAAATTATTGGAGAGAACAAAGCAATGAGTTGTCCTTTCTTCCCAGACAGAATATTTTGGGCTTCAGCGGCGCAGGTGGTTGTTTTTAAATTTCCTGTTAGTTTTGATTGAGACATTGTCACCATTGTGCAATCACTAAATTGTGTGTGTGTGGATGGAGGAGGGTGTCAATAAAATAAATGTTTAAAATTATATACTTAGAGTGAGGTAATGGTGCATACACAGAATTCTATCTCTTGTTCTGAAATCTGGATTTATCATATGGAATTAGGCCAGGTGGAAGCAACCAGATATCAAAATCTGGAACAATAATGGGACCATCTCTAAATATGTGTATATATTCAAATTGCTATAGTTGTAAAAACTAATATTGGCCATCTCAGTGTCCACCCTACTAATGAAGTAAGTCTGTGTACTTTTATAATGTTATTGGATATCAAGAGGGTTTTAGAAATCTACTCCAGGCATGACTAGGGACTTGGGCAGACTTTTCCCCCCTTCTTTCAATGTAAAGCAAGCCCATATGCTGTATTACAAATAGATTTTAAATTTTAAATGTGATTTGCCCCACAGTGTGCTTCTGTGGGGATGCCAAAAGCACATAGAATTAGTACTGTCATTACTAGAGCATGGCCCACAGTCTTCATATTCTGTGGTATTGCGCTCCACACACACTTGCCCCAAACATATGGAAAATCTGTTATACATCAGCCTCCCTAATAAGGGCTATAGGTGAATGTTTGGAAAACCCAACAGATTCTCCTATTTTTGTATTCCTACCTGCAAAAAAACTTCTCAAATGGGTGCTGGGGTGGGGATTGATGTTTTGGGAGAAATGGTTTTAATTGAAAAGATCCAGTTTTGCCCCTTCTCCCCCTGCAAGGGGATTTTACCCCACCTCCTCATACCCGTACCCCACACCATCCCCAAATCTGCCCTGGAGGGTTTCGGGCATGACTAGAACAGATTTAGGGGGCATGCATGGGGACGAAAGGCGAGGACATTCCATTGTGCAAGGAGAAATCTTTAGCACTACACTGAATACAACCCAACGTGAAAAGCTGTTTAAAGCACTAGTGATGTTTGGTGGATATCATACAGCAAGTTACTACCTACACACAAACATGCACATGGGACAGCTATTTAGCTGTACCATGAGGGTAAGATTTTGGGTCAGAATTCCAGGGCCCCAATCTTCCCAGATTTTAAAGGAAGAGGAGGCCGCTGAAAGACCATTAAGTTTTGGAGCCTAAACTGCACCACTGCAGCTAACTACAAACGATAAGACTATAAAATTAAAATTACCTTAATGCTGGCTATTTTAATGTGATGCTTTTCTCTACGTGGCAACTTAAATGAGTTGCTATCTTATTTATCTAGGCTTAAAATATCATTGTTTATTAATTGTGGGAAAGGTTATTGGAAAATATGAAGAGCCGTGACTTTCTACTCTTTGGCAAAGGTCAATACTGGCAAATTCTGAAAAAGAATAATGGGAGTAAAAGAAAAGAAAAAAGGAACTTATGAAAAGATTGTTTAACCTCCGAGCCCAACGTTTAAATTACTCCCCTCGAGCAAAACGGTTACTTTATCCTAACCCAAACAATTTTCATAAAGAACAATTTCAACGTTTGTACCTAGAGAATATAGGCATTGCTTTCAATCTTGCAAACGCCTCCCAGGCTGCTAATGGAAAGATGATTAATTCACAGAGCTTGCAACTATTTCCTTGAGGAGAGTGAGATAAGGTACCGGCTAATGGTTTGTTGAGAGCGTCCGTTTGCATCTTGTGGTCCGTGGCTTGGAAACTTGGCTCAGGGCCAGCTTTGGGTTTTATGCTGAAACAATCCTTTGGATTTCATATCAAAGCAGCTTGTCCCCAGCCCTAATTTAAAGCTAAGAGTTGGAGGGAAAGGTGAGAGCAGGGTAAATAAAAATCTCCAAAGAATTTAATCGCCAGCTAATTTAATGCAGAAAAGTGTGTTTAATCAGTCGGGCAGCCATCCTGAGCTCTATAGCTGTTTTCAAGGAAATATTTATATCTTGTTTCCACATAAAGAACACAAACCAGTGAAACTCAAGGACTTCAAAACCCCACTGATTTCAACACGAGAGATTTAAGTGTAAAATCGGCTCTCCCATTGAAATTGATGAGACTTAAACGCCCTTAATTCAGATTTTAATAACTGACTTCTGTTGATGCTCAGTCAAGTGTTTAGCAGTTTTGCTCTGGTGATTCATCGTATATTCAGCAATTCTGTTGGATGCGTACTCCAGTTCAGTATCCCAGTTCTCAGGATGTGTTTTCTGCTCTGATTTGCCAACTACAGCTTCTTTCAGAGATGATGTGGCCACCGCAATGTGCACTATGGTAATCTCCAGACTAGACTGCTATAATGTGCCCTACCTTTGACTTCCCTTAAAGAAGATTAAGAAATCTTAACTGGTCACAAATGCAGTGATCAGGTTACCAACTAAGGTTCTATTTAGATAGCCAACTAATATATACTCAGAGTAGAACCACTGAAATCAATGGTCCTGAGTAGTGCTATTTTTCTAGGAAAAAAGAGGTGCCAGAACTCAACACGAACGCCTCCCTTGTTCTCTTATAATGGCAATGGTGCCCACCTGAGAGGTGCCAAAACTGAGTGGTACATAGATTTTGTAATAAAATGGGGTATTAATTTCTGCCCCAGTGCCTAATGAATCTGAACTTTCTTCCTGCTACAACTGTCTCATCCACACTGTGAAATCCTACAGCACTGCCTGGCTTTGTCTTTTGCTTTCTACTTTGGTTATTGCGAGTGTGTAGGATAAATTAGGAAGCACCATTGTGTGCCACTGCATATAGGATTGGACTGCTAGGTTTTGGCCCATAAAGGCTGTGATCATAATCAATTAAGTTCTAGGTGTCTCACTTGCAAGAAAATGAGTTGAGCGCTAATCCTGCTGATTACTACAGGGCAGGCACCCTCAGATCACTGCATGCATAGCTTTAAAAGAGAGTTAGACAAATTCATGAAGGATAAGGCTATCAGTTGCTACTAGCCACAATGGCTATGCACTTTCTCCACTGTCAAATGCAATGTTCCTCTGAATACCAGTTGCTGAGTTGCGAGAGTGCTGTGTTTGTGCTCCATGTTCTGCTTGTGTTGTTTCCTCTGGCTGGCCAGTTTGAGAACAGGAAGCTGAACTAGATGGGCCATTCCTCTCATCCAGGGCAGATTGTCTCATGCTCTTTTGCCTGACAGCATTAACAGTTTGTACGCTAAACTTCTAACTGTGATAAAACTTTGTAGAACACTGACAGTAGGCATGTTGTGCATGTTTTAAAACCAAATAGCCATCCAGAGCTTGAGGAACTAATACTTTCATCTTTCATCTGCGGGGGGGAGACACAAGCAGAGGCCTAATGGACGTAGTCAGGCCTTTCATTAGGGTGGCAGGCCTTTTGTTGGTGGGGGCAGAACCTCAGTTAGCTATGGTTTTTTTTATTTTGGGGGGTACCCCCGTAGGGCAGGGAGGAAGAATAATTAGCAGACCTCCAGATTTTTTCCTGCTCATGCAGCAGCTTGATTCACCACCCCCTTCTTCAAATAACGCGGTTGGGCCCAGTGTCGGATTTACATATAAGCTAAACAAGCTATAGCTTAGGGCCCCACTCTCTTGGGGCCCCCCAAAAAAAATTAAAGGGGAAAAAAGCTGGATGTACATTTCCAAAATATAAGATAAAAAACAAATAAACTAAAACCTACATACAGCAAGTGTTTTGTGTTGTGTAGGCTCCTATGAGGTAAGCAATGGGCCCCGCCTGCTAGCCTGCTCCCTAAAATATCACTGGTTTGCTCATTTCTATATACAGTATAGGGTGCCTACATTCTGCATGTGCAAATGGCTTTCGATACCTATTAGGTCTATAAATTACCATATATTCAACACAAAAAACAGTGACAATTTGTTGTTGACAAAGGACAGCTGGACATATAAGGGGCCCAATTACCTTCAGTAGTTTCAGTTACGCCTGGCATAACTGACAAAAATCAGAGGTGCCCTCGCCTCAAACTTGCCTGGCTGAGACACTGCCAGAGACCCACTCACTTCTATTGACTCGAAGAGGACTGCACTCTGCACATGCCCATGCGCCCTCTTCTCCTCATCAGGAGCTGGTGTCAGACCAAACCTTGAAGATGGATGCCAGGTAGGACCATGTGTCCCAAGAAACTCCTGTGGCTCAGATGAGAGCTGCGTCTGTTCAGCGGGAGGCGAGAGCGGGTGGAGGAGGAGGAAGGTGAGGCCGCTGCTTTGCCGCTAGGCAGCAACCCCGCTCTCGGTCGGAAGGCGCCTCGGCCCCCTGCAGGGGAAAGAGGTCGAGCTCGCCAGGAAGGACAGGGCGCGATGCGAGAGGAGGAGGAGGAGCAGCAGCAGCAGGAGGCGGAGGAGCCCCTCGGAAGTCTATAAAAGAGACGCGCTTCTCCACTCCCAGCCTGGACTACATCGCTACTGGCCGGCCAGGCGCCTCTCTGCCCCGGGTGCTCACCCCAGAAGACTAAGTAAGTGCTTTCCTGGGTAACTTTCTGCTCTTTCTATCTCAATAGCGGACAATTGTGCTGTTTTGTTATATTTCCTCTGGTTCTGCATTTGCGTGCAGTCTCATTTATTGTTAGAACCTAGTCATTGGGAAATCAAGCCCGAAACGGTTTCCCCAAAAAGTGCTGCTTTAGAGATGCATCTTGGTGGTCTGTTTGCTTTCTGAACATGTTCTCTTGGAAGTTGCCTCAGTAACTTCCCTGGGAATAAAAGTTATCCTGCATGCAAATCGAGGGAAGCGGGCTCGCTCAGCGTGGCGAGCTCCGCAGGCTCAACAACAAGCAGGTAATTTTAAATTGGACTGGCTAGCTCTCCCTAGTCATCTTGCCATTATACTCAGGAGGGATTGAAAGTGATATTTGTTTCCTTGCAGGATTGTGAGCCAAGTCTATTGATTCGTGTCGGGAGTTATTCTAGGCTCAACTGAAGAAAGGTGCGAATTTGTGGGCTTTCGGAATAGGGAATATCTCGATCTCTTAGAAGTTCCTGGCTTTTCGGATGCGAAATCAGTCAGCTGCTGTTTTTTCAGTGCCGGAAAGTCAAAATGTGTAGCTGTAAGAAAGCATTTTGAGTTACAGATGTGGTGTATAAGAACGAATACTTTTCGATGTTCCAACAGTTTGAATAAAAACAGTAATATATATATATATATATATATATATATATATATATATATATATAATGGGAATGTATTACAGAACCTTTCACCCCGATCTTAAGAATAGAAGTTATTTGTGTGTATTGAGGATCAAGCCATACATCAGCCGCAAATTGACCTCAAGCCTCAAGAAAATGAGAGTGGGGAAAGGCATACTGTATTTGCATCCGGCTGCCCATTAAAGTAGTGAAAATCACACTGATGCTTGGGGAAATTGTTGTACCTAGAACGTTGAATGGGAAATTCTGCACTACTTTTTCTTCCCTTGCAGTCCTGTAAACATCTGCTCATAAGTAGCAGGAATTTAGTTCAACGGGGCATGCTCCTAAGTAAACAATGCTGCATACTAGATTTATCCTTTTAGGTTTAATTTTTGTAATAAAAACAGTTAGGCGGCAATGCTAAATTTAGTGCTTTCTTGGCTGTAAGCCTCATTCAAATAAGACTTCCAAATAATAAAATTTTGGATTGATGAATTTATTTGCTAATAAGTCCTACTGATTTTCCCCTACTCTGTGTTCAAATAAATGTTAAGAATGGGAAGGTGGCAGTAATACTGTTCATTACTCCCTAAACATCTCTTTTCATTTCTCCCAGTTAACTGATGTTACAGCCAAAGTGGTGTCTGAAGAGATCCTAAAAGCCCAATAAGGCACTACCTAGAATCCTTCTGTATCATCAAACATTTTTCAAATCCCTCAAGTGTAAAAGAGTTGTAAGTTGTTCACTTACAATGTATTTGTTGGATGCTAACTAATATAATTTGCTTGTTGGAATGCTGGACCAGAAAAGGAAATGTACACATTCTATAGCAGTTCAATGAGCACCAAATATTTACTGAGCATTCAGGCAAATTAATTTTTAAAAAAACAGCTATTGACAAAACAAATCAAAAGCAAAGGAGCTAAAAGCTGAAAGGGAAAATATTGGGGACATACTAAAACAAATGAAAGGCAATTAAAATGCATTGATTCCTTCCAAATTGGTTATAGGAATACACTTAATTTTGGAATGCCACCACTGGAAGTCTGAGGACCATCTTGACTGGTTTTCACTCTTGACTACTTCCAAGTCTATCTTTAGGATCTTGTTAAAAAGATACTGATGCAGATTTGCACTAAGGAAAATAAATGCATATAGGTTATAACTGCAGGTGACACATGATGCGCTAAATATCCCGTGTAGATTTTGATCAGTTATTTCCCTACATGTGTATAAATAATGTTTATGGGAGTTTCTGTGCCTCTTTTAGAAGTGATTTTTCTCTGTCTACTGTAAGAGGAAAACTGTCACCACAGAAACTGCAAATTAGTCTGTGCCTGTAAATTTTTCTGTGTGAACAGGAACACAGGAAACTGCCTTAAACCAAGTCAAACCATTGGTCTACATAACTCAGCATTTTCTACCCTGACAGGCAATAGCATTCCATGGTTTCAGACCACAGACATTCCCAGCCCTACCTGGAGATGTCGGGGAGTAAAGCTGGGATCCTCTGCATGGAAAGCATTTTGGCAGACACAACATTAAAATTACACACTACTAGATTTTAGACATTCCCTACAGTGTATGTTTCCTATTTCCTTTTGCATTCTGTCCCTTAGATTGTAAGCCTGATGGCAGGGGTTGTGTTGTTTTTTGATACCTTGTTCAGCTCCTTGAAAACATTAGGCACTAAATGTTAAATAATACTAATAATATCAGTAGTTTTGTTGTTTTTGATGACAGTCTGCTGCAATGACAGCATTCAGTTTAAAAAAAAACTTAACAATTGCAACAGTACAAAAATAAGAATCAGACGCATTCATCACCCTAAGCTTTTGCAAAATACTTGAATGGAACAGGGAAAGATTCTGAAACTAGGGGAAACCTTTGAGATGGGAATACGGTTCTTCCAGTGGTCCCGATCCTGTTCTCACCATAGGCATAGAATGTATGTTAGGCTCGCTCCCCCTCCATTCATTTTTCCACTTGAAGCCCCTTCCCTATGTCTCATTGATGAGTTGCTGTTAAACCCCTGCAGAAACACCCTTCCACCCCAATCACACACTATATACAATGAAGTGCAAGACTGAGCATCAAAATAAATTTTTGCCTGGGATAGCATAACAGCTTGATTCAGCCCTGTTAAGGTCTGGGTTTCCTTCTGCAAACTGGTCCCTGGGTTTGCTACTATCCCAACTAGATAGATAAAAGGTAAAGGTAAAGGTACCCCTGCCCGTACGGGCCAGTCTTGACAGACTCTGGGGTTGTGCGCCCATCTCACTTAAGAGGCCAGGGGCCAGCGCTGTCCGGAGACACTTCCGGGTCACGTGGCCAGCGTGACATCGCTGCTCTGGCGAGCCAGAGCCGCACACGGAAACGCCGTTTACCTTCCCGCTGGTAAGCGGTCCCTATTTATCTACTTGCACCCGGAGGTGCTTTCGAACTGCTAGGTTGGCAGGCGCTGGGACCGAGCAGCGGGAGCACACCCCGCCGCAGGGATTCGAACCGCCGACCTTTCGATCGGCAAGTCCTAGGCGCTGAGGCTTTAACCCACAGTGCCACCTGCGTCCCGTAACTAGATAGATAGATAGATCTAATTTATAAGACTCCTAGAAATATACTAGATTTAATAAATACATAATCTATACATGTCCAAGGAGCACAATTTCCTCAAACTCGTTGCCAATGAAATCTGTGGGACTGAAGTATACAGCTGATCTGTAGTCCCTCTGATTTCTGTAATAATTTATGCTTGCTGGTTGTGTGTACATGCAGACAACTGTATATATAATCAAAAGAACTAATCAGAAGCACAAAACTGTTCATCCTCCCCTTTGTATCTTGGCCTCTTGCATACATGTTTCAAAAAGCAACTCCTGCGGGTCCGAAGACCTTCCAGACCTTCTTCCAATGCAAAGCTTTGTGGGAGGAAATGAAAATGGGCAAAAGCTTCAGCATTTGCGCAAAAGCATTTTAGGTATGTGCTTAGAAGTCTTTGGATGTTGGCCAGTGTATATGCGAACACATATACATAGATATTCCAGGTATTTCTATGATTGTACACAATGGTCATAACTGAAAGAACCACACACCTAGTTTTGAGTACCCAAGTGGTACAGTATGCACCCAAATGGCAAGGTGCTGTTTACAAAACGGGGAAAATCCAGTGGATCTCATTCACAGATGCAAACCATTGTTATGATCATCTGCTCTTTTATCCTGACAAAAACACATTAAAAGGTCCCCGGAAGCTGTCTGCGGACAAACGCCGGCTCCCTCGGCCTATAGAGCGAGATGAGCACACAACCCCAGAGTCGTCTGCGACTGGACCTAATGGTCAGGAGTACCTTTACCTTTTTAATTTGTAAATTAGTGTAAATTGGAAATGACAAGAAACCATCAGTTTGTTTACTGAAACATACATTCAGTAAAAGCACTTTATTTTAAGGGTCCTGAATTGCAATCCTTCTCAATCAGAATTTTCAAGCAGTATTTCATGTTATATAACATCATCTGAACACTCATTTATGCAATCAGAAAAGTAACTTTATTGTTACCAATCATTTCCAAAGTGGTGATATTTCAGTTATGTTGAATAAAAACAATTTCTCTTCAAAGTCATAGGGGTCATTCAGATCAAAACCTTGCCGAATAGAATTTATTGCCATTCGTTATTTAATTACCAGAATCTTTTGTGAAACAATACAAAACAAAATACTTAGGGAGCAATCCACCCCCAGCGTCCACCAGCCCAGAGGAAATAGGGTGTGGATCTTTCTGCCAAATGTTTATATTTTAAAAGGAAAGAGGAGATTGAACTAAAGTTTAATTTCTACTGAAATATTCAAAAAGAAAGAATGAATATTTAACCTCTGGAAGAAGTGTGTTTTTTTTATTCTAAAAGGACAGCCCATTTATTACCCACGTAGCAGAGTCAGATTCTGTGTAATTTGATTTTTCACACTTAATATAATAAGATATTATTTACAGAATGCAGAATTGGGCTCTAGACATATTCACTAGAAGTTTTAGGGTGGGGTTTTTTTAAGGAGAAATCCATCTGTTGAGTAAATACAATATAAGCTGTGTGATGCTGGCCCCACCATTAGGCAGAGTGAGGAAACTGTCTCAGATTTGGGATATTATGAAAGGACAGAAAATTCTGAGTTATTTAAAATTTTTACTGTATTTTAGTTACTTACAAGGAGAGGTGCATGTGTTACCTTCTTCCTTGGGAGTTGGGTGCCAAAATAACTTGTCCAGCCTTTGTCATTACACAATTTGACTTGGGGAAGAGTACTATGTGCTGTTCAGCTCAGTCAACAAAATATCTGCCATTTCTGTGGATAACTTTATTGGGCACTCTTAATGTTTAAGGTTACAGTATGTTGGTGCAAAAGCAGAAATTAATTCATTGAGTGAGATCACTGTTCAGAGAACGCAATTCTAAGCATGTGAGTAAATTCTAAACTTGTAAGTTTGACTGGTGTTCCACCTAAACGTATATTTTTAAAGTTACCTGCTTCTGATTGCCTCCTATTTTATAGCTCTCAGATCAGCCACTGTTTTCTGAAAGTCTTTTAGAACTGCCTGAACTCTGTACATGACCACAGTTCTTGGCTATGCATAGCTCCATAAGGTTCTGCTGATCTGCAAACTCTAATACAGATGATTTGTTTAGCCTAGTTCACCCAAACCTGTGACATAGTGAGGGCGGGGGCACAGGAGCAGTTGCGGCAAAATTGTTAGGCGCACAAAATTTCAACACCCCGTGCTGCCTCAATACAGCTGAGCACTTCCGGCATTGGGCTCTGTTGAAAATGGCTTCTCCATGCAAACCAGGAATTGACCTCTCCAGACAATAGAACAACTCTTCTTATCTTTGCGGCTGCAATCACCTGGGTAATGTGAATGCCATTAGGCAGTTGAATGTGCATGCATACTCATACCCTCCAACATTTCTCTGGTGAAAATAGGGACATCCCATTCCATGATAATTTTACTATTTATATCCCGCACATCTTATTGAGTTGTCCCAGCACTCTTGGCAGCTTCCAACAAATATAAAAACATAATAAAACATGAAAAATTTAAAAAATCCCTATACTGGATTGCCTTCAGATGGCTCGGGGATTGAATAACTCTATACCCTCCAACATTTCTACAATGAAAATAGGGACATCCTAAGGAAAAGCGGGACATTCTGGAATCAAATCAGAAATTGGGATGGCTTCTCTAAATCAGGGATGTCCCTGGAAAATAGGGACACTTGGAGGGTCAGCATACACCATCTGTTTCCCTCCCACCCATACTTCTTCCACATGGCCCCAGGTGCTGCCAACCCACGCTACACCACTGCCTAAAACTGGTGGCCAACCATGCAGATTGTACTCAAGAGTTACAAAATCAGTTCTATACTGATTTAATGAACTGGCTGTTATGAGCTGTGTTCCCTGAAAACACAGTGATAAAAGAGAAAAACAAATTGTACGTCCAAAGTGTTGCAGTAATACTAAAAAAAAAAAAAATCGGGTCAGGATGTAATGATAACAACATTAAAAATACGTAACTCTGATCATCCTCTGAAGTACTTGGAAATAAGTGTTGTTGTTGGCTGCAGGTTCATCTCCACCAATGGACTATAGAAATGTACCGGAGAACTGCAAGGAGCTCACTGTGCCCTGCTCTAACTCCAGCTCTCTGCCAGCCAGTGTGTCTGGCACAGATTCTTCAGCTGGTCAACGAACTGCAATAGCTTTGGGGAGGCCAGCAGCTGCAAATGCCGCCAGAGAGCGCAGCCGAGTGCAGACTCTGCGTCATGCTTTTCTGGAGCTGCAGAGAACCCTGCCCTCTGTGCCACCCGACACCAAGCTCTCCAAGTTGGACGTGCTGCTCCTGGCCACTACCTACATTGCTCACCTTACCCGCAGCTTGCAGGATGAAGAAGAGTTGCCCGGAGAGGGCTTGGGCACGCTGAGAGGGGATGGCTATCTCCATCCAGTTAAGGTAAGCAATGCAAAACAAAGTGGTTTTCTTTGTCAAGTAAGAGCATGAAGGCTTTTGTTATTTGTTATTAAATTTGTCAGTTGCTTTATCTTGCCCAGGGCAAACCAAATCAGCTTCCAACCAAACAGACAGACAAAAAGCCCCACATGCATCCATTAAAACCAAGAGAAAATTGAAATGCATTAAAAACATCCTGCCCACATCTAAAAGGCCACAGATGGTTAAAGGCCAACGGCCTGGTTATAAAGGAAAGTTTTTGCTTGGCACCAGATGTATTTTGATGGTGCCAGGCAAGCCTCCTTGGGGGAGAGCCTTCCACAAATGAAGAGCTACCACAGAAAAGGCCCATTCTCATGTTGCCACCCTCTGGATGCTTTTTTGAGGGGCATACAAAGAAGGGCCTCAGATGATTATTGCAGGGTCCAGGTCGGTTCATATGGGAAGAGGCGATCTTTGAGGTATTGCATTTAAGACTTTTAAGTAAAAATCAGCACTTTGAATTGGGCTCAGAAACTAATTGGCAGGCAGCGCAGTCAGGCCAGGATTGGCGTTTTATGCTCAAACTGCCTTGCCCCGGTGAGCAACCTGGCTGCTGAATTCTGCACCAACTGAAGTTTCCAGACTGACTTCAGAGGCAGCCCTAGACAGAAGACCAGTGGCGTAGCGGGGGGGGGGGAGGTGCAGGGGGGGGCGGCCGCACCAGGCACAACATCTGGGGGTTAGGGTTAGGGGGCGCAAATCCACGGGTTAGGGGGCACAAATTACTTGCCTTGCCCCGGGTGCTGACAACCCACGCTACGCCACTGCAGAAGACACTGCAGTAATCTAACCTAGAGGTTATCAAAGCATAGATGACAGAAGTTAGGATATCCTTGTCCAGAGAGTGATGCAGCTGGGCCCACCAGCCAAGCTGCTACAAGGCACTCAGCACCACCAAGGCCACCTGAGCCTCAAGCAACAGAAATGGATACAGATGTCCTAAGCTGTGTGGCTGCTCCTTCAAAGGGAGTAAAATCGGGTTTCCATATTTCAAGCAGAAAGAAATGTTGTTGAGCTTTTTTTACCCAAAGTTGGCTTTTGGAGCAAAATTGCAAAAAAGCCATTTTTGAGCTATTTATATGGAAAAATGGCAAAAGCAGCACCGCCAACATGGGCTGCCATATGCCTGAATTTTCCAGGACATTTGTCCAGTTTCCACCTGGACACTGCTGCTGACAGCAGTATTCCGGATATGGGAAAATCCAGACGTATGGCAACACCTGCAGATGTAAAGGAGAAGTAGAATTCTTTGTCAAGTAGAACTGAAAGAAGTCATCTTTTTAGTTCAATGGAATCAAGAAAATGCCTCCCATTTACTTTGCATTAAAGCAGTGCTTGCTCCTCCTGGCTACTGGCTCTTTAATTAGTAATTTCCTGAACTAGTTCCCTCTTGGCTTAGTTCAGGAAACTGCTAATTTAAAAGGTTGGTAATTAGGAAAAACAGGCAAACTATTACTGTAAGCAGCCCGTCACTTATTTGTTTCCTGTACTCATTCTATTCACTAGTGGTATAAAATTGGCCCTTACTCATTAAAAAATACATATTCTAACATGCCACCCCAGTCTCCATGAGCAGCGTGAAACTCCAGAAAATGCAGGTGCACCTTAACTCAGGATCTGTGTTTCCTTTTAGACTAATGAGGCACAGCGGAGACTGTGGTATCTTTATGATATATGGTTTATTTACACATATGTACAACCTGAACCTAGGTGGAGGGTCTCACAGCATTGGCACCCCAACAGGTCCTTCCTTCCATAGCCAGAGCCTGGCTCTCAAATCGTCAGCAAGCCTCATGCCCTGCCCTCTCTCTAGTTTGCATCCCTGATAACTGTAACCCACAGGTCTTCCCCCTTTTATCCCCTGAGGGATGAAAGGCATTCAGTTTATTCACTACTGAACACAGTGGATTACTACTCTCAAGGCACAGATCTGTAAACTACAGATCCCTGCACTCAGGTGTGTGTGTTTTCAGTATACAGTCGTACCTTGGATCTCAAACGCCTTGGCTCCCGAACAAATCGGCTCCCGAACAGTCAAAACCCGGAAGTGAGTGTTCTGGTTTACAAACGTTCTTTCGGAAATCGAACGTCCGTTGGGGCTTCTGTGGCTTCCGGTGGGCTGCAGGAGCTTCCTGCAGCCTATCAGAAGCCACACTTTGGTTTTTGAACGTTTTGGAAGTCAAATAGACTTCCAGAATTGATTCTGTTCGACTTCCAAGGTACGGCTGTAGTTTCATTCATCTCTTTTGTTTCAGAAAGCATGACACCTAAGCAATACTAATCTATTGTGTACTTTTGTATACATTGTCTTCTAGAAATGGCCAATGCGATCAAGGCTATACATTGGAGCTACAGGGCAGTTTTTGAGTCACTCAGCGCAAACAGAAAACACAAATCAAGGAGAAACTTCAAAAAATTCACAAATGTAATGCTATGTTTTTATATTGAATGCTGTGTATTTATTATGCTGGATATATTTAAATTAAAACACTTATTCCAGCAAATATGACCCTCCTCCCAATTGTATCTGGCATCATGGGAAGTAGGTGGACAAGCTGAATTTTAAGATAGTCACACATTCCTTTAGGTTGCTTTCTTTATGTCCAGAAGCAGTCTATTGGTGTGAGCAGTGCATTATGGTCCTCCTGCCGCAAACAACTTCCACGATTTCTGAAATAGCAAAATGTACATGCGTTGTACACATGATACCAACTGAGATTCATGAACTCCTGGCGAATGTAACATTATTTGAGTCAACAAGCAACCCATCTCATTTGTGAAGGAAATGGCTGAATGTAACATGTGAGCTGACCCTTATAAATAATAGACAACTTGCAAGCATTAAAGCAACAAGGTTCGTGATTAACATAAGAATTATGGACTATCTCAATGAAGGGATTCATTCTGAACATATCCCTCAAGAAACACAGGTGTGCATTCTTTTGGCTGTTCACATGCATCCAAGCTTTTAAGAAGTTAAACAGAGCTTTGCTGGATTAGCGATCCATCTATTCCAATGTCCTGTTTCCAAAAATGACTGCACAGATTCTCTCACGAAGTGCACAAGCATGACATCAAAGCAACAGCCCTCCACCGTTGTTTGTGACCACACCTGGTATTCATAGGGTTCCTGAGCATGGAGGATCTATTTTGCAGTTGTGGTTAATGGCCACTGATAGATCAGCATGAGCCCGTGTGTGTGTATGTGTGTGTGTGTGTGTGTGTTTATATAAAACATCTATAGAGTTTACAGTGTAGTTTGGCTGATCTTGTAAAGAAGGAGCTTAAAAAGCAGATCTGTGTTTATATGAACTTTGGATATGGATTTCTGTGTTGCATCTTAAGTGTGTAGAATTAAGATGCTTCTGCAATAAAATATAATTTCAATAAGCTGCAAATATTAATTAACCATAAAATGCAAACTTTTTACACTATGAAGTTTCTACACTGCATAGCATTTTTTTGTTTCTTTACTATTTGACCTTACTGTTTACAATTATTTTCACTGTATAATACCTGCCATATTAGGATAATACTAAATGTGGTTGATGAAGTGGGCTCTTTTCCACAAAAACGTATGCTATAATATATCTATTTAAAGTGCCACAAGACTCTTTGTTGCTTTTCCGCAGAGGTCCAAATGACCTTTAGAAGCATCTACTATTCAAGAGCCTTTTCTCAGATGAATTTATTTGCCTCTTTTCACTGATAAAATGAATGTGTGTTAATAGTCAAGTGAGAACATTACAGTAAACAAAAACAAAACCACAATGTAAGCAGCTTTGTGTATGGAATCTAGCAATATGGGTGTTGTAATATAATTTATTATTTGTGTTTATCTCTGCTTTACGGTCTGAACTGCATTAATGTTTGAGGGAAAAGCTTACCGTACTTCTATACTGCAACATGTGTACATGTTTTATAGCTTGATATGTTCATTCCAGAAAACAGAGCTTGCATGCTCAGCTAGTTCAGCTAAAATATTTGCAGCATGTAAGCAACAGAGGTTATAAGATAAGTGCAGCTGAGGTTCACCTAGTTATCTTTTCTTATTGTATATGTTATACATGATTTTACAGAATTTTAATATTTATATTAAATACTTTAAAAACTGCTATGATTTGTCAGAATCAAAGAAATGAAACTGTTCCACAAGAAGCCAAAAATAAAATAAAATGCATTTAAGAGGAATATTTGGGAAATTTCTTTGCGGTACAGGAGTTAAGAATGTTATCATGTCTTACAATATTAGGATTTTCTTTAAAATAATAATAATGACACCTATTAGCCTTTGACTCAGCCATCGCTATGGCTTATTCCGGAACCATTCCAGCTACCATTCCCATGCTTTAACTGTGAAAAATGTGACTTGCAGACACAGTCTCTGTAGAGGAATAATTCCTCCCCATATTTAACAGTACCTTTTCTAAGCACTAGTACTTTATAAAACTGAACACCTTTGTTAGTGACATCATTCAGTTATTTCAAGCAAGAGCTGTGCGTTTTTACTCAGAATACCTGATTTCAGTGGGACTTATTCTAGTTGGTATGTGTGCATAGGACTAAGGCTTAAAATGCTTGAACCCTGGTGACTCCTCACTTCCAGCATACTTTCCCTCCACCCCCATACTAAAATCAGAAAAGGAGCCTGCCCCTGCCATTCAATCCCAGCCCCAAAGCCTCACGAGAGCTGTTTCTGTGGGCCTTCTAGGCATAATGGCACAAGCGCATCTCCTGTGCATTGTTGCTGGGTAATTCTGGCCCATTCCTCAGGTTGCACAGAAACATCTTCCATCAAAATGTATGTGCGTCTCATGATCTGGAATACACACCTCATTATTTTTTGGCATGTGGGCATATAAAAACATATACATTTATAGCTAACCAATCCATAATTTGGAACAAGTCGTGACTTTAATCTCTTTTTTTTCTTCATGTGACTCCCCCAATCTTATTTTTCTCTTCATTTGAGTCCCCCTCCCATCTGCCCCAAGCCTTTACTTTGCACAAAGACTGCTCTGTTCCATGTGGTCTCTAAGGGAGCAAATGGAGATTGACATAGAATATATTAACACAGAAAATGTTTTAACTAGAGGGTATACTATTGTAATTACAGCTTATAAACATGAACCCAAAGCGCATTGTATATAATATTTTTAATGTTTTGATTATATATGTGTATGTTTTTATTTATTTATATTTTGGGTGTGTTTCCCTTTGTCTGCTCCGTTGGCAGGGATCTGTTTTATTTAATCTTGTACAGCAGCATCTCGAATGAGGCTGCTATATAAACAATAAGCCACCCCATGGAGTGGGAGCAGCACCAGATAAAATTATGGGGGAGCACAGAATGTGCAAAGTACATGGGCGTAGCCAGGATTTTTAGGGAGGGGAGGCCTTTTGTTGGGGGGGGCAGAACCTCAGCTATGTATTTTTATTGATTTAGAGGGGCTGCCCCCTCACGACTATGTCCATGGCAAAGTATATTTTTGGGGTGGTAAGTTGAGTGTCTTACATAATGAAGCAAAATAAAAAAAAATCTTCCATTAGCACCTTAAGAGACCAACTAAGTTTGTTATTGGTACAGTATGAGCTTTCGTGTGCATGCACACTTCTTCAGATACTTGTGTATTGAGATATCTGAAGGAAAAATAACATTAATATATTAATGGCAAGAGCCCAGCAACAGGGGGAAGGCAAGTAGGGTGGGGGAGACCTGGGAGAGCTCCTTATGGGGGGCACTTGCCCACCTTTGGTGCACCCCATATTAGAGCACATACTTTTCCCTGACGTGGAATTGTGGTACCAGTCTTGTAGCCCCTTAAAGTCTTAACACGTTTATTAATACAAGGTATTCCATTAAAGGTTATGCCGTTATAAATGTGTCAGACCCTCCAAGTGTCCCTGTTTTCCCGGGACAGTCCTGGATTTTCCCAGACAATCCCGTCGCGGTTTCTGATTGTCCCGCTTTTCCTTAGGATGTCCCTATTTTCATTGCAAAAATGTTGGAGGGTATGGAGTTATCCAGCCCCAAGCCATCTGAAGGCAAGTTAAGTTTTTTAAATGTTTAAAGTTTTATTCTATTTTTATACGTTGGAAGCCGCCTAGAGTGACTGGGGCAATCCAGTCAGATGGGTAGGGTATAACAGTAAAATTATTATTATGGAATAGGATGTCCCTATTTTCATCGGAGAAATGTTGAACGGCATGACATTAGCCTTAAAGGTGCCACAAGACTTTTTTTAAAAAAACCTCTTGTCTTTACGGCCACAACTTTGGAAATCAGAGGAAAGCTATAGCTGATCTCTTCTTCCACCGCGAGAGGGTGCGAGATTCAAAACCCCAAATCTCTGGCGTGCAATCAGCAAGGATTCCCCACCCCCACCCCCGCCTCCGGGAAAAAAAACCTTTTTCGTACGTCTCTGGCAAAAAAAAAAAAAAAGGCATTTGCCCTGTTGCCTTTGGGGTTAGCCAAGGTGATGAAATGTTGGACTCTAACTCCCGTCAGCCTCAGCAAGCCAGGCCCAACTGTCAAGGGGTTGATGGGAAGTGTAGTTCAGCAATGAAACCAACTTGTCGGCCCCCTCGCCCGGAAAAGAACGAGCGCAAAAGGCGCGTGGCTGGGTCGGGGGAGGGCTGGTCACGTGCTCCATGGACTTATAATTCCGGTTCCGGCCACCCTCGCGCTCCTTTCTTATGGAGGTCTGCGGGGTTTCGCGTGGTCTGCAGAACAGGTAAGCTGTTTGAGGGCGAGAGGGGAGGGGAGGCGGCGGTTTGGGCTGCCTGGACGAAAGGGGGGGGGCGGCGGCGGCTTGGGGTGCTCTCGCCGACTAGCCTGGCTGCGTTTCCTCCCTCTTCCTCAGCTAGGCCAGGACTCGTGGCGGGTAGAGCGCGCGGGGAGCTTCCCGCCTTCAGCTGGAGGCCGAGGCGGCGGCGGGCGGGGGAAGCGTTGTGGGTCTGGATGCCTTTTTTCGAGGATCCCGCGCGGCTCCCGCGCCAGATAACTAGTCGGGGCTGGGCACCTTTGCCCACTTCTGGAATGCAATTTATAGCTGTCTGGCAGAACTAGAGAATGAGTGGTTGTTTTGGGAAGCCTTGTTAGGCACTCTCTTCTTTAGAGCCTCCAGCCCCCCGACCTAACCTGTGGAAGGAGATGGAGATGAAGGTAAAGTGTCTATTCCATTAGCAGATGGACCCTACTGCATTAATCTAAAAGCAGTTTTTGTCATAACGTGCTATTGCCATGTTATCTATATTCCTCGTGTAGTAACTTGAAAAATAGAGGATTAATACACGTCATGCCAGAGCTTGCCCAAATATGTTGTTGTTGTGACACAGTGTGTAGGTGTTTCACAGCTCCCCCTGGGGTTGGAAAGGGAGCGGGCAGCCCTCTGAGTAACTGCTGCCAGGCTGCACAGGAGCTTCCCCACCCTGCCTACCTGCGCGCCTTCCTCTCCTCCCTGGTCGAGGCTGCTTGTCAGGTGCCCGGATCTGATGATCCATGCTTTGGATAAACCATTGGCGTCTCATTCGCTTGTCCCGCCCCACCATGTGCTGCCTGCCTGGCTGGGTGCTAGCCATCCCCTCTTCTCTTGCAGCCCTCCTGCCTCTGGGCCAGTGCAGCGCCAGGCCAGCATGAGGCCCTGGCCCAGGATGGAAGAAGTCTCCTAAGTGCCCTGCAGTAGCCAAGACTAGTTGCCACCCACCCTCACTGGCCCCTGGATCCCACCACTTTGGCCTCACACTTGTTGCAGAGACCACCACCACCTGCTCTGAGGGAATTTAAGTGCCGATGCTGCTATTTTCATGTTTAATTACTTAAATTGCAGTTGAATTACTCCCTAAAATGGATAGGTTTCTAATTAAGAAACGTTGGTGAAGATGGCATTTACAATGAACAGAATATAGCAGTTGTAGAGGAAACTATACAAGAGTCAACTGTTGAACAGTCTGTTTTAGTATATAAGAAGTGTAAAGGAAAAAATTCCAAGCCTCATTTATACAGTAAAGATTACAGTATATGAAACGGGGGTTCATTTTCTGGTAATGAAAACAATCCTTTTCCCCAGTGTCGTTTGTAGGGATATACTTACAAATGGAAGTATGGTACCAAACAAGTTGAAGTCATTTTACCTCAAAACACAGTCATTTGTCAGAAAAAGCAGTAGAATACTTTATTGAGATTTCAAAACCTATAAAGAAGCCATCTGCATCACTCATAAGGAGAATGCAGACGTTAGAGAAAGCTCAAAAGGCAAGTTACTTGGTAGCTCAAATGATTACCAAAAACAAGGAACCACACACTATTGCAGAAACCACCATAAAGGAATCTTGCTGTGCTATTGTTTGAACAATTTTTGGGCCAGAATTTGAAAAAGAAGTTAATAAAATCCATTTGGCAGATAACATGATTGGAAGATGTATTCAAGACATACCTGATAACATTAAGCTGCAAATGAAGGATATTTTTCAAAACAATAATATGATCTTTACATCGCAATTAGACAAATCAACAGATGTCAGTAGCACAATTATTTATTTTTATACGTTTCATCCATACTGACAGAATTATTGAGCAATTCTTCTGCTGCCTAGAACTTCCAATAAGAACTAGAGGTGAATATATATTTAAAACTTTAGATTGCTTCATGGAGGAAAGTAATTTGCAGTGGTTAAATTGTGTAGGAATATGTACAGATGGCGCACTCTCAATGGTTGGTTCAACAAAGGGTTTTATAGCTTTAGCAAAGAAAGAATAAAAATATAATTATTGTTGCTTTTTACATCATGAAGCACTAGTTGCATACTACTGGAAATGAATTAAGAAAAGTTATGGACAAAGTGGTTCAAATGGTCATTTACATTAAAAGTAGACATCTTGAATCAAGATTATTTGCTCATATTTGTGAAGAAATGGGGGCAAGTTTTCAAAAGCTACTACACACAGACATTTGTTGGCTGTCAGGAGGTCAAGTGCTTTGTCTTGTATACGAATTGAGGGAAATGATGCTTAAACTTTTTGAGGAAAATCAGCAAAAGGAATTCTGTGATCTCATTCAAAACAAACTTTGGTGTGCAAAATTGGCATATCTTGCTGACATATTTGAACATTTGAATAAAATCAATACCAGTATGCAAGAAAAAGGAGAAAATATATTAACAATGGTAGATACAATATATTAACAGTGGTAGACAAAATAGCAATTTGGAAAAGGAAAGGGAAAGAAGGAAATTTTGAAATGTTTCCCAAAACTTCTGAGTGCAAGCTAAAATGTGATATCAGCTCACTAATTGCTGACCATTTAACATTGCTCAGAGAGAAAGTTCACCATTACTTCCCAAGTGTTGAAATCCACGACTATGATTAGATCAGAATTCCATTTCTTTAAACTGCAAGGAGAAACTTTTCACTTATTGAAGAATTAGCTAAAATCATTGAAATCTGTTAATGATGTATGAGAAGGTGACTTGCACAGTTTTTGCATTCATGTTTCAAAAATTCATCCAAATAGGTAAAAAAGTGTTAAATATTCTTCTGTAATTTTTTACTATGTACATTTGTAAAGTATCCTTTTCAACAATGACAAACTTTAAGACACTGAAACGTGGAATTTTAAAAATGTATGATGATGAAATGTGAGTGTCTATCTAATATTCCACCAAATATTCAAAACTATGTTCATCCTACTAATCTCATTAAAATGGTAAGTAGTTACTGGTTTTATTCAGTTTTTAAAATTTTTTCACATATTTACATGTTGTTACACATAAATGACAACAATCTTGGAAATGTATGTTGTTATCTTACAAATCATATATTTTTAAAAATACAAATGAAACGTTTTCATGAGATGTTGTGTCCCCACAACAATTTATGTATGTATCCGAATCTCTTAGAAGGGGTTAGTTTAACCTCTGGTTTGCTAGTAAAACTGAATTACTATGTCGTGCTATGATGCATGTCTAAAAATTGTGCCACCAACATGAAAAGTTTGGAAAACTCTGCATTATACACAAATGCACAAGTAGTGTGTGTTCATGCAGCTGATATCTATATATATTTGAAAGTGGAGGTACATTAACTATGGCATTGTGAGGCCCTCTTTTCCTTTGTATAATTTTTCTGGAATTGACCTATATTTTAATTAGTTGGTCTGTTGAAAATACAATGGGGAAAATGTTCTTCAAGTATTGATTATTTTGAGTTATTTCCAGGCTGCCAAATTGTTTGAATGATGATGAATTAGACAGCTGAAGATCATTACTAGAGCTGATGTCTTCATAAATCAGTAGCATCAGCTGAATGTCCAAGCTATAATGATAAATTGCCTCTTTGTCAGTGGGGAAATTGGTTAGAGAGTTGTCTTATGGCCCTGACCCATGACCTCTTCACTGTGTAGCAATCTATTTTTGGCTTGATGGTACTAGAAAATACCATATACTCAGTTTTCAGATTGAACTAAGCCTGTAGGGAATATGTTGTGCTTGTTCACATAGCTGGAGTCCCAAAGCAAAGTTCACTTTAATCCTGAAATTTTAGTTCATTTTTATACTTGCCAGGTAACATAAACAACAAAACAAAACTCTTTGGAAACATGGTGTTTCTATAAAATCTTTTAACTTTGCAAGGAGACACCACCCCATAATGATTTTTGGAACTGGGATCTAATGGCCTTCGCAGTTCCTCTCACCATATTCTAACAATGGAACCTACTGTTATGTTTACGCCCCGTAGCTTCAGAATAATTTGTCTGGGATTCCATTGAAACAACCAACAAGGTATAACAACATGAACCCTTAAGAATACTGCATATATGAGCTTTCTTTGTAATGAAAGCACACAAAACTGAGAAAATATATTAACAATTTAAAGCAACTTACTTTAGCATCTACTGATTGGGTGAACTGAGGCATAGCTACCCTTTCCTAGAGCAACTCAATTCCAAGCTTAAGAAATGAGTACCGGTAACTTTCAGGGGACCAGCAAACCAACATTTGGTACAGGTAGATTCCTATATTAGTACCATCTGCTCTTCTCTGCTCTTTAATTAATGAGAGGAAATGGATAGATGAATTGCCTTGCAGTTTGTGTTCATGAATGGCAGTAGCCACATCACAGCCAATGTATGTTTGAAAGGTTGAGTAGACTTTGGCAAAATGCTTTGTATGGGAAGTAGCAATATGCTTTGAAGGCAACAGCTGTTGAGGATAACAGACATATTGGCTTGGATCCAGATTTTGCTTCTGCCATTGGGAGTATCCACCTAGTGGAGTTTCCATTAATAGGATGTGGTGGAGACAGACAACCTTTGCTAATCCCCGTTACTCCTTCTAAAAATCTACTTTGGAAGATTGGGGGACCCTCCAAAACAGTCTGGGAGGGAGAGAAGTTTGTGGAAAGGAGTAGGGAAATGTGCAAAAGTTGTTCCTGCCTGCCAGTGTGATTCCTGTACTGGATCAAAAGCATTCCATGGATGAAAGGAGCATAGCTGTCAACCTTCACTTTTTTTGCAGGAAATTCCCGCTGCAGTTTCCCGCTGCTATCCTGGATTGTTAGATATCCCGTAAATTTCCCGGATTTCAAAGGAAGCAGCTCCTCTCTCTCCCTGCTGGCCAGGGAGGCTCCTCAGCTGCGTTGCTCGGCTGTGTTGCTCACCAATAAGGAGTCTGAGAATGACTGGGGGGCGGAGCTTGCATGCCTTGTGCCGATAAAATCGGCTGCATTGCCTGGGGACTCGCCTTTGCTTCAGCGCTTCCCAGTAGTGTGGTTTCCTTGCTGCTGTATCCCTTTGCTGGGTCGCTGCGCTGTGGGAACCACCGCTTGAGGCTTCGTTTGGCTGCTGGCTGGGTTTTCTGCCTTTGGGCCTTTGGCTTGGAGGGGCTCGGAACGTACCTGTGCTCAAAATCGGATGGATACATCGACGGCGCACTCACTCTTGCTGGGGATAAGGTCTGTCTGGAGCGGGGGCACATGGGGAAAAGAGAAGGAGCAGCTGGTTGAGTACAATGGCGGGTGGCGATCTCATGGGAGGGGGGCTTTTGGATTTGTTTTGGAGGCACCTTCGATTGACTGCTGTGGGGAAAAGGAAAGGAGCTGGTTGACTAAAATGGCGGGCGGGCAATCTCATGGCGAGGGGTGGAGGCAGTCACTGCCGGGTGGGTGGGTGGCTAGTTAATGCAAGCTGAGGGGGGGGGGGGTTTGAACGCTGGATGCCATTTTGTTGCACGTGCTGCTGCAAAGCCAGGCCAGGGAGCCATCTTAAGTTGAGGCTGCATAGGCCTTGTGGTGCATGTGATTCAGATTCTATTCAGTTGAACCTCTGGTTACAAAGCAATGCCCCCCCTAGTGAGTCGTCTTTTGTTCACTTCTTTTTATTTGGAGGCAGTGCACACCTATGTTTCTGGAACTGCAAACCTTTCCAGTCATGTGTTACTCCAGTCAAATTCCACGTATGAATGTGGAGGAGGTAGGATTGCTACAGGAGAGCAATCACTTTGCAAATTGCATGTGTAGCTACTCTGATGTGTTGCTTTTCTTCTTTTTCAAACAAAGAAAGATGGATGGAGGTGGAGGAGAAGACATTCCTTCGAAAAAAGCAAAGAGGCTGTGCAAGTATCGTGAGAAATGGGAAAAGGAATTTAGCTTCTTGAAGAAGAGCAGACTGGGGCATGGTCATGCATTCTGCACAATTTGCAGTTGCAGTTTTAGTGTCTCCCATGGGGGAAGGACCGATGTCACTCAGCATAAAAAATCGGCCAAGCACAAGCGCGGGCTAGAGGCACAGAAACATGCCCCGACGATGTCCACATTTGTGACTAGGAATACCACAGAGGCTGACCAGGTCAGAAATGCAGAGGTTAAAATGGCCATGCTGTGTGCCAAACACAACATTTCTTTCACCTTCTGCGACGACTTCAAAAAGTGTGTAGCTGACATGTTCCCGGACTCTGCCATTGCACGAAAATATTCTGCGGGGAAAACCAAAACTACGCAAATCATAAAAGGTAAGTTGATTCAAATTATGAAAACAGTGGTGCCTCGGGTTAAGAACTGAGGTACCACTGTAATATTGTTGGCTTAGGAGTCCTAAGAGGGCGAAGTCTGGATCTTGGGTGCACCTTACAGCAGTTTTACCTACAAAAAGACTTGCTCTCCACTTCATACTGCTGCCTTAGGCTGTAGCATCTCATGCAAATTCAAGATCTCAAGTGTGAGTGATAAATTTGTGGGGTAAGTTTAGTCATGTGTTCTGTTATCAGACAACAGTTGATTCAAGGTGCAGTGGTACCTCAGGTTACATATGCTTCAGGTTACAGACTCCGCTAACCCAGAAATAGTGCTTCAGGTTAATAACTTTGCTTCAGGATGAGAACAGAAATCGGGCTCCGGTGGCGTGGCGGCAGCAGGAGGCCCCATTAGCTAAAATGGTGCTTCAGGTTAAGAACACTTTCAGGTTAAGTATGGAGCTCTGGAACGAATTAAGTACTTAGCCTGAGGTACCACGGTACACCTAAAAAGTTATCCCTGTTAACCTCAATAGCCTCAAATCCCTACAGATTGGGACAGAGCTAGTACTAGTTTCTAACTTTTGTGTGCTTGCATGCAGCTATGGAAATTTGGAAAAACAAATACAGGGTCAAGGTTGTAAACAGTCCATAAGCTCTTTGCATCTGTGCTGATTGTGACCTAAAATATTTCTAAAACACCCAACCATGATTATGCATTTGGTATAAAGTACCATTTCCATGGGCAAGAATCCCCCCCCATGCTTCACAAATTCAAGGATCTGTGAAAATTACTTTTCAATGATAAAATTATTCTTTTGCAGGGGACGACTAGCGTGATGACTTGTTGCGTAACCTCCAGGTTCCGGAATCTTTGGGTTACGGCTGCAGCAAACCCAGAAGCGGTCCTCCAGTTACGGAATTTTTGGGATACGGCCGGGCCTTTGGAACGGATCCCGTTTGTATATATTTGAGATAAAAGACAACTTTTGTACAAGCCAAACAATTAGTTACATAGTTGACATTTTTAAAATAGTATTTTCAGCTGGTTATCTATAAATGTCTTATTATTCTGTTAGTTTAGGTCTGTCAAGATGCCCTGTTGACCCCTAAAGTATGGATAATGGTAAGTGTTACTCTTTAAAATTTTAACTAAGTGCTTTAGTAAAACTAGTTTTTAATAGACCCATAGTTTGAGTTTAAATTTACTTGTACAATATTCCTTTTCAGTAAACATTGTTGGGAGGTTGACGACCCTTCATACAACCTCAGATTGTTATGTATATGACTTTTCTTGTTCCCTGCTTTTGAAAAAAAAACTGGAGGGTTCATTCTGCAAGCAATTACAAAGCCATGGAAATAGTTTAATTTAGGAAGTCATGTTTTCCATTGTATAGATATTAAAAATTGCATTGCTGGCACAGTGATGATTTCCTTTTGCCGTTTACCCATCTGAATTTATACTGATGTGTATTTCCTAATTCTGAGATGCCAGTAAAGCTTTAAATGGCCCAAGTAACATAATTACTTAGAACATTATAAAGTTATGTTAATTGTTTTTATTGCAGTGGATGTTTTGATTGTGTGCCTTCCTGAATTCGGATGTATTCAGAAATGAGACCAGATTGTCAAATCGTTTTCAACCATGAAAGTGCTGCTTGCAAGTTTGAGGTAGTCGTTCACTAAACCTGTAATCCATGTATAAGAAACCAAACTTGAGTGTTTTGCAAATGTTATATGAAAAAGAAATTTTATTTTATTGTAATAAGAAATTTTTGAGATAAAGCTAAGAAGATTAAATTATGAAAGGGAGCCATTCTGTCTGAATACTGAAGGCATAAGAGCAGCTCTTCTGGATCAGGCCAAAGGCCCATCAAATTCAGCATTCTTTTCCTGCTAGATGCAGTTGACAGTAATGCTTGAAATTCAGTATCTTTTGAAATTTAGAAAACTGATGTTCATTCAGTCCTTAAACCACAAATATTTTATATTTGATGTTCTAAGGTATGCCTTATATGCAACCATCCTTCCCCCCCTAATTGAGAACAAAGTGTTAGGGCTCATCCATGCTGCTGCTTGTTCCTTGACTACAAAGCATGGACCCAAGAGATTTTCCATTTGCCCCACCACTTTCCCCAGAAAACCTGATTGACGTTTCCTCCGATTCAGTGGTATAGAGTGGAAAACAATGTGACAAGTGGAAGTGTGAACAAGTGTACACCCATGGGACATACCCAAAGAAAGTAACCATAACATTGTTATTCAGGATATTGAAAACCCTTTCATTGTTTTAATATGTTCTTAATGTTGTTTTTAATGCCATAACCTGCCCTGGGGCCTTACAGTGAAGAGTGGGTAATAAATAGAAAAATTATAAATAATAGTAATAATAATATATTTAAGAGACAGTTTTCCCACATAGTCTATATAGCAATAGTGAGTTGAACTACACTCCATTTAAGACATTCATAGTAAAAGCTGCTCTTATTCTTTCACGAAACTTGGGAGGCTATAACAGGAACCAAGGTCATACATCCCTTTTCACAAAATGGAAAATGTTTTCTTCCTCTGTTCCTCCCCGCCCTGAGAAATGCAAGACTAGAAAGGAAAAGCAATGTCTGAAATAGGACAGTTCTGTGACCAAGTATTGCTTCCTCCATATTTCCAGTGTTATAATGTGACAATGAGAAAATCAGTTTTGCTGACTCTCAAAATGTATGTATGACAAACATTAAGAACTACAGGAATTGATCTTACAACTATTTACACATTCAAGTTTATTTTTAAAAATAGACCTCATTTTGCAGATATACTAATCTTCGCTAATAAGAACATCTGTTGCAGGTCCATATGTAGCAACAAATTGTTTCAACTGTTGATGGCACTGCATCAAGTAAATATCCCTTTGATTCAGAGAGTTTTCACTATTGAGTTCAAATGGAAACACAGCATTTGGGGCCACACAAAACACAGAAGCACCTGGGAAAATAAAAGTAGAGGAATAAATTTGTATAATTTATTTTAACTAGAAAATGATATAATTGAAAATGTGATTTACATCAATCAAAATTTCACATCGAAATATCCAGTGATAGCCATCCATGTAGGTAACAGGTTTCTGAACACAGTAAGTATGAGCAGAATGTTTCTCCATCTATAAGTACTTTCAGATGTTAATACTTTTTATATGCAAAAATATAGTTGGTTCTTAGAATTGGCCTCATTCAATCTTTCTCTGTCACTGTACTAATAAATATATTTCTGGTTTTAAAGGTGGCCTGTCATTTTTTAAATGCTCTTTTTAAGGATGCAGTTTCCAAGGGAGCTAATATGAGTGCATGAAGACACACCCAATTCAAATCCCAGTTCAACTTATCAACCAAAGCTGTTAGTCTCATATCCTGGCTGCATATCCAATTGAAATGGGTCCACATGATCAGTATCCTACAGGAGTACCTGGAGTTGTGAGTCTGAATAGCAGTAATTGAAATTTATTGCACAAAACCAGGCTAGATGATGCACTGGACACTTCTCTGAATTCACTCATTACAGTGGCATCTAGGTCAAGATGGACGCAATATATTTTGTGCAAGAAAGAGGGGCTCTATAGGAACCAAGTGCAGGAACGTCAGGTGTCTTGTTTCTGACAGTGCCCTTCAGTGCGGACTCTTCAATAGATGGTAATGTCAACACAAAAGGAAGGGAAGAGAAATCTCATCCATGGAAATGAGACCTGGGGTGGACAAGCAGAACCTTGAGAGGTAACCAGACATTTGGCATTTGGAGCTCTGCTTTTCAGCCCAAGCATAAAAGCATCCTGCGTTTAAGGATTCTACGTGGTTATTTTAATAGCCCTCATTAAGAAAGGTTCAGTTAAAAGGTTTATACCGTATTTTAAAGTGAGAGATGATTCAAATAGTAATACAGCAATCAAAACATCTTCTTCAAGTACTTCTGTTCTTAAACTCAGCTTAGCATGTGCTTTAGACAGTGAAATCCTACAGCACAAACATAAATTTAATAATTTTAAATCAGTTGTACAAAATTTTAATAACAAAGTCTCTGTTGCCAGAGATGTTGTATGAATCTTTACACACAGAGAAATGTAGCTGCTACAGACATGTATGGGGAGAAATGGGACTTGCGTATTTTTTATATAATTCAGGTCAATTACTAGTACAAATAGAGGTGTGGTTTTAGGCTGATGGAGCCATAGTGGTTAAAATAGCTATAGTGCGCAAGGCAAATACCCTCTACTGTGCACGCCCAATTGTTAATTAATGTATAATGTATACATAGATCTTTATGTCCAGTTACAGATAGGTAGCCGTGTTGGTCTGCCATAGTCAAAACAAAAAAAATTCCTTCCAGTAGCACCTTAAAGACCAACTAAGTTAGTTCTTGGTATGAGCTTTCGTGTGCATGCACACTTCTTCAGATACACAGAAGAAGTGTGTATCTGAAGAAGTGTGCATGCACACGAAAGCTCATACCAAGAACTAACTTAGTTGGTCTTTAAGGTGCTACTGGAAGGAATTTTTTTTGTTAGATCTTTATGTATTAGTGATAATAGAGAGGTGGGCAACTATTAGATTACTATTTGTGAGGTTTGGAAGGAGCTTATGACTTCTCTTGAAAAACTGGCTATGAGAGTCAAGTTTAAACTGATACATCATATTCAGAAACGTAACAAAACGGAAAGTTATATAAAATGGCTTTTGAGCTCTTAAACTTTATTTTTTTTTTACAAAATCTAGGATTAGTGCTGCTTGAAGTTACACATTTGTTCACATGTAATTTTTACAGATAAGCTATTGCAATTTAAGAAATAGGAACTGAACAATCCCATGTCTAAAACTTACATAGCTAAGGGGAAATGTATTAGGAACATGGTGATGGTGGAATGACTGATCCTATTTTCTTTCCCAGCTTTGGGAAGACAAAGAGATATTTTGGCTTATAGCCATCAGATTTGGGTTTGTCATAGTTGCTTATGCAGAATTATTACACAGGTTAAATACAAATTGATGGACATTGGGGAACGCAACCGGGAAAGGGGGGAGGGAAATTTGGAATCCAAAGGGTGTTAAATTATACTTTATTCTTTTTTCTATCTTTTTAAAATTTTAATCTGTTCTGCATACTAAAGTGGGGAACTCGTGGAAGGGAGCGAGGTCGATTTTAGGGGAGGGAAAAACATTCTTAATATTGGGTTAATTGTAATAAGTTTAAAACTTGGGGTAAGAACTTGTTGAATTTATTTGAAAGAATTGGAATACAAAAGGGGGTGGGGTGGGGAAGTCCTGGAAAAATGTTAATGAAAATAAGATTATAGAATGGATGTTTTATTTTTTCATTTTTTTTTGTCATATTTGAAAATGCTTAATAAATATTATTAAATAAATAAATAAATAAATACAAATTTTGAAGAACACATACTTGACATGTAAATGAAAACCTACAAGATATTCAGTGCAGTTGCTGAGAGATTTGATCCATGAACAGGATGTGTTCTGATTCTGCGACTTGCTAAGTAGTAACCGTGAATCAGCCTTTCTGCTTCTGAACAGAGTTCCACATGCAAATTTTTGGAGAAAGCAAGGAACTAAAATGACATAAATTATTTCCTTGGTTTATGAATTCTGTGGAAAAATCACTAGATTTACCAGTGATCTTTAAATTTCATGTGTATCATTTTAAAAAGTATTTTCCAAGACAATTTTCATTAAAATATTAATAATTTGTCAATTCATTATTCTTGACATATTTTCACATTACAAATAACGTGATTTTAAAACAGAAAAAAACATGGATTATATGAGTGGTTGCATAAATACAAACAACCTGTTTCCTAAGTGCTTAAGACAGTTTACACCAATCACCATGGAAGTTAAGATACTCATGATTTAGCACGGTTGGTACACCGTTCTGCAGTCAAGTAAGAGTTGGGTCAAACACCTTCCTTGCTTCTTTTCACTTGTATTTTGAAGCCGCTGTTGGATTTCACAGCTTTACTAAAGATGTAGATTTAGTGTAAGAAAAGTTCTCATTCCTATTCTGAATATTGGACATTGAAATTGTCTGAATTTGATAAAGTGCAGAAGAATCCTTTAGCAAATATGTCTAGACATGTAACATATATTTTGTAAGTTGGTTACTTGTACAATTGAAGTTAAAGTAGCAGAGGAACAAAAGGGATCCTGATTATTCAAATGCACATAATCTGAAATATGATTGATAGAACAGCAGCTTATCAAACCGCTCCTCTTGTTTGGTTCAATTCATAATGTCTAGTTACCTCCTCATAATCTTGTGTTCCAAACTGTTTGGAGATAGCATAGACTGCATCTTCTGGATTGATAGCCTTTTTTAAAAGGAGATTCACAACAGGAAGAACTGGATTGGAAAATGCTGATTCATTGCAGTGTATCAGAAGCCAAAAAGCATCTATAACGTTAGCTGAAATAAAGCTTAAATCCTAGACAAAAGCAATATTTATATTTCAGAACAGAACTTCATGTGGTTTCCAGACAAAACCAGCAAGTGAATTATTTGGGACTGAGGGTATCTAGAAAAATGTAAAATTCAGTGGTTTTTCTGAGAAACGCATTTTGGAACATTTCATTTAGCACTCCTGGTCTATTTAACGCATGCATGCACTATAGTCCTAGTTTTAATATTGTAGAAGCTACCTCAATTCACTGATGAAAATAGATTGCATGACTGGAGGAAATCACTTTCTAGAAAGTGGCTGCAAATTTGGTATATCAATGTCACTCTAAAAGCTATTAAAGGTAAAGGTACCCCTGCCCGTACGGGCCAGTCTTGACAGACTCTGGGGTTGTGCGCCCATCTCACTTAAGAGGCCAGGGGCCAGCGCTGTCCGGAGACACTTCCGGGTCACGTGGCCAGCGTGACATCGCTGCTCTGGCCAGAGCCAGAGCCAGAGCCGCACACGGAAACGCCGTTTACCTTCCCGCTGGTAAGCGGTCCCTATTTATCTACTTGCACCCGGAGGTGCTTTTGAACTGCTAGGTTGGCAGGCGCTGGGACCGAGCAGCGGGAGCGCACCCCGCCGCAGGGATTCGAACCGCCGACCTTTCGATCGGCAAGCCCTAGGCGCTGAGGCTTTAACCCACAGCGCCACCTGCGTCCCCTAAAAGCTATTAGGTATTTTTAATTAATGTCATTGTGCAATTCTAGCAAAGAAACATTACTTACCATTTGGCCTATTAGAGTATTGTCTCCTTGGATATGCTTTTTGCAAGAAGCATCCACATCAATAAATGACCAAAAACTGGTTTGAATTGGAAAGGTAACCTGCTGATCAATTTCTTCTCCATATTTCTTTCCAGGGATGAATATAGTAGTTGTTCTTCCTTCAAGTACTTGTAAAGTCAGACAATAAAGACTACTTAAAATCTGATGATATTTTTAATTTCACTATAAATAGGTCTTTGAAGAATGAAAACAACATAGTGCCATTGTCTTAAAGAAGATAGCTCACATGCTATATATTCAAATTACAGAAATGCACTGGAAGTGCTGCATATCAAAATGTAGCAGAGAACAGGTTGATATACTGCTGCCTATTTTGAAGGACATAGAAATTGGTGAATAATATACTAATTTCTATCTTGGAAGGTAGTGGTGATACCCAATCTTTTCCTCTGTATCCACCACATATGCTGTCCCCCAAATCTGCTCCAGGGACCTCCAGATATGACAACAGTAGGTCACCTTAGTTATTATTTATTTTTTAATGATTAAAAAAATTATTCTTTATCAATACATTGCCCTGCTAGCAGACAAACAATATCCCAGTGTTTTGCTCTTTCTCATATGAAAACTACTACAGGTTGCATTTAATCAAGGCAAGTAAAGTGCTTCTGCAAGAATTGCCATTTGCCAGCCCATGTGACTAAACATAGTGGGTTTACACACGCATACAAAATGTGATATCTTCTGAGGTGTAGAAAGCTGTTGCAGTTCTGATTCCTTACTGTGGAAAAAATAATGTGATGGACAGAAACCTGGCATAAGGGAGCTTTTAAGTCAAAGTGTATTTGGACATTTGAATAACTGAAGTAAGGTATGCCAGACTTTAGGTACTGCATTATACAAAACTTTCAGTTGGTTTACCTGACTGCAACTGTTCAAGCTTATCCTTCCTATGTGAAGATAATTCTCCAATGAAGCATACTCCCCCTTTGGCCAGCAAAGCACTATTAGCCTGAATGCTTGCAGTTCCAGTTCCATGCTTATCTTTGGACACAGTAGGAAAAACTTCACCAGATGGAATATGCCGTATGCCCCGTGGAACAAGACTAATGCTGTAATTCATAACTCTAGGTGATGGGGAAAGTAGATATCTTAGTTATGGATGTGTAATACACTTGGAAAAGAAATCAAGTGTTTTAAAATTTTAGTTTACATGGCATTGCAGTTCAGTAGAATAATTCTATCCTTGGAATAAAAAAGCATATGCATTGTTTTACCTCACATATTTTCCTTTAAAAGCAAAATAAGAAATTGGAACAACTGCAGTAACAACATCGTTCTTTGCACAAAGCTAAATAAAGGGTATACACATAAAGGGGAAACAATCTGCTTATTAAAGAAAAGAGCACTTAGTTACCTCTCTAATATTAGCGAATCATTCGTCAATACCAAAATATCCAGGTAATCTGCTGTTAAGTCATTTCTGTCACTTGTCTGTACTAGACTTAACAATATAGCTAGTTTGAGAGTGTTGTTAATGCCTGGTAGAAGTACTTGTGAAGCAAAACTATTGGCCAGAAGAGCTGTAAATCTCCAACACGACTTTGAAGTCAAAGAAAGCAGATACTTAAATTTTTCACTGATCTGGGAAGGGCCTAATACAAAAACACACCAAAGCCAAATGAATCTATATGAACAACATATCTTACAATTTTTACAAATATATTCAGTTTCACATCTTCCATTTGTAATTACCAAACTAGAAAAACAGTTTTAAAAACACCCACCTTAAGCTCAATCTTATGTATGTAGATTCATGTGGTTCCCAGCTAAGTGTTCACAGGATTGCTTCTCAGGTTTACAGGTGTGAACACTTTAAAATTAGTTTCATTTTGTTAAATGAAAGTAGGCTATTCCTTCAACGGCCCCTGTTACTTGGGCCATTCTCTACTGTGTCTAATTATGTGGTCTCCCATTTCTGCAGTGCTTTGCTCAGGCTGTCAGTTGAGAATCCTACCTTGTATCCTCAGGGGAGATCCAAAAGAATATATCCATACCCAATTTCAATATGTATGGACTTGGTTCACAGTGAGTTAGCCCTCATGATGTCTAAATGACATTAAGTACAAACTATTGTTTGTACATTTACAGTGGTACCTTGGGTTACAGACACGCTGAAACCCGGAAGTAGCGGAACAGGTTACTTCCGGGTTTCAGCGCATGTGCAGAAGTGCTAAATCGCGCTATGCGCAGAAACACCGAATCGCGTCACGTGCATGTGCAGACACAGTGCTGCGGGTTGCGAACATGCCTCCCGCATGGATCACATTCGCAACCCGAGGTTCCACTGTATATAGTTTTATGTGGTGCCTTTCTACAAACAACACTCAAGGCATTTTACAATGTGTTGGTATCCAACCAAGTCATACTCTGAGCAGCCAACTGAAAACGGACTTAACCTAGACATATCTAAGGGCTTGTCCACATTTTTGCTTATCCTGTGTCAAGAAAGCCTGGATCAGAGTGGTTTTCCCCTTGACCCATGCTTTCGAGGCACAGAACTGAGCAGTTTTCATCTTGCCTTACTCCTTTCACAGGGAAAACCTGCTCTTCAGTGCTCAATCAGATCAAACATTAATCAAAGAGAAAACCCAAATTGCTGTTGCTCCGGTTGAGCACTAAAGAGTAGTTTACTCCAGGGTTGGGGGCAGGGGAGAGAAGCAGAAATGTGGCTAAGCCCTAACTTGTATGACTAAATTCAGATACCACAGAATAAGCACATAACTACAGTTGAAAAGCCCACAAAGAAACCCAATGAACAAAATCTGCTTAAGACGCCAGTACTATTAGTGCAATGTGTAAATGTAGGAGAGTGCATAATTGATAGTAAAAGGCAATGTAGGTTTTATAAACACATTTAAAAGTAATTTCAGTCTCAAATGTGAAGTCGTTTAAATGCTGTTGGATCACAAATTAATAGGTAGAGGGCACTCTCTGACTACAATTACTCTCTGACTACAATTACTTAATTCTTATCCAACTGAAATAGCAGACAGAGTGCCCTCTAAAACACAGTGTGAATTGTGTGATCTGTATTTATTCAAACCAACTTTCACAGCTTATTTATTCATATTTGAGAGGGAGAGAGAAGGAAGCAATTTCAATCATACAGAAAGTGAAGTCCCAAAAAGTTTGCTATACATATACACACACACAAACACAAAAATCTCCACTTGTTCAATCAGGAACTGAATGCACACCCACTTCAACTATCCCCTTGTCTTACCTGTGAGATTACAGAGATGTATACTGTTGGCTTCCAGGCAAAGTGTGATTTGTATACAGCTTGGCATACAGACTGGAATTCCTATAACTTTATACCTGTTTCCTATTTCCATTTTATTAGATAGTTCATCTATAAATTAGCAAATAAACATGTAGGGATGTATGTATCTGCTTAAGACATACCCTGCCTTTATTCACAAAAGCTAGGTAGTTAACAACAAGAAAAAAAATCACAATTTTAAATGTTACAGTTACTAAGACTGCAATGCTATATGCTCTTACCTGGGAGTAAGGGCCATTGAACTAAAGTTCAGGTAAGCATGCACTGTAAAGGAGCTGCAGGAAGCAACACAACATGGAAGCAATAAAAACTTAAAAAACCAGGGACAGTTGAAAACCGGCTTAAATAAAACAGCCATTTGTTAACCAAATGGCTTGCTGAAGACGAAAGTTTTCCCTAACTTGCAAAAAGTCACACACAGGATTGCTCTGCCCAGCTCACTGCTTTATGTGGTTTGGTCTATAAAGGCTAGATTACCTTTATGAGGATAGAAATAAGAGTTACCTCTAGGAATGATCCATTCCCACCATCTTCCTTCTGCATTTATAAGATTGAACACAAAGCTGCATTCATGTGACCAAATCCATCTACTTTTTAAATATTTCTTTCTTGTTTAAGTTTTTATTGAAATATTTTCCATAAGTAACAAAAGTACATTCAGTGTCTGTTTTTAAATTGTAGCATCCTTCATACAAATCAAATACAATCAGTTTGAGACTTTTTTGTTGTAGACAATGTGGGGTTAAGAGAGGGGAGAATGTAGAGAAAAAGAAATTTAGGAGAGGGGGAAGGTGAAGGACACATTAAACTCTCATTTTTGCATATATGAGTGGAGCTTTTTTGTCAGTGTCACTTGGATAGGTGTCTTATTATTGTTGGCAGAATAAGAGGTTAGAGGGCCCAAGGTAGGGTTGGTTGCAGTTGATTGGTAGTGTTGGGGGGGGGCATTGTTAGGTTACATTAGCCATATTGATTCATATGTTGTCAGGAGCGGGGGATCAGTCATTGTCTTGTTGGCTTGTGTATGTGATGAAATGGAGCACACTTGGATAAAGGCATCCTTTGTTTGTCCCATGGTCATTCAGTTTGTTAAGTTTTTCTCGTAGGGCAGTTTCCCATACTGTCTGGTTATGAGACTCCTAGCTGCTGAGAGTAAGTGGTTTATAAGTTTTTTGTCATGTGAATGTGCATTATTGTCTTGAAAGAAATTTAGTAGGACAAATTTTGGAGTTGATTCTATTACCTGTTTTGTTAATTTGCAAATTTCTTGTAAGACTGTTATCCCAAAAGATTGAATTTTGGGGCATTCCTACTACATGTGGAGGTGTATGTCAGTGCCAGTGGATCCTCTCCAGCACTTAGGTGAAATTCCTGGGTGTATCATCACCAGCTTATGTGGTATTAGGTACCACCTGTAGATAAGTTTCAGGATGAGTTCCATTCTCTTGCCTGAGAGGGACTTAAAGGGTGGTTTAGTCCACAGCTTTGACCATTGGGTTGGGTTTATTTCATATCCTATGTCATGTTCCTAGTCAGCTTTGATTGTGGTAAGGGGACTTGTAGTGTTTTGGAGTAGTGTTTTATATATTGCCAGTACTGTCCCTTTGCTACTTTTCCCATAATTGACCTATTTCAGCCTTGTGGTTCATCCACTTTTAACTTTGTTATTCTGAGTGGTTCAACATGCAGTCAACTGTGTTCAGAAGGCTTTTAAAAAAGACTTCAGGCAAACTTTTAAAGCAAGAAAAGCCACACTTTCAGGGCATTTCATACAAAGCAGATGTTCAAATTATTTCAATTAGATGTGTGCAGGAGAAAAATAGTAGATTGTCTCAAAAGGACATAAACAAACCATTTAAAAACAACAAAAACCGAAACACAGAAATAGGCTCCTATTTTAAAATCTGTGAGGATGAATTATGTAAACCAGAAATGGCAGAGATCTCAAGAGAATAAGGGAAGTAGCTAGATTGAGGAAGGATGTTACAAAACCTAGTTACTTACAGAAAAGCTTTATCATATGAACTGAAAGGAGGAAGTCAAATTCCAAGGACAAGATAAGATTGTCTTTATTTTTTAAAAAGAGCCTCTACATCTTATTTTCACATACTTCCCTTTCCTAATATATGAGCTTCTCTACATATACATTCACATTTTATTGATAGACATATCTATTCAGAAAGTGAAAGATTTATTCCATCCAAATGCTATTTTGTATAACACATGCTAGACTAACAGAATTCTGCCACACTTACCAGCCTAATGATAAAAATTTGCATTAAACACAAAACTTACCTCTTAGAAAAACTGTGAAAGATTGAAATCTGAAAGGGGTTTTACTGCTGGAAAATCCTTGAAAAGCACTAATTGCTTTAGCATCAACTATTTCAATAACCTGCTTATCTTTAAAAAAGAAAAACGTAAGATTACATTTTAAAAAATTAATCAGAAGTCCATCTCAAGCCAATTGCCCAACTGGGATTAGTACTATTAAAGAAAAAGCATTCTAAATCATCCCAACAGTCAGAACTATATCCACTCAAATACTTTAGTATTACTCCTCCTAAGCTTTATAACCTCCTATTGACAAAACGGTCAAAAAAGTGAAGTTATAAAGTGATCTGAATCACATAAAATGTTAAACCAAACTATGACTTAGCGCAAACACTAGCACGTGTGGGCTCCCAGAGAGGAGACTGCAGCTGTTTTGCTCCTTCTCTGCGTGTGCTGTGGTGCTGTTGAGAGCTATGTCATGAGATGGCTTAGTGTGTCATCCAAACCCAGGCTCATGTTTTGTTTACTCAAGACAAAACACAAGCAGCAAGCCATACAACAAACCTTGCTACAGTTCATGGTTTGTCTTGAGCAAGACAAATACCAAACCTGCATTCAGGCTTGGGATGGATGGATCAAGCTACCGTATGGTTCCAAATATAACCAGCATCTTTTTCCAAATTCGGGCCATTAAAGTTTGGCTTATATTCATGAACTTACAGGCCCCCCTCCCCCGAAGCAGTGCGGGCAACGGTGTGCAGCCCACCCGCAACTCCCAAACCTCCCCTGGCATTGGCTTGGGAAGGTAGTGCCAGGAGGTGGTAGTGCCAGGAGGTGGGCATGCAGTGCGCTCAAAACCGGGCGCCGGCGCCAGCTTGGGGAATGGAGTGCCGGGCGCTGGCTACCCATCATCCCCTGTTCAGGGCAGTAGTGCTGGGAGGCAGGCCGCACCCACAATTAAGCCTTGAATTTTAAAGGTGCGGCTTATTTGCGGGTGTGGCTTCTATTTGGACCAATACGGTACTTTTGTCTTGTGCTGGTTTCATGTTAACAAAACTGGGACAATTTTGTCCAGTTCATGGGGCAATTTCTTTACGAAAATCCTTTAAAAAAACCCCAGTTTTACGAACAAAAAGTACAAGGTAGTACAAAGGCACCTTTCTTCTCTGACCCATTATAGTTGCTTAAACTAGCTAATACCTCCTTTGTGTTGACACAACTGACATTTTAAAAAATGTTTAAAAATGGTCTCAGAATATGACGGTATTTCTTAACGTGTAGTCCCTTCCCGAATTGTACAGAGTTTAAAAGGACAGTCCCCACAGACATATGGGGGTAGCCATCTTTTGCCCTTCCCTTTTAGCATTTTGTCTTTAAATTGTAAGCTTGTGAAAGTATGATGAAAGAAATTATCGTATGGAAACATGTATTACTGGGACACTGAAACCTCAGGAAACTTTGTGAATTCAAAAATAAGCCTACTAATTAGATTTTCTTCCACACACTATAAAATGCTAAGAGACTGGGCTAAATCTGTATTTCAGACACATTCAGACTTAGGAAGTGGGGAGTCTATCAGAGTCCCAATGCAAGCATGGGGCATACATTATAAGCTTCACTCAATGTAGGGATGACTTTGAACTCCCTCCTCCATGCTTTTTCCTTCTCTTGTTGCCCAATAGTACACCTCACCATAAAAATATAGCTCTTGAAATGGTATAATTTAGGGCTAATAACTACTATATAATGTTTACCACCAAGTACTCTGTATTTCATATCTTCCCGCAGTGGTGAAGTACACAAAGTACACACAAAATTGTTTCTCACTGTTGCAGATTCTGTCGCTCCAGGAGTATGTACTCTTATATACTGAAATCCTAGGGGAAGTGTATAAAAGACCATATTTAAAGTTCTAAACATTTGCAAAGTGCTATATATTGGTTTATAATGGTTTCCAATTTAATTTAATTAATCTTCACCAAATGATCTCTGATAATATACCTACTTGAAAAGAATATTGACATCCCGTTCATTCATTTGGGGCAAGTGCCAAAAAAGTTGGCATCCCCTTTTAGAGTTGTTTGAATGGCACACTGCTTTGCCATCTTAAATACAGAGTCCCCAGTTGACTATGAGGTATGATAGTCAGATTCAGTTAAGACCTGCCATGCTAGCGGAAATCATTGTAATGGCTCCTGCTGAGCATCCCCTCTCCCCTCCCCTCCCCTCCCCCACATCTCCACCAAATCCACTGTAGAGGGTCAGAAGGACTCCCAGAACAGTATGCAGGGAGAGGAGAGGATGGAATGTTCTGTCCATGGAGAAGGAGAAGTCTGAATCCCACCCGTCGTCCACCAGCAAACAGAAATATTTGCATGATAGACAACAGAAGTAGAGTATAATCTTTTAATTTTTGGAATATATGATGGAGAACAATCCACTGAACATTACTGCTGAGTGGTATGGTCAATAGCAAATGATATAGCCAGTGTAGTGCAGGGCATACAGATACATCTAAAACACAACAGGCAGGCATAAAAGTTATGAACACAGAGATCAATTATCTTCTCTGCTTTCTCCTCCTAGTCCCTTCTACAGCCAATGATCTGCTTGATAGTAGGAAAATCAGTTTGTGAAACGATGTTCATGTGTATCCAGTATGAGAAATCACAGGTCCATAAAGCTCTCACAAATATGTCAGCAATGTGCAGTGTATTAGATTTTATATACAATGTCTTATAAAAGCCTATATATTTTAAAAGCTGGATTTACTGGTGTAAGTCAGTAAGTTATAATAGAATTCAAGATTCCAGGTTGGTGTACCTTCAGAAAATGGACAGTTTTCATCACAACAAACAAATCTTGCTCCTTGTGTATATTTTGTTACAGTGGACATTGCAACAACTATTCCCTCTGCCATATAAAATCTCTGAGAAGTATAATCAAATGGAAATTTGCAAAGACTGAAAATATAACTGGGCAGGGAAGGTAAATGTGTTAGTTTCAGCACTATGCTCATCTGAAAAAAAGAGACACAGAAATACCATGATGATGATGCCAGTTATAAATAACAGATACTACAGTGTAACCCTATGCATGCCAACTCTGAAGTCAACAGGGCTTACTTCCAAGGAAGCTTACTATAATTAAGATATGCCTTGAACACATTTCAGAAGAAATATTGCAACAAACTAAAAGGTCAGTGAAGCTATATTGTTTTATAAATACAAAAAGAAGAGTTCAAACCTACCTGAGCTTCAGTCTGTAGCTGCTGAATTAGTGACAGTGTTTTAACTGCTGTAAAACACACCTATAATTTAAAACCCAATTCATTTCATAAGGCAACTGCAGTTTAAAAGAGTGATTAAGAAATTTCACCAAAATATATAAGATTCCTTACAGACTGAAAAATCTGAGTGGCCTTCACAGGTTTATGCAAAATGTAATTTCCAAGGGTAGCATCCAACTCAATAATATCAGATGGATTTATCAATATAGGAAACCGGAAAATGGCATAACTTTGCTTTGAATCTGTAAGAGTAGAAAGTAAAAACCATCAACATTGCCCATATACTGATTTAAACTATAATTTTAAAAATTGCTAAATACTACCATTGTATAATTTGCAGGCATTCACAAATTTCTGAAGGCCACCACTCCTGTCAAGATAAATCAATGCAACTTCCTTCATTCTGAGAAGGTCTGGCTTCATCTTCTCTGAATGGTTTTGTTTCAGTACTAAACCCTTAGATCACAGGTACACACTATGGGGAAGAATTTGATATGTCAGTCAGGTCAAGAGAAATGGAACATGCAGTAAGAATTCTGCAGTGACAAGTTACCATTAGCACTTACAGAAAATGAATTATATAATACAGAAGTTGATGCCATGGCACCTGCATAGGCCTTGACTGATATCCCTGAGCAGGCCCCTACCCTAACTCTGAGCTTTCTTCTTTCTTTCTTTTTAAAGAAACTTATGAAGCAAATTGTGCAGGTACCCTTCCAAGTATTTTCTTTGAAATGGGTGCAGTGTATACTGTCCTCACAATGTATAAGTCCACACAGAGATACGTCTCCTTGTGTTTAATGGAGCTTACTCCCAGGTAAGTGGGTACAAGATGGCAGCCTAGGCTTTGGTTGGGGTTGGCATTAGGGGAAAAGAGGGTTCTTGTGCCTTTTAATGGCTGTAAGACAAGCAGAAATACAACAGGTTAATCATTTTCTATTGGAGAAATACAATTATGGGAAAAGCTTTATCATAACGACTCTCTTTAATTTCTTTGTTATGTAATGTTCACCATGACAGCTATGTTGCACTATGCCATGCTCCCATGGCAGTCATTTTGTGATTGATGCTCATAGCACTTAACATTCAAAATGCACCCACTGGTCCAAAAAGTTTGGCGATCCTTGATATAATGCAAAGCCTTGCTTAATTTATTCAGATACTGGAGAAGGATCCGAGTACTGGAATATGCTTTAGATTACAAGTCAAAGCATTAGTCTTGTGGATGTGTACTTAGCAATATGGGGGGAATGTTTCTTACTTTTATTTTTTAAAGGATAGATAAAATATATTCACTATGTTCTGGTCTTAAATAATTTATAATAAATTATTGCAGTATAAATCTTATAAAAGGAAACATCTTGCTGTATCAATTTTGTCAAGTATTTAAATCCTAACATATTTCAGTTGGACTTCTGTGTAATTAAGAGGAAATTAGATAATGCATAAGGAATTTGGGTTGGGCATGGCTTTTAGCTTTTCCAGTACTCTGATTTCTCTGCAGTCCCAACAGTGAGCACTACATCTACACTTATTTGTACTGGGGGTTAGGAAACTCCTGTTCCATCCAGTGGGAGCTTCCCTCTCACCAATGAAAACAGTCATGGGGGGGGATGGGAATCCAGATTAAGACTGCAATGGGGGATAAAATACACTTACTCCCCACAAGTGTCCCAATCGGAGACTCTCTCTCACACACACTTCACTCTTTAAAAGACATTCAGTGTGAATAGAGTTGCATTTAATTTGGCCACCCAAAGTCAGTGTACTGTAGTGGTTAAAGTGTCAGACTAGATGCTGGGAGACCACAGTTCAAATCCCCACTTGGTCATGAAGCACAAGGAACACTATTCAAAGAACTATGCTTGGTATGAAGTCAAAAATACCCATTCAAATAGTCCCAATTGTATGTTCTGTCTGGAACAGTAGCATAATCTGCCCACCAGAGAGCTCTGGATATAACCCTATGCCACCAACTGGGCAGTTGCTGAACAATTTGAAATGAGGGGGACTCAGCAAGAAACAGAACCAAAAATATCAGTGTCACACCTATGTATATGTGCCTCACATTCAGATAGGGTGAAAATTTAAATGGTGATTTAAATCTAAGTTCTTAAGTGTCATTTTCCATCATGGATATAATGGGATAGGGATTTCAATATGAAAAACAGAGTAATTGTGGAGCAAACACATATTCTAACGCAAAACCCCCCAAAAGCTCAACAATTTTGGTTTCTTCCTAAAAAGCTCCATTTTTAAAAAGCACCCTCAGGTCCACAGTTCCATTATAGATGCTTTTATATCCTGGCCTCAAAACCCTTCCATTTCTGCACTGATGTTGCAATGGCCCACCTCACTACATTGTCACCCTTTACTGCCATTACTAAGGTAGCGCTGTCTCTTCTTCAGGCATGCCAAAACCAATGTTACAGTTCTCTTGCAATGGTGCATTTAAAAAATCCAACTAAGTTGTTTGTGTGAAAAGAATCCAACAACACACTTGAACTTAGCCTCACACAAGCCATTGCATGCAGTTTTACAATTTGCCTGTCTTGTTTTTCTTCAAAAGCATCCTTGGAGGTGGCTGTGTGTTTAAGTTGAAGACTAGCACAACAGCAAAAGGAGGAGCTGTTTAACCTTATGGGTTCTCCCCCACAAGCTGATTTTCAGCCTACAAGCAGGAGGATATAAGTGGCTCTATGTATTTTTAACCTTCTGTTGGAAGCCGCCCAGAGTGGCTGGGGAAACTGAGCCAGATGGGCAGGCTAGAAATCTATTATTATTATTATTATTATTATTATTATTATTATCATCATCATCATCATCATCATCATCAATAAAAAGTGGTCAAGATCCTACCGCACATTATGTGCAGATTTGTGGCAAAACAGTTATCTGTACCCACCCATAGTTATGTGTGACTGAAAGATGACGGTAAACTGATTAAGTGGGATTCTAGAGCCCCTGTCATAGAGATGGCACTCCAAAGGACAAAAGTGGCAAAGTGTCTAGCCACCCCACCCCAAAAAACCTACTTTTCTCCCTACCTCCACTGAGGAGCACTGCTGGCAATAGCAGGCCCTGAGCAAATGAACAAGCTTTCTGTATTTTCATTAACAATTTATGCCTATCACAGAACTTTCCCCCTCAGACTTGTTTTGCCCTCTCTTGTCCTCCCTCATATTTTTTCTAGTACTGCCATTGCTTCCTTCATTAGCCTTTCACTCAGAGGAATAAAACCACTGAACCTCCACCCCTCTTTCTGTTCCTTGCGTCTCTCTGAAGGGGAGCTGATCCAGGCACAGAGAAGGAGCCAGACTTCAAACTTCCCTCCATATGAACACTCCTCAGAAAGAAACAATGGTCAACATCCACTTCAGGTGGACACTGTCTCTTGCTTGGCAATCCTACTGCCAAATCTTACATTTTCAAGTTTCTGTTCCACAACTCTGCTGTCAGCAGAGGTATTCTCAACTCTGATAGGATAAAAAGCATTACAGGCACAAAATTTACCTCAGATTACTTTAATTCAAGAGACGTACATTTCCCCCCAATTACTTACTATCTCACCAAAACTGCAATCCTAAGCAAATCTTACACGGGAGCAAGTCCTACTGAACTCTCTGGATCCTACTTCAGAGGAAACCTATTTTGATTTAGGCTTGTTAGTTTAAGTACCGGTAATCTTTGAAAAAATTGTAACAATATCAACCAAGTGCATTTCAGCCGTCTTCATCAGTGGTCTAGGGTATTTATAAAAATGCAACAATTTTGCAGAAATAAAAATCCCAGGTTAACACTTCTAAAGCAATAATATTTCAAAAATAATGAACTCATACTTGGTGATAGGGTGTGATTTCTAATATTACTTAAAGGGGCAGGACAAAACTCTCCACTTCAATCCTGTACATAATGAAGCACTGAAGTGCAGTGCCAATCTCATTTAAGTAGTTATATATTAGAAGCTAAAGCCTGTCAGTGACTCTGATTTTTTTGTTATTGAAATGTGGTTGATTTTCCTTTCAGAAGTGCTGAGCCTGAAATGCACATTTTGATTTTGCGGAACTGTTGAGTTTTAAATAACACACTAGGCCACCGATGAAAGCTCTGCTGAAACACGTTTACATAAGACAGTGGTTCTCAACCTTTTTTCTCTGGGCCACACTTTCAGAATACAAATTTGCTCGTGCCACACACATTGGAAAACAAAAAAGCAGTGCTTGATTTATAACACAGAACATGACTACTTTATTTATTTGATTGTCCTTGAATCTTCCCGCCACACTTGCCCTCCTCTCCTGCCACACCCTTTGAGAACCCCTGACCTAAGGTGTTAGTAGGAGTGTGTGTGTATGTATGCGTGTATATATATAGTGATAGTATCCAATCGTTAATAAACAAAACTGTATTTTCTTTACACATTTTCAAAGCATGAAAAAAATGAAATATCTGCTTCCCTCCCTTTTGTCAGCATATGTTTGTGGATGAAAGATATATAAACAGACGAGGGTATATTTATCCTGGATTAATTAGACCTGTGTATTAAAGTACTTGTATAAAAAGGAGTGGCCAAACTAAGAGACCTACATCTAAACGTGTTTATTCTGAAGTAAGTCCCAGATAATTTGGTGGGTGCCTGCTACCTAGCAATAGCCAATGGGAGTGTTGCCATGAGGGTATTAGATTGAGGTGAGAGAAGCATTTCTTTCAGTTGCTGGGGGCTGGATTGTAATTTCCTTTTGCAGCTAGAGTTGGGATCCTAGTAAAAGATGCACTAATCTAGTACAAAAGTAGGTCTTTTAGCTGGACACCGGTTGTGTTTGTTTGTCTGGAGCCTCTGCTAAGTGTAGTTTAATTCTGCTGGTTTTTATCTTTTCCTCTTTTGTTCCTAATTTGTGCTAGGTATCTTCCTAAACTCAATCTCTCAAGATGAACTTTCCTTTTAGGAGGGTTAGATATTTACTTTACTATTAAAGCAGAGCTCAGAGTCTGGCCCCCCTTGCTGGCATGGGCTCTGGCAACCTGATTGTGCCATTATAATCTGACCAAGGGTACTCAGTTGGAGTCTGTTTGCATTGGCTTGATATTGCAAGATCTTAGTGCCCAGATTTTGTTCTGTTTTGTTTGGGTTTGTTGCTCTCTCTCTCTCTCTCTCTATTTTCTTTTCATGATTCAAGACTTTAGTATAAAAATCCAAATCATGGCCACAGTGGAAACAAGACATGTGGACTATTTTCTTCAAGTTGTAAATTCCATATTTAATTAATTCCTTTGAGGTTTCAGTTTTCCCCAGCCACAATCACAAAGTTCCACACTGAATTTAGGAGAGTTGTTTAAGTAAAAAATGTGTCTATTGTGGCCAGTCAGTCTTTTTACAAATGAACTGTGTTAGCTTTTTTTTAATCCAAGCATGAGCTAATCAAAGTATAGATCTCATGAAAGTGAATTTTAATACAATCAAATTGAAATATATTAGTTTTCTAAACACAAGAACAAAATTTCCCTTCTACAAATGTAGTCATTTTTTTCCTTATATATTTCTTTGGAAAAAGCCATTTATCTTCTACAAGAAGAGGAAAAAAGTTATAGACATTATGAGAAGCATTGTTATAAAAAAAATACTTAAGGCTAATTTGTTCCACCTTTATTTAACCTAGAGAGCACATTTCTAGGTTTTACTAATGGAATGTATCTTGAGTAAAGTGGTAATGGTTGCAATTCAGGGCCCAGTATAACTAAAAGTGGCACAGTTTGGCCTTAAGATGGGCAATATTGTACAGATTCTTGCTTGGGAGTTAAGAAGAAGTGATACCAATAAACCACCTTGGCTTAAAGAACAAGCAAATTGTGCAGAGTATGCTTATCTTATTTAAAAAACAGTGCTATACAAAAATATTTGCATAGTAACATTTCAAGCACAAAGTCACTAGATAGCTTACAAAGGCCTTTAAACGAGAAAGTGTGCTGCTTTGAAAGACAGACAATTTGGAGCTATCAATGTAAACTTGGGGGAAAACAGTCAGTGTCCTTTCTTACAGAGAGTCAAAGTTAAGAACAGCTAACTAAAGGTATTGGTTCAAAAAGTATTTTTGTACAGCAGGTGTAACAGTCGTAAGGAAGTAATCCAAAATGCCCAGGTTCCTCATATTACAGCAGAAAAAGTTTGTTCAACATTTCAAACGAGGCACTAGTTGCACATATTTTTGAATCCATTCACAATCAAAACGTTCCAGTCCATCTAAAGATGACTTGCAAGTATTTCTTAGCATCCAGAAATCTTAGTGAAATAAGTCTTCAGAAGGTGGTGCATAAGAAAATCCAATGAATGCATCATCTGCTTCCAGCACACTGGCATTTACAATATTATAGTCAGAAGAAATGCAAACTGAACAGGGTACCATTTCTTCTGTAAATGCTGTGTCAAAGTTTCTGATGTCATCTGGACCAGACTAGGAAATAAAACATACAAATTGTTGTAAGAAAAAGGTATGGTTTCTACCTCTTGTGTGTCATATTTCAGTTCAAACTGGGAAGGTCTATTAATTTAGCAACAAAACAATTTATCAGCAAAATAATCAATGGTGCAATCTTACCAGGGAGAGTGTCCCAGAGTCCACAGGATATTGTGGACCTCCCTCTCTATGGGTGGAAGTAATGGAGGGAACCAAAAATAAAAATAGTTGTCCATACCTTCTGCCCTGGCCAGGACAAGTGGGCAGGGCTTAGGAAATAGCAGTAGCTCCACCACAGATCTTTACACCCTGACAGGATTGCTTTGCTAGTGTTAGTATATCTCATCATTATGATTACTTTAAAGTTCTGCTTGAAACTTTTTAAAAAAAAGTTCTTTTTGCATATTTCCCTTTTTAAAGTTATTTGATACCATGATAGATTTTTTTTCATGCCTTCCTTCTAACTAAGCATTTGAATTTGATTACAATTATTGCTGCTGTTTTTTATAGCTAACCGTAATTACTTCTTGAATGAGTTCTTATATTCCAGTTTACTGAAGTATGAACTATTGTACCTACCACATTAGGATTAAATGGCGGTGGGATCTTTTTTTGTTCGAGGTCAGTCCAGTTGAGAGATTCAAAGAAGGGATGCCTCTGAATTTCAAGCTGAAATACAACATACAATTGCATGATACATATACACTTGTCTTTACTGATCAGAAAGCAGTCTTTTGGCTTTGTCAAGTACTTTGCTGATTTTTATAAAAAGGGAACAGAAAAGACACCAAAGATAGAGGAATATCTTTAAAAGAGTAATTTACCAAAAATAAAAACAGGTAAGTTAGCAGTATTAAATGAAGAAATAACAGGGCAAGAAGTCTTAAATGCAGTAAGTCAAGCAAAAGTTGATAAATCGCCTGGACCGGATGGGCTATCAGCTAAGTATTACAAGAAACTGAGTGAACAGTTTGTGAACCCTCTAAATGATCTGATAAGTGAAATTCTAAAAATAGGGAAGGTTCCAGAGACATGGAAAGAAGCATATATAACACTAATTCCAAAACAAGAGTCAGTTAAAAATTATAGACCTATTTCTCTATTAAACAATGATTACAAGCTGTTTGCGTACATCTTAGCAACCAGATTAAAAAAGGCTTTAGAGGAATATATTCATAGAGACCAAGCAGGGTTTCTACCAGGTAAACAAATGAAAGATAATATAAGAAATATTTTGAATATAATAGAATACCTGGAAGTTAGAAATGAAAAGCAAGCGGCCCTAATGTTTATAGACACAGAGAAAGCCTTTGATAATATCTCTTGGGACTTTATGAAAAAAGTCCCAGAAGAGATGGAATTTGGAGAAAATATATGAGGGGAGTCCAAGCTATTTACTCAGAACAAAGAGCAAAACTAATTTATGTATGCTGCAACAGAAGCAAGAATCTTGATTGCACAATATTGTAAGACAAAAGAAATACCATCAAAGGAATAATGGCAAGAAAAGCTAATGAAGTATGCAGAATTGGCTAAGCTAACAGACAAACTACAAGAGGACAAAAAGGACTTCAAAGGAGTCTGGGAAGTATTTACAGTTTATTTGTAGAAACAACAGAATGGACTGGATTCACTGGCAGGATTTGAATAAACTTTTACAACTTCATTTGAGTAACAGATATTTTAGAGAAATGATAAGGGATTTTATTTTTGGGTAGGAAAAGCAGGGTACGATAAATAAAACTAAATAACTCGGGGGGGGGGGGTGTTGAGGTAAGTCCAGAGGAGGGGAGAGAGAATAATTGTAAATAACATGATGAATGAGATTTGTATCATTAATTGTTATAAAATTCAATAAAAAAATTTTTTTAAAAAAGCAGTATTTTGCTGCCAACAAAATAGACCTCTGTAATATGCTAGAATAATGTATTTCACAAGGCAAATATCCTACAGGAGCATAACTACAGTGGTGCCTCGCAAGACGAAAAGAATCCGTTCCGTGATTCTCTTCGTCTAGCGGTTTTTTCGTCTTGCGAAGCAAGCCCATTGACAGCTTAGCGGATTAGCGCTATTAGCGGTTTAGCGGCTTTTAGCGGCTTAGCGGATCAGCTGATAAGCGGCTTAGAAAAAGGGGGGGGGGAAACCTGCAGGAACTCGCAAGACATTTTCGTCTTGCGAAGCAAGCCCATAGGGAAATTCGTTTTGCGAAGCGCCTCCAAAACGGAAAACCCTTTCGTCTAGTGGGTTTTCCGTCTTGCGAGGCGTTCGTCTTGCGGGGCACCACTGTACTTGGGTGTTACATATGTTTTCAGTTTGTGCTGAGCCAGCCAAGCTAAAGAAATAGTCCTAATTGGAAAATGCTTTTCGTTTACTTAAAGCAACTGCAGTAGCCAGACTCAGATTATTTAAATGGTTCCTATCAATAAATTTCCACACCTTTTAGGATTGCCTTGGCAACTGATAATTTTCAAAGGAAAGTCAATATTTAGAATTCTAAACTGATGTTATAGCGCTAAGCTTGACATTGCCTATTGATTGATTGATTTGTTTCTTCAGATACATTACGTACAAAATCTTCTCTAGCTCCAAGTCTGTTTTGTCTCTCCTTCTCCAAAAGTTCTTCCAGAATAGACCAAGCCGTAAGACTGATGCCTGGCCTTAAATGTAGGGGTTTGTGGAGAATATTTTCATACATCTCAGCAACATCACGGCAGTAAAAGGGCGGCTGGAGAGGGCAAGGAAAACACACAATTAGGATGCTAAACTAAAAATCACTAGGCTTATTCAAGAAATGTTGATAAATGAATAATTTTGAATGTTCACTCATGCTAGATTGGACAGAGTTCACTTCAGAGATCACAAGGCAGAATAGTCAAGAACATCTGTTTAATCTGTGTAGCAAGTTCATGTCATGCAAAGGCAAGAAAGGGGCTTTTTTGACCACCACTTTGGAGTTCTTGTCTTTTGGATACTCATAAAGTAGCTTATGAAGCACGATCAGCCCTTCTTAATAGCTGATTTAAGAATTTTGCTGAAAACTGTTATACACCAGAACAATATAAATAGCAACTATATACAAAAATTGCTTGTAGTGCAAGCAATTGTGTGGCCTTTTGTGAGGTCAGTAAAGCATTTTATAATAAAGAGAGAAGAGGAAGAGTAACCCTCCCCAGCATTCTCCTAAATGCAGGAAAAACATGCTCTTCAGCATAAGTATTACAAGCCTGTAATAGATACATTTTACTCTGGTATCAAGGAGAAATACAAGAGCAAATGAGAACATGTTGTTTATGTCCTGGACATTGACACTGGCAGCCTTTTCTAGCTAATTCCATTCTATTTAGCAATGAATAGCATCATTGCCACTTCAGTTGTCTGTTCCATCTGTGCTGGGTGACATAATCTGTTTCCAGTAGAAAGTCAGGAAATTAACAACATAAAACCAAAAGCAGCACTAGACAATGCAACAAGATCTGCTAAGTATTTATCAAATTTTATTAGGCAGTCAAACCCAACAAAACCAAGTAACCTGTTCATAAATATGAATCTGGAATGTGTAAGATGTGTTCTTAATATTGTGAATGATAGGAACAGTTCTGTGAAATCAGAGCATTGGTGCCTCTGATCCAACATCCCATTTCCAGCAGTGAAATGCCACAATAGGACAGGAAGACAAAGATTCTCCTCTGTTTCCCCACAACAACCGCTTTGCAGAGACATCTGGAAGTACTGCTTTAAATATGATGCGTGAAAAACATGAAAATACTTACCAGACCATATAGCATTTCATACAAAACAGCACCAAGGCACCACCAGTCTACTGTGTTGTCATAGGGTTGCTTTCTGATCACCTCTGGGGCCAGGTACTATAGAGGAAAAGAAGTTTGACTACTTACTCAGAGAGACAGCTCTTGCCAAATGAAATATTGCATGAGAGAGTATTGTTACTCTGACGAAGGCAGCTCAAAAATGTCTTGATTATAATCTAGTAATATTAGAAATCACTAATAACAGCACTGAAACACATTTCTGTGCACTCATTGCCTTTGCTGTTCTGTTCTAACGAAAAGATTCTGTAAGCTCTCTAGAAAGCTTGGTCCACTGTTAAAGAATCCTTATAGTCAGGTCTGTGCAGAGATTGTCTGAGACCCAGAATGGGAGTCTTGTTAGAATAAAGTTATAAACACAAACAAAAAGGCAGCCAGTGCCTGGCTGGACCATCCGGCCAGCTTAGCCTTCTAAGGCACAGGGTATGTGTATCTGGCTGTCCCCAGTCTGCATGGGCCTGATTATAGTTAACTGTAACTTTGAGAACTAGTGTCCAAATGTACTCCCGCCCCCTTCTTCCCTTTGTGTTGCATCTTTTAGGTTGTCAGCCTGAGGGAAGAGACCCTCCTTTAAAAAAAAATGTTTTGAAAGCCTTTTTGGCTGAAGAGTGGGGTACCAATGCATTAAATAAATAATAAAATAGCATCCCCCCCAATGTTTAGCCTGTGTTCATTTTCGTACAATGTATACTTAAAATATTGTTTCCAAGTCTGTCACTACAAGGCCCATATATGCACTAACATTTTCCCCACTAAGAAAACATAGCAGCTGAAATGATTTTGCCCTTGTGACAAAGCCTATGAGTTTGCTTTTCAGTAAAAAGAGCACCAGCACAGAGTAGCATGTAGCTTGTCTCTTACATTGGTACAGACCCACTGATTCAAACACTTCCTCCCCACCACAGCAAGGTTTTGCAAAATCCACTGCAAAATATTTTCTTAAATCATGCAAAGAAATTTACATACCTCTGGTGTACCACAAAATGTTGCTGTAGTTTCTGAAGTAGCAATTCCTTCTTTACAAAGCCCAAAATCTGTTAAAACAACATGCCCCTGCATTGAAAACAAACATTTCACTGTAAAATAATGCAGGGTGTTAGGGATCATATTAAAAATAAAACCTGGGGCAACAGGAAAATATATTTAATGCCTACCAGTGAATCTAGAAGGATATTCTCTGGCTTCAAATCCCTGGTCACACACAAAAAAAGAAACAGATAGTTCAGAATAGGATTGTAAGTAGCACGTTTAGCAAATAATACCCACTGTCTTACATAAGCTTTTAAAAAGAAAACAGGCCTCTGTGGAAACCATGCTTTGTGAGCATGAGAAACAAATGCACATACATTAATACAAAATGCTGGCATTCAGCTTGTGGTCATTTAGACTACAACTAAATGTTGTAAATTATTACCTGTAATTATTATAAATTATTACCTGTATACAATGTTTATGGAGTGTAGGTAACCCAATGCACTGGCTATTTCAGCAGCATAAAACCTGGCTCTGTGTTCAGGAAAGGAACGCTCTTTTTGCAGATGAAAGAAGAGCTGCAAATATGCAGAGTGCAAGTTAAAAGAATGCAGCATTAAAAACAAAATAGATGGTGTTATTCTTAATGATAGATTAGCAGAACTGGCGATTTCCCTATGAACAACTATCAAAACAGTGAAAATAGATTCTCTATGTGCATAATCATTCACATCCTTCACATCCTTCCTTTAATCATTTCCTTATTTTGTCACATCTGTAGGCCCAGCATACTTGGGCCACAGCTGGTAAATGAGGTAGATTTATGTTTAGATGTGGGGCTAATATAAACTGCTACTGTGATGGTGTAAGCTGGTTGTTCCATATGCTGAGAATCAACACCATATTTCCAGCAGACTTGCTACAGAATCTAAGTGATGCAACAATATAACCATCTTGAAATAAGTTGACTCAGTTCATTATTGCAGCTTCTAAGTGAGTCTAAACTAGCGGTTCTGTCAATTTCAATGGGCACCACATTGCCACAATACAAAGACCCAAAAATGTACCTACCTCCCCTCCATTAACAAAATCCAGAACAAAGTAAAGCTTCTCTGTAGTTTGGAATGAATATTGCAATCCAACTAAAAATGGATGCTTCACATTTTTCAACAGCACATTACGTTCAGCCATAATATGTTTTTGCTGCAAGGAAGTGAAAGGTCAATAAGTAAATAGGAACAATTTGGTAACTGGGAGGGAAAAATTAAATATCTATTTCCTTTCACCTCTTTCCTGTTGAGAATAATCTTTTTCTGCAGCACTTTAACGGCATAGAACTTCCCATCCAGTTTTCGTTTTGCAAGAAGAACCTGAAGAAGAATTTGCATATAGTGTGAAAGTCTGTTCTTGCACTAAAGTGTTAAAAGTAAAGGAACACCACTAAATTTCAACTTCTTAGCTTTTCACAAATACACAGAGGGTGCAGCCTATCTGTCCCTGTAATAATAATATTAATAAATAATAATAATAATTTATATCCCGCCCTCCCTAGCCGAAGCTGGGCTCACAGCAGCTAACAACAGTAAAAATAACACAGTTTACATAAAATCACAATCAATTAATTGAAATACATTTTAAAATCAATTCATTCTAAAATGTAGACCACTATTGCTACTCTTTCTGGCAGCAGCCGCCCAGGACCTAAGGCAGAGGTTTCTCTCATCACCTGCCAGCTATTCCTTTTTCCACTGGAGATGTAAAGGATTGAACATATAACTCCCTGTACGCAATACATGTGCTATAATCCCTCACCTCATGCCATCAGCAAAAGTGGATTTCTCCACAAAAGAAGCTCAGGTGGAAAAGTATGACAGAAGAATACGTAAAACAATTAAAATTAGGCCTACCTTGCCAAAGCTGCCCTTCCCAATAACTCTCAGGAAGTCAAAGTCTGTTGGTTTAGCACTGGAAGGGATTGAGGAAAAACAGGGTTAGTTAAAGTAGTCAAGATGGTAAGACAGTAAAGGTACCCCTGCCCGTACGGGCCAATCGTGTCCGACTCTAGGGTTGTGCGCCCATCTCACTTAAGAGGCTGGGGGCCAGCGCTGTCCAGAGACACTTCCGGGTCACGTGGCCAGCGTGACGAAGCTGCTCTGGCGAGCCAGCACCAGCGCAGCACACGGAAACGCCGTTTACCTTCCCGCTATAAAGTGGTACCTATTTATCTACTTGCACTTAGGGGTGCTTTCGAACTGCTAGGTGGGCAGGAGCTGGGACCAAAAGACGGGAGCTCACCCCGCCGCGGGGATTTGAACCGCCAACCATGCGATCGGCAAGCCCTAGGCGCTGAGATTTTACCCACAGCGCCACCCGCATCCCTTCTGGTAAGACAGTAGCCATGGTTTTATTTAGCAGTCCAATGACAGACATGGCACACATTCCAACGATCATTATTTATCTTCCAAGTGACCATCCCTTCTATATTATCTGTACTCTCGTCCACAATTCCCATTTAGCCATCAGGCATCTACTCCTTTGCAGCCTCTCTGAGCAACAACCAATCCACATAGCATTTCCTGCTTTATTCATCACTGTCCCCCACATTTGGTTTTCACCAGATTCCCAGAACTTTGTCATTCCCCCTTTGGTTTGCACTAAGCTCACAATAAATGTTATCTTGGTACTGATTTGAGAAGGAGGAACTTATTCTAAAGCTGCTCAAAAGGGCAAATACATGCATGGAGTTGCTTGATTTTTTTCATGGTTAATAAATTCAGTCTAACGTTTGGTTTATATTTAACTAAAAACCTACTGAGGATTTCCAGATGGCCCCAGGTTGATATTCTGTGAGGTAGAGTTTAGCTGTTGAAAGAAAGAGGATACAAAAGAATAATAAGAGTCACATCAAGGTTTTAATTATTTTTATTTGCTAGAAAGAACATTTATTCCTACATTCTCAAGAGCAGACCTATCAATCTCAATAGATCTACCCTAACTAAGTATGACTAATGATTCTATAAGATCAGACAACACTTTGTACACCTAGCACTGAATAATAGATGAACAAAGTATGTATACAAGGCTTTAAAGTAAGTAGTGAGAGATCTGGCCTTGAGTATTTCCTTAGAACTAGGATAATCTCAGAGCAGTTTTGATGATAAGCAAGCAGCATCTGCTGTTGTTATGTTTACTATTTTAACATCCTAGATGTGCTTGTAACTTGGCTGTTGGAAGATCAAAGGATCCAAACCAATATTATAAATATAATAGTCATAAACTTTACTGGAACACAGGATGCATGGCAATAAAATAGGCAGAAGAATAGAAAGTAGTCCAAGATTCAAATAGTGGAATTACCGTTTATGAAATATCATGTGGACTTAGAATTCTAATTACAGATGAGGCGATACAAATAGTGCCTTACTTTCCATTGCACTGTACAACAAATCCACACTTTCTAGGAAGGAACCCAGAAGTTTTAATTACCTTTTGACTGTTCCTTTCATCTTCATCTTCAGATGGATCATAATGGTGCTTTGGATTGTTCATCTGAAGAAATGCTTGGACATCTGGGCTAAAAAAAGGGTGGAGGTTAAATCCATCCATTATAAATAATAGTACATTTATACTTTTGCAATGTGAACAGAGGAAGCTTCTCTTTTTCACTACTTTCAGAAAGAAACATTACCAAATTTCTATTTTATCTGCACACGAGCAGAAATAAAACAGGAGCAGAAACTATAATGACTACGTAAAATGGAAACTGAATCAAATCAGGAGTGAATCTACCTGCATTATTCCCTATTTTTATTCAATTTCCATGTTATAATTTCAGAGTTTGTTAATTAGAACCAAATTTCCACTTCCACTTCTAGAGTGTATACTAATTGGATAACTTGTGAACACCACCTGGAATAAGCCATTTCCTTTCTAACACCTTCAGCATTACTGTCATTTTCTGTTTCTAATTTGCTAATTTAATTAAAACTAAACTTAAACTAGCACAGAGAAAATTGCAAATGCAAAGCAACAGAAACTCCAGCAGCAAAAGCTAGTGCCACGGTCAATGAACTCTTCTGCTAAAAGCCTTCTTAAAAAAAAGAAAGAAAAAGCTTCGAGTTAACAAGCTACAGGAAAGTCACCCAGGAAGTTGCCAAACTTGCCTCAGCTGGCTTATGTCCTACCATGGAACAGGTACTGCTCCGTATTCGTAGAATTCAGGCATAGGCAAACTCGGCCCTCCAGATGTTTTGGGACTATAACTCCCATCATCCCTAGCTAATAGGACCAGTGGTCAGGGATGATAGGAGTTGTAGTCCCAAAACATCTGGAGGGCAGAGTTTGCCTATGCCTGGTACAATTGTTATATCCCTTGTGGATGGGTATAATAACAATGCCTCCCCCTTTAATCAGGGAACATGAAGAGGTACATTTGGAAAGAGGCACTGCTGGAGAGATACAGGCCTCTGACCTTGAAGGTTTTAAAGGCTGCTGTCAGCACCTTCAGTTGGATCTGGAAACTAAAAGAAGCCCACATGGCTGAGCCAGAACTGGAACAATGTGACCCATATTTCTCAAGAGAAGTTCAGCATGCTGCAGTAGCTGAGGCTTCCGAACAGTCTCCAAAAGGCAGCTCAGTGTAGAGCACTGTGCAATAGCCAATTCAAGAGTGCATCAAGTCTAAATGGCCCAGGGAGGATTACAAATCAGGGAACAAGAGTGGGTGTTTCAAATCTTTAAAACATGTTGTCCACATCCTTGGACAACAGGAGTTTAAAATACCTATCAGGAGTGGACCAGCAGATAATTCAGATGCTGCTCTCAGACTTCACGAAATTTGTGTGGGTGGATGCAAGAGATTTTATCTGATAAAATGTTTAAGAGATAGATTTATTTTAACATGAAAGCTCAATTGACAACATTTGGGCTTTTTTACCACCTTAGCACAGAATTAAAATGGAGCTTTAAACTTCACCCAAGTTTTCTTCCCATCTCTCCAGCAGCCTCATATAATAGAGCTCTGGATTAAAACCAGGAACACGCCCAAGGCCACTGTCTGATAAGGTAATGTCTAAATTCAATTGCATCATGAGCCAGACCACATTTGTCAATTTCATTAAGCCACCAGGCTGGTGACAGGAAGGCTGGAATCAACAGGCAAATTCCTCAGAAAGTTCTGGAATCAGTCTCTGAAGATGGACCAGTCAGAGAAGCTCAAATTTTGTACCCTCATTAATCTTGTTGAAGCACTTCAAGAACATCTAACTCTGCATAGAGACATGTGGCTAAGAAAAACAGTATGTCTGGGCTTCTTTTCAGATTCTTTAAGGTGCTAACATATTTTGCCAACTAGTAAAAGTGCACAGTCTAGAAACCTCTGTTTCTTCTATTTAGATAAAGTGTAAATTCAAAATATTATTGAGGCTTGACTCATGATCATCAAAGGCATGCACAATATTTAATTATAATTTTATATTTATGAAATTAACAGCTTTGAGAACTTTCCTTTGGGATGGAAAGGTAGGATTTTTTAAAATCTCATAATAAGTCTTATTTAGGGAAGTCAATGACAGATGAACATTAGACCTTCCTTCCTGGAGCAAACTAGTCCATCTAGTTGAGCATTCTGTCTAATCACAGTCAGCCAGACGCCCCTGAAATACTTTCAAGGACGACCTCGTGGTGATTAGCCTTTCCTTTTTGCATGTGTAGCATCTGGTAGTCACAGGTGCAATTTTTTTAAAAAATCTGCTTATAGTGGAGCACTTAGAAGCAATTTGTAAATAGCTTCCTTATACGTTTGATAACATACCCTTATTTCTAGGAAAATATATGTGTGTGTTAACTTACTGATTGCAAAGTTCTTGCTGTCGTACTAAATTCTGAATGAATTCATTCAACCCTGCTCTTCTCTGCTTAATGAAATCTGAAAGAAAATTAGGAAGGACCATACATTAGATTTTATTTTTTTATTGAAGTATACACTTTTTTTCAGATTACTTCAGTGTTAATCAGTTCCATAATGTAAAGAGACAAAGGCCCACATCCTCCTGTTATCCTGACTGTATCCTCTAAGGGTCAATGGGTTGATGAAACTGACTAGACCAGACTGCAAGAAGCTTCTGGTCTTCAGACAAATAAGAGGTCTTACAAAAAAAATAAGAGATACACAAATACATGTGAATATGCACCAATCCTTTCAAACAACAGTTTTAGTTCCACAAATGTTTCAGACAATTAAAATGGAGGAGAGAAGGCTTGGGCCAATGACATGTTGAGAAAGCCCCATGGTCGTCATGGCAGCCATGAAGTCCTGCGCTGCCGATTGCCTCTGCATGGATGTCGAAGTCCCCCGAAACCAGCAGTCTTGGAATCCTCAAGACCAGCTCTTTCAGCAAAGGCAAGGACACTGCTGGGCAGTGTGGCAGGAGGTGAACCAGTGGATTCTCTAATCTGTCCTGATTGTCCAGTGCTGGGAACACACACTCTAGATCCTCCCCCCCCCCCACAACTGGACAGAGGGCCTGGAGAGAGAGAGAGAGAGAGAGAGAGAGAGAGAGAGAGAGAGAATTCTAGGGACCACAGCAACTCCCCAACTCTCAAGTCTACCCAGATACGGCACTGGGTGGGCACAGCTGGGTGATGCCAACTGTACCCTGTTCACCCACCCAAGTCTTAGTGATACAGAACAGATTGGCCTGCTCATCCACAATCAGATCACGGATGAGGGAGGTCTTATTCAGAGTTGACCTGGCATTCAGCAGCAGCAGTCTCAAAGGCTGACTTATATGACAACTGCAATTCCCCAGTTGGAGGAGGGTCTGGCACTCAGCACAATCGCTAAGTGCCTGTGCTGTGTGCCCCTTACTTGGCCTGCTCCACCTCCCACAACATACTTCTCCCTACCCTGTAGATACTTGCTTGATTACCCATTTATTATCCTATCATCCAATCTTTACAAAATTTAACAAAGAAAGAAATCTGGTGCAACATGTATGGATATAATATATGCAGTAGAAAGGACATGTTGAATGAATCAAGGTTGACAGCTGAGTTTGAGAAGATATAACAGAAACTTTATTTGCGTTTTAGTAAGCATAAATTGGTCTGGTTGTTTACAGAATTGCTAAAATGGAAAGTAATTTACATCCCTTATACATTCCACAATGGACCAGAACATACCACTTACAATATAACAAATGAACGGCAGTGATGTGCATGAAACCTGCTGCATTAAGCACTATCAGAGTTTTTTAAATAAAAACAACAACAACCCCTGATCCTTAATGCGCTTGAGCTGGCAGAATTCCACTGATTAACAAAGTCTTGATTTCAACCTATTTCAAAAGTCTTAAGCTATAAATAGAATGAAGTCAGCACTGAACCAAGATTTTCAAGAGATCTAATCACAGATTTGTGCAGAGAGACTAAAAGGTCAAACCAGCCCTTTGCTTGGTAAGGGTTTGTGTCACATGTCAGTCCACATAGAATCAACATAAAATGTGCCCCAAGAGGAGGGCGATAAACAAACACTATGCACTACAAGTATGTGGTACCTGCAGATCGGATGGCTCAAAAGCTACTGTATTACTATTAAAAATAACTTTAAACAGACACTATGTTAGAGTTTATTGGCATTATAAACACAAATAGCATTTCTTACTTTGCAGCAAAACTTTAGAATATAGACATGCCAGGAAAAACATAACACCTTCATCCACAAGCCATACAATGATGCAACTAATCCTGCATGCCAAAAATACCTCGTTCCGTTCTCCCCCAAGCTCCAGAACTCTAGCCCGATCCTGTGCTGAGTGAAAAGCTGCTTTTAATTCTCAGGGGAGTTTCAAAAGGGCGGCAGGGAGATTGTGCTTGCTATCTCGCTTACATACCATCTGTATGTGGACGTTCAGGAGATGCAGCCCATAATGCCATACATTCACCATCACCTTCATCATACATTTCTACATAAAATCCAAATGTCGCATGTGCAATGTTGTACTTGTAGCTTGAGGATTTTTAAACCCCTGTGGTCCTCCCATTATTTACCCATCCCTTTTCTTGCAAGTGTATTTTCAGGTCTACAAGCAGATGTATGGCGTTGATTGCAAGGTAAATCAGCTTAATGTTTTCCTCTACTGTACAGACAAATGTTTCCAAGGGAAAAAAATCAGACACTGCACTCTGGCAATCAGCTACTCTGAATTAATACTCTGTGGATTTTGAAAGACGGAGAACATACATTCACCAATCAATGCACACCAGTTACACCGTATGAAAATTACTGGCAAGTTGTAGTTAAGAGGCAAGGATTTCCCATAAAGGCAAAAAGCAACCAAAAAAGTCCACTGACTTTTGGCCTATGGTATCTAACTCCAACTATTTAGTAGGCTTTAAAAATAGCCTCTGCAGACACTGTTTTTAAAAAGAGCAATAAAAGAAGAAAAGAACTTATGTGACTTACCTGGATCAAAATTGTCTCCAAATATTCTTTTAGCAGGAATCTTCAAGTTCATAGTGGGAAATTGTTTCCTTAGCTGAAATACACAAAACACACAGGTAGTTTAGCTTTGGAGTATAGATACCTTCCAGACACAGTTGTATTGGCAGAGGGTCATTCCTTGATTCAATTTTAGCACGACTCCCTTTACTTACTGTATTATACAGTTTATCAAACTCAGTGTATCGCCTGAAGACGAACCATTCATTATTGCCAACTGAGACCAAAACTTTGTAAACCTGTAGGGATACAAAAGTAAAATTAGTGAGAAATGCAAAGATTAAAATAACACAGTTGTGAGTTAATGAACCTGTGTACGTTTGTTGCTCGTTTACCTATTAAATCTTTGAGCCTGAGTTTTATACATAATTACAGGATGAGACTGGAAGCACACTGCATTCTCCAACACAGAGCTGCTGAACACATTAGGATTTTTCAACATGAAGATACCAAGAGCGTCAGTGCAGAACACCCAAAACAGAGGCTCCAAGTAAATGCCACAGCAATAAGAGCTTATTGTTAAAATTCAATATACAGAACAGCATGTTTCAGCATTGCTATCTCCTGTTACGTATCTTGGATCCCTGGACCCGTGAGAAAAACATGACTTATGGAATGGGATTTTCCTTTCTCCTTCTTCCCACGGTGCTCATCAAAGAGTCAGTCTTGAATGCTGGGGAATCATTAGAGAGGTGTGGAGGCTGCAGAAGGGTGGGAGAGTCAGCAAAGGTTTTGGCCTCTCTTGTACCAATGGATATGCCTTTTCACTTGTGCTAGATACTTTTTGATCTACGCCAGTAAAAACAGACTTTTACAATATTTCCAGGGCCTAACATCCAGGGAAACAAAATGTTTCTAGGGGTAGCTTTTAAATGGAAGTGATAAGTTGCAGATATAAACTATAGAGTTGTGTTAGATTTATCCTGAAAAGGTTGAAAATGTACAGTAGTTAAGCAATTGCTTAAAAAGAATGTAGTGCAAGAACAGTAACCTTCCATAATAACTGAACTGTGCATGATTAGAGAACATATTCTCTAGAAATTAGAACAGCCACTATTTATAGTGGGCAGGACTAGATGCCGCAAAGCTGTACATGTTATATTAAATGTATGGTTTGCAAATTTACAACAGAGACTCTTGATTCAAAGGAAACATTAATTTGCACATAGCTTTGCTAGGTACATTTTTAAAGGCAAATTCTACTCCGTATGGTCATCTATTCTTAGCTACTTGCAAATCAAGAAAAAAAATCATAGTAGTATACATATTCAGTACGTATACATGGCAAAAGGACACCAGGGGAAACATCTAACCAATGGCAATTTATTTTCACATCCATTCTGGCTATTTCTGCCAGTATAAGCATAACAAAAAACCATGGTGTCAGGGGCTCAGGAGCAGAAGCACAGGGAAGAGGGGAGATGGAGAGCGAAGGGGAAGAATCTGAGGGCAGCGTAGGAGAAGATGACAGTGGCCCGAGAGATTCCATGAGCCTCTCCAGCGAATCGGAAGATTCACAGAAGGGGGCTCCGATGGCAAGGGGGGTCCCGGGAGGGACGCACCAGAAGCTAGGGGCCAGCAGCGACTCCCAAAGCAGCAGCTGGAGATCGGGACCAGTTTCCCCACCAGAGCATAGCGAGGGGGAAGAGTCCCATGTGTCAGGGCAGGCTCCCCCTCCAGTGGGGAGAGAAGATGAGTCAGGGCTGACCACCCCCCATCGCTGAGTGAGGGAACGGAGGGGAAGTCAGATCCAGCTAGCCCCCCCGAAGGGGGAAGCAGTGACAGGAGCAGTGTAACGGTCAGGAGGAAGGTGGCCGGGTGGGCGCGCACGCCAAGTTCAAATGTACAGGAGCCAGGTCCTAAAGCACGTCGGAGGCAGGGGGAAGAATCCGGGGACTCTTCAGCATCAGAAGAGTCCAGAAAGGGCAACACCCCGGCGGGCAGACGGACCCAGAGGAGGAAAGAACAACGGAAGAGGTGGAGTAAGGCTAGAGTCTTAAACTGGTGTCTAGGGGGAGGAGACTCAGACGGAGCTTCGGCGGTCTAGGGTTTAAGACGTAGAGCTGCGCGCTACGGCTTTGGAATGGAAACTGAACTTCAATAAAGACTTTTGTATATAACCACGACCTGGCGTTGGTCCTCTGTGAGCTGGGACCTTGGGCAGCTCTGACACATGGTAAATGGAATAGTACTATTACTGCTACTACCATTAACCCAGTGTATTTAACACTAGACAATATACAATAGATTCACTGTTTGGATTACTCAAACTGCTGAAAAAGAAGGATGGGAGAAAATTGGATTTTTTAAAACACAAATGATGGAAACGTTTACAGATTAAGAAACTCTGGATAAGCATTTCTGGATGTGAACTCGAACTGCATTATGAAGTAATCAGGTTAAGATGTATAAATAATAGTACAGATTAAGAACTGGAGTAGCTGATAATACGTTACTAATGGCATATTGATTGCTGCCAAGTGGAAACTCCCAACCATTCCAAGTATAATGAAGTAGCTTAACAAGGTTTGTCACACAAAGCTAAACTAGAAAGAGTTTAATGTATAGTATGTGCAATTATAAAAATCATTTTTGTTGTCTCACACCATCTATTTGCTAGGAACTGTCAGCCTTTCTCAACCTTTGGTCCCCAGATGTTTTTGGCCTACAACTCCCATCATCTCTGACCAGTGGTCCTGTGAGCTAGGGATCATGGGAGTTGTAGGCCAAAAACATCTGAGGACACAAGGTTGAGAAAGGCTGGTCTACACCATCATAATTTAAGTTTTTATATGAGTTGCCGCATAATGATCATACAGCAAAGTAAAAATAAAAGGTAAAGGTAAAGGTACCCCTGCCCGTACGGGCCAGTCTTGACAGACTCTGGGGTTGTGCGCCCATCTCACTTAAGAGGCCAGGGGCCAGCACTGTCCGGAGACACTTCCGGGTCACGTGGCCAGCGTGACATCGCTGCTCTGGCCAGAGCCAGAGCCAGAGCCGCACACGGAAACGCCGTTTACCTTCCCGCTGGTAAGCGGTCCCTATTTATCTACTTGCACCCGGAGGTGCTTTCGAACTGCTAGGTTGGCAGGCACTGGGACCGAGCAGCGGGAGCGCACCCCGCCGCAGGGATTCGAACCGCCGACCTTTCGATCGGCAAGTCCTAGGCACTGAGGCTTTAACCCACAGCGCCACCTGCGTCCCTAAAGTAAAAATATAAGTATGCAAATGAGAAAAATAGATTGAGTGTTGATTATTTGGGTTTTTGTTTTTAGTAGAAACTAACACATAATCATGGGACGCAGGTGGCGCTGTGGGTAAAACCTCAGCGCCTAGGACTTGCCGATCGTCAGGTCGGCGGTTCGAATCCCCGCGGCGGGGTGCACTCCCGTTGCTCGGTCCCAGCGCCTGCCAACCTAGCAGTTCGAAAGCACCCCTAAGTGCAAGTAGATAAATAGGTACCGCTTACTAGCGGGAAGGTAAACTGTGTTTCCGTGTGCTGCGCTGGCTCACCAGATGCAGCTTGTCACGCTGGCCACGTGACCCGGAAGTGTCTGCGGACAGCGCTGGCCCCCGGCCCCTTAAGTGAGATGGGCGCACAACCCTAGAGTCGGACACGACTGGCCCGTACGGGCAGGGGTACCTTTACCTTTACCTAACACATAATCAAAGTTTCTTAAATCAGGTGACAGCCTAACCTCTTAAGATACTATCCCAAAAAGATTCTTTATTGCTAGTAACATTCAGGAAGTGCAGCTCATTAATTCCACAGCAGAACCAGCATACCTTCTGGTTCTCAAAGAATTATGAAAAAGCAAACAAACTATTAATCCTGAGTTTGCACTTACTGTGGAATTCAATAAACCAATTTAGAAGGCCATAATGTATGTTATGTGAACTCAGATCTCCCAATGGATTTATTTACCTCCTCACTTTAATATGGCCACAGGAACTCTAGTTTTTGTTTGTTTGTTTCTAAATTCATTGTGTGCTTTTGGTTTGTAGTTGATGTTTTTAAGAACATTTTCATATTCAAATATTATAACTCAACAATTAACAAAATATCCTTTCTTGTTTGCATGCTGTAAGTAAATGTAAATAATGTTTTTGTCCTCATTTCTTTACCTACTGTCAAGAAGACATTCACTCTTAATCGGTCAATCCATATAACACTATATCCCTTAATCCATATGAAGCAGAGTACTCACAGTTCATTTCCAAAATAAAAATATAGTTTAGCCTTTCCAACCTTCTATCTATTTATGTTATAAATGGGAAACACTTTTCCTTCAGCGGTCTTGAAGGAGACATCTTGACCCTAATCCTTTTCAGTTTTCCCCAAATTAATTACCCCTCAATGGGACGCGGGTGGCGCTGTGGTCTAAACCACAGAGCCTAGGGTTTGCCAATCAGAAGGTTGGCAGTTCGAATCTCCACAACGGGGTGAACTCCTGTTGCTCTGTCCCAGCTCCTGCCAGCCTAGTAGTTTGAAAGCACGTCAAAGTGCATATAGATAAATAGGTACCGCTCTAGCGGGAAGGTAAACAGCGTTTCTGTGCGCTGCTCTGGTTCGCCAGAAGCAGCATAGTCATGCTGGCCACATGACCCGGAAGCTGTCTGCAGACAAACGCAAACTCCATCGGCCAGTAAAGCGAGATGAGCGCCGCAACCCCAGCGTAGTCTGCGACTGGACTTAACTGTCAGGGGTCCATTTACCTTTACCTTTAATTACCCCTCCAGGCAGCAAAACAACCTGCAGTGGGGGAAAAGGGGATACCCGTCATGCTTTGTTTTTTTCTACTTGATTCTAAGAGCAGCTTGTGGGAGGGGTTAATTAGGAATGGTGTAGGACGAAAGTATTAAATATCTCCTCTTTCAATGCTCCACAAGATTTTCCTTTTCACACCTATTACAACCCTGACGCTTCCTGTTAGGCCTGTTTTGATCTAACAAGGTCCATTTTTAAGTTCCATTTTGATCTAACAGGACTTCTGCTTTGGCTACATCAAGGAACAGTATTTTCCTTTGGAGGTAAGGAGAGACGGCTACAATATATTTGCATTATATTGATGGAGGGGGTGCCAGAGAGGGTAGGAAAAGTGTTATGATGGTCAACATCATTCAGCTGCAGAGGAAACGGCTCAGCTAAACAAAATTAGACCATGTTTTTGAAAGAAGTACTAGGTTGTCGTCGTTACAATCCAGCAGATTTCCAAAACCTACTGAAGAAGAATACTATTGAAATATTGTTTAGTCCAATAACAAAATACAGAAGGTTGTCCAATGCCAAAATTACACACAGAATAAAAATACAAATCATATCCAGAGAAGCTACCGGGATGGGGTGGGGAGAAAGAACAGGAAACAATGAAAGGGAAACAGAAGCAAAAGGCACCAAGACTAACAAAGAGGGGAAATAGTGTAATTTACTGTGTTTGTATTCAATGGGGTTTTTTAAATAAATAAAAAGATCCACTGTCTATGCTATTTCTTTCTGCTTTTTATAATGCTGATCAGCAACTTACATAAATTTGATCTGCTATGCAGTTCAGATGTTTAAAAGCCTTTAACAACATAACTGTTACAATATCCTTATGCTGCACATTTTTATGTGTACTGAATTCTACAGTATGCATAAAATCAGAGTTAACACATTAACCTTCACACCCAAATTTGCATATATGCTAATAGGCATGATTTGGAAACAACACTTCAGGCTTGCTTCTTGTTATATCTGAACTGAAAATCCTAGTTAATCTGAACGATGGTTTATTGAAACAAGCCAGAATAATAAATGATGCTTTGAATCTGGCTTGTTTAAATAAACTACCGTTTAAACCAGGCATAGGCAAACTCGGCCCTCCAGATATTTTGAGACTACAATTCCCATCACCCCTGACTACTGGTACTGTTAGCTAGGGATGATGGGAGTTGTAGTCCCAAAACATCTGGAGGGCTGAGTTTGCCTATGCCTGGTTTAAGCTAACCACAGTATTTGGTTGTGTAAACAGGGAGCACATACTTCTAATCTCTTCCTATGCAGGAAGGGAGGGCAAACCATGTCAGCCTAAGGCTAGCTCACATGGTGCTAAATAATGGTTTAACATTACATCCAAACCACACCATTAATTGAATATGAAATGGAGAACAAGAATAAGCCCCCATTGACTGAGAAAAGTGCTTTATGCTCACATACTTACAGTAAATCTTTTTTTCTTCACTCTGTGTTCATCAGAGCTGGGGATGCTAACACTTGGGCAGCTTTCCTTGACATCCATTATATGTTGTCTTTAGGCAAAAATTCAAGACCACCACACCAGGTATAGCAAAATGTAGAAAATGTCAGCAGTATTGATCTAAAACATGCAGCCTCTCTTGTGTAAATTTAAATTCCATCATGCAAACCTTAAATAAAACGAAACAAAAAGTTCAGCAGGTGACTGGTTTGAATCATGGCTGCAAACTGAATTTTAATGATTTTCTAAATAAAGGTTATCTTTCCATGTTTGTATAAAGTGAAGATGATACAAGTGAGATGTCCTGGGGACTGGAGGGCAGTCAAGTGTTAAGAATAATAGCAGCGTGGCTATAGTAAGGCTTGGTGGTTGTATATGCAGACATAAAAATGTACCAGTTGTGTTAGGTTCTTTTAACTCCAAAATACCACCATCACTAAAACATGGTTGGTAAATAACAAAATACTACTGTAACTTATGTAACATATATGATATATTCATAGAGCTTTCCATGCATTTTCTTATTAATCCTTACAAGAGGAATATAACATAGATTAGTATTATTATTACATTACAGGTAGGGGCACAGAAATAAAGGTTTGCCTAAATCCACGTAGTTAGTCTGTGGCCAAGATGAGATAGGAACTTCCTTGCTGAAACTTGCTGGTAGGCATTTGTTTGCTTATGTATGCTTGTTTACTCCAAATTAAATCCCTACCTGTGATGGGAATTGGTAAGAGGATACATTAATTATATTTACTCCTCTAGAGACCCATGTGTGTGGGTTAACAAACAAAAGAAAAAGTGGCTGGTGGTGCCTATTTTCAAAACCACGGGGCTAGCACACAGAGAGCCCCAGTAGCAGAGTATTGTTCGACAGATTAATGAAGCAGAGGAATAGGCTATTAAACATTTAAATATATTCAGCTGCAAGAAGCAGCTGACTCCCCTACCCTCATGCACTGAAACAGACCACACTTTGAAGTAAGTTTAAATATGCTTTGCTTACTTAATTGTGGTCACAGTCATGCATTTTCCTTTATGCAACAGCAGTAAGATAATGCAGGTAAAATACTTCGTTGAAATACAGCTAGGGTTTACTGCTAAAATCTCCCACAACCTACTCATATAATACTTCATTGGCCCTTATGGGAAGAAGGGCAGGATATAAATTCAATAAATTTGTACATGTGTACAAAAGGTGGTGTCAACACATTAAGGCAGGGAGTGCAATTCTGCTCCTCTTCTCTGCATTTTGACAGTGTGCAAATGACTCTTATCTCCAGTGAGTTGCTCTAGAGGCAGCAGTTTGAGATTCTTGCTTTGGTGCTCTGACCATTTTGCTTAATTTATCCCCAATAAATTTCTCTTTCTTTCTTTCTTTCTTTCTTTCTTTCTTTCTTTCTTTCTTTCTTAAATAGCCTTATATAATTGTAATAGAAAGGTAATTCTGAAGAACAAGAATATTCCTATCACCATCCAAAAGTGGTGGTTCAGTACCTAAAATGTGTTTTGTTATTAATATAAAGTGGGTGAATTATCTGTTTAACTTGTGCTACTATAACAGGAAGCTTATTAAGACCTACTCTGTACACTAAGGCATTTAAAGAAGTATGACCAAATAGAGCAATGCTATAGACAGTGCTATACTAGGTCAAATTTACTAGTATAGACAGTGCTATACTAGGTCAAATTTAAATGATTATATGCGGGCATCTAGAGCAACAACACAGATACAAAAATATGCAGAAAACTGTGTTGCTCCATTAGGAAAACAAAAAACAGTCAGACAACCACAATCACAAAATAATGTTACATCAGGGCAAACTAAAATAATGGTTCTTTCAAAGTTTAACAGAATTGTTCTCCAGGCTTTATCTTTAAAAGTTGAGGAATGTAAACAGATGTTGGTAGAAGCTCCATCTGCAACATTTAAGAAAATGATTGAAGAAGTTATAGGGCAAGTTGTGTCTAGGACTAAAGATCCCAGATTTCAACAAGGCAAACTGGAGCAAAGTATCAATGGCTACCTCTCTCTTTCAAAAGCCAGTAGTTATTGCAATATTTCTCTAGCATTAAAAAAAAGCACTTATGGACCCTTGTTAGGCACACAGAACATGATTGTTATTATATTAGGAAAGCTGATACCGTTTCAAGTTGTCAACATATAATACCCAGTCTAAATAATATACACCTACAATAGTTCCCATCTTAAAATAGAAGTCTATGTTTCAATTGTATGTGCTCTCCCATTTTTCCATAAAGCCACTGTGATGTAATTCTCCTGTTAGGGAGACACCCATGTTTGTGTTGGCTGAAGTGACAAAGCACTTCAAAATTCAGTTATGAGGCTTGTTTTAAACATCCTACTAAAATATAGATTAAGATGAGCCAATTTAGTTTTGTGTTCAGAATTATGTTGCTTCTGAGAAATTCGAGGTTATAAAATAGGTTTGTTTGGATTTAGCAGGCACTGACAGAAAGCAATAATATTTTCTATTGATCTACACTGGCTTACTCGAAAATTGAGAGCATGATCAAGGCAAATGTAAATCAATCAAATGTAGACCAGTCTCCCTAATTTAAGAGTTAAAACATGTGATTAAATTGCTTGTATTAAAACACACACACAATGGGAAATTGCATAAATACAGCTAGATCGTGTCCTATTTTTCTGTCAGAATTATTTTGTGCAACTAAGCTAACTCATATTTGCTTACGTACTGCCATTCTCCCCCCCCCCTCGCCCTAATTTTATGTGCTCTCCATCTTGGCCTTGCTATGAACTACGGTTGGTCACCGGTTTGCGGGGGCCAGGTAGGAATTTTCCCACTTGGAAAATTGGCACCATCCATGTGGTTTTCGCCTGCCTTGTAGCAATTGTCACAACTTTGTAAGGTTTGGCGGTTAGGCATTTGTAAACATGGTTTGTGGGAGGGGAGGTTGTGGCCTTCGGCTGCCATTCTTCTTTAAGGGTATTCCGTTAAAGGCATCCGGGGTGTGGTTCCCGTCCGAAGCCCAGGTATGGGCTAGAGCCATGCCACGACTCCATCGGGAACCGGGGGGGGGGGGATCACAATTTATGTACATCAATAGGGCTCCCCCTACCAGTGGTTGACCCATATGAGACTACCTGCATGACGGGCAGGAGAGAGATATAGTTGGTTCAGTTCCAATGCCTAAGCCAAAACCGCTCACATCTGTAACCAACAAAGTTGTGGCCTATTTTATCTCATTAACACAAAACACTGGTGTCTGTGTTTCATTAGCTAAGGAATGGGGGGGGGCCCTCGGGCCCTTGCCATGCAACACGCAACTCACCAGCTCTCAGCTACAGTTCCTAATCTATGAAAGGAAAACTGCAACCTACACCCAAAGCTGGTTGTTAGGACAAACAAGAATGTACCGTATTTTTCGCCCTATAAGACGCACTTTCCCCCCTCCAAAAATGAAGGGGAAATGTGTGTGCGTCTTATGGGCCGAATGCAGGCTCCTTGGCTTCAGCGATAACAACGCGAAGCCTCCGAAGCCTGCGCTCCGGAGGCTTCGCGTTGCTTCCGCTGAAGCCAGGAGAGTCTGCTCTTTGAGGCTGGCGGTAGGGAAAGCAGCGCTTCCCCCATCGCCAGCCCCAGAGGATGGGGGGCAGCAGGAAGGCGCGCGATGCCTTCCCGCTACTCTCCAACCTGCGACGCCTTCCCGCTACTCTCCAACCCTCCTGCAGGCTTTTGCGGGAGATGGGGGAATTCCCCCACCTCCCGCAAAAGCAGGCAAAAGCCGTGTGCTCTTTAAAGGGGCTCCGCGGCTTCTGCTGGCTTTTCTATGGGGGGGGGAAATTCCCCCACCTCCTAGAAAAGCCCGCAGGAGCCACGCACCCTTTAAAGAGCGTGCCGCTCTTGGGGGCTTTTCCTCGAGGAGGGAGAAGGGACTGACTGGCCGTTTCAGTCCCTTCTCCCTCCTGGTCGAAAAGCCCGCAGGAGTCATGCTGGGCTCCTGTGGGCTTTTGCGGGAGGTGGGGGAATTCCGCCACCTCCCACAAAAGCAGGGAGAAGGTCCAGAGCTGCGGGGGGGGGGGGGCGGGGATCATTTTTTTTTACTTGATTTCCCCCCCTGAAAACTAGGTGCGTCCTATGGGCCGGTGCGTCCTATAGGGCGAAAAATACGGTAAATAGCACCTTTAACACCTATAAAAATAATCAGCAACAATCACTTGACTTTTGTTCCCTTTATGAAGTATTTAAGACCAAGGTTCCCACTCAGAGGATAACTCTCAGTCATTTAGAGATAAGAGAGGCCATTCTAAAGATTACAGAGTTTCTTGTGGAATATGGAGAACAAAACAAAGTAATCAAGCTCAATTCATGAGATAATCTGGAAAAGATGGAAATCCATTAATAGTTGCTACTAGCTCTGAAAACAGGAAATAAGAACAGATGTATAAAGTATTGTAAACCACCTAGCATCCTGGCTTGAGCTGTTGTTTCTAGCTATCTTTTCTGCTTAAGAACATCCTTCTTTCAATTAACAGTCAGATCTTATTAATTCAGCCAAGGTTTTATTCCACAAACAATCCAATAGTATTTTAAAATGCAAATATACTGTGCATATTAATGTTTTCGTCAAGAAATGAAGTGGAGTTCATACATAGAGCAGGAGGCTGAATTATTAGAGAAGTTTGCTAAGTATCCCTGCCCGCCCGCCAAAGTGGACATTGCAGCAACATATAATTAGAGAAATAGTTAGTACAGAGAGCCCATGTGGTAATACTGGTTTGAATGTTGGGCTAGGACTTGGGAGACTAGTGTTCAAATTCCTATTCAGCCATGACCTTGGGCCAGTCACTGTCTGTCAGCCTAACCTATCACACAAGGCTGTGGTGAGAATAAAATGGGAAGGGGGAAAACCATGTATGCCACCACCTTGAGCTCCTTGGAGTAAAGCTGAGAAATCTAATACATAAATGAACTAACAGAGAGGTACACTGACAGCACCTCTCTCTCCAGCAGATATTGATTTGTGTGGGTATCATGTCCAATCCTTAGCCAAGCAGGAGAACTTCTTGCCTATTTGTCTTGATACACTTCTTTGACCATAACAAGAATGTAGGTTTTGACCTTGTTGGGGTTGGGATTTTTCTGAGCTCTTGCCATGGTGGTCCCATCACTAGGGATTTGACAACGAGAATAAAGTCATTAAATGGAATCTGTACACACCAAATGTCAACGTGGATCCTGCTCAGACAGCTTATTGCCTTTGTTTCCAACGAGTTGCTAAACCCAGCAAACGACTCAAAAGTCAAAAGAATAAAGTGCCTCCAACTCAGAGAAGATTAAAGAAGAACAAGTACATGTTGTACCTGAACGACTCTAGGGCATGAATTCCAGGAATTAGCATTAAGTAACAGGCTTTTCCTAGTCCAGGAATGTAATGTAATTCAAGGCTAGTGAGACAGGGGGGAAATCTGCAGTGAATACTTGCTGATTTAGAAGGGAACTTCCTTGCAAAAGCGTGGTCTGTACAGACCAATGCTGCTCCCACATGTCATCTTGATTTGGTCCCATCTGTAAAAATCATAGCATAACTGTGGCATGAATGACTTTCATAAAGCATCTGCTAGAATCTCAAGGAGCATAGCAGTCTTGCAACTCTCCCCCTACCACATCAATAGTTTATATCAGGGGTGTCCAACAATCTACTGGTAGATCACGGGGTGTTCATGGTAGATCACTGGACCCGCCCCCCAAAAGCACAACAACTTTGGTAAATCACTGCCAGTTTTAATAGTGGGAGTAGATCTCAGTCTCTTAAAAGTTGGATATGCCTGGTTTATATGAAGGTTTTTCCATTATGTTTATTTCAACACAGGAGAAAAAGGTAATATGGAAAGTTTGGATTGCGCTTTACAGCAAAGCACAACTGTTAACAAAAATAAACTGTAAGCAAAGTGAGATTATTTGCAGGGATCCCTTACCTTTCAGTCTCTTGGGAGCAAGGTACAAATCCAGCAATGGGTAACGTCAGAGATGAAGAGCTTGCAAACCACAGCTTTGCAAAGATCAATTCTGGCTGCAGGACAGACCTACACACAGCAAAGATATTAAGTTAAAAGAGACTAACCAACCAATATTACTTATTAGCTCTTTAATCAACTTTTGTCCATATTTAGTATAGCCCTATTGAAAATTTGGTAAATTGGTTATTAATTTTGATAGCACCTTCAATGAACTAAGCACAGCCAAGTTCAGACTATTACTAGTTCTTAAAGAAGCCTATTCTTAAATACAGTGGTAACTCAGGTTAAGTACTTAATTTGTTCTGGAGGTCCGTTCTTAACCTGAAACTGTTCTTAACCTGAAGCACCATTTTAGCTAATGGGCCTCCTGCTGCCACCGCGCCACCAGAGCACGATTTCTGTTTTCATCCTGAAGCAAAGTTCTTAACCTGAAGCACTATTTCTGGGTTAGTAGAGTCTGTAACCTGAAGCGTATGTAACCTGAAGCATATGTAACCTGAGGTACCACTGTACCTTATCTCTGTTGGAATAAGCAACAGTCTTTAATTAATACTCATTGTACTGAGAGAAAAGGTCACCAAAAGGTTAATGATTCTATGCCCAGGAAGTTAAGTGTCCTTCTTGAGTTGTGAATTTAGTTTCTCTTTCGCCTTTACTCTTTGCTTATGCAGTAACCAGTAATAGCTGATTACAGTGGTACCTCGGGTTACATACGCTTCAGAAAACCCAAAAATAGTACCTCAGGTTAAGAACTTTGCTTCAGGACAGAACAGAGAACAGAAATTGTGCTCCGGTGGCATGGCAGCAGCAGGAGGCCCCATTAGCTAAAGTGGTGCTTCAGGTTAAGAACAGTTTCAGGTTAAGAACGGACCTCCGGAATGAATAAAGTACTTAACCTGAGGTACCACTGTATAGGTTTATAGTTTATGCTTACAGCTGCACCTGCCTTCCTTGTGGTGAGTGAAAAACCTACTCTGCAACAACTATGTTTTTGTGTTCAATTAAAAGGCCTGAAATATCAAATCTGTGGGCTGGGGACAGGGAAACCTTCGGAGCATTTATAACCAAAGTAATTTATAGTCAAAGAAAATCTATTTGGAATTTTGAAACGAATAAGGGTTAACTGCTAGGCACAGCAGCTCTTCAAAATTCATAGTCACATTAAGGCTATGTGCCCTGCTAGTTTTAAAGCACCTGACTGCATGAATAATACAGCAGTGGCTGAGCTGTGACACTTCTAGTGACTGAATGTAGTTCAAAAGTCTCAAAACAGCAAACAGACTGTCTTGTAAAACAGACTGTGCAAGTTCCAAAACCGCAGAAATTACTGGCGGGAACCACAACATGCTGTCAACTTGTCCTGGAGATAAATGGGTGGGAATTTATCAGGCTACATTTGCAGTCTTCAGATACCAGCTTGTCTAATTGTTACTCGCCACACAGATTTGCAAACAAAGCAAGATTTTTTTCCAGTAAATGGAAGGGAGAACTGAAAACATCACCCCACTTCAAAAACCAGGAACTGAAACAATAAAGGGATGAATACACAACTGTGAAGGAAACTCACTGGATTTTTCAATTGTGTCAGTTTAACCTGATCATCAGCCCCATATTTCTAAAACTGAAAGTTTCAGTTTTCCTTGACCATGTGTGGATGCAGGCCAGTTTCCTGTGTGCATTAAAGTCCATCATCCAGCAGCAGACACATCAAAATCCCCACCCACCTCTTGCGAGCCAGCTGCTTGTCACTGTTGTTCATGTATGTGCTCATCTTCCTGCAGGAAGACTTGTCTCACACGTGTACTCAAACCAGGGATTAGCCAGTTACATAGCAGGAAAGGCTATGGCATCACCATTTCAACACAAGGGAACTTTACAGTTGCATACTATTGTATGATTACTTAGTATAAACCTGTCCTGCCTTGCTATTGCTTCCCCCTGCACCCTTCATTCTCCCTATGATGATTCTGCTGCCTAATGCAAATATTCCTCTTTGACTGAGACGCTAATCATTAAAGAGAGACCAGGAGTGTGTGCTTGTGTGTGAGAGAGTGTTTCTTGAGGCCTCTTTATTTTAAGAGTACACGTACTTAACATGATTTGCACTTGAACAAATGGTTATTTTCTGCAACCAGGAACGTTAATGGCCCTCCTGGGGAAAAAACATCACAGGAACCATGTAGTATAGGAAGCTTGTCTTGTTATGTGTTTGGGGTACTTTACAAGCTTTCCCACTTTTAAATTTAATTAATGCCTTGTTAAACTCATATACCGTAAACTTAAATAAATTCAATTTTAACTGGACCTTGGATTTATTGGCCCACCCATGCTTGCTCTATCTAATATGCTACTAGGAAGTTGGCTCTGCCTAATTAGTGGATTCCTCTAATAAAAGGATTTTAATTAAGCAGTCTAATGGTCTGACTAATTAGACAGTAGCAGCTATTTGACGGTGGGGCTCAAAGGCTACTCAGAAAGTACCTGGATAGGTTAAGGAATAAACCTACACTGTTCACTAAAGTGGTCTACTGGGGTAGGGAAAGGAAAATCAGAGTTACAGCAAATCCCAAAAGTAGACACCAATATTCCTCAAGCAGGACAAAGTGCACATTTTGTTAGTGGCAAGATCACAAATTGAATCAAAATAGCTACAGAGTGGAATGAGGAGAATCGTACACTAGCAGAAAGGAGTCTACACATTGCCTGAAAGTGTCCTACGTTTCTTTTGACGACCTTTTCTGGCTCACAGAGCAAAATAAATTATCTTCAAGGTCTAAATTATGCAAATACCTAGTACATTCTGTTGCAGAGATAAGGACGGCCGAGTTCGAGGTCAGATAAAGAAGAAAGTGTCCTTGAGCATATGCAGAGCAACGTGCCACCACCGGCAAGTTGTGGGACTCTAACTCTCATCATCCATCTTCATTGGCCATGCTGTCTGGGGCTGATGGGAGCTGAAGTAAAGCGACATCTGGAGGGCACCAGGTTCACTACCCCTGCTCTACTGACATCCAAGTGTTGGTGCTGACCTTTAAAGCCCTAAACCGTCTGGGCCAAGTATACCTGAAGGAGTGTCTCCACCCCAGACAGTGTCTCACTTAGCCCAGACACTGAGGTCCTCCTCCGAGGGTCTTCTGCTGGTTCCCTCACTGCGAGAAGTGAAGTTACAGGGAACTAGGCAGAGGGCCTTCTTGGTAGTGGCGCCCTCACTGTAGAACGCCCTCCCTTCAGATGACAAAGAACTATACAACTTTTAGAAGAGATCTGAAGGCAACCCTGTTTTAGGAAGTTTTTTAAGTTTGATGCTTTATTATGTTTTATATGTTCTGTAAGCCACCCATAGGGAAACCCAGCCAGATGGGCCGGGTATAAATAATAAATAATTATTATTATTACTATTATTATTAACCTACTGTTCATACTGTCCTCCCTTTGCCATGTCTAGTGGGAAATAAAGGCAAACAAACTGGGTACAACTGTTCCACAAACTTATATCAGTTTTCTATCCGTTTAACTCTTGGGGCTTCTCCCTAGAAGTCTTATAAATGTTTATTCATGGTGAGGGTGATAAGAACCCTCAAGTCTCTTTACTGCCAATCAGCCAACACCAAAAACCTGTTCATGGGAGTGACAAGCAGTGTAAATTAGGTCCCTCAAAGGAAACTAAGTTGTTATATGGCTTTATGGACTCTTGTTTCAATGCTTCACCCCCATCCTAGGTTGGCCCCAGTGTACTGCTAGGACGAAGCCATGAATATTACCAAAGAACTACAGTTTCCAGGATTGGGAATGACAATTAAAGCTGGTAGTGTAGACAATCAACCTTCCTCCTCACACTAGATAGCTTCATTTCCTTTTACAGTGAGAGCTAAATTGAAAATTACATGGGGAACATGTGAGCCACTCTTCCAACTTTTTGTGTTAAATGAAAAGCAATATCAAATGCACAGGAATGGCAGGTGGGCAAGGGCTTGGAATCAGGGCTCGGAACCCGTGGCCCTAAAGAGGTTGTTGGACTCCACCTCCTTTCATCTGTGACTTCTGCTGTCTGAGACTGATGGCATTTGGGACTTCAAAAACATCTGGAGACCAGGCCTTCCCCATCCCTAGCTAAAATCTTTCCCTTCTAGCCACTGGTCTGCTAAATATTCCCACTGGTATCTTTTCTTCCAGAAGGGGCAAAATAATGGCAGGCCACTCTTGGAGGATGATCTGTCCCTACAAGACTTTTCTAAGGTTCTCAAGGCATGATGACTGGCTATGGCATGAACACAAGCGCGTGTCTCCAAACTCACATTATTTGCAAACCTCTGAAATGTATGCCGATAGGACTTACATACATAGAATCATGTTTGAAAGTGTCACCGTATGGTTGAGGCAGAATTTTGGTCATCTTAATCCTCATGAAGATAGCATGAGATCAGAATTAACAGATTCCAGCACAGCTGGGAAAGCATTCCAGAAGGGGTGGTGCACAGCCAAAGGCATTTTAGAAAAATGTCTAAGCAAATAAATAGGAGTTTATAGAGCAGTATGAATGCGAACACTTGCCACTACTTCATATCCCATATCCAGTAGGTATTAGTGACATTTGTATAAATACATTCCAATAATGGTTGCAACAACAGTATGTTTAGGTGGGTGGGAGGGAGAACGTGCATGGGGAGGGTAGCACTGCATTTCCCAGATCCAAACACGAAGTCTCCAAGTGGAGGGAAAATGAGATATTCCTGCAAGAGAGGCTAGAAAGAAGATGTCAGATGTGCACAGCAGATTACTGCCAGATGTGCATTTGCTGCACAAAAACGGCTTCTGTGAGAAGACCCTCGTTTGGAATGCCCAGCCGAGAGACAAGAATATGACATATTTGTGCGAGATAGTATGTGACATCTCTGCCAGAAAGAACACTCAGCTGCCAGTTTTGCCCTTGGACTGCAGACACAAAGGGATAGGAAGTATACTCTGAATCTTTTCTATCAGGCAGAAGACTAAAGGCTGCTGGGTTGTCTGAGGTTTGTGTATGTATGCACATATAGCATTATTATTTATTGCTTGAAAGCTGGCTTGAGAACCATTTAATTGAAGGGCAGCTTATAACTTTTCAAAACAAACAAGAAAGTAAAGAGAAAATCTAAATAGCAAAAATAAGTGGAATTTTATTTATTTATTTATACATACATACATACATACATACATACCCAGCCCATCTGGCTGGGTTTCCCCAGCCACTTTGGGCGGCTCCCAAAAGAATATTAAAAACCAGATAAAACATCAACTATTAAAAACTTCCCTAAAAAAGGCTGCCTTCAGATGTCTTCTAAAAGTCAGATGGTTGTTTATTTCCTTGACATCTGATGGGAGGGCGTTCCACAGGGCAGTCGCCACTACTGAGAAGGCCCTCTGCCTGGTTCCCTGTAGCTTCACTTCTCGCAGGGAGGGAACTGCCAGAAGGCCCTCGGAGCTGGACCTCAGTGTCCCGGCTGAACAATGGGGGTGGAGACGCTCCTTCAGGCAAGAAATTGAGGACAGTGCTCTCCTCTTAGTCCATCTAGTTAAGTCAAAAAGTCAACTAGAAATTTAACAAGTTGATATATTAGTTGGAATTCCCATGTTTCCACTTGTGGTTTTCTGAAAGCCACTAAAAACCAATGTGGGCAATTCACAGGGGTCTTTGTCACGCGACTCCATGCAGTTCTTCCTTCCACTCTTTACAAGGAGTAGCACATTTCAGTGGATTGAATCACAACAGATTGAATCACAAGTAACCACGATGATGCTGCATGTCTGAATTATTTAACATCAGGTTTTCTAAATGTCGCTTCACTGAAGACTGGTTTAAAAAAAAAAAATCAGTGTCACAAACTGCACAGATCCAGCCCTGGACATCTGTTAGGGATTACTACAGAAGAGAAAGTTAATTGAATAATACAAAACACTATACTGAACATCCACAAAGAGTGAGGAATGAGTATGAGTTAATTTGTTCGCATATGCATGCCCATCATAGAAGGCCAGAAGCTGCCTTATGCCAGGTCAGATTATTTGTTCCTCTAGCCTACTATCACTCTGGGTCACAGCAGCTCTCTCAGATCAAAATGATCAAGGGTCTGGAGCAAAAGGTGGTGCATTCCTGTTAGAATAATATTTTCTAATTAATGCTAAAAGCTTTCTCACTACATTATGTACAAAAGTAAATATACTGACTTTTTATGTTCTCCTAAACAATGCTGTTCTGAGTTCTGAATGGGAATAGGAAAAATTCACCCTTGAACTAATTACCACCAAGGAAAATGCAAACACATTGCTCTTGTTTAAAATTTTTAAAGGCTCTGCTTTCACAAAATCAGCATTTGGGATTTCCCAAAATGAAACAACACCCTTTGAAGTGGAGTCAACAGAAGCTTATCAGTGTCCACATTGCAGAGGCATCAGTTTATAAAATCCTGTTTTTGAGGCATATCTGCCAGCATTCTTACCAACGTTACACCAAGTTTTAATTCAATGAGTCACCAGAAGTGTTTTTTAAAACAAAACTTCAAAGAGAAACGGGCAGGCATGATTAATTATAAAACAGCACTCAAAACACTAAACTAGCAGCTCTCAAACACAAGCTGTAAATTAAGTAAATTTGGGAGGTTCTCTCACTGCAACTTACGAACTGTGCATTTTTAAATTATGCTTTCTTATTTTTCAACAGATGTTGCAAGCCTCATCTCCACTATCTAGAAAGCTTGCTTTTGTCAAGGTAAAATCAAAAAGCATTAGAAGAAACTTTTGATGTCTCATGAATACAATTTACTGTTACCTAACTGTATGGCTGAAAAAAATTAATAGGTTTAGTTTAACCTGGATAGACTAAATTTAGTGACAACTGTTAAATGAAGCACCTCTTTTCACTATGACGATTCACAAGCCTAGCACTGAAAAGATGGCAAGAAGGGCACCAGGTCAAGACTTTCCTCTTCTCCCAGGTATCTGATTGCGCTGATCTTTCTTTTTTTATAGTCATGGGGCTGTTTGTTGGCTTTGTTGTGTTTATGGTGATCATGCTGAGGTTGTGGGATTTTAATTGTCTTTGTATTAAGTACATGGATATTTTAGTCATTGTTCCTTGTTGTTTTTTCTTTGATATATTATACTGTATTTGTTTATACCGCATTTCTGCTTCAAGTTGCCTTGAGGCCTTCTTGGCATAAGACAGTGAAGACAGAACAACAAACAACCCTTCAAAGATGACACAGTCACTGTGCTAAGTGCTTTCCCCATGGGCCCACCTTACCATTTAAAGGCTGTCAGCCACATGGAAGCAAGTTGTGGGGGTCTTTTTCCATGGTATCTGCTCCCCACTGGAAGGAACCCTACAATCAAGCCCATTGTGTGGTTAGAAGCTTTTAAATACAAGAGAAGCACCATAGGTGGAGGAATGCACTTGGGCAGCAGCAGGGCCAGCCACCCATAGGGGCATGGCGCACCGCAGGGCCTCCAGAGTCTGCCTGCCTTCTCCCACTCAGCTGCCCTACAACTGGGGGGGGGGGGAGGCAGCGGGCATACCGTTTGGACAGGGCAGAGCCTGCATGCACCCAAGCCACCACATCTCTCCCAGGAGAGACGCAAGGCTCGTGTGCACTGAAGGGCCCGCGGTGAGAGCTGCCAGCCTTTTGTCACCCCCCTCAGTGGTGCCACCCAGGTCGGACCACACCAACTGCACCCCCTTTCTCCGCCTCTGCCATAGGGTTGTTGATGTTTCTCATTTTGCCAGTCCTAAAGGTATCTGCAGCAATTTGTCAGCATTTTAGTCAGCTCATTTCTCCTGATAAACACATTTTTGTCTGCTGTTTTAAATAATGCACACATTGTTACTAGCAATTCTTCCTCATATAATGCATTCTGTATGTTATTTTTACTAATGTATACATTTTTATACACAGTCCCCCTAATGTAAACATTTTTGTAAACATCGGTTGGAGAGCTGCATTGCACAATTTGGATAAGTGCAAATTTTGAAGGATGGCTGTGCTTCAGTTTTCATATTGTTTTAGAAACTACAAATTTGAAAGATCTAGGTTTCAATGCAAACTGAATCAAATTTCTCCTCCATCTCTAATTCTAATCCACCCTCCCTTTTATGCGCAGGAAGAGACTGAATTAATTGCATTGCAACGCAAATCTTTTACTGGGTCACCCAAGCACATATTACATCGCTACAAACATGCAGAATCAAACACTAATAAGATATTTTCTAGCCTAGCAAGGATAAATGCAGTTTCTTTTCAGACTGCTGAATGCTAAGAAAACAGCTTTCCCCACAGCTTTTTTGTAAATATCATAATCAGTGTTTCCTTTTTACTCTAAGAATAGTATTTGGAAGAGGGGGTAACTATCCTGATGCTTTTGATGTGCCACTACATTTGCCAAGGTTGATAAGCAGCGATGAGAGCAAGCTGCACGGCAGCCTCTTTTGCTAGTTATGCAACTGCCCTGTTTTAGGTACTGCAATATTTATGAAAGCCCCCAGTACATTTTTTTTATGCTGTTGTCTGAAGCGCAATGCATTGCTTCTGCATCTCTCCATTGAAAAAATCAACACCATCTCCATAACTCAAAATATAATTTGGGTGCCGTCTGCAGTACATTTGACAAAAGCAATAAATTAGTAAAGTGGGGAAATGTCAACATAAGTATGGTAGCAGGCAACGAAACAAAAATCTGAAAAATTGCACTGACACAGCAATTACCAACACTTGAAGCTTTTCTTCAGGAGAAAATGTGCTTGACATTTACAGCAGTTTGGCCAGAAATGAAAAATGAAACTTAAGGACCAAGTGTATGCTAGAGACTGGGAGCAGGATCCAACCTAGACAAGCAGCTCACTGTTCCCTGCTTCCTACCTATTGCTAGACCTTGTGACAATTTAAAGGAAAGCACTTTTCACAGAAGAAAACTGGAAAATATGATTGCAATTCTAAGCATGCTTATTTGAACAGAGTGTTAAAATAAACATGGATTTCCCCCCCCCCAGAAAGAATTGGCTGGATCCAGATGTGTATGGGAGGAACGTGACTGTCCCACTCCCTTCTGCCCCTAGAAGCTGCTTTCTCTGGCACCAAAATATCTCCTGAGGTTCAGGGGGTCTTAGCTAGAACAGGACTACTTTGGGTCACAGAAGAGACTGATGGCAGTTTTAAATGCTTCCTTGATGGGGTTGATTTTTTTTAACGTCCTGCATTTAGAGAACTAGCATATCAGGTACAAAGGGTTCTAGCCAAGCTCCCTTACTTTTACAAGTTGGGAAAGTGGGAAAGCGAAGGGAAAGGAGGAGTTATGCTTTCAAATATTTTCTCGCATCAGTTTGAGTCTTTTAGTTATCAGCAGTATTTCTGGCACAATTAAGCAGAGGAATGTGAGCACTGTTGCAGAAAACAGCAGCACGCAGCACCAAACAGTTGGCAATAGGATCAATCCTGTTTTTAGAGAAGAATAGATGGTTCGGTGAAGCCATCTGTGCTCTCCCATCTGAACAGACAATTGGCACAATTGCCAGGAGCCTGCTTGGGACTTCACATGAATATTGCTGGTTTCTCAATCAAGTTTTTTTTTCTTCCACTCAGGAAAACATGCATACACCACCTGTTTGCAGTTCCTTATCCATCTAGGAACACGTGCAGAATTTTAGCTTCCCAACGTTTATCACCCTAACTAAAGTGAAGCGGAAAAATGAAGCAGTTGAATGCTAACTTAGAATGCCAGTTTAAAACAGTCTCTCATCACAATTACATACCACCACCACTCCACATGCACAAACACTGTGCATATCATAGTACCTAATAATGTACTGCTAAATCAGTAGGCATTATCCTGAGCATAAAACACTTAATTTCTCTGATGCATTCCCTCTCTTTGGTATTCAGTTTCTAAACCACGTTCTTGAAATTATATTAATGAATTCAGCTTAGCAGGGAGCACTGTGAGGTCTGTGACTAATACATTCACCTGTGAGAAGACTGGTTACATTTGTCAAAGATGACATCGTAAACCTACCTTTGCAACATTTACCGTATTTTTCGCTCTATATCACGCACCCGACCATAACACGCAAGTAGTTTTTAGAGGAGGAAAATCCATAGGCATGCCACCCGTAGGCATTCCCTCCATAACATGCACAGACATTTCCCCTTACTTTCTAGGAGGAAAAAAGTGAGTGTTATGGTGCAAAAAATACGGTAACTCTGGTTGAAAATCTTAGCTGTTATCAAAGTTTGATCAAATTTGCTAATACAGTGGAACCTCGGTTTTCGAACTCCTCCGTTGATGAATGTTTCGGAACTCAAACGCCATAAACCCGGATGTAAATGCTTCTGTTTTCAAACACGCCTCGGAAGTCGAACTTCCAAAGCGGCTTCCTTATTGAGTTTATTCGTATTAATTTTTCTGTTCTGAAGCTTCTGTATTGAGTTTTCGGTTTTCGAATGTTTCGGAACTCGAACGGTTTTCTGGAACGAATTACGTTCAGAAACCGAACATACACAAAATAATAAATATATTTCTCATTCCTGTTTCTCACTAAATGATGTGCGTATGTAAGAAGAATCACTCTAGGGTAGGAAACTGATTGAGTAAACTAAAACCACATGGTCTTATGTGCTAGAAGATGCAGTATTATAACACTGCATAATGTTTCTGTATTTCTAAAGGAAGCACCATTGCTCCAAGTTACTTGACATGCATATTCCAGCACTTAGGAAATTATATTGGGCAGCCTTCCCTTAGGTGGTGTCGTCCAGATGTTTTGGACTACAACTCCATTCAGCACAGTTGTGCTGGCTGAGGCCACTAGAAGCTGCACTGCAAAAAGATCTGGAAAGTGCCTGCTAAGTGAAGGCTGATCTTGTGAAATCACTTTGATGCGTCTGGGTCTCCCTGTTCTTTCGCCCGAAAAGGCGTAGATACTGAGGTCCCTTTCCGACGCTGCTGGATATATTTCGGCTCAGGGTCTTTTAGGGGTCGCGTAGCCCCAGAAATCCCTCCAACAATCGCTCCTACACGGAGCACCCACAGAGCACGTCCATTGCGGGGAGAGGTAAAATCAGAAGTCTCCTGTGAAATCACTTTTATAGGAGTGAAACTATTGATTAATTCAGCTGCCAGCAATCAGCCAGGCTTTAGGGCTACACTGCTATAAAGACATCATCTAACATGCACAGAGTGCTCCTCAATTTCAAAGCTGTCCCCTCAATGCAAGCAAGGAAGCAGCTCAGTTTACACAAGGGAAAGCAAACTGACTTGCCTCTTCTACTAAACAGGGTGCATATATTTTAGTTTTTAATGTTTCTAAAAACCCATGATCTTTTCACATAAAACTATAAGCTGCGTGTCTTTTCGTTTGTTTTGCATTTCTGCAGCCATATTGGGAATATGAATTTACAGTTGTCGTTTTTTAAATGGCTGCCTTTCTTCTGTCTCACAGTGGCCATGCTCCAGCATATGCTGAAAAATGAGAGGAGTACAAATACACTTTTAAGGTGAAGGCAGAAAGAACATCTGAGAAGAACATGCGAAGCTGTCCCCACTCCCCAAGGACTTAGCCCTGGAGGTAGAATAGGATTTAAAAATGGCAAGGGTGCTCCCAAATCAGACCCATTGCTCTAAAAATATTATGTCTCTCTTCAGTTCTGGTGTCATGTGTGACCAGACCTTCACTCCTGCTTGTTAACACAATGCCTAAATTAGAAATTTAAGTAAGTGCTAATGCTTTCTTCTTTGCAGCTGAAACAGAGGAATTAAAGACAAGACTTAAATTACAAGACAAGTTCCAAATATTACAATGGCTGGGTCTCTAATCAGAGCAGTAGCACTCAGGCACATTCATGAGCTGTAAAGATGGGTTTCAGATTCCCACATTCAAGTGTTTCTTGTGCTCCAAGCTCCGTACACTCAGTAAAGTTTTGAAAAGGGATGCTGGCTGTACTCATGAAAGCTCCTCCCTGTGAGCAGGAATGCTGCTCTCCCTTGAGACCTTCACTCAATGCACAGAGGTTGGGCCCAATGTTGGAGATGGCGCCACTGGTCCAACACCTGAAGGCTACAGATTCCCTACTCCCTGCCATAAAGAGACTAAAATAAATTGTAAAATATACATAAAAGGCAAGAAAGAAATGGGGAAAATTAATAAATTTTAGGGACTGAAGTAACAAGCAAAACAAGTACTATATGATGCAAGGTATTAAATGCACGATCTTCTACAAAATTCAGAATTGTGTGGCCCATAATACAAAGAGAATTCTGCTCTTTATAAAACAGAAATAGACCTCATGTAAGCACTTATATAATACTTTCAAAATACTCCCCACTCCACCCCATAAATACCACATGTGCTTCTACTGCAGTCAAGCACCATTTGCCTGGGGATAGTAATTTTACCATAAAGATTACTATATAATTACTATGTGTCAATGACAAGATACTGCTAGATTTAAAACTGAGATGGTGCATCGTGGAACACTAACACAATCATTTCACGTAGGCATTGTAAAAAGCCAAAATTTGTTTGGTAGGCCATCTTGTGGCTACAATTCCAGTGCAGAGAGGTACTTAGCTCTGCCTAAAGCAGGGGTAGCTAACTCCCAATTTTTTTGGGGGGTGGTGGTGGTCTTGATACAACAACCTAACCAATCTATTATGACCTCCTCAACACCCCACCAATTATGGCAGGTACAGTGAAAAAATAAACTGACGTAGCCTCAAAGCTTGGTGTCATAGGGATCTGGGAAGTTTACAGTTAAATTGCAGAAAATGCCTGAAACGTTAAAGTTTGACTAATGCAGCTACTCCTCTAGAAACTAAGACTTCTAAGTTTCAAAAGCCTATTTGCCAGAAAGCACAGAGAGTATGGGTGGTTTTTCTAAAAAGAAAATATTAAGTTAAAAGCCCCATTGGGTGGGGTACTCAGAGTTAGTCATGCACTTTGAGTTTAGATCGTGACTTATTAATGTATCAAATAGCAAATATTACATCAACACACATTTTAAACAGCTTCTAATGATACAAGGTACAGTCATGCTACTATCACTCTTAGAAGTAACTCACGTGTGCTCAAGACTAGTGTGCTGAAATAAGATAAAAGTGGGACAAAGTGTTCCTGTTCATTAAAGGGCTCTGAAATCACCTCTGTTTCATCTCAGGAGAAGTGACTGATATATTTACAGAGTTATCTGTAACACACAGAGATGGGGTAGTGTGAACTTATGAAACATCAGTTGTGGAAAATGTAAACCAACTCTCATGATCACTTTAAAACAAACAGTAGACTTCAGGCATGAAAAATAATTTGTGTAACTCTAGGGATCATATGATGGACAAATAAAAGAAGGAAAATGGGAGGGGGAGAACTTGATAGATCCAAAACAATGAGTAGTGAGAGAGAGAATTTAGTTCATGAAGAAATCTCTCTTTCTTTATTTCCTGTGTGAGGGACATTTCATCATAACTTACCAAGAATAAAATGAAACGAACAAAAAACTTCACACCCTTACTTCTTTTTTTTAAAAAAAACAACAACGCATTTCTAGTCTACAATAATAATAATAATAATAATAATAATAATAATAATAATTTATTATTTATACCCCGCCCATCTGGCTGGGCCTCCCCGGCCACTCTGGGCGGCTTCCATAGAAAGCAAAAATACAATAAAATATCACACGTTAAAAACTTCCCTGAACAGGGCTGCCTTAAGATGTCTTCTGAATGTCAGGTAGTTGTTAATCGCTTTGACATCTGCTGGAAGGGTGTTCCACAGGGCGGGCGCCACTACCGAGAAGGCCCTCTGCCTGGTTCCCTGTAGCTTTACTTCTCGCAATGAGGGAACCGCCAGAAGGCCCTCGGCGCTAGACCTCAGCGTCCGGGCAGAATGATGGGGGTGGAGACGCTCCTTCAGGTATACTGGACCAAGGCCATTTAGGGCTTTAAAGGTCAGCACCAACACTTTGAATTGTGCTCGGAAACATACTGGGAGCCAAGACCGGTGTTATATGTTCTCGGCGGCCGCCCCCAGTCACCAGTCTAGCTGCCGCATTCTGGATTAGTTGTAGTTTCCGAGTCACCTTCAAAGGTAGCCCCATGTAGAGTGCATTGCAGTAGTCCAAGCGGGAGATAACCAGAGCATGCACCACTCTGGTGAGACAGTCCACAGGCAGATAGGGTCTCAGCCTACGTACCAGATGGAGCTGGTAAACAGCTGCCCTGGACACAGATTTGATCTGTGCCTCCATGGACAGCTGTGAGTCCAAAATGACTCCCAGGCTGCGCACCTGGTCCTTCAGGGGCACAGTTACCCCATTCAGGACCAGGGAATTCTCCACACCTGCCCGCCTCCTGTCCCCCAAAAACAGCACTTCTGTCTTGTCAGGATTCAACCTCAATCTGTTAGCCGCCATCCATCCTCCAACCGCCTCCAGACACTCACACAGGACCTCCACCGCCTTCACTGGTTCTGATTTAAAAGAGAGGTAGAGCTGGGTATCATCCGCATACTGATGAACACCCAGCCCAAACCTCCTGATGATCTCTCCCAGCGGCTGCATGTAAATGTTGAAAAGCATGGGGGAGAGGACAGAACCCTGAGGCACCCCACAAGTGAGAGCCCAGGGGTCTGAACACTCATCCCCCACCACCACTTTTTGAACACGGCCCAGGAGGAAGGAGCAGAACCACTGTATGACAGTGCCCCTAGCTCCCAGCCTCTCAAGACGGTCCAGAAGGATGTTATGGTCGATGATATCAAACGCCGCTGAGAGATCCAGCAGAACTAGGAAACAGCAGAACTAGGAAACAAAGAGAATAAACTGAGGACCTACAATCTGGCACCTAATTATCTCGCATATAATATTCTCTTATAAAAAGACAGAAGCTTACAGCTACTGTAGCAGAGAAGATGCCAAACTGTAGTCAAGTCTGGATATGCTCAGACTTGAACTTGAAAAATTAAGTTGAACCAAAAAGAATGCAAAAGTAAGTAGGAAATCTTGCAACCTATTGAGTTTATGATAGTAACAAAATGGTTCTCTCTTTAATGCTCAGCTGTGTACTAGAAATTCTAAATAAAAGGAATCTGTGGGGGGAGGGAATGATAATTAGTTTTAGATCATTTTTTAAAGATATATAGCTTTCCAAAAAGATCAGAAACTTTAAAGGTTGGCTTATTTGCTTTAGACAGTTATAAAAGGATACTGAAAGTTCATTCTCATGACCATATTGATATGATGGTGATGTTGCAAAGGCACAGCTAACTGGCCTTTGGCCATGGTAATTAGCCATTTGTTTGCTTCAACATGGCAAGATCTCAGCTCCCTACACCTCCTGGTTGAATCCATCTTCTAAAAACTGTTGTCAAAAAAACAGTTACTCCACTAAAAATAAACCCTCAATGCCCCAAATGCCATTACATTAGGAGGCTGAACTTTGTGTTAGAGTAATTATGAATTACGCAGATGGTGGTCAAATACGCTTCTGTGGAGGCATGCTACATCTTAGTAGGATTTTCCATTATCTTGGTATCACAGATAGCTCTTTACTCCCCAAATCCACTCTGAATATCGCTTCACAAGTAAAATATGAGAATGCTTGAAATTTATGCCAGCCCTGTAGGGCAACCACTGAAATTCCACAAACATCTCCAAATAGGTCTGCATTGCCAAGAAATGCCATCAGAGTCAAAACAAGGTGATAAGGAAATCTTACTCCAGAATATAACAAATGAGGCCTTTACAATAAATGAAGTCAAGCTGTACTTGAATACCTCCGGATAGATCTAATCAGACCTCCTTTGCACTAAGGAGTGACTATTCATCACTTTGAGACAGTGTCAGCCCCAATGAGCTGATAATCTAGCAACCCATTCAACCTCTTTAGTCTACTGTTGCAAGTTCCTATCCATTTTGCATTTTCAACTCATGCTATGAGATGAGGGGGAAACTTCCTCAGCTTCCTACTGTTCCCAATTTATAAGGTTGGCCTAGCAAACCTAGTATATCCAACCCGTCTTTAATATTTAAGAAGTCAAAATTCACATGCAGATTAGGAACAGAAGACAGATAATTTAAAGGCTCACTCCAAAATCAGTATTATTAATGTAGGGCCAAACTAGATGCCCATACATTTATAAGGGAGAAAGCTCCATTCAATATATACTGAAATCCAGAATTCAGGTGATTCAAAATGCAAGTCAGGCTGTTGGATCATGTTATAATCCTATTTGCTATCCTTGAAGTTAACTTGTCCATGTTGTATCTGACATACTTGCAACTCTGACAGCCATATAAATAGTGGAACTAAGGGGCAGTGATGGGGCAGGCCGCATCACTGCTCCCTGATCCTAACTCCTCATTGGCCTTGAATGCTTTTGCCTGGTTTGAATGTGCCCTTGAACTCTGTCATGAATTCTTGTGTAGAAAGGAACCTACTGTACCAACATAAGATGAACATTTGTTGCTCTGCCTGCTTTTGCTTCTGGCCCAATCCACCACTGGCATGTGGTTCCCAAAAGGTTGCCTAGAAAGGAATGTGGTTCCCAGGCTGGAAAAAAAATTCCCCATCCCTGGTGCAAAGCATAGGCTACTTCCATTCCCACTTTATAGATGAACAGAACAAACAGGTGTTTTAACACAGTTTCTCCATGTCTAGTTTGGCTCTCACCTAAACAGATGGCTGCATAACTCACTCCCTTGCCTCAATGTTGTTATACCAATACACACACATGCAGAAACTGGACACTCAACATACCTGCTTCTCACTTTTGCAGCCATAGTTGTGCATGAATGCAATTGTCTGTGACTGATCAACTTGCACAGCCTAGGAGACTGTCAATTTCTGTTATAAGCTCGAATAGTTTTAGCCCAAATTTAGTTTTAACTTTCAAGTTTGTTTTTCAGTATCTACCAGGAGAACAGCGGATTTGCAAACAAGATTAAAAAGAGTTGCTTACCAGGGTTTGACTTGGGGATGAGCAGCTTTCCAGCACTCTACAAGTACAAGGGCACCACTGTTTTCATCTAAATGTAAAATAATTCTGGGATTCATAGCCATGCCAGCCTAAACTTTGCTCTGAAGAAAGTCTTTGTTTTCAAATAACATCAGTGTTTGGCAGCAGATGAGTGCATGAAGAATCCTATTCATCTGCTATGCAACGTACTAACAACCCTTCTTTTAAAAATGGAGTCACAATTCCTCCCTTCCCCTTTATACACACTGCGGTTCAAGTGCAATGCAGAATATTATTACGGATTAAAAATGCTTTCCTGACAACTCAGTAAATTACAGAAAAATGTCGATGTCCTATTGCTCTTTTCTTTCTACAGCTGTGTTAGTGCTTTGTAAATCCCCTCGGTAAAATCCATATGTAGAGTAGATCCACTGAAATCAATTGACCTAAGTATCTGAAACCCACTGATTTCAATTAGTCTAATAATAATAAATAACATTTTTATAATTTGTACCCTACCCATCTGACTGGGCCACTATGGGACACTTCCAACAAATATAAAAGCATAAAACATCCAACATTAACAACTCCCCTATACAGGGCTGCCTTCAGATGTCTACTTTAAGTATGACTAATGTTGGATATCACCCACTGTAAGCTACTTAAGTATTTACTTACACTCCTGTCTAGAGCCCACTTACCTGAAAGCCATCTCCTGTCTTCACTAACTAAAATTACAATGAAGGAGGTTGTGGACAGAGGCAGTAAGACAACAACTGCCTCTTCCACAAGAAATTTGTCGGGGTTCAAACAGAAAAAAGAAGAAGTAGAGGAGCAACAATTTTTACATAATTAAAAATAGCACTGTAGATTAATCAGATTCAGTTTTCAGCTGGCAGCAGCAAATACGTCCTCTGGGCAAATGATTTACTGTGTATATCTTAATGTTCCACATTCCTTCCCCTGGAAAATTGGATAACATTTAGATACTTAGATATAATCCACAATAGCTTATAGGTTGCTTTTAAAAACCAAATGCGCCGGCGTAGTAGCAAGCTTCCAGCAGCAGGAAGCTTTTATAGTCATTGCAACCTGTGTCACTGCATACCTAGTTGACAAGCTGCCTGTTTATTTCAATAAAACTTCAGAACCATCAGGGTACATCTCACCTCAGTGAGGAAAACATGCTTCTTTTGCCAGGCTTTGGGAAGTGAAGAGGTGTAGTATTTCTGAGGGCAGCTTTTTATCATACCCTCTGCTGTTTTATGTTATTTCAGGGCTCATCCACACTTGCACTTGTTCTAGGCATGGGTCTGAGAGGTCTTTGTTTTGTCCTGAGGGTTGACCTTTGTTCTGATTCAGTGGTAAACAGCAGGTTTTCCTAGAGAAAGCAGTAGGAGAAAAGAAAAACCTCTCAGACCCATGCCTAGAAATCATAGAACAAGCAGAAGTGTGGATGAGTCCTTAGTTTACGCTGTTTCTATTTTGTGCTGAAGTTTTAATCATTTTTAAGACTCTGCATTGATGTGTTCTGATATGTTGTGCACCACCTGGTGTAGTATAGTGAAGGGCAGTATAGCAACACCTACATAAATACTCACTCTCCTTTACACACACAAACTCACCACAATTCATTTGCAACCCAACCCAAAGAGCAACAGGATTTGAAGTTGGCATGCATGCACTGACACATTTTTAACTGCTTCCTCGATCCTTTTAGTTGCCACATCTTTGCTATGTAGGCACCAAGGAAAGGGTGTGATACATCTTAAGTTTCTGGAGGGAGCTTAAACACACACAAGACGTTGAAAAGGACTTCCTACCCACTTTGGCATGCATCCTTCTACTGTCAGCCCATTTCTCTACTCCAGCAGGCCCTGCTCATTTGGCGATTCAGATGCAGCTCCCAACCAGAAATCCAAACTTTTATCCAACCTTTCCCATAATTTCTACATGCTAGACTCATTATCCTCTTCACTGCTTTTTGTCTGCAGAGTCCATATGGGCCCTGGAGGAGCCATTGCAGGTGGGGCTGCATTAACCATTGCCCCAGAGTTTCAGCCAAAAAAGCAAGGGCCTGTATTGTAATACAATACTTGATATTTACTGCAGGACGAGAGAACAGTGTCCAGGGGTAACACAGGATGCCATTCCATTGACATATGAGGCAGGAAGTGAGAACAGCTATGACTTCCGGGTTAGCGCCATCGGCGAATGGCGGAGTTCCGCCGCCGGAGGAACAGGCTCCGTGGAAACTGGGTCTTCCCGCCGCGGCGAAGGCGGGGACCCGCTAGAAATCCCAGGTGGAGGAAGCCTGGGAATGTGGGGTTCGGCAGAGCACCTTTTGGGGCTCCGGAGCGAAGTAGGGTGAGCGGCGCAGTGCTGCGAACTGATTGCTACTTTCACGGAGGGAAGCCGCATAGCCATCGCCGGAGAGCGCTGACTTTTTTCTGTTGACAATTGGACTCTAAACAAGTACCCGTGAGTAGAAACGGAAAATTGGATCAAGAAACATCCTAATTTGGCATCGAAGCGGGAAGGTTCAAAACAGGAAGTCCGCCTTCCGCTTTTTGTAAATAGACTGAAGCAAAAATCTTATAAGCTAATAGCCTGGAAAATTGTTTTGTAAAGGTCGAAATTTCCTTCATTTATAACCACTAAAATCCCCAACTTGACTGTTTAAGTCTGCAGGAGAGGGAGTAAAGAAAAATAAGTTTCCACCGTCTCAAACCTGGGAACGGGGTGTCAGAGACAGAAATTGTTTGAGACGTCCATTGACTGTGAATGGATCATTTTGACAGATAGCTAAAAAAGAGAAACAAATTGATTCCAATGTTGCCTTTTGCATTCTAAAGAAACAAAATACTTGAAAATTGAAAGTAACTTTCTTTTGTTGGATATGCTTTAAAAAGGCGGTTACAAATAGAAACTGTCTCCTCTAGAGGGAGCTTGTCAAATTGTTGCTGCAGTTTACTTGGGACTTCACAGCTGCGAGATTAAGATCGTGGAAGCAGACAGCGACCTTGAATAAAAATGTATTTGGAGGAAGTCTTGGTGCTTGCTTTCTGCAAGACGAGCGCTTTGTTGGAGCAGCTGCACGAGAAGATGGATTTGATGAATGAGAAGTTGGATTTGATGACTGTTGTAGTCAGGGAATGTGAACAAATAGGGAATACTGACACAGAAATTATACAGAGACCAACTCGGGAAACTGGTTCGACTGTGCAAATGCAAAGGCAGATGATAATGGAAGAGGTTGCGATGGTACCTCAAGCAATACAAATGGAGAGATCTGAGGCCCTGCAGGAGCATAAGCCGTTGTTTTGGAAGATTGAATTTGGAATGGGCCAGTGGGAGTCTGGAGCTGAGGAGGCTCCTAAACTTGGAGGGACTTTGAAATATGTTGTTAAATATTTTTTGGATTATATTGATGAATGTGGGGAGTGGGACTGTGGGGAATGGGCTGGTTTGATGAGGGGAGATGGAGATAATTATGGGCTGAAATCCCCCAGAGACCTACTCCTCAATGAGTATAAACAAGAAGAAGAAGATCTGCAGAAGGGGCATGGAAGAGATTTAAGAGCCTCAGACATAAGACTACCAGGTTGATGGACTAAATGGAATGGACAGTAAGGACTGACATAACCCGAGACCAGGAAAAAGGGACGTTGGATAAAAATTGGAAAGTCTATAAAGAAAAAATTTTAATTTGGGGAATTAGTGTAAAATTAATGAATATTAGGGAAAATGTTGGAATGAAACTGTCTTGCTTTAGTAGAAATGATATAAGGAGTTATGTATAAATAAGCATTAAGTTTTAAGTTTCAAGGTGTTTTATGGCAAGCTAAGGTTAAACAAAGTAATGCAAATTTTTAGCAGTAATGTTATAGAATAAGGTAAAATTGGATTATGAATAGGTGAGAATGTAAAGTTACAATATATTAAGATAAATTATTAAGATAAAAGTAAAAATGGAAAGGATTTGCTGAAACTGTTAATTGAATTAGAATACAAAAAAGGGAGGTGTGAGGAGGTCAGGGAAACAAGTAAATGAAAGACAAGACATGGAAAGATTGAAATGTTTTTAATTGTTTTTATTTTTCTGTATTTTGTATTTTTTATTTTCTTTTTCTTTTTCATTTTTGTAACATTTTCGAAACTTTAATAAATATTATTAAAAAAAAAAAAAAGGAAGTGAGAACAGCTATGCCCATCAGGCTCCTCCTATTCCCCAAGCAGCCACTACAGACCCCTGGTGTTTAAAAATGCTAAGGTGTGCAATCAAAATCTTGAAAAGAATGCCTTAAAACCCCAAGTGTTAAACTGACATATTTAAGGGTGTGGAGGAAGCAGGCTTCCAGGTTTGAGGCAAGTCCAAGACTAAAGCAACCCTAATTCGGAACCAGGTCCGCTTAAAGCCACAGCAGATTTTATTCAGAAGATGAATTGCTAGAACAATAAGAAAACCTTGCCTCTCAGAGCAGTTTCATACAATGGCCCACCTGCTTTGCTTGTTGCACAGTAAACAGTAAGGGAGAGCAAGCAGCTAACATGCCAAAACTTGAAGACAGTGAAGAGGACACAGAGATTTTACCTCAAACACCAAATATTTTCATTGCCTTCCTCTACAAATCAGTTCAGTTCAATGTTATAGTAAAATCACAAAGCTGAAGGATTAGACAGGGTTCATGAACAGCACCCACTGCTCCCAGCCCAGTACAGGGACCCAGTTCACATGCAACCTGCAAAACCATGAGTTTGTGTGAATGACCATGATTTGGTTTACTGTTACATCCAAAACCTTGTTCATGGTTTGTGCCACTCTACACACTCCAGGGCCTTTACTCCTTGTGGTTCATCTCAGGGAGACAAGCCACAACTCTAGGTTTGGATGTAATGCTAAGTCAAACCATCGCTTTGCCCTGGGTGCATACATGCATGCATGCATGCATACATACATACATACATACATAGTTTTATTTGTATGCCGCCTTTCCAAAGCAAACCATGTTGAAGGAGGCTTACAACATGCAAAATGCAACATAACAAAAGTAGTCATAAACAATAAATATAACATTTTTAAAAATACACAGCCAAACTAAACAATTTACACATAAATCACAATTAAATCTAAACTATAGATACTAGAAAGAAACAACAGCAACAACCTGCCACCACCAAAAAACCCCAACAACACCGAGGCATAGCAGCAGTAGCACCAGGCTCTGTGAGTCCACCAAATATTTGCTCATTTGTGCAGAGCCTCCGTTTGACTTAGCTTACATGTTAACTGAGCATTATGTTCTCAGCTTAACACCTGATTTTGTGATGTGTGAAGACTAAAGTCTTCACCGAAATACCGCAGGAGACAATACCCTGCTAGATAGAAATAGCCATCTGAAATCACTGAACTGAAAAACAGGATCCTCTGCCTAGAATTACTAGGTACAATTAACATGAACCAAGTAGCCTGTATTCTTCTGTAACACCACTTTCATTGGAGCACAGCAGGTCTTTCCCCCTCACTGACCACTTGGGGACTGAACTTTTATGCACCACTTGTTTCATCTCAGTATCATATACCAAATATTTTAAATGAATTTAAAGAAATATAAAAAGATAACAGTAAGGGCTTTATTATTTATTTTTTAAATGTCTTTTTAAAATTTCTTTAATCTATCATAGTAGATTGTGATGATTAGCTCAGTTTTCTTTTAAATTTTGTGCACAAGAACCATTTCTTGTAACCCAAGGCAAACCCTTGGCAGCGCCATACAATAATGTTGCCATACCCCATTTCTCCTCAGGCAGCAAGTCTCACTCATGTTATATATACAGTTATTGAAAGAAAATCTGCACGGTTTCAGGGCTAGCCTAATCATAAAATTAAATATAGCAGTTACAAAGCCAAAGGGGGGGGGGGGGCTGCCATGGAAACCACATCCCTTACAACATTTATTTATTAGCATTTACATCCCACCTTTTCCTTCACAGAGCTCAAGTTTCTCCTTCTCATTTACTCCCCACAACATCCCTGTCTGGTAGGTTAGGCTGAGAGGCAGTGACAGGCCCAAAGTCGCTCAGGGAGCTTCATGGCTGAGTGGAGCTTTGAACCCTGGTCTCTGAAGTGCTAGTTTGATACTCTTAACCAGGACACATTCTACTCATGTAAAAACATGTCCGCGGGCCGGACTGAGAAGGCGATTGGGCTGCATCTGGCCCCCAGGCCTTAGGTTGCCTACCCGTGCTCTTAACCACCACACCACACTGGCTCCTGAATTCAGAAGATGCCATTTCCATCATGTGTATTCACATGCAGCCTTTTTATCTTACAGTCCTCTACTTGATTTAAAGGAGCCTGGGGCATGCCGCTTAAATTGTGCGGTTCAGCCACATGTGGAAGGAAAACTCTTTGGCTGGGTATCCGGGTGCCAGCCAAAGCAGAAGTGTCGCCCTGACTGCATGCAACAGAGCAAGTTGACAATTTCCCCTGGCACTACAGGAATTTTTATTTACCTCTTTTTCAAGTTCTGACAGCTCTGTGTTTTCGGCTCTGTTTCTGTTCCCAGAAATGTCATAAAAACTTTTTTAGAAAACAGAAAAATTTTATATTCCTGATCAGACATATTTACAACAAGCTGAGGAAGATGGTGGGAAACCAGAGCTCTCAGACTTCCCTCTGGTCAGAATCTATCCCAACACCTCCACCTACTGTATAGTCTTCTTAGTAAAAGAAAAATATGTAACACTTCCCAGTAAATCACTCTTTCCTTCGGAGGATGTTACAAAGAGGTAAATGCTGTGTTTACTCCTAGAGAGCAGAAAGATTACCTCATTCTCCAAGAACTGGCTAGAGATAATTTACCATAGGTAAACAATAATCTAACGGGGATAAGTTTGCTCTCCTTGCACAGCTCAGTCTTAGACAGAGTTATATCCATACCTTAAGCCATTTGTGCCTAGGTGCCCCTATGCAAAGGCTGGACTGCCTGAGTATTGGGGGCAGTGGAAGGGGTGTGAGAAAGGTAGAGGGAGAGAGAGATGACATATACTAGACAAATAAATTTGGAAGTAGTCTTCAAGAGACAACTGCTTGCATGAGGCAAACAGCAATGTGGAAATAGTGTGGGAGTGAAGGGAAACATGGCAGCAACATATCAAAGTTCAAGGCCATTGCATCACCTCTGAAATACCCAAACAGGTTGAATGGCTATTTCAGCATGGATACTGTACCAGTGGATTTTTTGCAATCACATGAGGTTGGACTAGACAACCTCTGAGATGCCTTCTGACTCTAGAATTTTTTTTTTTTTAATGTTACACTGACTGAGAGGGCTTGGAGCACATAATCCTGAACACTTACATCAGCCGTGGGGAAATATTGGCAAACTCCCAGTTCCCATCATTCCCAGCCAGCATGTCCGAAAGGTTGATGGGAGCTGTGGTCCACCAATATCTGGCAGCTCACAGGTTTCCCACCGCTGACTTATATGCTGACTCAATAAGCCAGTTACCAACTGAAACTCTTCATGTGCCTCAAGACTGTATGTGTAATTCAGCTTGCTCTGAACAAGGGTGGTCCTGTTGCAAAGAAACAGGAGAAAGCCTAAGCTAAGAGAATTATTAGCAGTTCCTGCCATAAATCCTCTTCACAGTAGTTAAGGAGTATTACCCACCCCCCCAAAAAATAATAGATCTTGTACACATATTTGCCTAGTTATTACCCCACACCCAGAACCAAGCCATAGATTGTGCAGGTAATGCCTCTAATTTGCCCATTAATTATCTCATGCAAGTAGCAGATTTCATCTAGCAAGCCTACTCTTCCCCAATTAAATGAAGCAGCTTCAATTGCATTACCTGAGAAATAAAAGCTAAATTCCTACAACAAACACAGTTTAGATAATCATATCATGCTTAAGAGGAAAAATGACCCTCATGGCTGTTGCAAGTCTGTGGCATGAAAATTTAAATGTCATGACCAGTGACTGCTGACTACACCTATCTTCTGTTGTCCTATTAAATAATTTATTATTATTATTATTATTATTATTATTATTATTATTATATAAAACAAACCCTGCCTTTTGTAGTGCAACATGCTTTTTTCCAGCCCTGTGATGATAATGAGATAACTTTTTGCACTTGAGTTAATGCTAATTCGATAAGCATTTTCCTATAAACAGACCCCTCCTGTACACCCAAGATTTTTAACTTTATGGAATCTTCCAGGATTCTTATTCTTCAATACACTCTGACCCCGTGAGATCACTGTGGGAGCCAGACCTTTTCACGTTGGCTAGACCCCTTGCCTTTCTTCCCTGTTCCCTTGCCTCTTGGCCATGTTTGCTATTTTCCCATGTTGTAGGACTTGTGAGAAAGCAAGTGCCAGTCTCATTCTAAAAGGAAGTTCCCTGCTGTGTTGATGGAGGGTTTCTAGAAACCCAGGGTGGAATCAGGTCCATCCACAATAAGCCTGAGCCTAATCAGGGATAGGAAAACTTGAAACACAGATCAAAGAAAGAAAGAAATCTGGGTAGTAGCAGTAGTATACTGCCCTTCATCCACAAGTATCAGGGCAGTTCACAACATACAGGTACAGGAAGCTGTCCACTACACCAACTGGCAACTAAGCACCTCTTAAAATTCCCACACCCAGTCACATTTGTACCCCAACAAGTCACAGTGAAAATTCAGTCAACTGTATTGAGCTTATGTTCAAGGCAAAGTGGGTTGGGATAGCCTTTGTTTTGTTTTGTTTTGTTTTGTTTTGTTTTGTTTTGTTTTGTTTTGTTTTGTTTTGCCTTGCATTGAACCAACCACCTTTTCTGTTCCATAGTACAGTGGAGCCATGTTTACTTACCAGTACTTTCAGCCATTTTCTGCAGATGAATATATTCACAATAACAAATTAGGGTAATTCTCCCAAGCCACGACATGCCCCAGATATGCAAAATGACATTGGTATTCAGTAGTCATGTCCACTGCAATGGCATCTTTCATGTCCACTAAACAACCCCAAAGGAATATTTCTGCGAACACGTGTAAGAAGATGCAGGTTTACAGACATGTGTATGGACACATCAGCAGATCTGGCAATATAAGCTTTAAGACCCAATCTTTTCATTTCTTTCTCATAAAGAAATATGGCTGCTGACAGAATCTCTCTTCCCTTTGCCTTTTATAGGACTATTTTACTTAAGTCCCTTTCGAGCTGAAAAAAGTTTTTTCAGATCTAGTTGTGTTAGTTAAAAGGGGAGAGGAAGTGACAAATGTTCAGAGTGTTAGCAATCAAACAGCTCTTTTATATTCAGCTCTGTAGAAGCTGTTAAGTGGGTAAATGTTTTTGATCTGCAAGCAGAATAGGAACATAGGAAGCTCCATCTAGAAGGCCCATCTAGTTTAGTATTGTCTACACAGATTGGCAGAGCCTCTCCAGGATTTCAGACTATGGTGGTCTCATCCAGCCCTACTTGGAGATGTCAGGGAATGAACAAGAGACCTTCTAAATGAAGCACACATGCTCTACCACTGAGCAATAACTCTTCCCCAAATTTGGAGAGATTGGGATTATTCATATTTATTAAACTGATCTGTGTCAATCTGGTATTTTATTATTTTGAGTTTATTGTCTTTAGTACCGCTAGTCATCCCAGAAAGGGCAGTATTAAACAAACATCCTAGTAAATATTAAATGACATTTTTGCTGCTCCTCTTATGCCCTTTCATGATATGCACAGAAAGATGCTGGAAGATTGCACTCTGAACCATTAAAATTTACAACTACTCAAATGTAGTTCAGCAAACAATTACGTATGTACAGTATTTTGCAATAAATACAGCAAGAGGCTCAGGTTTATGTCAAACAGGCCCCAATAATGATAAGTAGGAAATAGTTGATTTAAATCCCTCTAGAAAAGACCAGACACACAGTAACACACATACGTAACTAAGAGTCAAAGCAGAGGTGATTAGGCTGTGATCAGGGTGGAGAGTCCTATACATTCTGCATTACAATTTCTTTAAATAATTTTGAAAGAAACTTGTTTCTTAATCACTGTGGGCATACTTTGTTTTACACATCACCACCACCACTTATTTTTCAGAAAATCCAGTTGCTGCGTAGAACTTTTAATAAGGGACAACAAGAAATATAAGAAGCTTCTGCATGGTTGACTACACAATGGATTTGAGAGAGAGACACCAAGGCTTTGTAAAACCTCTCAGTCCCTCAACAGACACAAGCTGAGAAGAGCCCACTAACTGAACCAAACAGCCAGGAAATTTGAGATTAAAGTTCAGCAGTGTAATCTTATATTTACACTCAAATGGAAAGTAGGCTTCCTCTAGGATTATCTCCTCTTTCTTCATCCTGTTCATCAATTTCATAAAACAGACACACAAAAAAAGAGCCTGCACAGAAAGTCTGCCCTAAAGACGTTACTTGAGCAATCATTTACCTCTCTGGCAACTAACTGAGAGCAGAAGTATGAAAAAGTGTTTACAACATGCTTTTCAGACACTTTCCTATATTGTTCATGCCTTGTGACCAAGTCCTTCCGCATAAATTCCCACATTACATTACAAAACAGACGATGATATGAATAACAGCAGCAACAACAAAGTAATAGAAAATTAAGAGCAAAAAAAGAGGACAGTAACAGTGCTGATGATAATACACAAAATAATACAAGATCACCAGTTAAGAGAAAAAGAGGAAAATCACCCAGTCATTACTTAGTATATAATGAGTGCTTGTGGGACATTTGAAAGTAAAACAGTCTATTCAGAGTCATTCTGCGGGTAGAATAAAGGAACTCAGCATTCACCCTCCTCTGGAGTACTACTACTACTACTACTAATAATAATAATTTAATATCGAACATTAAAAACTTCCTGATACAGAGTAGAAACCACATGCCACAGGCCTCAACCCTGACAATCCCCAGGGCTCAAATTAAGCCCTGTGATCTTACCTTAGTTGAGTTGGATTGTTTAAGCAAGAGAAAAAGACGTTCGCTCAGCACAGAAGCAAACACGGTTTCGGATCTAAGCAGCCTCCAATTCCGGTGGCTTTGACACCAACTGCACCACGATCCTGGGCAAGTCCACACAGAAGGAAACCCAGCTGAGTTCAAGGAGACTCCCTGCCACAAAAGCGCGCGCTGGACTGCAGCGCCAAACCTCCGGGTCCCCTTGATTCTCCAACCAGCAACGAGCGCCTTCTAACTGAATGGCCCCGTTTGCAACATGCCGAGCTCTGCGTTTCACGGCTCCCTCCCTCCAGGTCGTACCTCCTCCTGCCCAGCCCAACATCGCGCTTCCCAGCCGAGAGATATAACAAACCCTCCCTCCGTCTCCTTTCCTCGCGTCCTTTCGGAACGCTCCCTGCCCTGGCTCCTTTCCTCACTGACGTGTCAGGATCATGGAGCAGCAGGCGGAGAGAGACCCGCACCCAGACTTTCCCCAGTGGGGAGCCCCACCCAAGCCCAGCTCCCGGACTCCCCGCACTCGCCCCACGGAGCTTTCGTCCTCCACCACCACCTCCTCCCTGCCAGCGCCTTTCCGCTCCGCTCCTGGTGCTGCGCCGCGCAAGGAAGGGCCCGGCAAGCCCTGTCCCGAAACGCCGACCTACCTTAAGCTTGCAGCGGCTCCGAGGACGGCGGCTGCAACTTCTGCTGCTACTTCTGCTGCTGCTGCGGCTGCGGCTGCAACAACAAGCGGAGGCGCCATGCAGCTTCTCCCGCTGCGAGACGCTCAGAATGGATGCAAGAGCCTGGCGGGGTCATCCGAGGACGGGTTTCAGCGTTTTAGGTGCATGTGACGCGGAACTGGCGGGACGTCTCGCCGCCTGGTGGGCGGTTGTGACCCCTGCAGGCCCCTGCTCGACGCAGGCAGAAATTCAACAGGTATATCACCTGTTTGCACCTTATCACAGCCTCCCCGTGCCAGGATAATGCTGGCTGTTAAAAGGAAGCATTCTCTTGAGGCCGTTCTTTTATCTATACTGTACTGTATTTGTACTGTATTTAAAAATTACCAGCAAATAGTTACAAAGATGGGGCCCGTTTTTTCAAATACAGTGGTACCTCAGGTTACATACGCTTCAGGTTACATACGCTTCAGGTTACAGACTCCGCAAACCCAGAAATAGTGCTTCAGGTTAAGAACTTTGCTTCAGGATGAGAACAGAAATTGTGCTCTGGCGGCGCGGCGGCAGCAGGAGGCCCCATTAGCCGAAGTGGTGCTTCAGGTTAAGAACAGTTTCAGGTTAAGTACAGACATCCAGAACGAATTAAGTTCTTAACCTGAGGTACCATTGTAAAAGCACAGAAAATGCTGCTCACCTTTCAATTATTAATTTTTTGGGCAGCTTATGCCATTCTTGCTTAGACAAGCCTCCCCAGGTGCTTAGAAAGTGGAGGTAATTTTAATTTATTTTAACTTTTGGATGATTTAAAATGAATGTTTCTTAATTTTATTTTTTCCTCTTTTTGTAAGGAGGATTTTTTTTTTACAATCAAACTGTATAAATTTTATGGAATAAATAACTATAAAGCTATTGGCAGTCGAAAGAGGGCAAGGAACACTCAAGTTAACGATAAAATTAAAAGTAGCAGATAAAAGCAGTGTCAGATATTTCTGTTCATGGTTAACATGTTTTGTTTTGTTTAAAAAAAAAAAGACTTGAGGGTAAAAAGGCTCACTGCCTGGCATTTAAAAGATTACAGTGTGGAAACCAGGAAGGGGCGTAGCTCAGTGGTAGAGCATCAGTGTTGTAATGAAAAGGTTGCAGGTTCAACACCTGGAATTTCCAGGTAGGGATCGGGGATGTCCCCCATCTGAAACCCTGGGCAGCTGCTGCCAGTTAGCATGCTGTCTACAATACCATAGTCTGATTCACGACAGCTTCCTACAGACAGGATGCTGCCATCGAAAAGCCCCTCTTCTCAATCACCATCCACCATGTTTCAGTCAGTCAACAACCCTCTTTTCCACTCAGCTGCCACACCGTTTGAACCCATGGAAACAAGTGGACATAAACGAAAGTGATAAAGCACCTTCCTTGTTCTGTGAAGGTGCAAGGCGTGTGTATTATGTTTCCTTTCATCCACAGAATGTTTGGTAATGCCGCTTGCTTTTCACAACAGCTTGAGTTACCAGCACCTTAGTTAGTTGACTTTACCTCAAGACTTATCTTTTAACTTAGGCCTTGTGGGGGCAGAGAATGGACTTTAAATCATAGAATAGTAGATTTGGATGGGACCTCAAGGATCATCTAGTCTAACCCCCTGCAACTCAGGAATCTCAACTAAAGCATAGATGACTGATGGCCATCCAACCTCTGCTTAAAAGCCTCCAATGAAGGACTTGCTTGCTGAGATAGGCCAAAATTGAAATGCTCCGGTTTGCTGCTGAGATATATATGAGTTTTTTTGTCAGTTTTGCTGAATGAATTGGTTTAGTTACTGGTTTATGATATTTAGTGTTTTAATATGAATGCTGCAAACCTGTGAATACTGACAGCTAATTGGCAGTCTAAAAATACAGGGACAAATAAAAGCAATAGTAAGATAGGCAATTTCCAAGTTGTCTACCAGCTGCTGGGAACAACAGAAGGCTGTTGCCTTAATGCAGGCATAGGCAAACTCAGCCCTCCAGATGTTTTGGGACTACAATTCCCATCATCCCTGACCACTGGACCTGTTAGCTAGGGATGGTGGGAGTTGTAGTCCCAAAACATCTGGAGGGCCGAGTTTGCCTATGCCTGCCTTAATGTTCTGCTTGTGAGCTTCCCAAAGGCATCTGAATGTCATTGTGCGATACCAAATCCTGGATGATTAGGAACATTGGTCTGATCCAACAAAGCTCTTCTTCTGGTCCCAAAGACTCCCAGTGTCACTGCTTACCTCTATAAATTCATGTTGCTGCAGAGCCTCTCCACAAAGACAAAATGGGATATCTTTGCATGTACTGTACATGGAAAATACAAAGGTCTTTAAAAAAGCAATATAAAAAACAACAACCAGTTTCAGCCTTAGTTTCCTATCAGCGAAACAGGAACATTAGGCCATAGGTGCTTTGCTGGTTTCTTCTAATTTTTCCTTGAACAAGGAGTTTGGGTTGTGGGGACAGACTGTGCATCTTTCAACAAGAAGAATCTGATGTAGAAACAACCAAAAAAACATTAGCACATATCCAATGTGCAACTGAGCCATAGATGTGGGCAATCTTATGACGATCTCTAAAGTTGTGGGAATGGATAGGATAAGCATTGTAATGCACTTTTAAATGCTGTCGAAATTAAATTCAGGCTAGTTTCAAATAAAATGCATGCATGGGAAGCAACAATAGGGAATATTTTTTTAAACTTGTTTACTTTTAAATAATATAGATATATTTCGAAACTCACTTCAAATGCAGGGCAAGGTGTATTGCATCTGCACGCTGCCTGGATACAAACATAAGCCTCTACGTAGGGCCTACAGGGACTGACATTTTATAATTTCTTTGACAATTCCCTTTAACTATGAAGGTTTAATTCATTTAATTAGAATCCTAGCACAATCCCTGGCAATTCAACAGCCATATCCTGTGTTCATACCGCAACCGTCTTACCACTGCTCTCCTTCATTAAGTATGGATGAGTGAACATTTAGGAAACTGCTTGCATAAAAGGAGTGTTGATAAGAGTACACAGTATATTGAAAGTGATGATTAATAATCTCAGTTAATGTAAGAAATGCATGATCAGAGGCAAAAATAATAATAATGAAATCCTGGGCTGAGAGCTGTGTTGACCTCAGTTACTGACCTCAGTTAGTTGAGCCAGAGTAGCCATAACCTCCTTAATTCTTTTACCAAGGTCACCAGACATAGTTTTGCAAGACTACTTTGCCATTTTATCTCCAAGGCTTTATGAACACATTTGCATGTATTCATCATCATCATAATAAATTTTATTTATACCCCGCCCTCCCCTGCCAGAGCTGGGCTCAGGGCGGCTAACACCAGTAAAATTACAATAAAAACATAATAGGAAAAAAATACAGGTTAAAATGCAATTTAAAATGCAGCCTCATTTTAAAAGTAGCCCATAGATCAAAACCATAAGGGGACGGAAACATAAGGGTCAGACTGAGTCCAAACCAAAGGCCAGGCAGAAAGATGTCAAGTCCCACAGGGCCCTAGTCTCTTGTGGCAGAGCGTTCCACCAAGTTGGGGCCAGTCCTGAAAAGGCCCTGGCCCTAGTTGAGACCAATCTAACCACCTTGTGACTTGGGACCTCCAAAGTGTTATCATCTGTGGACCTTAGGGTCCTCCACGGGGCATACCAGGAGAGGCGGTCCCGTAGGTACGTGGGTCCTAGGCCGCATAGGGCTTTAAAGGTCAAAACCAGCACCTTAAACCTGACCCTGTACTCCACCGGGAGCCAGTGCAGTTGGTAAAGCACTGGATGAATGTGATCCCGTGGCAAGGACCCCGTAAGGAGCCTCGCCGCGACATTCTGCACCCGCTGGAGTTTCTGGGTCAGCTTCAAGGGCAGCCCCGTGTAGAGCGAGTTACAATAATCAATGCTAAGGGGTATGATGGGTTGCATCTGCCATGTGCCCAGGTTTGCTTGGCTCATGCTACAGGAGTATAAAACTGGGGTTGTCAAAGAACAGCAGCTTGCTCTGGATCTGGCAGGGAACTGCAAATGTGTTGTCTCAGGTCTTCCTTGAGCAGCCCAGGTTCCCCTCCTATCTAGGGGCTGTGATTTTGAATTGGACTGGGGGTGGCAGCCATTATTGGATAGTTAATATGCAACTGGCCAGCTCTTCAGGGCTGTTGTGCAGCAGTTGCACAAGGGCGGCACAGGCAGGCTCTCCTAGCTTTCCCACTTCTGTTATGAGCCCTACAGATCACAGTGGAAATGCATCCCTCCCAGTAAACATGCATCGGCTTGCACTATAAATCTGCTAACAGTTTTCAAACGCACACAACTGGGATCTGCTGGTACTTTGTGGCAGTGTCAGGGCTTAATTCCAGAATTACTGTGGCAATTGAATTCCATAATTTATTTAGTCCAGTCAGGGTTAGATGTCATAGAGGACATCTGGATAAATGAGATCATACTGTGCCAGTAAAATATGAATGTTCCTCCAACAGTTCCGATAGGCATATGGCGGTGTGTTGTGAATCCTCCAGAATTGTTTCTTGCATTTGAACACTGAGTTTAAAACAAGAACAACCAACACAATTTATCTGAGGCAATATAATGCATGGTGTCCATTTGGTAGCAAAATATATGGGAATTTTAATTTTAGTTGTGTGTGCGTAAATATGCATCTATCTTAGCAAGAAGATTCATGTCAGACGTAAGGAAATTGGAATATGTACTAGGAATGGCAAAAATTAAATAGTGGGTTATGCCACTCTGAATTAAATTTGACAGATGAAGAATAATGAGGCTTGGGGTGCAAATGCCAAGAAGGGTCCACAGGAACTGATGCTGGCATCGTTTGTGTGTGTGTGTGTGTGTGTGTGTGTGTGTGTGAGAGAGAGAGAGAGAGAGAGAGAGAATGGAGAGAGGAGAGGAGTTATAACTTTCTACTGTTGTGGCCCAGTACCAATAGAATAAATGCTAAGCAGGGCAGATGCAGCCACTATCTTTCTTTCTCCCAGTGTTGCAGGGTGCAGTATTTGGACTTAGAGGCATTGTGGTGAAATAAAGATAGCAATTTTTTACAATAAAAAAATCTATTTATTTAAAAGCATCTATAAAACTGCTTAATATTTTAAAGAACTCTAAGGTGTACAATTTAAGGACAAGAAACAATAGTATAAAGGCATATAAAAACAAATTAAAGCAGGAAATTCAGAGAATTAAAACAAATAAAAACAGGTTCTGCCTTATGGGACAGGGAAACCCTGGGTGAAAAGGCATGTCTTTACAAGATGTCTGAAGCAACTGATGATTGCTGCTTCACTTATGGCAGAGGGAAGGTCATGCCACGGTACAGGGGCGAGAGCAGAAAATGGACAAAAAAGTCACCGCCTTGCAATATTCTGCAGGTTGATGTTCCATGGTCAGACTTTCCCCAGATGATCTAAGTGATATTACAGGTTTATACAAGAGAAGGCAGTCTTTCGGGTAACCTGGTCCAGAGTAGTTGCAACCACCCAATTCAGCACTTCTCATATTAATGCTGGACCATTAAAAAAAGTTAGAATGTAAAAAGAATTAGAAATAAAAACAATACTGCTGCTGCCACTGCTGGGTAAGCTTGTGGGAGGGGAACAGTTCCTTATCATCCTTTTATGTGATCCCAGCTGTTAGCCTGCTACCAAACTGTTCTTCCCTATATCTTGCTTCCCTGTCCACTTCTGGAGTTTGGGAGTCACCTGTAGTTGAAAAGCCAGGGACAGGAGCCTTGCTAGAAGAAAATGTGGCAACCCTAAAAGGAAGGCTTGCCAAACAGTTTTTATTGTCAGGCCCACAGCTGCTGTGTCAGGGTTTCTGAAGCAATAACCCTAATGAGAAGGGGGCTTCAGCCCATGCTGAACCTATCAGATCAGATGAACGACCCACTGGATGGGGTGGATGAGAATGTCCCTACCTTTCCCCAGCGTGCTCTTCTGTCATTTTTGTGCTACAGAGCTGAAACAGAAGGGAGGGAAGCCACCACTCTGGAGCAGCCTATAGCTAGATAAGTGTTGCACATGATTCAGCCATTCCCTTTTGTAATTTCCTAATTGAATTTTTGGCCCTTGCCTGTCCTGCCAATGGATAAAAGGCAGTCATTTCTCTTGATTAAATTGCAAAGAACAGAATGAACAGAAAGTGTTGGCGGGGGGATGATTCCCAGGGCTATTTGAATCCCTATATGCTGAGATTCCTGATTCTGTTCACAGGAGAAATTTAGGCATAAAAATGTGAATTCATGCTGCTAAATTCTGAAAACTGTCCCAGAGTGTTGGCATGAAGTGCTCAGTCTCCATCAGTAATGACTGGGTGCAACTCCAGGCTTGCAAACACATTCTAAATCTAGACTTATAATCTTATGGTCAAGGTTATCCAGTGCTTTTCTTCTAGCAGAAAAAGGTGCCAGTACTGCGTACCCTTGAGGACCCCCAGGAAAAAAACCACTGAGGTTATCTATACTGGGATATCCTAAAAACAGCAGCAGCAGTAGTAACTGCAGGGATATGTTTGTAGGTGCTTGAAGTCTTGCTAACAGAAGACTGGCTAAAGCCACTTAGAGCAAAGGTGGGTAAGCTATATGCAACATCTGCTTTTTATCTGATCCCTGAGCTGTCCGGGACTGCACCCCTGCTGCCCCAGATGTGGTGATTTGGATGTTTCTAGACGTGCTAGGCCAAAAGAAGCGGCTGTGTTGCTAAGGCCCTGTTAAGAGGGAAACAGGAATGCCTTATGAGGCTAGTTGCCTCCTGTAGGATTGCACAGCTCTCGCAATTGCTCCACATCTAGAAACCTCTGGGAGCTTCCTGACAGGTGTTTATTGTGGGGTAGGGAGAAGCCATACACTTTAAATGTATGGTGTCTATGCAGCCCCAGTTCCAACAACCAAAGTGGATCATTCAAGGTTGGGAATGTAATGTGACCTGCAGGTTGAAAAGACATGATATATTTTAATAGCAAACTCAGTTCTCTCAGTGCCAGCCCTTATGTAGCCAAAACCACACAATGCCTAGACAAGAGGGAGATATCAGTAGGCTTGGCACAGGCCCAAGGTTTGCAGAAGTACAAAAACAATTTAGGGGGAAAACCTAAAAGAGGTGGGGATTGCAAAACAAGTCAATGAGCATGTCCAGTGGGTATCAAATGTTGTCTGGCTGTTGGCAGGAAAAACAGAAATGGGTGGAATGGAGTAAATGGAAACCTGAGCAGGAGTACTCCTTACTGTAACATTTTGTTGCAGGACCCATTTGTAACTCATAAATAGTAATGCATGCTAAGACTGTTGCAAAGCTTCATGGTTTTGTATAATGTAGAGAACTATAACCTGAGATGCAGAAATGCAAAAGACAGAGCTAATGTTACCTGAAATATTAGGAAAACTTTTAAATGATTTTTTCACCTAATACTGATTTTAAAAAATCTCTCACCCCCTCCTCTTCCTTCGTGGCATCTGATTTTAACTTGGAGCATTAGCCTGCCAAGTAATTTCCATATTTGCAAACCCCGAGACAGACTTCTCAGCTTACAGACGATACTCTTATTTGCTATACTACACCACTCAGACCAATTCATCAGACCAAGTTACCTTGACAGCTCTACTCTGAAGCAACTGTGCTCTAAATTGTGCTTTTCAAAAAGTAAAAAATTAAATTCAGTGAAGTCTGCTACATTGCATAAACCTAGATGATAATAAGAAGATGCACCCAAATCCATGGAAGCAGGCTTCTGCAAATGAACCACCTTTTGAAATATGTCCTGCATGTATAGTAATGCATTGTACAAGTGCTGTTGCTGGATTTCTGTGTCCAGAGCCCAGGTCTGCACGAGTGGCTCCCTTTGCTGAATTGGGATCATAGGCTCAAAAAAGCAGACAGCAAGGCCAGCTCTGATAGTGCCAATTGCCTCATTTTGGGGGGTAGGGGGCTACATCTAGAACAGGTGACCAATGCTTTCAAAACTGGCAGCATCAAACCATCTCCCAAGTGACCATGTACAGCTAGATCTTTATGCAAAGCCCAATTCTACATGCAAGCCTCTTTGGAATGTAGGCACAATATTTTCCTAATGGTTAGTAGGAAATGGTCTTTAATAGACTACAGAGCAACAGGACTGTTGTGGTTCAGAACATCAAAAGAAAAATTCTACTGACACATCCCTGCAGTACTAGCAGTTCTTTTTGAAAGTCTGTCCCCAGTGTGATGTATTGGTCAGGCCAGACGCTGCTTGGCTGATAGAGTCTAATGTGATCACAGCAGGAGCTGCTTAGGCTTCAAGGCCATGTCATTTCAATTAGAAAGGTGAAAAATAAAACATTTGTGTGACTAGGGTGACCATAGCAAACCACAGAAATGGTGCCTGCTTCACAGGCACACTAAATCAAGAGAAGTTACAATTTATCCTCAAATTAATAGTAAACATATTTCTCTAGAGTAATTCAGAACCAGCAAAGCGGCTGTTAAAGGATCGCATATGTTTTGGATTTAGTATTGTTGACAGTATTGTCGACAGAATTCCTGCGATAGTTTAGAAAGTCTGGACAACAATAGTTGTGGCTAGACAATGGGGACAGAGTACTGCCAGCACATAACTCAGGTGCTCAAAAGTTTGCACTGGTTTGCACCTTACACTACTGGGTCAGGTTAAAAGTTATTATATTAATTTACAAGGCCCTTAACAACTTAGGTCCAGGCTACCTTAGGGATGGCCTGATCCCTTATATCCCTGCTTGATCACCAAGGGCTTTGGCAGAGTCATTGTTAGTGGTTCTCCACAGCTTGGATACATAGTTTGCATCAGCAAGGAGCTAATGCAAAAAGCCAGTGTGGTGTAGTGGTTAAGAGTGGTAGATTCGTAATCTGGCATCTCCACTCCTCCACATGCAGCTGCTGGGGTGACCTTGGGCTAGTCACATTTCTCTGAAGTCTCTCAGCCCCACTCACCTCACAGAGTGTTTATTGTGGGGGAGGAAGGGAAAGGAGAATGTTAGCGCCTTGAGACTCCTTCGGGTAGTGATAAAAACGGGATATCAAATCCAAACTCTTCTTCTTCTAATGTTGAAATGAATCCTTTATATAGTTTGCATGGTTTGTGAAATATACTCAGAGTCACAAAGTGATTTCATGCTCTTTATTCAACTCATAGTGGTGAGGAGGAATGAATGAAAGTCCCCTCAAAGTATCTGCTTTATATACATTATTTACACAATGGGCTGCACATGATTGGCTAATTCCGGAATTCTACTGTAAGCCAATCAGGTTGTGGATTCACTTCTATCTGGAGCATGATTGGGTAGTTCCTGCCAACCAATCATACTGCTGCATTGTTCTAGGACCAATCAGACTGCTGCCTTTTGGATCCCATTGTTCTAGGACCAATCAGACTGCTGCAGTTTGGATCCTATTCAACTCAGTACATAACAGTTTGGCAGTGCTTGTTTTAAAGGAATTCACTAGTGAAGAATGAATGCAAAAGGGAACATTTTGCCTATGCAAAAAAGCACATTTAATCTTTAATAAAATACAATTATATAATAAAGCAACACTATAATAATATATGAGATTTCGGTGCTTCCTAATGGGGATATTATAAATTGGTTGTTAAGATCTCACAAAAGGGTAAATGGCAGCACTTTTTTTTTTAACTGGAAAGGGTAAATCTGGATTAAAGGGGTGGGAATATAAATGTTTCAATGTTAGCTCCACTGTGTGGACACTTAACAAATCTGCATACATGAAGAGCACTCATCTCACATTAAACACTTGCATGGAATTAAGCACTAACATTAAGCATTCTTCTCCATTCAACTTTTACACCACTAGCAATTATTAGAACAGCCCTAATCTCCGAGTGTCCCAGCGCCTGCCAACCTAGCAGTTCGAAAGCACCTCCGGGTGCAAGTAGATAAATAGGGACCGCTTACCAGCGGGAAGGTAAACGGCGTTTCCGTGTGCGGCTCTGGCTCTGGCTCTGGCCAGAGCAGCGATGTCACGCTGGCCACGTGACCCGGAAGTGTCTCCGGACAGCGCTGGCCCCTGGCCTCTTAAGTGAGATGGGCGCACAACCCCAGAGTCTGTCAAGACTGGCCCGTACGGGCAGGGGTACCTTTACCTTTACTTTACTAATCTCCGAGTACTTTTTGCTTTCTGTTATTTCTGCCTGCAGACAGCATAGGTATTTCCCCCTGCCCCCATTCTTAATAGTCTCACACAATGTCATTTCTGGGATATAAATTATATAAAAGGTAAATATGATTGTGCATGATGTGCAAAAAGTGGACAGAGCAAAGTTTCTCTCTCACACATTATACTAGAACCTGGGGCCTTCCAATGAAGCTAAATATTGAAATACTCAGGTCAAACAAAAATAACTACTGCTCACAGCAAATGGCTAAGCTATAATCTCACTCCCAGTGGGACTACTGTGTCAGAGGTAGCATGCCTCTGACAAATATATTGTTGGGCAACACAAGTGGGGATAATGTTGATGCACTCTGGTCCTCCCTGAGGCCTTGCCATGACCATCTATGTGTATAGATTAAATTTTATCAATGTTTAATTGCTTTTTAAATTTCCCCCTATGTTTTCAGAAGTTCATATTTTTATCTGTAAGCCACCTTGAGTCCCATCAAGGAAAAATGCAGGACATAAACAAATATATAATCATAATAATCTAGCTCGCCACTGTAAGAGCAGAGTGCTAGATGGACCTTTGGCCTGATCTAGAAGGGCTCCCACTAGGGGGAAGAATATGTAGTTATTTCAATTACTCAGACTTAGTATCCATAAGGTATAGCTTGCGGGCTAAGAGAACAGCAAATCCAAGAGGCGACGGGATTTGTTTAGTCGAAAGCTGCAGTCTGATGTACTTGCCCCGGAGAAATACCTATTGATCGTATCGAACTGAGCTACATATGTCACATTAAGCGCCTCAACAACTCTCTCCCTCAACCTACCCCTCGTCAACTCCCTGACGCCATAAACCACGAGAGCAAGTCGTGAAGCATTCTGGGAAATGTAGTCGCTTTGCGCCCCTGTCTATTTGATCGCGCTCGTCCCTCCGGGACAGAAAACACTACATTTCCCGGTCGTCCTTGTGCAAAAACATCCTTCTTCATGGCTCTCGGTTTTTCCTGTACCGCGTTGCATGTTGGTAGCGGTAGTCTTTTAATCACCGGGATCCCTATTCTACAAGACCTGACTTCCTGGGCGGAGGATACTACATTTACCGTGTGCCTCAGCCCGCCGCGCTTGCGCCGTGTGCATGGAAGGAGGGGAGGGGAAAGGCCGTTACGTTGCGGGCAACGGCCAGGGCAGTGAAGCGGCAGTCAGTGTTGGTGCCGGAGGCTTCCGCGTTCACTGTTAGGGCTGGTGCGCCGCGTCAGGACGAAGGGCGGCTTCTGTCAGGCTCCGTCCGTTACGGTGGGGAGGGGAGAGCGGGGCATGAAGCTGTGAGGGGCCGCGAGCCGAAGGGAGCGGGGAAGGAGAGCGGCCGCAGGCAGGCGAGAGGAAGAGGAGGAGGAGGCGCGGAGCGATGTCTCAGCCGCCTCAGCAACATCCGCCTCAGCAGGAGCAGCAGCCGGTGGCCGCGCCGGTCTCGAAGAAGAGGGACCGGAGGATCTTCTCGGGGACTTGCCCGGATCCCAAGTGCCAGGCGCGGCTGTTCTTCCCGGCGCACGGGCCTCTGAGCAGCGGGAGCATCGAGTGCACGGACTGCGGGCAGCGCCATGAGCAGCGGCAACTGCTGGCGGTGGAGGAGGTGACGGACCCGGACTTGGTGCTGCACAACTTGCTGCGGAACGCGCTGCTGGGGGTGAGCGGGGCGGGGCCCCCCAGGAAGAACACCGAGTTGGTGAAAGTCATGGGCCTGTCCAACTACCACTGCAAGCTGCTGTCTCCCATCTTGGCCCGCTATGGCATGGACAAGCAGACGGGCAAGGCCAAGCTCCTGACCGAGATGAACCAGGGGGATATCTTTGACTGCGCTCTTCTGGGCGACCGTGCCTTCCTCATTGAGCCTGAGCATGTCGACACGGTAGGGTATGGCAAAGACCGCTCCGGCAGCCTTCTCTACTTGCACGACACCTTGGAGGATATCAAGAAGGCCAACAACAGCCAGGAGTGCCTCATCCCGGTCCACGTGGATGGGGATGGCCATTGCTTGGTGCACGCAATCTCCCGGGCGCTGGTGGGCAGGGAGCTGTTCTGGCACGCTTTGCGGGAGAATCTCAAGAAGCACTTTAGGGAGAATCTCAGCCGCTACAAAGCTCTCTTTCATGACTTCATTGATGCGGCAGAATGGGAAGACATCATAAACGAATGTGATCCTTTGTTTGTTCCCCCAGAGGGTGTACCAATGGGCCTTCGAAACATCCACATATTTGGATTGGCCAATGTGCTGCACCGGCCCATCATCCTCTTGGATTCCCTGAGCGGAATGCGTAGTTCAGGAGACTACTCTGCCACTTTTCTACCTGGATTGATACCAGAAGAAAAATGCATGGGAAAAGATGGCATGTTGAACAAACCTCTCTGTATTGCCTGGAGTAGTTCTGGCCGTAACCATTATATTCCTCTGGTTGGGATAAAAGGTGCTGCTTTGCCTCAATTGCCTATGAAATTACTTCCTAAAGCTTGGGGAGTACCTCAGGACCTTATTAAAAAATACATCAAATTGGAAGATGATGGTAGTTGTGTGATTGGGGGTGACAGAAGTTTGCAAGACAAATATTTGATGAGGTTGGTTGCTGCCATGGAAGAGGTTTTCATGGATAAGCATGGCATTCATCCCAGTTTAGTAGCTGATGTACATCAGTATTTCTATAGAAGGACTGGTGTAATAGGAGTTCAGCCTGAAGATGTCACAGCAGCTGCTAAAAAGGCAGTGGTGGACAACCGCCTTCACAAGTGTCTCATTTGTGGTGCCCTTTCAGAACTTCATGTTGCTCCTGAGTGGTTGGCTCCTGGAGGGAAACTGTATAATTTGGCAAAAAGTACCCATGGCCAGCTAAGGCCTGATAAAAATTATAGTTTCCCTCTTAACAATTTGGTATGTGCCTATAATCCAGTTAAGGATGTACTTGTACCTGATTATAACTTGAGTAATTTGACTGTTTGTAACTGGTGCCATGGAACATTGGTGCGTCGTGTCAGAAATGATGGTTCTGTTGTGTATTTGGATGGGGACAGAACTAATACCAGATCGACAGGTGGTAAATGTGGTTGTGGATTCAAGCATTATTGGGAAGATAAGGAGTATGACAATCTCCCTGAAGCTTTCCCAATTACTCTAGAGTGGGGTGGGAGAGTGGTGAGAGAGACGGTATACTGGTTTCAGTATGAAAGTGATCCTTCTCTAAACAGCAATGTGTATGATGTTGCAATGAAACTTGTTACCAAGCATTTTCCTGGAGAATTTGGCAGTGAGATTCTTGTCCAGAAAGTTGTCAATACCATTCTACATCAAACAGCCAAAAAGAACCCTGATGATTATACGCCTGTAAACATTGATGGTGCTCATGCCCGAAGAGTTGATGATGTGCAGCAGGGACAAGACTTGGAATCTCAACTTCCAACCAAAATTATTCTTACTGGTCAGAAAACAAAAACATTGCACAGGGAAGAGCTAAATATGAGTAAAACTGAAAGAACTATTCAGCAAAACATTGCAGAACAGGCACCTATAATGCAGAAACGCAAAACAGAAAAATTGAAACAAGCACAAAAAGTGCCACCTAGAACATCTTCCCCAGGTTCTGTTCCTGATGGGCCATCTTCTGCACCTGCTACACCTACAAAGACTCCTTATTCCCCAACATCTACAAAAGAGAAGAAAATACGGATAACAACAAATGATGGGCGGCAGGCCATGCTCACTTTGAAATCCACAACCACATTTCTAGAACTGCAAGAAAGCATCGCTAGAGAATTTAATATTCCTCCCCATTTGCAGTGTATTCGAGTTGGCTTTCCTCCCAAAGAGCTTATCCCACCCAAAGAAGGACAGGAAAATGAACCTGTTCCTCTACTGCATGGTGACAGAGTAACTATTGAGATTCTCAAAGGCAAGGAGGAGAGCAGCCAGACCGCTTCAGTTCACTCGGCCCATGCTGTGAAACTTGATGATGTTGCTGTTACTAGTAAAATTGCTTCCAAGGAAATCCAAGAACAAATCGACAAGGAAATGTACTCTCTGTGTCTTCTAGCAACATTTATGGGTAAGGAAAACACTTTTTTTCACTTTTCAAAGAGTAGAGATATATCTAACTCTGAATTTTATAAAGCTAGAAATCCATACATGTTCTGACCAACTATTAGATAAATACAAGTTGGTGTCATAATTCATAGAATCATAGAGTTAGAAAGGATCCCAAGGGTCATCTAGCTCAACCCCCTGCAATGCAGGAATCTTAACACACGGTCGGTCCTCTAATTTGAAACCATACCAAATGCCCTGCTAAGCTTTGGAAATGTGCTAGTAGTTTTATTGCTGCACAACTGTTCCTCCTTTTAAAAATAATGAAACTACTTTTTTTTTTTAAAAAAAAAAAGTACCTGTAACTACTGTTTCAGCCAGGGGTGAGAACTTGTGGCCCTTTAGACTTGCCTCTGCCAACGTGGCCGGTGATGGGAATGATAGTACAGCAACATTTAGAAAACAGCAGATTCCCCAACCTTGGTTTATACTTTTAGGGGCATTTGAAAGCCGCTTTTCTCATCTCCCAGCTTTATCTTATGTCTTCATTTGTGTAATGTTGTGCTCTGATAAATGGACTTTTCCCAGTATTTCTAATGTTCCCTCAATAATAAAATTCTAGTAACTAGCTAGAGTTTTTTTGTGTCTGGATTCTCATTTGCTTCCTCATTTACTTACTTTGCTATAAATACTATACTTAAAGCATATATATGAAGCTGTGAAATATTTACTGCAACACCTCATCTTACTTACTGTCTTAATTTAAAGCGTAACAGGGTTTTGGTGAAGTAAAACAAACTTAAAAGCAGAACTGCCTGTCCAGAGAGTATATATAATATATGTATTTCTGCTACTCAGCCAGATCTATGGAAGGTTATATTTTAAGAAACCTTTTAAACCAAATTAATTGGCAGTGTTGCAAATAAAATCAATGTATTGCAGTCTTTGCCATTAACTTGCAGGGTGCATGACATCAAAAGTATTGCTTGGTTTCCAACCAGCTGAGGCATTTTTTTAAAAAGTCCCCCTCTCCAATATAAAACCCTTGTGATAATTGCAGAATGGCGTAACATTTGCACAGTGTCATGAATGTTTTTGGCACTCGCAGTTGCATTATCTGTGCTGCTTTGAAAATTAGGCTTGTGTGTTAAGGCACTAAAAATAAAATGATGGAAATGACTGTTCAAAAGAAAATGGAAGTTTCTGTGTGTAATTTTATGAACCGAAAGCTTAATAGTAAATTCTTGGAAATGAAACTGAGTAGAAACTATGAAACAAAAGTGAAACTGGCAACTTTACTTCTTTTAACTGAGAACAAACCTTATGAAGTGTTGTGGTCATATGACTTTTGTTATTCAGAGAAAAATATCTCTTCAGCTGTAACCATTTCTTAACAACCATGTCTTTCCTAGTAGTTCTTGTTCTCATCTGAGTATGAAGTATAAAGGTAGTATCTAAAAGAGATTGTGGCTGCATGCATGTCAGGAAGCCTTTTAAAAAAAGAATACAGTGGTACCTTGGTTTAAGAACAGTCCTGTTTATGAATGATTCGGTTTACGAACTCCGCAAAACCGGAAGTAGTGTCCTGGTTTGTGAACTTTACCTCAGTCTAAGAACGGAATCCGAATGGTGGAAGGGCACCGGCGGCGGGAGGCCTCATTAGGGAAAGCGCGCCTCCGTTTAAGAACGGTTTCAGTTTAAGAACAGACTTCCAGAACGGTTTAAGTTCATAAATCGAGGTACCACTGTATTTAGCACTGGAAAAAAAAGTCTGAAACAAAACTGTGGGTTACCTCATGTTCATGCAAGGGGGCTGGTTGGGAGGAAACATTGCATGGCAGAAAGGAGATGGGAAGGTAGGCGTTTTAGGATTAAACAAGACAAGCACACATACTGTGTGAAAAGTAGTCAGGGTGAAGTTTGAACCTTTGTAGCAATTGCCTATTATTTCTATGGGAGAACTCTCTCATACTTGGAGGACTGTAACCTTGTTCAAACAAGCATGAATTGTTGTTATGAAAAAATGCTCGCTTGACTCTTGGGACTGCATTCTTCAACTCCCCTCTCTCTGCTTGCAAAGAGGAGATTAAAAGTTTTCCCTTTTGAATTAACAACAGTTCCTCATAGTGTCCAAACAGAACATGTAATGGTTCTCTGTCTGTGATTGGCTAAAACAAATAGGATATCAAACCACTTCTTAAAATCCTGGTTTATTAACTGCTACAGTTAGAACAAGCCCCGGTTCTGAGAGTCAATTTTGATTTAATTAATTTTTATAATGTTTTTATAATGTTGTACTGTTTTAGTGTTGTTAGCCGCCCTGAGCCCGGCTTCGGCTGGGGAGGGCGGGATATAAATAAAATTTATTATTATTATTATTATTATTATTATTATTATTATTATTAAGTTAATGTAGCTTGAGTTTTCCATTAAGATATATTGGCAGAGTACTGTTCTCTTTCATTGATGCTTAAAATGAAGGTTGTCTTGTATTCCTCCAAGTACCCAAGTACTCCTATACATTCAGTAAAATGTGTGTAGCTAAATGCTGTGTTGCTAATACTTTGTCATGTGTGAAATGGCCCTTAGGTTCCCAGGGAAACTAAAAGAGTGACTCCCATTGAGAGGTGATGACTGGGGAAGGGAGGCGGGAACCAGGGGAAGAGACTATTCCCCCCCCCCCTTCTTTCTCTGGACCTTCATATCTCTAGCATGCTTTCCATTTGCCTTCATTGTAATATTGCAAGTGGGACTTGAAAACTTTATCTTTAAATAAAATTTTGTGTGTCTTCACATGTTACAGTATAGCTAAAGTAACACCATCCTGACTCCTCTAGAACAGTGTTTCCCAACCTTTGGTCTCCAGCTGTTTTTGGACTACAACTCCCATCATCCCTAGCTAGCAAGACCAGTGGTCAGGGATGATGGGAATTGTAGTCCAAAAACAGCTGGAGACCAGAGGTTGGGAAACACTTCTCTAGAAGATGGTAGAACTCAACTGCGGTCTTGATATCTTGGTTATGCTAGAATGTGATAGAAAGTTGTTGGAGGACTTTAGTGACATGCTGGGAACAGGCATTTGTATTTATATATAAATGAAGTTCATATTTTTCCACCAGTTGTAATTATGCTAGTTAACTAACCCTTTTTTTCTGTTCCACAGGAGAAGATGTCTGGTCTTATGCAAAAGGACTTCCTCACTTGTTCCATCAGGGTGGTGTGTTCTACAATATAATGAAGAAAACAATGGGTATAATTTCTAACTATGTGCTTGTGTATATCATGGTTTTTAAGAGAAAATTATTGTGAAACTTTGATTTCTTGTACATATGTATACATATAGTGGGGGTGGAGGTGTTGCAACCATGCCATGTGTATCCCAAATGAGAAGGCAAATCAGGGTGATTCAGGGCAGACTCTGTTGTTCCCTAGTTTGATTTTGCCATTAACAAGTTGTGTCAAGGCAGATCAGGGAGTTCTCATACTGCAAGTAGCTGTGTTACTTTCGTTTTTCCAGAATACCATGCACATCTCCTTGCTTGTTTTCTTTTCTCAAAATCGAAACAAAACTGACTGAGGAAACACCCAGAGCTCAAGAGGGGAAATATGGAGAGGTGGGAGGATCTTCTGTTTTGCCGGACAAGTCTAGCTTTTAATCACGATTTCACTCCCTCAAAAGGAGAGAACATACATACAATTTGTATGCAATTCTGCGAGAAAATAAAACACTTCCTCTTAAAAAACCTCAACAACTTAAATGTTTCCTGGCACGAAGTCCACTGGTTGGATCTGCCTGAACTTTGGCAAGCTTAATCCACTCTGGATGAGCTCCTTTGCCTGCAAATTATACCCACTTATGTGAAAAGGGGGGGGAAATACAGCTATTTTTTAGATTCCCCTTTATAGTTATGGGAATAAAACAGTTTCAGGTGTAACGGATTGGATTCGGCCTGAATAGCAAATCAAATCAGAATGACACAGAGCAGCTCAAACAGAGGAGGATGCTTTAGAATGCTACAGATACAAAGCCACTGATGTGGTTGCGGCACACACTTTCTATAGTAAAGAGAAATGTATATTGCTTCGGGCTTTAAAGGAAATTGATAGAGTGGGTAAAGGTCTGTAAGGCCTTCTAAATTAGTGGTACTGTTGTCACAATTGTTTTTCTTGTCTTCTTGAACTAAATTGTGTGCGCGCTCATTTTCTTGATTGAGGAACAAAATCTGTGTTATAAGCCAAAGTCAAGAACTGAAAAGGAGAATGTGATACAATTAATCCTGAAACATAGAGCTTCAATCTAACTAACTGCATTTGCTGGTGTCATTCTGCAGCAGGTCATTCCACTCCACCCTTTTACTTCTGTAGTTCAGAGAACTTTCCAGAATGACATACAGTGGCTCAGTTTGCACATCGCATTAAGTTAAACCATCGTTTATTTTAAACTATAATGTGAATGAGCAGAATTCCCAGGGCTCTTCTCACCTGCTGCTGCTGTGCCACTGACAAAACAATCCAGAGCCTAGCTTGTCATGTCTTCTGAACATGGGCTCATGGTTTGTTTCCTCCAAACAAGACACAAGTGGTAACTCAAGGTTTATTTTTAGGTTACTACATGTGTTTTGTTTGAAAGAAACAACCTCAGACTTGAGTTCAGAGGATACAAAAAGGCAGGATCTCGATTGTTTTGTCTGCAGCACAGCTATGGAGAAAGACTGCTGCAGGAATTTTTTATCACTATGCACCAGTGCAATGCTTGTTCACTTTACAGTTTAAAGTCTTTGTTTATATTATGCTTTTCCTTTCATGAAGTCAGAGTTGTGACAAAGCCTCAGAATCCATTCTCTGTGTGTATCCACCCCTTTCCACTGCCTTTTATTTTATATATGCTGAATGCGCATAAATTGCAGGCTTACTGTACAATGTAATATGTTAATCAGTGTGCATGCCTATTACACATCTGCAGACACACTTTTGAGGCTGTAATTACCACATGAGTTCAGTGTTTTCTCTGCCCTCAAATTGATCATTTTGTTTTCTATACAAGTTTAATAATAATAATAATAATAATAATAATAATAATAATAATAAATGTTATTTATATCCCTCTCTCCCCAGCCGAAGCCGGGCTCAGAGCGGCTAACAACAGTAAAGATGTTAGAATCCTTTCAGTGTTCCATCTTTTCTGCCAAGCTTGACATTGCGTACCTTGAATGAGAACAGGATTGCTTTACTGTTGAAAAAAACATTAGATAATTATCTTTGTTCTGACACCTTGTCCCAGTCTGCACTATGACATCTAAAAGTTCATTAAAAGATGCAAATAATAGTCAGTGCCCACTGATTTCCGTTTCATTTCAGTATTGGCAATTGTACACCTCTAAGCCACTCTCCTTCTTTCTCGTTTTCTACTTTCCTGTGTGCTTTATCTCAGGGGTGGACAAATGGAACCTGCCCACCCTCCATATGTCATTTTGATAGGTGGGTGGACGTCCAACCTGTCAATCACCTGATGCCATAGGATGTCAGGTGATTCAAACTTCCAGCTTCAAGCAGAATCTTATCTCCAGTCTTTGTGCTGTGGTCCAATAGTGTTAAGATCAGAGATAATTTAATTTATTATTAAATTTATTATATTTCTGTGCTGCTTTTTACTCACACATCACAAAGTGGCTTACATACAATAAATAGCAATAACATAATAGAACATCACAATTAAAACATAAATCATATAAAATAATTAACAAATCATGAGTAAAAGCAACCATCTTCTATAAAACGCTATTAACAAAACAACTTTAAAAATAGACACAAGCACAACCACAAGATAAAAAAAATGTGTCTGCACTTTGTCAATTTACTATAAAAAGCAGGCAAAGGTTTATCTTCAATCTTAGTACTAAGCATCACAGTGTTAGGATCTAGGCTTGTAGATAACAAATCTTGCTATTTGATGTCATATACCAATTGACTGACAGTTGGGTGTGGTTTGTCTAAAACGGCCTTGCAGGCCACATTCAGGGGCCTGGCAAGCCTAGTTAAGCCCATGGGCCAGCAGTTCTTCACTGCTGTTAACAGTGTTTCTACCAAATTCTGCCTCCTGCCAACCTAGCAGTTTGAAAGCACGTCAAAGTGCAAGTAGATAAATAGGTACTGCTCCAGCGGGAAGGTAAACGGCGTTTCCGTGCGCTGCTGTGGTTCTCCAGAAGCAGCTTAGTCATGCTGGCCACATGACCCGGAAGCTGTACACTGGCTCCCTCGGCCAATAAAGCGAGATGAGCACCGCAACCCCAGAGTCATTCGTGACTGGACCTAACAGTCAGGGGTCCCTTTACCTTACCAAATTCTGCCGCTTTGGTTACCTGAGGTACCTGATGACTTGCAGAAGATATTTTGCAATATTAAAATGGAAATAATGGAATGTAATATACATGGCAATCTTTTATTACATTTCAGTGGATGTATCTAAAGACTGCTTTCTCCTGTATAGTCATTATTTAAACTTCAGACTCTTGTTTTTCTTACAAATGTGCTCTAAATCAGAAGAGCAGGTAATGATTGTATCTAGTGTAGGGACAAATGTATAATTGACCTATGCAGACTATCTGATTACATTTGAATAGTTCCAATTCACGTTTTTCAACCTTTTGCTGAAGATAATGAGAGACTAAAGAGAAAGGATAAAAGTAGTATTTACTGCTTAAGTCTTTTGTTATGGCATTTACTGCCCAAACAAGCCTGCCTTTTAATGCCCCTTTTGATGTCACTTTTAGAAATCTGCTCTATAGTTCCATTCCAGAGGGCATTTGCTTTTCCAGAACTTGATTTTTGATGTAGCAGTTGTGTGTTTAACTTAAGAAATATATATTTTATCTGCCAGTTGTGATGTTTATATGTAACATCCAGGAGCAGTATGCCAATGTGCCATTGGGTAGAGTCTGTTACATTCATGTCCTGCTTCTGGATTTCCTAAAAACATCTGGTTGGCCATTGTGGAAAAAATGATGCAGGATTAGATGGTCCTTTGGGGTCTGACCCAACAGTTCTGCTCTTACGTTTTTGTTTTTTCCTTAGTTTTTGGGTTTTTTTTAGTGCTATATGGGTTGTGTCCGAATCAGAGGGTGACTCAATGAAATTAATTGACATGACTGACTAACTAGGTCCAGTAATTTCAGTGGGGCTACACTGAGTTGAACATAGTTGGATACAACCTTTTGTGCTTATAATGTGACCCTGGTATCCTTTGTTATCTGCTTCACAGCCATCATTAAGAAGCAATATATAAACTTAAAAATATCTCTTTCCCCTTTCTATAGGTCTGGCTGATGGTAGGCATTGTACTTTTCCACACTTGCCTGGTAAGACCTTTGTGTACAATGCAGCAGAAGATAGAGTGGAACTTTGTGTGGATGTTGCTGGGCATTTTCCTGTGGGCGCCGATGTTGAAGACTTGGTTAAGGAGGCCCTAAGCCAAGTGCGAGCAGAGGCTTCTTCAAGAAGCCGGGAAGCAAGTCCTTCACATGGACTCCTAAAGTTAGGTAGTGGTGGCGTAGTTAAAAAGAAGTCAGAGCAACTTCACAATATAACAGCGTTTCAAGGGAAAGGCCATTCATTAGGAAGTGCAGCTGGTAGCCAATCACTTCATCAAAGAGCTAGGGAAGCTCAACTGTTAAGAAAGCAAAGCACAAGCACAGACTTCAGTCCAAGTTCTGCTAAATCTGAGTCTTCAGTGTACACAGGTGATTCTGGAAACAGTGAGCTAATACGGATAGCTCCTGGAGTAGGAACCATGAGAGACAGCAGGCAGCTTGATCCTAATTTGATTGAGGCACAACGGAAAAAATTGCAGGAAATGGTTTCTTCGATTCAGGCTTCAATGGACAGACACATGCGGGATCAGAATACAGAGCAGTCGGCGACACAAGACTTCTCTCAAAGGAAACTGGAAGCCGCAAGTTCATCTATTAAAACAAGGAGCCCTCAGACTGGTTTGTCTGAATCCTTTTCTTTATCAAGTGGCAGCGGACATCTGAATGCAGAAACAACTGACAGTAACATGTCAAATGCAGTGGGAACAACATTCTCCACAAGATCAAAAGCACAGAAGGGAAATTCTGTGGAAGAGCCTGAAGAGATGGATAGTCAAGATGCAGAAATCACTAATACATCTGAGCCAATGGATCATTCATGAATAGTTAACAACTGATAAAATACAAGAGATTACTGTGCAAATGTAATGTTTGTTGGCTGGGCCACATAAGATTAGTAATTGAATCTTGTATGTTTCAAAGATTATATCTTACTCATTGCATGATAGCAAGTGTGTGATAGACAATAGCTTTTAATATGCCATTTTGCTGCCCAGGTTAGCTCTCAGTTACCTGTAAATTAGTTATTAGAATATGCACTGGGATGAATATCTGCTGTAGATGTGGGTTCTTTTTTTTTGTAATTTTATTTCTGTTAAAGTCTTAATCCTCCAGCCCATGTGAAATCATTATGTTTCAAAGATTAATATGTGAAAAGAAAATCTGACAAATGTAGTGTGTTGGTTCCAGCATCAAGAGGCATTCCCTTAGATCTGAACACTTTGCATCCATTTAGATTTTCAGGTTTCTCAAAAACCCACGTATATTTATTGAGATCTCTTTAAAAGTTGTACATTTAAAGAATGATAGGGCAAAGTGCTATATAGTATAAGATGAATCTAAAGCAAAGGTGATGCAGCAGTGCATGGCGGACTGAGCCAGCACAGCTTTTTCATTGCCCTGTTGGCTAGTGATTGCATGTTTAATTTTGAGCTGGTAAAGTACCATCGTGTGCTTTACATTGCAAAGGCAGTAGTATGCAAGTATTTTAAGAAACTGCAGCAGGCTAATAAGGAATTGCTTTTTGTGCAGGAAGATTTTGAAAAATAACAGTTGGTTATCAGTTCTGGCTATTAACACTTTCTAAGCATGTTGGATTAATGGAATTTAACAGAAGTTTCATCAGATTTTCAGCGATATAGTAACAGTTTCTTTTTGACTCCCTGAAATGGGAAATCCTTAGTGTTTCACTTGTATGCAAGTCTTCATGCATCACTTTGATTAAACTGTCATCCACTTAAACAGCATATTCATCAGATCTACAGTGCTATTTTTTACTAAGCAGCCATAGTATTTGCTCCATAAAGATAGAATATTTATCTTGATACTGATGTTGCACTTTTGCCTCTTTGCTTATTTCTATTTTATGTGCATTATTACTGCTTCATCTAATGAAAATAAACTTGAAACAGTAAACGACTTATAATACAGAAGAGATACTGAAAAGAAATCTGAAGTGCTTAGCTATTGAAGCCAGTGTTTACTCAACATGCAAGTTTTACCTGGTCCACAAATACTAAGTTTGTATTAATGTTTATATTCTGAAAATAATCTCACACTTTCTGCAGTTATAATCACACAGGAAACCTCTAAGCAATGCTATGATAAAATGTCCCAAGTAAGGGAAGGTTTATTTTTTATATGGGAAATTAACCGAAGGTAAAACTGCCTTGGTTCATTCAACTATATTAATCCATTCAAACACCCTTTTTGCTTTTCTCATTCAGGGACTAAATCTTTTGTTATTTCATGCACTGCTTATATATAAAACATACAGATACAACTTTCATAAATAAATGATTTCAAATATATAGTTTTGCTGCTTAATTTGGTCAAGAAATGAAATATGTGATGTAAATAGGGAATTCTAAAATTGATCATGCCACACAGAACAGGATGCTTGAGGCGGAATATAAAAACCACTGTAACTTCTAACAAACGCACAACCAGACTTGTGGCCATGGCCCAAAGTGTTTTCCATTTGCAAGGGATTGTGCAGGGGTGGGTGATATTGGACTTTCTGGCACAGCAATATCCCATGCCCCAGTTTAAAAGGTAGCTTTTAATATATTATGAGATGGCTTGTGAGACAAACCAGAATGTAACTACTCTTTCTCTGACCATATGGATATCTGCACTGGATATCTAAATCCTGAAAATTCAGTTAACATCTCTGGCTTCTATCACATAAGCTTGGGAATTCCAGTATTTTTGGAAATATTTTTGTGGGGGATTTATAGCACAGAGCTACGGTTCCCAGGATTCTTTGGATGAGAATCATGGCCACTGTTAGCTTAAAATTGGCTTGGATTATAGGGTTGATAAACAGCCTGGTGGTTTGATATTTTTCTTCTTAGCTTGGAAATACTTTGGTGGTTTTTCATTGTGTGCAAAGGAGGATAATTGTCAACATCCTTTACGCAAAATGCATGTATAAATGAGCAAGAGCTGTAAAGTTGGGAAGGCATGGGTGATTTTATAATTTAATGTGGTGTGAACTAAGAGTTAAGTACATCTTTTCTGTTCCTTGTAGAAATCCTTTCTCTTGAGGAATTGTGTTATGACTCTTCATTTTTCCCTACTCAGAAAATAAAAATACGAAGTTATTCACTTTGTATTCTTGCCCTTGTGTGATGTGTTGAAAAGATGTTTGCAATGCTCTGTTTGTAAAATGAAAATAGTAAAGGATTAGGACAGGGCTGAGAAACCTGTGACCTTCTAGATGCCATTCAACTTAATCCACCCCAGCTAGCATGGCCAATATTCATGGAAGGCCACAGGTTTTCCCATCCTGGCTTAGGAGTGTTATGGAAAAAATATGCTGTAGCTGTAAGTATGTTGGGGAAGCATTAACATTTAATTTTTTATGTTGCAAGTGTGCAATGTAGACTTATCTCCATCAAAGTTAATGGGATTAATGTGCACAAATAAATGGTGGTCTCATTCACTTTGATGACACATAGTTGCCACTAACGTGATATATTTCACTTAGTGAGCTTAAGCACATGCAACTAGTTACAGGATTGCAGCTTCAGCGAGTGATTGAGAGTCCTCTATAAAATGAATTTATGGAAAATCTCAGATGTGGCATGGGGATGCCTGAAGTGCATTTCCTTTAGACATTTCAAAATTCTGTCTCTTATTATTCACCAACCGTCAGGCTTTCTGATGTGTGTGGGTCTAAAATTTGACAGTTGAAAGGCCATGGTTTTCTTTCAGACACTGTTAAGTCGGTCAAAAAAGCTTTTTCTTGAACAGCAAGTTTAATGTATATATAAAAATATGAATGGGAAGTGGGAATACAGTAGTAGCACAGCAGCACCAATACACTGGTTTACTTAGGAGGGAGTAAATTCTGTACAATCAGAGAAGAAAAATGAAGAAAGTGCATTCTAGAAATTTCTGGAATTGCTGCATACTGATTTGCTTTCCATTAGTAGTATTTTAGTGGGTATACAAGGTGCACTTACTACATTACTGTTCTATATTTCTCTCGAGAGTCAACCCTTGGATATTTCAGCTTTAAAAACTTACCGTAATTATTTCACAACTGAAAAAATGGCTTGCTCACTTAATTTCACTTTTGAATGTTTGTTGTAGTATACTTCTACCCAGCTAAAAATAAAGTAGCAAGGTGTAACAAAGTTTCTGATTTTTAAAAATAATATTTGATCTTTCCCCTTCTTTGCCTATATAATGTGTTCCTCTCATTTAGCTTTAAATAATCTACATTTTCAGTTGAAATTGACTTGTTATAGGGGCAGTATTTAGTTGCTGTGTTTATGGTCCAGACATGACGTCTATTCTCTGCTTTAGTAAAGATCACAATAGACCATTGCTGCAGCTGTATACTAACTGTTATAGAAAGGATGTATTTTCCAAAACCAAAATGGTTTTTTTCTGAAGGGACAAATTTGAGTATATCTGCATAGTGGAGGACTTTGATGACTGCTCTTCCCTGTGCCCATGCAACCCACCTAGATTTCATATAAGCCCAATGTGTGTGAATTATCCCCGATTTCCACCAATTCTAGTGGAACTCAATTATGTGTATGCTTAGAATTCAGATCTAAGCTACTCTTTCTTTGGGTCAGTTTGACATGCTGGATGCTAATCAGACTGTCACAACCTCAGTTTGGGGACTGACATTCCAGCAAAAAGCTTTGTCCAATTATACTTGTGAATATCCCATAGTATTTTAAAGTGTTGCATTTAAAATACTTTAAGGCAGCATTCCAACTTTGCCCCTATGATTGTAGTAAAGTTAAAAGACTGAACAGTGATTCATATTTTAGATTTTATTTTAATGAAGGTTATTGCCGGGAAGAGAAATAGTGCACTTTTGGAAGTAATTGAGTAAAAAAAAATGTATAAATAAGCATTAGTACTGTATATATTTAGGAAACCTTTGAAAACAGCAAGTGCTTTACAAATTGAATACAATTAGAATAGCAAAGATACCATGTTCACAGTGCTGGCTGTTCAGCACACTCATATTTTATTTGTGATTGCTGTACTAATTTGGTTTTTTTTAATCTGTATTGTATCAATAGTGTATTATAACAGTGTACTATATTACACTTTATTGTACAGTATTTGGGATTTTCTTTGATTGCTATATTAAAAACATAAGCTAAACAACTTTTTCCTAATTTCTGTACCAACATTATTGTTATTAGTACTGTGGGCAAAGGCCAGCTTTTTTTGTCTTTTGTCAGAGCTAGCTGCTATGGCTGGGTGGAAGTGAGCCACACGTGAGCAGCAACCCAGGTTTTCACCTGAACAGATCTGTAAGCTGTTCTTCCATAACTGTGTCCATGAATTTATTTTTTTAAATCATATTTCATTTGTCGCCATCTGGGTCCCAAAGCAGCTTAACAAAATGAAAGCATACAAAACATTAAAAACCTACATTACACATCTGATATTAAAACTGCAAAAAACAGCATTAATGGTGCAAAGGCCTGGACTAAAATATTTTAACCAGGCATCCAGAACATACTGGGGATAGTGCCTGCCTAATTTATAGTGGGAGTAAATTCTGTAGAGTTGGATGCGATTCATCACTTCCCATACCTTGAGTGCTTGCGACTTTTGGAATTTTAATTTTATTTTTTATTGACCACATGAGAGGTCAAATGTTGGTGTAGCCAGTATGTTTTAATGATTATATCCCAGGATTGCAAGCAGAAGAGCAAATGTAAATAAGGCTGATGGCACCTATTTTTCAGACTACTGGATTAAGAGGTGGGAAAGAGACTGTGGAGATTCTGCTTCGAAATATTTATCGGGTTTGTACTCTCGTCCTCCCAGAAATTTGCATGGGGAACTTACAGACTGTATCCATTAATACCTGGCTAGTCTTAAATTTGCTTCACTTCAGAGAAGCATACCTCCAGGAGATTTTCTGGATTACAGGATGTGGGCAAAGGGTCAAGGCAGAATGGCTAGTTCATGAGCTAAAGCTGTATGAGGAACCTGTGGCCCTTCAGAAGTTGCTGGACTGGTTTCCATCGTTCCTAACCATTGGCCATGCTGGCTACGGCTGATGAGCACTGGAGACCAACACTTGAAGGGTCACTGACAGTAGCAGATGGCATGGTGGTGTGCCACTGTTCGCCTGATTCTCTGGGTGCATGTGGTGCAGTTGATAGTGCAACCTAAAGGGGCAAGGAATCAGTGAAATCAGTGAAGTTCAAGTGCACCAGTGGAGCGCTCCAACAGGTATGTTTCCCCTGTATGGACATTGCCATCTCCTGGCCTCTCTACTTCACAGCAAGCAACAGTAAGCAAGCACTGTAGATCAGGTGAGCAGCAGCACCCCATCACAAGGCCTCTCCATGTCACAGTTTTCCGACCCTGAGTTAAAAGGGGTGTGCAGAACAGCCTAGGTGCCTATGTGAAAAGCAGATTAATGAAAAGGGTGTATAGTGTTGTTTTCTTTCTTTGAAGGACAAGTGTTTTACAAGTATCTATAGCAACACTGTTTGGAGGAGTCCTGTGCATGTAGCTGAAACAAAACAGCACCACTCAAACTACGTGAGAGGTACCAGCAGACGTAAGGGGCAACCTTGAGGCAGGCACAAACAATAACAGTGAAACGAACTGGTAGGGAAAATCCCTAAGCAGGGCAGCTGCTATCCCCAAACCCCCCCAAACAGCTCAATGCGAGAATGACATGCTGCCACAGAAGGAACTGCCAACCAGGTGAGATAGAATTGAGTGGATGGAACAGAAGGATACAAAATAAATTGTATAGAACTGTCTCATTCTCTGTATAGGTCACTTCCTGGTTCACTTCCTGATCCTTATTTGGAAGAAAATGCATTAATTCAGAGTTGTTAATCTTTGCTTAGCTATAATTATATATCAAAACATTTTCAATTACTGTAGGACTAGTCAAGTACTAATGTATAATGAAAACCATTCTAAAAGATTACCTAGTTTAATAACAATAATAATAATAATAATAATAATAATACAGAGAATAATCAAAATCTGCTGGGGGACATAAGTAGATAACCATAAATGTCATGATATGGAACACATGACTACAAGCCTGGAAAACTCCCCCCACCCCCCTATCCCAGCCTGCTCTTAGCTGCTAGTAAGTACAGTAAGCTGCTGACAGCTTGTCTAGAATTGCATGGGTGTAATCATTGGGGAGTTGAATCTACAAATGTCATGTGGTGCTGCTGCATTTGGGTGATGTGTTCCAAGTGAATGTGGATGGCTGCACTTAGAATTGTGCTTCAGTCTCCTTGAAGATACAGTGGTACCTCGGGTTAAGTACTTAATTCTTTCCGGAGGTCTGTTCTTAACCTGAAACTGTTCTTAACCTGAAGCACCACTTTAGCTAATGGGGCTTCCTGCTGCCGCTGCACTGCCAGAACATGATTTCTCTTCTCATCCTGAAGCAAAGTTCTTAACCTGAGGTACTATTTCTGGGTTAGTGGAGTCTGTAACCTGAAGCGTATGTAACCTGTAGTGTATGTAACCCGAGGTACCACTGTAACAGAATTCTGCCCAATGCTGCAGCTGAAGTGTGTTGTGGATGTCAGCTGGGCATCCAATTCAGTTGGTTGAGTTGGGCTGCAGTGCCTTATTCATTGCAACGTGAACATAATCCTATGTTTGGCAAGCATAGCCACAGAAAGGCATGTAGAATGCCATGTAAGGAGCCCAGAATGGTTCTTGCAGCATTGGCAAGAATGGAGAGCAGACAACTGCCCCTCACAGCACATATTGATGGCTGTCCCTGCCTACCTACAATGAGTTAGGTCTTGTTGCCAGAATGTCAGGATGAATTTCCCCTTTCTATAGGTACTAGAATCTGCTTCTTGGAGCCGCAGCCTTGTTAGGGAACACCTTTGAATGTTGCAACATACAGGGAGTTGTAGTTTGCTTGAGTTAGTTGAATCTCTATGACTAGTGCAGTGATTCTCCATTGGCACAAACTGGCTACCAATTCCATCTGAAAGGCTTGAGAGTGTTGATATTTCCCCACCTCATGCTTACTTGCTGAGGCCTTTCCATAGGTTAGTGGTTTAAATAACATCTTGTCATCCTCGTGCCCCTCTCAGCTGACCATACTGGAAACTCCTCCACCCTATTTATGGAACATGTAACTCATGAGTCTGCATGAAATGTTCAAAAATAGAAATGGTCATAATTAATGAGTTACAATATCCATCTGAGGCTGTATAGCTGTTTCCCCGGCAGGCTTATATGTGTACTATACTGCAAGCTATCCTGTTAAAATAGGGTTTTGTTTTGTTTTGTTTTTTAAAGGCAATGGAATAGAACTTCACAAAATGCATCCTGTTCCATATTCAAAATATTTTGAACCTCAACTAGAAACTTTCAGCTTATTGAGCAACATAGTACAGCCTTATCTGTAGTCAGAAGACTTTAAACAGCTGCAGTTCCTCCACTAAATGGATGACTTGGTTGTTGGAAATGTGGAATTAAAATATTGCTAGATTTAAAAAAAATGTAGTTGAAATATTGCTAGATCAGAAAAATGTAGTTATCGAGTCTTCGCACAAAGCTGCAAACACTTATTGAAAAGCCTTTTGAATGATTCAGTATTCAAACACTTTTAACATCCTGTAAGCAAGCTTCCTCAGTAGACACCTGTTATAGAACTCTTGTGAACTTTTGGACAGTGGCAGTAGTGCATCATGGCAGATCTAATAAGAAATGTAAATTCATATAGGTCTTAAAAACGGGGTTGTTTATTGCACATTGACATGAATCAAAATAGACAGACATATTTAACACTTCAATGGCTGTTAGTTCCATTGCATGGTGCTGATAATGCCAGGGTCATGGGTTCAATGCTTATATGGGCCAACTACATATTCCTGTATTGCAGAGAGATGGACTAAACGATATTGGAGTCCCTTCCAGCCCTACAATTCTGTGAATCCAGGTCAGCAACAGTACATATGTATTGTGTATAGCAGTGTGAGAAAATTAGCTAAATAAAATCACAACTAAACTGATACACCCACAACATACATTCAGAAAGGAGCAAGCACAGAGGGCATGAGAGTGAGAAGGCACACTAGCCATAGGGGTAGCTAGGATTTTTGTTGGGGGGGGCAGGCTTTTGTTTTTTTGGGGGGGGCAGAACCTCAGCTATGTATTTTTTATTGATTTTTATTGATGGGGGGCAACTGCCCCTCCCTGTATCCCGTTGGCTACACCCATGACACTAGCTCATTCTTTCCAAATGGGCTCACTTGGCAGACTAGGCCTCAGCTTTGTGCAGCTGAACAGGGAGAATCTGAGGGGCACAGGCACACACACATGGAGATAGGAAGTTCAGAACAGATCTAAAAATACAGTCATACCTAGATAGGAAGAGGAAGAGCAGACTTGGAGGCTATGATTGGAAGGGAAAGGGCCTCTAGAATATAGGAGAGGGAGCAAAGGTTACCATGGCAGCCTCAGTGGACAATAAAACTGGCACAGGAGAACTGAGTTATGTTGAAGCTCCTGAGTTATGCAGGAAAACAGTTGAGGAAAACAGGGAAGAGGGAGTCCTGAAAACAATGGCTTGTTGTCAGGTGGAAGAAGGAGCCTTGCTTCAACAACTACCATGATTTGATTTCAGATTCAGATGATGGGCCCAGAAGGGCACATAGCTGTCAACTTTCAGATTTGAAAATAAGGGATTAGCAGCCTTGAAAATAAGGGATCAGCAGCCTCACCTGTCCCAGGGACAGTCTATGGGATAGCTAACAATCCGGGATAGCAGCGGGAAGCAGCAGGAAATGGCACTGGAATAAGGGAATTTCCCGCAAAAAAAGGGAAGGTTGACAGCTATGGAAGGGCACCACATTGTACCGAGGTCACATCCTGTGCATATGACTTGCCAACATCATCTCCATTTGTGTTTTCCTGAACGTCTGGGTAGCACTACGAATTATCCTGGCACTTCAAGGTACAGTTGCCAGCAGTGAGTTGCAGCTTCTCACAACTGAAGCACATCAGAATGTGATCCATGGCGGATGAGAGGCTCCCATCCCTTGTTATCCCATCCATCAAAGAACGGCATTGCTCAAAACCCTCATCTCTCTGCATTTGCACAAGCCAAAGGTCGAAAAGTCACATTCTGAGTACTGGCAGCGCACTATGTAACACAACAGATGTGTCACAGATTTTACTTTTAATAAGTTTTCTGTTTTGTAGCAGTTCCTATCTTTGCAAGCATAATTTATTTTGGAATATCCTATATTTTATCTTTAAAAATATTAAATTAAATTAAAATAAAAAGCCATCCAGTTTACCCCTTACAGCTTTATTTTATTGTAATTTATACAATAATTTATTTAGTGCTTCTAGCGTTGGTTGTATTTGAAGTGAACTAGCTACCTAGCACAAATGACATTGAAGTTGAAGTTGAAAAATAAACATACAGTACTTTAAAGCTAATTGAAGGAAGATAATTTTTGTAGTTAAGTACCCCAAAAACTAATAGAACATTGGGGGGTGGATGTTACAGGCGCTTGCTTTTTGCTTCTCACTGCAGCAGAGAGTACATCAAAAAACGCATCGGCTGAGCTCAGGTGGCCCTTCCCCTAAGGCACATTTACTGTCGATTACAGAAATGACTTTTTAGAGATATTATAGAACTATTGGCCAGTAGCATGGTTATATCTATTGCCGTCAGAACCAGCCTAAAAAAAACCCCCTCTCTTAATCTTAAATTGTTTACATACGCGGCCGTTAATAATATATAAACACAGTGATAAATGCCAACGAAGAGCTGGAAATGCGTTAGCCAGCGTAGTTTTTCCCTCCAGCAGTTGCTCTGAAACTTTGTATACAGAAAACAGAAGCAGCAAACTCAACGTCCCTTCGATAGCTCAGCTGGTAGAGCGGAGGACTGTAGAGGCGCTACTCCACACGGAGATCCTTAGGTCGCTGGTTCGATTCCGGCTCGAAGGAGACCTAGCTTTTGTTTTCCCCCCCCCTTCTCTCACAGGTATAAAATCTCTTCACAGTGTTGCTATTCATTTCTTTTCTTAATGCCGCGTTTGTTTGTTTTAAAAGGCAATTGTGTTGTCGTTAATTAATATAGATTTTTCTCTCCGAGAAAGGCGAATTCACGAGTGCCCAGTCTTGTATACGGATTCTCGCTACTTTTAACGTGTGGGGAAAGGAAAGCGGCACAACAGGCTGACTCAGTACATATCGCAGAGGGTATTTTGCCCGTCCGTGAGCTGCCTTTGGCTACTGCCCTTAAAAACGGGCCGTTTTCGTTTCGGTTGTTTTATCCCCTCACAAGCCCTTGAAGGCTAAAGGACTCCCTCCCCCAGCATGCCTTGCGCCTTAGCCCGCCCTCGGCCCCTCCTCCGGCTCCTTTCCATATCCCGCCACCTTTCTCTCCTTACTGGCCGTTCCCCCTCCTCCCTCGCACCAGCCCCCCTGCTTGGTCGCGTGCTTTCTGGAGCAGCCAATGGCGTAGCAGTCCGCGTGCGCAGATTCAAACGGCGGCTCTGGAAAGAGGCTGGGCGCGAGATTCGGCGGCAGGGACAAAAAAAAAAGGAGAAAAAGGAGCCAGCGAGGGTGGAGGCGGCGGCGGCGCCTGGGGGAAAGCAGCCCTGCCGGAGGAGCTCCGAGCCGTGGCAGCCGAGCGAGGCCCCAGGCGCGGGACTTGGAGCCCGGCTTGCCACCCCTTTCGCTGGGCGTAAGGCCATGTCCCCCATGCGGGGGGCGAGGCGCGGCCGGGGCTGAAAGGCAGCCGCGCCCCCCTCCCCGCCCCCTGGGGGCTGCGCGCCTTGGCCGGTGGTGACAGCCGCGCTCCCTTCTTCTCGCCTTCCTTATGGTGCGCGCCAAGGATGGCGAAGAGGCCGCGCAGGTGAGTGGCCCCCGCAGACCCTCCCGATCGCCCCCTCCCCAAGCCATCTCCAGCGCCCTGCCTGCTGCCCGGGACCTTTGGGGAACCTGAGCCCTGCCTATCCGCGGGAACAGGGGGCTCCTGACAGCCCTCCGGCCGTCTCCACAGATCCCCTCGCCTCAGGAGATCCTCGCTGCCGTTTCCACGTGCCCAGACCATCGGATCCTTTGGTCCTGAATTCACTCTTGCGCCCCAGCGCCTCGACCTGAGTGCATCTTGCCAATGCCAATTAAGGTTCCCGTCTCCCGAAATCATTAATATTATTCACAGAGCACAAGTGGACACAGAATCTTGTGTATTCAGTGGTAATCTTTTCATTTGATTCTCGGATATTCAGTAGTAATCTTTTCACTTGGTTCTCCCCAGCTACAGCACTATTCCAACACTCGGATTTCTTCCCCTTTGGAAATTTATACTGCCCTCTGGGCTCCACCCTATTTTCTTTGTTTTTGTGTTTTGGCATCGAGTCACATAACAATGACAAAAGAGCCTTTCATATTGGTAATTCATGTCCTCTTATCCTGGTAATTCCCTCTGTCGCTTATTTACTGTAGTGTCGATACAGTGGTTTTTCTCTTTTTTTTATCCTTCCTCTGTATGAGAATAGTAGATTGTACAGCTGTTACTAAATCAGACATGGCACTGTGTTTTCTTCCTTGGGAAGGCAAGGTAGAAAGCGAATTATTGTTGTTGTTGGGGGGGGGGACTGCAACAGGAAGGAAAGCAATGCCCATGTTGACCTTAAGGACTTGACAAGAGAGAGAGTGTTGCCTGCATATAAAGACATGTACAGTGTGTTTTATTCTCGTACAAGCTTTTTTTCATATTTCTACAACAAATCACTCTGAAATTTACACCCTGTGTGATCATAGAATTAACACAGATCTCAAAACAAGAATGTGTAATAATTTCATTCTGGTGTAGATAGTTTATGTACAGTATCAAACTAGGTATCCAGGTTAGAGGAAGAACTATTGTGGAATTACTTATCTATCAGATTAAGGTTAACAGTGGATCTAACAAATGCAGTTTGGGTAGTAAACTGCCTTTTTACTTTCATTAGAATATTAAAAATGATTGAAACTGGATTAATTTTTTTTTTAGTTTAGTTTGAATTGGCCGCCTGTTACTTTTCTCTCACATGCACACCCTTGTGGGCTCAATTTTAATTCTATGTTTATTAGTTTTATTTGCAACTCTGGAAATGCTAGCCAACTATCTTATGCCCAATTATTTGGAAGTAAGCCACTTTTGAAATCAATGGGACTTATGTCCAAGTAAAAATGGACAGACTAAGTCTAATGTGAATGACTTTTTGAATGTGAACATGGCTTAAAATGGGATATCATGGCCTGGTTCAAATGTAGTGTTAAGCAGCATTTCTTGTTCTTTGTTTTGTCAAAACTTTTATTTTTTTAGCAGAAAAACAAGACAAATGAAGCATCAAGAACTGGCCAACTGCTATCCTAAACATCTGAGTCGTCTCCTAGCTTTCAATGTATATAACATAAGATTTATTACTGTATGTGCAAGGCTCAACCCTGCCATTCCCCTTTACAAAGCAGAGCAGTAATGTTCTTTCTAAGGTTTGTTTTTAATGTTGAAACCATGGGGTAGCATTCAACTAAATAGTTGTGCTTTGCAGTGAGATTTCACCCCTTTTCCTCTCCCTATGTGCACTCCACACCACCTCCAAATCTGCTCTGGAGGAACACCACCACCACCAAACATATTTGAGAGGGCACATGGGGAGGAGAACATTGTGTTGTGCAAGGAAAAATTCTTTTGTGTTGATGGAACATTTTGTTTAGCGCTCTGTTGAATACAACCCACTGTTTAGAACTTGTTTGCAAATCATATTCTGTGTTTAACTTGGAAATACTGCGAATTCAAATTATAGCCACATTTCTAGGGACTACTTTGAATTACTCATTCTCTCAATGAAGAAAGAGAATTTAAAATAGTGTGACTGCTTTCTATAGTAAAGAAAGAAATACTAGCTGAGCTAAGTTCCCTGAAGAATTACATCTTGAGAGAAGTCAGTTGATGTGGGCATCTCATGTACTGTACATGCTCATCATATACACATAGGAAACTAAACATATCTCATAAGGGCCTCAGAAAAAGAAGACTGTTGTGTATGAGGAATGTATGCATAGTTGTGTGTGTGTGTGTGTGTATTATATTACAGTACATGGGAACACTGTTCCTAAAAAGTTTACATGGGATAACTTATTTGTCTCACTTGATTTTATACAGTGGTTTGTGACTTTGCATCATGGCACTAGTACCAGCTTCCTCAAAGTAGTGTTACTGTTTTCTACACTGGGGAAATCAGTGCATTCCTTACAGGGAAGTATCTTTAGGAAGAATAGGATTTATTCAATACTATTTAGGAACAGTTGCTTCACATCCTCTTGTGTGGATTCTCTAACAAGTGTCACACCAAGAAAGGCATCCAGCAATGTAGAAAAGGAAACCCTTTGGTGACTGAGAGTTATGCTGACATTCATGATTACATCATGGGTTAAGCAACCTATAAACTACAGGTGTTTGTCTCCATAAACACTCAAAGCCTAAGTTAGATGAAGGCAGAAGAAATGTGGAAAGAGTATGCTTCAGAGATAGTGTTGCTTTTTATTATCCCAATACAGAAGCCCCCTTCTCTCTGTTCCTCAGTGTCTGCTTTTACCCCAATCCTGTACACATGCATGTGTGCACATATATCTGTCTAGACTGGCTTTAAAGTATCCAGTGCCACCAAACCCGCCAGCTATCAGGGACTATCATGTACCAGTAGTACACTTGTTGTCTGTACTTTAAAAAGCATAGCTCTTTGGTAACCTTACACCTCACATGTATTGGAAATTTGTAAAATATTTATTTCTGCACATTTATTATAAAGGGAAGGGAAGCAGCTGAAGGGAAGCAGCTGCCGAAACATGTTTGTCTAAATAGGGCATTTACATATATTAATATTGTGTCACAAATATATATTGTAAAGGGGATGGAGGTGAGAAGCCAGTGGGTTTTTTCCTGTTCTTTAATTGTTATACCCTCTTTTTGGAAGGAAGGGTGATACAAATATGGACAAATAAATTTTTTGATGTAAACACCCAATAGTTTTGAAATTAGTTTTTTTTGTCCAGTAGATGGCGCACAGACATCAAGGAGGTACAAGGGTGATGACAATCTTCTTCCTATTTCTTTTATTTCATCATGAGTTCCCAGCTTAATGCTATTTGCTGCACAATATTCTTGTATAGAAATAAATTTAACATAGAAAAATGCATGGTGTGTTTCCCTATACACAGGGCCACCTTTAATGCAATCTGGACGCTTGTTAGTTATGTTTGTGGTTTTCCAATAAAAATTTAACAAGTTCTTATGTAGTCACCCTTCTTCAACAAGACAGATCTTATATAAAACAAATGATACTAAGTTGAGAAACCCAGGACATTAATCTCAGGACCATATTGGATCCTGCCTAAATGGAATATTTGAATCTTTTGCTTGGATGCCCTACATCTTTTTCTTAACTGAAAGCAGTGCAGGGGGTGTCAATGGGAAAATGATGAAGGAGAACTGTCCTTCCCTCATGCTGCTGTTCCACAATTGGAATTGGGCCTTCAGTTGATGATTTGTTATTTTTTAAAAAAGGTTTCTCGAGCTGTTGTGTAAGCCTGGTTTCACTGTCAATGTTAACTTAATATTAGCTTGCACTTTGCAGTGAGGAAGATGATGATGACCTTCACTATGCAGATCATGACTATGAAGTACCACAACAAAAAGGAACGAAGAAGATATGTAACAGAGTAAAATGGACGCGTGATGAGGTGAGCCTTAACCAGGTCATGGCTTTTCTTTATGTTTAGATCTAATGTCATGTGTCTATTTATAAGTTTTTTTAAACTGTATTAACAGGATGAAAAGCTGAAGAAGCTAGTAGAACAGCATGGTACAAGTGACTGGACATTTATTGCTAGTCATCTACAAGTAAGTAGAAATTATTTCAATGAGATTTTTCTTATTTTACATACAAGAGTTCAAAAGCCACACATGCATCTCCATTGCATGTGCCAAGATGTCTCCCACACTGAAGTCAACAACAAAGCTCCTAATGGAATCTCTGGGTGTATAGTGGAGCCTTATGGAGTCTTCAGTTGGAATTATACAGTGATTTTTTTTCATTCTTCTGCAGAATCGTTCCGATTTTCAGTGCCAGCACCGTTGGCAAAAAGTCCTGAATCCAGAACTTATTAAAGGCCCCTGGACTAAGGAAGAAGATCAGAGGGTAAGTGACCTATATTTTTATTGATTATTAATTATGTTTCTGAAAGCACAGTAGGATTGCCCAAGAGTGCACTACCCTGCTTTTACCTTACTGCTTTTACCTTTTGGCCGACTCAATTGAAGGATGGGGTTCACAGTCCCATTGTTGTGCTCTTAAGAGTTTACTTGGATGAAAACCAAAATATAAATTAAATTGCTTGAATATTTTCCCAAATTGATTTCATTTCCCATAGGATAAAGCTATCAGTTTTTCATAACATTGTCATGTATTTAACTATGATGTGTTAAAATGTAACAATTGGTTTGTTTTTCTTACATGTTAAAAGCTTTCTCATTTCACCCTGTACTTGGCCACACAGTATGTGGAAAGGAAGAGTGATATATTTCAGACTGTTTTCCAAAATGCATTTTCTTTCTCATTGGTTGGATGCTGTACAGTTTTTTATTTAAAAAGTCAGTGTCACTCTGTCTTTTGGAACTTTTGAAATATAACTTTTTATCATTTTGCTTGACACAATCTTGTACTACTTCAGTAGTACTATTTTTTTCAAGTACAAATAACCTAAATGAATGTAATTGAGATTCTTTATCATGAATATGGCTATTGTTTTCTTATATAGTAATCAGTTGCATACTGTTGCTGTTCAATTTGTGTTCCAGGTTATTGAGCTTGTTCAGAAATATGGTCCAAAGCGCTGGTCTTTGATTGCAAAGCACTTAAAAGGAAGAATAGGGAAGCAATGTCGAGAACGATGGCATAATCACCTTAATCCTGAGGTAAAGAAATCTTCATGGACTGAGGAGGAGGACAGAATCATCTATGAAGCTCACAAACGCTTGGGAAATCGATGGGCTGAAATTGCGAAGTTGCTTCCCGGAAGGTAAAATCACACTGTTATTTCTAGGTTTCTGAAACCTATTCCAAAATAATTGGCACTGGCCTCCCTCCACTCCCAGATTAGCATGTTCAAAGAAGCTCCACCCTTCTCTATGCCATGTCTTAACTCAATGTTTTTGTGCAGTAGGCTGCGCCATAGCAATAAATGTCCCTCTGCCTGGCCAATCCTGCTAAGCATCCAGTGTTCCCAACTGATCTCCATAGATTTCTCTTAAACTTGTAGAGCAGCACAAGTTTGGGGTGTGTGTGTGTATGTGTATGTTTGTAGGAGCGCGGTCCTTCCTTGCATGTGTTTCTGGGCAGGCATGATTACATCAACCAGTAACCACTGAGGCTTAGAAAAGGAAAGAAGGGAGTTTGGTATATTAGATGCCCTGTGGCCTTCTGGCTCAAGTAACCAGGCAGCAATCTACTGAACTCCTTTAGTTTCTTCAAGCACCCATGATGTTGCTTGATATTGCAACATCTATTTCCCCTCTCCCATCAACCCCTGCCATGCCAAGAATGTTACAGAGCTAAGCTGTGTAAGTGCTCCCCAGAATCAGAATAGAAGGAATTGCTAGTGTAAAAATTTATTTCTATCCAAGAAATGGATTATCTTGTGGTGGATTTTGCAGGATTTGTTGATTAAGTAATTACAAATGTCCTGCTTATCATATAGCATACCTTTCCTCTTTTGTTCTTTTCTGCTCTGCAATTTATCTTGCATTTTGAGTTATTTTAAAATCTGAATCAAATAGTTGTTAATGCTATATTCAGAGCAGTTAAAGTAATACAGATTACTTCCTCCAGATGGCTATGATTCCAATAACAAAGAAACTAATACTTGGGTGGAATCCAAAGGAGGAAGAGAAACATTTTTAAATTCTACTTGTGCAAGTTTCTGTTAGGAAGAATCCTCTTAGGTCCCCTGTCCCTTTCTATTATTATGAAAAAGAAATATTGTACTGTTTTAGAAATATTTGAAATTTCCCCTTTTAATTTAGAGAAGTATTGAAAGGTAACCTTCCTTCTCAATACATTATTTCTCTCATTGTTTCTATCTTGATGTAGCTAAGCTCTCAGGTCAGTGCAATATGTTACTACATAATTTCTACATTTTGGGCACAACGCAGCCAAAGTTAAATAGTGTTCATGTTTTAATTCATTTCAATAAGAGTTAAGCAGGTTATTAACTCTCATCAGTTGAATACATGATACTTTATATTGCTTGACTTTGGCTGGATCTGTCCCATGATTTATTTAGGACTGACAATTCTATCAAAAATCATTGGAACTCCACTATGCGAAGAAAAGTAGAACAAGAAGGATATTTACAAGATGGAATCAAGACTGAGCGACCTTGTTCGTCAAAACTGCCGCACAAAACTTGTGCATCTACAGACCATCTTCATACCCCAAATCAGTTTTACATACCAGTGCAGGCACATGTAAGTTCTTCAGAACCTTTTGTGTGTGTCCAGATTTTTTATTTAAAAAGGGGGGGGGGAAGCATATATTAAAATGGATGGGTAACTTTTTTCTATCAAGGGCTGCATTCTCTCCAGTGGTGAGTAGGACCACTGTTTTTATTTCTCCAAGCAGCCCTTTCTCTTTTCACATCCCCCTCTACACCGCCTCTCCTGCTCTCTCTTCATTCTTGGTCTTCGAAGAGATTAGTCTTCTGCAAAGGACTTTAGAAATTTAGCTTAGGGTTATGGCTAGCCAGGTGAAAAATAAGGCAATGCTCCTGTACCTTTCATAGTTATGTATAGCAAGGGATTTCACTAGATGAAGCTGGCATGACAAGCTAATCTGCTGAAATTCCCTCTTTTTCTGGTATAGACGTTTTCTGTTTCATTTATTTATTAAAATGCATAGTGATGGATGAATACTGATGGATATAATAAAAATTGGAGTGGTTTGTGTAAGAACCATCATAATAAATGACACTGAGTAATGTTTCCAAAAATAAATGAAGAATAACAAAACTATGTATTACAAATTGGGCAGGGTACAAAACAGAGGTTGGGGAGTTAGTTGGAATCCAGGAAATTTGAGTAAATGTTAGTTCTTAAGAGGTATTTAAAAGTTATTGCCTCATGAATGGCCCAAAGGAGGATATTCCTGAGGTGTGCGCTGTTGCTGAGAAGGCCCACTTCTCCTTGTGAAAACTTAGAAATATATTTATTTCATAAAATTAATATACTGCTTGATTGTAGAAAAAAACATTAAGGCAGTTTACAAAAAAGACGGGCTTGGTTTATGCCAAGGGAGGCTGTCTGCTACAGTATGTATCCTGGTCCCAAATTGTTTAGGGCTTTAAATATCAACAGTGAAACATTGAAAGCTACTAGGCAGCCAATTTAGACCGAGACGTGTCAAGATACTCAGTTCCATCTAAGAGCATGTGCATTGCATCTTGCTAACCCTACCAAGGTTGCTCACTCTCTTAAAACTTATATCACAAAGAAACTATTGCTGTTAAAAAAAATTGTTGTTGAGGAAATATTTTCAGAATTTTTATTTAAAAATCCAATGTTTACCCCCTCAATAAGCCTTTTTTTAAAACTCGGAAAATGAGCTCTTGTCTCCAAGTGATACTGATGAATTAAAAGTGTGATAAATGGATATTGTAATGAAAGTGATACGGCGGATAAATTTTCTTTTATAATTTAATAACCTGAGAGTTCCTCATTTGTCTCAAATTGATCAGTTTTTGAAAAAAGTATGTGTCAAATTTAAAAAATATGCTGAAATTGAAAAATGTGTATAAAGTGTATAAAATCAGTGTATAAAGAACTGTTCTAATTTGTTAGATCCCAGGATATCAGTATGTTTCAACAGAAGGCAACTGCATTGACCATGTCACAACTTCTTCAAATTTCATTCAGGTAAGTTCTGTCTATAATGATGAATTTTTAAGCTTTTTATGAAAATATTTGGCAGATAGCATGCAAATGGTTTTTTTTAAGGACTTTATCACGAGGATTGTGTTGAGCAGCAGTTCCATTAAAGTGAATAATGGCTTGTATATAATGTGACCTCTAGGAGAGCATTTTGAGACGAATCCTGTGCAGACGAAAAATGTGTCTATAAGATTAGTTTCAAAGGTTATAAGGTGTTCCCTATTTTCTTGGGGGGGGGCAGATAGAGATTGTGTGACCTACAGTGGCCTGGCTAGCACATCATATTAAATAATACTGCAGTTTAAAACAAACTATTCTGAATACCAGTTGCTGGAAACCACTGGAGGGGACAGTGCTCCTATGCTCAGGTCCTGCAGTTTTGGAGAGTTGCAGCTGGGCAGGAAAACAACAATCCTTTCCTCCCTAGCTGCAACCCACAATCACCTCTCCTCCATTGTAATTAAGCTTCAAAAACCTCTTACTGTAGCCAACAGAGGGCTTCTCTGAAGACTACTTGTACTGTGAGGAGTTCTTTTGGCATGGGGTGGTGGAATAATGATCCCCAGCTGTGAGCCTGTGACCCCTCAGAATTTCTCCTATGTTGCAACTAATCTTGAAAAGCAGTCAGGAGGGACACTGGGGGCACCAGGGAAGGCCTCTGGGTGCATGTGAACCTGTGGGCTCTGTGTTGGCAATCCATTTATATATACATACATATATATATATATATATATATATATATATATATATATATATATGGAACGCTTCACGAACCTGCATGTCATCCTTGCGCAGGGGCCATGCTAATCTTCTCTGTATCACTCCAACCCTAGTACATGTGCTGCCGAAGAGAGCACAGGCAATCCATGTTTTAAATGAGAACTTATCAAAGTTTAATTGAGTTTGCAGAAAATTATAACAGCAAATATGTTGCCATTCTCAGTAATGTGCCCTAAACATAACACTTTGGTGTTGTTTTTTCTTCAATGTATCAGCCATTTGATGATGATCCTGACAAAGAGAAAAAAATTAAGGAACTTGAGCTGTTACTTATGTCGGCTGAGAATGAAATCAGGAGAAAGAGAGTCTCATCTGTAAGAACTTTTTCTCTAAATATCATGATGTCATGATGGCTAATGATCTTTTACTGTGCATATTTTAAACAAATTAATGAATGAACTTTATGATTCTGATTTGTTTCATATGTGTATTCTGCTTTCCTATTCTCCTTTGCTTATACAGGAATCCTTGAGGGAATCCTGTTGGTTTTCCCTGCACAACTGGGACAGTGGGACAAGAGGGAGGGGCAGTTGAGACAGCTTGAATGACATAATGTGCTACTTAGGACAACTATCTTAGAGTTTTTAGAAGAAAGTCTTGGTGCTTTCCATACCTTTTATTGCTAAATTATGGAGGGCAAAGGAAATGTTGCAGGAAGGGAGCTGCATGCACAACAGTAGCTTCTGTGCTATTTCTGCCATTGGCTCTTTCTTTGCATATGGAATGTGTTTCCCTTAGAATCCCAGCATGCTTGAACTATAGCCTAAATGCCAATCAGCGTGGTTTAATTATCAGACCTTCTTCCCAGGGAACTCTGGGAATAGTAGTTCTGAGAGGGGAATTGGGGTCTCACAACCACTCTCACAACACTAAAAGAAACAAACCACAGTTCCCAGGATTCTTTGGGTGAAGCAATGACTGTTTAAATTGAGGTGATACTGCTTTAGGTGGACAGTGCAGGTGGGACCTAGGTTGCCTAAAGGTAATTTATGTTAGTCATCTTTCATGTTTAATATCAATAAAAAGCAACACTTTTTGTATTCTTAGCAAGCTGGAAATTTTTCCAACTGGTCTGGAGGCTTCATCATGGAAGATAGTATGACAAATGCCCTAAATGGCCTTGGGGAACAAACGAATGACTTCTATAATCTGGATGAAACCCAGGCTGCAACAGCTCAGCAGAACTCTCCTACCAAATATTTGGCTGTGGAGGCAAATGCGGTTTTGTCATCTCTACAGACCATTCCAGAATTTGCAGAGACACTAGAACTCATTGAGTCTGTAAGTCTGAATCATCTTATTTCCAGCCTTTAATAAACAGTTATTTTTCATAATATGCAAAAGAGAAACAAACAAACAATATTAACATTAGCACAATATATAGCATTTGTTCTATGTATTGCAAGTGCTACATAATAATAGTGTTTCACTATTAGCTGCTTTATTGGTTCTTGTAAAGAAAAACAATGCAGAATTAGGAATTAACATTCTGGAATAAGATGAGAGAAAATTAGGAGACTGAATTCAAACTAAAAAGACATGCACGTAAGGACTAGAGTTAAATTTAGTCATTTTGTGCTAGAATGACGGTGCATAGTTAAGCAACTGATCCCACCAGTCCAATTCTGTTGAAATAAATCATTCTGTTTATTCCAATAAACACATGGCACAATGTTTCTTTCTCCCCCTTGTAGGATCCTGTAGCATGGAGTGATGTCACCAGCTTTGACCTCTCTGATGCGGCTACGTCCCCTGTCAGTCAAGCTCCAGTAAAACTAATGCGGATTCAGCACAATGATGGGGCCATGGAGTGCCAGTTTAATGTAAGTGTTGTACTAGATGGCAAAAAATCAAGTGACGACGAAGAGTCAGCATCTCCAACTACAGCCAAGTTCAGTACTCCTCCAACTATTTTGCGCAAGAAGAAGAAAACTAGAACTGGACTGTCACCATCAGTCAATGAACAGAACGATGGTTCATGTAGCAATGGTTCCAATTTTGCACTAAAACAAACACCAGTGAAAACACTACCCTTTTCTCCTTCCCAGGTAAATAAAATTAATGTAATTAAACTTGCTTTTATTGAATAGGTTAGGCAGGGTTGTCTACTAAATCCTATAAATCAATAAAAGATGATGTTACGCTATTCATTCACTTGTAACAATTGTGTAGTTAAGTATGCAGCTCTTCCCTGCTCAGTACATTGGTTCTGCACTTTTTAACTATAAGTGACTCAGACCTGTCTTGGATTGTGTCATGTCAGGAATTGAGATTGGCTCTATAAATGGCTTGCAGCTCTTCCATAAAAATTAGTATTGTTTCCTGAATGGCGTAAATCCAACACAGCTTTAAGCCAACAATTTTACAGAAAATCACTGAAAATATTAGAATGATTACTCCAAAAGTTCGGCAAAAGCTCAAAGTAGAATGAAAGGTAGTTTTCATTAGTTGCAAAGACAGCAATGTGATCCTCGGATGAAGGGTGGTATAGAAATTTATTTAGTTATTTAATGATGTTGTTGATATTAACTGATGGGCTTGTATCCAGTGATAGTTCTACACTGTGTAAAACATACCTGGGTACAGCCCATTGTTCTTCTCTGACCTAAGGGTAGAGAATCATTCTTATGAAATCTTCATAATATCATGATGCTGGATGAGAATTTGTCTTGCTACAAGTTGGACAGCTCATAATTGTGTGTATGGAGCAGAGTAATAAAAGCAAAACTGCTCAATTTACATGGAACAATTTGTGTTCTTGTTTTATGTGCAGTTCTTCAACACCTGTTCTGGAAATGAGCAGTTTAACATTGAAAATCCTGCCTTTACATCAACTCCAATTTGTGGCCAGAAGGTTCTTATTACCACACCTTTACATAATAAAGAAGTAACACCCAAAGATCAAAAAGAAAATGCAGGGTAAGTATATGATTGATTTTAAATGGCTTTTAGATATGAATTAAAAACAAAACAAAACCTAGATGTGCTGAAGAATTACTTTGCAAATACCATCAAAGGAAAGTGGGGGAGTGGATTCACTCTCCAAGAATCCTTTACTTAAAATGACTGATTTTGACTATCTAAATAGTAACACACTGCATAAATAACTTTGGTTTTTGGAAAGTTTTAGGACACCTACTATTAGAAGATCGCTGCTAGGTACAACACCAAGGACCCCTACTCCATTTAAGAATGCTTTAGCTGCTCAGGAAAAGAAATATGGTCCTCTGAAAATTGTGGTATGTAGAATTTTGGTTCATATTCCTTTTACGTAACTTTTGGTTCACATTGCCTTGGATACACATACACACATACACAGCTCAGGACCCATTTTTTAATGTAATTGATTTTAAACTGTTTTAAATATTAAGTTTTAAATTGCTGTAACTTCTCTAATGGAGGGTGGGTAAGAAATCACATTATCATTATTAGAGTGGGACTTCTATTTAAATATAAGACTATGCTATGATAGGCAATGTTACTTTGCTTCAAACCAGTTTTTTCTTCCTTTGAAAGTTTAATGGTAATCCTTTGTACTAGTATATAGATATATAGAGAAGCATGGTTTGATTGGTTGTTAATGTCCTCATCTCTTTCCATAGTGTTGTGCTGGATTGCTTCTGGATATTCCATAAATTAAATAATATTACAGTTGAATTACTTGTGCATTGGAATTAAATGTTTTTTTTAAAGTAGTGTACCTAGTGCTATGATATTTAGGAGAAATCATCTCCCGACTTGCCTTCTGCTTGATGTATTTTACCTGTTTGATTAGTCACAGCCCCTTGCCTATCTGGAAGAAGATATCAGAGAAGTTTTAAAGGAGGAAACTGGAACAGATATCTTCTTCAAGGAAGAAGAGGATTCTTTCTACAAGGGCTGCAAACTAGAGGTAAATTACATTACCCTTTTTCAAAGCTCCTTTACAAAGAGGGTGAGGGCACCACCCACCCTTGTTGTTTTTTATGGGTATTATTGGAGGGAGAAATGATTGGGAGCAGAGAAGTGTGTAATTTTGCATGGGGGCAGGGAGTGTGTAATTTTGCCCCACTTTATGTTGCAAGCTTAGGTTGGGGAGATAGCAGAAGTGAGAGAGCTGTTGCTACCTGTAAATACATACTTGTATATTTGGCTAGTTGTCAATTGTATTTCTGTAATTTGGAATTGCTATTAGTCATTAATTTTATTTTGGTTTAGTATTAATGTTTTATTTCTGTGCTGTTATAAAATGTGGAATTTTTCACTTTTTAATCTACTTGTGATACTTGTAAACTGCTTAGTGATTTCTGTGAAATGTGGAGCTGTATAACAGTTTAAAAATACATAGTATTCTAGCTTGCAAGGATTATGGAAACGATTGTAGTTGCTTTTCTTTCTTTAAAATGTTGCTCCTAGAATCCTTCTGTGAAGAAAGTCAGGAAGTCATTAGTTTTGGATCCTTGGGAAAAAGAAGAGCTTGGTGCCCAGTTTTTCACAGAAGACAGTGTTCCAGATGTACAGGTGAACAGCATGAATTAAAATATGGACATATTTAAGGTAGAATGTAAACTAATTTGTTTCTGTAAGTCATAGTTATTTGAAATCTTCTCTATTGACAAGTAGCACAACCAAGCATGACACTGGCTTTAAAAATAATACTACCAAATTTAGATTTTAAATGGCAAGAAAAACAGCAGTCTTGTCTCATTTTGTAATGGAACATTTTTAATATTATTATTTATAGGCCGCTTTTATTCTAGAAAGGTCTTTGTGTTAGTGATACAAGAACACATTTATCTGGATCCATAAAATATTTCAAGCTAGAATTATTGGAATTAAGATGATACAGCCTATTGAAGTCATATCACCAAATGCTGGTTATTTCAAAGTATGCCACTTTTATAAGCTTGCTAAATAGGGATGAACCTACTGGGCCTTATTGTTCGTATTACAGTGATCGTTTTAGGAACATCTGATAAGTATGTGACCACGCATGCACATATTGCACTGAACTCAGAAGTGGCCCACAATTTCACTTAAACACGTGATGCCTTTGAATGTAAATGGGGAGAGTTCTGTATGTCATTTTTTTATTCTTCAATTATTTGATTTAAACTTTTTTTTTTCTTTGTAAATCTAGTCAGAAAATATATATACTACATCACTCCTGATGATTCCATTATTGGAAATACATGACAATAGAGGCAGTAGGACTCCAGAGAAACAGGATTCCAGTTCAACAAAGCTGAATGTAGCAATGAAGAAAAAGCAGAATACTTGCACTTCAAAAAATGTCAAAACAGAAAAAACCTTCCAGGTCTGTATTCAATGCATCTTAATATTCTGCTTTATTTAGTTTAGCTATATGCTATTTGGAAGATTACTTTTTACATTCTTTCCTTTCTATTTGTATTTAGCAGCTTAGATATAAATAAGGAATTGAGGGTTCTTGATGCAGCTTATTTTCTGCAAGATTCTCACGATGCATCCATTACGACTAAATTCAATATTTACCAATGCAAATATGATGCGTTGGTATTGAAATATGATGTGTTGGTATTGAAATATGATGCATTGGTATTGAAATATGCAATGCAAATATGAAGATTTCATTTTAAGTCCAGTAGTACCCATGTTGATATTAGTGCCATGCCCTCTGTGTAGACTTGGAACAGTACTGCTGAGGTTTCAGTAGCCTGCATAGTGCAATGATAATGGTGCACTAGAACCACATTGCAGAAAAACATGGGCAAGACAGTTAAGAGTAATTCAGATGCCTCCCATATTCACAACCAGCCCTCCCCTTCGGCTCCAGTGCATAAGTAAATTACAAAGAGTGGAGATGGATACTGGTGTTCAATGCCTCCCTTTATAAGAGTCCTCTGGAGATGGCAGTTGTACCTCCACCTGGCTGGAGCGCCAAGTGTGAAAAGTGGTTCACAGACATTTTCAGTAATGTTTGTTTATATAGTATGAAACCTTTTTTAAAAAAAAATATAAAAATAATAATAGAGGAATCTGTTTAATGGCACCTTGCGGCTGACAATTTAAAAACTTTTTATTTTAAAATAGCATAAGCTTTCACGGGTGACAACCTATTTCATGGAACTGCTCAGCATCTGAAGTGAGTTGCTTCTACAAAGGCTTGTGCCATTTTGTAAAAAAGAAACTTTTCAAAAAAGCTTGGTGCCATCAAACAGATCTTTCTGTATTTGGAGTAATGTGTTTATATTGAACTGTAAAGTCTGCTGGTGTGATTATTCCCACATTCCAGATGAGGGGGCTGAGGCTGAGAATAGGATCATGTCTTAGGGCCACTTAGTGAAACTGAGAAATGTTGAATTCTTATTGTTAAATGATACATTTTATTTTAAGGTTTGGTTGTGAGGACACTGTCATAAAATGGACTTTCCCTTCTTTGTGCCCCATACCCTCCCTATATCTTCTCCAGAGGGTCCCCCAACCCTATAGAGCAAATTTTCGGGGTGGGGGTGGGGGTGGGGCTACAGGAAAGAGAAGAGGAAGCTGAAATTCTGTCATGCCAGGAGAAGTTACTTTTCCTGTGAGGCAGCCACAATTGGATTCCATATTTCGCTTATAAACAAAAAAGTTTGATGTGACTTGAAAGTAACTGTTACCTGGACCATGTGTTGCAGGCCAATTGTGAATGGGAAGCTGTTGTTTATGGGAAGACTGAAGATCAGCTTATTATGACTGAGCAAGCAAGAAGATACCTGAGCACCTATACAGCTAATGGCAGCACTTCAAGGGCTCTGATCTTGTGATGGTCCCTAAATGTACCAATCTACCTTTTTCCTTTATACTACAGACTTTATACTGAGATTTTTCCCCAGTAATGTATGTATGGATACTTTTTTGAGTTGAAACTGCATTATAAGGGAGAACTTAAGTCTCTTTTTAAACCTTTTTAAAAAGCAAATTTAATTGGTCTTTTAAAAGACCACTCTAAAGAAAATGGTGAAAGGGATATTTTTCTAAGCCGTTTTTTAAATTCTTTATACATTTCTCTTGTTCTTAAGAAGCTTTTAATGTAGAGTAGGTTTACAGGTACTCGGTGATCTGTAAAAGAAAAACATTACACAACTCCTTGAGAATGCTTTTGCTTAAACACATTTGCTTATGTAGCAATTTTTATAAACACAAAAGAAAGACTAAAGGAAGAATAGAAAGTTGCACTACTAGAACTAGGTATGCTGCACAAAATTAACTACAGTGTTAAATGTATTTATTTGAGAATGGTACTTCTAATAAGAGTAGACAAAGGGAAGAATTTAATTTTTATTAGGATAAAGCATCAGTATTCAGAAATCTCAAACTGAGACCATTGTTGAATGTATTGTACAGCATGTGGGAGCAGGAAGGCTTTTGTAAATTTGGAAGGGGGTTTGTTTTTTAATTTATTTTCATTTTAAAGCTTAAGGCTGCAATCTCACCAAGTGCTCGCATATTCCTGCTGCTTTGCAAAACAACACAAACTCAGGAGGAAGCCAGGACAAACTTGCTCTTGCTTGCAGAGAGGAGAGGAGTAGTATCATAACACCCACTTCTCAGAGACAACACCTTTAAGCACTGCTGGCCCTTGCTCCTCCTTTCCATTGTTGTAACCTCAGCCTTATGCAGTGTTTTTATACACAGTCCATTCTGCTAGTTTTTGAGATGAACTACATCCCCTTATTATCCTTTCCCCATAGAAGCAGCAGTCCTGACCAAGTCCTCAGTCTTTTCTTGAATATGAGTCTAAAGCTAACCTGCCAGTTAAACCCCATTCTCCTTCTAGCCTGTGAGTCTTTGGGACTCTAATCACTGCCTTAATTTTGGTAGGACACTTAAGAACTTTCCAGTATATTATCAGTCAGGGGCATTAAGAAGAAGAAGAAATCAATGTGTATTTTGTTTCTTTTAGGAAGCTGCAGTGGGATTACTCCTGCAAAGCTCTTTCATGGGTAGATTGATAGAAGAGCTCTCTTTAGGTCAGAGGATGTGAGCAGCTTGTGACAGTGAAGAATCAGTCTCTTAAAAGATGATGCTCATATTCTCAGTTGCAGGTTGTGACTTTTGACAGGGATGAGAGCATCTTGCTTCTGGTGGAGACTGTTGAGCCTACAAATGGCCCAGGGAAGGGAAGGAGAGCAAGGCCCCAATATCGTATGAAGTATCAGAATTGACTGTGTCATGAAACATTGTACCTTGCAGAAGTTAGCAAATGGAAAATGGGAGAGGAAGCTCAGTTGGGCTGGCCTTTTACAGCAGTTGCTCTGACTTGCTCTCAGTCTCCACAAATGCATCATATTTTACCTGAGGAGATAGATTGGAATGGTGGTGGTACCTGAGCTGTCTGTTGGCTAAGGGGTGTCTCTGAAGATATCCTACTATTCCTAATCAAATCAAAGCAGGAATAAAAGGAAGTGGCCTGTGGTGTGTCTCAGAAGAAGCACAGTGCAAGGTATAAACACATCTCTGTGTGAAAGAGACTTCCTCTTTTCTGTTTTTTTCCTGAGCTGTGTAAACACTGTGAAAGTGGCAAAAGGGAGAATGAGCATCATCTCTGAAGGATGGTGGTGGAGGATCAGCTGCTATGGCAGGATGCATGAAGTATCTGGGTTGCTCTGCGAATGCCAGCCCCAGAAGTGGGTCTATGTGGGCAGAAACGATACAAAGGATTGCAGCCTCAGTGTGCAGATATATATATGTATGCAGGTTGTCTAGAAGCGGATGTTGTTTTCCTGGTAAATAGCTCCAGCAAAAATGAGAAAGAGCGAATTTTAACCTTGGTGCATGGAATAGCAGCGAGATTGCATGCTGTGAAATACATGAATTTGCATTTCATCTATTCGAGATTGCACTATTCCGTTTTAAATCATGTTGGTCTAATATAGTAGTTTTAAAGTTCAGCTTAGTTATACTACAAATATTCCAGGACCCTGGTTATTAAAGGGATACATTTGTGTAGGGACAGAACAAGAGGACATGCTATGTCTCACCTTGTAGCCCTATTTAGGAATCAACACCAATGCATTACATTACACCTCTGAAAGAAATAAGAGTCGGCTCATATAGTTATTTTTCTTGACACAAACAGCCATGGGCTTTCCTTGGCCACATTTTGTGCTTGCTTAAGTGTGGAGAGATGCTGGTGTGAACTGGGCTGTAGATTGGTTAGTTGCAGTGGTTTCTGCAATTGTGCTTGGGAGAAGTGCCAACACAGTCACAGAAGTTGCTGTTGGCGCTATCTCTGTACAGCTCAAGTCACCCTCAATTTTCCCCACCTACCCTGTGTGTGGGCATGCACATGACTAAGGATGATCTATGGTTACTTGCGCTTAGGCTGTGAACTCTTTCTAAAACCATTTATGCCTGCTCTTGGATGCCTCAACGACCCCGTTACAAAACTGTTTAAAATGAAAATTCATTTCCCCCCTTAATATTTGTACATGCTTCTAATCTTCACAGGTTACACCAGTTGCTTCAGTTTACCTGCTTTAGACATTTGCACTTATTTATGTCTGATTTGAAGGAATGTCTTAGTTTTGCTTGTTGTAGCTGTTGTTTTTTTAGTTAATTTCTTGCGAAACATAATGGTGTGCTGTCAACCTTAATACTGACAGGAAAATAGAATTGTGTACTGTAGGTGTTATCTATTTATAAATCTGACACTCTTCCTCTCCACTCCTGGGTGTGCTGCTATAGATACTAGCAGAATCTGCTTGCTGCTATGAGAGATGGAAAGAGCGAGCATCATATGCACTGTATGTAAAATGACAAATAGAATGATGGCATGTTCTCAAGCTAAACTGATATCAACTGTTGCTGTGCATGGAGAAACACAATTACCAGAAAGAAACCTGATACCACATAACACCAAGAACTCTAAAAATGATTTTCCTTATTTTAATATTGTGTGTGTGTGGTATGTAAAGCAATCTCTGACGTTAGCATACTTAAATACAGCTTAAGGCCCCGTATCATAGTTATTTATTTATTATTTTAAATGGATATTTATATATAGGAATATTCACCTCGCTGCCTTTAATGGGCACTCAAGGTTTTTATCCAGTTTTAAAACTGTTAGCGTTTTTTCTGATCAGCTCTGTTGATAAGAGGATTATTCTTCCTCTTCAAAATGTGAGAAGCCAGTTTGGGATTCCCTTTGGCATTGTTGGTTTTGGTGTGTTCTCTCTTTGGTATGTTTCTTTAGAAGATTCCCCACCTGAAGCACAAAGGAGTTAAGTGGATGTGATTAGCATAGTAAGACTGTAATTCAGAGAACCATTCCTACCGTGGCTTTTGACTTTTGCCGTCTTTTTAATCACAGCCCACCCACCTCAAGGCCATGTGGCAAGCTACAGTCATGATGGCTGTTTTAAGTAGCATGTGTGTTGTTAGCCTCTTGTCCTTCTGGGTATACACAAGCGCTTAGCTGTATTTAAAATGTGCTCTCTGGATTACAACCATTATGCCAAGATCCAAAGAGTGTGTGCACCAGTGCTGCCTGGATTTTCCAATTCTAGCTTTAGTTTCTTGTGCTATGTTGGAAGATTCTCTGGAGAGTCCCTGACTTTCTGGAGTATTTCTTGGGAGAACAAGGCATAGCAGGGGACTGGTGTGTGGGGAACAAAGTTCTGCAGTGTACACACAAACACTGCCTGCAGCTCTTTGGGCTGACTCCATGTCTTCATCTATTATGCTTAAAAGATTTGCTGCTTTGCAGGAGGTATGCAAATTATTTGTATTTTTCTTTTTAAATGGTACCAAAGCCTCCAGTACCAAGGTTTAACATAGGTCTCTGGTAAGTAGTACAAACTGGAGCTGGTATTGGTTGAATCTTTCATTTAATTGCTTTCGTGTTGCTTTTAGCAAAAAGAAATAAAAGGTTTTGAGCCTTTGCCATGTTAGATATATTTTGATACTTTTGCAGTCTTAGGTGCATTTGCAATTTTTTAATATATATATATATATATATATAAGTAGAAGACTGTATACCTGCAGCAGCCAAACATGCATGTTGGAAAATGACAGCATCTGTTAATATTTACGTTTCTAAAGTTTTGACTCTAATTATAAGATGAATATCTTTGAAGTTTTGTTGTGTTTTGTTATTTTACTGCAGATTTTGTTTCACTTAAAAGAATCTTGCATACAAAGCAGGAGACCTTAACACAGAAATAAAAACATTTATGTACATATCTACTGGACATTTACTTCTGGGAAATAAGTGTAATCTGTATTGATACTTCGTTTGATTCCTAAATGTGAATCATGCTTTCATATAGAGAATTACCCAAACATTGGAACAAGTTGCTTTAAGCTTTTGGATAGTATGGAGACTTCCTGGAAATTCAATTTTTTGGCTTGCTCTGGGCTACGGGGGCTTCTTCTGACAATGGCACGATTGGTATTGAGTGTGGAGGAAAGGATCAAGGAAAGCTAGATTGAGGGCGTTGGGAGAAAAATTGGGCAACATATGGGGCATGTACAGCAACAAACTAAGACCTCAGTTGACAGAGTGAGGGATAAGAAAATGGAAGCCAACAGATAGTGTTTATAGATGTCAGTTGGGGATTTAAAATGGGTTAGCAGATGGGTGAAGAGAGTTGGTGCATCTGTAAGAGAGGGGAGGAGAAAGATGTCAGAAGAAAGCCAAATCTGAGATACATTCAAAATAATGAGAAACAAAAACTTTGCAAAGCAGAACAAAGAAAGTAGATGAGGTAAAATATGATGTAAATCGAATGAAATAATGAAATTATTTAAACTTTGTGTTTCTCTTTGAAAAGCTTGAAAAGTTTAAATTTGACTGGTAGTTATTTGACATTTTGTATGCTTGTGTGAAATACACAGACCTCTGAAATCTAAAAGTCTGTGTGTATGTAAAATTTGATACATACTCCTTAAAATATATCCATCCCCATCTTTGTTCAAGATACAGCAGGTCTTGTATGAGTGGAGAGCATTTTTAAAAAAGCTATACGTCACCAAGCTGCTTGGATTGATGCATATATTTTCAGGTTGCAAAGAACAAAACAAGGTACTTTCCAGTCTCCAGATGTTTCAGTCATCCATGTCTGATTCATAACTGGAAGTCTGCCTTTATTTATATATAAAAGTCAACAAAAGTTTATGAGTGAGTTCAGTGTACTCAGAAGCACTAAGAAGAGCAGTATGGCAGTGTTCCCAGAGCCTGCCACACCAGAAGTGGACCAGATCAACTTGTGAGTGTTCTCTTGGCCTGCCTTGGCAAACAGCCAGACGTTGTGTATGCTAGACACCAGATGGCATGCCATTATGAGCATGACAAGTGGGTCATCTGGCACGCTCTTTGTGGGATTGTTGTTACTGCATAATTTTTGGCGGGAACAAAATTTCCTTTTCCCTTTTTGAAAAAATTAACTGTTTCAATGGCTAGTAGGTTTTTTACTGGAAGTATGCTCCTCCGTGCTTCTCCACACATACTCATATTCTCTCTTTTTTGTGAACGGCTGTAGATGGAATACCTCACCTTTCTCTAAACAATCAAAATTATATTTCATTTTGTCCATGGCAATAGTTTTGATGTTTACATAATATATCTGTGCTGGAGAAACATCTGTATCCTCTGATCACTGATTATGCACCTTTTCCACAATAAAACATTAATTTGGTTCTTCTAAAAGAGTTAAAATGTTGCTAGCCCTAAGTAGTAGGGTAAGGGAGGGTTTTATATTGAATTTTAAACTGTATGTAGCTGTTCCTTTTCTTCATCAGTCATACAGGGAAGAAAGTTATTAGGCAGAAATTCAACAGGTGCAACTTTCTTATCACATGGGGGTGAAGTAATGGAGTGGTTTTTGCTTTCTTCATATGCTGAATTTTTGTCATGCATAGGAGCCTAGCCAGGTGAAAAAAAGAGAGGGCAATCCTAGCTGAAGCAGACGTTAGTAGTCAAATGCTGTCAACTGAAAAATCATGAAAAAGCTATTGTCACACCTCAAGGTGAAAAAGTTAACTTTTATGATGGCAGCAAGGAAAAGCTAAAAAGGCGCACCCCTCCCCAACGGACCTGAGAACCTGATACGTAAGAAGCTGAGCTGTGGATTATTAATTTTTTCAAAAAACAACAGAAACCTGTAAATGTTGCTGAGCCATCTCATAAGTGCTGTGACCCTGCCTTTAAAAGTTCACTGCACAGCTCTGCCTTGACAGCTCAATTCACACAACAAGCTTTCATGTCATTTCCTTTTGTCATAATGACTACAGAAAGGAGGACGAGGAAAGAAGACACCACCTGCTAAGGCCTTTCACAGCAAGCAGAAACTTGTGACAACCAACCTGGGTCCCCAGAGAGTCACTTCTTTGCCAAAAAGCATTCAACCAATTTGAAATGATCTACGTTTCGCCAAAAGTTCCAGATGCTTTTTCTTCCTCGTGTTTATTCAGCGAGGCGGGGGGGAGGGATGCTATTAATATTACTTTTGCATGTGTGCGCTTCTAGGGTTAAATTTTTAAATGAGGGAATCAACTGAGTTTCTTAGTGAACTGAAGGAGTGGCGCATTGTTGGAGCATGTGTCTCATCACAGCAAAGATATTCTGATACATAAAGGCTTGCATTTTCTTGTGAGAAGCTCAGACACTGACATTTTTCAGAGGTATGTATATTTCAGCTCTATCTTGCTATGGCTCCCAATATCTACCAACAAGTTAAGTGCCAGTGGGCTTTGAATCCCTACTGACCTGCTAGATTGGAATAGACAAAGTGGTCATAGACCTCACCCTAGTCTGATGTGAACACAATCTAATCTGTTAATCAGTTTTACTCTGAACATTTTTCCTGAGGAAGTTGTACATGTTTTCCGAGCTGACATACATAATGAGAACAAATCCCTACCTCTGCTTCTCCAGTTCAACCACCCTTAGCTGTGCAAAGGTCTCATGCTCTTTCCATTTAGCCTTTGCTACAACTCCCTATTTCCCAGTCTCTTGTGTAACTAAGACTAAGTGCATATACTAAGCGCACAAGAAATGATAACACATTCTTCTCATTTTGGCCCTACCTCTCCTTCTGTCTCCCTTGTGCTGAATTTTAGATTGTAAGCAAGCTGCTTTGAGCCAAAAGCTGACCTCTTGTATTCAAAAAACACTGATCCCTGATGTAAACCTTAAATAACTGTATCTGTATGTCAATTATAATAGCAGCTGCAACTTTTAGTTCTAGATGTCAGCTTGGGGTGGAAATGGATGTCCACTTCTTGCCTGGTTGGCATGTAATGTTAAACCATAGCTAATGTTTAGTTATGGTTTTAAGAGAATTAGCAATGTGCTGGTACCCCTAAAAAGTCTCCACTTCACTCTCCCCTGCTCTGTACTGGAGCAAAAAAGCACAAGGCTTGGTTCATTTTTTTACAAGTGAAGTCAGGCTTGTGGGTTTTTTTTGCTCCAAACTAACCATGAACCATGAATCCTTTACCTGTCTACTCAGAAGTAAGTCCCATTTAATTCAGTGGTACTTACTCCCAGGAATGTGAAAATAAGATTGCACCGTACAATTATTCTCATTTCTATCCTCTGTGGTCTCCCCCCATTAAAGTATTGATTGTAAACTCTGGCATAGGGGCCACTCATGCTGATTGTTACTCTGCCAAGTGCCAAGAGCATTGACAGTACTTAATAAATATGACTGCTACTATAGATATTTTTGTGAAGTTATTTCATGAATGGGTTGTTTATCAGATTACAGCATTCATCCTGGCTGCAGGTGAGTTCTTCAATGCCTCAAAGAACTCCGTCAGATCTACACAAGAGTCTTTTGTGCTTGTCTTTTCAATAACTCCATTAAACGTGATTAAGTGTCTGCCAGCTATTGATTTCTCTGAACAATATGACAGCTGCAAGGCAGGTGAAATGTAGATTTTACACCAAGTGCCCTCAAGCCACCTCAAAAGGAATTAAGCTTTATTCCATCGGAATCATATTTAATTTGGTTGGTCCCTTGCCAGACTTGGTGCCCTCCTATAACCGACTTCCTTTCTTGCCAGTGGCCTATAATAACAAGAGGGGTGGAATTCTATTTGAGACAAGTGAAACCTAGAATGGTTGATAGGCCAGGTGTTGGGACTTATCCAACCATGTTGGAGTGGTGGTACCTAACTGCCATGTCTGAGGCGGTTGTTTCAGTTGTGAACTGAGAAGGGAGACAAAAATTACTGCCTATTACCAACTTGGATGGTGGGGATACTGGATTTTTTTCTGCTAACTGCCATGTTTCTCATTATGCTACCCATGTGGGAAGGATCAAAATCCTACTGGGTTGTGGGTAGGTGGGTGTATAGACATTATCTCTGTATATAATCTTGGAAATTAATGGACCTGTCTCAGTGATGCCTTTTAATTTCAGTGGATCTATTCTGAGTAAAGCTTGTCAGTTTGTCAGCTGTATACGACCCTTGGATCACTAACAGCAAAAACAGATTCTTGTATTACACAGACATCTATTTATTAGTGGGCCATAGGTTGCATAATGAGATAAATTTTGCAAAACTCAGTTGGGTGTTGAAGCACAGCATAGTGTTATAGGGCTGAGGTGAGGCTCAGTGTCTACTTGGGATTCCTTCTACCCTTGTGACTGATTCTATAGTTGTGTGACTGGAAACTGCAAAAAGAAAAGGACTGCTAAAACTGCAAAACCAGAACATTAAGTAAATAGCCCAGGCCAGGTTGGGTTAGCATCTACTTTTGTAGTGTAAGCTAGGACAATATCGTTTCACAAGAACTAAATAACTAGAGATAATTCAAGAGCAGCAAAAATAACATGTTTGTCTGCTTACCCCAACTTACACACAGCTGTAGGTGAGTTATCAATGTGTAAGTGTGTCAGAGTGGATGTGAGTAAGACAACAGACAGACAGCATTGGAATGGAGTCTGAAAACACAAGGCCTGATTTTGCTCTCTGAGAATCCAAGGCTTCAGAGTTCCACTAGAAATAAGATTGGGAGCAAAATCTGTTGGAGTCAACCTATCTGTGTGTACACACTTAAAACCTTGTGACCTTATTGAAAGGAAACCAACCCAGGCCCTAGACCTTGACCCGCTGAAAGCTCTCACTGCTCAGAGATCATGGCGTGTGTATCATCTGGGGGATCAAAAACATATTTTAAGAGTATATTACAGGGGAGAGAGCACATCAGGAATGGGCAAGTGCAGGTCAAACGAGGGCACCCAAAGCAATTTCAATAGAGTGCTGCTGATCCTACCAACTTTTAACAAGGTGTAGTAAAATGTTTACTAAGTTCTACTCAAAGATAAGTGTGTGTGTTTGACAGACAGACAGACGGTATCTTTGGCAGTGGGTCACTTTGTGTGTCAAATTCTGGTTATAACTGTCCAATGTGCACCATAACTATGAAGCTTTTCCTGCTCAATGCCATTAACTTGACTTTGTGAGTTAGTGAGTTTTTGTGGCATACTCTTTTATCTTCCAGCACTCTTGTCTGTAGGTGAAAGTAGTTCTCCAAGACAACAGAAGTTGGCTGTCCCCAAACTAAATGATCCTATCCCAATAAAAGGCTTTTCCTTTTTGAAGAAAGATACATTAAGCTAAATCGAGCCTGATATCTAGAACATGGTATCTAGGACTTCTCTGGTACCTGGACTTGCACTTTTTATTATATTGTGGAATTGTAGGAATTTTGCATGATGTACTGTTTTAAATTTGGCTTTTCATTCATTATATCTGTTTGTAATTTATTTATTTTTTGGTATAAATTGAATAGCAAATGGTGGTGGTGGTGATAATACCATGCAATTTATATTTTAGTGAATGGGTGTGCTTTTGTAAATTTTGTAAATTCACACACACGTACACACGCACACACATATATATTAGCATATATATTCACTTGCTTATAATTCGCTCTAAACATCAGTGTCTGGAAGGCCATAAGTTCCCCATCCCAGTAAATCCTGTTGAGGTTCCTTGATTACGTAGAGAAGATTACCTGGTCTAGGAGATGAGTTACAATGGGTTCAGAGCAAGTGATGCAACTGAAGCTCAGTCAAGTCTGCCCTTCTGTACATGGCATATTTAGGCTGCCAGGGGCCTCCTAGTACTATCATGGGATTAGTTTCCACCTTGGAAATAAATATGTATTGGGCAAACAGCATGCCTTAAACTCGGATAACAGAGGCTGCGATCCTATACCCATTTCCTTGGTGTAAGATCCACTAAACCCAGTGCTTTTTTCTGGGGGTACGCATACCCCTAAACATTTTGTGAATCTAAGTTGGGCCGCATTGAGGGGCAGTATTTCAATATGAGTAGGAAAATGAGAGTACCCCTAAACATATTTTTTTTTGAAAAAAAAAAGCACTGATAAACCTAATGGAACTTATTTCTCCCTGAGTGAACTTGTATATCGGAACACTGTAAAATCTGGGTTGCGAACCAACCAGAGTAATTTTTGTGCTAACCTGTAACATGGATTTAAAATGTTCATCGAGTAGTTTTGCTGAGAAGTGTGCCAACTGGGCCACAGCTGTTTTAAACAAAAACAAAAACAAGCAAACATGGAGCGTATAATTGCATTAGTTTTGGCCTGTTTCTGAAGGCTGCAACGAGGACAAAAGAAGGGCAGTCATCTAACCTGTGATACAGCATCTGTTCTACTCAGATTACCAGCTGTTCAGGCCGACTGCGCCATCAAAGACTCCTGGAAAGGGTATTCATAGTGTTATGAGTTGGGGAGGGGGGAGTAGGCTGTATGTAGACATATATATGGTTGCACTGTTAGTACCCTGTGCAGTGCAGTCTCGTGCATTATGGACTCAGAAGTCAGTCAGTCCACTGTATTCAGTATTGCTTGTTTCCACGAAAGCGTATACAGTGGTACCTCAGGTTACATACACTTCAGGTTACAGACTCCGCTAACCCAGAAATTGTGCTTCAGGTTAAGAACTTTGCTTCAGGATGAGAACAGAAATCGTGTTCTGGTGGTGCGGCAGCAGCAGGAAGCCCCATTAGCTAAAGTGGTGCCGGAACAAATTAAGTACTTAACCCGAGGTACCACTGTATAGGGTTGCAGCCATAATGTGCTAACAGCCCTTAGCCAAGGCAAATTGTGCTGACCATAGTTTGTCATATAATTCTTTTTTAGTTTTGAAATACTCTTGCGGAAACATTGTTATTCAAACATGTTGAGGAACTGTGCTTGTTTTTAAAAAAGAAAAAGGTAATAAAGTAAAGCACTGAGCGATTGCAGTTTTCTCTACTCTTCTTGCATTTGTCTGAAAAGCAGGATGGCAGAAGTGATATCATCATAAAGTTACTCCTTGTAAATTCATATAGAGCAGCTCTCTTCCCTACCCCTGGGCCCCATGGAACTGTGTGCCTGAAGAGGACATCATTTATTTGGAACAATAAAACAAGCACTTGCTACATGTAAGAAAAAGCTTCATTAGTGTTAGGGAATATAAAATTAAACTACAACTTTGTTTTTTGAAATCTGACATTAGATATCTCTGACTTATAAATTAAATAAATTAGAAGAAAACGTATTTTAAAATACAACAATTGTGGACAGAATATATAATAACGCGCATTCCCCATCTCAATACTGTTTAAAGCTATTATTTCACATATAACCAAAAGCTAAAGTAGGGGCTTTTCCACATGTAAGACTTTCCTGCTAACTAGCCACTGATGCACTGTTATTCAATGAATTTAGTTATTACGATTTCTGGCAACATAATGTTTTGGATGTGATGATACATGGCTGCACAGAGTGGTGCATTCTTTAATGGTTTTGTTTTTTTAAATCAGAAAAAAATCAGCTGCTCAGGCTGGTCCTACTATGAGGCAGGTGCCTTAGGTGGCAAATGCTAGGGGACAGTGAAAGTCATTCTGATCTTTAGTAAAAGTTGAAAGATTTATACGATTTGAAGAGAAACCAGGGTACAGTCATTCTGATCATTCTCATCTTCATGAGCCAAGTGGTACCTTGTGATAAATCTTTCAACCTGGGCTGTTTGTCCTACCTACCTTCTTCCAGTGTATCACAAATAGCAGGATTAGGAAAGGTCCTTGACTGAGCCAAACAGGCATAGAGGTGGCCACCCCACATCTTCCAGCAGATTTTCCACATGTGTGCGTGTGTTGCTCTGCTCTCATGCTGCATGCTCCCATTGCTACTGATGTGTTGCAGCTTTTGCTTGAGTTGGCAGCAAGCAAACATCAGGCAGAGCTGTGAGCAAACATCAGCAGGGTGCTGGAAGGCAGAATGTGTGCCACCTAGGTAGCTGCCTTTTACTGAATCAGACCACTGGTCCTTCTAGCTCAGTCTACCTTGGCTGACATTGGCTCTCCAGGGTTTCAGACAGTGGACATTCCCAGCCCTACTTGGATTTGCCAATGATTGAACCCAGTACCTTCTGCATGCAAAGCTACGACCCTTCCCCACATAGCTTATCTTGACATCCCTAAGTTAGCCTGCTGGCCTCATGTGTGGCGGAAGATGCTTTTCTGGCAGCAGTGTCAATGTCAGATTATACTGCCAGCTCCATGGCTTCTGTATGTCGAATGGGGTGGAGGGACACCATCTTGTATGTTGCCTCAGGCAGCAAAGGCCAGTTCTGGTAACTGGGCATAGCTTAGAGCAACAGTTTCAAACCAAAGAACCCAAGAGTTCTTTGGAAGTTTAATGTTTGCATCTGTGTGAGAAAGAGTGGAGCAGGCATTGATGAGAATATCAGTAATAGAAAACAGGAAAGGCAGGTTGACCACCACCTTGAGTGTTGAGCATATGATATGGTGGGCTGGACTACAACCCCCATCATCCCTGACCATTGGCCATGCTGCCTGGGACTGATGGAGGTTGGAGTCCAGGAATCTCTGGAGCGCCACAGATTCCCTCATCTCTGTGCAAGGGTGCACTCTCTGTTGATGTGGTGCAACAGTAGGTGAACAGTTCATTTAGGTGAACTGAATGATTGCAGTAGAATTCTTCTGCGAATCCTCTGTCATGCTCAGAGGTTCCTAAACAAACAAGTTGATTCTGAACCTGAAAGCCTGCATATCACTGATTTAAAGAAATCATTTGCCGAAGTAGCATTGCACGATAAATTGCAGGACAGTACTTTAAATGGCACTGTGTCGTTGATGTGAGGTCTGTTGAGGATACAGTAATTTCTCTTGGCCTTTTCCAACAAATCCAGATGAACCAGGATAGAATAAGAAATGCTGGATTGATGCAATGATCACAGCTAAATCTGTTAACATGAAGCATGTGCAAAATATATGAGCTGAATTGTTTGCATAGGATGCAGTCTTTAAACTCGCCCCCCCCCCCGTGGATTCTGTAGAAGTTTTGTTTTGTTTTGTTTTTTGGGATAAGTGTGTGCCACACTACATCCGTTATCAGGTAAATGTGACAGCGTTCTGTATTTTGTTGAAAAACCCTCTGCTTGCACAAGCAAGGCTGAGGGTTGTCAGTCAGCCTCAAAGGCACTGTTTGTGGCCCCCAAATATTCCGACTTCTTTTTATGTTTCATCCATATTTTCCGCAGGAGGCTTGGTGTTCCATGCAAAATGCTGCCCGTTAGAGGTAAAGAGGCCTCCTCCGTTCCTTGAGTTGGGCTTATGTCATCTTCAGTATTTTTCTGCAAGGACCTTCTGTGCCTATAGTTGAAAGTGGGAACAGATTCAACATTTCAAGATTAAGTTCCTTCAGAATATTTATTTGGTGTTCACCGTTTTGTCAAACGATTTACTAAAACTTTTTTCCCCACCATTTTTGTCTTCTATTGTTAAAATACTATTTGTTAAAAATCATATATATATATATATATATATATATATATATATATATTTGCAATTCTAACTGTATCCATGAGAGCAGCCTCCTAAGCATCATCCCTTGTTCAGATGTTTTGGGCAACAGCTTCTATCAGCCCCAGCCATCAAGGCCATGCCAAATGGGGCCGATGGGAGACACAGTCCAAGATACCTAGAGGACACCAGGTTGGGGAAAGCTGCTCTAATGGAATTCTCTGCACCTTCACCAAACTATAGTTCCCAATGTTCCTTGGAGAAGCCATGACAATTAAACTGCCATGACAATTAAACTGGTGAAAGGAGTATTAGAGTCGACTTCTGAAACAGATCTTGGAAACCTGACATTTGGACTTAAGTCACCAACGGAAGAAGAACAGTTGCAGGGAGCAACTGGAGGTAACTAATTAATCATGTCTCTGCAATTTTTAACCTGGAACTGCAATGGACTGAACCTTCCCAGAAAAAGACGTGAGGTTTTCCACATTTTGAAAAGAGAACAATTGGATTTAATTTGTTTACAAGAAACCCATGTGACAAGGGCACATAGAAGACTGCTTATAAATAAAAGATTAGGACAGGAATTTATCTCATCAGATAAAGTTAAGAAAAGAGGAGTGGTGATTTATGCAAAGGAGAGATTGGCTCCAAAATTGATTTTTAAAGATGAGCATGGAAGAATTTTGGCAATTGAGATACAAATCCAAGGAGAAAAATTTTTGACAGTTGGCATTTATGCACCAAATGAAGGGAAGGCAGAATTTTATAAGAAATTGCATGAGACATTAATGGACCATTTGGACTATAAGGTGATCTTATTAGGAGATATGAATGGCGTGGTTTCTACAAATATGGACAAAGCACAAAGACAGGCGGTTTCTAAGGATGGGAGACTACCTAAGACTTTCTTTGAAATGACCGAAAATATGGACTTGATTGACATCTGGAGAACAAGAAACCCTCTTGAGAGAGAGGGAACATTCTTTTCAGAGGCTCAGATGACATGGACAAGAATAGATCAAATTTGGATTACTAGTGGAATGGCTCCGAAGATAAAAAAAGTGGAAATCTGTCCAAAGACATGCTCTGACCATACGCAGTAAAGATGGAAATGAAATTAACAACAGCAGGCTCCTTCAGATGGAGAATGAATGACACCCTATTTAGAGACGCTGAGATGTACAAAAAGGCCCAAAAAACTCTGAAGGATTATTTTGAGATAAATCTGAGGACAGATGTTGAGAAAAGAGTGATTTGGGACACAAGCACGGCCGTGATGCGAGGTTTCCTAATACAATAGAATTCTTTAAAGAGGAAGAAACAAAATGAGAAGAAAGATAAGATTTTGGAAAAAATAAAAGAAGGAGAAAAGAAATTGAGGTCTAAATCAAAGTCTCATGAGATTTTGAGAGAAATCAAGTTTTACCAGATGCAGTACATGGAACTGATGAATCAGGAGATAGAATGGAAAATTAAGCAAATGAGACAGAGGACATTTGAATCAGCGGACAAATGTGGGAAACTTCTTGCATGGCAATTGAAGAAGAGACAGAAATTGAATACAGTTACAAGCTTGGAGGCAGATGGAAAGAACATCTTTAAACCAAATGAAATCAGCAACTGTTTTCAGAGCTATTTTAGAAGATTATATGCTCAAGGGCCGGAAAATGAAGGAGAAATAGAAGATTTTCTTAAGAAATATGGATTACAAAAAATTTCGCAACAAAGTATGTTGGTTCTAAATGAGAAAATAACAGATCAAGAAATAGAGGGTGCCATTCAAAACATTCAATTAGGGAAATCTCCAGGACCAGACGGACTAACCTCCAGATACTATAAAGCATTGAAGGAATGGTTAATACAGCCGCTTAAGGAGGTTTGTAATGAAATATTAGAGGGGGAAAAGGCACCTGAATCGTGGAAAGAAGCTTTTATTACACTTATACCAAAGACTGAAACTGAAAAAAATCAGATCAAGAACTACCGCCCTATATCATTACTTAATGTGGATTACAAAATATTTGCTGACATTTTAGCAAAAAGACTGAAGAAGGTGTTGGTGGAGGAGATTCATAAGGATCAGGCAGGCTTTCTCCCAGGGAGACATTTATCAGACAATGTAAGGAATATAATTGACATTATGGAACTGCTGACTGTAAATATTAATACAAAGGCAGTTTTAATTTTTGTGGACGCGGAGAAAGCCTTTGACAATATTTCTTGGAACTTCATGAAGAAGAATCTCCACGGGATGGGGGTAGGCCAAAGGTTTGAAAATGGTATAGGCGCAATATATTCTGAACAAAAGGCAAAGTTAATTGTAAATAATGTGGTTACTGATGAACTTTCTATAGAAAAAGGGACACGGCAGAGGTGCCCAATATCCCCATTACTTTTTATATCAGTCCTGGAGGTTTTGTTGAATATGATCAGGGGGGACCAGCTGGTAAAAGGAGTTCAGGTCGGAGCTAAATATTATAAACTGAAGGCATTTGCAGATGATTTAGGATTGACTTTACAAGAGCCAGACACTAGTACAAAAAGAGTTTTAGAGTTAATCCAAGTCTTTGGTCAGGTGGCAGGATTTAAGCTGAACAAACAAAAAACTAAAGTTTTGGAGAAAAATCTAACAAATGTTGAAAGAGAGAGTTTTCAAAATGAAACTGGGTTAATGGTGGCAAAGAAAGTAAAATATTTGGGGATCAATATGACATCTAAAAATGTGAATTTATTTAAAGACAATTATGACAAATGTTGGACAGAGGTAAAGAAAGATCTAGAAATATGGTCGAACTTGAAGCTTTCCTTGTTAGGCCGAATTGCAGTGATTAAAATGAATGTATTGCCTAGAATGTTATTTTTGTTCCAGACATTACAAATTGTGGATAAACTAGACTGTTTCAAGAAGTGGCAGAAAGATATATCTAAATTTGTCTGGCAGAGCAAAAAGCCCAGAATAAAATTTAAGATACTTACTGATGTAAAAGAAAGAGGGGGGTTTGCCCTGCCGGACTTAAGACTGTACTATGAATCGGCAGCTTTCTGCTGGTTGAAAGATTGGCTACTTCTTGAGAATGCAGACATTCTGGATTTGGAAGGATTTGACAATAGGTTTGGTTGGCATGCATATATATGGTATGACAAGGTTAAAGTTCACAAGGGTTTCAAAAACCATATTGTTAGGAAAGCATTATACAATGTTTGGATTCGATATAAGGATTTGCTGGAAAACAAAACTCCTAGGTGGTTATCACCAATGGAGGCTAAGGAGGTGAAGAAACTTAATATGGAATCCAAATGGCCAAAATATTTTGAAATTTTAGAACAAGAAAGTGGCAAATTCAAATTACAGAGTTTTGAGAAAATAAAGTCCAAGGTACGAGATTGGCTCCATTATTACCAAATAATGGAGACCTTTAAACAAGACAGGAAAATTGGCTTCCAGGTGGAGAAATCGAAATTAGAAACAGAATTGTTAGAACCCAATACTAAGAATTTATCAAGAATGTATAATTTGCTGCTGAGGTGGAATACAATAGATGAGACAGTCAAGCCAGCTATGATCAAATGGGCACAGGACATAGGTTATGATATTATGTTTGCTGACTGGGAACAGTTATGGACCACCGGTATTAAATTTACGGCATGTAATGCCCTAAGAGAAAATATTATGAAAATGATTTACAGGTGGTACATGACTCCAGTCAAGCTTGCGAAGATTTATCATTTGCCCAATAATAAATGTTGGAAATGTAATGAGACTGAAGGTACCTTCTTTCACCTTTGGTGGACCTGCCCAAAGATTAAAGCCTTTTGGGAAATGATTTATAATGAAATTAAGAAGGTACTTAAATGTACTTTTCATAAGAAACCAGAGGCATTTCTCTTGGGCATGGTCGGCCAATTGGTGTCAAGGAAGGATAAGACTTTTTTTATGTACGCCACTACAGCAGCAAGGATTCTTCTAGCAAAGTATTGGAAGACACAAGAATTACCCACATTGGAAGAATGGCAGACGAAAGTGATTGACTTTATGGGACTGGCAAAAATGACTGGCAGAATCCGTGACCAAGAGAAAGAGACGGTGGAGGAAGATTGGAAGAAGTTTAAAGTATATCTTAAGAACTGTTACAAAATTGAGGAGTGCTAAAATGCCAAGGGGAAGGAAGATGCAGAATTAAAGCTGAAATTGTTTGATGATTTAAGGGGAAATTGAGAAAGATAATAAGTTTAAATTGGCAAAAAGCGTTGCTGAAAAACTGTAAAATAAGGATGCAAAAAGGGTGAGGTATGGGGAAGTCCGAGAAAGAGGCTTATGAAAATGAGGTTGAGAAATTATATTTGTGTGTTTGCCTGCATTTTGTTGATGTTTCTATGTTGTTTTGTTTTAAAATTGGAAAATTAATAAAAATTATTATAAAAAAATAAAAATAAAAAAAGTTTGTAGTACAGAAAACCCTGATATTTCAGGCAAAATCTTTGGACGCCTGCTGTTTATTTAATGCTTTTCCACCCTGCCTTTCAGGACCCATTGTCCTTGCAAGGCAATGATCACTTAAATTTAAAGACATATGAAACATCAAAGCAGAAGAAGATCATATGATAGCATTTGAGCATTAAAAACCAGCACAGCAGATTAATTAATCCTGGACCAGAATAAAAAACTTACAATGAAAATAGAAAATAACAGTGCAATCCTATATGTGCCTGCTCAGCAGTAAATCCCATTGCATTCAATGGGACTTCCTTCTAGGTAAGCATGTATGGGATGTTGTGGATTATGTTTGGGATCTTGTGCATGTAAAGTATGCTCTTCCAGCAGCCTTTGGACTCTTTCCCCTTTTACTTATTTACAGATACTATTTAACTTCTTAAAAGTTGCATTTTGGAATGTCAGTGATCTTTAGTCTGAGTAGCGTGTCATTGGTTCTTACAGACTTTGAGTTTGGTAGCCCAAGTAATAGTTGTGGAATTAGAGGAGAGGGTAACGGAAAGAAACTTACTCGTCTGCAAATACACTATCCCTCATGGCTGGTTCTGTGGCTGCAATCCATCTTGCATTGTGATGGGAGACTGGGGATCCCTGCGGCTGCTAAATTATAGGGAAATGGGGAGGGGGGAATAAAATAAAAATGTCAAGATGCAATAAAAACAGAACACAATAATAGCTAGCACACATCTAGCAATTAGGTAGAAGAGGGAATGTTGACATCATATATGCATGGCAGACATCAGTGGGTGACCCTAATAGTTGAAGCTTGGACTGTTTGTTCACCCATAAAATAACAGTTTTCATAGATATACTGTCAGCCAATTTGGATTATTTTATAAAGTGGGCAGGATATAAACTTTAAAAATCAATCAACAAATAGTGAGACTAGATAGTGTGGTGTTGGGAGGCTGAGAAAAGATTATATCTGATACACCAATGCCAATATCATCTTAATATTGCTATCCTTTCATATAATTGCTGGATTTGTATGCATCATGTAAAAAAAAATTAATGCTTGTGTTGTTGTCCGATAATTTCTTTAGATTTGTATTACAGGTTATTTTGTGTGTGTTTGCAAGCTTTGCTTTTGATCTTTTTTGTATTGGAAGGAGGAGGTGATTAATGTAAGTGCAAAGACCTCTTTTATAAGAAGATTAAGGATGTTACATGAATTTTTGACTGAAACACAGGACTTGTAGCAATCATCAGGAGTCACATGATATTGCACAGAGGTAGTTGGTTTTATTTTACGTATGTGTTACTTACCAAAGTCTTTGCATCTGGCAGGCTACTGCTATAGCAGAATGACCTTTGTTTAGAAATTCCAGCTGCAATGAAAAACAGAAGGGGGAAACGTTGGGTAAAATGCACTGTAGAGAGAACTGGAATGTGGACTGTGGAATGGGTCATTCGTCCATATGGGTATAAATGCTGCTGATGAATGAAAATGGCTGCTTACCTGGTCACAAGTAACCATCATGCTGGGCTCCTCCCCCTTGGAAGGAACACTAGGATGAGGTGGCTGGTCTGAGGAATCCCAGTCCAGCCGTTGGAGATTGGTGGGCTTTCCCGCCATAGCCTTATTTGAATCCTGGCCAATCCAGCTAGGCCAGGTGGGAGTGCTGTGGGACCCTATAAAGGCTGTCTGCAGCCGACTCCTGGGACCACTGTCCTCAGAAATGAGAGTGACTGGTTGTGGCAGTGATGCCCTCAGAAAAGGACATTAAGGTACAAGTCCAGAGACCCACATAGCAGAATGAATAGGAGGACCTCAACCATATTATGAAGCAACACACACAACAGTCTAAAAAGGGGGGCTCCAGAAAGACCAGAAACTAAAATTACCTAACTGCAGCACTGAGTGGAGGCGGAAATTTAATAACAGGGAAATGTAGCTTTTTCACACACTCCTTCTTGCTATGAGACCTCCGCTTGCCAAATCAGTATTTCAAATATAAGTGACCTCACTGGCAACAGAACTTGAAAGCGTGATCATAGAATTGTAGAGTTGGAAAGGACACTTGAAATAACATATGTCCTATTCTGTGGAGATAAGGAACAACCATTCCTTCCTGTGATATTCTGCCTTCTATAGGCATATTTGAGCATCATATATTTCTCTGATATTCTTCCTTAATACTTTCATGGTGGAACTGTCTTCTATTCTGATTAAAATGGACAGCAGGATTATCCACACAGATCCTTTTTCTGTAGGCTAATATACATCCTGCAGCATTGTTACCAGCAATGCTCATTATATAATAATAAAAATGAATGAATGAATGAATGAATAATGGTAATAATAATAATAATAATAATAATAATAATAATAATAATAATAAAAAATTTATACCCCGCCCATCTGGCTGGGTTTTTCCAGCCACTCTGGGTGGCTCCCAATAGAATATTATTTAACACTGACTTTTTCAAATGGAAAAGTTGAATGCTGTATCAAAGATGTTTTGTGTTTGACTCATGCTGCAAAAAACCCCCCAAAACAAAAACAAAACTCTTTTCAGTACCAAAGGCCTCATTTTTTTTATTGCAAGGCCATACGTCTGGACAGTTAGTAAGCCTGAGTACTAAATATATTGCTGAGACTTACTGTGTCTTGCAGAACATTTGGAGGGACTAGGGAAGAATCCTTGCTGCCTGTTCTGCACATGACTGAATCCCTGCCCTTCTTCATCTTTGCAGAAGACTTGAATGAGATCACCTTGGTGTGACAGCAGCTCCTCTGTCCCCTGAAGATGATAGTCAGACACTGCTACCACCTACAGGGAAGAGGTGAAACCGTCTAATTACATGTGCCGTGTACAGATTCAGTGCCTGAGTCTATGCATAACCTGTAGTAATTATAGTGTAGAATAAGCACTGCTGTCCTCTTTGCCCATAAAACAATAATTAAAAGTTCTGCTATATTATCATTATGAAAACTGTAAGTAAGCTGATAGCCTATTATGTTACTCCTCTATATTTCTACAGTTATCTAAAAGGCTTAAAGTTAGCAAGAGTGCGATAAAAGGGTTAGACAGAGAAATCTCTCCCTCTCTCCCAACCAAGAAAAAGAATATTGTCTAGTGTGCTTCCTGCACCATTGGACTGACGATATAATTTGAAAACTACTTGGGTCCAGCATAAGGCACCCATGAGGGTCTTGGGCCTGGTTCTATGGGTCCTGATACTGTGGGATCCAGTTTATAGGCTTCTGCCTGCCTGCTTTGGATTCAGTGGTCTCCTGATCACCATCATCAGGTCAAATGTTGACTCTGTAGCCTCTAACTTGTCCTGGTCACTGCTGGGCTCTGGAGTCATGGCAGACCCAACAGATCACGTGGAAGAGACAGGAGCTGCCCAGAGTGACTGGGGCAACCCAGTCAGATGGGTGGGGTACAAGAAATAAGTTGTCGTCATTGTTTGGCTACGTCCCATGCCTGTATTGTTCTGTCTACTTGAAGGCAGACAATCCTGCTATGGAAAATGACCATGTCATTTGATCCATCCCAAGTGACTCAATTATTATGGGTTCTGATGTTACTGAAGTAGGAAACTACCACAGAGGGGTGACAACTATGTTCCTCCTGTAATGCAAGGATAGTTCCTATTTTATAACAATGAGACGCTATTAGGAATTTGTCAGCAAATGGCAGAAAACCATGGCTAAAAAAGCCACCTCTATTGGTCTGTCACCCCCCCCCAACTGTATTACCTGGGTTATGAAGGCGCCCAAAAGATGTTAAAGCAAAGTTATGGGATAATGCACACAGTGACTTGCGATCTTGATCACACACAGTCTGTAGCCTGCTGGCAGTAGGAGTACAATATGGGTATGTCTTTAAGTTAACATCTTACATCAAAAACCTGACAGTACCAAACTATCAAAGGCTTTTCACCAAAGCCAGACTAAACGTCTTTCCTTCTGCAGTGTTGGATGGCAGGTTGATAGGAGTTCCCTACCAGGATAGACTTTGCTCATGTGCTCAAGACATCGATTCCATAAAACATATTTTGTTGCATTGTGCAAAATATGAGCAAGCCTTAAACAAGACAGGAAAATTGGTTTCCAGGTGGAGAAATCGAAATTAGAAACAGAATTGTTAGAACCCAATACTAAGAACTTATCAAGAATGTACAACTTGCTGTTGAAGTGGAATACAATAGATGAGACAGTGAAGTCTGCTATGGTTAAATGGGCACAGGACATAGGTCATGTCATTATGTTTGCTGACTGGGAGCAGTTATGGACCACAGGTATTAAATTTACGGCATGCAATGCCTTACGAGAAAACATAATGAAAATGATTTATAGGTGGTACATGACCCCAGTCAAGCTTGCGAAGATTTATCATTTGCCCAATAACAAATGTTGGAAATGTAAAGAGACCGAGGGTACCTTTTTCCATCTCTGGTGGACCTGCCCAAAGATTAAGGCCTTCTGGGAAATGATTTACAATGAAATTAAGAAAGTGCTTAAGTGCACCTTTAACAAGAAACCAGAGGCATTTCTCTTGGGTATGGTCGGCCAGCTGGTGCCGAAGAAGGATAAGAATTTCTTTTTGTACGCTACCACGGCAGCAAGGATTCTTCTAGCAAAGTATTGGAAGACACAAGAGCTACCCACGCTGGAGGAATGGCAGGCGAAAGTGATTGACTTTATGGGACTGGCAGAAATGACTGGCAGAATCCGCGACCAAGGGAAAGAGACTGTGGAAGAAGATTGGAAGAAATTTAAGATGTATCTTAAGAATTACTATAAAATTGAGGAGTGTTAAAATGCTGAGGGAAAAGAAGACGTAGAATTGCAGCGATAATTGGGTTTTTAAAACTTAAGGTGGAATAGAGAAAGATGACGAATTTCTATTTAATTGGGCAAGATAGGTTGCTGAATAATGATATTAAACTAAGGATGCAAAAAGGGAAAGGTATGGGGAAGTCCGGGAAAAGAGGGTTATGAAAATAAGGCTATGAAAATATGAGTTTTTTGTTTGTCTGTTTTTTCTGTTGTTTTTTGTTTCTGTTAAAAATTGGAAATTAATAAAAATATTTATAAAAAAAAAAAACAAAATATGAGCAAGCCAGGGCTGAACTGATACTACCCTTGCTGGTACCTTTCCCAGGAAAATCAGAGGCTCGCTATGTCAGGTTCCTATTGGAAGACCGGACAAATGCTAGAACATTAGCAGTGGCAAAGTTTTTATCGGTGGTTGCAAGAACAAATAATCCCTATATTCTGAACAAAATGATTGTTTAACCTGGAGGTAGGCTGTATGAATTGTGGATTGCTTTGTAATGATTTGTTGGGTCTCTGGACCGTAATAAAGATTGATGATGATTATTCCATATGTGTTTGTTTCATTTACTACCAATACTATTCTCTTTTCGTTTTTAGAAAACAGAATATGTCCAAATCACTTGGGTATATGTGGGCCTAATGCCATGCAGTAATAAGTTGGGATAACTTATGTAGGTCAGGAAGCCAAGTCTGTGGTAGCACAGTTTAGAACTAAACAGGATTTCAAGCTTCTCTAGGTCATTATGAACACGCAAGGTAAATCTCTGGGATTATCTTGAAGTCACTTTTCTTTTCTAATTGTATCAGAAAAGCTAATGTGAGTTTGGCCATTATTCAGATGAATGGCAGTCTCATCCAAACTAAGAAGCATTAGAAAGCAGCTCCCTAAATATTTGATTTATGATTTTTAAAAGATATTATTTGTTTCAGCAGCAGCTACTTGTTCCATTTGCCAGGCAAGCTTTTCTTCTTGCACTGTGTGGAGTCCTGCAGCAGAAAGCCTTTCAAAACACTTTCAGTGGCTATTTTCATGTTATTCTTCAATAAGCCAACAACTACAATTTACAAACAATGAGGGAGAGCTGGCTTTTACAAACAATAGAAAAAATACTATACTGATAAAACCAACAGGAAGGAGAAGGAAAATAGGAAAGCTGTGCATCACACACACAAAAAATTGGAACTAAAACCAATTCAGCTCCAGAAGCCAAAACTAAATTAATTTCTACTATGCAAGTCTTTGACTTGCTTCACTGTTATTATTTTGCTTATTTAAAGAATTAATGTCTCCATTATAGAAAACTACAATAACTTAACAATCTAGAAGACTGAGCCAATTCAATGCTAAGCACTTATTTTGAAAATCACTCATAGAATGTTCCATCAGTGTCAATGGGAGAAAGGACTAAACACCTCCTCAACTCTCCTACAACATTTAAAAGTGCCTAACTCTGGTTGGATTGTTGCTCATTATTCATTAGCATCAGTGGCGGAATTTGGAGTCTCAAATTTCAGCAGTGGCTGTGCAATGCCAAAATTCAGTGCCCCCCCTCTGTAAGATAATTAAAATGCAGTCAAACCAACTATTCATTTTTTGCTAGCTGGGCGCATCATAGGAGCTGAAGCTCACAGAGTTTTCCAAAAAACTTGCTAGAGAGAACTCTGTGAGAGACACTCCCACTGTGCCCCGACAAGGGGGAGGGCATAGCTATATATCCTCCTACCTGCCTGGGCACACCCTCTTTCCATCTCTTTCCGCTCTGCCAGCAATGTGACACCTACAAAGTCTGAGGTCCAAACTCAGACTACATTTTGAGCTAGACTTAAATATGTCTTTGTAACTGAATTACCATTTTAAGTCTGTCTGAACAAAGCTGCTGTATCTGTTACTGTTCAATAAGTATTCTGAGTATATGTTATTTTTTACCTTTTACAAATCCATTTTGTGTTTGATTGTTAGCTTAAGGGGAAGAAAAGGGGAAAACACCAGGAAAATGAACTCTGCCTTAAAGCATCCTGGATCGCTTAAGCTAAAGGGACAAAACTAGCCTATCTAAACTTCCTTGTAAGCTGTAAAGGGATGGCACTCTGCTGATCAGGGGGAAGGAAGGATAATATCTAATAAATCAGGCTTCCTCACACTCGGCCCTCCAGATGTTTTTGGCCTACAACTCCATGATCCCTAGCTAGCAGGACCAGTGGTCAGGGATGATGGGAAATGTAGTCTCAAAACATCTGGAGGGCCGAGTTTGAGGAAGCCTGTAATAAATATATCATCTCCTAGCATCTATTCATATTCCAAAACCTGCCCCTCGCCTTGGATTCTTCCCATAGGTCTAGGAGGCTCTGGGTGCCAGGGAACCGACAAAAGTTACCAGAAGTCACGTCAAAGCCCCAACACAGCCTCCCAGATGACGTCAGAGGCCCTGCCAGGCCTCCAAATCTGACTTCTGGTAGAAACTGGTAGTCATTTTTGGAAGTCTCATGAGGTCTCGGACGTTATCTCTGAGACCCTGCGAGGCCTTGGAAGAGCCACCACCGCAATGTAAAGTCATGACCTCATGATGTCACGATGTCACATTCTATCACAGTGCTGCTGATTCTACCTCATGGCTGTGGCACTTCCAAAATCCCACGCCCAGTGCAACCAAACTGGTTGTGTTCCCTTAAACCTGCCTCTGATAGTATGGACGTTCTAGCTCAACCGTTACCAACCTGGGGCCCTCCAGTTGTTTTGATGAAGACTCCCACCAGCCCAGTTTCACCAATCCTGGTGCCTTCAGCAGCCTGTGCTGGCTGGGGCTGATGGGAGTTGTGACCCAAAAAGTCTGGAGGGAGGGCACCAGGTTGGTGAGGACTGTTCTGAGTTTAGAAGATAGGCTGTTAATACATACAGTGATACCTCGGGTTACATACACTTCAGGTTACAGACTCCGCTAACCCAGAAAGAGTGCTTCAGCTTAAGAATTTTGCTTCAGGATGAAAACAGAAATCGTGCTCCGGCGGCATGGCAGCAGCGTGAGGCCCTATTAGCTAAAGTGGTGCTTCAGGTTAAGAACAGTTTCAGGTTAAGAACGGACCTTCGGAATGAATTAAGTACTTAACCCGAGGTACCACTGTACTGTGATGGTGTGCACTTTGGCAGCAGGACTCACTCTCGTCATAAGTTTCTCCTCGCTGATTTTAAAGGGGCTTGTGACATAAGAAAAGGGAGAAGGGGAGGCCCTCGTTTAAAATAGCTCAGTCCTATGCATCTTCAAAGGGACGCAGGTGGCGCTGTGGGTTAAAGCCTCAGCGCCTAGGGCTTGCCGATCGAAAGGTCGGCAGTTCGAATCCCTGCGGCGGGGTGCGCTCCCGCTGCTTGGTCCCAGCGCCTGCCAACCTAGCAGTTCGAAAGCACCTCCGGGTGCAAGTAGATAAATAGGGACCGCTTACCAGCGGGAAGGTAAACGGCGTTTCCGTGTGCGGCTCTGGCTCTGGCTCTGGCCAGAGCAGCGATGTCACGCTGGCCACGTGATCCGGAAGTGTCTCCGGACAGCGCTGGCCCCTGGCCTCTTAAGTGAGATGGGCGCACAACCCCAGAGTCTGTCAAGACTGGCCCGTACGGGCAGGGGTACCTTTACCTTTATGCATCTTCAAAACAAATGGACCCTGCAGATCTGAGATGTACATACAATGCAAAGAATTAATGACAAACTGGTATGTTCATGTTTTGCTGGAAAGTGGTTGTGTAGGATTCCCCCAGACACATGGAGAGTCTTTAAAACACCATTGCTATCAGGAAACGGTTAATGTTGAGGCATCTGAGGTTAATTCACAGGGATGGTCATATGACTGAGCAGCACTTAACCCTGCCCTGGCACACTCATAGTGCTATTGCTGTTAAAGACTCTGGCAGGCTTCCAAGGGTGCTTGCTATTTTTGCCTTGTCTGGGATTAAACAAGGGCACCCATGAAGATTACCAGGGTGAAATAAGTCCTATCATTTCAGGCTGCTAAGAACAGGTAAAGCGGCAAGTTTTTTTTAGGAATTAATTTTCCATATTTTGCATTGTAAGGGGGGGGGGAGTTGGGCCTCAAAATCTCCCTTCATGTTGTATATATATTTGCCATTCATTGGTATGATTGCACATTTTTAGTTTGTCCAATTTATTTATTATATGTTTATACTACCATTAGATATCAGTTCCCAGGTGGTTTATATTATTGGCAGAGGAGCACATTTGAGCCAGGGTTCACTTACTTTTGCTCCAGGAGCTTATTTGGATGCCCAAACTCAGACCTGGAAGGAACTCATAAACAAGTGCCTTTCTTTCCCACTTGTGAATCAACACAGCTTGCTTCCAACTACATCCAGGAGATACTGGTGGCTGTGAGGCTTCCAGATCAGAGTGCGATTTTCAGATGTGCTTGAGGTTGATATGTGCTTGTGGTTGTGTTATTGTGCCAGATGCCTGTTCCACCCAGATCTTATGTTTGCCAAGGTGATATAAACATGAGAGCAGGTCAGAAGCTGAGATGTAGAGGTATGTAACTTCTCTTGGCCAGCTGATTTTTCTCTGCACATGCCCTTCTAGACTGTTTGTTATGCAGCTGGGCTCTGTAACCAGAATTAAGCCCAGATGGATGAAACTTGTTTAAAATGGCCTGGTGCAAATCATTTGCAGACAGAAGGATTAAGTCCACTCTCTTCTGCCCAGTAATTCCCAATAGTGGGGTTGGGTTTTTTTTTGTTTTTTGTTTTTGTTTTTATTTTTGTAGAAAAGGCTGCATTTGAAATTTCCTTAAAACCTACATGCAATTTATGAACCATGTCAGGGTTTTGGGGTTTTTTCTTTGGTACCAGTGCATATGTCGTTTCCACACCATGATCTCGAGAGATCTATGTTCTGCTTCAGTGGACAAGAAATACCCTCTTTAATAAGCAGCAGTTTCCTTACCTTTTTCGGCAGGATGCATTGAGTACTTTTGGCTTTTCTTCTGACTGGGCTACATGCTACAAAAACAATGGAAACATCAGCATGAACTGAAGAGATTGTTTAACTTTCCTTGTCAAAATGTAGCATCCCAAGAGAGCAGCTCAGACCCACCTGGTAGAACCTTCTCTACACTGCCTTCAGTGTGTATTCCCCCCCCCCCCACTCTGATTAGTACTAGGTAATTGGGCCTGGGAGTTGCCATTTTAATTTCCCACAGTGCTATGCAGCAACACCATATGTGGGGCATTGTGGGAAGTTAAAATGGTGGCTCACAGCTGTCTGGCACTAATTGGAGTGCTGCTTCTACCAACATCCACTGGTGTTATCAGATAAGCACACCAGGGCTCACTCAAAGAAGGAGAAGCCCACTAATACAATTCCACTACAGGGCCATTTCACAGGGACTCTACACAGTGGAGCTGGCCCTGAGTGACATCAAAGATAGACTAAAGTGACCTTGCTGAGAGAAGTTGTGGGGTCAGGAGTGTTAGGGTTGCCCTCCTCCAGCATTTGAGAGATAAAACCAATTCAAATTCAGAACTTTTTTGGGGGGGCTTTTTTTTAAAAAAAGCATAACATTGACAACCAGGGAAGCCTTTCTTGAGAGCTATCTATATGTGGGATCCCATTACTTTGGGACCAAGTAAAAGCTGTTTTGTCTGTTAAACTTTTAATCATGGAATACAATTGTTCTGCTTATTCTGTAGAATGTTCTTGTGCTCCTGAATTCAGTCTTATTTGCTTTGCATTTTCTTTCTGTGTTGTTCTGATCTGTTGCAACCTGTTAACTGGGATGAAAATATCCACAGAAAAAAAGAGAGCCCCCATCTCTTGTTTTCTGGGGATGTGGCTTAAATCAGAACAGTACCCATTCCCAATCCTTAAGGTGGTTCTTAATTTAATCAGCTAGTCGTTCAATAAAATAACTCCGTACAGTCACAAAGCCATGGAAGCAACAGCTAATATTACATGGAGCAAGTGATGGTTCACATGCATCAGTCACAGAAGTTTAAACGAAACAGAGGTGTTAGAAAGATTTTAAGCGTATGTAAAAGTATATGCAATCTTTATATAGTTTTCCTTGCATCTTACTGAAAGCAGAGGACAATGAAAAAATATTTGCATATTCATTCTTTTTTGAATGCAGTTTTTAATTACATTAATGATGCTCCAGATTAAGTAGCAAGGAGTGCTTTATAAATATCCATCTGGCATATTTTTAGCTTGCCCATTGTAATCTCCCCAGCCAAAATGCTGTACATCTGCAGGCGAGGAAAGCAGCAAATTGCCTTACCCAAAGACAAAGTAAGGAAAAGTTCTAACAGAGGTAATACTTCTTGAATAGGCTGCTTAAGAAACAGTTGTTCATGAAAATGGGAGCCAAGCTGACAATTCACTTTGGCCTGCCATGAAATAAAGGCATAAGGAGCTGCTTGATACTGAATCAGTCAAATGGTCCATCAAATTATGTACTGAAGGGTACTGGCACATCTTGTGTCAGTAAGTGTTTCTAAGTATGTGAAGAGTGCCCTTCAGAAGGATACAGATACAAGCAGGTACACCTTAAGACAGATAAAGTGAAACGGGGTTGCCTTGCTATAGTGCTGCATGGCTCAGAAAAACTTCACTTGCCAAATTTCCAAGCGAGATTTCTTTCTTTTGCATATCAGCTACAGGGGCCTTCACTTTCATGCGATCATCCTATCAAGCTGATGCCGTGTGCAAAAAACGTTTCTGGGACTCCCCCCCCCCCCAATCCTTGCAAAATCAGATTTGTAGGATATCCTCTCCCAAATACACCTTCTGCCCTGACCTCCTACAAACGATTCCCTTAAGTAACAACCAGACTTGGCCATTAAAAAACACACACAACTACTTTGAAATCCTTCCTATTTCAGTCAAAGCTCGAGTTGCCCCTCATCCCCTCCTGCCTTGCCTAGACTGTTGCCTTTAAGCAATTGTGCAACAGACAGATATGCAACTGAGATTAGCTTTTCCTGCATCTTCAGGCCAAGAAGAACTTTTCCTGTTGAATTTCTTCCTGCTAAAGTAATGTTAAAATAGTGGGAACCCTGCCAGAAAATCATTACGCCCCTATAGAAAATCCAGTTTTCTGACTCAGGCCTAGAAAGTAAGGTGGGTTCTCTGGAATGAATGGGGTAAAATAAAGACCCTCAGCCCCATAATGTGTTTTCCACTAACAAACCAAGCTCTCCTGGTACGGGTGTAGTGGTTTGGTGAAGCTGTGAGATGGGGCTTTGGTTGTACAATCAACATTGCACCCCATTAGCAGTAAAGGGGATAGTGGAACTGGAAGCAAATTTGGGGGTAATTTGAAAAAAAACCACCACACAATGAAAATCCATTTTTATAAAGATATTTGTTTGTGCGTGCACACATGTACGAAAGAACTCCAAGGATAATAAGCTTGGGCTCCCACTCATAATTTCATTTGCATTTTAATAAAAACATCATCATAATAAATCTGAAAAGAGCAACTGGGGCTTGCAAATAAATATTAAGACTACACTTTTCCGTACAGAGTTTCCCATGAGAAATCTATCTCCCTTCGGACACAAGATGTTGAAAAACTATTGTTCTTCTGAATGCATATTGATCTTTGTCTGACGTTTGCTCTTTGTGACAAGTAAATGCTAAGGTTAAATGTACAATCAGTCCCAGAACACAAATTTGAAAATGCTGTCTCCTTTGACCCAGTAGGTCGTAGCCATATAGAGTCATTTTCTACATATTAACTATTCAGGGCTTCATTTTTCAATACTCCTAACTTTATGATTTCTCATCTTAATGGTAATATTGGATGCCTAGGAACAAAGCCACATGGAATTAAGCACACCGATTGCACAGTTTGTTTCTGTAGAAATACTTCCACTGCCTAGCCTCTCTAGACTTCTGCTTTCATTTTCTCCAAGGAAAGGGCGAACGGAGGGGGGGGGGGGAGGAGTTGGGGAATCAGAGATCACTACACAGCAAGTACAATACAGTGAGAACACATCTGAATTTACCATTTTGAAGGTTTCCCCCTAACATTCCATTTCAATAAACACTGAACCCCTGGCAATAGCTCTAGTTGCGTGGTACTCACATTTGGAAGAAATCACAGTGAAGACTTCTAAATTTTCATCACTGCAACTGTAAATCTGGTGCATTTTTCACCTCTCCCTCCTGGCTGCCTATCGGCTTCATGCAACTGCTCTGAACTTCTGGTAAATAGGTTTCACTAATCCCATCTGGCTCTGTGATCATTGTCCACGTCCACAAAGGAGAGACTGATGCTGTGATCTCATCTCATTCTACATTCTTCATTGCAACATTTTCAACCCCAGTCTGCCTTTGTATGAATTCTGCTCACGCCAGGGTTTGATTTTGCTGTTCCTTAAAACCACAGCCATGCAAGTAATATTTTATTTGCATAGCCTCTCTCTGTTACCAAACAAGTTACAGGCCCCTTTTGCCAATAGTAAGTGGCGACCTGAAGGAATGCTTGCATTTTGTGTATAGACGAGGAATTATGAAATAAGACATTTATTATTATTGTTGTTGTTGTTATTAATTAATTTTCTATGCCACCCTTCATCCAAAGATCACAGGATGGTTTACAAGATTTGTGGGAGTGACAGAGCCAGGCATATACTCATTAAAAAAATAAACATAGAATAATTTTCTAAATGGAAAATTAAAAAAAAAAACACCCAATACATGCTGCAATAAGAACATATTTTACTTAAAAATGTTTCTTGTTTCACAAGGCAGTGGGATAAGGCCTTTCAGCTCTGAGATCAACGTTTTCAAATATAGATGCTTGGACTTAAGCACTCAAATCTACATTTAGCTCTTTTAATAGGTGGCCTGGTTTGCTGAGGTGTTGAGCTCTTGCAAAAAAACAACAACAAAAAAAACCAATAACGGACACCAGGTGAAACGCTACATCCACTTACTCAGGAGTTAGGCCCACCAAAATCACTGCCCCTCCCTCCCCAATTTGATTCTTATGTCGTCAAGAATAAATTCACTTCAGGTGCCTGGGTTTAGCATTTTCATTGTGGGAATACCACAGTGATGAGTGTACCAGATAGTCTTGTAAATGTTATATTAATCTTTTGGGAAAGGGTCTTTTTAAAATACTGGTTGAGGAGTTGTCACCTAAGCACACACAAAAGCACTTTTTTTGTTTGTAGGTGTGTGAAATGCACATACAGGGTTAGTCTAGCTATTCTGGGTCAGAAACTGTAGCAGGTATTAGCAATCCCAGGGGCCTGATGTCCTGGAAATATAACTTGCTGCCACTACTACAATACAATAGAATTTTAAAGGGAGGACATCAACATTCAACTCATGAGCCTGAGCCAAATACTATAGTTCTTGCTTTATATGAGAGTTGTGGACTCACAAAGAAAGCAGGACCAACATTAGTACAGGATTTGTGCCACTTGTTTCCAAACTGTCCCATGGTACCAAATCTGTTGGGAAGGGGGATAAAAGCTGTTGTTCTAGAAAACACTGGAGTATTTAAAATGTTCAGGGAGCAATCAATATAATCAGCCCCAAGTTCAATTAGTTTTTGATTTATTGTGCCACATGTTCTGCTTGTATGACTGATGTCATTAACATCAGACTCGGCTGGCTAGTTCATCTGTCTCCGTCCAGTTTGTCCCGGGCACAAACACACTAAACAGATGGGGAATTTCATGGCCACAAATGGAATTGTTTATCCTTCTATTGTTCTTGTGTCAAGCAATCAAACCAAATCCATTACCAACCAATAAAAAGATCAGTGCACCATCTATTCAGCAGCGAGCTGAGCAGAGGGGGATAGGTAGCAGGGATTTCAAACTTCTACAAATGGTCAGAAAAATGATGCACATTGACCCACAAGCAAAAATAGAAAGCTGAAACAAAATGTCTATTCTCCCACCTGCTAATTTTTGGATACTCCTTAAAGAAGATAACCCTAGAAAAGAACATCTGCTTGCATTAAAATTTTGCCATGCAGAATTTCTCTATCTGGCACAATATAATGGTGGTTTCTATGTATTAAATATTTTAAAACTTTTTAAAAGTTACATTTTATTGCAAATATACAAACCACATTTATCTTTCCATGTATGAAGATAAATATTTTAGTTCCCCTCTTGTTTGAGGTGGAAAGGAAATGTCTGGTGAAACAGTTGATGAACACGTAACTCAGAAAGAGGATGCTGTAACCTACCTGCTGAAATGTGTTGTGGGAACTGTTCTCCCACACCCCTGTAGTGTTTCTAAGCTTTTCCTGCACTGAAGGCCACCATTAAGTAATTATTATCCACATTCTTGCTTTATGTTCTTGGTACTTTTTGGTGGGGTCATGATACCCATTACATTGGTGGAATGTAATCTTTCACATGGTAACCCTAACCCTTGCCCCACCATGCCTGCATAGGGAAAAAATATGCGTATGCGCTTCCTGAATTCAAATATTTATTCTATGTGTGGATGTTAGGGGGTGGGGCTTGGAACTGTAGGGGTGGAGCCAGAAGTACAGTCCTGTTGCTCCTCCTACTGTGAAACCCCCTTCACATGTGATGAAGTCTTTTATTTCCAGGTAATTATATTGCTGTAAAGAAATATTCTCACGCATTAGAACAGAATCTGTTTAAGTTGAACCAAGCTCAGTGAAATATTTTAACTGTCAGAGTTGAACAAAATGAAGGAATGTTGAAGGACCTCTGGACATTTGAGGCGTTCCCATAACTAATTATAAACCCATCAAGAATGAGAGAGAATGGCTTCCATGGCCTGTTGCCTCCAGACATATCTGAAACCTAGAACTGCCCCATTTTATTAACTGTGCAAACTACTGCCATTGGTCCTGATTTAAAATCATCAGCAACTATCTAAAGAGAATAGGCCACCATCTAATATCCTTCCAACAGGCAGGGTGTGTTATCAAATCTAAGTCTTTAATTGTATCATTCTCATTGGATTTCATACTCAGTTGCATAACAGTAAATCTGATCCTTACTGAGCTACCTGAGCCTACTTCTATTAACTTGTCGGTATGATAAGGATAAAGTGCAGATATTTTTGGACTGGGACTGTGAACTGAAGTGTTGCACAATTAAACCATTGAAAAGAAAAATTGTGCAAAGCAAACCCAGGATTTTAAGGCATAACTTTGAACACAAGTTTGGCATTGTGTATTTAATGAGAAGAGAAGAATATTATTTTATTTATAAAAGTGCATTTATATCACACCTTTTTTCTCCAAGGAACTCAAGACGGTGTGCAGGGTCCTCCTCCTCCTAAATTAATCCCCACAACAACCTTGAAAGGTAGGCTAGGACTGGGAATCAGTGAGTGGACCAAAGTCACCCAGTGAGCTTCATGGCCGAGTGGGGATTTGAAGCCAGGTCTCCCAGGTCTTAGTTTGTACAATTAAAGTACTCCAGAGCCAGCACCAAGAATCTAATTTTGTAATCTAGAGATGAAGATGTTTTGTGTTTATTTTTAATTAAATGACTGAAAATCTCCCTTATTTCCCCTGCTTTTGTGCCTAAAGAGAGAGAGAGAGCAGCAGCCATGATTTCCAATCTCAGTTTTGTATTGTAGCAGTTCTTTCTCTGAAGAACGAAGATATATACGCAGTGCAGGAGTCAGATTCTAAGCTGTGTCCACAGCAACACCAACTATGTCAGACAATGGCTGGTGCCCTTCGAGGGCCGAGAAGCAAGTGACACAACAATGGAAAGGGGGCAGCCGCACACTGGCGACCCTGACAATCAATCAATCTTTAAGATGTGTTACCCATTTTCACTGCAGCTGTAAATCAGCATCTGAATGCCAAGTAGTGAACTTAAGGCCTCTGGGACCAACATTCAAGTTTGTGTATCTCATTAAAAGCACAACATTCAGCTCAAAGGTCAGTGAGGTGACTAACAGAGGGCCCTCACTGCTCCATGTGGATGAGACTTTTAAGCAAAACAAGCCCCTTCTCAGGGTAAGTCTGGCTGGAAATCTGCTCCACACAGAGTACATTTTTAAGAGGTTCCTGTGAAAATGTAATGAATGGATGGGACAGATACATTAGCAAAAGTATGTGCACAGATCTGTAAAGGTACTCTTATTAGAGAGCTAGAATTGGCTCTTGCAACTTCCTGCTAACATTTAGCCAATGGCAATCAGGTTTGCTGCTGGCCCTCAGTGTTTCATGACTTGTTAGGGATAGTGCATACTGTACATATGTACTTTCACATGTGATCCTGCCTTATGACACTAAATAAGAAAAGATCTATTACCCCAAATTTAAACCAGCATCAAATTGCTACAGCTATTGTGGCTTTAAGAGCTTTGGGCATTTGTTTCCTGAGGATGTTCAACATAAACAGTTAGAGATCCCCTCATTACATTTCTTAGAGTCTGTGACAAAGCCCTTCAATCTTGTAGTGTGTATATTCCCTAACTCATCTTGAGCTGCTGCCTAAAATTGGGTTTTTCTGAGGCAAAAGAAGTGTAGTGGTGGCAGTTGTGTGTGTTTATATTAATCACCAACAATTCAATTATGCTTTCTTTTTCCTTCTCTCCTTCTCTCATTTGACCTAAGAGCCCATGGAAAAGTCTGAGCTGCAAAAGCTCTCCGAGAGAGTGTGGACATATATTGACATTGAAGTTTGCATGCCTATTAGCTGAGTGATACACCAATCTGGGGTAAGCAGAAAGCATTTCACCTCCTCCCAACCTCCTTTACAAGCAATAAATCGACTTACAGACCCACATCCGGTATTTGGCCATAAAAGAGTCCTTACACAGAATGGGTGGGTAGCAGTCTCATTGAGCCAAGAGTTCAAGGCAGTCATAAAAAACACAAAGCATCCTTTGTATGAAAGGGAGTTCTGAATGTGAAGTGGCTGTAGAGGACGGCACTTTCCGAACTTGTAAAGTTTTATTTTTGTATCTGTGATATCTGAACCACTTCATGTGACATGCTAGGAAGTGAATTACTGTACAGTTCTTAGGAAGGCAAGGGAGAACCATCAGTGATTAGTTCCAGTGACCAATAAAGGAAGCAGAAATATTTCGGATTGCAAATATATATAGAAATGGGCATGATTTCTTCAATTTAGAATATGGAGTTACACTCATTCATATGACAGTCATGAGTTGAATTGCATCATGCGAGTTAGATGCAATTGAAGAAAGCATTCTTTTTAAAAAAGAACATCTAATACAATTTCATGGAAGCTTCAAAAAGGGCAGATAATTCTTCTTCAGTCTGAGGACGGGGAGATAATTTAGTCACTCTTTCCTTAAAAAAACAAAAACAAAAACATAAATTGAATTATGGAAAGGTTTTGGCAATCATCAACAGTTGAGTACACACTGATGACTAAGGCTGAAAGTTCTTTAACAACTTAGTAACTGGTTGGAGCATATGCCTTGCTACAATTTAAAAGATAGGGTGGAGATCCTTTTTCAGTCTGACAGACGCATTCCTTCATGGAGAACAGTGGTGGTCAAGGCCAGTGGCAAAAGTGTGAGGAGCAACAGACTAACCTTTATATAGTAGACTGCATTCAAGCCACAAGTAAGTCAGAAGTTTCTGACACTCTTCCATCTCCCATCCAGGTAAGGTATAGGCATTATTATCACAGTCCAAAGACAAATTCCAGCCAGGCAAAAGCACCCAAGGAAAGAATGGAACAGGGCTGTTAATGGGTATGGCTTCATATGCGTATGAAGGGGAAATTGCCAAGAGAGAGTCCTGGAAGGTCTGATTTGGTTCACAGGACTGAAGTTCTCCACTCCTCGTTTGACGCAATTCTATATATGAAATCTTACATACGCTTCAGGTTACAGACTCCGCTAACTCAGAAATAGTACCTCGGGTTAAGAACTTTGCTTCAGGATGAGAACAGAAAACGCGCTGCGGCGGCGCGGCAGCAGCGGGAGGCCCCATTAGCTAAAGTGGTGCTTCAGGTTAAGAACAGCTTCATGTTAAGAACAGACCTCCGGAACGAATTAAGTACGTAACCAGAGGTACCACTGTACTATGAATGCTCTGCATAGCATAAAAAAAATGGATTATGGATTACGGATTTTATCCAATTGTTACTTGTTTGCTGCCAGAGAAACAAAGCCGAGAAAGGAAACGTTTACAGTAAATGTTTTATTTTAATCCTCTGAGCCCTTATGGTTGCAGAGTGACTTATATTGCAAGGATGGAAGGATCAACATCCACCAGTGGTCTGAACATTTCACTGCCCTTTCTACATTTGTCAGTATGTTTGAATGTGTGGCTTATAAGTATCAGTTTTGATACCTATAGAAATGTATACTGTATGTTTAGGTTAGGACTGATATAAGCATCACTTACTGATATTAATAACAAGGATATTCCATCTGTTATATTTGCATCTTAAAAATAAATGATTTTTTTTAAAAAAAACAGGTAAGTGTTTTATTTTAGGAGAAATGGTCTTTGCCACCTGTCTTACCTGAGGGAGGGTACCTTTGACTAAGGCAGGGATATCGTCATTAGAATAACCAAGAGCAGTTAAGCCATTGTCAACGTTCAGATCAAATAAGAATTTCCGGAGAGTATCTGCCAAAACAAGACCCGCATCTTTGGTTTTGGCAGTGCTGATGTCAGCACCTAAAATAAAGAGAGGAACTTTGAGGAAATAAAAAGAGACCCCCTCAGCTGTAGCAGTAGCTGAATATACTAAATGCACGTGCAGACACAAAGCAGTCATTTCTCTAAAAATGAAATGAAATAAACTGAATGAAACTATTTCTCAATTAAAGGAGTCTAAAAATATGATATAGATCTAAACTGGAAGAGAACAGCAGCAACAAAAAACAAGTTAACTGGTATGAGAACCAATTGTTCTGCCCATTATGCTTTTACTACCATCAGTCTGATAGGTGGCAATAGATTGTGGAAGAAGAAGAAGAGTTTGGATTTGATATCCCGCTTTATCACTACCCGAAGGAGTCTCAAAGCGGCTAACAATCTCCTTTCCCTTCCTCCCCCACAGCAAACACTCTGTGAGGTGAGTGAGGCTGAGAGACTTCAAAGAAGTGTGACTGGCCCAAGTCACCCAGTAGCTGAATGTGGAGGAGCGGAGACGCGAACCCGGTTCCCCAGATTACGAGACTATCGCTCTTAACCACTACACCACCCTGGCTCTCAGAGGAAAACACACAAAGGCTGTGAGTGACCCATGAGAGGTGTAGCCACTCTTAGCATTTTTATCGTGTGTTCACTAAGTATTGCTTAAGGCAGATATGCACATGCAGACTGAAGTTAGGATTGTGGGCCCCTTGCTCTCACTAATTCTTCTGATGAACACAAAACACCTATAGGACAGGAAGGTCATTGCAATGAAATCAGTGGAATCCAGGAATCAGACATTGATGTTTGTGATATCTAAACTGTCCAGGCTAACCTTTATGAGTCAGAGGGTGTTTCCAGACAGGTGTTTATTGCGAAACAGGTCTCCTCATGCAAGTAAATATTTCGGTGTCCACACAACATAATTAGAATAAAACTGCCCATATCCCCACACCTCCATTTTATTCAAATTTACCCTATGATTAAAAAAAAAAAAATGGCAATGACCCCACTATAGTATTATTCCCTTGTCTGGAAGCACCCTGAGTTGGTGCTTGTTTCTTCTTTTTTAAGGGATAAATCAACAAATTCCTTTTTTAAAAAAATCCTGACTTGTTTTGCTTGTCAGTAAATCTGACACATTAGCTGAGTCCAGTTCCCAACTGTTGCTGTTTTGTGGGTGAGATTCAATTGTATACCGGCAAATTCAGCTTGTACATTTAAGATGGATTTGGTGCTCTTCTGCACCCAAACCCACTTTAACCTCACCCCAGCATCTGATCCAGACCTAGGAACAGCTTGTGCCCATCCACTGGGGGAAATGCCACTACACTGGGGAGGGGATGGGATGACATTGGTTCTAAACACACACACACACACACCCCCCTACAAAAGCTCCTTATACCAGTTTGAGAACCCTCAAACAAAATAATATTGCATGTCCGTTGCATTAGACATAAAAAATGTGCAGATCCTGGAAGGGCTGAATGACATCTTGCCTATCAACCTTGAAAGCATGTACTCTCACATTTTATCAACAGAATCATACCCATTATCTGTGCAGCCTCCAAGTGACGCTCTGGACACATAGGGGCTGTGAAAGTAAACACTGCTGGGGACGTGAGGACAACGGAAAGACCATGCGGCTGCAGGAAAGAAAAGCACAGCTTGCATTAACCAGGCAACCTATATTGTTCAAAGTTCAGTGCTGAGAGTAACAGCAATATCATTTTCAGGCAAATTGAATAGCAAGTGCATTAAGTAGTTACCACTAAAGGGTGGTCCACATTGTAATCCTTTGCTTTGTAATTCTTCACCAAGCCAGAAATAGGGTAAGACATGCCATGGCTAGAGGGAAAGAAAGCCTTTGTTTTAGTATGAAAAGGTAGGAACATAAATAAGCTATACAAGCAACTAGAAAATACTCAACTTTATTTTGAATATAATTGATTGGAGGAGGTGCAGAGAGTTGCTAAGAGGTTTATGAATGCCTCTCTGACATTATTGGTGTCTCAGTTGGGTCAAGGGGTTAAGAGGCACCTTGGTAATGACCCTTTCATAACAACAACGCAAGGGGAAAAGTCCCTGATCCAGAATTACTTGGGTGTCCAAAAGTGTTGTATGCAAGTATGCATGGAAGCTAATTTAGGAAGAGGTTGATTACCATTTGCACCTGAATGCACAAGCAAATATCCCTACATCTCTCATTCTGGAGACAAATAGGGTTATACCCTTTTTCACATGTGAAATAGCTGCTCATCCAAATGGTAACCTCTGCATGTAGTGGATACAGGTTATGTATGGGGAAGACAGATCAGCGTTTCTTTTTCTTTTCTTTTATTACACTTTTAAAATAATTTTCATTTATATGCATTGCAACAATTATTTAATCAAGTTTTAACATTTTCAATTTCAGCTCCTTTCCCCCTCTTTCATCAGTTCCTTACATTTATCTTTGACCTTTCCTGTGTACTCCAAATTGCCTTAACTTCTTCTTTTAATTGCCTATTCTTATATATATTTTTTAAATTGCAGGTTTTTACAATGATCCTGCCAATGTCTTGATCTGTTTACAGTTTGTTTGTAAATACTCAGTAAACCACTTCCATTCCTTTCTAAAAAGTTTAGAATCTTGATTTCTTATTCCGGCAAGTTTCACCATTTCTGCATACTCCATCAGTTTCTGTATCCAATCTTCTTTCGCCGGGGCCTCTTCATCCTTCCACTTTTGGGGAAATAACATTCTTGCAGCTGTAGTTGCCTACATAAATAAATTTCTATACTGTTTGGGTAGTTCTAATCCTATAATTCCCAAGAGAAAAGCTTCTGGGTTTTTTTAAATATATGAATGTTATCTCAAACATCTTTTTCAATTCATTATAATCCTTTCCCAGTAAGCTTTAACCTTATTACAAGACCACCACATGTGAAAAAAGGTACCTCCTTTTTCACATCGCCTGGCTGTGAATTGTGAAGGCTGTTCCCTGAAAGGCTTTTTCCACCTGGCCTAGACGGGGCCCAGACTCGCCCAGCTCTACTGGGGCGAAACTCCTGGGGAGGCCAGAAGGCATAGCTGTCAACTTTTCCCTTTTCTTGCGAGGAATCCTATTCGGAATAAGGGAATTTCCCTTAAAAAAAGGAAAACGTTGACAGCTATGCTGGAGGGACATTGCTATGCCTGATAACAAATCCTAAATATTGGATTCTTTTTGTGCCTGCCAAACATCCATGTCATGCTTATGATAATATTTTATTCTCTTGTTAATTGTGCTAAATGTGGCTTTTCTGGGGTGCTATTGGGCTGTTGTTTTTATTTTTATTATGTATTTTGTGGTTTTATATCTTGACTTTATTCTGTGAACTGCCCTGAGACCCTCGGGTATAGGGTGGTATATAGAGCTGCCTTGGCTTCCTTTGGAAGGATGGGATTTACATTTAATGAATGAATGAATGAATGAAATAGATAGAGCATTATACATTTATGCATATTTTAAACTGCTAAAGCCCAGTTTTAAGCGCTTTTGCTTGACAATGGAAAGGCCACATTGGACAGAACACTGTAACTAGCACGGATCATGCCCTCCCCATGGACAATGCATTCACATTTTATTGCATTTAATGGAACAAAAAAGACAACAGTTATGTGAGGGCAATAAAAATTGTTCTCAACTCACCAAAGATGTACCCCAGCATTTCCAAAGCCAATGCCGGCAGAAGCACTTGCCAGGTGCATGTTGGCCCTTGCTTCTTTATCTTCTGGATCCCTGATGGCTCTGTGCGGAATGCAAGTCTGTTATTCAAAAGGCAAAGTGCACTGTAGGAGGCTACGAGGTCAACTTGTTTATTGTGGCATTGGTTTCATAGCCACAAACCCTACTTGGTTGGGGAAAGGACTCTAGTTCAGTGGCAGAAAACATGTCTGCAATGCAGAATGTTCCAGGATCAATTCCTAACATCTACTTCTAAACAATCAGGTGATGGGACAAATGATCTGACCTTGTAAAAAGCACCTTTTCACATGAAAGACAATGCTCAAAATCAAGTGTTGTAGGAGAAAACCCCTTTTTCAAAGTCAGTGGAACTCATTAAGTATCTATTAGTAATGATCACAGCAGCTGTCAGAAGAGAGTGCTATGACTTCTAGCACATGATTCCCATTGCATTTGTCTCAAATTAATCGCTTTGTGCCATGAAGAAGTTTACGTCCTCTCTCTCTCTTTTTATGACTGGGACCTCAGCTATGCAATTTTGTATGACATATGTCTGAGTTGCTTAACTGATCCTGACATGCTCTTTCTAAAATTTGCCCTGGGAAGCAAAACCCTGTTATTAGACGCACCCCAATTCTCTACCTCCAAATCATCCATTGCAGGGCTCAGTAAAGAAAATTATACACACCTTAATAAAATAAAACTCTTACCTTTTTAAATATTTAGCAACAATTCGTAATGCATGGATGGCCCAGATATCACTGATAGGGTTGCTTCCTTGATATGCTGGGCGGTCCATTGGGTTTGAAGGACAAGGGCTGCGCTGATTGTAGGGAAGAGCAGTATAGGATTCAAGTGCATGGCTGGCAGGTTGGTGGGAGAAGTGGAGAAGGAAACAGAACAATCTGAACTGATGTGGCTTGTCCCATTAGCATTTGGAAATCACTACCACTGAAAAACTAGAAGTGAGTGACTGTTCCTGATTATTCTGATTTGATTCTTAAATCCCAAATCCCCGGTTTAAGGCTTGTAGCCTGGCAAAGTCCAGAGGGCAAAAAGGACCAGGAAATCAGAGCAAAGCAAACCCCAAGGAATTCAGCTGACAACTGAAACATTAAGTCAGACTTTTTTTCTTCCTCTTAGATGCTTAATTTAAAAAAGGTCATCAGCATATACCCACACCCAAGAAACATAAAAATGTCTTTAAAAATAAATAAATAAATCTAAACTGCTTATAATACATACTTACCAGAGCACGTCAAATCCACCATTAGCTGTCACATGCTTGGGCATATGGAGAGTATGCAAAGGGTCAATTAGGCCCAAGAAAGGCTTAATAGCTCTAGAAGCAATGCCTAAACATGAAAATTACATTAAATGGATATATTGAAAAAAGGACTTTCTCAAACTGTTTTGAAACAATAGTAACATTTATTTAAAAACACTGACCATACAAAATGTTAGACCTGCCACAGAAACAGGGGGAAAGGGGAGAACGAAATACAGATGTACATACTTCTAATAACAGATTAGCTGAATTCTTATTAAGAACTGTTAAAAAAATGAATCTCAGCAAGAATCTCTGAAAACAAGGGCCTTTGCCCTGTAAAAATCCACGTAGCTATGTAGCTATGGAGATAAGCACACTTTGACCCCTGCCATTAGCCAAGAGAGCTGGGCCACTGGAAGGTAGCTGTTCCAGAAGAACATTACAGCAAGAGGGGTGACCAACCCAGTCCTATGCATTCAGTAGTGTAAGGAGCAGCTTTGGGGAGCTTGCTTCCCCTCTCTCTGCCAGAAAGAATGCTCTGTTCCAGCTGCCAAGAGTCCTGGGCAGTGGCGTGGCGTGGGTTGTCAGCACCCGGGGCAAGGCAAGTAATTTGCGCCCCCTAACCCGTGGATATGCGCCCCCTAACCCGTGGATTTGCGCCCCCTAACCCCCAGATGTTGTGCCCCCTAACCCTAACCTCCAGATGTTGCGCCCGGTGCGGCCGGCCCCCCCTGCACCTTCCACGCTACGCCACTGGTCCTGGGACTACTGAGCTGAAGGGAAGCAAGCATACTCTGGTCTCTTACCATCAGCCAGTATGTGGGTTTGATTTTGGCATTACTGTAATGGAATTATTGTCAGCTACCTTAAAGATCCTTTGATTGAAAGGGGAGGTGCAAACAACTGACTGACCTGTGGGGCCTGCCCACCTGTCAATCACACAATGTCATTATGACACCACATGAATGACAGGTGAGTTGTCTTGTCCACCTGTCAAAATTCCTAGCATAGGGTTCCAACTTGGGATGTTTTCATAGCTTCATGTCTGCTGCTTTCTGGAGCAAAGTAGTTTTATCTTCCCTCCCCACCACTGAAGGGGGTAGGAGGCACGTGGCTGCTGTCTGCAAGCGACGGTAGGGCGTGACTTCTCTGCTTTGTTGCTTTTGCTTGCAAAAGGTAGCTTTGCTTCTTTCCTTCCCACCACTACTTGGTGAGTTGGGAGAAACAAGGCTGCTTAGCAGGGTCACATCACACAACGTTTTCTACAAATGTATTCTCATCTCTTGGCCCTGGTATGACTTTAGCTGCAGCTTTCCACATCATGTATGTTATAATACATTAGAAAATACTACTCAGCTGGGGGAAGTCTTCTTGGATACTGTAAACTCTGACGCAGTACCAAGCCATGACATTGAAGAAAAGAACCATGGTAACAGATGCAAACACATACAATTCTTACCAGTTTTTACTTTTAGTTCTTTATAATCAAAAATAGCAACCCCGGTGGTTTCACTTCCAGTCCCAGCAGTGGTAGGAACTTTGGAAAAGAGCAAATTAAATTTATTACTGTGCGCGCACATGCACAACTTCGTAAATCAACTTAGAAACTTAGATCCCAAGCGGCAAAATGGGGAGATTTTCATGGAGGGGACCAAAAAATGGAGATTCTTAAAATGCTCTTCCCTTAATATTCTGGGTGATGGCAGTCATTTTCCCTACCCCCAGCCCTGCTGCTAGTTCATCATGTACCATTCTCAGGAAGGATTCAGGGTGGTGGGAAACTGCTGGAAAGAGCAGTACCACTGTGGTAATAAACTGAGTGTGGTGGTGGGAAGGTCCTTCCGCAATCTGGGGGCCACCAAAGAGAAGGCTCTCATATGCTACCATTGCTGGCACTGGGCAATTGGGACAGATTAGGCATTCTGCTGGTTTACCGCCCACCCTGCTGCCCTTTATGAAGGCCTCTGTCAGGAAAAAGACAGGGGAAATGTGTCCCTATTCATTCTCCTTGACCTCTCAGCAGCTTTTGATACCATCAGACTTGGTATCTTTCCATAAGCCTTCCATCAGTTTTGGCTGGTGGCCCAGCTGTGCCCTTATCTAGACAGGGATAACCTAACTTCTGTCTTCAATGCTCTGGTGACCTCTAGGTTAGATTACTGCAACACGTTATATGCCTCTGAAGACGGTTCGGAAACTTCAGCTGGTGCAGAATTTGGTAGCCAGGATGCTCACTGGGACAAGACAGTTTAAATATATTGCACGGATCCTGGCCCAACTGCACTGGCTGCCAGTTAGTGTCCAGGCTCAATTCAAAGTGCTGGTTTTAACCTATAAAGCTTTAAATGGCTCAGGACTGTTTAATAGCTCAAGGACTGCCTTCCCCATATGTACTGATCTTGATCCTGAAATCATCATCTGAGGCTCTTCTTCTTGTGCCCCTTCCACAAGAGGTCCAGAGGGTGGCAGCATGAGAACGGGACCTGCTCTGCCTGGCTCCCCGTGTGTGGAATGCTCTCCACAGGGAGGCTTGTCCAGCACCAACATTAGGTACCCGGTGAAAATGTTTCTCTATAACCAGGCCTTTGGCTGATTAAACATTCTATGGCCTTTTAAATGAGTTTGTGGGAGGAGGGTTATTGGTTTGTTTTTTGTATTATTAATTTTGTGTTCTCATTTTGTATTTTTATATTATGATCTTCGGAAGAAGTGGGGCATACACATTTAATAAATAATAATACAATTCTTCACACCACAGAGAGCAGCAGCACTGCCAAGAGGGCAGTGCTATTATCCCATGTGAATTTATTTAATCTAGCTGGTTGATTTACCACACTAGTACCCTGTTCTTTTTCCAAAGGGCTCAGAGAATCTTATTTTACGTTCCAACAGACAGTCTTTCAATCAGCAGGGCTAAATCTGCTTTGCAATGAGAACCGAAGAACCAAAACCATCAGACAAGCTCAATCACCTTACAATCACACCCAATCATGTCAACTTTCCTTACCTGCAATCAGTGGCTTGAGAGCAACTTTGACAGGCTTGCCTTTTCCAATGGGAGCATTGACATAATCTAAGAAGTCCGATTCTGGACTGGATGCATAGAGATCAGCGGTTTTGCAAGTGTCTATGACTGAACCTCCTCCTAAGGCAACATAGGAATCAAACTCCCCCTTTTTAGCAAACTCGATGGCATCCATGAAACTTGAAAAGAAAAGAACATGTGGTTCATTTTACCCTGCTCTACCCAACAGCTCACAGAGGGTCACAACGTAGTTAAAACCACAAAAGATCCCAGCATACACAAACCATCCATTGCACATGCATTAGTGTGCAAGCATGAAAACCATTTTTCTTCACCTGAACAGCAGTTTTAATAGCCTCTAATATAGAGGGCATTGGGAACCCAGTGTTCAGGAAAGCTGAGGTAGGGGAAAAGCAATATTTCCACATGTGTAGTAGTTGGTGGGTTGGATCCTGGCTAAGATATATTTAGGTCCTAATGAAATCAATGTGAAAAGTTATATATTATCCTCCAGTATAATAATAATAGTAATAATAATAATAATAATAATAATAATAATAATAATTTATTATTTAAACCCCGCCATCTGGCTGAGTTTCCCCAGCCACTCTGGGCGGCTCCCAATAAAATGTGAAAAACAGTACAACATTAAATATTAAAAACTTCCCTGAACAGGGCTGCCTTAAGATGTCTTTTAAAGATAGGATAGCTGCTTATTTCCTTCACATCTGACGGGAGGGTGTTCCACAGGGTGGGCGCCACTACCGAGAAGGCCCTCTGTCTGTAACCTCACTTCTTGCAATGAGGGAGCCGCCAGAAGGCCCTCGGCACTGGATCTCAGTGTCCGGGCTGAACAATGGGGGTGGAGACGCTCCTTCAGGTATACAGGACCGAGGCCATTTAGGGCTTTAAAGGTCAGCACCAACACTTTGAATTGTGCTTGGAAATGTACTGGGAGCCAATGCAGATCTCTCAGGACCGGTGTTATGTGGTCCCGGCGGCCACTCCCAGTCACCAGTCTAGCTGCCACATTCTGGATTAATTGCAGTTTCCGGGTCACCTTCAAAGGTAGCCCCATGTAGAGTATACCTGAAGGAGCGTCTCCACCCCCCTCGTTCAGCCCCAAGGGCCTTCTGGTGGTTCCCTCACTGTGAGAAGTGAGGTTACAGGGAACCAAGCAGAGGGCCTTCTTGGTGGTGGTGCCCACCCTGTGGAATGCCCTCCCATCAGATGGGAGCCTATGCCCACTTACTAGGGAGTAAGCCCCATTGAACTCAGTGGGACTTGCATCTGAGTAGGCATTGTACAGTATTGCTGTAAACGGCAGCACTCATCATTCAATGCACAAGGCAGGACTTTTTACACAATTGTATTATAGCAACAGAGCACAAATTTTTGCATGCGTAGTATAGTCAGGATTCCTGTTCAATCTTAAGAAATTCTGGTGGAACATAAAGAAATGAAAAGGAGAAGGTCTCTTAAATATGCTGGACTTGTGTGACTAGGGCTTCGTATGGCAATTGCGCTAAGGAAGCTACAGAAAACCAGCGCAGATCTTAAATTATCATTGTACTGGTATTGGAGAGGGGAGAACCATAGATTTCTATGCAGTGTTGTAAGATTACTTGGGAAATCAAAAATAGGTAAATTTATTTAAGGTCATGGAACAATGTAAACATCCGTCCTCCGCGTTTTAACATCTTGGTTGCACAGCTGTAGAAGCCCTGTTGCTGCTAAGTCCTGATCTGAAGGCCTCTTTTTTGCAGAAACTTAGATGCAAAGTAGAAAAGGGCAGGTTGCACAAATATAGGAGAAAAGTAGTACCTCTGGTCTGTTGGCTCCACCCTTACATTGTCGTATATTTGGAAATTTATACCATTTTTTGTCAGAGAATCCAAGACTGCTTGCATGGGAGGGAGACGACAAAGGTTCTTATCAGTCATCACACAGACTTTTTTAACACCCAAATTCTGCAGGTCCTACAGTGAGGAAAAAGTAGTTAAAACCAAAGAAAAGAAAAAGGAAACAAACAAACAAACAAAGCCCAATCCCAAAGGAAAAGAAACCTTCCAACACAAAATTCTACATATCCCACTTGTTATCTGACTGGTCACTGTGAGCACCCCCCCCCCATCTTTTCCAGAACATGAGATTGCAATAGACAGTAAACTTGATTTATTTGTCTAAATTTGATTCCTTGGGTGGATTGCTGTAATTTATTTGTTAAATTTATACCCCTACCTTTCTACCAAATGGTGCTCAAGACAGCTTCCCATTCACTGGAAAAGAAGAGTCTGCTCAGTTTTTAAATAATGGCAATTAATTTAATCTCCATATGAAGATGATTCATCAGAGAGACAACATATAGCCATTAACATTTGCAGTAATGTATCTGCCCACAATCCTAAACTTCTTGGTTGCAATAATGCAGAAGTTGGTCCCTGTCTTAAGCTCCACCTTGTAGATGCAGTAAACTTTAGGATTCAGAAGTATATTTTTTCTAATGTAGCTAAAACACACAATTATTTATAATGGTATTTTTTAATTAAAAAATCAAATAACAGTCCTAGTGATAATATGTAATTAATGGCTTACCATGCCTAGTTCTTTAGTAACTCCTTCTCCATATCGGATACTAGAAACAGCCATCTGTAAAAGCCAAGATATAATACATTTCAGAAAAGAGGTTGTATGGAGCCTACAAAACTCATGTTTTAAAATAACCAATGTGTATTATATATTCAAGAAATAGTGGATTTAAAATGAGCACAATACAGTGGCACCTTGGTTCTCGAACAGCTCAGTTGTCGAACAAATCAGCTCCCAAACACCACAAACCCAGAAGTAAGTGTTGTGGTTTGAGAATGTTTTTTGGAAACTGAGCATCCAACGCAGCTTCCGCTTGAGAGCAGGAAGCTCCTGCAGCCAATTGAAAGCCGCGCCTTGGTTTCTGAATGGTTTCGGGAGTCGAATGGACTCTCCGAACGGATTAAGTTCGAGACCCAAGGTACCACTGTATTGTTTCAAATATAGTTGTCAAATTTAATTAAGTTTACCTCAAAAGCATAGTCTGTTTTCCCCGTAGCAGCATGTTCAATACCTGGAAAAGAAATTATACATCAAAGTTAGCAAGCCCAGGCACAGCACAGGAAGACACATCATTGCTTATGTTTTTAAAAAGCTCCTATTAAATGGATATATATTTTTTCTTTTGAATTGTAAACCCCAAGATGTTAATGCAGGCATCCCCAAACTCGGCCCTCCAGATGTTTTGGGACTACAATTCCCATCATCCCTGACCTCTGGTCCTGTTAGCTAGGGATGATGGGAGTTGTAATCCCAAAACATCTGGAGGGCTGAGTTTGGGGATGCCTGTGTTAATGTGTCATCTTTGGGATTTTTTCTGTTTTTTAGTGTTCACCATTAAGATGTACTTGCTCACTTCAAAACATGACATTACTGACATGAAAACAGTGGCAGCCACATGTATAGCACCCACACAGAGGCCACAATTCACACAAAAGGCACTTCCATATGAGCACAGCTTGGCCATGAGCCAGGCACAGCCGCACATGTTCCTGAGGTGATTACATGCAGCCAGCTACCATGTATAAATCTGCCCTTCATAAACATTTTCAACTAGAATCCCTCTAGCAGCTCTGAATTTTTATAAAGAAGATAACAGCGAGGTGTTGCCAGGTATCAAATCATACCAATAATATGCTTTTTGCTTGATCTTAGCAGTTTGGAAACTGTATTTCTGACCTTGCAAGTAACATCTGTCTGTGTCTCACAAAATTTAATGTTGTTGTTGTTGTTAAAAAGAAACTGAGCTCAAACAAAGGGAGGAAATATGGGCAAAGGATATTACTACTTCACCACTGGGGAAATCTGTAAGAAAAATAAGTCTCCGGAAAGACAAATTTCTCTGCAATCCGGCTAATGCAGTCTCTCCTCAAAACCTTCCAACTTGTCCTTGTTATAAAAAGTAGATCATATCTCTTACACGCTTTGCTTTATTATTTTTTTGCTAGTAACACCTGTCTGATGAAGAATACTTAGTTTAGATACTTCCTTCCAGGATTTCAGAGGCCTGCTGGCCCAATAAAAAATATCATCTCACCTTTGTGAGTCTCATTCTGTGGGAGCAGCACAGCCATTGTTGCTGGGAATTCTTACAATGTCTCTTGCATAGAAGTTCTAGACTTTCACTTTAATCTTTTAATTTCTTCTCAGAACTATCCTTTCAAATTTCATAGAAAAAAAACTACACGGTCACTAGCTTCTTCCACAGTGGGATGCACAAGGAGAGGCAAAGAGACACAGAAAGATGGAGAACCCCCACCACATACAAAAAGTCAAATCTTGCCCTTCGTACCCCAGTCAAAGAACAAACCACTCCTTCTGTCTGGTAGCTGAATTAAATATTTAGTGTTTGAATTCATGGCCAATGAGTGAAGCAATGATAATGAGCCTACAGATACTTTGGGGTGCACTGGAGTGGTGACCCAAATAATTAAACCCATAAATATATTAAAAATCCTTTTTGTGCTCCCTATTCATGCTTACGTCTGCTACCCTTGGCTACTATTCCTACCATCTTTCACCAGCCCTGTTCATGGTTGATTTCCCCTAATGTCTGAGTCTGTTGTCGTTTTCGTAATTAATTTGACATCCCGAAGACATGTCCAAGCCACTTACACTATTTTGTTTTGATGGTATGATAGATCTCCTGCTGCTTTATTATTTGGCAGAGCAAAGCTTTCGTTAAAGGCTTTATTGAGCTTGGAAAACTATATTGTTTCCCTTGGACTAGATATACTTATGAAGCATAGAATGTTTCTTTAGGAGGAGACAGTAAAGTCATGCCTTTACAATCTCACCGCTGTCAATTAAAAAAGCTGCTTTTCTATTAAAATATTCCAAATGGCATGCTTAATGGCAACAAAAACAACAAGGCAACAGAATAGCAATATACATGTGGATTCTTCCATAACCTGCAATGTTTACTTTGTAAATCATGTTCAGTTCTGCTTAATTCCACAGCACAAATCTCAAACAAGTGTTAGTAGATGGCGTATGTTCTGTTCATCCATAGAAAACTCAGAGCAATTCACAAACAGCTCCTAATGATCTCCCATTTGTGCACTTATCAGGGCCACACCTCCTTACGCTTCACCATTGCCATGGGATTGGGTGCACTGAGACTACAAAATTCTAACTCATTTAAGACTCAGGTCCCATCTACATTGTACTTTTAAAGCAGTATCATACCCCTTTAAACAACCCAGGGTGGATGCACTCCTGAGGGGGACATGGCATGAAGGGTGCCCTCCCAGGTGCGGGATAGCCACTCAGGTGCCCAGAGCGACACGCACACCCTGCGAGCTGCCCATGGCAGACATTTGGCATGCCGCCCACCTGTGACTTCCAAGCCTCCCCCAACCTGTCAAAACAAACGGGGAGGGGGGAATGCCGCTGGCAAAGCAGGGCAGCGCCCCCCTTAAGCCAATGGCTTGGGGTAGGCTTGGGAGTCGCGGGCAGGCGGCGCGCCGAATATCACCCCCATCAGTGATGACACCTGGGGCGACCCGGAAGACACTTAGCAAATACTGCGGACTGGATCACTACTATGCATATATATTTGAGGTTTTTGGCTGGCTATTTTGTATCTAATTACCACTAAACTAGTTTTCTCTTGAGAGGTATTGTTGATCTAGTTTGCGTCCTAATGACTGTTTAATGGGAACTGGAATAATTGACATAAAGGCACAAAATAAATACAGCCTTACCTTGAGTATATCTGTGGGAATGGGCAGGACACATACATCTAATGAAAGGAAAGAGGGGAAATTATTTGGGTAACAAAGCACTGGAAAAGTAAGGAGTTCATTGGCTGTTTACACATGGCAGTTCAAAGTGGATGGATGCATCGTGTGTGTGTGTGTGTGTGTGTGTGTGTTTAACACACATTTTTTCACACATTTTATCCCAATGTTTCTGAATTTCATTATCTGTGAATAATGTGATAAGTACAAAAAAGTCCAACATAAAATTACATGTTACCCGATTGTGGATGCATTGAAGCACATTGCGTGGGGTTTCTTTTTAACTGTGTCATGACATTTTGCTGGATGATGCCATCTAGCATCACACATCCTATCTCCAGTAGCAAAGCACTCCTTAGTGGGATGCTGGTGAACGTCATATATTTTTTAAATCACTACTTTGTACAAGTCTGGTATATCAGAAAACTTGCATCTAAACCCCAAAACTACACAGGTAAACAAATGCCCACGGGTTTCTGGAACTCAAGGAGGGTGTGGAAGTTCTGAGGGCAGGGGATAAGACACAGTGTGAATACATCCCATCCCATCAAGCACAACCCACCAGTGTAAATGCAAAACACAGAGATCAAAGTTGAATTGAAAGTGCCCATGTGTGGATCGACATGCACAGAAAAAATCAGATATGTGCAACCCATGTATGCATGAGTGCACAGTGTGTGCATCATATAAGTAACTAATATATTAATATAATGAATTTGTTAATATTGCACTGTTTCTCTTGCAAATGTATCCTGCCATCTAGTGTCTCAAACTGGTGGTACTTTTTCTTACTGGAATGCTCACCCATTAAACCTGTTTACAAAAGTTTGTACAAAGCTCCAATATAATTTGAAGAGAACTTAAACCTATAAATAGAGCATGCCCATTTAGGAATGCCAACTGTAAAGTAAGATTCTCTACCTCTTGTTATTTCTAAAGCTCATGGATGAATGCTTCTTTGCTCAGAACAACATTTCTATTTTACTTCTTGTCTCGTCCAATTAACACAGAATCAATAAATTGTTGTATTTATTGTGGATTCCTTCTGAGCACCCTACTCCGAGACCCAGAGTAGGTTTCACTGTTATTTTAGACCCAGTCCTAACCACCATTAGGGTTCATGTGGAATTTATGCCCAAGTAAAATAGTCCTTATGATTTGGCCTGACCTTATACATATTTACTTAAAAACGAGTACACCCGAGTTCAGCATAAGCTACATTCTAGCAAATATGATAGGGATTCAGCAGTGCAGCCTGATGCTATGCCAGTTTACTCAGTGGAAGGAAGTGTATCCTATTCATAGGAGCAAAGGAAGTTGTCTCATATCCGGCAACCCTATTTCTGCATCATACCCAGTACTGCCTACTCTGACTGGCAGAGGCTCTCCATAGTCTCAGGAGATTCCAGAGACTGAACATGGGCCATTTTCATGCAAAACATTGTGCTCTGTCACTAAGCTATGATCTTTTCTGCTTTAGTTTTATTCATCTTCAGCAACAGCTTTGCTGCATTCAAACATCACATTGGCTATTCTCTAAATCATGTTTCAGAAAACTAGGAACAGAACAGACTTCCTCTTGCCTTTTCTATTTTGTCTAGGTATTATCTGCTGGATCTCAAAGTTAGGCAAAGCTATTTTTAGCACTAACCAGAAATGGTTCCAAATCATGATTTTCAAAGCCACTTCCTAGTACACCATAGTTTAGAGGCGAACTATGGTGACAGAGGAGGGACTTGGGTGGCGCTGGGGGTTAAACTACTGAGCCTAGGACTTGCCGATCAGAAGGTTGGCGGTTCGAATCCCCGCGACGGGGTGAGCTCCCGTTGCTTGGTCCCTGCTCCTGCCAACCTAGCAGTTCAAAAGCACGTCAAAGTGCAAGTAGATAAATAGGTACCGCTCCGGCGGGAAGGTAAACGGCGTTTCCGTGTGCTGCTCTGGTTCGCCAGAAGTGGCTTAGTCATGCTGGCCACATGACCCAGAAGCTGTACGCCGGCTCCCTCGGCCAATAAAGCGAGATGAGCACCGCAACCCCGGAGTCGGCCATGACTGGACCTGATGGTCAGGGGTCCCTTTACCTTTACCTATGGTGACAGAAGCCAGGAAAGGGAAGAGGGATCTGGTGTGTGAGAAGGAAGGAATGTGGAGGAGGATGCAGATTTGGGAGCACAGGAGTCCTTATATAAGTAAATTTATTTTGGGACTTTGTAAACAGATATTTTGAAATTTCAATGTGATTGAATGGGATAAAAAATATTTTTGATTACCTAGAGTCTTTCATAACATCTCCCAGGAAACATTTTGTTTGGGTCTTAATTTCTATGCATTTCCAGTTAGTGACAGCAATATCCATTTATCAATTTTGTAAGGAGGTACTTTCTTTTATCTGTCCTGAATCTGCTACCGATCATTTTCATGGGACAGCCCAAACTTTTGCATTTTTGAGAGAGGAAGAAACTCTATCCATTTCCTCCACATAATGCAGAATTTTATATGCTCAAGTTGTATAATAGAAAATTCCTATTATAAACCTATGGATCTCCTTCCAAGGAAAAGCTCATCAGAAGCAATGGTATGCCCAACTAGCAATAATATATTTTTATAATGAACTCCTACTAGGTCTGTAGTTTTGTTTCGTTTTTCTGTCCAAAGCTGCTACAAAGTTTCAGCAAACACCAAAGTCCAATTTGGTCATCTCTAAGTACTTTTTTGAAACAAGCAGGTGTTTGAAAAAACAACAAACCTCTAGCTTTCTGCTCTCCCTTTCACTCAGCAAAAAGGAAAGCAGAAATGGCCACGTTTGTGGACAACTTCCAAATATAAGGTGGGGCATGTTTCTTAAAATTCACCCGTTTCCACGACATTAGAACCTGCAGATTCCTCAAACCCTCGTTATGCTTTTGTAAAGCTACAAAGGGCCTGAGCTTCTCCAGCTGATTACAACTTTGTGGGAAGCAAGATGGCTTTATTAGGCGCTGTCACGCCAGGAACAGGGGAAGGCGCAAAACACTTACGATGCCCGTTGCAATTGCTTCAGCAAATATCCCACCCTATCGCGTCCTCCTGCCATGGCTGAAACTACTTGGGACCCCGAGGCATGATGGGAAGTTGTGCAAACCTTGGAAGGGGAGAGGCAGGAACGGTCGTTCCCCTCGAAGTACAGTATTTGCTCAATTGGAGCCTTTCCCCGAACAGTGTTAAGCTGCCAGCGACGTACTTCGAAGCCTTCAGGATTAATAAAATATTGCAATCGTTGCACTCTTTTCCCTTTGTTAATCTATACTCTCCAGCCTATTGGGCACGATTTAACACTTTCGATCCGATCACCTTTCAAAACTTCATTCCTTAACTTTTTGGATCTCTAGCTTGGTGCAGAAACAAGAGGGGGCGGAACCCTCCCAGTGCGTTGCTGGTCTTTGCTAAACGGAAATCTGAAGTTCATTTCCAAGTTTTTACTTGCAAACTGAAACCAAATTTTGAAGCACTGTGAATAGATAGAACATTCAGTCTCAAAAACAGCATTTCCACAACATTGTTTTTTTGTTTCTTTATATCGTAAAGAAGGCATTGGTGATTGTTTTAGTTCAAGAAAATCTGGTGCATGTAAGAAACGTCTTGACGATCAGCAACTGATTTTTAACAGGGCAAGAGCCATAATATGAATTAATGGAAAGTTGCAGGACGAGCATAAATAGCTCACCCAGTAACTTACAGATGACTTGTGAGCCGGTCAAAAGGACTCTTCCCCCACTCACCCAGAACGTGAACAGCAGCCTGCAGTGATTGCACACATCAGAAGTTCACTTCTATGTGCAAGACTCAGGTGGCCTCATTGGCCCAGGGTGCCTTCCATCAGCTTCAGCTGGTGATCCAGCTACGCCCCTATCTTCACAGGGATAGCCTAACTACTGTTGTCTATCCTCTGGTAACTTTAAGGTTAGATTACTGCTATGCATTATACATAGGGCTGCCTCTGAAGATGGTTCGGAAACTTCAGCTAGTGCAGAATTCAGCGGCCCAGTTTCTCACTGGAGCAAGATGGTGTGAGCATATTACACCGATCCTGGTCCGACTGCACTGGCTACCAATTAGTTTCTGGACCCAATTCAAAGTGCTGGTTTTGACCTATAAAGCCTTAAACGGCTCAGGACCACAATACCTCAAGGACCACCTCTCCATATGAACCTACCTGGTCCCTGAGATCATCTTCTGAGGCCCTCCTTGAGAGGTCTGGAGGGTGGCAACATGAGAATGGGCCTTCTCTGCAGTGGCTTCCTGTCTATGGAATGCTCTCCCCAGGGAAGCTTGCCTGGCGCCTTCACTATACACCTTTAGGCACCAGGCAAAAACATTCCTTTTTAAGCAGGCCTTTGGTTGATCTGATTTACATCCAACACCCTTTTAGAATGTGGCTTTTTTGCGAGGGGGGTGGGTAGTTATTGGGTTACTGCTTTTGGTTTGATTTTATGTGTTGTAGTCTTGTTGAGAACCACCCTGAGACCTCCGGGTATAGGACAGTGTGTAAGTTGAGTAAAAATAAAAGACTGTTGGATTGTAATGGGCATTAGCTACAGCTCAGTGAGTGCCCATATTTTGCAGGTAAAAGGTCCTCCGGCTGAGACCCTGGCATTTCCAGGTAGGCCTGAGAAGGACCCATCTGAAATCCCAGAATGCCATTGACAATCAGTGTCAGCAGTATTGATCTAGCATGAATAAATGATCTGAGTACAATTCTGCTTCCTACTATATCAAGAACTTCTAGCCTGAAAAAGAAGTGACTGAGGAGATATGACATAAAGGTAAAGGTAAAGGGACCCCTGACCATTAGGTCCAGTCGTGACCGACTCTGGGGTTGCAGCGCTCATCTCGCTTTATTGGCCAAGGGAGCCGGCATACAGCTTCCGGGTCATGTGGCCAGCATGACCAAGCCGCTTCTGGCGAACCAGAGCAGCGCACGGAAATGCCGTTTACCTTCCTGCCAGAGCGGTACCTATTTATCTACTTGCACTTTGATGTGCATTCCAACTGCTAGGTTGGCAGGAGCAGGGACCGAGCAATGGGAGCTCACCCCGTCGCGGGGATTCGAACCACCGACCTTCTGATCAGCAAGTCCTAGGCTCTGTGGTTTAACCTACAGCGCCACCCACGTCCCTTGAGGAGATATGATAGCCATCTTCAAATATCTGAAGGGCTGTCACATGGAGCAAGCTTGTTTTCTCCTGCTCTGGAAGGTAGGACTCGAACCAATGGCTTCAAGTTCCAGGAAAGGAGATTCCAACTAGACATACAGAAAAACGTTCTGACAGTAAGAGCCGTTTTGACAGTGGAACAGCCTCCCTTGGCACTCTCCTTCCTTGGAGGTTTTTAAGCAGAATTTGGATGGCCATCTGTTATATATGCTTTAGATGAGTTTCCTGCTTTGCGGAGTGTTGGACTAGATGACCCTAGATGGGTCCCTTCCAACTCTAAAATTCTGAAGTTCCATGGAACTGCATTTGTGGAAGGTACAAACTTCAGTACTTGTGTCTTGGCTCATGCAGGAGAAAGCTATTGTGGTATCTTTGCTGCCGAGAAGATAGAAGTGTGAGGTGGTAAAACCAGGGCTATTCTTCTAGAAAGAGGTGTTGGAACTCACCATTAACATCTCCCTTGTTCTCTTATAATGGCAATGGTGCCCACCTGAGAGGTGCTGGAGTTCCAGCTGAAAAAAAAGAGTCCTGGGAAAGTCCTGGTGGCAGGGTTAGCTGAGCCTCAGGCTGCCAGTTGCCTGCTGCTGTTTTACCGTCTCTAACTCTCAAGAGATTTGGTCTAAGTGCACCAGTACTTACAACTTTTCCAGAACATTTAGAATTCTGTATTTTGAAATCACATTTAAAAATAGCAAACTATAAAGTTTGCTGGGAATAACTTGTGAGTAGGTATGTATGGGATAGCACTGCTATAGTTCAATGGGGCTTGCTCCCAGGTAAGTGGGCATAGGAATGCAAGCCATGTGCATCCATGTACAAAAATAAAGTAGTTGGAAGACATGTCTATTTCACAAATAGCTTTACTAACATTGTGAAATGGCAGCAATTGGCAGTACAGTCACTAACTGCATTGTTTACAGAGATATTCAATTGCTGTATTATTTTCAGGCAGGAAACAGATCAGATGTGTGGTTTTTAAAGCAACAGTAACCTGGTATGAATTTTGCATTAAACTAGTATTTTAACCCAGTTAAATACAGACCCCATTACAAACCAGCAAAGCTCACAATATTCAGTAGGGGTCCCATCCTTTGAAAGCATGTGTACCAAAGTGAGGAAAAGTGATATTGTACTCCACTGGCAAAAGATTATCCTGCCCATTTCAGGTAGTTCCTTCCCTTCTACTGCAGTCCCATATGACAAAGCTATGTGTTCAGCAGGGGTCCCACTCACTGGAGAGGCTGCTCAGGAGCCTATAGGAATGAAAGTGGGGAGGAGGGAAGGAAGCACCCACCAAGTAAGCAGAAAGTAGCTTTCAAATACGACCCGCTGATAGAACAGCCTTCCTGCAGTGCTTTCAAGAAGACTGTACAACTAGTAATCTTTTCATATACATTCCTCTTTTTAAAAGGTAAGGACACGGCAAGGATATATGTGTGGTGTCTTCTTAATAGAATGGAATTATGGTAATCTCTGAATACTCAAAGAATCGTAAAATAAATCAGGCTTGTAGCTTTTTTCTAGATTAGAATCTATTATTTGAAAATTACATACTTCAGGTTTCTCCCAGGTTTTATAAGAGTTGAGAAAAAACATTTCTAACTATGAATTTAAGTTAGTGAGCTCCCAATTTAAGACAAGGACACATTATTTCTTATACAACATAAAATATTTATATAAAACACAAATTCAGACTCAAATCAATGAGTTTCTTCTGTGGCTTTCAAAAGAAACACAGGAATCCTAAGAGTCACATCAATATTTAAGATCCATGTAATATCAAACTTTGGATTGGATTCAACTACTAGGCTAAAAAGAAGTATGCATGAGGTCTGGAATTGCTCTGCTCTTTCCATATTACTTTGCAGGATTATCTGCACTCACATGGTCATCATTACAGATTTTCAGACACATGTTTGACTTCTTGAAGATGTTCACTTCAGATATCACTAAAAGTAAAGAAAGCCTATTAGGATTCTATTTTGTATGGTGCAGAACCTTAGAAATATTTCAGCACACCCTTGCCATGATTTTATGACTATTGTCAATCCAAGTCACAGTATAGAATAAAAAATGAACTGGATTTCTGTAACTTTTGGGAAATTATACACTCCATGAGATCTTCACATACGTCATGCAACTTTTCTTCTTTGCAGAGTGAAAAGATCTGCCTTCTCAAGGCCACTCCAGCTCCAATTCAGTCAAGTATTATTGCTCAGGGTCTGGATTGTTTTTTTGGAGGGATAAAGGTCTCACCCCACTTTTGTTTCTTTGGCCTAACGAAGTTCTCAGGAGGGTCTAAGACCACTGTCTAAGTAGAGAAAAAAGTCTCTGCAAGTCAAGGCCACGTTTTCTTAAACATAGTCACCATAATTAAGAGACAGTCCTGTAATTTGCTGAGGCCCTCAGTTCTCCTTGGATGATGCACACTAGGGACAGCTGCTCCTGTCATCCTTGGTGGTCAGGCTCATTTTCTTTTCCCCTTGAAGCCACCACTTCCCGGTCGCCCGGCCTTCCCTCTCCGAGCTGCCCCTCCACTTTTCTTGCCCTTGGCCCCACCGGGCCTCTGCTGCTGCCGCCGGCCCCTCTTGCCCCGCTGCCCCTGCTTCTTGCCCTTGGCTTTGGCAGCCTCGGCCTCGTCTTCCCGCAGCTGCTTGTTGACGGCGCGGGTCAGGTCCAGAGGCGTCTTTTTGCTGCCCAGGCTCCGGACCAGCTCCAGCTGCCTCTTCTTCTCCCCGTCGAGGTCTCCCAACACGGGCCCGAAGCGGCGCTTCTTGCCCCGGGCGCTTTGCGGAGCGCGGGGCTCCTTGGGGAGGCGAGGCTGGAAGCGGCCGACGGAGGCGGTAGAGAGGCGGGCGAGGGCGGTGACTCGGCCCAACTCGGAGCGGTCCTGGTGGCCCGTGGGGTGCAGCTCGGCGGAGGCGCCTCCGCGGTGGGCGCGCGCCAGGTTCCTGAGGCGGTTGTACTCGTTGCGCGCCACTTTCTCGCGCTTCTCCTGGCGCTTCTTGGCGAACTGGTCCTCGAGCGGGTGGGCCGAGTCGGGCACCTCGAGCAGCCAGTCCCGGGACGGGTCCCCGCCGGCCCTCTGGTAGCCCCAGCGCCTCCGCCACTCCTTGGCCGCCTCGTCCCACACCAGCGTGCCGCGCTTCTTCCGCGTGGGGCGGATGCCTTTGAGCCGGGCGAACTGCTCCCAGCGCGTGAGGGGCTTGGGCTTGGGCAGCGGCTTCTCCCGGGGCAGCCGCGTCGAAGGGTCCGGCAGCCGCGCCACCACCGGGCCCGCCCCTCCCTCGGCGCGCTCCGACGGCAGCGCCCACAGCTGGCCCACCAGCAGCTGCGTGTTGTCGCGGGCCAAGGCGCGCAGGAGGGCCTCGCGCTGCGGGCAGCCGGACCCCGCGCCGCGCGGCGCCGGGTTCTTGTCCACCGCCAGCAGGTTGCCCACGTCGAACTCCAGCTCCAGCTCCTTGTGCACCGTCACGCTGCGCTGCGTCTCCGCCTCGCGCTCCTCGGCGCGAGCCAGCAAGTCCTCCACGGACGACGCGGCCATTTCCGCGAGAGGGTCGCCAACGGTCTCTCTCTCTCTCTCTCTCCCTCTCTCCACGTGCGCAAAGAACGCTGCCCGGCTCCGCGAAAGGTCAGAGGGATTAGTTCCGCTGTTTGAGGGAGAAGAAGGGCAACCGGATGTATCGTCAGCGCGGTTTTCTTACCATAGAGACGACAGTAATCACGCGGCAGCGAGTGGTCGGCACGTCAACTACAACTCCCAGCATGCAATGTTGCAAACGGGATTGGGAAGTAGTTCGATGGGGAAGTTGGGGTTGGTTTGTGACTGCATCACCCCTGACCGGAGTGGTGGTGAGAGTCGGGAGGGCCGCAGGGTTCCCATCCCTGCCCTAGTGTGTGAAATGAAAGCGGCGGGTTAGTAGTCCTGGAACCGTCGATGACTGTGCCAAAGATTGTTGTTTAGTCGTGTCCGACTCTTCATGACTCCATGGACCAGAGCACGCCAGGCACTCTTGTCTTCCACTGCCTCCCGCAGTTTGGTCCAAGTCATGCTGGTAGCTTCGAGAACACTGTCCAACCATCTCGTCCTCTGTCGTCCCTTCTCCTTGTGCCCTCCATCTTTCCCAACATCAGGGTCTTTTCCAGGGAGTCTTCTCTTCTCATGAGGGGGCCAAAGTATTGGAGCCTCAGCTTCACGATCTGTCCTTCCAGTGAGCACTCAGGGCTGATTTCCTTCAGAATGGAGAGGTTTGATCTTCTTGCATGCAGTCCATGGAACTCTCAAGAATCTCCTTCAGCACCATAATTCAAAAGGATCAATTCTTCACCGATCAGCCTTCTTTGTGGTCCAGATCTCATTTCCATACATCACTACTAGGAATACGATAGCTTTAACTATATGGACCAGGCCAAAGATATGGCTGCCAAAATAAGCAGGGAACAGCCAACTGCTGCTATCGAATGCGGCGGTGGGAGACAGGGTCCGTGGAAAACTTTGGTATAGACGGAATAGGCATGCTCTGTCCCAGTCCCTGTACTGTACTTATTCCATAATTTCAAAAGTGCAATGCAGTTGGAGAGTATTTAGGCACATTCAAACTGGTCAGTGATTAAATATATTAAGCTGCAATCCGAATCACTTTCACTCAGAAATAAACCCTAATGAATTCAGTGGGGCTTTGTCCCAGGTAAGTGGGGTTAAGATTGCAGCCCAAGAAAACTTTAAAAAATTGTTTTTGTTCTTAGCCTTGGTTTCCACAGCAGGTTAAAAAATGGAAGTGAGATTGCGTGGACTGCAATTTTTGTGTGTTTGATCCAATAGCTTTTTCTTTGGAAATGGTTTTTTATTCCTAAGACGTTTGAGGCTGTGGCACAGTTACTGAATCCCATACACATACTCAGTGCTTTTTTCGGGGGGGGGAGGGGTACACATTTTGTGAATCTTTGTACTTTTATCCATTTACTGTATTTATTTTTCCCGATTTAAACTATAAAGTGGTGATTTTCTTGAGTCAAAATGAGAATACCTCTAAATATTGAGAATACCTCTAAATATTTTTAAAGAAAAAAAGCACTGGACATACTTAAAAAGAATAAAATCTTTTTCAGATTTATTTATGCTGTGGCTCAAAATCCATTTAAAATAGGTTTCAAGGTAATTTCTCCAAAACAATACTGTTAAGTACCACAAGATGGTACTGTGCTTTGACAATTAACATTTCCTCCTTGCTTCATGCAGCTCATGTTTTTCACCAGAACAGAAGATTCAACTAATTTTTTTAGAAGATTCACAGAGAAATCCTATGTCTATTTTATTGTATTTTAGATATATTTTATGCTGCTTCAAGAACTTCAGTTAGTACATGGGGTATAAATGTTCCAAAGAAATAAACAAAACCTGTGCATACCTACTCAGTAAAGCCCTATGAGATTTGCTCCCAGGAAATTATGGCTAGGATTGCAGTTTTAAGGCTCCTACTGTAGGTTCACCATATGCCTTTGGGTAGCACTGTAGCTAACTCCCTATAGTATTACACATTGTCACTATCATAGCTTTGGCACAAAATGGTCCATAATCCTGTATAATATGCCTCATACACCCTCTCACTGAATGCATATATTAGTTTTCTCAGGGTTCCAGGTAGATGTGGATAGGATTGCAACCCCGTCTTTTATTTCAACTTGGAAAACTGGTCTGAATTAAATCAGAAAGCATTACTATCATGAACAGAATGGTATGCCTTTTGCAGTATTCTAGCTATGCTACATAAATAAAGGGTGTTCTGTCTTTTTATTTGGAATGATAGGATCATTTTATTTAGACATGCCTACCGGTTAGAGGAAACATGGAGTTATTTAACCACGGTCCTGCATGGATGCAGAATACGCCAGGTAGGTCTCCTTAAACAGGGAATTGTGTAGATGATATCACAGTAAATACTTAACTTCGTACACTAACTGACTTCTCTTCTAAAGGGAGAGGGGGTAAAGGGCCCCCCTCAGCTGATCATACAGGTGAGAGGAGGAGGTTTGTAAGGGATAAGGCATTTGTTCAGGTATTCTTTACAACAGGAATGTACACACTTCAAGCTTGTCAGATTTACTTTGTTTTGTTTGATAAGATCTACCTGCCAGAGAAAGATGCAAAAGAGATGGGTTTAGAGTTAAAGAACAAAGCACCTAATCTGAGCACATTTTGTGCGTAGAAATTTCAGTACCAGAGCTATACTGAGCTCACAGTCCTTTCACACACAGGTCCACTCCTGGTTAGCTTTCTTCATTTCAGAAGCCTAAGCGAGGTTGGTAAAAGTTTTGTCACTGCATAAGTTAAACAAATTGGGTGTTGGAAACTTTTCCCAATCTACTGCATATCAGCTCAGATATCCAGCAGTAGCTCCTCATCTACTTTCTGCTCACCTCTGCTTTAGAGATGTTCCTTTGCTTATAAATGGTTCTTAACCTCATAATGCTTGTTCCTCATTTCCAATGGCATGATCACTGCCACAGATATGCCAGAAACAGGAGGGGAGCCATGGAAAATTACTTTAAGAGAGAATTTGAAAGAGTCATGAGAGGAGGAAGAAGAGAATATCATCGCCTAGAATGAATGATTTGAATGATTGCATTTCCTTCAATTTACTCAAGCTGTGCAAAACAGCACTGAGTAGAGTACATTCTTATTATGTTTTTGCTGATTAGTGAAATTGGTATGGGAGCAAATTGTGGATATTCAGAAGTCTTGGAAGATAGTGTTACTCACACTACAGGGTAGTACAATGGGAAAATTACCTAACAAGAAGCTCATAGCTTCTAAATTAAGCTTCTACACGAGCATCTGTCTAGAAAGAAAAGAATAATGGAGTATTATCATGTCTCTTATTCTCTCCTGATCTTTGCCCCAGAGACAGATACATTATTGATCCATGTTTATACTCCATATGAACTAATCTACCATATCAGTGCCATAAAACAGAACTCAAGTCGTTTTGATAAAAAAAAAAAAACTGATGGAAGCTTCAGAGGTTTTTTCCATTGATTCCAGCTGGAATGAGCCCTGTATCTTTTTAACTTGGTAACTACAGTACTATATTTTCAAAATGTTTCCAACAGAAAATGTTAGCTATCTGAGTTAATTGTATCTCTCAATATAAAGTCATATAAATGTAAACCTGAGTCATGAATATTCCTTTTTTATTTGATGTCCATGTCAGGTAAATATTTGAGGTATATACGTAGAACATCATTTGATGCCTTTTAAATATATAACTTGAGTAGCTGTTCTTTCGTGAGTCAATACCACACAAGGCAGTATGTGGGTGCAATAGTTTACTGTGTAATAGCTTACTTCTGCAAGCTGCTGCTGTCTAGTTGTTTTGTATTGCAATTCTCACCACCCCAGCCAGTATGGCTGACAGGGATGATGAGAGTTGGAGTCCAAAAACTTCTGGAGGGCTCCAGGTTGGGGAACACTGACTTAGTACCCTTCACGGCCTAGGACCCTCGTACCTACAGGACCACCTCTCCCGATATGCCCCGTGGAGGACCTTAAGGTCCATAAATAGCAACACCCTAGAGGTCCTGGGCCCTAAGGAAGTCAGATTAGCCTCAACCAGAGCCACGGCCTTTTCAACACCGGCTCCGGCCTAGTGGAATGCTCTGTCTCATGAGACCAGGGCCCTGCAGGATCTGATTTCTTTCCGCAGGGCTTGAAAGACAGAGTTGTTCCACCTGGCCTTTGGCTTGGAATCAACTTGATCCCCTTCCCCCTTTCTTTTTTCCTTTCTCCTTCTGTGATGGAACTCCTATTTGGGGACTTCCCTGGCTTTTTTCTGGCTAGTTGGATAGTTGGCCAGTCTGGATAGTTGGCCTTGGTGAAGATTTGACGTTTTCACCCCCAAAAAGTTTTTGATTTGAGTTTCTACTGAAATGAGGCTGAATTTTAATGTTGTATTTTAATCTTGTTTTTAAGTTGTATTTTAATCAATTGTTTTTATACCTGGTGTTAGCCGCCCTGAGCCTGGTCTTGGCTGGGGAGGGCGGGGTATAAATAAAATTTATTATTATTATTATTAGGAGTAAAGCACATTCCATGTATGTAGCAGATCCCAGATTCAGTCCCTGGCATCTTTAATTAAACAGATACCAGGGAGCCAAGCTTGGAAAGACCAAGCATGGTTGGAAAGACCTAGCATCCCCAAAGGAAACCCACGAATTTGGTCCCTGCTTATGTAGGGGACGTGGGTGGTGCTGTGGTCTAAACCACTGAGCCTAGGGCTTGCCGATCGGAAGGTCGGCAGTTTGAATCCCCGTGATGGGGTAAGCTCCCATTGCTTGGTCCCAGCTTCTGCCAACTTAGCATTTCGAAAGCATGTCAAAGTGCAAGTAGATAAATAGGTACCACTCTGGCAGGAAGGTAAACGGCGTTTACATGTGCTGCTCTGGTTTTGCCAGAAACAGCATAGTTATGCTGGCCACATGACCTGGAAAAACTGTCTGCGGACAAACATCGGCTCCTTGGCCAGTAAAGCGAGATGAGCGCTGTAACCCCAGAGTCTTTTGCGACTGGACTTAACTGTCAGGAATCTTTTACCATTACCTTTTATGTAGCCATATAATTCAGATAGCATCTACTTATGATCTACTCATGGAAGAACAGTTTCCATGTGTACTTGGAATAGGGCTCAAAAGAAACTTCCTCTCTTCAGTTTGTTGAAGTGAATGGAACTCATTTTGACACAGTAAATGTTCTTTGCAGTGTGGCATCTCTGCTATAGTCTTAGCTGCATAAAGTTGAGATTTTTCAATACAGCATAAAATGTGAGAAACTATATGGCATACCTATACCAAACTCTTTAAGTGTTAAGGGAGGTTTAGCATGCACAACTGAGATGGGCCCTCAAGGCTTTCTTCAGTACTATAGCATAATCTAATAATCTGTTTCTGTTTGTTTCCCCCCTGAAAGTATGCTGTTAATTAAAATATTAAAAAACCTAAACATTCTTGAGGGTTAATTACAAATATCTCTCAATTTCATTCTTTGTTATTCCACTGCTAGGTAATTCTGCTCAAGGTGAAACAAACCAAAAAGACATATAAGCTGGAGGAATATATCACACAATCACTTGCATTTCGTAGCTGTATTGACAGCCTACCATTGCTGCCATTAAGGCAGCAGCATCTCCAGAGTTTTGCAATGTTTTGGTCCCTTAGATGTTGTGGCTGATGACTTCCGGTGGTTGTTGTTCACAGTCAAGGAGGAGATTCCTTTGTGGTGGTTGGTTGCTTAACACGACAAACAATTTCATAGCAGCCCGGAGATCCCTTCTTACTTTCTCCTGTACCGGCAGGTGGTTGTAATGCGAACATACCCTGTTGAGCACATGAGCGCAATGTGTTTATAATTGAAAAGACAGATTTACAACTTTGAGTAGAATGACCTTACTTGCTGCAAAGATGGGGAACTTGTGGTCCTCAATGAACTGTTGGTCTCCAACTCCCATCAGCCCACATGTAGCATGGCAAATGGTGGTTGAAGAACCATATATACTGCCTTGAACTCATTGACGAAAAGGCTGGATATATATGGATCAATCAATCAATCAATCAATCAATCAATAAACTGCCTATGGTGGGTCTGCATTGGAGCTCTCATGCTTGAGGTGTTATTGTGTACTTTAGTGCTCAAACAGCAGAAGCAAGAGCCACCAGGTTGTGTAGGAGAATCTGCCTTACAGTTTTTCAAGCAGAAGCACAGACAAGAGTATTTGTGTGACTTTCTAATTTTCAGTTTATGCTGGACTCCTAGAGGGAAAGTCTGTGCTGCTGGTTCACTGTACTTCCAAATCATACCTCAAATGGTTATTCCAGCCTTCCTTTAAAAGGACAACCTTTCAATGTTGTTCTTCCTTTCTTCTAGAACAGGTACCCCCAAACTCTGCCCTCCAGATGTTTTGGAACTACAACTCCCATCATTCCTAGTTAACAGGACCAGTGGTCAGGGATGATGGGAATTGTAGTCCCAAAACATCTGGAGGGCCGAGTTTGGGGATGCCCGTTCTAGAAACTGGATAATAGTGTTATCTTAGGTTGCTGATACTATGGAAGGACAGTTTGAAGGAGGTGAGGACAGGTGACCCCACCTAGGCCCGAAGTCACCCCCCCCCTCTATAATCACCCCAGGCCTCAAAACTGTCCAAAATTCATTTTCTGTCTTCTAAAAATCCACAGCTAAAGTTTTCCTCTGTTTTCTTACAAGATGCTGTGGCATAGGCAAAATGTTACTTTTATCAGTACGAGAGAGCTTCAAAAAGCTAATGAATAGGCTCTGTCAGAGCAAGCCTGAGAACTGACTTTTATCTCATTCAGTTGCAACATCTTGGACATGCTGAACTGCAAGGCTCCTCGACCCCCTTGGCTTCTCACCCCCTTTCCTGGGAAGAGTCCAAAAGAGTCCCAAGACAGGAGCTTTCTGTTCATGCTCAGGAAACACATGGGGCAGGACTCTTGAAGAGGAGGAGAAAGGGGAACTGGAAGGGGAACATATACTCTGTGCAAATGGCTGTGAACTCATGCTTGTTTTGTGAATCTATCACACTTGGTCCTTCTACCAGTTCATGGATGGTAGAAATAAAGCTTTTTCTCTGAAACTATTCCTTGAGTGTCTCCCATCTCCCTCTCCCGGGCGCATAGCTCTTCTCACCCGAGGCTAAAAAGGCTACAAGTTAAAATCTTTGTTGTAAAAGCAGCTCAAATGAAATAGCATTGTCTTATTCTAGAAGGTCAGAAGGATCAAGGGTTTGGAAACCAAGCCTTATGAGGAACAGTTGAGGGGGTTGAATATGTTTAGCCTGGGAAAGAGGAGACTGAGAGGAGATATACTAGCCATCTTTGATATATGATAGATGAGATATATGAGCCAAAGGGTGGCGAGCCTTTTGGCTCGAGTGGTGGTTAGGCATTGTGTAAGCCTTATTATGGGAGGGGAGGTTGTTGCCTCCACCTGCCCCTCCACGTTAAGATTATCCCGTTAAAGGGATCTGGGGGTGTGGTACCTGTCCGAAGCTTGGGCATGGGCTAAGGCCATACCACCACCCCAACGGTGACCCAGGGGGTATTCTTAATTGATGTATATCATAGGGCTCCCCCTTCTGGTGGTTGACCTTATGAGACTTCCTGCAGACGGGCAGGAGTCAGGCTATAGTCTTGCTTCACCCAATTGCCTAAGCTAAACCATTCACATCTGTAACCAATAAAGTTGTGGCCTTATTTATCCCATTAACCCAATATACTTGTGTTTGTGTATTTATTTCGGGGGGAGCTGCGGGGCCCGGGGCCTCACCACACAATTGAGATTCCTGCTTTTCAGGTGATTGGACCACATGTCCCTTGGGGTACCTTCCAACTCTACAATTCTATGATAGTGGCTTGTCGACCAGCAACAGCTTTCCTGGCTTTGCAGAAGATAGGAGTGGGTTCATGGTGAAGAGTGCATATTTGCTTATCAGAGAAGCAGGCAACGTAATGCTGCTAACCCTCCCAGAATCCAGTAGCGTTACAGAAGTTTTAGCAAGAATGAGACTAGGGTTGCCATCTTTTCCTGGCAGAGTGGCTGTATCTTTAACAACTGCAATGCAAGCTGAAGTCCTTATGTTGAATTTCTGACTGACAGCCAGAAGAATAAAAGCACTAATGGTGATGTCAGTGAGGGCGGGTGGGGCTAGGTCTTCAGAATCCCTATGAGTGAAGAACCCCTGATACCTGTCCACATGAGGCTGCGTTGTGGGCAAACTGTCAAACACAACTGCTGCTATGGAGCTATAAATGTTCTATGGCAGCATAGTATTCTGAAGTAAGGAACATACATTGGATTCTGGAACCTTGGTCTTAATGGAACAAAGAATATCCTGGATCTCCCCTGAAGCTGTTCTGTTTTGCAGTAGCTCAGGCTTAAAGTTAAGGAGGATCACTTTAAATGGGTGACGTCTAAAAGTCATACCTAATTTGCAACAAAAGATAAGAACAATTTGCTTAGAGGTGTGATAATGAAATCACTGTGTACATTTCTGTGGGCAATGTGTAAGCAGGTGAGATTCTTGAAATGCACACGTCCTTGGCTAGTTTAGCTCTTTTAGTTGACTCACAAGTTGTGCTGAAGTTATATTCTGGGGAGTGTGTGTAAAGCCAAAACTGCATATTAGAAGAACCTGGAACTGCCCATGCACAAGCATCCCTACCTTTCTGAAGCTGGTGCACTCTGTGGGACTTGCCTCCCCTCACCCTCTGGGAGGCTCCCATGGGGCCACCTGAGATCTCACAAGACCAGAACATCCCAGAGCCCACTAAGTAAATCTGAGAGCTTGAAAGCTTTTAAGCTTTCTGCCTTGTGTGCATTTAATTTGCGCAATTGCAGCTGGCCAGCTGCTAAGCCAAGTTAAACATGTGCAAGTTGTGAGTCAACGGTGTTCTTCTACGGCAGGGGTCACCAACTTTTTGGGGGCCTGTGGGCACATTTGCAAACCAGAGAAACTATTGTGAGCACAATCCACACACCACAACTGTGCATCATGCATGCATGGCAAACACACTCTTTCCCCTGCAGCCAATAATTTGGCTTGGAAAAAGTGTTTTTGCTTTTTAAAAGCCTAATGGGGGAGGGGAAACCTCCCTGGAGAGTGGAGGTAGGAAGCCAAGAGCTAACCTTTCCCCTCCAGCTGTAACATCCAGGAAGTGCTATGAGTTAGCTGGGGAAGGAAGGATGAACATCTCTCACCAGCTACGTGACACCCCTACCCCTGCCAAAAATGCCCCTTCCCACCACAATTGGGATTGCAAAAAGTCTCCTGTTATCTTGAATAAAATACTTATTTTGAGCCTAATTTCTGCAGGAGAGCAGGGCCCTGTGGGTACCAGCAAAACCCTCTGGGCGTATGTGCACTCATGTATGCTGCTTTAGCATCCTACGTGCCTCAGAGAATAAGTTCATAGTTGCCGATGAATATGAAACTAATAAGATACAATATCAAGTGTCCTGTGGTTACCGTTATTCTTACTGATTAGCTGCCTGCCGCATGCATTCTTTTTCTTCTTTCCCCTCCTCCCTTTCTTGCGCCGCCCCCCTCGGCGCTTAGACCTGCAGCTGCAGCGCTTTTTGTGTCTTGCCATCTTTTCTTGGGATGGGCTGCATTAAGTTCCCAAGCGAGGGGCTTCCATCGGCCAGCTGCACTGAGGTAGCCTGTCTGCTCTGATGGTCTTTGAGTTTCTGAGGGAACATGGTAAGCTGAAGCTCCTTAAGGCTCCTCAGGGGTTTGTGATGTAATAAGTGGACCTGGCTGCTATCCTGCCTGTCAGCACCTGAGAGCACCAGCTGTAAGTGAAAAAAACAAATGACCGCCAGATCATGGCAATGATAACTGATAATGCTGCTGGTGATTTTCCTTCTCCCAAGCCTCTAATATGCCTTAAATTTACAATTTGAAGAACTCGTTGCCACAGACAGCTCTAGGATGAACAGTTCTAGGATGAGTCTTGCCAGTGCTATCCCATTCGCTCCCTGTTTTGTTTTCTCTTTCCAAGTAGCAGAGAGTTCCTGGCAGCCTTTGGGAGATCATTTTTATCTGCTTCCCAGTAAGCCATGGGCATTTTATTACAAGAGCACTTTCTTGTATATGTGTAACTGTATATGGAAACTGTTCAACAGCCAGCCTTTTAAAGCTGCAGGTTTCTAGCTGCATTGCACTTGTAATTCATAAAGGTGAAGACCATCAATGGCCATCAGATGTGGTGGCTGTGCTCTGGAAGGGGAGAGTGCTGTAGTAGTCAGGTCCTGTTTACGGGCTTTCTGTGGGCATCAGGTTGGCCACTGTGAGAACAGGATGCTGGGCTAGATACACCACAAGCCTGTTACAGGAGGCTCTACTTATGTTCTTAGGTGGTGACCAGAGAAAAGGGCTCCCCAACCCTTGACATGGCACATTCTTTATGAAACTCCCCATCCTATCCCACCATTCTCTTCCTACCATAATAGGTGAAAGCATTTTCGTTTGCCCATACTTTTTAATCTTGTAGTTGAATACCTTATATTTTTACTGGTTTTGCTGAATCTGTAGTGGTTATGGCTTTAATGTTGTCTTTGTATATTACATCTGTGAGTATCTCTGAAAAATCAAGGCTAGTGAATTCTTATTGGTCTTTGGCCTCTGGCCATTTAAAATCCACAAGGACCGGATTAACTGATTAACTCCTGATTAATCTATTAGAAATCTCTGGATAAGTATAGACTGAACCCATTAAGTTAAGAAGTTAGGTTTTCCTCTTTTCTTCTTCTTCTTTTAAATAGATGAATGACTATCGTAATGAATAAAAATGACCACAATGTTAGAGGTTTTTATTAAGTAATAAGTTGGATATCACGCATGTGGGTGAAGGAAGTCACACGGGCATTTGTGTATAAGGGGAGGTGGCTGCAGGGTTAGATGTGGGGAATTTGCAGAAATAATATATTCATGTTATGTATAATGTTCAAGGTGTATGGCAATTAACATGTAATGTGAATTAACTAAAAATAAAATAAATAAAAAAATAAAAATAAAATTCACAAGGACCACAAAGTGAGAGCAAATGACCACGTCTCACTGAAAAGAAAGGATCCAAATAACTCATCTAAGACACCTATTTACAGAACACCCACTTAGTGATGTTGTGTGTGGTTTTTTTAATGGAATTTTTTAAGCTAATGAGGTTAACTTGCATAAGGTAATTTCCATTAGGAAATTTTCAGTTTGCATGTTTTGATGCCCTAGAGAGCATGATTGTTTTCTTTTTATTTGGTAAGGAAACTTTTAAAAGTACTCCATGCTGATTTTTTGTTCCAAATTTTATACACTTGTTTGTTTTAAAATATTTGAGGGGGAGGGGAATTAAAGCATACAATGCAGCTTAAATGTTATATTATGTAGCAGTTTTAATGGAATACAGTGGTACCTCTAGTTACAAACTTAATTCGTTCCGGAGGTCCGTTTTTAACCTGAAACTGTTCTTAACTAGAAGTGTGCTTTCGCTAATGGGGCCTCTTGCTGTGATTGTAAAATTCTTGTACCAGTTTAAGGACACATCTCTTAACAATGTTTAACTTAAGAAAACTAAAGGAGGGGAAAAGGGTACTGAAACTGTTGACACACTAATAAATTTTAGTAACCCAAAGAACTATGCATGATATGCTGATCCACATACTTTCTTTGAATACTCACCTGAAAGACATTTAATTACAGCTATGAAACTGCCTACAATTGTATTTACAAATGGGAAGTTTTTAATGTTTGATGTTTTATTGTGTTTTTAATATTCTCTTGAGAGCCACCCAGAGTGGCTGGGGAAACCCAGTCACACGGGCGGCATATAAATAATAAAAGTATTGTTATTATTATATTAACTGAATTTCACCTGAAAACTTGCAGGCACAGTGAGCGCCATTTGATCTGCCTATTAACATTTGCACAAGCCTGTCATTTTGGTGGCATTAAGATAACTTTCCATCCTCTCCTAGTGAAAGTTGATCACACTGTGCAGAGAAAGGTCACAGCAGCACTTCCTTCCCAGTTAAGTGGTAATTAGCATATTACTTGGTCTTTTGTTTGTCATGTCCTATTAAGTAATCTGTGCTGTTAGCAGTTATAGAAGTAATAGCCGTGTTTCTGTTCTCAGCGGAAATTATGTTAAGCAATGCAAAGAGTGTAGTTAGCAAGTAACACATAAGTGAACTGTGCATTATTTTCTTATTCCATCTTATCAGGATGGAATATATTTCCAGGGATGATAAACGGTTGCTCATCACAGAGGAAGGTGTGTCGTAATGGAAAAATAAAAATAAAACCTGAGGATGCCTGTGTTTCTTTGGGAGCTGTATCCACCAGGGCAGCCCTCTCTGATTTTTGCCTTATCTGGCTGCACTTTTCCTTCACTGGTGCTCCTAGCCTGAACCAGTATGATACTTTGGCTTGGGTGTGATAAAACCCAGCCTCAAACACCTGCGTCTTCACAGAATAACCCTGGGCGAGCTCTTTCTCAGGGGTCAGCAAACTTTTTCAGCAGGGGGCCAGTCCACTGTCCCTCAGACCTTGTGGGGGGCTGGACTATATTTTTGGGGGAAATATGAACAAATTCCTACGCCCCACAAATAACCCATAGATGCATTTTAAATAAAAGAACACATCTACTCATGTAAAACCACGCTGATTCCCGGACCATCCGCAGGCTGGATTTAGAAGGCGATTGGGTCGGATCCAGCCCCCAGGCCTTGGTTTGCCTACCCATGCTCTTTCTCATCTTAACCTGTTTTACAGGTGGTCAAGAGATTGAAATACATCAAGCAACTTGCACATATTTAACTTGTTCACATTCAGCTTTGTGTACTTGGCAAAAGTAAAAAGTAAAAATAATAAAAGGGGGCAAACATCTGGTTAAAAAGACTTTGGCAATCCCACCCACCATGGGAAACCCAATGTGTTTTGTCTATATGTGATTTTGGCTCTTGGTGTGATCCCTGGAATGTAACCCCTGTGTAAGTTGTGGGCTTACTGCAACAGTCTGAGCTTCTTCAGGAAAGGGAGAGAGACTAGGGCTTTTTTTCAGCCAGAACTCGGTTCTGGCACCTCTCAAGTGGGCGCCATTGCCATTATAAGAGAACAATGGAGGATTTCATGGTGAGTCCCATTTTTCTAGAAAAATAGCACAAATATCCAAATGACAACACAATGAAGCCGATTTACTGAAAAGTGTGTACTGGAATCTGAGTTAGTGTTTATGAAGTGAAATGTTATTGGTAGATTATTGTTGGGGAATTCTCCTTGTTGTTTCTGAAATCGTATTTATGTTGTTAGCTGATTTGGACATTTGTGAGAACAAGCGAGGTACAAACAGGAAATGACATTTCATCCAAGCAAGATCAATATTGACTTAACAAGTACTGTGCACTGGATGGTAAATCAGCCTACTATGTTCTCATAGCAGTAGTATTAAAACTGGGGACAGTGGATGGGTCAAATAACATTTCAAAATAAAACTAACATTTTATCTGCTTCCAGAAATAATGAGCACACATTTGTGTACTGGAGGGGACACAGACCTTTCAAATCTGACAGGGTTCCTCAGGCTAATGTGGTCTCTGCCTTGGTGACCATAGCTACAATGCTTACAGCAAGCTTCCCCAACCTGGCGCCCTCCAGATGTATGGGATTACAACTCCCATCAGTTTCAGGCAGCACAACAAAGTGACGACAATGGTTAAGTTAAGTTACAGAGTTACAAGGATGTGGGTTGCAGAATCCATAAAAAGATTATTTTGTGTTTAAGTCCCAGGCTGTGCACATGTTACTGGCTTAAAACACAGTGAGATTAAATTTGAACCGAAGCTCGTTTGGGCATGGGGGGAAAGCATGAACACCACAGTCTTCTGTAAGAGAGAGAGTTTGGATTTGATATCCCGCTTTATCACTACCCAAAGGAGTCTCAAAGCGGCTAACAATCTCCTTTCCCTTCCTCCCCCACAACAAACACTCTGTGAGGTGAGTGAGGCTGAGAGACTTCAAAGAAGTGTGACTGGCCCAAGGTCACCCAGCAGCTGCATGTGGAGGAGCGGAGACGCGAACCCGGTTCCCCAGATTATGAGTCTACCGCTCTTAACCACCACACCACACTGGCTCTCCAGTATAAGAAACAATAGACATGGATTGTAGTTAATGTCACGTGTATGTTGCTTCCCAAACCAGCAGTAGGAGTGTACCAGATATAGAAATAAAAGGGAGTTGAGCAAGCCCTTGAACAACTCTTTTTAAAATTCAACAGGGATTGCAAAGGAATTTTGTCCTATTGGCAGCTAGGATACAGCACTAGCACACTTATTTTTCCTGCCATCCTTTCGAAAAGGATTTAACTCTGTCACCCTCTTGGTTTTGTTGCTTTCATTGTTCCCGACAGACAGTTTGAGAAGAGCTGGAGGAGTCAAAGGGGATCATTTAGTCAGATGACAGCTCTAATTATGAATATTTAGGAGGTGTTTGAATGTGCTCACTTTTATTACCCCATTTCCTATCAATGACTGCATTGAAACCACTTGTCTCATTTTTCAAATCAATGCTTCCTCAAGCAAAAGGATGAAACTCAGGATAAGTGATGCTTCGCAGATATATATTATTTTCAGAACGAGGTAAGGCCATCAGTCAGTTCAGAGCATTTGAAAAAGTTTAGTCCTCAAAAGATTAGTCACCTCTCCTGTCTCTCCCCCCCCCCGACCTGCCCCCGCATGGAGAGTAACTGTGCAGCTCATGAGAATCACTGCTCTTTTGTTATTTTTTGTTATTCTCACCCAGAGATAGATTTGGCTTTAATCTTTTTTGACAGTGGGTCTGCATATTTCCCCAAAGTGCTGTTTTCCAGTTGGTATTGGCCCAAAGTAATAGTAATGAGGTGACTTTGTTTCAAAAAGTAGGGACAGGATTATTTGGGCTTGTTTTCTTTACAGTGGTGGGTGTCCCAACCCACATAAAATTCACACATTAGTCTTGAGCAATTCAGTGTTAGTTGCTTTGGAAGATCCAGCAATAGCTGTGAGTATCCTGCGGGAATTACGTTGAAAGAATGATGCAAACCATTTCTCCTTAAAACATAAACATTTGGGTGGGAATGCCTTTTTTCTTTTCTTTAAATTATTGGATTTATATCTTACCCTTTTATCCAAGGAGCTCAAGGTGGTGTACATAGTTCTACTTCTCCTTGATTCCCACAACGAACCTGTCAGGTACGTTAGGTCAAGAGGCAGCAACTTGCCCAGGATCACCCAGCGAACTTCATGGCTGAGTGGGAACGTGAATCCTGCTCTCCCTAGTCCTAGTTTAACACTCTAACCACTACACCACCCTGGCACACTACGCTACACATCTACATCCCCCCATGTTCTATAAAACCCTTGATCTTAAAAGTCAGTGAGGGCAGTGCGATGTAGATGCTCTTTCGCCTTAATATGCAAGTACCCACAGTTGTAGGGAGGCGGGTGGCACTGTGGGTTAAACCACAGAGCCTAGGACTTGCTGATCACAAGGTTGGCGGTTCAAAACCCCACAACGGGGTGAGCTCCCATTGCTTGGTCCCTGCTCCTGCCCACCTAGCAGTTGAAAGCATGTCAAAGTGCAAGTAGGTAAATAGGTACTACTCCGGTGGGAAGGTAAACGGCATTTCCGTGTGCTGCTCTGGTTCGCCAGAAGCGGCTTAGTCCTGCTGGCCACATGACCTGGAAGCTGTACGCCGGCTCCCTCAGCCAATAAAGCGAGATGAGCACCGCAACCCCAGAGTCAGTCATGACTGGACCTAATGGTCAGGGGTCCCTTTACCTTTACTTACCCACAGTTGCATCTCTATTTAAATCTCACCTTTCTGCACATGATACTCAAGACAGCTAACAATAACAGTAAAGATGTACCAAAAGCAAAGGTAGCTGTTTTGGCCCATAAGAAAAAAATCCCCCGCAAACCCCACAGTAGGATGAATCAGAAAGACACAAAATATTGAGAGGACTTTTGAGTTCTCAATAACTCTTCTGGAGAAAGGGCTGGCTTGATGTTAAAGCCATAAGGTCTGCAGTGATTTCAGTCTTGAGATCGTATAAACTTAGGGAAGCAGACTTAGTTGGTTATTATTTATTTATTTAATATACAGTACTTCCTTTCATTAAGAGACCACAGGGCAGTTTGCAACATAAAACACAAGATACATAATATAATAATTTTTTAAAACCCCCAAAATAAAATACCCCCGCCCCCAGCGAAGGAAAGCCAAGCACCTAGCCTGGCTGAGACTATGATGAAGGGACCTGCACTTTTTAATTTGACACAACACAACACTGCTGCCCAATGAGGCTCCAGAAATCCCATCGCATGCAGCTTAGATGGGGCTGGACTATTACTTGCTTTGACTGAAAATCTCTGCAGTATCTTATCTATGAATAGCACTGCACCCAAGTTTTAGAGATCTAATAACCACACAAGGGATGATTAAAAAATAATAATCTAATCATAGGGAAACATGTCCCATTTGTGATGACTGGATGTCTGCTTGAATTTGCCAGCCAAAGCGGTTCACTTTTGCTAATCAAAATGATATTAGCTCAAGGCAATCAAATTGTGCTGCCCACTCCAGTGTAAATGAGCTCACCCAAATGGTGTGTCCTTTTCTCAAAAGGTTAGAGAGGCTCAAAAAAATTTGAGGCCATGGCCTTTTCTGGGATTTTCTCCTCAGCGTAAAATACTGTGCAAGTGTCCTGCTTTTTAAAATTTTAGGAGCAAGTTTCTCTTGCCTGCGTTCCTGGCCAAATGATTGATTTGGCAAAGCACCGCTAATTACCACACAAAAGATGGCCGCAGAACCCTTCATGGGCAAATGTGAGTCTAAAGAAGAGACTAAAAGTTTAAACATCATCATGATGACAGTATGGAACAAAGGAACATAAGAATATAAGAAGAGACTTCTGGATCAGGCCAGTGACCCATCTAGTCTAGCATCCTGTTCTCACAGTGGTCGTCCTGGTTCAGGGGTGCCAACTTGAATAAAATATGGCAGGGGAGGTAAGCCCCTCCCCACATAACTGATCACAAGACGTGACACATGCATACCATATGAATGGCAATGCCCATCATCTTGAGATGGTCTGGCCCCATCAAATATTCTGTTGGGAGGCCAAAGGGACCTTGGCCCCTAGGGGTTGGCTCCTATAACTTGATCCGTGTGTGAAACTCACAAGCAGGACCTAAGCACAAGAGCAACTGGTATTTGGTAGCACTGCTGCTTCTCTCTCAACTGTGGAGGGTGGCAGAGCATAGCCATCATAGCTAATAGCTGTTGATGGCTTTATCCTCGATGAATTTATTTAATCCTCTTTTAAAGCCATCTGAATTGGTGGCCATCACTGCCATTGGAGGGACAACACACTACACAAAATTGGAAAGTTCAAGATAAACAAGGGATGGGTGGTGAATTGGTGCCCTCTTGTAGCCTGCCTTTGTCCTTTAAGCCTAGAGCAACTTTCTCCAGGAAGGGCCTGGTTGAGCTTCTTCAGATATTTCTGCTTCACTTAAATCAGAACTGATGGCATATCTGTTGGTGTTAGAAAGAGAAGGTCTTCTGCAAGTCAGTGACTGCTATTCTGACATGGCAGGAGGAGCCTAGATTAAAAGGCAGGCGCTATAGATTATTCTCATTGCCAGAGTCTATTCTGAGAAAAGCATATCAGATTTGGTCCAGAGGGATTTTTTTCTGTGTCACTGATTGTAATTCACTGGAATTTAACAAATGTTGAATATCGTACATCATTATTAAAACTTACTTTTTCCTTGCCAGGATGCAAATGTGCTCCCACCTTACACAATTCAAAATCTATTTATAGATCCATTTTCACTTTCAAACCTACTCTGCAAGATGGAAACAGCAAAGGAAAGTAACTGGCAAACTCTGAGTGGCACTTCTGTTTAAAATCGCTTTATGCACGCCTCTGTTTGTTGTTTGAGGAATCTCTGCATATATTCATGACAATTCTGTGTGTGAAGTGATGCTTGAAAGGGAACAGACTGCAAATTCTATTTCGTGAAGACTTGGTTTGACCCTAATAGGAAAACCACTGTTAGAATTAAAATTAGTTTAAAACTGCCTCCGGTTGTAATAATGATGTTGTGCTACACCGTTCAGAGAATTTCTGTTGTATTTTCCTTTATGAAGATGCTCTTAAAATAACTGAATAGGATGTTGCACGTTATACGTAGCTTCACTAGTTGTGTAGGAGGTGTCAACAACAGTGCTGTCTGAAATTTGATATTAATTTTGGATAATGTGAATCATCAACTAGTACAATCTCTTTATAGAAACTATATTTAGGCTAAAGTTTGCAATAGACTTCCCGCATCTGTATGTGTGTGTGTAGGAGATAAGAAAGCCCTCCACAGTTTTACCTAGATTTAATCCCACCACAAAAAATATTTTTTGATGATGATGAACCTGACATATTGACTGTGATGCCTGAGATCTGGCCAGCCTGACATTGTGGCTCTCATTTCTAAAAGGCCCAAACTCCATTTTGAGATTCAGAAACATGGTGCCTCACTTCAGGGGTAGCCAAGCCCTCTAGATATTAATGGACTCAAACTCCCATCAGCCTCAGCAAGTACAGCCAATGATCAGAGATAATGGGAAGTGTAGTCCAGAAATATCTGGAGGGAGGAACTATGTTGGCCTGCCTTTCTTGGCTTCTCTACCCAGACCTTTCAAATGCAACTGATACTTTTCTGATTCTAATGTTGCTGTTTTGCTTATATGTTTGGGTTTGATGTGATGTTTTAACAGTATTTCAATTCTCTTTGCAATTGTGATACTTTGTGTTGTTAGCTACTGCATGCTTGCTTCCATTGAGAGGAAGGGTCAGACTAAGTTCTAAGAAATAAATACATAATAAATATAAACATCTACTTGCTCTCTTGGAAGTACCAATTCAAGTGTACATCAGTTTGTTACTAGGCAGAAGTGTGCTATGTAGCTCAGGTGTGGTGTCATGTATGCTCTGCCTGGCTCTAATTGGATCTGGAGGTTGAAGTGTGATCCTGCTGCCAAAAAGAGACTTAGAAGGTTTTAAGAGGCACCACTGGGATCTCTTTTTTGTTTTTTGTTCTTGTTCTACTCGTTGGCTTTATAAGATACAGGATGAGTGAACAAACATGGAGAAGTGATATTATAATGGCAAGTCTCGTCCCAAAAGAAGAATCTACATGCATTTATACTCAATGTTTGCCTAGAATCCACAACATGTACATCTGCACATGCATAGGGTTTTCTCCAGGCAACTGGGAACCTAGAGAAAGTCTACCCAACTGCAGAGAGAAACACCCACGTACATACTGTTGTACATGTGAGGACTATTTATTTATGTACCTGTTTAGTTATTTAAAACAGGAATAAGGAACCTGTGGCCCTCCAGATGTTGTTGATCCTATGACTGTTGCTTACCATGGCCAGTGATCAATGGTATTGGGAGCTGCAGTTCAGCAACATCTGGAGAGCCACAGGTTTCCTATCCCTGATTTCAGAGATTTAGATATCACCCTGCAAAACTTCCAGGTCAGTTTGCATGAATAGAATAAAGCACAAAAATCAAAATATAGTTTTTTTAAAATATATATATTTTTATTAAAGATTTCTTAGTATACAAAAATATGTGCTTTGTCTCTTTTTCAAGTTGTGTTTTCTACAGATCAGTTTCATTTGTTGTGAGACTTTAGTATTACATACAATGTTAGGTTAGGAAGAAAAGCAGGAGGGGGGGGAGTATAGTTATAGCATTCAGCTGAGTGCACTTAGTTCACTCCTCTCTTGTCCCTTGCACCCAGTTATGGTTTATCCAGCTGGAGGAAGAGGAAGCAGTAGCAGCCAGTTAAGTAAGTAGGGACGTGGGTGGCACTGTGGTCTAAACCACTGAGCCTGGGCTTGCCGATCAAAAGGTTGGCAGTTCAAATCCTTGCAATGTGTTGAGCTCCTGTTGCTCAGTCCCAGGTCCTGCCAACCTAGCAGTTCAAAAGCACCCCAAAAAGTGCAAGTAGATTAATAGGTACTGCTCCGGCGGGAAGGTAAACGGTGTTTCCGTGTGCTGCTCTGGTTTTGGTGTTCTGTTGCACCAGAAGCGGCTTAGTCATGCTGGCCACATGACCCGGAAAAACTGTCTGTGGACAAACGCCAGCTCCCTCGGCCTGTAAAGCGAGCTGAGCGCCGCACCCCAGAGTCGTTTGCGACTGGACTTAACTGTCAGGGGTCCCCTTTACCTTTACCTTTTTAAGTAAGTAGGGACAGGCAATACTGATTTCCGAAGAAGAAGAAGAAGAAGAAGAGTTTGGATTTGATATCCCGCTTTATCACTACCCCTTTATCACTACTCCTTTCCCTTCCTCCCCCACAACAAACACTCTGTGAGGTGAGTGGGGCTGAGAGACTTCAGAGAAGTGTGACTGACCCAAGGTCACCCAGCAGCTGCATGTGGAGGAGCGGAGACGCGAACCCGGTTTCCTCAGATTACGAGTCTACTGCTTTTAACCACTACACCACACTGGCTCTCTACTGGCTCTCTCTACTCTCTCACTGGCTTCCTACTGTTTGATTCACTGGTATGGAAGTGGATTTTTTGTTCTAAAACCATACACAAGCTGCTCTGTAGAAGAACTTCAAATGACCCCTGCTGAATTGGACCAAAGTCCCATCCAGGCCAGCATACTGCTCCCAGAGAGGTCAACCATGGAAAGCCTGAGGAAGGACATGAGCACTCTTCTCACTTGTGATTCCCAACAATTGGTATTGAGACAGGCACCTAACCTCTGATACTGGTGATAATATATAGCCATCATGCAGCCATCAATGGTCGTATTATCCATTAATCTGTTAAACCCTCTTATAAAGCCATCCAAGCTGGTGGTGATTACCACATCTTGTATTACCAGATTCCCTAGTTTAACTATGCACTGAGTGAGGAAGTACTTACTTTTGTCAATCCTGAAACTGCTCCATTCCATTTTCTTGGATGAATATATCTCTTCTGCCTGTTATATGTTTACAGAGACACAATTCAAGCTGAATTATTCAGAATTTTTTTTGCTTAGCCTTACCTTTGTTGTCATCCTTGTTATTTAGTTTGCTATCGATTGATGTGTGCATGTTAAAGAAAAGGAACCAAATTTATATCCCATTGGTTCAGTGAATTGGAAATCTGTCTCCAGTGCTCAAGACTTAATTAGGACTGCACCGAGTGGGTGGATATAAATATTACTTACAGGTCACATCTTCATGTGAAAGCTTCTGAGGCTTTTTCTATCTGAAGCGCCTTCTGTCATTGCTTTCTACATTCACATCAGGAGTTTTCAACACTTGGCCACAGTTTCTCAGGATGGATTGAAGCAGGGGTAGAAACCTGTGGGAATGCCAATGTTGTTGGCCTCCAACCACCATCAGCCCCAACAAGCATGGGCAACCACCAGCCATTACAGTCCAGCAACATCTGGAAGGTCCCAGGTTCCCCATCCTTTACAATCTCAATGGGTCTTCAAATGGATAGCAGGAGCTATTCACCCTCTGTGCCCTGGCCCTGTCTGGCACCCCAGACACCAGCAAACAAAGCGGTTTCTGTGCCAAAACTGGGCCTAAGCCCCGATTGAAATGAATCTAGAACATCAGTTTCCTCCAAGAGCACCTAGATCTGGTCCATAACCATCCACTCAGGAACCTTGCCCAAGAAGGGGAGATTCACATCTAGCCAGTAGTTATTTACATTTTCTAAGTCCAGGGAGGGTTTCTTAAGGAGTGGGCTTACCACTGCCACTTTCAAACAGGCAGGAACCACCCCCTCTTGTAAGGAGGCATAGATCACCTCTCTGACACAGTCAGGTGTCTCCTCCCTGCTAGTTTTTATCCGCCACAAGGGGCAAGGGTCCAAAGCACAAGTGGTCAGTTTGACTGGTCCAAGCACCTTGTTCACATCCTTGAGCCTACTACCCCTTCCCTAACACCCCAAGAGTGGATATAGATATCTTTATCTTAGGTGTGGATATCAACAAAGAAACAAAGCCTGTCTTGAGATTTTTCTTCAAGTCCCTCTTGTGGGGAGAGTGCTGTTTCCCTCAGGTCCCACTTGCAGATTTCCCGCAGGCATCTGGTTGGCCACTGTGAGAACAGAATGCTGGACCAGATGGTCACTGGCCTGATCCAGCAGGCTCTTCTTATGTCTATGTGAATTAACTACTTTAAAAGCAACTTTTTAGGTCTTGCCTTCAAGAAATTGGAAACCCCACCTCTGTCGCCAGATGGAACAGTACAAAGGTTTCAATACAAAGCATCCAATACTGACTTAGAAGGAAAACTTGAGTCATTTTTGAGCCACATGAGAGAACCATCCCAGGAAAGTCTTGGGTGATCTCCAAGTGTTCTCCTCTCTTTAATTCATATAGTGTCTTATTTTTTATTCTCTCTTCTTCTTTTTACACTTTTGTGTGTGAAAACTGGTGTAAAATGTATATGCCGATGAACTCATGCTCTTTCATGTAAATATTTTTGTGGCACTCCCACCCATTCTTTGTAAATACTTAGATTCTCATTTTCTCCACACTGTTAAGGGACGGGTGTGCTTGGCTTATTTTCATTTTTTAATTTGTACTGTAATACTGACTTAGAATGATAGAATTGTAGAGTTGGAAGAGACCATGAGGATCATCTAATCCAACCCTCTGCAGTGCAGGACTCCTGCCCATAGCTGTCCTTGCTTGGGCTTGAACAACCAACTCTGGTTTACAGCCAGCTACGCTGACCCATTGTGTCACAGGAGGGCTTGCCCATCTGTGTTATCATCTGGCCCCTTAATCCAAATCCTCACTGGGCCTTCTATTCAGCAGCTAGAATTGCCGGCTGGCATTTTAGTTATTTTTCTGTGTTTCATTTCCCGCCTTTAAAATAAAATAAGAAATAAGAAGCATTAGCAAAATATTTAAAAGATAATGAGGAATGATTGTGCTAATAGCTGCTATTGAAATAATTATGTGAATGCATTTCAGTTAAAACTCACAGATATCCCTGGGGTTATTTTAAACTGTAGACTTGTATGGATTACAACAAAGATATGCATGAGCAGCCTCTGTATTTCTTCTACCCATGTGTCACTTCAGCTGCTTTGATGCTCGTTCCACCAGGAGGAGCCAAACCTAAATGAACATCCCTAATAGCTAACAAACCCTTCCCTTAAAACCAAGCTTTATCCAAGCCTACACTGTGAAATGCACCCTGGTGCACACAGAGAGAGGTTAGCTGATTGAGATGCAAGAAACACAAAAGCAGAGAGATGGTGAAGAACGGTCTCCACTCCCTCTTTATCAATACAAGACGACACGATGGAATTGCCTTCTTTTTTTAACAACAACAAAATCAAAAGAACATGATTTATTCATTAGCTCCATTTATCAATATGGGCAAAGATTAGTGGAGAATGTAAAATAATTTCTTATTGATTTACCTTTTTTATTATCAGAGGGTGATACCGTTTTGACTGAAAGCGGCAAAAAAACGAAAAGTAGAAGGGCACCATTTTCAAGTGAGGTCATTCTTCAAGTGTGGATTCTTATGTAGCCAAAAATAGCACCATCCATGCACAAAAGGGTCCATGCACCAGCAGGGTTGGGCTCCTGAAAGTACCAAAATCATGGTAGCTGTGTATACAGTGCCCACACAGAGGCACCAATTTGCACAAATGGTGCATGCCATTGTGACATGTGAACTGCTTAATGTTTGGTTTGCTATGTTAAGGTAAAATCTGCCATTGATAAATGATAAGACGGTGGTGCTTCTATGCAGCCATGGAGATCTGCACGATGAAAGGATTCCCCATGATCTTTGATGTCAGGACTCAGGAGTAGCTCAACATGTGCCTGCGTTCCCATTGAACACTCAGAACTTTCTTCGACATGAAGAAGAAGTGGAAGCTCCCTGCTGAGCAGAGTTCTGCATACATCGCATTGCTCCACTGTGTACTACACAAAAGCTGCTGGATTGCAACAGCCCCACAAAGGAACCTAACCTAAGTAATGAGCTTTCAGCTCTAGACATCTGAAGATATTGGTTTTGGCACACAGATAGGATGGTTTGATTTGCTGCAGCACAAGTGACTGGGCAATAGCTGTGGGCCCATTCTTTTCTTTTGGCATATTAAGCCATAATCAATAGCTCCCCCTTTGTTTGCACAACATTTGAAATCCCTGGAGGCTCATGCAAAGCTCATTTGCTTTCCCCCTTTTGTTGCTAAATCATATTTCAAAATGCTCCCAGAGATTCAGATGACAGTTCTGAAATTGCCCTGCTGGGTTTTCAAAAGTCCACCCACTTGTTGAAAGTGACAAACTGCCTTGTGAGGTGCCTGAAGGAAGACCTTGTACACCTCAGGTTTTTATGTGGCTAAATCATCTATATAATTGCTGGCCATTATAAAGCCTCTTGGAAATAAATGTCAACTAATTGGACAGTAAATATCATCTGGCATCGATTATTACAATGTACGCAAATGGCTTGCTCTGACGAGACCCTTTATGAAGAAATGGTAGGAGGCCGCTTGAGATTTTGCAGGTTATTTTTTTCACTCAGGTCATAATGAAATCAAGACTACACCCACCCAAACACACACAAAAGCAAGTATACAGAAGGAGTTTAAAAAGTCAGAACCCTAAAATTCACAAATTTGTAACAAAAAAAAAATCATATCTATCATACAATGTCTTGATTTCTCTGCTGTTGATACAAATGAAGCTCCATTTTCTATTACCGACTTAGACAACTTTGGTTTTCTGCTGACTAGTTCCCAAGACTAGTTCACAAACCTCTTTCAAAGTGCTGGGCAAGAGGGTGTCTTCAGAAGCTCTCCTCAAAGTACTATTATGTGCTGTGCTTGGGATCAGCAAACAACCTTTTGGCTGAGCTAGGTTTTTACCTGCCCCACACCTGACATCATATATGACATCAGGCATAGGGCAGGTAGGCGTGACTTCACCAAAATGACCTTGAGACTCAAATGGGGAGGCTGAAGGTCCCCAACTGTGGTTTAAAGCTGAAGAGCTTTGCTTTGTCTTCTCCAAGATTTGCTTTGTGATGACAAATATAATCTGGCAAAAATCATTAGCTATCCCTTTCACACAGAGTGGCAACTTGTGCTATTGTTATATCATAATGACCCAGCTCAAAGGTATGGGACCTTCCCCTTGCATTCTGCCTGTACAGTGCCACCCTCCAAGGGGGATGTCACTAAATGTGTGGAACCTCTCTGAGTTTCACCACTTGTTTTGATTGTGAGGCTTTCAGACAAATATCTACAATACACAGTTCTTCCTAATTAACTTCCTTATATTTATATCCCCCCTTTCTTCTGTCATGGAATCTGAGTCGGTGTGCATGTGCTCATCCAGCCACTGACAAAACTTAGACTTGTTTAGCTTTAGCAAAGTGGTAGTTTCATGTGCCTTCAGATCACACCTGGGGCCCATAGGAAGCCATATAGTCATCACTCACTTGTGTTAATTACAGCCCCAGCAGGCGCTTGGAGGAACCTTTTGGTTTGTTAAGAGAAATGACTGGATTTTATGTTCATGCACTGATTTTGCCTTACTAACATTGGCTGTGTTGCTTATTGTTCACTTCTTAAGTTTGTTAATCAGTTGGGTTCTTACAAAAGCAACATGAATCTTGAGAGTCCTCTCTTAATAAATGTATTGTATAATTCACTGTTACAAAAAGTGGGGAACAGAAGAATACTGAGATGGCTGCTGACAGACTGTCAAGCTGGTGTTTGCTAATTAACAGAGAAAGTCCTTCAGTAGGAGTTAAGGGTCAGAGAGAGGATAATCGCTTGAGAAGGTAATTCACCTGCTTGGGTGGGATCTAAAGTTGGAGGGAGAGAGATTGAATTTGAAAGGCTGTGAATCGATGGAAGCTGAAGCAGCTCTCTTTTATTTGGGGACCAGAGGCAGGTTCAGCAGCTGCACTGTATGCTTTCAGGAATACATTCATTTCCACTATGTTCTGCTTGTTTATTGAGAAATACAACAAATGTTACAAAGGTGCCTTAAATATCTTGCGTTCTCTATCTCATGTAAGGGAATTTGTACCCTGTTACACCAGCCCTAGATTTTCTAAGCCTATATTGACAGAGCATGATGGTTAGGGAGCACAGGATCGTTCTATAAGAGATGGCTTCTGAAGTAGAAGTAATAAAAACAACAACTCATAGGGCATGATCTTCTTTGGGGGTCATCCAGAAAACCTGTTTATTCAGCATTCATCCTGATTTGCTTGCACAAAGCTTGCACAGTGATTAGATTATGTCCACCCTTTCTTGAACATTTGTTCTGATTTGTTTACAGGACAGTTATATGGCAATGAGCATTCATCCTGCATTCATCTTGATTTGCTTGCAAGGTGTTTGTATGTCATCCCATTAATCATTCGTTTATCCCACAATTTTAAATGCATTTCTCTGTGACTTTTAAAGTCTTTCATTTTTTAAAAAAATGGTGGTTTTTTTGTTTTGTTTTTTTGTTTTGCAGTAGGATGACGGAGCTTTAATCCACTTTTAATTGTCCAAATCTTTAACTGGTATGCACTTGAATCCATTCCACAAAATACTGATGGTGGTCTGGAGCAGGGCTGGCACATCCATGAGGCAAGGTGGAGAGATTGCCTCAGATGGCAGGTTCCACTGGGGCAGCAGATCCTGATGTTGACCTTTCTTCCCTCCTTGCAACTTCTTCTCTCACCCCTTCTTCCCTAGCAGGGAGGGGGTATCATCATTTAGGGTCTGCCTCAGGGCCCAAAGTGTCCTCAGGACCTGATTTGAAGAGCACACTGATACTGTGAGCTTGTGTGTGTGTGTGTGTGTGTGTGTGTGTGTGTGTTGTGTGTGTGTGTGTTGTGTGCGTGCATGTTTTCAATAAGACTTCGTAAAATGCTGTTTGCCTCACCTACATGCTTCCATGGGCATGTCATTAGGATGTGGAGGGAGGCAGAGGAAAGGGGATGCCTCCAGTTTCCTTATCCAACTTTCCCTCTCTGTGCTTTGAAATTCACTTGTTATCTGAGCCCAGCTAACATCCTTTGGCAGAGAAGATTTTCCAGATGAAAGGAACTGTGCTTGCCAGGCGAGTGGATCATACAGTTGGTGTGAAGATTTTGCAGCAGTCATCGTTACCAAATACATTTCTAAAGACTAATATTTCACAATTTAATTTATATAATTTTCATGACCACAATCTTGATAATCAAACACACTTATAAAACTACCAGAGCAAAATAGGACTATGTTATATATTCCATCTCTGGCTGTCATTGCCAACTGTGGACAGGGAAATATCAAGTGTTCTGATGACATATAGCCTCGTAACCAATAATCTGAAGCTTCTCTTTCATAAAATGGGCCTGCAGCGTAACAAAAACAGATGTGAGAAGTATTGACCTTTAAATGTTTAGTCAATTGTAGCAGAGATTTTTTAAAAACAACAATTCACTTCCCATCATGGATAGTATTGTGAATTTGTGCAACTGTTAAGGTATTATCAGAACAAAGTAAGGAAGCGATAGTAAGCAGCCATCCTTCCTTAAGAACAGAGACTACAGATGATGTTAATTTAGCAGAAATCCTACCCAAATCTTTTTTCTTTTTCTTTCCCCCTGCATCATGGTAAAATTGAGTGGAGAGATTTGAATGTTCATAGGATTTAATTCCAAGCCCATTGGATTCATTGACTTCAATTACTTGTAAATAAACCTTGCGATGGAGGATGGCAGTATTTTATTGCTTCAGTGTCTAAAGAGAAATACTGGGTGACATTTTCAAACTGTATATATTATGAGTGTCAGTGTGCCTGCCTGTGCATTTGAAAATACAATTTCAAAAAAATCAAATGAATATTAAAAAAGAAAAAAAAAACAGAGTGGAGAGGAAGACTCAAGATCCGTATTTTGCTTTGCTTGACTTTGCCTCCTGGAGGGTAGCCAGCTTATTATACCTTGAGAAATTTCAGATTCACACATGTCTACCATCACAATTCAATGTCAAAACAATAGTGGGTTTCGGCTGTCAACAAAGTTGGGAATTTTCCAACTTTAAATAAGTGTACGTTATTAGTACTGGTTTGCACACATGAGCTCAGATGGAGTAACATGTGACACGGGGCTGCTCCATTCAGCCATCAAGTACTGGAGAATTCTCTTTTGTGTGGATCCCCACTCCTTGTTTGGAGCTACATGTACATTGGAGCCTTAGGAAGCTTTAGAGCACAACCTGACCACTGCACACAGCAAGCTGAAATACAGATGTTGAAAGTCTTCAAATCCAACTTAAGTAGGCAGGAAAGTGAAATACACACACACACACACACACACACACCTCATGTGGTCATTGAAAGGTGTTATGGTTCTGTTTAAGCTAAAGGTCACTGATTTTATTTCTTTTCTGTTTAGTAACAAATGCTTTCTCACCCAGAAACATGGTACCGTCTAAGAAATGTCAGAAGATGCAGTACTGCTTTTTCTTATAGGTGATAGAGCTAGTAAGATGGGTTAGAGCAGGGGTGCCCAAACTTTTTTCAAAGAGGCCCGGATTTGATGAAGGGAACAGGGCCAACCAAAGTTGCTGAGCTTTTTTTCGGATTGAAGTTGCTGAGCTTTTTTTGGATTTTACCCCAGGACATATACTGCCATGGGATTAAATTGACCAGTGGGCAATTTGGCCCCCAAAATGTCATTTGGACATAGGGGCATAGGAAGGGTACCATCATGGAGGGGGGTGACAAATTATCAAGGAACAATTACTGCCCTACTTGGGAGGTTCATAAAAACCTTTTTTTAAAAAAAATGCCTGCTCCAAAGGTCTTATCTTACTACACTAAGGATTATATAGCTATATATGAAATTTCATGCATATCAGTTAATATCTTGACCCTCCTCCACGAAAATAGCTGTTTACTTGGCCGTTTTCCTGTGTCGTGAAGGCTGAAATTTCAGTTCAGTGAAGCAGGGTATATATTTAGTAAGATAAGACCTTTGGAGCAGGCATTTTCAAAAAAAGTTTTTTATGAACCACCCTACTGCCCTACCCTCCGCTGGGCTTCCCTCCCCCACCTCCAGTCTTCGTTGTTCTGTCTTTATCCATTGTGTGTCCTGGCTGAGAGGAAAAACAGAAGAAGGATGGCCATCGGTCAGGGATGGTCTAGTTGAGATTCCTGCATTGCCCCAGGGGTTTGGCTAGATGACCCTCAGGGGTCCCTTCCAACTCTACAGTTCTCTGGTGCAGGCTTGTGCAGAGTTTTAGGTACAAGTTGGATGCAAGGGGTGCATAGGATTGCAGGCCAATCTTATGCACTGTCGCCTTGGGAATAAGTCCCACGGATCATGATGAGACCAGATTGCTGCTGTGCAGTCCTGTTTTTTAAATAAATGTTTCCTTTTCAGATAATACAGAGCATGGTGAAATCACAATAAATACCCCCCCCCCTTCAGTAGTTTCAAGCACTACTACAGGTTCCACATAATATCTGTACTACATTGTTTACTGTGACAGCACCTGCACTTTGAACTCCCCGCCTATTGCAACAAAGCACGTGCCTTTGCTAGACTCTTTTTGGGCACTTGCTAAAAGCATTCTTTAGGCAAGCATACCTAGATGCTTAGGAAGTTGAAGTAATTTTAATCTTAATATTTTAGTTTTTGTATGTTTTAAGGCAGGATTGTTAATTTTTACTGATGTGGTGTTTTTTGTTTTGGTAAACCTCTTTAAAAAGGTAAAGGTACCCCTGCCCGTACGGGCCAGTCTTGACAGACTCTGGGGTTGTGCGCCCATCTCACTCAAGAGGCCAGGGGCCAGCGCTGTCCGGAGACACTTCCGGGTCACGTGGCCAGCGTGACATCGCTGCTCTGGCGAGCCAGAGCCGCACACGGAAACGCCGTTTACCTTCCCGCCAGTAAGCGGTCCCTATTTATCTACTTGCACCCGGGGGTGCTTTCGAACTGCTAGGTTGGCAGGCGCTGGGACCGAGCAGCGGGAGCGCACCCCGCCGCGGGGATTCGAACTGCTGACCTTTTGATCGGCAAGCCCTAGGCGCTGAGGCATTTACCCACAGCGCCACCCGCGTCCCTGAGAAAACCTCTTTACAGGTTTTTTAAAAATAAATTTTATTAAATAAATAAGCAACAAATATAAATAAAATAACACAAGACAAAACACAATCCATCCTGTAGATTTAGGTATCTGTCCATAGTCTTGTTATCAGAGGCCCTGAATCCACATTACTTTGTAAGAAAATATGAAATAATGTAAAACCATTTTTGCAGGCCAACAATAATAATAAATAATAATAAAAAAATATCAATGGAGGGGGGGGACAATAATTTTTCCATACCAGGTACCACCTGACCTTCCTACGCCTCTGTTTGGACATGCCTGGATTAGAGTGACGGTTTTGTGGACAGACAGGAGCAGAGGTTGAGAGGAAGGGGAGGGGGAACTGAGGTTCTTTAGGCAGTGTTGATGAAATGAGGGGGTGCAGCCTTAACTATCAAAGTAGGTCTTTGGGGACCAGCTATCTGCTTTTGTACTGACTGTTTGTGCTCTGTTTGGATGGATGTAAATAACAGGATTATTAAAGAAAACCCCTAAACCTCCAGTGCTTTCATCTAAAGGCAACTAAACTCAGGAGTACCGCTGTGGAACTTCACTGCTCAGAAATAGGGAGCACATAACAAAATGTAGGGTGGATTCTTTCACCCCCTTTTTTGCATGCAATGTTCTTAGTCCACAACAGCTTTAAAATGAGAAACGATAACTGATCACATACCCCCAGTCTAGAGTCTTCAGATGACAAACTGATTAAATGATCTTTCCGGTTTGACGCAAGCACCACAGCCATGCAGATATTCATCATCACCAGCATGTGCCAAATGTGTGATCTGTCTTCTTAGACAAACAGGATTGCAATCCTGAGCACACTTATCCAGGAGTAAGTCCCGCTGAAGTCAGTGGAGACCTTCTGAATAAACATGGATAGGAATTTGCTACAAGGCAGAGTGTCATCTAACTGGTGAACAGATCCTGAATAAAGCAGGACAGAATGATGAAACGTTTACTTAGTATATTCTAGGTATTTGCAAAATGTATACATTTCCCTGGTTACCCAGTGACCTTGCTGACATTTCCACTAACGAGAAACCTACAGGCTGCTTGTGGGTCAAGTGGGCAGACAGGCGAGTTGAATCTGAAGCCATCTGGGAGGACAAGGACTTCTTACATCCAGCAATACTAGTATGAAATGGTTTGGTGGCTGATTTGTGAATTCTTTGGCAAGCATTGAGATTGCCGCTCCTGAGTTCATTCTGCATAACTCACTGACAAGGTTTGTTGCCAGTGCCACACTCAAAATGCCACCTATTCAATGCATGAAGTGGACAATCACCTTAGATTAGAATCATAGAATTGCAGAGTTGAAAGGGACCCCGAGGGTCATCTAGTCCAACCCTCCGCAATGCAGAAATCCTGCCCATACCCATCCCTTGGTGGACTCAAACCACCAACCTTCTGGTTAGCAGCCAGATGCACTGACCTATCCCCTGGGCTATTCCTTTTTATATTCAGTTAAGATGATCCATTGACCATCCCAGCAGAAGTTTTTTTGGCCATTGTACACAAATCTAATGTGCTCATTATTTCATCCTCTCTGGATGTGGCTGCCTGGTGTCTCAGAGGAAGGAAGAAAACCTTTCAGGATCTAGGTTACAAAAACACAACTGTTGTATATTCCAGTGGGCCACCACCTAGGCACCAGATCACAACATGCATAAGAAGAAATGCTCTTGGAAAAGGCACCAAACCACTGAACCAATTCAGGCCAAAACCTATATTTTGAGAGCCTGAAGGCAATTCATCTATGGTTTAATTTAGCAATAATTGCTCATGGCCCCATGCTAGAAAATGTTAAAATAGTTTTCATAAATGAATCCAAGTCATATTCAAACCGATAAGGGTCTTTGCTCTCATGAGGGTTTCTTACACATATGGGTTTGGGGTGGTTTTTTTTGGGGGGGGAGTCTTCTGAGCTGCAGTCTAAATTTATTAATTGACTTTTCCTAGCCTTTTGTTCTTATATCTACATATCCAAATGCAGCCAGGGCAATCCACACATGGATTGCCTGCTGGGTCAGGAGCCACGTGGGTGGTTCCTAGGACTGCATCCCTACATGAATTGCAACTATGCTCCAAAACTGGAACTGTGCATGCAACACTGAACAGATGGCTGGCACTCTCAGCTTCGACAGTAACAATCACCTATTTGGGGATTAAAAAAAAGAAGTAGAGCTACAAAAAGAAAAGTCAACCAATCTGCTAGGAAAAATTAAATATTCTTCTTCTTTCCTGGCTAATCCACCTCTCATATGAAAAAAAAAGTTTCTAAAACTCTTCTGAAGAGGAAAAATGATGTGTGGTCTTGTTTCAATTCAACTAACAAAACTAAGGCTGTGTGTGTGTGCGCGCGCGCAATACTGTTTATTCTAGCTCCACAGCACTCCCAACACTACCATTTGAAGCCATGTACAAAGGACATTAACTATAATCCACATATATCCTACAGTTTCTTGAGAATTACTGCTCTTTGACGTGTTTCCCTTCAAACCAGCTTCCATCCAATCTGAAAATGTAAGCCATGTTCACTTCTCAGCTAAGTTGAGGTGTGTACATTTGAGACAGCTGCTGTGCATGCGCAGATGACAGCTCCATGAATAGGCATTTTTTGTTTGCAGGCATGGAGAAACCAAACAGGTAATGCACACCAGGTGAAGACATCTCTGCCACCTCTCTGAGACACACAGCAATGTGCAAATGCAACTTGAAATGCAGTGGGTGGAAACAACCTCGCTGTATTTTAAACCGTTGATGTGCTCATGGCCTAAGGATGACAAGATCTTTTGGAAACTAGTTAACAGTGGTTGCCAGAGTTATCAGGATCTACTCTTATCACAGGTGCCCAATTCCATCTGGGAACATTGTTAAGACTATTATAATCCAATCCCATACATGTCTGTTCAGAAGTATGTCCCACTGTTTTTTTTTTAAAAAAATCTTATTTATTGATTTTTCACCAAAAAAACCTTTATAAATTTTAAACGAGACTGTAAGTTATTTTATCCCAGAGGTCAGCAACCTAAGGCCCATGGGCTGGAAGCGGCCCATGAGGGTTGCTTAACTGGCCCATGAGCCGCCCCCAAACTGAGCCGCCCACTCGGCGAGTCCCCGTGCACTGCACTAAACTGACACAGCGCGGTGCAGCGTAGGGACTCTCTTCCACAACTCTGGAAATCACTTCTGCATATGCCCAGATGCCGGAAATCACGTCTGTGCAGGCGTGATTTTCGGCATCTGGGCATGCGCAGAAGCGTTTTCCAGCTCCGCGGACATGTGCAGATATGATCTGCACTGGCCTGACTCACAGAGGATCTCCGTGGGAGTGATCCAGCCCATGCCCAGTAAGCCTTGCCGACCCCTGCTTTATTCATTGACTTCCGCAACCTCCCCTTCCATGGTTTCCATATTTACCCTTGAATGCTGCATATGTCACCTATACTATTCAATAAACCCATTTTAACCTATTTGTCTTAATAATTCACACTGCTGCTTATATTTCAAACCCTGCTCACGTTTTCATCTCCCACTGGCTTCAAGGAGGCTTACTCCTAGGTAAGGATTGCAGCCAAGTATTCATTGATTGTAATCTTAGTGGTGATTTATTTTGCCTTGAACCATGACATCAAACGACAAGTGAAACACTGGAGGAATTGATTGTACCCCTTGTAATTATTACGACCCTAGGAGATGGTGATATTCCAGCTTAGTTTCTTAAAACCAACCTTGCTTGGTAGGTCCAAGCTCTGCAATGATTGCGGTTTTCTTCTGATTAAATGTTATATATGTTTCAATGTTTTATACTATGTTTGAAGGTGGTAAGCTTTTGTAAGATGCACACTTTCTTATAATTTTGTGTGTTTCTTAATGTTGTTATGCTTGACCTTTTTGGCAAGAACAGGAAACAGACACTCCAGTCCCGTCTCAACATTGGATCAATAATGTCAAATGTGGGAGTGTTAATTACATGCTGACATGGGTGTAACCAGGATTTTTGTGGGGGAGGGCAGGCCTTTGTTGGGGGGCAGAACCTCAGATTTGTATTAATTTGTATTGATTTTGATGGCTGCCCCCCTGCCCCCCCTTGGCTATGCCCAATGCTGAGTTTGTAGGTATGCACAAATCATTTCAAATACCTCTGGATCAGGACCACAGCCTTTCTAAATCTAAACTAAAATAAATAATTCAGTTCATTCCATTCAGTAGTGGAGCTGAGTGCAGTGTTGTTTAGTGAAGGCTGAAGTGGCTGAAGTGTGGGAAACCTTCACTTGTGGCTTAAGAAGTTGATAACTTCCTGGAGTAGCACAGCTAATTTTTCTTTCTGAATGCTACCTTTGTCTTGAAGATGATGGATGCTGGCTTAATAAAGCCAATCGATTAGGTTTTTTGTGTCATCCATAGAATGAACACAGTTTAGTTAATGGCATCCGATGACTAATAGATCCCACTTCAAATGTCAAGGGGGTGGAGTTAAAATCTACAACAAGTACCGTACTTCCAACTTGGAACTTCCTGAAAAGCTCACTTCTAGAGATATCGTCTATCTATATACACATCTCTCAACAAAGTTATTATTTGATGCAACTGGCCACATATATATTTATTCAGCTAAGCCATTAACACTCCTGCCCTTCAGTTTTACAACTGTTAGGGGGACCACGATCAAATATTTTTAAATGAGAAAAGGTTATTAAAAAAACAGCAATTGTGGGATTATTATTATCAATTAAATTTTTATACTGCCCTTCATCTGAAGATCCCAGGGCAGTTACCCACACATCAGTCATGGTGCCCAAACGATCTCTGTCCAGGAAAGGACATATTTGGTGTCCCAACCTAGGTTGATAATAGACACTCCTTAGCATAAAAATTACTTGGATCTGCAGTGAGAAAAACTGATCTAGGAGCATCCCCAAACTATGTACCTGTTCCTTCAGAAGGAACTGGTAAGCTTCCCAGATCAGGGAAGTGTTCACCTACAGAGTTGTTGTCTAACCAGGGTTCATTTTCAGCAGAACTATTTTATTTTATTTCATAAAATTTCTATCCTTCTTGATTGTAGAAAACTACTGCCTCCTCCAAGACACAAGGCACCACTCCCTTGCACAAATATATGTTAACCACTCCCTGGACCCATCCTCAGCCACCCCCACCACTGCTAGCTCGAATAAGCCATGGGCAAGGTCAAGAGACCATGTTGTGTGCCAAATCACTGGAAACACCTGCCCACATCTTCAGGCCTCACTAACTGAAACTGATGAAATGTGTAAAATAAGCATGATGTTGGTACTTTTCACACTCAAGGGACTTACAGTAAGGATTCTATCGGACTCAAATATGGTAGTTGCTCTTGCCCAAGTTGGGACCGTGCTGGCGCAATACACAAAAGAAAATTGACTAATTAAAAACTGACCTATTCCACTTCCAAAGTCAGAATAGAGATGCAACAAGTGTCCAGACAGGTAACATTTCATCATTTATATGATGAAAAAAGACCTTGGGTAATAATATTGTAAGTTCTCCTCCTGGGTATAGATAACATAGGTTGCAGCCAATGAGATTCAGCTATTTCCAACTCCAAGGGCAGAATTATTTCCTGTGCATTTCATCAAGATTTCATATTTTCCCTTACTCAAAATGTGGGAAAGTTTTTAGAGGGTTTACCAGCAAAAGCATTTTGAAAAGATACATCCTGCTTCTTCCTTTCCATTCATTTTAATCCTGAAGAGACTTTGGATAGAGAGCTACTGTTATTACACAAGGGGGAAATAGAGGAAGAAACTATCCTTTTCAAGAGAATGTTTTCAAATGTCAGCTTTCTAGTCTAAAAACCTCCAGTTTTTTAATCAAAGATCCTGGACAAAGTGACTCCTTAAATATCTTGGCCAATACATCATGATGTGGTGACTCACAATGCTCAGCTTATGTAGCCACATTGAATGCATTCTTATAAAGCAATGTGATGTCAGGAATGCAACCCACCCAGTATATGCCACAAACAGCACATATAGTAAGTACATCCACATCTTGACATTTGGTAGGCTGATTCTAAATGTGGTTTTAATAATCCCAAGAGGATGAAAGAAAATGCAAGCAATTCTTAGCATCCATCCACTATTATGGAGCAAATAATTCTGCTTCTCGGCTCCAAAATTGGAACCAAAGACCCCCATTTCACAGAGCGTTCATAGAATCATAGAATTGTAGAGTTTGAAGGGACCGCGAGGGTCATGTAGTCCAACCCCCTTGGAATGTAGGAAGCTTTTGCTCAACATGGGGCTCAGACCTACGACTCTGAGATTAAGTGCCTCATGGTTGTGTGAAGGAGCACCATAAAGCATCTAAAACACTTTCTGCATTAAGGGTACATTTCTCAAAGCACATGCTGAATAAGGTGGAACTTCTTAGTAAACATGTTTAGGTAAAATTGTTCTATGAATCATTAATAAAAGCTACGGAAATAAAATCCCAGTTATCTGTACAGCAGATTTTTGCATTCGTGCAGCACCTTTCCTCTTGAGTGATCTCTTCCTAATGATCTCTGCTCTCCATAAATTACATACACAAAAAGTACTATTACTCATCCTTCGCCAAAATGTAACAGCTTCAGAGATGAAACACAGCAACCGTACTATCCCAGTAATGTTAATCTTCACCTTCCATTTTTCTTTCACTCTTTTCTTTCATTCTTAATAGGAAAGGAAGTTAAATATAATTCCACTAATTAAAACAGCAGGAGGAATTGTAAGGAGCCAAGCTTTAACTTTAATTACCTAATCTGGAATCTGACCAGTACTTGGGACTTAAAGCACTTGTGCAGAGTGCTCTGAGATGTTATAATAACCTCACAATTATTGCATGTGTCATCCAAAAGATTTCCCATGAAGCAGTGCTATGGGCACTACATTGGGGCATTGGAATAAACTGTGGAATGAGTTTACTTCAGAGATGGTCCCAACGGACCCCTGGTACTTTCCAGTCCACACTTCTACACAGCCTGTGAAATGGGAGCAGAATTATTCAAGCAGAATTAACAGTTTTGCAGCAGCATAAATAACTAACAAAATTATTGTGGCAGAAGCTGTTGTGGACTACAGTAGTTCATCAGATGAAGCAGAATTGTTTTATCCTGTACTACAGATAGGCCCTCTGAAATCCTAAGCAATGACAGCCTTCTCCATCTGGGAGTCTAACAATAGTCTCATTCAACTATTAAAGTTAGCGTAATCTGCTTCTTGGGAGGAAAGCAATGACAAACCTAGACAGCATCTTAAAAAGCAGAGACATCACCTTGCCAACAAAGGTCCGTATAGTAAAAGCTATGGTTTTCCCAGTAGTGATGTATGGAAGTGAGAGCTGGACCATAAAGAAGGCTGATGGCTGAAGAATTATGGTGCTGGAGGAGACTCTTGAGAGTCCCACGGACTGCAAGAAGATCAAACCTATCCATTCTTAAGGAAATCAGCCCTGAGTGCCCACTGGAAGGACAGATCCTGAAGCTGAGACTCCAATACTTTGGCCACCTCGTGAGAAGAGAAGACTCCCTGGAAAAGACCCTGATGTTGGGAAAGATAGAGGGCACAAGGAGAAGGGGACGACAGAGGACAAGATGGTTGGACAGTGTTCTCGAAGCTACCAGCATGAGTTTGACCAAACTGCAGGAGGCAGTGGAAGACAGGAGTGCCTGGCGTGCTCTGGTCCATGGGGTCATGAAGAGTCGGACACGACTAAACAACTAAACAACTAAACAACAACAACAAATGTTTAATTAGCAACACTAAAGGCATATTGGGTTTACCTGGGAAATAGTTCACATAAGTATGTGTATCACTTGATTTTTCACCAACTTGGTTTGCTTAACCTAATGACTCTCAGCTGAATGCATTAAGTGTTACTCCTGAAAGGTTTAATATTTGAGCAGTGGTGCATTCAGGTAATTTTAGACTCTCGACTTAATGGTCAAATAGGTGCTGTCTTTAGACAGTGATGTGTTTTAGTTCGCTTACTTGAAATGGTCTTACAAGGTAGAGGTCTTGAGATGGAAATGCATGTTATCTCACTTATTTCAAAAGGTGTTTAAATCAGCCCAACTTCCAGAAATGGGTGAGAAATTCATTCAGTTCATGTTTAAGGTGAATTGACCAAATCCTCAATTCACTAAGCCAATATACAAACTGAAAGACTGTGGCGGTGGCACAGTGGCAGCGGGAGGCCCCATTAGCTAAAGTGGTACCTCAGGTTAAGAACAGTTTCAGGTTAAGAATGAACCTCCAAAACGAATTAAGTTCTTCACCAGAGGTACCACTGTACATGGCCAATCTAGCCCATGATTGATACAATTGCGCCCACTTTTAATAAACCAACACAGTAGTAGAAAAATGCATGGAATTACCCCTTTAGATCAGGGGTGTGGCTAACCTGTAGCCCTTCAGATTCCAACACTCATCAGCTCCAGCTGCCACAGACAATGGTCAGGGATGATGGGAGCTGTAGTACAACATCTGGAGGACACCAAGCTCCCCATCCCTGCTTTAGATCGTAAAATAAAAAATGGAACCTCTGTGGACTTTGGTGGAGGCCTACTCATGCAGGTGAGATGAATCATGCTGCTTACACAGAAAATATATCTAGCAGAGTTGCAAGCTGTAGTTTAGCAACTTCGTTTGTGTCAAGCTTTTCATGGATTTGCTTGGGTCTTTTTAGGACTAAGTGATGTCAAGGCAAGTAGTTAATGAACTTGTTTACAATATATATATAAATGCCGAGAAGAATTCAGAGGAAATCTCACAGCTCAGTGCTTCTTAGTATCTTGGAGTCTTTTGCAGACATTTAATAGTCTTTTGATACTAAATATATTACAGTATTCAGTATCAGGCGTTTGACATGTCAGTGACAGTGGTGGGCCGAAATCCTTCAGCTAAATCACACCAATTAAACCTGCAGTTCTAAACTTCTGCTGCTCACTCTTATCCATTGACTTAAGCTGCAACATTTCAGGTAATGACCTTGCTCACCTTCCCAGAGAAATCAAATCAATGACCCACACTCTCACCCCCCCCCCCCGCTCTAAAGTGCCTTCAGAGTTCCCTGTTCACTGGAAATGTGCTTGAATCAAACTTCTTACATCGGCTCCGGATGATACCCATTATTTTACTTGGAAATGGAAATCCAGGGTGACAGGTCCAGAGATGGGGAATAGATTACTGGATGGAGACCAATAGAAAGGATTTAGGATAGCGGAAAGGCACTTAAATGCTAGAGAAGAGTTGCATGTGAAGGAGGCTTTTCCATGCAATCAGGAGGTCTGGGCCAATCAATTTACTAAATTCATTGGGTTGTTTGTTCCCATAGCTTGGTCTGTCTATCTTCTGCCAACACAAAACCTTTTGTTGCGTTAGCAAGCCCTTTCCAAATCAGTGAGCACTGGGGAAACAGCACCACATCAATATGCTTGAGACAATATCAGAAACTAAGCAAAAAAAACCTCTTTGCAGTTATATATATTTTTCAAAACCTCCATGAACTCTTCAAAATACTTTCCCGCCAAGTCTTGAGAAATTCTAAATTTGACTCTTTATCCACTTCTAGCTTGCCTCCCTCAAAACTTAAAAACATTCTTATTATTTGGGGGGGGGGGCAGGAAGAGCAAATGCTTTATTGTTACAGCTCAGATGAAAAATTCTCAGCCGAATGACAAGCAAATTAACAATTTATTCTAAACCAGCAGGTATCCTGTTAACACGGGAACCTCAAACTGCCCTTGTTATTATACAGCTCCTGAAGTGATTCAATTTCTCTTTAATTGTTATGAATTAACTGTGTAAATGGTCTAAGAGCTACACGTTGGAAATGTTACTTGCATTGTACACATGGTTTAAATTATGTTTTGAGGACAGGACATCTGATGTGTCATCTTAAAGGACATTATGAAGGAGCCTGTTGTATAGAACTTGTTTCAGAAAAATTAGCCGGTTTTCAGTAGACATTACCCAGAACAGTGGCTGCTAAATCTTTTCCCCCATGGACTACTTGAAAATTGCTGAGGGTCTTAATGGGCCACTTAATTATTTTCTGCCTGTTGTACTTATCATAATTCCAAAGAATAAAAGCTGTAATACTATAAGATACAATATAAGAAATAAAAGCCGCAATAAAATACCATGAATATTTAATGTGCCATCTCCCATCTTCAACCACATATACCGGTATACAGTCACAGTACACCTCAATGAAGCTTGCAGACCACTGGTGGTCCACTGACCACAGTTTGGGAACTCCTGGCCCAAGGACATGAGACATTGCTAAGCATGGTTTCCATTGGGAAAGAAATAAATCTACAAATGCAATTATTTCTTATTTAAACTGTTTGCTCCAGAAATATGGAGCATAGTTAAACTCTGGAATTCGCTCCCACAAGTAATGATGGCCACCATATTGGATGGCTTTAACAGAAGATTAGACAAAATCATGGAGAATAAGGCTACCAATATGTCCTGAACCCCTGGCCCACCTGGCAGCAAGTCAGTATGCCACGCAAGGTCAATCCAAGTAGCCAAGTCTGAAGTCCAGCTGTCAGGATACAGTCCAGGGTCAAACCCAAAGCACAGTCCTGTGGAGGTCCAGGAGCATCCACGACAAGGTCCATCAATCTGGGCATTTGAGCAGATACAGCACCTCAGCTCTGCTTCCCTTTTGTACTTGTCTGCTGATTGCAACATCTGGGCTTGATGAGGCATGTGACCCTCACCTGTTCCAAGCCTCCTTCAGCTGAGGAATCACACCTCTCCTCCCAGAGCTAGAGAGCCCCACCTGGCTAGCTAGGGACTCACATGACATTGCATTGTTGGGAGGAGGCCAAGCGCAGAGCCCAGCATGAAGCAGACTTCCTCACACACTCAGGAGGAGCCAGGCACTGAACCATGCCATGCTTGGCCTCCTCTGCCACCTCAGTATCGAAAGGGCTTGGCCCCCCTGCCAGCAGATATTGATGAGGCTGAAGACACCTCTGCCCTAGGAGTTGGTGCCTTGCCCATGACCATCTATGAGCCCTTGTTTGATGGTGTTGAACCCTTGCCGCTGACATGTACTGGATCTAATCCAATTGTGTTTAAGTTACTGATTGTTGAAGAGAGTAGACTTGATTATCAGGAAGGCCAGGGAGGTCTCTGTGCATCCTTGAGAATATATCTGTACAGTACGTTGCCCTTCTGGTGCCGATTATTGTTACAATGCATGCATGAGCAGGCAAAGATTATACAAGTGCATTTCCCAGTGGCTCGTTTCAGGACTAAAGGGAGAAGTTACATTTGCATTCCTTAAAGAACTGATTGAGATTCCAAAAACAGATTGGAAAGTTGATGGTAAGAAATGCACAGCTTGAAAGTCTTTACTTCTTGGCAAGAAAGAGTAGATCAGATTGGCATAATCTGTGACGTAGTTTCTAATGAAGTATTTGTAATAAGACATTTAAGCACAAGAGGCCTCTTCATCCCATTGGGAGGGATACACAAGAGGCACATGGTCAAAATCCGATCAGCCTTGAACAGACACTCTTCTTGAGTTGAATTTAGAATTGTAAGTGTGGGCAGTGGGGAGAAAGTACTTGAAGTGATAATAAAAGAAACCAGTGAATTAGGGGCTATAAGTGTTGCAAAGAAACAAACAAACTCTTGGAGAAATGAACAGAAGAGAAATGACTGTTGCATTGACATACAACTCAAGGTGTGTTTGTAGGTGATTCCAAAAGAGTAATATAGTTATAAACAGTGAAAGTCCCATGCAAATGAGAAGAGCAGAAATAGGAGCACTTGTTGCAGCAAGTATTCAAAGATTGAGTAAAATAAAAGAGGACAAAAAACATTTTGAGACTAATTGTTAAATTAAAAATATTAACAGGTAACTGGGTTTGAATGGCAACATTCTTAAAGAAAAAATATGCAATGTTGCTAAACTTGTTTACCTGACCTGTAAATTGAAAAGTAGCCAATATAATGCCAATTGTATAAAAATGGATCTGGGGGAAGCTGGGAAATTACAAACCAATTTGAATAACGTTCACATAAATATGTGGAAGGCATTATTGGAGGTAAAGGTAAAACTATTAAACAAATAGAAGAACAAGCCCTGCTGAGGAAGAATCAGCATGGTTCTTCAGAAAGAAGTCTCCCCCACTAACCTTTGGGAGTTCTTTGAAACTGGCAACATGTGGGTGGGGATGACCTAGCAGTCATTATATATATTTGGATTTCCGAAAAGCTTTTGGCAAAGGACTCTGAGTAACCTTAGCAGTCATTAATCCAGAGCCCAGGGCCTCTGATGGAATAGTAACTGATTAAGAACAGTGAGAAGAGGGCAGGAGTAAAGAAACTTCTCTCACAATGGAAGGAAGCATTTAGTGGAGTCCCACAAGGATCTGTATTGGGACCAGTGCTATTCAGTTTCTTCAAAAATAATTTGAAGGGGTGAACAGTGAAGTGGTCTTATTTTTTCAGATTGTTCAAGATGGTGGAAATCCAAGGAAATGGAATCTCGCCAAAAGAGCTGTCGAAGCTGGGTGACCGGGTAACAAAAAGGCAAATGTGGTTCAATGTAGGTAAATGTGATGCATGACTGGGCAAAAAAACCTCCAGACTTATTGAACATTAAAACATCAGCAGTGGTCCTAGGGAAATAAATATAATGTTATGCCACCCAAAAGATAGCAGTGTAGGCACTAGAAAGAATAGGTTGTCTTGAACTCTTTACAACTTATATTCTGGAGGACATGACTGTCTAGAACTCTGACCAAGAATCCTCCTGTTACGGGACCATGTTATGTTGTAACATTTTGTTGCAGGCCCTAATTGTACTATATACTTTTAAAAATAAATGGATTAAGGGGAATGTCTTAGACCTGATTCTAATGTCATCTTTGCAGTATAGAGACTAATTCCATGTGGCCTGAACCCATACCTCTTCCCCCACAAACCAGCACATTTACCATACACCCTGCAGCTTGGGGCTATACATGGACCAACTCTGAATTATTATGTAACATGATAATATATATTATGTCCCATCATTATGGTAGGAGAGAAGGATAACACTTTCAGAGTTTACACAATCAAGGAAGGAGTTGGGAAGCCCTGTCAGTAGCATTTTCAAATAATTAGTGCAGGTGCTAGGCACAATCAGCTTCTTAAATACTACTTGATCCTTTGACATAAAAAAACACCTTGAGAAATAGTGAAACTTTAAAAATTCTTAATAGAGAGAAATGGATCCTTGGCCAGCAACCACATCGAAACTGAATGAGTGAAAGTCAAGGAAGAACATGAACACTTAATCAATTTCAGTGTTAGCATTAATGTATGCTAACAATTCAAGGCAATCAGGAGCTTCAATGGGGAATCAGATGGCAGCTTCTACTGTACTTGCAGTGTCGGTGCTGTGCCAATTACAGTAAACAAGATCATGATGTAAAACATAAATTACAATAATATTGGATGTTGAGTCCCATATGAACAATTAGCTCTGTGAAGATAGCATGGCCATGCTAAACAAGAAGCACTTGGTTCTGTGCAGAGAACCATCTGTGAGATTAGTAACCACGAAGGACAAAACCCACAGGCAAATTCTCCTGGGAAGGTTCCTTGGGAACTAAAAGTGCTACTGTGCCCAGAGCGTGAAATCCATGGTTCTCAACACTGGGAAACTGAGGACCAAATGAGACCTGACCTTGACTGCATCCTTGCATATAACACACAGATTTTTAAAAAATGCAAGGAGGGAAATCCCTAGTAAGGTAACTATTTATAATCTATGCACACTCAAATACTTACAGGTTGTATAGTACACAGCTCCTGCATATACACAGTGCATATAAACCTAAGAGGGAGAAAGTATAAATGTTGTGTGTAAACTGTTAGCAACCATTCTGCTATTTAAGGATGTTTCTGTGTGGATGTGTAAAACAACTCATCATGTTTATTTACATGAACAGTTATTGTGTGTAAGCCTCAATCTCAGCTGTCACAGTTGTTGGCCTCATCTGTTCCTCCAAGGTGGCCAGATGGAATTCTGGTCAGTCTTAGACCAGATTCTACTTAGTGCTTCAGATGCTAATTCATTACTGTATTCAATTAAAGCTCCTTCATGGATCACTGCCTTGCCATGGCAAAGCGGCTTGAATAACTCAAAGAAGCTATGAGCTATGCCATGCAGGGCCACCCAAGACGGACAGGTCATAGTGGAGAGTTTTGACTAAAAGTGATCCACCTGGAGCAGGAACTGGCAAGCCACTCCAGCATCCCTGCCAAGAATACTCCATGGACAAAAACAACAGGCATATAAAGGTTATGATGCTGGAAGATAAGCCCCTCAGGCTGGAAGGTGTCCAACATGCTACTGAGGAAGAGCGGAGGGCAAGTACAAGTAGATTCAGAGCTGATGAAGCGGCTGGGCCAAAGCCGAAAGGTTGCTCAGTTGCGAATATGCCTGGAAGCGAAAGGAAAATCCAATGCTGTAAAGAAAAATATTGCATAGGAACCTGGAATATAAGAACCATGAACCTTGATAAGCTGGATGTGGTCAAAAATGAGATGGCAAGAATAAATATTGACATCCTGGGCATCAGTGAACTAAAATGGACGGGAATGGGCGAATTCAGTTCAGATGACCATCATATCTACTACTGTGGGCAAGAATCCCGTAAAAGAAATAGAGTGGCCCTCATAGTCAACAAAAGAGTGGTGAAAGCTGTACTGGGATGCAGTCTCAAAAATGATAGAATGATCTTGATACGAATCCAAGGCAGACCTTTTAACACCACAGTAATCCAAGTTTATGCACCAACTACCGGTGCTGAAGAAACTGAAATTGACCAATTCTATGAAGACTTCTAGAAATGACACCAAAGAAGGATGTTCTTCTCATTATAGGGGATTGGAATGCTAAAGTAGGGAGTCAAGAGATAAAAGGAACAACTGGCAAGTTTGGTCTTGGAGTTCAAAATGAAGCAGGGCAAAGGCTAATAGAGTTCTGTCAAGAGAACAAGCTGGTCATCACAAACACTCTTTTCCAACAACACAAGAGACGACTCTACACATGGGCATCACCAGATGGGCAGCATCGTAATCAGACTGATTATATTCTCTGCAGACAAAGATGGAGAATCTCTATACAGTCAGCAAAAACAAGACCTGGAGCTGACTGTGGCTCAGATCATCAGCTTCTTATAGCAAAATTCAAGCTTAAACTGAAGAAAGTAGGAAAAACCACTGGGCCAGTAAGATACAATCTAAATCAAATCCCTTATGAATATACAGTGGAAGTGAGGAACAGGTTTAAGGATTTAGAGGACAGAGTGCCTGAAGAACTATGGATGGAGGCTCGTAACATTATACAGGAGGCAGCAACGAAAACCATCCCAAAGAAAAGGAAATGCAAGAAAGCAAAGTGGCTGTCCAATGAGGCCTTACAAATAGCAGGAGAGAGAAGGCAAGCAAAATGCAATGGAGATCGTGAAAGATACAGGAAACTGAATGCAGATTTCCGAAAAATAACAAGGAGAGACAAGAGGGACTTCTTAAATGAGCAATGCAAAGAAATAGAGGAAAACAATAGAATGGGTAAAACCAGAGATCTGTTCAAGAAAATTGGAGATATGAAAGGAACATTTTGTACAAAGATTACAAAAGTGGTAAGGACCTAACAGAAGCAGAAGACATCAAGAAGAGGTGGCAAGAATAAACAGAGGAATTATACCAGAAAGAAATGGATGTCTCGTATATCTCAGGTAGTGTGGTTGCTGACCTTGAGCCAGACATCCTGGAGAGAGAAGTCAAATGGGCCTTAGAAAGCACTGCTAATAACAAGGCTAGTGGAAGTGATGATATTCCAGCTGAACTATTTAAAATTTTAAAAGATGATGCTGTTAAGGTGCTACACTCAATATGCCAGCAAGTTTGGAAAACTCCAGAGAAGACTCCCTGGAAAAGACCCTGATGTTGGGAAAGATGGAGGACACAAGGAGAAGGGGACAACAGAGGACGAGATGGTTGGATAGTGTTCTCGGAGCTACCAGCATGAGTTTGACCAAACTGCGGGGGGCATGAGTTTGACCAAACTGCGGGAGGCGTGCTCTGGTCCATGAGGTCATGAAGAGTCGGACACGACTACATGACTAAACAACAATTCAATTAAAGAATAATTTATGTGATATACCTGCAGCAAAGCCTACAGAACTTGCAATCCATCAAGGAAAACACAGTCCACAATTGGCCACGTAACATGGCTGGCCATGGAAATGATAAAGCTCCTGGTTTCAGTTTGTGTGTATCTGTGTGTAAAGCATATGTTTGTTTTATCTAAAGATAGACATTGGTGCCTGGGAAACTGGAAATAGGTTACAGTAAACTATTTATGGAAAATATCTACATTCTTGGGAAAATGTCATGCTAGAAGCGTCCCCAGGATAGTTTCTAGACAATGGGAATTGCACTGTAGATAACAGCATGGAATTTCAATGTGAAAATGTGGGTATGCCTCTTCATCCCTCTCTGAACACTTGTCATTAAGGAGAACCTGACCTTGCTATGTTATAGATTTAGTATGGTAATGGCTCAGAAAGGAGACACTTTCTGATTTACCCAGCTGTTTGTTTCTGGCCCAGTGTTTCCCAATTACTTCACCTGTCCTCCCTCTTGGATGTTGAACATGCTCTGAATAAATGCTGCCTCACCTAGCTGCTTTTTCAGTGTTCAAGTATCGATCCAACAGAACAACACTGTGGTGGTGCTGAAAAGAAATGCAGGGCTAATTCACATGCCTACAATTTGGGGGTTAATTGCTTTGTGACTTAAAACCCATAATTTGGAAGGCCTTTCTTGTTACAAAACACACCAGCCACAAAACAGCCAATGAATACAAATTGCTCCAGTGCTATCAAGAGATGTTTGTGTGATGGATCCCTTGGCAATCACCAATACCGGTAAGATTACTGATCCACCTGTAATTAATGTTAATGATTTTGAAAGTTTCTACAGGTGTTTTATCCATTATCTGAATGCACAAGAATAACTGTTCCTTCTAAGGTATAAGTTGTACCTTAGGTTTAACTAGTCCTTCTAAGGCAAACATAAAGGTCAATTATTGTCTCTTCATCCATGGGTTGTCAGGAAGGAAAAGGCACCGTCCTAATTGTTCAAACACCTTCCTTTTGGGAGGGAGGTCTTGCCTTGTGGAACCTGATAAACAATGTTTGTGATATGAGTAGCCAATGTGGGGCCTTCCAGATGTTGGGGATTGTAATTCCCTTCATCCCAGACCATTGGCTGTGCTGGCTGGGGCTGACAGGAGTTGTAGTCCAAAGCATCTGGAAGGAACCACATTGTTTTATGACCACCAAGGGAGTATGTCACAAGATGCAGGCTTTCCCTGTGGACACTGTGGCATCCGCTAGCTTTGAAAAATAGGTTAACTGAGTAGATGAAAAATAGATCTTTCATGGGCTTCTTCCTATGATAGCCACAAGCACAGCCTTAATGTCCAATGCAAGTCCACCTCTGACTGCTAGATATGGGGAGGGTTCAGAACAGGAGATGGATATGGCCATTATCACCATCTTGTGAACCTGCCTGTAGACCAGCGGTTCTCAACCTGTGGGTCCCCAGATGTTCTTGGACTACAACTCACATCATCCCTGAGCTCTGGCCTTGGTAGCTAGGGATGATGGGAGTTTAGTTCAATAACATCTGGGGACCCACAGGTTGAGAAAGGCTGCAGTAGACAATAGGTAGGATGCTGATCAGCACTGACCATTGGCCTGGCCATCATGGCAATTCTCATATATTTCTTGAGTTACTTATTGATTTAATGGTGGCATTACCACACTGAGTATCAGGCCCACAGGTATTGAGTACCATGATGGAAGAAAGCCAGGATGTGAATGTCGTTTTGTTTTAAGATAATCTGAAAAGGAAGGACTGATATGTACCAGTATCTGTTCCATTCTGCTTGATGCAAGGCTGAATGCTTCCCGTGTGAATATTTTCAGCATGAAAAATGCCCCCAAACCCTCCTGTTGTTCACCTGGAAGTTATTTTGGCACCATTTAAAAACAAAAACAAATAAAGGATGCTTTGTGTGCCGATTGTATGAGTCTAGCCAAACAAGCATTCCATGTGATGATGCCACAATGATGCCACATTGCCAAACTGTGATAATGGGATATGGTAACACTATGAGATGCCTAGAAATATGTAGCTCAGCGGTACAACATACACTTTGCATGCAAAGGGTCCTAGGTTCAATCCCCATCCTATCCAGGTACTAGAACCAGGGGGAAACCCCTGTCAGAAACCCTAGGGAGCTGCTGCCAATCTCTGAGCTAGATGGGCCAATAGTCTGACTCAGGTTAGGGCAGCTTCTTAAGTTCCTGGTCTGGAATCAACTAATTGTGTGTTTAGCATGTTTCTCCCATTTAACTGAGTAAGTTAATGTCAACAATTTGCCAGCATATATTTTAATCTGCTCAAATTCTTCCACCTTTTAAAAACTGTTGGGGTCAAATCCACCTTTGGTGGAATCATCAGTCAGCTTCAAAAGTGTTGCAGTATTAATGGAGATGGTACAAATATATGCAAGTCCGTGTCTATTTTTATGGTAACCTATCATGTTTGTGCTTATGGCAAGACGGCACTGACAAGGAGAGGAACTAAAATTAGAGAATGCAATAAGGTTCCCCTCTCCCCATGTTTACACGTGTTGTTCTTCTGAGTCACAGCCCTGGAAAAATTGTGTGGTTGACCTCCCTTTCCCCAACAAAGTTTGGAAAATGCCTTCTCTCCCGACCCCCCCCAAAAAACTCCTAAAATAGATCATGTTAGCATATTTTAATAAATATGCTACAATACAAGATTACTTGATACAATACGATAACATTACCTGAGTCTTACATTACAATTGATTCAGACTTAATATTTGCTGTCCTTGGCTAATTAACCCCGAGGTGCCAAATTTCAGATCACAGCCAAGTTCATGGTCAAAAGAGCCCACAAGGGGTATCAGGCTACATGCAGCAGTAAAACTGCATGCCCATAGCACCCTTCAGAACATGGTACGTTTGAAAATGAAGGCACTTTGGGTGAATTTCCATGAAATGGAATCAATGCATGGACGTTTCATAAACTATACACTAACAATGGTAGGCTTAGAAGAGTTTAAAATTAAGAAAAGTATTAAAACTACTCGTAGGAGCAATCAATTCTAAAAGCATGCATAGAAATATGTAGCAAAGCTAGGATGCAATAAACCTTCTCAGGGCGATAGATGGGGTGGTACGTGTGTGGGACAGACATTGGCTAAAACTAAACAGAGGAGAGAATTGGGTTGTGTTAAGTAAAATAGATTTAATTCACACAAATGAAAAATGCATGTGCATTAACAAAAGTTTAAAATGAGAATGTCTAAATGTTTATTGGTGAATTTTTTCCCCATGGGGCTATATTAAAGACAAGGAGAACACTTTGAGCTTTTGCCAAGTTAACAATTAACTAACTTATTGTTGTTCTTTGGTAACTAACATGTGAGCGTTGTAACCTTAGATCATGTGAGAGACATTGGGTTGCAAAATCTCCATTTTGAAGGGAGTTGCCTTTGAGTCTTTCCCCTCCAAACTCAGTGGAGTGAAGATGTAAAATGACACTCTTCTGAAGGGTGAGTAAACTGCCTAGAGGCTGGAAGGCAGGCTGCAGAGAAGGAGAGACCTTTGCTTATAGGTCTGTTTGAATTATTTCATATTTTGTAAGATGCTGAGCCTGTGCTGGACAACACAAGACAGTATGAATATTTTGGAAATATAGTTTAATGTATTATGTTTTATTTTAAAGAGTTATGCCAGTAAAAGTTTGAACCATATTTTTATGGGTCTGGACAATGGTTTATTCCAAAAGGAGTCATTTCTTATGCTCCCAGTCGCTTCAAATTGCACAATATTAATATCTGCAACAGGCTGAAGAAGGAGTGAAGTTGGTATCAGAAGGGGAAGCCTTCTTAGCCTATTGCAAGTGTGTTGCTTCTGAAAGTCTATGGATGTGTTTTAACCTGGTTTTTAGTTCATTATTGATTGTAATAGTTCTTTGAAAGTTTTAAAAGTTGTTTTTAACTGGTTTTTTTACTGACAAGTTTCCTGTTGTTTTTTTTGTTTGTTTGTTTTTTTGCTTTGAGGTGTGATTCCAATCGAGTGGTATATATACATTTTGTGAAATTAATTAATTAATTAAGTAATTAATTAAAAAGCAGATGGTGGTTTTTTGGGGGGATTTTCTTTTTTTCAAAAATAAGAATGGAGCAAGGGTAGTAGTGTTGTTTTTTTGGTGAGACTTTGTGGAAGTTTCTACTCTGTGCAGTGCTACTGAGGGCCTAGAGTAAAAGTTCAGTTTCTGCAGAAGGGCAGCAGCAGGTGGTTGTGGGCAGTGAAGGAAGGCGAATATGTGATTATTTTGGGATAAAACAGCCAAATGAAGGGGGGGGGGAACAGTGCCAGAGGGAGAAAGGGAACAGATCACCCCAAGAAACAGGTAACTGATCAGGCTCAAAGGAGGATGGGAAAAGTTTGGACTGGGTGATAGGAAAGAGTAGTTTGAAGAAAAGTAAGGGGGTTGGTTTTGGTTAAGGGAATCCAGTGAATACAAAGATTTGGAAAGAAATAGGAAAATGTGGTGGAAAGGAAATTAGATTTGGATTGCATGGAGTGACAGCCATATTCCTCCCCCTTCAGTGGGTCAACTGATAAATGCATACATCCAAAAAGAATAAAATACCTTGTGGCATGAAGAGATAAGTGAGAAATGTACCACTCATCAGCAGTATCCAATAGATGCCTGGCAGTGACCCATAAATCTGTTGCAGCAGTGCTGATCCTGTTGCTCGGAGCTTGTTTCATCTTTTCCCACATTAGCCTTGCAAAACCAGTTGAATCAGAGGCCATGGTAAGTCAGAAGAAAACGAACATATGTAGTGTGGGCACTGGTAGCTCCACAATGTTGTCCTCAGCCTCTGAAAAAATAAAATCTGTGCGCAGAACCAAGATGACGCTTTCCACATTCAGTCAGTCAGTTCTGGACATGCCTTTGTGATGTACTGCAGAAACTCCCAAGGCAAGAGAGCGACCCCAGTCTGTAAGGACAGGAAGTAAGAAGGGATGAGCAGAATAGAGCAGAATAGAAGATCAGTCACTGGGGCTGTTGAAACATTGTCATTTTATGCATTGTGGTTAGTTACAACCCTTTATAGAGAGGATTCTAAAAGGGACTCACTGTCTTAAAAAAAGGTTGTCAGAGATTGCATATCTTTTAAGAAAGGTGAAGAAACATGCTAAGGAATAGAACTCTAGAGGAAGAACCATGAAGTACTGAGTAAATTTCAAATGATTTTCCCACTAGTTTAGACCACTGGATGTTTTCCTCCATGTGTGTATGTATGTGTGCATGGACCTTAGAAGCAGACAGATTAAAAAATGGTGTCCTGCTACAAAATGACCTTAAATTTCTGGTTGGACTTAAGTTACTTGACTGCTGATGGCACTTCTCTCTACTTATTTTTATTTTTAACAATTGTACATAATCTTCATCACAGAAGTGATCAGGCCCCCTCAAAATATTATGATACCTAGGTATCATAATAAAATCATAAATTCATAGAGTTGGAAGGGACCCCAAGCATCATCTAGTTCCAACCCCCTGCAATGCAGAAATCTTTTCCCCCAACATGGGGCTCCAACCCACAACCCTGAGATTAAGAGTCTCATGCTCTACCAACTTCGCTATCCCTGGGATAGACAGCAATGCTTTTGCTGAGTGCCTAAAGGGTAGTAGTTATTCCAAAGTTGGAGTAGGTACCACAGCTGAAAAAGCGCTCACCCTTGTTGACATCAGCCTCATGTCAGATGTGAAGAAGGGTTTCAGCAAACTGTTAGTTTATGTTGGCAATGATCCTAAAGTGTTATGGGAGTGCTTAGCGGAGTTTCTTTCGAGACTGGAGACAGACATTTATTTTTTTCAGAGTGTTGCATTAATACCTATGGATACAAGAATATGGAGAGTAGCAGAAGCACTTCCAGAATCCCACCTGAAGATGTAAACTGCTTCTTTTGAGCATATGGTGTTTTGATCATGCTTAGAGTGACTCATTGAAATCAAGGAACTTAAACTCACTAGGACTTGAAATCAAAGGGCTGTATCCAATTCCTCAGCTATGCTGCTGTGACGGACTTCTGGGCATGCAACAGAACCTCCTCTCCCACTCCTCTCTCCTCCAGACCTCTGTGCATCCTCAAAATCAGCTCCAGAGAGTTGGGGGACCCTCTGGAGCAGATTTTTGGGGCGCACAAAGAGAGGAAACATTTAAAAAACCTGCTGTTATCATGATGCTTTCACGGTGATTTAGAAGTTTCCCTAGAGACCAGGAGTCTTCCGTTACATCGGGATCCTTAACACAACAACTTGAAAGCTGCACCCCAGTCACCACCATCAAACTGGTCGCGGTGCCACAGAGGTAGGAAGGAGAACCCCCACCCACCAATGACCCACAATAACTAGATTCCTAGCTTCTTTTTAAGTAACTTTCTACCATTTGTAAAGTCTGAGTTATGAGACAAAACATGAAGGAACTATTTTTCTCATTTGTTTTGTTAACTAACCTGAGCCTGCCTTTTGGCATTCTTAGCTAATGAAATGAAGTCATAGCGATGACTGACATTTAGGAAAGCAGATCTAGCCAATTAGACAAATAGAGTGAAGCAGCCATTGCCTAGCCCAGGGGTCAGCAAACTTTTTCAGCAGGGGGCCAGTCCACTGTCCCTCAGACCTTGTGGGGGGCTGGACTATATTTTGAAAAAAATAAAAATGAACAAATTCCTATGCCCCACAAATAACCCAGAGATGCATTTTAAATAAAAGGACACATTCTACTCATGTGAAAACATGCTGATTCCCTGATTGTATGCAGGCCGTATTTCATAGAATCATAGAATCATAGAATCATAGAGTTGGAAGAGACCACAAGGGCCATCGAGTCCAACCCCCTGCCAAGCAGGAAACACCATCAGAGCACTCCTGACATATGGTTGTCAATTTAGAAGGCATTTGGGCTGGATCCAGCCCCCAGGCCTTAGTTTGCCTGCCCATGGCCTAGCCATTGCCCGTCAGATGTTGTTTGACTGCATATCCCATCAGCCCTAGCCAGCATGGCTAATGGTCAGGCATGATGGGAGTTCTGGTTCAGTAACTGGAGGATACATAGCTGGCTACTCCTGGCTGAGACTCTTGAGAAGGAACTTCCTGGTTTGGTTTTAAAGCAGGCATAGGCAAACTCAGCTCTCCAGATGTTTTGAGACTACAATTCCTATCATCCCTGACCACTGGTCCTGTTAGCTAGGGATGCTGGGAGTTGTAGTCCCAAAACATCTGGAGGGCCGAGTTTGCCTATGCCTGTTTTAAGGCTTTTATGTTGGTCTCCTCTGATGTAATAATGATTGCTGCTCCAAAGAAAAAAATTCAGGTATCAATTATTTTAGTGTAGCTGGGGACTAGTGTGCCAAAAGAAAAAGGGGGGAAAAGACAGCAGCAATGACAGGAGATCATGATCTTTCTAACAGGTCTTATTTCATACCAAAAAGATGTGACACCTCCCTGTCAAGTTTGTAAACATTTTAAAAAGTACTCTGTTAAAGCCAGTGCAGATAAAGTCCAATGCAGGTAACGACATTGTGGTTGAGAGAGCATGTGATATGCCAGCTCTGCAAAGTAACCCAGTATTATACCCATTTTGCTGGCTAACCTTCCAGTGTGGTCCAATGCTGTTATCATTGCATGCTGGTGTGTGTTTTTTTTTTAATGGAAATATAATTCCCACTCTCCCTGTTAAGTTAACTGCCACAGCAGTACAATTAATTAAGGGCTGAAGGGGTGAAGGAAGCCAGAGAAAGAACTGAAGGTACCATTGGTCAGTGAAAATACATGGGCTGGATGCCGGGTCTCCCCATAGATGGAGAAGCAGGTCTACTCCTTGAGAAGCAATGGAGGGGAAGACCTGGAATTCAAGTTTTGAAGAGGTCAAGCTGCATACATGCTGCCAGCTTAAAGTACAGTGAAATCACCCCTTCCCCAGTTAAGCTATGGAACTTGCTCCTACAAGAGGCAGTGATGGCCACCCACCTAAATCTCTTTAAAAGAGGATTAGACAAATTCATGGAGGAGGTGAGTATCAACTGCTACTAGCCATGATGGCTCTGCTCTGCCTCTTGGAGGCAGCAAAGCTTCTGAATACCAGTTGCTGGGATCCACAGGAAGGGTGAGTGCTCTCATGCTTGAATCCTGCTCTACAGGCATCTTGGTAGCCACTGTGAGAACAGCATGCTGGATTAGAAGGGCCCTTGGCCTGATGCAACAGGCCCTCCTCCTTTCCCTCCAGCTACAATTCAGGCCACATTTGCACATCATTGTACACATTCATACAGTTTGATGTGTTACCAAGTCATCTCCTGTCCATCCACACCAAGTGTATGGAGGTCTTCATATGGTTTATGTTTCCCAATCAGACTGACGCTGGTTTGGAGAGAAATGCCTCACAAAGCAACATTTCTCAAGGAACCTCAGGATAGATGTGCCTTGTGGCTAACCTTCTGTGTCCACTGCTCCACAAGCCAACAATGTGAGCACCCAGTGGAGTACAGCCAGGCTTTGTGTACACAGCCTCTTCTGTTGCCAGATCTACCAGAAATTGTTGGCCTGTTCTCTGGTGCTAGTTATGTTTGCTTGCTTGTTTGTTTGGAGTATTTGCCATTTCTGGTAGGCTGTGTACCCCCCCACCACCGTAAAAAAAAAAAAATCCTGCCCAACGGATAAAGAAAGAAATTTGAGATTGGAATATTTTTTGCCCATGTCTCACTTATATGCAGCAGTTAAAATTCAGCGTTGCCTGTCCTTTGAGCAAAGATTTCAGAAGACTTCCGCAGTTCCCCCACCCTTGTTTTGTCCTTCTGCTGGCCATGTCTGTAGTATGGAGATGAAGGCGCTTCCAGCCAGCCTCCTCTAAGGGCTCTGGGGGACTGGAGAATGGAGGGCTAAAGAGCGCTTTTGATTACAGCGCCGTCCTCGCTACGGAGAAAACAACGGGATCATCAAGCACAATGTTGCTGCTCTTCAACTAGACAACGACTCAGGATTGCGTCTGAATGGGGTTTAACAACAGCCATTCATCTCCCTTGCGCTTTGCATCCCTGGGGGGCGAGAGCCAAGTGCCTCCAGCTTAACCGAGCCCTCCTCTCCTTTGGAATCAACATGCCGTTTGAGACACTCACACAGGCGGGGGCTGGGAGAAGGGAAGTGCAGCTGATGAGACATCTCTGGCAAAGACTCTTGTGTCACTCACCAAGGAAGACGAAACCAGCTGCGCGAAGTTTCCAATCTCTTTCCTGCTCCGGAAAGGTTAAGGGCATCATGCATTGTGGCGCTGGCAGACACACACACACACACACACACACACACACACACTTTCACATTTTAAGCAAGCAAACAAACACCCAGAAACGGCGAATTCGTATTAACTCGCATCCAGGTTCTAGAAACCTGCCATGTATATTTTGGGTCCCTGCTACAGACACAAGCAAACCGAGTAGGGGAAATCCCTCGACTTTTGTATCCCACGAGATATTTGGCTGATGTGTGGGTTAAAGTTGGAGCATTAATCTGCACTAAGGGAACCTGAGGCATAATAAAGGAAGGCAGTCAAGGATCCTCAGCTTTATTAAACTCCTTACCTGCTAGAGAGCGATGATAGGATCTAGTTTCATTTCAAATGTCATTTGAGAATCAGGGGGCAAGAAAATGGCAGAAAGAACAGGGCTACTACAGCAGGATAAAGGGGTGGGGTGTATATTTGTTAGGGAGAGACACTAGATTTTGGAAGAGACCAAAGATTATGAAGTCCGTCCAACCCAGCTCTGACACATGGCCTCAGCTTCACTGCATCATGCTACTTTAAACAGTGATGGCTCCTTGCAAAGCATTCTGGGAACTGTAGTTTGTTAAAGGTGCTGAGAGTTGTTAGAAGTCCCCTATTCCCCACAGAGAGCTACAATTCCCTCGTTGTTACGATTAATGCAACTCTTTGAGGGTGGGAAGGGTGATTGCTTGTTTATATATATAAATATTTTATTAAGGGTTTTCTTGTTTTACAGTGTAAGTGTAATGCCTCGTTTTTTTTTCTTCCCCCCATGTAACATTTTTACAAATCCATTTCATTTGTTGAGGCATTAGGGGGAGAAGAAAAAAGAAAAAAAAAGAAAGGCGGGGTGGAGGGAGGGGAGATGGATGGGGGTGGGGTTGGGTAGCGGTGTTTCTTTTATGTTTAATGTATGTAGTTTGGTGTCAGCGTGCTTGTGTTGTTCACTTGTGTTCCTTTGGTGGTGAGAGAGGTTGGGGTTGGCCTAGGATGTGATTGTTTGTTTGTGATTGGCTGTGGTGATCTTTGTTTTCGTGTGTGAGTGAGGTGGGTGGGTGTTTTGGATCAGGTTAGCCATATTGATTTGTATGCTGTTGGTGGATTATTGTCATTGTCCTGTTGGGCTGTGTATGTGATAAAGGGGAGCCATACCGGGGTGAAGGTGTCTTCTTCTGTTTGTCCCCGTGTCAGTTTCAGTTTATTAGTTAATTTTTCTAGTAGGGCTGTTTCCCATACTATTTGGTACCATTGGTCCATGCTTACTCCTGACAGGTCTCTCCAGTGTCTGGTTATGGTGTTTCTGGCTGCTGAAAGTAGGTGGGTGATTGCTTGTTGAACCGCTCTGAGAAACTGTAGCTCTGTGAGTGGACTGGTTCTCCTAACAACTCTTAGCACCCTTAACAAACCACAGTTCCCAGGATTATTTGGAAGAAGCCATGGTTGTTTAAAGCGGTATGGTATTATGCAGCTGGGGTCATGTGTCAGAGCTGGGGTCAATTTCATGATCTTTTGGTTTACTCCAAAATCTAGCGTCTTCCCCGACACCATGTTTAAAGTGGTACGATGCTCCCCATATACTGAAACCACTTCATTCAGATCACAAAGCAGCCAAGTGAAAATTGGAAGTATCTATCTATCTACTTAGCTCGAAAATACGTATGTCCAGCAGATACCCTGCTTCCTCTACTCCTTGTGTGTCTCCAGATAACAGAATATATGCTGGGCACCCCTGCCCCAAGTTGCCTTTCGAATCATTTCTATGGGAATTATTTCGAAGCACCTTCTAATGCAGTTAATGGGACCCCCAAATAAATGTGGTTGACCGAGAAGCCTGCCAGGTTCAGCTCTCAGCTCGACGAGAATTCCTTGCCAGGTTTTGCTAGAATGTTGCCGGTACCCACATACCCTCTTCTAAGGTTGGTGATAGAGAGAACTCTCATTTTACAAAGGCAGTTTTTGTCACCTGTCTTTCAGAGAGGTGCTTCCCAATGCTTAAGTATTAGATGCTTGGTTTCCCTTTCTTGCAGATCAGGAGAGGTGGTTGTCCGCTAGACTAGCTCTTATTTTGGAGAGGGGCGCATTTGCTTCTCATGCAGACGGTTCAGTCCCCGCATATCCAGGTAGAGCTGGGGGGAAACTCCAGGCTGAAATCCTTGATAGCTGCTGCCAGTCTGTGTAGGCAGTTCTGAGCTAGATAGATCAGTGATTTGACACAGCATAAGGTAGTTTATGTTCCATATTTGCTTCTTCCTATAACTTTCCATTGCAAGGAATTTAGGAGAGGCATTCTGCCTTTTGTAGGTATGCACTAGACAAGCTGGATTCAGTTACAGACGGTTTTCTCCTCTGAGACCAGAGTGGAAAGTTTTTGGTCACCTTGACCTGTGATAGTAAAAGGTGGCGCTCGCTGTTGTACCCCACCCCCCACGCGTTTTGGGAACTCTTCATTCAAGGGTTTTTGTCAATGGGAAGTGTGTCCTGCTGATCCCCCCTCCCCGGTCGCGGGCTTTGCTGACGTCACTAACGAGGCGATAAATATCTGTTGATATAATTGGATGTGAGATTCTGAGTTGTGATAGCAGGACGTTGCCCATTGCTGCTCTGAAACGGCCCCCATGATTTATTCAGCAGTGGATCGGGGCACGCAAGCGAGCTGTCAAGAAAGCGTCAGCTTATTAGGCAAGGGCTGCGTGATTCCAGAAGAGGGTCTAACCTATAAAAATCCCGCACCCGGGCTCTGATTAGGAAGCAAACTGATCACAAGGACGGCAGAAGACGGCTCCAATAGATACGCATCCTGAGAGGGAGACGAAAGGGGGCACCCAACTGCTGAGCGACTCCACCTGTCCGGCTTAAACTTCACCAGCATCTCCAAGGTATGAAAATATCCAGGTTAGCCTCACATGCACAAAAGGCAAACTTCTCTTAAGAAGATACTGCCGCTGGGTAGTTTGGATAAGTGTGTGTTATTAAAGCGCAGGTGGTGTGGTGTGGTTTGCGTGTGTAGTCTAAAGAAAAAGTCATTCTGGGATCATGCTAGAAAGGGCTATTTAAGGGCAACAGAAGGTTTTCTGGAAGCAGTCAAGCAGCGTTTAAAAGAAATGAAGGAAGGTGTTACTTCGCTTGCTCTGAATGATTGAGACACCTGGGTTTCCTATACTAAGGTTTTGATTAAAGTACCACCTGTCCTGTAAGTAGCCTAGCCCATAAATTGCTATGCTGCGCGCTAAAGCATCGTGTTCTTTCTATTCGGTGCATTTAATTAAGACGGGTGTCGAGGTAGCCCTTGACCCAAAGAGGAGGATGCAAACTTTCCCCTTGTGAGCGGATTTAACTGGGTTGACTGGGCCATGGTGCAGATGAATTCACAGTTGCGATAGGGCAGGGGACAGCTATGGAAAACCTTCAGCACCGCGGACAGCGACCGTCGCAGCAGCAGCTGCCGGCGGGGACCCCTCGCTAGGGTTTGCCGACCCAAGGGCGGGAGTCCGTCTGATAGCAAACTATGCCCATTCCCTTCCCCTCTTGTCACTTTTCCAGATCTGGCCGCCGAATCATGAAGATCCAGCTGCTGGTCTCTACAGGGATCCTGCTGGTCGCTCTGCTGCCCTGCCATGAGTGCCGAGCCCTCGGCAAGAGCGTCCCGGCCGACCCCGCTCTGCAGCAGCCGGATCTCCTCCAAGAGGAGCCGCAGGCGCTGCCTATCTTGCTCCGCGTGGGAGAAGAGTATTTCGTGCGCTTGGGCAACCTGCACAAGACCCCCTCTCCCGCCGCCTTCTCCTTCTCCTCCTCCGCCTCGGGCGGCAGCCACCTAGCCGCGTCTGCTTCGGCCGGCAACTTTTTCCGAGCGGCCGTCCAGCAGCTGCAGAACGTGCGGGAGCGCTCGCTAGAGGGCGCCGCCGAGCCCTGGCCAAGCGACGACGACAGCGGGGCTCCCCTCGACGCCGCCCCGAAGGAGAAGCGCTCGTCCAAGGACTCGCCGATCTCCATAGACCTGACTTTCCACCTCCTCCGGCAACTCTTGGAAATGGCCCGAGCGGAGCAGCTGTCGCAGCAGGTCGAGAGCAACAGGAAAATGCTGGAGACCATCGGGAAATGAAGCGCTCTCTGCCCTCCGCCCGCCCCCTACCAAAGAGATCCTCCAGTTCGCACACGATATTTACACAGATTCCCTCGTGCTGTTCTCCTCTTCTTTTCACCGAGAGCTTGATCGACGTAGAGAGTGTCCAGTCGACACGCAGCCTAACCTAGCGCGTCAGTAGCATGCCCAGCGTTGTACCCAAGTGTCGTTTGTGACTTGCTGTCCTAACTCTTTGTCCCCCCCCCCTCCTCTTCCCTCGTTGTTACGATTAATGCAACTCTTTGAGGGTGGGGTCCAGCGGCTCAGCCACTGGAAGCTGGGCGAATGAGAGAGAGCCTTGTCTTTTTGGGTTGGTGGGCGGGGGAGAGGGTTGGGGCGTCCTCCTCTGTATCGAGCTTTATTTATTTAATTTTATTTTTTATTTGGAAGCCACTCTCCTTCCTTTCTCTCTCTCTCTCTCTCTCTCTCTCTCTCTCTCTTCTTTGTAAACATTTCCACAAATAAAACATCTTTTCAGCGCTCGGTCGATTTAGTCGTGTAAGAGAACGTTTAATATTTATATTTTTAATAAAAGCTGCAAAGGAACAACGGCTTCCTACACTTCCTTGCCTCGGAGACGTGTCAGTGGGGAATGCATCGATCGTGGCATAGAGAGAAGTAGAGGCTGAGTGGGGCTAAGGCGAAACAGCATCCGACCATAGGTAAGCTATAGGAAAGAGGTGAAGGGAGGTTAGGAAATAGTGCAGTATAAGAAACGGGGCGGGGGGGGTGCCGGGACAATGTTTTGGAAGTTCAGCAGTTCCGGTGCTACATTTGACTCAGAATTTACTAGGAAATCAGCTCCAGATCTTAGTTACCCCTGAGAGAGCGCCTCTGGGCGTATACAGAATGCTTGCGAATTTATCCTCACACATCTAGGATTAAATGGCAAGGCTTCCAGCCGGGAGAAAGAGACCCCTTGCCAAGGCTGAGGCCCTGGGGCTCCTCTCATTTTAGGACACTCCCAGCCAGCATGGCCAGGGAGTTGTAGTTCTGCGACGCCTGGAGGGCCACAGATTCCTCACCCTTGTTTTCCAGAGTAAACGCTGCAGGGTGCTCATGTTAGCCCGGGTGGGGTGGGGGTGAGTCCTTGCTCTTTTTTGCAAGGAATAGGAGCATTTCTTAACACTCCAGTTGAGCGCACCTTTACACGGAAGTAAAATCCACTGGTATCAATAGGGCTCACTCCCAGGGGACTGCCCTTGGCCCGCTTTGTCACAAAGTTTAAAAATCCACCCGTGGAGTAGATGAAGTGGATGTTTCACTGACCAGTCGACGTTTCCCTTAGAAACCCAGCTTCGTTAGTTCAGACAAAACGATTTCCAGCTGAAATCTGTTCTTCAGACCTCTACTCCTCATCCTTCCTCCCCTTCCTAAATCCTTTCAGTAACACAAGTGGGATTGACATCGCTTCGTTTATACTCAGATCTGACGTTATGCATCCACAATACTTACATTCCTTCCACGCACAAAAATCCGTTCCGATTTAACACACAACTTCTTTCCACCTTTGCTTTGCACCTTCGAACCTGATGCGGAAACCGGTTTCATCTCACTGAAATTTAGCTTACTACATTTTGGGTGTTTTGGAGGGGCAGCGGGGGAGAAAGAGCCCATGACAAAGTTATTTTAAAGAAAGAAGCTGTGGCTGTAAAAGTTGAAACTGAGCCAACTTGGACGGGAATCTGTTGCCGACAAATCTTTCAATGGAGATCGATGAAGAAGACGCACATTTCTGAATGAGCTGTTAGGTACTTTTCAAGTTAGACTTCCCCAACGTCCTCTCACAATTTAGGCAATTGAGAGGCCGGTCAACTTTTCCACTCATAGCCGAAGGAGCCCGAAGGGGACAGAGAGTACAGCATGATAAAAGCAGAGAACTGACGTCCCCATTTTTGCAGATCTCCAGCCTCTGTTTTGTGATCTTATGAGCTAACCCTGAAGTAATGGATGCTTCGCTCCCTGAGACAGTCCTTAGCCATCTTTGGTGGTCTCACAATGGGATAAAGTTATTCCAGCCCACCTCACCCTACCCTTCCACTCCTTCTATTCATTTGAGCAGCGTGCTGGAGCAGTAAGGAGTGGACCAGGGCTAGGATAGGAAGGGAGACCCTGGTTCAGCCACGAAGCTCCCTGGATGACTTTGAAGTTGGCCACTATTCCTCAGCTTAACCAATCTCGCAGGGATGTTGTGAGGATCAAATGGTAGTGGTGGAGGAAACCCATAAACCGTCACTTAATTTTAACCTTACTATAGCAGGGTATGTCAGTACATGAAGAGTGTGCTGATGTTGTTGAGTACAAAATGTGAATGATGTCGCTCTGTACACATTCATAATGATCAACAGGATGTCAGCATTTAGACCACAATGCAGGGCATTTCATTAAACACATCCAAGTGTTCTACTACCACTGGATTTCAGACATAATTTGTTCGGAAAGCAACTCCTCCATCTGGCACATTACAAACTGCTTAAGAACCTTCTTCCAGATTTCAGATGTGGTTTTGCCATGCAGTGTAGGGGACCACCATCAAACTGTTTCCAAACCCTCATGAGGCAGAGCTTAATTGTGTGGCTTGGTGGAGATTGTGCCTGCCTTATAATGTGTGGCTTTTGCCAATGCACATCCATTGAAAAGCTTGCTGGTAAGGTAAAGAGTCAACCTGTGTAATGTGAAGTTTATTAACAATGCCTTTAGTGAGGAAACAGCTATGCAAGAATATTGGTAAATCACTCCTGTAAAACTGCGTATAGAAGTCCCCAATTTACAGATGTGTCTTGTGTGCCTTTAGCACTTTACTTGCAAAAACAGTATTGTGCTGCTTTCTTTTCTTCGCATAATTTTTTGACATTAATTTTGCTGCGGCACACTTAGGATCAATTGCAATAATCATGCAATAGCTTGTTATATCACATATCACCTTTCTTAGATAAAGCCTTATCACATAAACTCAGTACCTAGCCAATGAGGTGACCTTGACAAGTAATAAAGTCACCACTTGATACCTGCCATTACCTCCAAAGCTGGTAGGAACTTGATCCTCCATTGGTTCATGATTAGCTATTAGCTTACATTCCTTCTTCCCTCCCACCCCTTTCCCAAATTGTACAGCTGCTTCCACAAATATTATAAAGTCAAATCCAATGAGAATTTTTTCAAACAAAATCTTTTGGATAAAATGTGATCCACCATTCCTTTTAATTCAGTATTTGTTATCACTTATAGCCAAGTCACATGCTTCCTATGAATCCTTCCAGAAGCCAGCTGGATGGAGAGTCATCATTCATTCAATGAGTTCAACCAGGAGAAAGAGAAGACATGACGAGCCGGCTCATCAACTCTCTCATTGCTCCCAGGACGTCCTTCCATGTGTCCTTGAGGGGATGGTTCAGACCCAGTCTAGGGGTGGAGGAATAAAGATTTACAATGGGAAAATCTGAAAACTCATCTTGCACCTACACATATTGACTACTAAGTTCCATCAAAAACAATTATTTAGAAGTATTTGATGGCTGTGGAAAATAAATACATAAACACCACAACATCTTTGGAGCAACCTTCCTCAGCCTAGTACCCTCCAGGTGTTTGGAAATACAACTCTCATCAGCCCCGATCAGTTTGGCCAATGAGCAGGGAAGACAGGAGTTGCAATCCAACATCTGAAGCAGGGTTTCAGAAACTTGGGTCTCTAGCCGTTGTTGGACTACAATTCCCATCATCCCCAGCTAGCAGGACCAGTGGTTAGGGATGGGTGGAAATTGTAGTCCAAAAACAGCTGAAGTCCCAAGTCTGGGAAACCCTGATCTGGAGGATACAAAGTTGAGGAAGGCTGTTTTTAAACATAACCCTCACAAAATGTCCTTGCACAAACCCCATTAAGATGAATGAGAGCAATATGTAATCTTCCACAGCTCCTATTCATTTCAACAGGGTTTGATGAGGAGAACTCTGCTAAACCCATGTGTTCATTAAAAGATTAAGAAATGGCTATCCAAAGTTATTTGGAACCTTTTGAACATTGTTGTAGAATAATATTATAAGCTTATATCAATTGCTTTGGACTTCTGGAAGTAAACGCGAAGTCCCATGAAATCAACAGATCTTATGATTTTCTGCTTCTTAAGTTGGTCATAGAAAGTCTTCAGATAGCGCTTGTACTCTAGCATGATGGTTAATAGAGATGCCAACCATGACATCCTTTTTTATCTTAAGAAAAATTCAACAGAAGCATCTTCCAAATTTTCACTAAACCCAGAGCACACAAAGATGTTCAATACACAGGGCACTTCCCTCCTTACTCTTAAAAGAGCATGCTGCACCTCACCATGGCTCTATATCTCAAAGATGCAGAGAACCTTGAAATAGCTCATCAGAAAACAGAAACTTATGCAGCAGGTCTGGGGAACTTTTGGTCCTCCAGGTGTTGCTGAACTACAGCTCCCATCAGTCCCAGCAAGCATGGCCAACAACCAGGAATGATGGAAGTTGCAATTCAGCAACATCTGTAGAGCCATAGGACCCCTATACCTGAAATACTGTTTCTATCACAGATGCTTATGATGAACTGCTATATGGGATAAAGATGGTCTGGCAATGCCCCAAGCATATTTTGTAAATATACAGTGTTAAATTTTAAACCAAGTTAGTGAGGAATGATGACATGTTAGGTATTAGTTGGCTTAGAGTCATGCTGTTTGCAAAACAAGACCTGTTGCCTAGTGGGTGTGAAAAAAGTAGTTTGCTTCTTTCTATCTAATAACTGTTTTGCATTTTCTTTCAAGGACCAGATCCTTAGTTGTAAATAAGGAGCATCATAAATGGATTTTGCACCAAGCAGATTCATTCTATAGGGCCCCAACTCTAAAATACCATCCTAATACGGATGATGCTTTTGAAGTAATACTGTTGCAAGTACAATATGTGGGCACATAATTGTGTACACTTATCAACACAGGTTTTTAAATGGGCACATCTTAATTTCATTATTGCTACAGTTCAGTCTTGTACCCTCTGTTTCAGTGGCATAGCTGAGCAAGACTAAGCAAATACAACTGTCGATTATTGTGAATGGAACTAATGGGACATCAAGGGTTTAAAAATTATGTCCCTTGATTGTTGGGAAATATCTCTTTGGAAGATGACACCTTTTGGCTAATGTGTGGGGAACCTTTGGCCCTCCAGGTATTGCTGAACTACAGCCCCCATAATCCCTCACCATCAGGCATGCTTGTTGAGGCTGATGCGAGTAGTAGTTCAGCAACACCTGGAGTGCCAAAGGTTCGCACTCCTGCTTTAGCTAATGCCCTTATTTGAAGGGCCATAACTCAGTGCATCTGCTTTGCATGCAGAAGGTCCAAGGTTCAATCCTGTCATCTTCAGGTAAGACTGGGAGAGAAACCTGTCTGAAATCCTGAGAGCTACTGCAAGTCGACATAGAAAATACCAAGCAAGGTGGACCAATGGTCTGATAGTATAAGGCATCTTCCTATGTAAGGAACAGAGAACAGGGTTGGCCCCATAGTGCTAAAATCCCTGCCCCTTTTGCCACCATTCACTGGGGGGGGGGTCATTTGGGTGATTTTCAAATTCAGAGGAATGAAAGCTGGCTGAATGTACAGGTGGTGGGATTTGCACTCCTCCTAACAGCAGCCAACCACCACCATGCCCCCTATCAAAATACCCTATGACTGACACTCTGTGACATTTTTGTGTCATTCTGATGGGGGGATGTGGTTGCCAGGTGTTGGGAAGACTGCCACTCTACACCAAAGGAAGACTGGCACTGCAAAACAGGGAGCAGTGAAAAAAGTTATCTGGGGAGACTGCTTCTCTATCTGGTTTTGTATTCTTTAAATGCAGTTCTCTAGTCACCGCTCATTCTGCCATGTGCATTCCACTATGAAAGCTTTATTGCTAGAGGGCATAGCACCGAGAATTTTAATAGTTGGACCACCCAGGAACAAGCTGAGTTTGTGTGGCAGAATGGCACTGGATCCCAGTCTCGAATACAGAATAGGTCCCAGGAATGCAGAAGTTGTTGACAATTCCTGCACTAGTTTAAGTTGGTTTCTATAGTGCAGGCATTTGGCACCTCTGAGTATGAGGCTTTTACTGTGCAGGAGATACAAACTTTCACTCCACATTGATAACATAGCAATAACATAGCAATGTTATCAATGGGCTATTCTGGTTTTATCTATCACCCCCTTCCACTCTTTCCCTTTTTAGTAAATTCTGAGTGGCAGGCAATCCTTAAGCAACCATCAAGAAAACATTGCTGATCTTTCCTTAAAACCACCCATCCTGTCCTCCATTTCCACACTTTCCATCTTATTCACATTTAACAAAATTTAAAAACCACTTCCTTTTGTTAAAGTTTTCTACTTAAAATGACAATGTTTTGTAATCACTCCAGCACTCAGCAGACATGATCCAGAAACATCATATACACTTGCACTTGGAATTTTTGTTTAAGAGTTTCCCTCTCAGAACCTATTGCACCAATGTTCTAGCTATTTTTTTCACGTAAAGGGTCTTCTTTATATGCAAGCACATAAAAAAAAGCAATTCCTCACCTCCAGTCTGAAGTGATATAGTCCTGCAAGAGCTTTACGGCATGAATTGTGCACCTTAACTCTTCCACAAGGCAAATTGATTTGTATGTGTCTAGTATAAGAACACACATGTCTATTCAGAAATTAGTCTCCCACTTAATTCACTGGGGCTTAATCTCAGATAAATAGGGACAGAATTGCAGTCTAAATGTCCTTTGACTTTGTTGTTATATAATATCAACACTGCTTGTTTTTGAAAATCACATATTCCATTATATAATAACACATGATTTTAGAAAACAAGAAGTGCATTTGAATGTAGGTAATTTAATTTATGTGTTTCATGTTAATAGTAAAGGAGAAAAGGAAAACCCAGTCTTAAACTCCTGCTGAAACGGCACTTTGCATATATCAAAAATGTTATAATTTCACTTAATAAAAGTTACATTCTAGAAAAAGAATGTAATGGATGAAAGGTGGTTCAGATTTTGCCACTGACCTGGGCTTCATCCATTTGTCTGCCTGCATCCAAAAATTCACAACCAGAATCTGAATTTGACTTAATTTTAAAAGTATTGTCTTAAAAACTCATTATTTGCAAAATTTTCACATCAGGGCTGTACTGATTTGAATTCAACCGTGATCTGTCAAATTTATGTTCCCACCACTACGATATGCATTGTCTGCTAATAATGTATTACTTACAACATAGGCTGTTCTCCATGGTCAGAAACTATTTTTTGTCCACTGAAAATTTAAATAGAATGGAAGACGTAACTATAGGTTATTTTAAAATAATTTCAACTTTCTCTAAAGACTTTCTGTTTACATGGTAATGTAATATAATCCCTTCAGCAGAATTTCCTACAGCTGTCAACTTTTATCATAACAATACAGCTATAAGCTCAAATACTTCTTTTCTTATGCCTATTTTTAATTCTCTGGGAGCCAAGTGAAACTCTTTTCTTATAAAATAAATTGTTCAACTACATAACTGTAGGCAGGTAAAATATGCACCAGCAAACTCCATCCATCATGAGATTAGCTGTTCAATTCTCAGAAAGGTGGTTGGCCGTGAACTTTTCGCGCCCATGGGGAATGAATGTCTCACCAAAATAGATTTTCATTCTGTTACAATTAGAGCTATGTGGCAAAAGGATAATGTAATGCTGTTTATTTCACACAACCTTAACGATTCCAAAAATAGTCCTGAGAAATGAATGCAGTGTTCCTCTTTGTGTGTAGGCTGGGTAAGTTCCCTGAAGGATGTAATGTCAAGCATACTTTAGGGAGCTTAAACTAATGGTGAAACCTTTTCAGGGGAAGGAGACCCTTAAGTAAGCCCTGTTCCATAAAGTGTGAATGTTCCAGTGGACTCAGGTGAAAATGCCGCACTTCATTACACTTCTAATCTATCCCAGTGGCTCTGTACAAAGCTATCAATACAAATTTAAGCCTGAAACATCTTACTCTGCCTATCATCTTACTCTGTAGTGTATGATTCTCAGGGTGGTTTTATGATAGCAGCAGCAATCTCTCTCACAGACATCTTATCCCACAGGGATGGCTTCCACCCTGGTGAGGGAACTGGGCAAGCATCAGCAGAGGGCTCAAGATGGATTCCATAAGCATCTTGCATGTTGCAACTGAACAGTGCACCAAGCCAGCTGTCTGATGCTTTTCAAACTCAAGGGGAAACAGGGAGGAGACACTTGGTCTAGCAGTTGTCTGGTGTGTTCTCTGATCACTTTCTGATAGGATAAACATTACCACCTGCTGTTAGGGAATTATTAAGCCCTGTTCACCATTCATATCTAACAAAAATAAGTTGTGGGCCACTGGACTGAGTGCAGCAGATGAAAAAGAGGCAGTGAAAACCAATTTTTTTTCATTATTTCTTGCCTTTCTTGAGAGGTCCAGTGAAGCTTCTATCAGAAAACTCTAGTGCTCCATTAAATTAGATGACTGTTTCCAGAATTCTTTAAACATATGCTGACAATTTTTTTTAAAAAAAATAGGACTGCAATAATCTAAATCTAGCATACTCACATAAAAACAATTGTCTGTCTCCCTTTCATGTAAAAACAACAACAACAGAAAACTTAATCCATTGTATTGTATCATCCAAATCAATGTGTGGTTTATAGACTGTGATCAAACCATCTTTCTGAATCACTTGCTCACAACTTTTTGTTTAGTTGCTTAACTAGAGATAGCATAATGCTTGCATACAAGTTTGCCCTGAAAAATAATGTAGAGTAACTTGTGGGTGTTAATGTTAGAAAGCTAACTTTATACTCTCTCATCCTCAACTAGTTTGCTCTTTAAGAAAACTGTGAAGAGACATCATGAAGATCAAGATCTTGCAAGCTGTGTGTTACAAGACGTAGACCTCAAAAACTGCCAAAAGAAACATTCTCTTCTTGTGGGAGAGAAGGGCAGCTATTCTAGCAGTGACGCAGAGCATTGTCTAAGTATGCCACTTAAGAAGCAGACGGCACTTTAAAATATAGATTGTTCTTTGAAAGGACCTGATGAATGAGACCCATTTAAAATTATGACTCATGGCAGAGCTTTGTACCATGGATCCGTTGGATCAGGTAACAAAGCCTGAATAATTTGTAAGGTTTGGATACACATATCGCTTGATCATGAATGAATGACTAAGCTGAGATATTGCAAATATGCCAGGAGGGGCATGTAAGAACAGCTATGGGCGTACTGCACATGCTATGGAGGCCAGCTCCATTCAGTAAGAGCTCCATAAATAGACCATCTTGCTGATGCATCAAGACCATCAACACATTCTAGTTCCTCGAAGTTACTCAGCAGTTGGACAGAGTCCATAGTATAATGTCAACATCTTTCTTTACTCTGATTTCTGGTTATTTCTAGAATGTTTTCATCTTTAAATCTTATTTGGTTGGCTCTGTGGTGTGTTTTCTTCTTACTCTTAGAGTCATACTGAGTACTAATGGATGGGAAAGGCAAGAAATGTAACTTCATTCAGCTCATACGACCAGAGCAGATGAAGCAGGGTCCCACAATGCTCAATATTGAGATGGTTTTTTAAAAGTTGCTCATAAAGGACCTGCAGATGAACGAGGAAGAATCAGGACCAAGGAAGGAGAGTACTTCTTCACATAGTGCATAGTTACACCAAGGACTTGGTTACTACTAAATGTACTAATTACTAGGAAGCTGATGACTTTAAAAGAGGTTTAGACAAATCCACATATATAAGGCAATCAAAACCCACTAGTCATTATGGCTGCATACGTACTGCAGGTGGCATGACTTTTTAATGCCAATTTTTGGAGAACACTAGTGGGGAGAGTGGTGTTGCGCTCAGGTCTTGCTTGTGGGCATTTGGCTGGCCAAAGTATCAAAAGGATGGCCCTGTTCTAGCAGTGTTATTGTAGTATAAAGAAAGACCAGAAGGGTGGTAACTTAATGAACCCAATAAAATAACCATCTCTGGGTTATGGTTGATGGCTACTTTTTAAGCAAAATGAAAAGTAACAATGCTCTAGCCATTCCTTCATACCATGAGTAGGGAAACAGTTGTCCTACAGATGCTACCATCATTCCTGTCCATTGGCTCTGCTGACTGGGATGATGAGAATTGTAATCCAAAAGAATTCAGAAGGCCACAGGTTCTCCACTATTGCCAGGAAGTGCAATGGCCTCAATCTCATTTTCTCATTTTCTCACTCTGTTACTGTTACAACTTTTAAGAGGAAAATTAAGAGCACCATCAGGAAGAACAGGAAAGACATTTTACATGCTGACAGATGCCCTATGATGCTTCCCAAGCACTTCCTAAATTTGGCAAAATCTGCCCTGCTCTTGAACTGTTTTGAGCAAGAACAGTTTTCGAGCATATGTAGGAGGTTAAAGTTATAGGCAGGAATAGATAAATTAGTATACCAGTGAGTCCATTAGCCTATGAATTAGTCTGTGAATGATGAGAATTGCCCTGCATTCACCTATACAGATCAGTTCTGCCGTTATAAAGAATTGGATACAATATAGGAATTTCAGGATCACAAAACGATTAGCCATTTTGCAATATTCCTGTGCAAGTGACCTTTCAGTAACAATGGGTATAATAAATTTAACCTTTCCATATAATAGATGTAATAATAGTTTTGCCACGAAGGGGAATAGTTGTTAAGCCTCTTTTAAAAACAAATGAGTCTAACTAGATGCATGCTTCCATACAAGAATTGTACAGTGAGCGTAGCACAGTCTCCAAAGAATTGATAAAATAGCAAAACTAACCAGAAGTAATATTCATGAAAAGAGGCAACCGAGGAAAGGGAGAGGTATTTGTTTCGCTTGCCACTAGTGATGCAATATCCAACAGGTGCTCTTGAATCAGGATATGTGCAAAGGCACATTTCACAGGGCAAATGTGCTAGCACTGCATTTCCCAGGTCTAAAACCCTGTGCTGTGAATGTCTGAATGCAATGGCTCCACGATATCAGCATTGGCTTGAAGTACAGCATAAAAGCTGTATATACCAAATGGGAAAACAGGCATTTCCTGTACAAGAATGTTGATCGTGGAGGGTTTGGCAGCCACTCTTATTTTGAAAAATCCCTTTTATTTCCCCCTGGTCATTGGGCAGTGCTAAAGAGAACACCCGGTCAACACAAGGATTTCTCTTTGCATGACAGAATGTTTTCCCCTATGCCCACTCCTAAATCTGTTTTGGGGTTCTCCTGTTTTCCAGAGCAGATTTGGGGGCTCACAAGGTGCAGATGGGGGAAAGACAAAATTACATTGCACCAGCATTCCTCCTTGCACTTGTGTAACTATTTTGTTGAACCCAACCTCTAATGTCACAGAACAGTGACCGGTGTAACCCTTCATCAGACAGAAGGTGAACCAAAGGAGGCAGGGGAGGGTTAAGAATAAATCTGCCTTGGCGCTGAAGCCAGACTTCATTTTTGCTGGGTCTATTATTCAGAGGGGATGTGGCTGTGGGAGATTGCCATGAATTAACCGCTGCACCACCAAGGGGCCAGCACAGCTCACAAAGCTGACTTTGGGTCCTGCAATCCCTCCTTTCCTCCCACCTACCCATAGCTAGAAGAAGGGATCCTGTGCTAAAGGCATGGCTAGAATATTTTAGCTACGATTCCAGCATTGCAGGGGGTTGGACTAGATGACCCTTGGGGTCCTTTCCCACTCTGCAATTCTATGGTTCTATGTGGCAGGACCTAGAAGATAAAAATTCCATGATATTTTGAAAGAAACAACAGTTGTTTCCTTACATTAAAAACAACAACAATGCCTTTAAATTAAGGTAGAGATGACAAGACAAGTATTTTTCAGTTTTCAGTGAAGCAAAGTGCGTAGGCCAGGTCAGCCTGGTTGCACTGTTGTCTAAATAGAGAAAATATCTGTACCCACCACCATTCTGAGGCAAGATTGTTGGGAAAGGTCTAAATTCAGAAAGCAGAAGGTATCCCATGACTCACAATGTAGTTTGTAGATGTGACTATTAAATGCTAGGGGAAGGCATCACTGGCAAAACTAATTATAGCAAAAGCATTGCCTGGGAACCTTACAAAAAATGTTTTGTCATTACAACAGCTCCACACTGGTGTGATTGAATCACAAGAGCAATTTCCAGAAACTACAAAAGAAAGGAAGATTAAAAAGAAAAAAAATCAAGGGTGAGCTACTTGATTTTAAATATACAATTAATTATGTTTGTTAGGGCCAAACACATGTAATTGTAGCCCACTGGCTATTTTATTATAGGAAAAGCCATGTTTGGAGGGGCAACCAGAATTGAAGAAGAAGGAAGGATGTGTTGGTGAATCCTTTTTCTATTATCCTTTCCCTCTTCCCTACCCAGTATGTAATTGGTGATGTTCTTTCCCCCAATTTGCATTGTGTTTCCTTTGCATTGAAATGAATGTCATGGAATAACATAATGTTGATGTAAAGTAATTAATTGCATAACTTTTCACCATAGTGGGCAACAAGACAAATGACATAGCTTTTGCTGGAAGTTGAACTGCAGCAGAATGGAAACAGCACTACACGTGACAAATATGGGGTGGAATGGAAATGGAGGCCTTCTTACTAAGGCTGTGTAAGAGGACCCCATAGATCCAATTCAGGGCACTATCTGGTGATTCATAATGACCCCAGCCTGACCAGGATCCAGACCCCAAACCAAATCAGGGTCGTTGCATAGTGTTTAATTAAGGATTTAAAACTTGCTTAAAGATATGGTCATTGGAGGAGGGGAGAACCCCAACTCCTCAACTCTCCTCACTGCCTGACCAAACCCCTTTGGACAGCCCTAGATTGCTCTGGATGGACCCGATCTACCAAGGTCTGCCTCAACCTACTCCAGCCAAATCCTGAGTAGACCCAAATTGGCCCAATTTGGTTTGGGATCTGGGTAGAGCAGTTGCACAGCCCTATTTCTTACATCCCTAGTCTTCTCAGGCTTATGTGCTAGACTGGGGAATCTCCAGGGAAGTTTAGGTGTGTTGGCCATTTGAGACCTGGAGCCATGATGGTCCTGAAAGAGAGAATATTTAATGTGGGATCCCCCCGCCAAAAAAATCTGGCAATAGAACAGGACACTCAGAGTTGTTATGCTCAAGATTCTATAAAACCTATAGCTTAGTCTGAAAATGATGCAACATGGAATTAATGTTACTGTTTCTTTTGAAAGACTTCCCTTTGTGATTTATTAGATAGTAGCCCCAATTTATCCAACTCTTAAATGGAGTAAGGCTTGAAAAACAAGGGTTCTAAGTTGAACAGAAAAAAATGTTTTATTTTTCTCCCTGACCACTGTAGGTAAAACACTTTGGAAATTGTTGAATAAGCAAGCATTCAAAGCATATCATAAAACTAGAAACTCTTATCATAATACTGAAGATCAGTGTACCTGGCAATCAGCAGGTTAGAATAGTAGCAGTATCCTATTGGCCAAGCCAGCATCAACTGCAGAATTTTGCTTGTGATGCAGAAGATTTCAAGAGCAGTACTGGCTAGGGGGAACAAGAATGTATGTCTATGTGTGAATGCTGGTAAAGGACAAACCATAATCTACTGATCAGGAACATATTCATCCCTGGGATATGATTCAATATTAAGGCCTCTATGATATTAAAATCTAGCCTTGACTTCAGTAAATTTCTATTGCTAAGTATATGAGTAATCCCATCTGACTCACTGATATTCATGCGTTAAAAAAATATTAAGCACAGCACATGATTAACATTCTTGTTTTTTTGGTGGACTGAGTTTGGAAAGGTTAACATCTTAAAAGCTATTTTCCAAAACTGAATCCTGAAATTTTCCTTAAAGTGCTGAAATTACTCTAGATCATTCCAAAAGTGAAATACTGCACTTTAGACAGCAACTTAAATATAATCACAGTTTATCACTTGAGACTCAAATGAGGCATGACATTAATTCACAGTCTGATCTTTTAGTCCCATCTCTTTAATGATCTTATTAGCTACTGTGTGCTTTAAGTACATTTGCATAACTAGCAATGGTCTGAGATTTTAGCAAAATACAGACTTCCTTGAAGTCTGCATGCCATCTCTTAGACACGTATTTTTAAATGTTAATTCCAAATACTTTGGGCATTGTGGCAGATACATTCTATTATGGTATGTGACTGACTCTAGAAATCCCATGAATAAAGTTACAGCCAGATACTGGGGGTGGGGGTGGCAGCTGCAATAACATTACTTTTTCATGACTATCATTTCATTCACCAGTAGTTTAGGCAAATTCATCTACCTTCCAGTTTCAAATGATGGATTAGAATTCAGTTGTAGAGATCTCTACAGTGAGTGTCTCCAAAATATCTTACACACTAATTTGATCTGTGACAACATCTGACAAGGCAGGAGCCTCGCAAACATCCTTTGGGATGAAGGATGGGGTAAAAATTTAATAAATACACAAGCATCTCAGTGATTGCACATGGTAATGTTACCTTCTGGACACCTGTACCAAATGTCTATCAGTTATGCACCTTATATTTCTTGTACATAGGATCTCCAAGTATAGGATGGTACTGTATATAAATTCAATAAATAATAAAAAATAAAAATAATTCCTCACATTAATTGTTCAGCCAGAGGCCACATGCTGGTCAATTTATACAGCTAAACAAGACACAGCATGGTTAGTATTTAAATGGGAGGATGTTTGGAAACCCTATGTAAGCTGCTCTGAGATTTTTAACGAAGGACCAAGAAATATAACGAATGTAATATTTGTTTCATGCTTACCATAGCATACGCTGATGAAAAAAGCTGGTGGTAAACATATGGAATTGCAGAATGTAGGCAGGGGATTACAAGTCTGAATATTCCCCACCTAATATAAAACATCCTGCACAGAGTAAATTAATAGCTAAGGACAGGGTAGGCTAAAACTCATAAGTAAATAATTTTTGACATAGCAGAGATTCAATCATGCAATCCCTGATTTGCATTCTGAAAATGGCACTATTCCATGGGAGTTGTCCCGCATGCTTTACGCTGTGCCAAAATCTGTTCTCTAATTTCTCAAAAGTCTTCTTTCTCTGGAAAAGGGGCTTTGCTTTTTCAGGCTTCAGAAAGGTGGTGTGTGTTTGGCTGAACTTACCGTGTGTGTGTGTGTGTGTGTGTGTGTGTGTCCCGTTAAATACCTGTGTAGCACTCTAGAGTTTCTCCAGTTGTCTGCACTTCTTGATCTGAAAAGCCCACAAAGGAAGTTACTTCCTAACATCTTCCCTGGGCTTTAATTGAAGCATGAGAAGTTGAGATAGCTGGATACCAAGTGCTTGCGGCAGTACAATCATTGAGTTTGTTTTTAAGGGAACTGCTTCCTTTTACCTTTTAAAAAAGAAACCTATCTGTACTGATTTCTTTAAATGCAAAAGGCCACAACCTTCAGGTTAAAAAAGGAGCAACTTTTTTTTGTACACCCAGCTGCCAGGTGCCCAGTAGGTAATCTCCATTTTTTTTGTATTTACGGCCAAGGATGTAATGGGGTTTTCAGGAAGCATGGGCTCTTGGGAGGGTTGCAGAGTGCAGACCACTAGAGAATAGACTTGCAGAATGATAGGAAGGACACTCACAAAACCTTTCAGCTACCTTGAAAATAACCAGATCAAAAGCCCTGCAGCCCACCCCTGACAATTTCACTGAAATTTTCTCTCCCCTTGGATTATTTTTAATGCAATTCCTTTTCTATTTACTTGACAATGGTTTTTTTTTTAAACCCCCACAGAAGAATCTTTTAGCACAGCACTATACAAAAGCACAAACAGCATTCCTCCCTCACAGCCTTTCCCTCACACTCAAAGTGATACACATCTTTGGGGTGAACCCTCAAGGCTACTTATGTGTACAGCAAAAGAAACCATGGCTTGTTACATCTACAGTTTTCTACGATGTCAGGAATGCCTAATATCTGAAAGACACCATCCATGGGATTAATTGGGGATTTCCTATCTATCTCTTCTTCTAAAAAGGTCTCATATTTCACCATGCAGGATGACACTCCAGGGTAACATTTCAGAGGGAGGGGAGATAAAGAGGAAAAGCTTTAGGCAGCATGTATGGCATGACAGCATGGTCCTTTTAGGATGAAAAGAATGGGACGGTTGGTTCTAACCACCTGCAGGCATGACTACAGAAATGACTTGTGCTGTTAGTTAAGGATAAAACAAAACAGTTCCTACCCCTCAAAGTAAAAAGCATGTACTGAATCTGACTCCAGAGATGGTGCAGTAAGATAAGAAAAGCCAAAACTGAGAGGCAGAATGCTAATCCCTGTGAGGAAATAAGAAGAATACTTCACTAATGTCATCAGAGAAAATTGCTCATTTGGTGAAGCTTGGTGAAGAAGAAGACATTCCATTTTCTGTCCCCCGCCCCCGGTTGTCTGTGTGTGTTTCTTTTTTCTTTTTCTTTTTTTTTAAAAGGGTGGTTATTGCGAGAACACCCAGGGTAGGTTCAAAATTCGCATAAACTCAACTTTGTGCTAGATTGGTCCTCATAAGAAGCACATGCACCAGTAAAATATGAGGCAGGCATAATTCACAACTAATGCTCTTGCTAGAAACTTTCCTCCTATGGTGCCTGAACTACCCCTTTGAGAGGAAAGCTGGGAGAGTTTGTTTAATTAACAATTAAACAAAATAATACAGGGCATCATAAACATGTATTATTCTACACCAGCTTAATCATCATGGCTTCCCCCAAAGCATCCTGGGAATTACAGTCTGGTGAAGGTTGGGAGAATTCCCTGCTCCTTTGAACTACAGATCTCAAGGCAGGTCCAGCATCAGCTTTGGACAGCTGCTGCTGGGGCCCCCGGAGCCCTGGCTACCCACTATTGCGCTGAGGCTAATATTGGGCTCCATACACAACTGAACTACCATTACTGACACTGTATCTAGAAATTAAAATGGTAGCTCAGACACAGCTGCCTGGCAGTGACTGCATCCACAGGAGTGAGCCCAGCAGAGGACTCACCGAACTTTGGAACCAAGCCTATCTCATGACTGCTTGAAGAGATGGAATAGCAATCAAATCAGTTTATATCTGTGGCATAGCTGTGTCTTCTGTTACTGCTGTGACACTTCCCTTCTATCATTTCCTGGCCCCACCTTGTATTCTTTCTCCCAACCAGCCCTATGGTCATGCCAGGTCTTCTCCCATATTCTCTTTAGGTAAGTTTTTCTTTCGTTTAGTGTTAAAGCTGAGCAGTGCTATTGCTCCTGACTGCCTGTTCTTATTCCTCCCCCTATTCCTTTACACATTCCTATTGTTATTGCTCTTTAAAAAACAGTTGTTTAAAGGCATCCATCTGTCAGGAGCTGCCATGGCTAGAACCAGGAGCCTTCAGTTCTGGTATGTCCATCCCATATGTTGTTCTATCAGAGCTGCAGCTTGGAGCATCATTCTGGCAGTGCCTCAAAGTGTGGACAATTTAGCAGCACCCAATCATTGCTGCTCTGCTTTAAGTGGGAAGTGAAATAGCAATCCGGCTTCTAACACCCTGTAGCTAAGTGGGTTAAATACTCTCTCCCGCTTTACTTCATGAACCCCTTGCCTGCTGCAGTTTGGAGGGGCAGGGGAAGAAGATAAAAGGCTATAAAGGCAAAACTATCTGGAAAGGAAAGGGTTGAAATGTTATCAATTCCTAGATAAGTCTAGCCATAGAGAATGCAATGAGTAGAGTCTAGAAAATATGTATACAGCCCATGACCAGTCAGAATAGCAGAGGGATAGGGGAGATTGTACAAGTATGACACTGAATTAAAAACAGCAGAATTTTCTGAGAAAAGGGAGTTGGGGGAGAAATTGTTTATTTCATGACCACAGGACGATATCCTGCAAAAGATGAGTTAAAGTGTGACTATTCCCCAGAATATACCCAGTGCATAGGCACGTTTTTAGGCTCTGCGCTGAACCCACCCACTCAAGTTGGTCATTGGTCATACTGGACAGGAAGGAGAATAAAAACCTTCCTGTTTGGGCTGGCTCTGCCATGTTTTTGGGTGGTCCTCAGCTCTAAACACCTGACTCAACTCCTGGTTCTCAGCTCCTGGCTCACCTCTGACAGCTGCTTACACAGCTCAGTCATAACACAATCCACAACACACAAATGCATGGGATTCAGAGAAAGGAATATTATGTACTTTTCTGTAATGTGTTTATAATGGATAAAATGACAAAAGGTATTCTGAAATGCTTATGTTAAAAGTTAGTGGATATTTTAAAACTGTAGGTTTCAAGACATTCACACATGCAAGGTTGAGTTCATATACATTAGGCATACTGTTTGTGTGTGGTGCATTCATACCATTTTCTTGAGCCTTTCATTGAAGAACATGATAGATTTTCACAAGCAAATTTGAGGGGGTGGGGGAGATCTTAACACAACAATGGATGAAATCTTGATTTTGTAGCATAATTTCCAATTATTTTAATATACAAGGATTTCAATACATCATAAGTGTAAAAGATATCAGACATCAACCCTGCAATTTTACTGAAATTTCAACAGTGGTGATTTACAGGGCAATCCTATTAAAGTCTATCAGGTGCAAGCCATGCTGAGTTCAATGTGACTTACTCCCAGGTAGGCATGTATATAGGATTGCAGCCTCTATGGAAGTAACTTTATTGTATTGTTCTGCACTGTGTTCTGACCATAGCACAGACACAATAGGAAAAATACACGGGAGAAGTTATTGACGATGCAAAATTAATTTTAAACATGCCATGCTTTTCATGACAGTGATAAAAAAGATACCTGATGTGGTTGCAGATCAAACAGTGTACATACAGAAGAGGTTAAGCTATGACAATATATTCCAGATGTGTGATTGATGTGGTTGTAATTAGAAGCAAATGCTGTATATTCAGCAGCTGCAAAAATACATTATCAGCCTGATGTGTACACAGAGGGACAAAGACCAACAGAGTTGTCTGTTGCTATTTTGGAATTTGCATGCATGAAATTCTGGTCAATTAAATGCTTTCAGCTCTTAATTGACCTTGTACATGACCAACTAAGAACTGTTTCCAAAACTAGTTTTTGTTGACATGAGGCAGGATCCAAAGCATTACTTTGTTCGAGAGCTTGTGTGCATGCACCCCATGTCTTATCCCAAATTGCTTTTGAAACTCTTCTGCATTTTCAAACTTATTTTCTGTGCAGCATTTTTCCCCCTTTTACAGGGAGAGGGCTGGCTGAGACATTGATGTTAAAGAAATCCAAGTCCAGAGCCCTGTTGAGCACATAGAACTACTTGCACATTCTTTGGATTGCAGTCATGTATCTTAATATCCACGTGCTAACATCTCTTCCAAGGTCACTTTCGAGTAATTATATGCACACCTGTTTCAAGTTGGCTGCAACTAGCAGGGCCAGTTTCAGGGTGCAGCACCATCGGGCATCTGCCAAGGCCAACAACCCAGCGGGAGGCCCATTGCTGAGCCAAAGGCCTTTGGCCTTGCTCCTTCTTGCTGCTGCTTGCTCACATGTCCTCTACAAGTATGCAAGCAGTGACAAGAACCGAGAGTAGCAGCCTCCGTTGGGTTTGCTCTTAACTTCTGGGCAGCTTAGGCCCATAGGGAGGGCACACACATGGGCAGTCATGATAGCAGCAAGAAGGCAAACACAGGATAGATACTGCCAAGAGCCTCCCAAAATCTGGAGCAGATTGTTAGACAGGTGTTTGGTGGGTGTTTATATTTATGTTTCTGTGATGTGAATCACCTTGTGAGAGCAAAATTCAGAAGAAAATTACAACTTGTCTGCTGAAGGTGTATCTTGGGGGAGGAAACTAACATGCATCAAACCATTCCATTGTGACTGATTAGGTCAGGGGCAGGCAACCAGGTGTCTTCCAGACATCATTGGACTCCAACTCTCATCAGCTCCATCCAGCATTGGGAGTTGTCCAACAATATTGGAAGGACACTGTGTTGGCTACCACTAAACCAGGTCTCAAAGCCAGTACACAGTGCACAAAATAAACATTGTATTCTGTGTCATTTCCGCTCTCCCCCCACCGAATATAGGATGCACTAATTTACAATACTACTTGTGCCTAACTGTGGGTTTCATTTAGCAAAGTGATTTATTGAGAAATCTACTTTCCTACGAATTCCCCCATCTCCTGCATATTATGTTGCATGTAAAATCCTAATGCAACATTTTCTGAGACTATATACTAACCTGTGAAGTATCAGTGGGTGTGTTAGCTTCCTTACTACTTGCAGCAGAACTTCCATTTGCCATAGCTAGTTCTGGAGCTTCTGCCTTCTTCACATTCACCTCTGCGGGAACTGAAGGCCCTGCCTGCCTAATTTCAGTCACTGGGACTGCATTTGAATTGGTTGTTTGCCGTGGCTGAGTTTTATACCAGCTAGGATAAAACAAGGGATCAGTTGGCTCTCCACTTGATTGTGGTTCAGCTTCTATTAGTCCTCCGGACTGTTGGGTAGTTGTCAGCACAACGCCACCCTTAGCAAGGCAGATTCAAAGAAAATAAAGTTAAAATAAAGAACGGAACTTTACATAATCTCTCTTTCACTCACTCACTCACTCACTCACTCACTCACTCAGAAATGGGTGCTGCTTGCCTCATCAAGCTTTCCTCAGAATGGCATTAAAATAAGTCTTTCGATTTGTTGCATTTGTGATTAAATTTTAGGCTTGCCAGTTGCAGTCAAACAACCCTTTCTAATTTCATCCCCATAAAAAGTGGTAACGTGAGCAACAAGTGATGCCATTCCTTTCCATATGAAACTATATTTGAACGTACTTCCGATGACCTGATTAAGTGGTTGCATTCATCCAGTACTTGAGTTGTGGAGGGAAAGCTTGGGGCAGGACTCTTAATGAAACCCACAACCCCCCTCTCCCTGACTTCTCCCAACTATAGTGAAATCATGCCCCCATAGTCTTCTAAATACAGGAGCTGTCAGCAAAGGTAATGGGGCCTAACTCTTTCAGCCCTCTGTAATTTGAGCACTTAGCTAATTGCACCCACATCACACTGTCAGGAGTATGCCAACAATCGTCTTAATTTGTACTGATAGCTTTATAAAACTGAAAACCACAGAACCATATCTGTGCAGAAATAACTATGTGGAATGCCCAGAAGAAGGTGATCGTATAGGTAGTGTACGTGGGATATCTGGAGATGTCTTTCTATGACTTGCAATCTTAAGGTTGCATGGATATACATTAGATTTGTGTTAGGATTGGTCATCCTATATATTCTCATAAGAAGACATTAATGCGTATTGCAAAACATATTCAGATATTCAGATAGGTGCAATTTTCATTCATTTAAATTGCATATTTGCTGCCAATACTAGTTTCAAGAGTTTGTTCTGCTGCACCAGCCTTCTCCAACCTGGTGCCCTTTAAATGTTTTGGACTTCAACTCCCAGCATCCTTGACCATCGGCCATGCAGGCTGGGGCTGATGGAAATTGTAATCCAGAACATCTGGATGAACATCTGGAGGGCACCATGTTGGGGAAGGAAGTGCTACACATATAGTTTAAAGAGCACTAATCTCCATTGCTTCTAAATCTGACTAAATTGCATTTGCTTATTTGTAGGGGCACATGGGGAGGGGGTCAGAACCCTTTTCCACCTGCCACATCCCCGCCCCCAACAGTTCCTCCTAGCTATGCTTGCTTTCAGTATCAGAACTGGCAGGGGGAAAGTGGGCCATATTATTATTATTATTATTATTATTATTATTATTATTGGCTTTACTATTGCTTTTCATTTATTTATGACAATTGACATTTAGTCTGCAACTAAGAAACTACAGGTTGCACTCAATGGCAGCTCTGTGCTAGGAGAAAGCAATTCCGCTTACACAAGGTGAAGCATCCAATCTTTGCTGATTCCCTCCCCACAACCTACTGCACACCTCTATGCCATATCACATTCTGTTCCTGGCGTCCCTCGGGACTCAGGAACAGATTTTCATGGGGCACGGGAGGTTGCAATGAATGGGGCAGATTGGCAAAAACTGAGTGCTAGAGGAAGTTCTTTCTACTAGTGAAAACCACAAAGCCACCATTGGAAACATCCCAACGACTTCTTCACACTTTGATCAGTAGCAGGCTGGGACTAGAATAGGGAGAAAACATCTAACACACAGTAGATAGGACAATAACTCCTCCAAATAGTTACCTGATTAACAGGAGGGGCAGCAGTAACTGATGGTGGAGGTGTTAACGATGGTGCTGCATTAGTCTGAGAGACAGCGAGTGTATCCTTTGGCATCTCAGTGGCCTGCTGAGGTTGCTGAGATATCTGCTCAGATGCTTCTTCTTCACCAGAGGATTCTGTTTGGACTTCATCCAATTCTTCCGCTTCAGCCACATCTTCCTCCTCATTGTCCTCCTCCTCCTCTAATGTAACACAAAGAGGATGTAACAATGGGTGGTAGTCTGGACTTGTTACATGATTTGTTTTCTGTATCATGGCATCAGTGCAAATAGCATAAGGTCTGATATAAAAGATACCCTTCATGAACTATCTGTGACGCTGGTACAACTCCTGTTTGATACGGGACCTGGGAAGAACAGCTAACATCCTAACAGCAGCAGCTCTCAAGCAAACTATGATTATGAAGCCTGGTTGAAAGCTTGATTCCAAATTGTGGTTTGTTTAGAGAAAAACAATCCATGAACAATGGTTTGGCCACTACAGTGAACCAAGGTTCCCAGTCTGTTGGTTGCAGTAGGGGAGGAGTGCAGTCAGAGCAGTGTTGTACTATCACATTGCTCATTCATTGTATATTTTCTGGCTTAACTCGTCATCCAAACACAGATATAGCATTCAACTTCATATTTCTGGTAATCATCCCAGTAAAAGCACAAAAGCTGCTGAATGTTTATTTCAAGATCACAGTTTATAAAGAACTACCTAAGGAAATGTATGATGCTAGAAACATTTCAAGATGAGAACAACGAAGCTATGGATTCCAGGGATGTAAGAAGGCAGTGTTAACCATCTTGGCGTTTTACCATCTTGGTGTTTTAGCATCTTGGCGTTTGTTGCATGCAAGGCTGCTTCCATTCTGCTGCACCAAAAACTACATTATGCATCTCAATGTCCACCTTGGCAAAGTTACATAACATACGCAATATATGTAATTAATAGCATAAATTGCTTCAACGTTCTATTATTCCACCCCATTCATTTTGATGCAAAGGAAACACAATACAAATGGGGAGGGGTACAGGACATAATCAATTATGTATCATTGGCAGACTGAAAGCAACAACAGCAGCAAATATTGATTGAAGTGACAAGAGGTGTATAATAGGATCTTCCAGCCTTCGGTATACAAACGCATACCATAAGTACTGGTATATTTCCTTGGCAACAGTCATGGAAACACACATTAATTTTTCTTGCTTTTACACAATTACCTTGGTGAGTTACTATTACTGGCAGAATAACACTGTGGACAATTAAGTCCTTCTGGCATGTGAACGTACATACCAGTAAGCCCCCATTCTCTTGTCACATTATATGAGCACTGGTATTCAAGGAAATGTTCTCCCGTGCATCACTATTTGGTAAGCTGTGGTTCTGCCTAGTCATATAAACAGGCCAGACAGAGGTTAATAACATTAGTGGCAGAGAGGATGTTTGACTCTAAAAAAAAATAATAATAAAAATAATGGTTATGTACATCACGAAGGACCAAAGCCCCAGATTCTATTAAAGAAAAATTATATTTTCAGTATGCTGTGTTAGTCTCCATGAGAGTTTACTTTCGATTATGAGGCATGGAAAACGGCCTTGTTACATTTGTGAAATGTCAAACAGGCCTCACTGCCATATTCCTGACAGGATGTCCTCACAAAAATTGTGCACCTTCATGGTTAAAAACAAAGCAAATGGGTTCAAAGAAAAGAAAAGAAAGCACATACCTCTGTAAAAGTCAATTTCTCTTATTATCTTTTCTTCTCTGTTGAGATTGACAGTGAATTGGCTCATAATTTCATAGCCATTCTCTATTTTTTCCATCTGAAATGCTCTAGAAGCTTCAGTAATTCTAAAACAGAAATATTGTGTCATTTGCATTAGAGATTGCAAACGAACATTTTTAAAATTGGTGTCTTGTGATATTTGTGAAAAATACACAGATTTGTTCAAAAGGGAAGAACTTACTTTTGTAGCAATGCTTTGGCATTCTGTGAAAAACAAGATAAAACCAATGGAATGAGTTACTTCTTAAATTTTTCTTACTTTAAGATACATTTATTATTATATCTTTATTTATTAATTGCCTTAGGCCAAAACGGCCTCAAGGCGAATATAACAAGGAAAAATAAAGCAATTTGAAATTTCATAGGAAACAAACAATGAGGATCAATAGCTTAAAACTGCCATGCACTAAATTCGCAAAATCTTTTAAAAGCTGCCACTAAACCACCCCCTCCCATCTTCAACATGACCACCAAAGAGCAACAGAGTTGTACCATACACATTACAAGTTCATTTTTATAGGGAGTTCTAGAATGTATGCTTAACAAATGCAGGAGTTGGACTTTTCACCATGATTAGGAATTTCACATGGGCCTTGACAAAAGATGAGTTTCCCACCCCCCATGTTTTGACCCACAAGGTACATCTTTACAACTACTTGCGCACAGGCAGATATCTATGCATGCACTTACACAGGCAGACACATGGAGGCAATGGGCTGCTGTATCTGTCTGCTACATGCCATACTGAACATTTTCCTCAATACAGAAAGCATCGTCATTCTGTTCCTCAGGCTAAGCAGCAGCAGACTACTAATGTTCTCAATTTCCCTGCAGCTGTGAATATTGCCACTGCTTCACTGTCAAGTAATGAGTGAGATAATCATCAGTTATAAGCTGATAAGGGGAATATTATAAAGGAACAGGACAGGTACACTTTTCACACTGGGGAACTCCAAGATAATTATACCACATAAACTGACTCAATTTACCCGGGGCTCTGAGCTTTAAGCGGAACTTAACACAACGGTTAACCCAGCCCTGACTTCATCTATGAGATCTATGAATAGAATAGTGTAGGTGGAAGTTCCCAGCTCAAAACCGCAAACATATGAAACAGTGTACTTGCATCTCTTTGCAGAGCTGTCATCTTCTGAAGTAAGGCAGTCATTATTATCTTCTGATGTAGGAGCCGTGATTTTTCTCTTTAAAAAAAAAGGGGGGGAGTGTCCATTGGACCTCACCCTGTGCTTTAGGCCAGAACTTCCATTAATAATATGTGGGGCTATCAAAATATTTTTAAAGGTGCAAATTACATAGACTCACTGTGATGTCACAGTGCCCAAAACATGTTGCTGCTTTCTGGAGACTTTATCAAGATTATTCCCTATACCCTGCTTTACATTACATTTCATAATAGCTTGTTTTCCTGCATGCATTGTGTGCCAGAGATACTAAAACAACTGTTTCGTGTCAATGGTAAGATGAGGGCCCTATGTGTATGAACAGTCACTAGAATTGCACAAATAACAACACAGGAAAGGTTAGCAAGATCCTACATCCTCCTGGTTTTTTCGAAGCTCCATACCTGTAAGAAAACGGCCATTTCTGGCTCTTCCATAAACTGGATGCCTGATTCCACTAGTTTTGACACTGTCTCCAAATGGTCGGCATACTTTTTTATCAGAGACCGGACATGTTCCAGTTTCTCTTCTTGGCTCCTCGTGATTATTTGTGTCATCTCACTTTTTCTTTCTTCCAGTATTGAGTACAAATAATCAAATTTTTCACATAGTTGCTCCTTCTGCCTTTTGCAGCAATCCTGTGAATAATTGGCTTCACGTTAAAAAGTGTTATGTCACCTGCATTTTATTGCATTACTATTCTGGAAATCGCTTTATCAAATAAATATTTCTGAACAAAGTATTTTTGTGAAAATAAATAATCCTGAACAATGGCTATTAAGGGCCAAGGGGCTTCTCTGATTCTTTGAATGAAATTTGCCTGAACAAAAATGTACCACATTAGACAATTGAAGAGAGAATCTCTAGTTTTTAGTATTCCAAAATAATGAGGGAGGCATGGAATTTCTTCATAATGTGCACTAATCCTAAACGTCTTGAAAAATACATCAAAACTATGCAGATTATGTTGAATATGGCAAATATTTTTAAAAGACAAGACTAGGAAATAAAAAGATTCTATATAATTATGTACCACATTCTAAAAATATGAAACTTATCAGCTTTTAAAGTATTTTCTCCCAGTAGGTAGACTTTTATACACATTATTACTCTCAAACACATCAAAATTATTTAAAATAGTCTGAAACATGTTTTTCCTTAACATAACTTGAATACTCAAAAACTTTGGGCAGATTACAAAAGCTAAATATAGCTCAGCAGGATTTGCCTTTGTATTTGAAACAAAAAGTAAATAATCAGACATTCTATTTTAGAAGCCTAGCCTTATTCAAAGCTTTCAGTGAACTAATTTAAGCAGAGGTCAGAAAAGATTTTATCGTAATAAAGAATCAGGAACCCCATTTCCAGGTTGCTCAAATCATTTGATTCCAGCTGTGCAATGTATTGGAATCCACATTTTAAACCAGAACAGGAAGGTGAGTGTTTGTGTCTCTTAGCTCTAGGCGATTTTCTTAGCTTGACAAATTTCAAGGTCAAACTGATGCCCATCAGAGAGGGAGATGATGTGAAATGAGGAAGAATCATTGGGTTATGGAATCACTCCTCATAGAAAACATCTTAACAGCTTATTTTATTTTTATTTATGGATGCATAGCCTTCATAAACATTATGAAGGTGAAAGGCTGTACGAGTATCGCAATCTCTCCAGTTTGGAAAATAGTTGAAAAAAGAGAGCATTGCATGTGAGTGAGTCATTGCTGGAAAGATACAGCATTGGTCTTGGAGATTGCTTCTGTTTCTTAAATGTATCGTTCTCTATAAACCTTTGAGGTCTTGGTTTTTGTTTAAGTTTGCTAAAACTTCAGTGTTAAGGAGCCTCTGCTTTGGTGTGATTCTAATTTCTACAGTTAACTTACTTGAAAGGCTTGTTTCAGTCTGCAAATCCCTGATAGCAACCAATTTCATCCTTGCAGTGCAAAGCCTTCCTGACAACAAAGTTTTAACTTAACTGCTTATATTTTTCTTTCCTTCCTTCCTTGGCTCGGGGTTTTTAGAGACTTTGAACCACCTTTGGTATATTATTTCTTCTCCTTTGCTTTGGTTACATAAAGAACTACAATGGATTTTCCTGCTAATTAGAGCCACAGTATCTTGAATTTAAACATTATTGCCCTGTGTATTTTTTATTTACAACCTTTCACTTGGTGATGGAGGTTCAATCATTTCGTCTTTTGGTGTATATGCGTGAGAGATTGGGGTTCTTTTGACAAGACATAGTGAGGGCAGAGCTAGATGTGACATGGAAGATAATGTGATCAAAATCTCCTGCATAAAAGAAATAGTAATACAGTGGTACCTCTGGTTATGAACTTAATCTTAACCTGAGGTACCACTTTAGCTAATGGGGCCTCCCGCTGCTGCGGCACCTCCGCAGCATGATTTCCGTTCTCATCCTGAAGCAAAGTTCTTAACCTGAGGTACTACTTCTGGGTTAGCGGAGTCTGTAACCCGAAGTGTTTGTAACCCAAAGTGTTTGTAACCCGAGGTACTACAGAGCATTCTAAAATTGGTTGAGGACCACAGTGCAGGGAGGCTTAACCCTTCCCTTCCTCTGACTTTCCTTTCCTTATTAAAATTCCCCAAAGAAACAGGTGGAAGAAACTTGGGGAGACATCTAGTATTCAGTTTCATATTGTGTTAAGGATGGACAAATCTGTCAGTGTTGGTCATCTCAGTTTCTCATTTTCCATGCTTAAATTCAGTTCTCCACATTTCCGGAGCACTTTGCGAATTTAAATTAAACTAATCCTCATGAAAATTCATGAACATTTCAGTGCGAATTGCTCTGAAGAAACACATTTTTGTATGCCGTTTTGATTAATGGGAAAGGGCGGCTCTACAGCAAATGTCCCAATTCACCCCACCCACTTCCATCTGTCTTTTCCCCAATTACTCCTCCTCTCCAACTTTATTCACCTGTCACCAGAACTCTAAAACTGTTTCACACTCTTACCTATTTCCCTCATTCCTCCACATGCCACCTTAACCCCACCCAAGTCCACCAACCCCTTCTTCAATTCTTTATCCCCACCCCCTCAATCATCAGAGAACTAAAACTGTCGCACAGATAACAACCCTTGTTTTGCCAACCAAGGCCTTCCCTTAAATTCCCCAACCAGCCAACTAATGTATTATCCTTCCTGCCTATCCTCCTCCCCCATTCCTGCCTTTGGAATCTTGGAAATCAGCAAATGATAACACCGCAATGACAGACTGGCGCAAATATAGCAGAGAGAGAGAGAGATCCATTCCTGCAAGCAATTTCCCGTGATATAATGCATTCTCTGTGTTATTTTCAGTAGTGTATGCATTTATGTGCACACTTTCCACTAGTATATACATTAGTGTATACACGACTTGGCTTGATGAGTGCACTGCAAAATTCAGAGAAATGCAAATTTTGAAGGATGGCTGTGTGTGGACTTGCTTCTTGTTTTGGAAAGTACAAAACAGGGAGGTTCACCTTTAAATGTGAACTGAATTGGATTGTTTCTCCACTCCTGTATCATGTGCCTCTGCCTTTCCTGTCCTAGATGGTAGGGACGGTATAGCTTTCAGGCGGAATGCAGAATAAGATGAGTCCTCCTTAACACTACAGTCATACCTCAGATTACAGGCGCTCCAGGTTGCTTTTTCGGGTTACGGACCACCAAAACCCGGAAGTACCGGAACGAGTTACTTCCGGGTTTCAGCGGTGGCGCATGCGCAGAAGTGCTAAATTGCAACCCGCACGTGCGTAGACGCGCAGCTGTGGGTTGCGAACGTACATCCCGCACAGATCACATTCGCAACCCGAGTGTCCACTGTATATGGAGATCATCAGATTTTCTTTAGTATAATCATACGTTTTCAATTGAGGGACAGATGGCAGCTTTGGGAAGGGAATTTTAAAGGAAAGAGAGTATGGGAGGAAAGGATTTACCTCCTCTCTCAATGCTATGGTCCTGATCCCATTCAGGCCTCATGCGGCCTTCATTTTTTTTAATGAAGCAGATTATGTTCTGAGATGTTCTGCATCACACCTAGTTTGGACCTCAGTCTAAGATGGGTTTCTCTGCAAGCTCCAGTTGCCCATCATGTGTTTTTATTTGTCGGTTTGTTAACATTAATGATGCAAATATTTTGCAAGAACTTCATGAAAGGCGCTTGTGGTTTCAAGACAAATTCACAGCATTATTTGTGGCATAAGTTCTACTACTCCTGTCTAATGCTTCCTGTGGAAAGAGTTGCTGGGCTACAACCCAGAGAACTGTTCTCTATCTTTCACTTCCCTGAGATAGCTGCAGTTTCTCCTGCCCATTTCTCCTGTGGTTTTATTTAATCATATTAGATATACAGAAATACTATGCTCAAAGGAAGAATCTTTCTGAATTTCAGGTGCTGGGTACAACAATACAAGAGGTTGGTTGCCTTCAGTCCCTGTCTGTGCACTTTCCCAGAGGCACATCCAGGAACATTTTTAAAGACATTATATTTATTTATTCATTTGATTTGTTGTGAGCCATTCTGGGCACATAACAAATGGCAGAAAAATAAATGAATGAAAATGATGATGATCTTGTGAGCCTACATGGAGGCAAGCTGAGGGCAGACTGGTGGGGCAGTGCCCCATAGGCCCTAATTAGCCAACCTCCACTGGGGTTGTCCATGAGAAAATGTAATCCTACACACACACACACACACACACACACACACACACACACACACCCTAGTATAGACAATACACAGTCTGTGTGGGACTTAACCCCCCCCCAACTTATATCCAGTCCAGAAGAATGGCTCTTGACTGTCAGCTTCTTCTACTCTAGTTTCACTGTTGTCCTCAGCAGGGAGAAGGATGGGGACAAAATTAGTTGGCTCTACTTGTTATTGGCTTTGGCTCCCTGCCTTCCACCCCACCAGCCCCAATGGGCACCAGCTGATGATGGGGCCAGAGGCAAGACAAATGGGTAATAAGTAACAAGTAACAACTGTGAATCTTAGCTTTCTATAGTAGGCTACATGGAAAAGCGGAGGTTTCTACACACACACACTTCTCTCCCTACAGGCAAGCAACAGGCATTATGACAATTCAAAAACACATTCCAGTCAGGCAAAGGCACTTGAGGATGGCATGGAGGGGTCTCCAGAGGGGGCATGGCCTGCAGAAGGTCCTGAAGACCAGATAATAGGCCTGGGGGGCACTTTTCACACCTGGGCTACGGTTCCCCATCCCTGGTCTACATGCTTCACACTCTTAACTATCAGTATCCATTCCTTGCATTCCTGCTATCTTTAGCTTTCTATACTTGTCACAAGTCAACTCCTTATAGCTAAAGATAGCAGGACTTGCCAGTCCAGCCTACTTTCAAAGGCAGAAGTATCATGGTCTATAACAGAGCTTTCCAAAATTTTCATGTTGGTGACACAATTTTTAGACATGCATCATTTTTTGACCCAGTAATTCAGTTTTGCTAGCAAACTGGAGCTCAAATAACCCCTTATAAGAGATACAGACACATATTGCACAACACACCTGTACACTGCAGCCGACACACTAACGTGTCACAACACACAGTTTGGAAAGCTCTGGTCTAGAACATGGTCAGCATTGCTTTCTGAGGTTTATATGACACATGATGGACTGATGGGGGCAGGGAAAGGAGCAACTTCAGTCTCCTCCCCAATCTTCTCCCTACAAATTGGTCCCCCAAGTACGGTAACTTTTGGTGCTTTGCTCACATAAGACAATAATCATCTGGAGGATAGCTGATTTAGAGGTGGGATGCCAAAGGAGAAAAAAGAAGTTAAAAAGCACCCTCCCTCTTTCCAATCTCCTGCTGGAGACTGCAGCCTGTACCATTTCTTTATTGGGTGGGGAAGAAAATGGGGAGGGGAGGGCCTACATTTGATCTTAAGATTGTATCTTGAAAGAGAAATGCCTCTTCTTGTGTCTGAAAAATGTCATCAGAGGAGTGGCAGGTTTCAGATGCCCTTTCTGACCTATCTGGAATAAGTATGCAGAGTCAGCGAACCACGTGGTGTTCCAATTATGCACTGACACTCTCTAATTGACCCTCATGGGAGTTAAGGATCCTGAAGTAAAATGGCGGCAAGCGGCAGGTCATTAACCAAGGTCATGTAGGTCTGGCAACAGCAGGAAAGTAACCCTTTGAGAAAGGCTTCATTCTGCAATGGGAAAGTATACACACGTTTTCATTATGTCGTCCAATTTCAAATTGGAAATTGGACTTGAGAATTTGCTTTTGTTTGCCTGTTAGTTTATTTTTAGCAAGCACTCAGCCATCTCTAGTAAACCTCTGCAGCCTTAGCACCCTTGACAAACCCACTAGTGAACTGAGGCCTGTCTGCCCTCAACGACACAGTCTCCTCAGGTGGCAGGCAGGGGACAGATGGGTGGGTGGCAGAACCAGGCCCCCGAGGAGTGTGCCACTCACCTCCTCTTGCACTTCTCACCTGTAGCCACTGCCTGGCCCTGGGAAGAATGGGGCCGCTGCTGCTGCCACTTGCTCCTCTGTCGCCTCCTTTCTTCTCCTCTGTCACCTTCCATGTGCCAGGGCTTCCTTCAGCTGCCTCTGGTCACCTTAGGTGGCGGCAGGGAGCCCCATTTTCTGTTTTGCCTCAAGTGACAAAATGCCTTAGGCTAGCCTTGAATGCATTGATTATTGCTCCTTCAAACCTGGAGTCAGCCCTCACTGGGGCCACCCTTATAATTTCTCACAATGTCCCAGACGGACACTACATTAGCAGCATTGTAGGAAATACAGTTGGTGGCTCCAAACCACCTGGGACTGAGTGCAAGGTTGCTCACCTCATCCACCATAAGGGCTAGGTAGGCCTTTGCGTGAAAACTACTTCCATGTAAATATTGTTACCACATGGGTGAGAATGGTGATGTAAGTCTTTCCTACCCGGTCAACACATTCTCTCCCAGTGGATGTCAACTGTTGACAGGGGGAGCTGACCCTTTAACTTTTTTACTTGTAGAAAGCTATCAGTTACTATGAATTGGCTCTTTACCCTGGCTTTTCACATCTGAAATGTATATTCCTATGACCCACCCTATTTCTGTGGCTGTAATTTGCTTGAAGGGGAGCATGGGGTGTTAGGGAAGGGGTAGTAACTTTGGTGGTGGACACGTCATGTTTATTCTGGGTAGCTTGTCCACCGTTGGTCCCCACCCTGCACTCAGCTCTTACGCGTGGCTCCTAAAAGCTGTCTGCAAGCAACAATGGCTACAGCATGGGAAATGGCCTCAGCTGGCTGGCTAAACCAGATGAGGGTAGCCAGTGGGTCTCAAACCCTTGGTGACTTAGGGACTTCCCCTCCATGTGAGGACAGGCTCCAATGGATTGACTAGACAAGACCCATAGTGGGTCCAACAGTTATGAAGGTGGTTTCTGCACATGCTGTAGAGGGAACTGAGGGGCAGATGGGGCCCATCAACCTGGGAATGCAGCCCATCTAGGAGAAGGAAAACCCTGAACCTAAACCTCCACTGCCTTGCGGGATCTGTTTGGGAAAAGAAAAGAAAAGACCAAGGAGTAAACCCTACACAAATCTGGAATGGAGTCCCTAAGACAGTCTGATGACACCAGCAATTCCTGCAGCCAAGCTTGTGCCAAACATATTGCTCTGCTTTCCTTTGCACCACGTCAACGAAGCTGAGGGAGGTGGGCCTTGTCGTCTGGGCAGCCCAGGACCTCCATACCCACTGCTCAGACTTGCGCCCCAGGCAGGTCTCTTCAGTGCTGCTAACGCAATGGTTTGACTTCATCCCCAGAGGCACATTCCATTGTCTCTTGAGACAGACAGGTGCCAACCATTTGTTTTAAACTTGAATTTTAAATTGTTGCAACCTGCCCTGCAACCTTACTGTGGGCTAGAAATTTAATAAGTGAGTTAGCTGGCGACTGCACTATTCATTCCCTTCACAGTGGGTGTGGCCCAGTGCACTTGCTTGAGTCATCTGGGTTTGTTTACTAAACATATCCATTGCCTACGCTGTAAGGTTGACAGGCTCTTCTGTCATGGGACACCTTTGTTATTCCTGGCTTCTGCTGGTAGCATAATCTGGACGAAGCATTCACCATGTTGGCCCCAAGAGAAGACATGATCCATTTAAAAATGGTTAAGACGGGGCTCTTTAAGGTATAGATTGTGCTAGTGTATAACATACCATGCTTTTGAGCTCTGTGCATCTTGAAAACTGTGTGTGTCTCCAGTCACACCTCTTAGAGTAAATTAGATTAAAAGTCTCAAATGAGACATTTAAAACTGCACCATCATCGAAGTTGTTTGCTCTTACCACAGACTATGTAAGTATGCAATAATTAGAATTCTAAAGCAGAATTTAGTTTGGTAGAATCTACCGGTAAATTGTGTTTCTTACCTCAACTGTCCTGCAGGCTTCTTCCAACTGAGTTACAATTCCTTGCACCCTGTCATTACTTCCCACTAATACAGCAATGCCATCGCTGAGTTCAGACTATAATGTAAAATAAACATAACTTAAGGAGAGCATAAAACTCTGTGGCCTTATTGCTTGCATTTTTGGAATGACATCTGCCCCTCCCTCCCACACAAATATTTTTTTTGGGAAATGTACATACTTTACTATAGGAACATACAATAAATTCTACTTTTGAAAACCCCAAAGACATGAAAATACTCCAAAATATACTTTTGCAGTAGATGAAGCTAATCTGCACCACAACTTATTTCATTAAAGGATCTTGTTCCTATAGGAATAGGATTAAAATTTGATTGGCAGGATTTTATTTTATCCTTCTGAAATTATTTCTAGACTGCTTCTTGAAAGGTTATTCCAGCCTATCTGAATTGCTCGGTTTTGCAGGGATTTTTGCTTTGAATACAGAGTAGTTGAACCAACGCCTAAATTTTGCAATTTGGGAGGAGACGCATATATAGGTTTTACATTATCTCTAGCAGATATATAATCATTGATATGCATATTCATGGATTTCACAGATATCTTTGTTAAACATCATTTCTTTCTAATTATCTCAGAAAGGAGGAAGCCATGGACAGCTTCCAGTGTATTCAACTGGATGTCCCCACCCCCAAATGCATCTACCCAGCCATAGTGTTCACAAATAAATATAATTATGGGTTCCATTCAAAGGCTGTACTTGTAAACTGGCTCTGTCTAGTGGCAGCCACACTAGGACTCTCAAGAAATTGAGCTGCATTTCTCCAGAGGATAGTCCAAATAAACAGCTGTTTAGTGAATGCCTGGTTAAAAATAAAGAGATATTGTACAGATGGCAGCAAAGGATTCTAGGAGCATAGCCCAGCTTTTCTGTTCCATACTCAAGAAATTACTTGCAAAACAAAACATTTCCTTATTAATTGAAAAGTATGCATAAATATACTGATTCATAAAAAGTAGTATGTTCTCTTTCTCGGCTCTAGGATATGTGTCTTTGGTCAAATATTGTGCACATTTGGTCACTATATTTTAAAGAAAATGACAAACTGGTAAGGTTTGAGAGGAGAACAGCAACAATAATAATCATAAAGCTAATAATTGGGGCTGGTGTTAGCACACAACTTCGTCAGGCTGCTGCTAAGGTACTAAGACACCACTTTTTTGTTCCAGGGCATTTAAAATGGTCACTTTCCACAGTGGGAATCTGGAATCGATCAGTTAAATTTCCTCCAATGCACCAGAGCAATGCTACATTCAGGGGCATTGTGGGAAATTAAAATGGCAGTTTCATTGGAACACTGCTATCTGCCATGACCATGAATAAAAGCCTATGTCACCAAGAAAAGGGTGCTCAGAGGTAGAAGGGGGCTTAGAAAAGTACATTTTGCTGGGGAACCCCTAAAGCCTAGAGCTAGGTCTGAAAATAAGGAGTTTTGTTTGGCAGAACAAATGAGAAAAAGAAAGAAGGCATGTTTATTTCATACACTGTGGCAGCTCTGGGGGGAATGCTGATAAATTCTTCCACATAGCCACATGGCCATAGTGTATGAAAGCGGCCCAAGTCACCATTTGGACTGGTCAGCGCCTCACATTCCTAGTTGTGTTATCAATTTGCATTGGTAAGGAAGGTTTCCATGTCACAGGCTAATCAACATGTTGGTTGTAATGCATGTACCAGTATTAACAAAAGGCTGGGTAGATTTAGAAAAGTCAAAAAGACCCTATCAGGGCACAGGACTTCAACAAGATGACCTTGGTAGGGCCCTTCCATTTTGAGTTTCACATCACACATAATCAATAGCATACAGTTCTGACTGGGTTTTTCAACTGGGACAATCGAACTGCAATCCCACAACATTGGTGGAGGACCTCACCAGGGAGAGAATTTTATTATGGTTATTTGTTTTCAAAAACTACTAGAATTCTACTGATGAAAATGCATTAAGAGGAAGCCTTTTTTTAAAAAATAAAATAAATTACCTTCTGTCTTTGGTAAACATTCGTGAGGGGAGCAACCTCACAATCTTTATGAGCACCAAAAACTTTGCACATTGAGCATGTCGGCACTTCACAATTCAGGCAATAAATATTAATTTTCTCATCTTCATGTTCTTCACACATTGGCTGTTCAGTTTTTCTTTCAGGCCTGTGAATGGAATTCACCAAGAAGAATAAGAAAACCAAATCCCAATCTGCATTACTTTTTTAAAAATTAAATGATTAAATAAAATAGGCAAAATGCCACTTCATCTAGCCTGATACTGTCTCCTCTGACTTATGGTAGCTTTCCCTGATACCTGATCCTGGTCATGATGCCAAGTACTGAATCTGGGACTTTCTGTATGCAAGTAATACACTTTACTACAAACTATGGTCTTTCCCCAACAGAAGAATTTGATACAAAAGAGTGACACGGGGAACAGAGAAGGGAAATCTGAAAACATGCTGGGTTCACACTTCCATTTACTGTGCACTTACTGTTTTTCCAGTGCTGGGTTTGTAACCCATGTTTACACAACATTATTCAAAATTCATATCCAAAATTCCTGAACTTTCTTGGAGTTATTCCTAATTCATATCTAGCCAAAGTATGAACATCAGCATAATGCTGCTGGTCAACAAAAGAGGTTTAAAAACTCTCTCAAGGCAAATCTTAAAAAATGTAGTATTAACATTGACAATTGGGAAACACTGGCCTGTGAGCGCTCCAGTTGGAGAACAGCCTTTACCAAAGGTGTCATGGACTTTGAAGACACTGGAACTCAGGACAAAAGGGAGAAACGAGCTAAGAGGAAGGCACATTTGGCAAACCCTAACCACGATCAACTCCTGCCTAGAAACCTATGTCCTCACTGTGGAAGGACATGTGGAGCCAGAACTGGCCTATGGACACACCACTAAGACCATATCCATGGAAGAGGAATACCTTTGCACAGGGCAGAAACATCTCTACCCCGCCAGTGCCCCTTGGTGTTGCACTAATCTCATGCCTGTCAACTGCCCCAAAAAAGTGGCTGCTGGAATCTTGTGTAATCTCGGGCTGTACTTTTTTGGGGCATGCTGCTAAAAAATATGCATTTTGGGGTGCCATGTCCCAAAAAGGCACTTTTGAGAGGCTGCAATCTGTGTCCCAGTTTTGGGCAGCTTCATGTTGGAAGGGATGCAATCTGACATTGGTGAAGCCATACAGATGTGAACAGCTGGGTGGGGGGAAGGAGCTGTGAAATGCGCACACAAAAAACCTTCCTTGCACTCTCAGATGGTAATATAAACACCCCCAAAGAATTCCTGTCTGTTTCCTTGCACAAGTGATGATGAATTTATTATTTCAGTCACAGACCAGTTCCAGCCCACATACAATATCAAGGAAGTCATAAAACACGATAGGGATACATTTGAATTTGCAATTAGGTATAACAGGGACAATACAGATATAGCAACAGTTAAAAAATATATAAATTAAAACTTAGTCCTTGCACAAGTTTACAGAGGCTGTTTTTCAGCGATCCAGTATGTATAATCCTCTCACAATATGCCCATTTTTACTCTATATTGGTCTTCAACCCATGTACACAATAATAGGTTCCCCCTAGACTACACTGATCCTGCACTCAGAGAGAGAAGTTCCCATGTTCTGGTTTCTAGCACTTAAAGGTGAAATGGAACTGAAGGAAATGAATGAGACCTGCACAGTAAGATAGGCTCCATATATGTACTGTAATCAAATTAGGTATGAAAAATTTAAGGGGGCAATTTAAGAGTTCTAAACGTAAACTTGATAATTGCTCTAAATTACCAAGCAAAATAGCAGGGTGTGTTGCAAGGGGGAGGGGGAGATGCGGAGCAGAGAAATGGCAGAGGGAGCCGATAGGTGCTTAACCCTTTCCATGGCTTCTCAGTTCCAAATTGACTTCCAAGCCAAACATCAGTGTTGAAGAGTATTGAATTTATGGACTCTCTTAGATTATAATAGCCCAGCTGCCAAGATGGAGAAGGAACTAGGAAGACCAAACGAAGGGGGGAAAGAAAAAGTTCCCTCCTGCACTTTTAATAGTTGTGTAGAAGACAGAAATTTCCTTTTCTACACAACTGTTAAAGGTTCAAGAAACCTGTTCTCTCTCCATCTCTCTCTCTCTCTCTCTCTCTCTCTCGCTCGCTCTCGCTCTCTTTCTCTCATCTTGCCATCCTAGAAGGAACGGGCTCAATTATATGAAATAACATAGCTCTTCAGTTTCTGGCATACAGCCTTTTCCCAAGGGAAGACTTTTGCACAATAATATCTGGGAACATATTCAGATTTCAATTACAGTGCTACAGAGCCAGAGAAACGTCGCTGAAGAGATGCTCTCTATTCTTCAAAACAGCATCCCTTCTTCTGCAACGCTCCATGAAGAGGCAGCCAGAAAATATCCGCGTCATTAAAGCTACAGTCCTGTGCACAGTTAGCAGGGACTAGCTTACTTCCAAGTAGACACGTATAAAATTGTGCTGCTAGGTTTGGTTTGACATCGTTTTGGTGTTGGCATAATATGCACATAATATGTCAATGAAAGAAATTATGAAAACAGAGAGAGAGAGAGAGAGAGAGAGAGAGAGAGAGAGAGTACAGTAATAGGATTTGGCAAGGCCAGCATCTAGAGCAGGGGTCAGCAAACTTTTTCAGCAGGGGGCCGGTCCACTGTCCCTCAGACTTTGTGGGGGGCCAGACCATATTTTGAAAAAAAGAAGAAGAAGAACGAATTCCTATGCCCCACAAATAACCCAGAGATGCATTTTAAATAAAAGGACACATTCTACTGATTAAAAAACACACTGATTTCCGGACCGTCCATGGGCCGGATTTAGAAGGCAATTGGGCCGGATCTGGCCCCCAGGCCTTAGTTTGCCTACCCATGATCTAGAGCTTAGAGAAAGATGCTGTGGAAGCCGGTGGACAAGTGGTTTAAGTGATTTGAGTGTGTCCTTGCAGTAAATCATCAACAGAAAACTGTTGGTTTCAGTGCATGTATGGGCAGTGATTTGAAGCCAGATTTTGGTCTTTCTGCATATGCTGAAAAAAACTCTCTTCAAACAGGCATTCCCAGGTTAGTGTTAGTATGGCTGTGTGGGAAACAATGAGGTCACATGGATCTTGTTTTATATTGGTTTTGATGATAATGATATTAGGTAAAGGTAAAGGTACCCCTGCCCGTACGGGCCAGTCTTGACAGACTCTGGGGTTGTGCGCCCATCTCACTTAAGAGGCCAGGGGCCAGCGCTGTCCGGAGACACTTCCGGGTCACGTGGCCAGCGTGACATCGCTGCTCTGGCCAGAGCCAGAGCCAGAGCCAGAGCCAGAGCCGCACACGGAAACGCCATCTACCTTCCCGCTGGTAAGCGGTCCCTATTTATCTACTTGCACCCGGAGGTGCTTTCGAACTGCTAGGTTGGCAGGCGCTGGGACTGAGCAGCGGGAGCGCACCCCGCCGCAGGGATTCGAACCGCTGACCTTTCGATCGGCAAGCCCTAGGCGCTGAGGCTTTAACCCACAGCGCCACCTGCGTCCCTGATAATGATATTACATTGCTTTTATATGGTGTGTTTTTCTTTTCTATTTCTTTACTCAGCTTTGCTCTTTTCATGTTGAATGGCCTTTTTTATTTAAAAAAACCTAAATAAATAAACAAACAAACCATTTTCTCTAGCTAATTTCTTCCAGCTATGGGTGCATTTATGCACCCCACTATGATGACTACTTGATTGCCCAAGTCCTTTCAGAGCTCCTGTAGACTGACCCAGAGAGGAGCTGTTAAGCTCTTCTCTCCCCTGCATCTAAGGTGGCCTGGTGAAAAAACAGGGCAGAGCTTCTGCACTTTCAGTGGCTGCATAAGTAGAAGAGCAAAATCAGCAAGTATAGCTTGTCAAGCAAGCGGCACTTGTTCAAATGCCTTCAATGTAAAAGGGCATTTCACCTCTTTTTCACCTGGAGAGGAGAAGCTGCTCTCTGGGCCAGTCTACAGAAGGACTCTGGCAACTAGGTAGTCATGTAGAAAAACACACATAACTGGGGAAAATATTTAAGGATTTTATTCAGCAGTTCATTGCAGTAGATTTTGATGTTTTATTTTTAAAAGTGCTGGAATGTTATAACGTATGGTGGATATATGGAATAAACTGAAATGGACGCAGGAATTTGGTGGGATTTGCAAGGGTGATCCATAGCATGCATCATCGTTTGGTTCTGTGGCTACACACCGACAGACTTTCTTGAGTGTGTACATGAGCAAAGACTGCTGACATGATGAATTATTTGTAGGCTCATTTCTCAGATGCAAGGAGTAAACACCTTTCTACATATTGCTTCATGGCAAGAAATCCCATAAAGCAACAGATTAGAGCTGCTAGCATTATACAATAAGAATAGACACTTGTGTGGCATCCAATACTGTAAAATGAAGCTCCCAGTCAAAGGGTAAAGTGAGCAAACCTTTCTCCTTATACAAAGCAAATCCTAACCAGTATCAGCAGCTGAGCAACCACCAGAGATGTAGGGGCCTCACTACCTTTAGCAGATGCTGATGGTGCTCATTGCCAGTGCTTTTTATTTTTTCTAAACGTGGGTGGTGCTGTGGTCTAAACCACTGAACCTAGGGCTTGCCGATCAGAAGGTTGGTGGTTCAAATCCCCAGACAGGGTGAGCTCCCGTTGATCAGTCCCTGCTCCTGCCAACCTAGCAGTTCAAAAGCACACAGTGCAAGTAGATAAATAGGTACCACTCCAGCAGGAAGGTAAACGGCGTTTCTGTGCACTGCTCTGGTTCGCCAGAAGCAGCTTAGTCATGCTGGCCACATGACCCGGAGGCTGTACGCTGCCTCCATCGGCCAATAAAGCAAGATGAGCACCGCAACCCTAGAGTCGTCCGCGACTGGACCTAACGGTCAGGGATCCCTTTACCTTTTTACCATGAAGTTGTTACAGCAAGTGCCACACTTTTTAATAACAACAACAAAAAAGTGCCTTACTGCATACCTTTGGGTACCCCCTGAAAAAAAGCACTGCTCATTGCTATTGCTTTCTCTTTCTATAGCTATCTGGAGATAAAGGCTCCAGGTTGACTTGAGGAATTAAAATAAGAATGAGGTAGAGGAAAGAAGTTCTAACAGGGAATGGGCAGCAATAGCTCAGTTTTATAACAGAAGTCTCGATTTGGGGTTTGGGGAATCCAATCCATGCATTTCTGTGGCAAACACAACCAAGTCAGGAACCTGCATCCATAGGCAATCCTTCAAGGACAAAAATCGGTCCATTACCTGGTAGATTCCTGCTTGTAAATATCAATTATATTTTCCACCAACAGGTTCCTTTGAAGACCATACACTCCATGCCTGTCCAGAACTACTTCATGTCTACAAGATGGACAGCGGAATCGACCTCCTGATGCCACAGTTGTGCCTCCTCTGGTTGGCAGGTAAGGGTTCGAGGCCTGTTCTTGCCAAACAATAAACAAAGTTGTAAAGCTAAGCATGCAATATTTCACAGTTATTTCTGACAACTGCTCTCACTTCCACATCACAAGGTCCATCTCACACTATCTGCTTAAGATATGATCTAATACCTGGATGCAGTCACTCTGATGACTTCAGGGGACCTGGATCAGGTCACCAAAGCCAAACTACCAGGAAAAATACTGCCCAAAAAGTACACAGAAAGAGAAATAGCTGCAAATATAATGTTGCTCAAGCCTGGAAGCTAATAATATAATGACAACTTATGCTAGAGAGAAATTTGCCATTTTTAGAGGTGTTGTGGAACAACAGGAATGGGTATGTGTGTTAATATCTCTAAATACTTGAAATAACATTTCAGCCTATATAAATAAAAGGGACATTTACAAATGTAACAGATTCAAAATCACACTTAAGATAAATAACAAAGAACCCATGTGCCTAATTAATTCTCTCTCTCTCTTTTTGCTTTTAAAGAGAATCCTGTTTATTAAATGATACCCCTCCCCCCTTTGTAACATGAAAGTATTATAAACATTTATTGGAATTTTAAAAAGTTTAATAGATCTACCTGGAAGATATCGTTGGCACATTTTCTGCAGAGGTTGTGCTGACAGGGGAGGATAACCACTGGCTTAGTAAACATCTCTAAACATATGGGACAAATAAGCTGCTTCTCCAAGTTATCCATAGTTTGCTGCTCTTTGGAAAAAGACTTGTAATTAAGAGAGGTGCTCATCTCCTAGCGATTCCAAGGAGCATAGGCTCAGAGTAGTTAGGGTGCTGCTGAGCGGTTTCCGGGTTAGGTCCCTTAAAAGAATTCCAAAGCTTGTGAGATCAAATGTCCTTTGAGGATCTTTCCCTGGAGGACATTGTTTTAACTGAGTGAAGAGAGCTGGGTCTATTTTAGAAGCAGAACGTCATTGGTTGCCATACTCAGTTTCTCCATATATGCATCTGACACAAGGACAGATTTAGACAGGTGACGGCTCACAGGGGTGAGAGATCAACATTCTTGCGTTTAAGAAGGAAGGGGGAGAAACAGACAGTTGCCACCAACACATGCAGCACTTACCCTTCTGGAAAAAACTAAAATGTTAAGCTGACTGGAGAATGCAGCCTGGTTCTTCAAGGCTTCACTGCAGCAGCGGAAAGCAAGGTGACAGAAGAAAAGAAAGTGATAGGAAACTTTTGGCGTGATAAAAAGAATTGCCACCATCACACTTTTGATGCATAGGATAATATCCTCAAAATCCTCAATCAAGTGGCATTAGCACAATAAATAATATGTGTGTGTATGTTTGTACATATGGAGATGGCCATCTCTACAACAACAGAAATGCGACATCGAAGAAAGAGACCCAGGCAATGGAAGCAACTCATAAACAATGTGCAGTTATTATATAGTGCTGTGAGCACATTTCAAGAGAAAATGAAGGCATAACTAGGATTCCTGGATTTTCAAATAAAAAGGGCTTCAGTGGGTTTCTTGGTTATTCCGTGGGCACACAGCCAATAAAGTCTGTCCCGTCAAGTGAACTAAAAAAAAAGGCAGAGTACTCAGGTAATAAGGCTATACCATCATCATCAGGTCTACATTTGACCCAGATCAACTCCCTCCCACCATTTTGGGCCTACAACAGTATTTAGCTGTCTCGCAGATTGAATTTACCATCACCTTCTTATTCTTTTCTCATTGTTTCTTATAAATTAAGATACCTAACAAAATGATCCATCATTAACAAAAACAAATTCCTATCAAGCCTTACATTTCCACAACTTACATTACGGTATGTGCTCTTTGCCTCCCGAAATCATAGGCCATCTGACACTTCCACCACATGGTTCGTTTCAACACCTCGCTGACAGTTTCATTTGCTTGATATTTTGCACATTATATATGCACATGTCCTTCTAAAGCAACCATGCCCTTACCTGTACGTGTGAGCAGAGGCAGATTTAGGGCAGGGCATCCTGTTCCGCCCCACTGGGTGTTGCCGCAGGGGAATCACAACTTTGATGTAGTGAGCTGAGTAGAACAAAAGGCAAGAGGCAGGCGGCAGGCACAGAATTCGGTCCTCACATGAGGAGCCACTGAAATTTGAAAGACCAAAGTCACCCCTGGTTTGAGACTCTTTCAAGTGGCAGGGAATGGTCGGAACAGGAAGACTGGGAAGTGCGCACTCAGTCTGATCAGATTCCCTCTGAAGAGGAGGAGGAGGGGGAAGCTTCGGGGCGCCCTTGTCTACAGCAGTTTCAGGAGAGAGAGAGAGATGCTATACCATTCGATGAAGAATTGCCTAGTTACAAGATAATGGAGGAGGCAGGGGAGGTGAGGGTGCAGCTGGCAGAGACCCCCCTGGAGAGTACAGGGAATCCTCCATCTCCATGGGCCCATCAGTCCCTCCGCATTCTAGAATAAAAATGGCAGAGGGGTGGGACTCCTGTGACTTCCCGTTGGCACTCAGGATGTTGTTGGGGACAGAAGAGGTGGAGCTCAGAGTAGCCAACGTCTCTCTTTGTGTGGAGACATGGATTCTTGTCTTGCAACCAGATGACTGAATAAAAAGGACTATAAAATACGAACTGCTTGTTATTCTTGCCTTTGAGGCCACTGGAGGGGAAGAAGACTCTTCAGTACTACTGTGCCACCTCACCCATTACTTGGGGTGGGGGTGGGGAGACGTAATCTGTAATATTCTGTGTAGACAAGCTCTGACTGTGGCTATTTTGGAAGAGGTTTTTTTAAAGTACTTAATCTTTTTTTTACAACCTAAACCCATCCCCCTGTTTAAAGTACTCAGGAAAATAGTGAAGGTGCATGCCATTTTTATTGGCTGAGCCGAGGTGATAATTCTTGCTGGGTTCCATGGCCATAGGATAATCCCAATAACTAAGTTCCAGCACTGGGCCATGCTGCATTTCTATCTGTTTATTAGACACATGGATCTCTCAAATCTTGGCACTCGCTCTGAAGTTATTTTTAAAATGACAATTTCCCAGATCACGTCTGGCATGTGGGGCCTAATCTTAGGGCAAAGCCATCTGTGCTGCTATTTGCCAATACTTCATCACACAACTGTACAAGCGGTACGTATCATGTCTACAAGTTTAAGCCAAATATCCATCACACTTACTGTAGCAAACTGTAGTGCCTGCCTTCATCCTGCGCATGCTGCTAGTAGGTTATGTTATTGACAGATAAAATGGAACTAATCAAAACTCTGCAGATAACTCTGCTGGTAAAGTACATTTTGCAAGAATCTCATGTTTATAGTGCTCAGCCTATATAAAGCATGTTGAAAAGGAAATCTCGTTGCAGTACATACAGGTGTCTGTTATTGCTGGCATCCGTCTGCCATTGGGGGACAATGAAAGTGTATGCCTTTGCGGGTGAGGTCAACCTATATGCAGATGTAATCAGTGCTTTTTTTCTGGGGGTACGCATACCCCTAAACATTTTGTGAATCTTTGTACTTTTATCCATTTACTGCATTTATTTTCCCCGATTTGAACTATAAAATGGTGATTTTCTTGAGTCAGAATGAGAGTACCCCTAAACATTTTTTTTAGGAAAAAAAAGCACTGGGTGTAATATATTACTATCTGCATACACAAGAGACAAAGTGGATGTAGACTACAATCCTATATATACTGGGACAAGAACGGAGATTCCGACTCAACATCAGGAAAATCTTTCTGACAGTAAGAGCTTTTTGGCAGTGGAACGGTCTACTTTAGGAGGTTGTGGGCTCTCCTTCCTTGGAGGTTTTTAAGTAGAGGCTGCAAGGCAATCTGTCTTGGATGCTTTAGTTGAGATTTCTGCATTATAAGGGATTGGACTAGATGGCCCTTGGTGTCCCTTCCAACCCTACAGTTCTATGATTCTATGAAAGTCACACTGAACACAGTGGGGCCTTCTCCTGTGTAGATGTGCATAGAAATGTGCTGTTGATGACAAGATACAGTCATACCTCTTCCTGCGAACGCTTCATGTTGTGTTTTTTCGGGTTAAGAACGCGGCAAACCCGGAAGTGTTTACTTCCAGGTTTTGCCACGCGCACACATGTTCTGCACGGTTCACACATGCGCAGAAGCGCTCTAATGCGCTTTGCACATGCGCAGAAGCGCCACTCTGGTTATGGACTTTTTAGGGTGCAAACGGCACCCCGGAACAGATCATGTCCGCAACCAGAGATGCCACTGTACTAGGTTTATTGCATGCCAGTTTGGGAATTCAAAAGTAAATATTTTGGGTGGCTAAATTCTGCAGGGGGTGGAATTTTCCTTTTATCCATCATCCATTAATCATATATTTCTTTCTCACACACCGAGTAGGTCATCCATCTGAGAGAGGAACAGCCAGCGCCAGGCCAACCATTAAGCAAAATAAGCTTAGGGCATCATGGGAAGGAGGGGGCACGACAGAAATTTTCCATTGCCAGATTTTGAACATTAATGGTCACAAATTGCTCAGCTGAGCACTCCTTTTCTCAGATGAAGTATAATAAAAATCCCAACTGAACAACCATGCAACAAAGCAGGCTGGATGCTTTATCTCTACTAGATATAGAAGCAGATGTGTCACCTAAGATTAGTTTTGATGATCTGATCAAAGACTTTGCATTTAGAAAAAGGAGGGATTTTTTTTCCCCAATTAGAAATAAAGTGGAAGTATAGAAAATAAACATTATTTTCTATCTTACTGTAGGTTTTGTTTCATTTCAAAAAATATAAATTTATTTTAAGGTGTATTATTGTTTCTATTTTGAATTAGCTATATTTGGGGTCACCAAAATCTTTTAAGCGCTTAGGGCTTCTTAAGGTCTTACTCCAGCCCTGGGAACAGTAACAGGACCTCAAACCCACACAAACAAATCACAAAGACAATGCTTCAAAAAGCAAACTTTTATTTCCCTGGGAAACCTCAACCTGTCCCCTGTCCAGGCTCTTTCTGCCTCATCTGGGGCCCCATTCCACTAGGTCACTCCACTTCTGCCTTGCAAGGTTTTGCCCCCTGTGCTCTCCATCGAGACCGATTGGTATGAATAACCAAACCATATACGGTTTTAATGGATTACTTGTACAATGATACGCATGTTTACTCAGAAATAAGGTTTATTTGGCGTCATCCCTAGTAAACATGCTCCTAACAAACTAACCAATTAATGAAATTAATAAAACATGCTTGGGATGTGGATAAGAAGGAGCTGGAAAGGCGAGAAGAATCATTTGCTTGGAAAGCCTAAGCGGGTACCACAAAAAGATTCCAGAGTGTCACCCATGAAAAATCGATGGTGTGGTAAAAACAGCTGCTTAAAGGGCTGGTTCTATATTCAGAAGCAAAGCAACTATACATCAACAATTCTATTTTATTAGCCTGGCAGTACAGTAGTCTCCAATCCATCTTTCTCCCCCTCCTTTATCTTTTTAAAAAAAGCAGAATAATGATGTTCTTTCCAAAGGAACAATAGCAGCACATTTATTCTGCAATATGAAAATATGGTATTTTATGCTTCAGAATGACCATTGCCAAGTGTAAGATATTACATATAACAATCAGACACATTATTTCTCCATCCTTTTGCGGGGGAGGTGGATGGACCTTCTGATAACACACCACACTCTTGAATTATAAAGGGCGGATGGCCAGGTCAATCACAAAAAAGACATCTCCTTCGAGCCGGAATCGAACCAGCGACCTAAGGATTCCTTTAGAAGCAGTTCCTCTACAGTCCTCCGCTCTACCAGCTGAGCTATCGAAGGGACATACACACGCCTTTCCCGAGAGATACACAACCGCCAGTAGCAAGAAGGCACTTTGCATTCGAGCATGCGCAGAATGCATCACGAGCTCCACACACATGCACGGCAGCTATCCCAGTCCCGAACTTTCCAAGACAACCTGATAATCCAGCCAAATGCAGGCTGGAGACGAGTGCATTTTTGAACAATGGTAATAACAAAATGTAACGTGGCATTTTGCAAACAGCTGCACAGAGTAATTGTAGAGGAGCTGTGCTTTGCGAATTCCTTCTCGTGCACTGATCTCTCGTTCTCCCTGCAGAGAAATGGAAGAAGTACAGTCTCATCCTCATATCCAATTTTCTTATTTTCTTGTCCTAAACGAGCTTTAGCTAAACAGAGCGCTGTCCGCACCACCATAATGATCACATTTTGTTTTGTGTGGCATATCGCCTGCTCCTGAAGTAGTTGTACCTGTCAGAATGAGTAAGTGCATATGCATTGCAAAATAAAGAATAACACCCTTGCTTGTTCATGGTTTCCAAAACGCTGTTATCCAGCTAACATTCTCTAAATTCTGGTTTATGTTTTTGGAAACAGCCCACCCAAGTAAGGGGCCAGTGGCGCAATGGATAACGCGTCTGACTACGGATCAGAAGATTGTAGGTTCGACTCCTGCCTGGCTCGTAGTGGTCCATCTTAATGTTGTTTTCTAAATTCAAAATTGAAATGTTTAAACCTAAATACTTAGGTTGCAGATTTATTGAGTTTAATCGGGGTTGCTTCAGAAATCCCGGATCTTTATCATAGATGTGATATGCTCTTTTACAGGTATGTGCGAATTTAGACAGTGGAAGACTGAATATCACGTTTTAGGCTCCAATCTTAAACACGTTTATCTGGGAATAAAATGCACTGAATTCAACGGGCCATACTTCTCATTAGATTGCTCTGTTAGTCCTTAAACAGAATTTACTGTTCAGGTTCTGTTATAAACAATTGCCTACATTTTGATGTGCTATGTGTACTAAAATATACCCATTGTTCCCGTACACCTTACATTTCTGGAATCCCCTGGCTTTTCCTGTATGAATGAAGTCAGGGTTGAAGCTGTTTGTTAATATGCACTTTCTGCAACCACGTTGCCCTTATAGTAATTTCGAAATTGTATTAGCGGACATTTTATTATAATTCATTATTTACATCTTCTTTGGCTTCTTAAAGAGCATCATGTACTGAGTTACCATCTTGTGATATTCTCGCTTCAGATCCACGTTTATGTAGAGGAGAAGATTGCGCAGGGGATGGAGAACAGGTTTGGGCAAGTCAGCCTACCAAACTCTGGCTTTTCCCTTCCATAGTATACGGTATTTTATAGCATCTTAAAATACATTCAGTGTTGCCGCAAAAGTGAACCACCACCGAGCCAGGCAGGAGTCGAACCTACAATCTTCTGATCCGTAGTCAGACGCGTTATCCATTGCGCCACTGGCCCAGCTTGCAAGAGGGGCTTTGTAAACAACGCCAAGCATATAAACTTAAACATGATAAATCCTCTCTTTTGCATTCACAATCTGGTTCTCAGCACATTCCGGTCCACGTTTCACCCCTAGTTTGTTAACTCCCTGTGCGCACCCAGGGTAATAATAGGCTATTTCCTCTTTCCCTATCCGCACAAGGATCCACCCCTCTCCACCCCAGTAGGTAGCACTCAGGAGTTTCAAGTGCACGATGCCAGGGAACGCATTCAAAGCCCGCGAGCAACGCCAGCCTTTGCAACTCGTGCACGCCTGCGACTTCCAGCGCCACCTTGCGCTTCCTACATGCAGTCCTAACTTCGGCTTACAGCGAGCCACTTTAGCATGCATTCTTTAGCTTCTCCGACAAGCTGTTCTCCAAGTCCCTTCGATAGCTCAGCTGGTAGAGCGGAGGACTGTAGGAGTGCTCGGCTACTGAAATCCTTAGGTCGCTGGTTCGATTCCGGCTCGAAGGAGGCGCGTTTTTTCCCCATCCTCGCACAGATTAACTGTTTTATAACAAAATGCAATGGCTCCTCCATTTCGGAAGAGGTCATTCACGGAACCGGATTTACGGGTAAGTTTTGGGGAAAGAAAATAGCGCTAGCGGCAGAAATGGTCGCCGTGTTGTTTCAGTGCGTTGGATCTTAAATTGATCTCGCTTGCCAACGACGTTTAAGTCGAAGCAAAGCTAGGCCCCGGAGTAGGGAGCAATGGTGCCTCTGAGCCTGTGCAGTGAGCAGATTTCCTCAGCGCTGAGCTTACAGGTGGCAGCAAAAATTTCCACCTATGGTTCGTCCCAGCACGCAAGCACCCTCTCCCAGTTAACCACGTGGTATAAATGAAAACATAACTCCAAAACGATTTATTTAAATCAATTAAGAGCTCAAGTAAGTGGCTTGTGGAATTTTATTTTATTGCGCCAGGCGCCCCATTGCTAAGGCTCAAATTTCTGGTCAAACTGGTTTATCTTTAGGCCAGAGTTATAAAACAAGCACAAGTGGGCTTGGGGGGAAGAAAGGTTTTTATTTCGCCAAATAAAGTTGGATCGGGTTTTTTCGTTCCATCCTTTTACAGGCACTGGGGGAAAAATGTGGTGTTTTGCTGCTTCCTTAAAAATGATTTTTAAAGGACATTTTTCATTTCATATGATTCATGAGCATAGCTGTCAACGTTTTCCTTTTTTAAAGGGAAATTCCCTTATTCCAAATAGGATTCCTCGCAAGAAAAGGGAAAAGTTGACAGCTATGTTCATGAGTCTTTTCATGAACTTCATGTGACCATGTATGTGGGTGGAAAGGAAATGGAGGAGAGGTTTGCCCCAATTGCTTGGACTGGTGATGGCAGAGTTAAAAAGCTCTTCTGAGTTTCAGGCCATGGGTCAGCCTTTCCTAACCTGGTGTCCTCCACAGATTTTGGACTACAGCTCTCATCATCCTTGACAATGTTGGCTGGGGCTGATGGGAAGTGTAGTCCAGAATTGTCTAGAAGTTTCTGGGTTGAAAAAGGTTGCCTTAGGACTAGTCTAGGCATGGTGTGGACACCCTTGGGTAGTGTTCCTCCCATTGTGAATAGCAGGTGTGGTGTCTGTGTCCAATTCCAACTAGGGCTGTGTCAGGGCAAAGGGTTCCCATCTGGTCTGATCTTCACGCACACTAGCCATTTATTTTAAAAACCAGCTATGTAAAGGGAACTACTTGTCTAGTTTGGCCCTTGGGAGAAAGCAGCTAAGGTGCACCGTAAACAAAAGTTCCTTAGGAGAGAATACAGTTTGAGCCAGATGTGAAACCCCTGGGGCTCAGCTAAGCTCTGAAGTTGTCCATTGCTTTTCCCAATAATACAGAAGTTAATTCTTATAGGTGAGTGATTTTTAGCTGCCCCTTAATCAACAACACTAGTCCACTGTCCACTCACCAGCCATAATTTGCACAGGGTTGAGTCTGTTTGTAAACTGGGAGCTATTTTGAGCAATTCATTGCTGCACATGGTTACCTCATTTTACAAGTTGCTCTGGCAACTACCTTCTAAAAATTGGCAGTTTGGATATTTTAGGCAGTTATTCCTCTTTTCAAATCGGTATCTTATGTAAAGCACCTAATATATGCTTGGTTCTATAGAGTTGGGGAGAGGACACCCCCTCATGCATCCTTGCCTGCAAATTTAAAATTGACTTAAATTTAAAATAAGATTTGCACCAGAGGTCTTGACTGGCTCCAACATAGGAACAAAAATAATATAAGGAAGAAGACAACCAAGGCTGAGAAGCAGCAAAACAAAGAATATGAAATCAAATGAGGCCATATGAGTCTAAATGAGAAAGGGCATAACAAGAGGCAGCAGTAGACATCATAGATTGTGAGAGAAGGGATGCAAAAGGCAGCAGAGAACTGAACAGTCGAAAGCATGAAGAACTCAAAAATGCTTTGAAACTCAAGGAGAAATAGTGTCATTAACATAAACAAGATAATGTTCTGAAACAGGTAGAGGAAGAGACTCACGTTTATAAGTATATTTAATATGTTTCACAGCAGGGGGAAAGAACAGTTGGTACATGTGTAACTCTTGCAATCTTTATTGTTCATGTTATATATTGGACAGCAAAAGTCAACATCAGTGTACACAGTACATTCTGAAATGAGTACAGCAACAAATTCAGAAGTATAGAGTGATGTAATGGAGACAACTTGTTTTATATTTCCAGTTATGCAAGGTTCATTTGTTACCAGTCACTTGATGTGCTTCTGAAATAGTGAACACATCAACACAGATGATTAGCAAACAAGCCAAGCTATGTGATGAATGATAAATGATGTTGCCAAATAACTAACATATCAAATACTGAGTTTAGAATATCGAAAATGCATCCTATTCTTGACCTCTTACAAACGATAAGACTGCAACTGTAACAACTGATTCGTTCCACGCATATCACAATATTTATTCTCAAGGTAGTATTCTGGCTTTTTTCCTGCTCTGGATTCCTTCCATTCTTCAAATGAATAACGAGGTTTCCAGACTAATCCTGTGCACATTTTACTTGGATGCCAGTCTCACCAAATTCACAAGTAAATTCTCAGGTAAGTGTGCACAAGGTTGTAGCCATGATTGTGTCTGCATTCATCAACTGAAACACTTGCTTCTATGCTCTTCTTCCATGCGTGCACAGTCCAGCGCAACTGACACATCTGTATGTATACTGAACTACATATTCTTCTATTGCAAAATAAATCTCAGCTCAGTGCTTGTTTGCATTCTTACCTATAGGTTATAGAAGCAGGGCTGGTTCAGTCCCATTCCCTAAGGAGTAGGATGCTACAGGAATGGCCTCTTTACCAGGTTTCTCACTATCTCTGGGCAACTTGGGTTTTGTTTTGTTTTTTTGTCCTTTTCGCTATCTGAAGGTTATGACATTCTAATGGCTAGATAGAGATTTTCAGTCTTTAAGGAACATGACACTAATTAATTAATTAATTAATTAGGTCCTAGGGTAAAACAAAACCATCAACGACAGGGACTGCTCACATACATAAGATAAATGGAAATTGATAGATTATGCACAATAGGAGGATCGGGCTGTGTACTTATGAGCACTTATCTGGGAGTAACTACCATTCAGCTTCTAAGTAAACACACTTCAGATTGAGCTGTATGGATGTTTTTGTGAGCACAGCGTGTGTGTGAAAATTCTATTACTTCCCATTTGCCATGCATGCATCAAGTGTGAATACAGGGTTGAAAACTATGGATTGCTAGTTGCAATTTATTTTGCAGTAAAGATGGCTTGTGCTCACAGGTAGCTTGCTGATCCATCAATGGACCATGCATGCCCAAAACATGGATATAGAGCAGGCTTTTCATCTGGTGAAGAGAAATACGACAATCTTTGAACTATTTACAGTTGCCAGTGTCTACTGGGAGTCTCTAACTGGACACTAAATAAAGTCAATTGTTGCTTAGAACTGAACCCCAGCAGACCTGAAAGCAGTTTTATGTATTACTTGAATTGGCGCCTAGTGCTTCTTCTAAGGAGCTGATAGAATCATACAATGATCCTCCATGGATGAGAAGATCATTTAAGCCTTACATCTCACTTTACACATACATATATTCACCAAATGGAACAATGGTTCCTCTTTCCAGTAACTAAAAGGAAGGGGGAAATGTACAATGGCTCTGAAAAGATTTTAGGGTTGGGGGGGAGTACACTAAGGCTCATATGGTTGAAGTCCTGTACTACAGAAAGAATCTGACAGGTCTACCAAGGGCTCGCCCACACTTTTGTTTGTTTGTTTGTTTTCCCAGGGGAAGCAGCAGGGCAAACGGAAGTGTGGACCAGCCGTAAGTTCTAACACTCCTAGGATTAAAGAAGAAACTATGTCCAACTCACCTCTGTCTAAAGCACAAATCAAGTGCAATTATGCAGAAGACTAGGGACATTTTCACACATGACACTAGAACAGCTTTCTATATCTCTGATATCTCTAGCACGCATATTCATTTTTTAAAAAATGGCTCTTTCCCACTTTATATTCCTTGCATACATGTACAGAAACACACCTGATTTGCTCAGATAAGCTCTTACTGTGTTATCCTATGCGTGTTCTCTTAGAAGCTGGTCTCAACTGACTTCAGTGGGATTTGTTTCCACCTAAGTGTGCACAGGAGTGCAGCAGTCCTAGTGCCATATATGAAAATGTTGTAACAGTACTTTACAATCCATAACTTCTTTGGTGACCGTCAGACTCCAGTGGCTTCTAGTTTATGAGTCGGTGTGGTAGCTGCGACGACTGTCTCCAATAAGCTGGGTTTTCTCAGTTGCATTTGTCGGCTGAAGCAGAATTGGAGTTTCCCCATCTAAAACAAAGGAGAAATCAAGCATTAACAGTCTCTCTGATCTGTTGTCCAAGGTATGGAAAACTGACCTTCAGCCAGGAATGGCTACTTGCCCACCTATGACAGCTATCATATATAGGCACAAGTCAACCAAGGTTAGTCGTCTTAAAGTCCCATTGGGAGAGAAGTAAGCAGTTGCTTAAATTCTTACATTAAGTGAGGGGACAAAAATGAAGTCCATTTCAGAAAGGCTGGAGTTTAGATGAATGAAGCCACTGAGCCTGGAAACTTATTTAGGAGCTGGAAGATCCACTCCTTCCCAGCTCTCAGTTAAGCCCTAATCCTTGCAGATGTTTCCATGTACTCCCCCTTCTCCCAGATGGTCCCACAGACAGCTAGCCAGCATGTAACTTACAGCAATTATTTAGTAGCATGAGGAGCCCTATGTCTGGAGGCACTCCAAGAACAATTGTCCAAATTCAGTTTCCATTTATTTGCCCACAAGCAATCTGCATCACTGCTTTCAAGCAACAATTCAGAACCTCCACAGCTTTCCCCAACCAAGACAGTAAGGAGATGGTACTATACTCCATCTGCATATCAGTGACAGGCATGACCCCTCCCTGAATTTGAATGTAAATGATAATTAACATAGAGGACAAAATGAAACCTTGAGGAACACCATAGATGAAAGGCCAGACAGGTGTCCACTAGCACTACTCTCCATGAAGGACCAACCATACTATAAAATCTTGTACCAAGTAAGATGAGCCAGGAGGATACCATGGTTGATAGTACCAAAAGTTACTTAGAGGTCCACTAGTACCATCAGGGATACAGTCATCATCTCTAGGGGGCCCTGCAGACATCCTTTTAATTGTACATCCATGATGCTTTCTGCTCATGATGTTATTGGGGCAGTCACGATCTCATTTTCAAGGCTGTTTGCACCTGCAAAAGTTGTGGCACAATCACACTGCTTCATTTTCAGTCAGTGCATGTCCCATAATTTCCTGCTGAAATCCTGTCATTTTTAATATTACAAATGTTCTGGTTTGTTTTTGTCCTGCTTTTCTTGAGCTATGGCCCCTCTGGACAGCAATAATGCCATAGCATTGGGGCAGCATTGTAGAACAAACTGAAGCAGAATAAACCCACTGCTAATGCTCTAATGTGCCAGAAACATATTACAGAATACGCTTGCAATAAAACACCAGTTTGGAAGGGCCCTACTTCATGGCATAGATTGAATACCACTGTCAAAACCAGGACAGAAGCTAGACTGAAATGGTTCAAGACAATCATTTTTATGCAGGAAATCTTGGAGTTGTGTCACCACAACGCACATTCAAGCGCATTTTCTCCAAACTGGAAAATTGAATATTGGCTGGTAATTGTACAATACAGTAAGATCTCGAGGAAGCTTCTTCAGCTGAAGATGAAGGACTGCAGTTTTCAAACTAGAGTGTACAGTTCCCATTCTCAAGGAAGCATTAATCAGCTTCTTTGCCCATTTGGCCAGTCCCCCTCTGGCTGTCTTGCCAGGATGGGCAAGTTTTGACCACATATATGTCACAGCTGTCTTCTGAATCTCATGGCAGAGAACATACCTATCCTAAGGGAATTCATCCTTGAGATTTCAGACAGATTTGAACTTAAATTCTGAGGACATTCAAGTTTGAATTTCTCATAAATTAAAATTGCCACCTGGTCTACATTTGTTTTATCTCAGCTTCAGTGTTAGGCAATTGAAATTCTGCATAAATGAATAAAACATAGATGCAAATTGGCAATGGCCAGTCCTCACACCCAGGAATAAATCCCATGGTAAAGAGATAGATCTCTTAGCATCCTGCAAAGGGTTCACCATTTTCAATCAAGTACATTGTTTCTGCCATCATCAGCCTGTATTGGTTAAAATTCATTTTCTTTCAACTCCCGTTTCAGTTGAAATGACACCTCCTTCCTTACTGCAGAATCATTTGCTATTACATGTTCAGATATAGACAAGAGTGGACAAATCTGATTTCCTGGAATAAGAAACACTGTAATTTCCATCATGTTTATGTAAATAGCCTGAGATCTGAATATGTTTGTGTTTGGGCCTCTCCCCTCCTCTCCATATTTATTATCTCGGAATCAATGCTGTGAAAGTTCTGATGGTCATTTAATTCATCCTTCTGTTAATGTTTCCACTTCCTTTTTTCTTGAAAAAGTCTCTGTGCTTTTAAATGTATTTGCTGCTTGAAATGCAGAAAGGGCAGCCCCCATATAGTTGTGAAGCTGCAGCAAATACATTTCAATATTATCAGAAGAAATGAAAGGCTCAGAGTCTCCTTGGGAATCTTTGTCACACAGCCCCATTCTTTCTTTTTTACTATGCCTGGTTCTTTCAGCCTGTTCTTCCTGTAATATGTAATATACCAGGCAGGTGCTAGATTTTAAGTTGTTTTGCATGTTTTCAGTTCAAAAGAGAGAGCTTTAGGATAGCTATCTAGAAGAGCTCTCACTCCCCTCAGCAATGTGACTGCTGAGTCACAATGGAATAATGGTGAAAACAGAAACAAGATGCTGACTTAGTGAAAATGTAGTCCTAACATGTTTGTTGAAATAACGGGGAACCCAGGAGGCATGTACGGCAGGGGACAGGCAGCAGTGTTTTATAACATTTTCTGCAAGCTCTCATGCAAATGGCCTCCTCTGCCCTAGCCAGGTTCATGTCTGTTTTTAGAGCCTGGCCGGAGGCGGGGGGGGGGGGGGCGAGAACAGTTTTTAAAACTGCACAAGAGACACCTGCGGGGGAAGCATATGGTCAATATCCAACATTTCAGCTCCACTGGCACAACAGTTTCTTCCTCTCCTGTTCACTTCAGCACCTCCAGCGTAACCCCAAAATCAGCTCCAGGGGGTTGGGGGAACCTCCAGCACAGTTTTGAGGCCACATAGGGGGAAGAGATGAAACAGAAGTCCTGTTCCATCAGCAGAACTATGTGTGTACAACATTCAATACAATCCTATAGGTCCTACCTGTGGAGTTTCCCTCACACATGACCTTTCCTCAGCATGCATATTAGTATTAAAAGGGAAATAATAATTTGAGAACTCACCCCCCCCCACATTTCCCCATTATAATATCCAATTTGCCTCTTAGCTAGCAAAAGCAATTCTTACAAAAAAATATTAACTAACTAACAGGTTCTATGGCATTCATTTTATAGCACTCATGTTGGTAGGACAAAAGCACTGAAAATGAGCACAGTGTTAAATGTCATCTCAAACTGGGGTGGGTGAATGTTTCCCCTCTAATTCAGCAGCCTCCCCACAGCAATACATTACAGCAAAGCTCCTTGCTTCCAAACATGTAGAAAATCAAAGTCTGTATTCAGCTTTTTGACTGTCAGAAACATCATGTGTTTTGTAAGTGCACAAGGAAAATAAATTCCACAGGTACAGCTTTTTGGGCACTAGGAGGGGAGCTGCACCTGCTGAACTTTTGCTTCTTATCAACCAAGGCACAGTAACTCTCTTAAGAAAAAAGGTTATACCAGGTTGCAGCGGAAAAAGTCACAAAGGCAGTGCTGCAACCTATGCCTGAAGAAATTAACATCCTAAAGATGTTTAGTTTGAAAAGAGGAACAAACACCCACAGAGATTAACAGTGACATTAACAAGCAGCCACACACCACTGGACACTTAAAGTAACCTGTACAGCAGGTTGAGAGGAATTCAATTAACACTTCCTTCAAGTTAGTATCCTTTCTCAAATTAACACCACCAAAGCTAAACAGCTGGAGTGAAACCCCAGGGTATGTATTTGAGAAAATAACAGTGTTTTTGTTGTTTTTGTTGTTAAATAGTATATCTACATCCCCATAATAATAAGCACCTCTTTCCATGTCTGTCTTAATTTGCTCTTCTAGATCCTCTGGAGACAAGCAGAATTCTTGATCTTCTTCTGGTGCCTTAGGCTTGCACTTGCCACAGCAGCAGTTGAAACAGCAGCACAAGCAACAGCAAAAGTAACATCCGGTCAACAGGCCACAGATTGCAAACAGGCCCTTAGAGGAAGCGAAAAGAGGAAGGGAAATGTGTTCAGATATAGGAATGGGAACCTAATGCCCACAACTGTGTTTCACATGGTTGTTCACCTGTCTTGTGCAAATGCCCGGTGTTTGGTCTAGAGTAGCCTTGTAAATAAGTCCACAGACGGTACTAATGACTAGGCCCTAGGCTGATGAAGCCCTTGACCATGCCCTCCACCCATATTTATGTCAGTAAGTTGTGACATATTTGAATATAGAGTTAGTAGGTCATTAAAAAAAAGGATTTTGGCCAATTGAATTGATTTTGGCCACTTGACTAAGACAAGCGCATATATCCCACACGAGGATAAAACAAGACAAGATACACTGGACTCTAACCTAGGCATGTAAACTGATGACTTGCTTGGATACTTATGTTATTTGAAAGCTTCTTTTTATGCTTCTTTTTGGCTAAACACCTGTCTTTACTGTGGAAAACAAAATGCTAGACTAGATGAAATTTTAGCCCCTTGTGGCAGGATCTCATGGAGCTATGGAGAAAACAACCACAATGGTTTATTATTGCTTTATTATTTATGTACAAGCTTTTTTATTTATAAAAAACACATTTATGAACAAAGATACAAGGTGGAATTCAACATAGTGTTAAGGAGATTGTTCTATCAGTGCAAGCATTTCTGCTTGCTTGATGGAACAATCTCTCCTCTCCTCCCATGTGCTGTTCTGCAGATTCTCCCAATACTCCAGAATGGATTGGGGCCGGGGGGGCGGAGCCATGTTGTGCTAGCAGACCAGGGTAGCTGAATTTGGCCCATGAAGGTATTTACTCAGAGAAGACCCACTGAAATTAATGAACATAGCTAAGTTCTGTCCATTAATTTCAATGGGTCTACTCTCCTTAGCTGAATACTACCCATATTAAACAACAAATACTCAGAATCGAACCAAGAGAAGTGTCAGCTGTGACAGTTCTGGAACTGATTATATTTAGCCTTTTAAAGACTTTATATTTTTAATAGCTGAATAGTAGGCAGAAATTCAGCAACTCTCCCTATGACCACTTCTCAATGGTGGGGAAAGTTCTATATGCAAATAGCTAACAATCATGTGGCTATAAAAGATTGGGAGGCCCATAAGGTGGAATCCCCTCATGAGAGTAATCTGGTAAAACCAAAGTGTGAGGATAGCTCATGGAAGTAAAAATAAATGTATGACATAATATTCATTTGAAAACTCATTCTTCTGCAAAATGGCAAGTCTCATGTGTCTTATGTTCTATTTAAATTAACAATTTCTTCTGGCCCAAAGACTTTGTAACTAGAAATAGCTGCAAGAATAACACATTAGGTGTGAGATCTGGCACATTTTTAATGCCTTAGGCCTAATATGTTTGGTCATGCCCTAATTCAAATGCTAATGTTTGTGATATGTACACCCACAAATGACAAATTCTTACAATTACATAACAAACCAAATGAGTAAGGCCTTTGATGTCATTCAAGACGCAAGATTCATTTCCCTTAGTTCAGTTTGTACCGTTATGTTCCTCTTGCTCCCCACATCTTCAACTTCCTATTTCCAGGCCCTTCACAAGGCACCCAAGGTGTGCCATAATCGTACATAGTGTTATGTATTACTATTGCTTCCACATAATCTATGCCATATATAGCCCAGAATAGGGCTAAGTTTGTACTGCAAAAACTTATTAGCTGGTTGTCACACCAAGAGGACTTTTCACTTTGAGCTATGAGTCATTTTCATTTAGTCATTACTGAAAAGAAAGTCAAAATTAACCTGGAGCTCCAGCTTCAGATATAATTAATGTCTTGAGGCGATAAAAGTGGCATGTAGCATATTTAATTAGTAAATGAAAGGGACAAGGAAACATCCTTTAATAAGCACTTTCCTGAAAGCGTGCTTCATTATACTTTTTATAATACTTGTTGAAACAGTTGAGATGCACCAGCCATTTCAACAAAGCCCGATACTGAAACCTGTTTTAGATTGACTTACCTACTAGAACTCTGCAAAGCTTGTCAGGTTCTGTGAAAGCTGCAATAGGAAGAATAGACCAAACAAAACCAAATGTTCTGTGTCTCCGAGTCAATACTCTGAGCTAAGATGAACCACCTTTGCATTCAAGTACTAACCTTTGCCCACCAGCTCGAAAGCATGAAGTATGTATTGACGTTTTCTTCACCAAATTGTTCAGCGATGTAAAGCCCTAACGATCCATATTGGTCATATATGTTTCTTTTGGAGCCGTCAGTTAGTATAGCATGAGCATTATTGATTTCTTTAAACTTCTCTGCAGCCTCTGGGTTATCGGGGTTCTTGTCAGGATGATATTTCAGGGCCAACTTCCTTAAATAGGCAAGAAATGATAAAGAAAACTTTGATGAACAGCAAGAAAAGATGAAGATAAAAAGATTACATTAGAAACTTGGAAGCAAATTTCTTTCCTGAGCAGGACATGCAGGTTACATACTCTAGATTAAGGGCTTGTCCACACTTCTGCTTCTCCGATGCTAAAAAGCATGGGTCTGAGTGCTTTGCCACTTGGCCCACACTTTTTAGGCACGGATCCAAGCAGCTCAACTATGTCAAAACTGTTATTCACATATGAACAGATAATGGTAGATTGCTAGCCTAATGAAGTCTAAGAATCCTTAGAGGATAAGTGGCACATGTTAGGAAAGAGATTTCAGTAATATGAGTGAAGAATTGACCAGAAGACATAGTGAATATCTGCAAAATGCATGTATTTGTAATGTTGGTATGCATGCATGCATTTGACTGTTCCAAAGGCATTTGGACATTTCTGACAACTCGTGCCAGAATTCAATGGGATAGAAAGATCCTGCATGTGGCATCAGGATATAGAGATCATTGGAGCCCATTATGAACAAACAAAAAAGGCTTCTTATATCAGATTTGTTGTACTGTTGACATTTTTAATTTTATATTTTATTAAGGATTTTCTTGTTTTACAGAAGTAAGTGTAATGCCTCGTATTTTTTCCATGTAACATTTTTACAAATCCGTTTCATTTGTTGAGACATTAGGGGGAGAAGAAAAAAAAGAAAAAAGGATTTTGGAAGGCTAATCTACCTTTTGACTTCTTGTAAACAAGTAATTAGAAGGTGCCCTCTGGTGGCGATAGAAGTGATTGACTTCTCAGATCCTTGTTCTTGTGAGACACCCACACCCCAACTCACCCAAAATCCAGAATGTAGTTTGTTTTTAAGCATGAAAACAAAGACCTGCCAGGAAACCAGACAGATCAGCCACAAACACCCTTTCAGGAACTTTATCCTCTCAGAACATACCTGCCAAGTAAGCCCTTGGAGGGAAGAAAATATGAGCGGGACTTGTATGTTCAGGCACCCTCAGCCCTGCAGAGGGTCCAGAACTGACCTGAGACACTGGCCTGATCTCCCCCTCCCCCCCAATAGCAGAAATCAAGTTCCTGGTGGTTGTGGAACACAAGCTATCTCAGGCTCCACTTCTTATGTCAGCAAGCGGGGAGAGAGGAATGGTTTTACGATTAAAGGGGCCCATGGATACTCTGGGGTCAAGGTTCCACAAAAAATTACAACTAGCCTTAAATATGGAAAAATTATTCAGCCACTCAGTGAGGATGTGTTGACTAGAAGGGAGTTGAGCAATTGTGTGGTGATTGTTTGTACCTCTCTAAGAACCAACTCAGTATCCTAGTTTTGGAGAAGTGGTCAAATCTAAGGACTCCACTCCACTGAGCTACATATGATTCCATAAAACATATGGCCATTTATTCCAGATAGTGCCCCTTGTTTTAATCTGTTAGCCCTGGTGAAGAGTCTGAGGACCATAAATATGATGTGGGACAGAGTGAGCTTCCAGATTTGCAAGACACCTTTTTCCAGGGTGTGTACACTATACTTTTCCTCCCTGGAGTTATTCTGTGATTATGGTTATGAATATGGATAACCATTAATATCAGTGGTGTTTAGTCTACAGTCCTAAACACCAATTAACTGAATGTACATTTGTCAGAATTCAGCTGGTTGAATTCAGCAAAGTCATTTTGCACAAGTGGAGCAACTTCTGTTCATGCAACGGAATTTCTTCTTCCTCTTTCCCCCCGGCTTTCTGAAGGGTTGAAAGAACTCGTACAACATATTTGGGAGAGGGAGGCCCATGGGCATAGCCGGGGGGGCAGGTGCCCCCCAATCAATACAAATAAGTACAAATCTGAGGTTCTCCCCCGCTGCAACAAAAATCCTGGCTACACCCATGGGGAGGAGAAGGAAGGGGAAGTTCCACTGAAGGAGTGGAAACCGTTCTGTTGGTACAATAGCTTCATTGGCTGCAACCCATTAGGATTTACTGTACTTCCAAGTACACCTATTTAGAATTAAAATGTGAGAGCTGAATTCAGATATTACTTTGTCACTTTTTCTGCACACAACAATATTAAAAATGCAATAAAAAGCAAAATGAAAATGTGTTCTTTCTGACAGAAAAGGTACTAAACAGTTAATAGCACAGATATAGAATCAAACATAAATCAAAATGAGGTTATATTTTTAAAAAGATAAATGGCTTTAAAAGGCTTTGATGAATATTTTTTCCCCCTCTGCAGTAGTGGGTGTAGTGGCATATTCTGCGGTGCAGGTACTCTTCATGAAAGCCTCCTTAGCCATGCCCTTTCTTAGACTATACAACAAAAAATATTTTTTGACCAATACATATCATATGACTTCAGCCCCAAGCCAGTTTGTTTTCTTATTCCTTGCTTCCACTTTTCTTAACATCCAGTCTGATGAAAATGTTTTGGGAACTCAAAAGTGTCCTCACTGTTTTGCAACATTTTGATCATAATAAAAGGATTTCAAAAATTTTCACAATGAAAGTGGCAGCACGCGCTATTTTAACCTCTTTCTTCTTTATTTATTAGGGTTCTCTTTGAGAAAAGCTTATTTATTTGGCATGTAGAAGACTGGCAAATAGTCCCCAAAAAGATGACATCATCATCCCTGCTGTGAAATAAGTGACGCAGAAAAGACCATAAATATGGTGCCAAGTGAACCTCTCTGAAGAGACTGTCCCATAATCAGGGCACCAACACCTAGAAAGCCCTTTCCTAGCTGTCACCCACTTCACATGTTTGGAGAAGTATATATAGGAGAAGGTTATCTTGCAGATATATCAATGTGCCCCAGCAATCTACAGTAACCTATTAAACAAAGTTTGTCACTGAAAAATAATGCTAACTCTTCCTTTGGAAGAGCACCACGGTTTTGACATTTAAATAACATAGGTGGCTTTGTTCTGGCAAGAACCAAGCTAACTAATAACAATAGGAAATTTGAAGTCAGGTATTATAGAATTATTATACTGCATTGCCAACTGGTTAGTTCAGCAGCAGGTTTTTAGATTCATGAATCAAATTAGCATAAGTTAAAGGATCAATTAAATGAAATCCAAGTGTCTGACTCATCATTTTGTCTTGCAAGTATTTACAACTATTCCATTAAGTGTGAATCCCTTTGATATTTCCACTTTATTCAGAGGCAGTCTTTGTTTTTACCTGTAATTGCTAATAAAGATGGATAAAACACCACTGTCAGTTTTACCATAGATTGCTATGTAAATCATCACTATTCATGTACAACACAAAATAAAATTCAATTCACTTTGCATTCTTCCATGACAACTCTCTCCTTTAGGGATTAGAGAAACTTTGTGCCCCTCCAATGTGAAAACAACATCAAGACTAAAAAGTAGGAGTCCACAAATATGGTTACCCGTATGGTTACCTATATATGTAACTGTAGAGACCAGCAAGGAAAGCCTTCAGGATATTTTACTTTTGGAGAACAAAGTTTTTACAAATCTGCTCAAGGAACAAGAGAGTGCAGCAATTCACAGAAGAAGCAGAAAGAAAACACACCTCCTGCTGTTTTATTTAAAAAGGTCAGCCATAGTGACAGGCTATGTCTTATGTAAGTATCAAAGGTTGGAAGGGTTGCAATGCTGTACACCAACATGCAGGTTAATTCTGTGTCCAGGGCAGAGGTCTATCAGCTCCATCTGGTATGCTGGCTGAGACCCTACTTGCCCGCAGACTGTCTCACCAGAGTGGTACATGCTCTGGTTATCTCCTGCTTGGACTACTGCAATGCGCTCTACGTGGGGCTACCTTTGAAGATGACCTGGAAACTGCAACTAATCCAGAATACGGCAGCTAGATTGGTGACTGGGAGTGGCCACTGAGACCATATAACACCAGTCCTGAAAGACCTACATTGGCTCCCAGTACGTTTCTGAGCACAATTCAAAGTGTTGGTGCTGACCTTTAAAGCCCTAAACGGCCTCGGCCCAATATACCTGAAGGAGAGTGTCTCCACCCCCATCGTCTGGCCCAGACACCAAAGTCCAGCTCTGATGGCCTTCTGGCGGTTGCCTCACTGCGAGAAGTGAAGCTACAGGGAACCAGGCAGTAGTGGCGCCAAACCTGTGGAACACCCTCCCTTCAGGTATGAAAGAAATAAACAACTATCTGACTTTTAGAAGACATCTGAAGGCAGCCCTGTTAAGGGAAGTTTTTATATTTGAAGTTGTTGCTTTTTTATTATTGTTATTGGTGTTCAATTGGGAGCTGCCCAGAGTGGCTAGGGAAACCCAGCCAGATAGGCGGGGTATAAATAAATTATTATTATTATTATTATTATTAACAACAACAACAACAACAATACAGTGCCCTCCAGATGTTTTTGACTACAACTCCCATCTGCCTTGACCACAATAACTGAAGGGCACATTAGCTACCCCTGCTACACACATAAGGAGCCATGTTCACGTGCCACTATAATCTTGCTGACCCAACATGGTTTATACGTACACTGCCCAATTGCTTTTGCTTCACTTCTCCCTTGTTGTGAGTGGAAGCAACAAATCCTGAAGCTGCAATTAAGCTTGGCTTATATATGTGTTAGGAAACTATTATTATTAAGCACTTGTGTTGATGCTGTGCCTTTAATTCATTTATATGTTTTATTGCAGTGGTGCCATTAAGCAACCTAGAAAATGTTATCAATAATCACCCTTCTCTTAACAGTGGTAAGTTAATTGTTCACATTGTATGCAAGATTTGTGGGTGTGTGAAAGGGCTGTAGAGGTCACAGTGAATATCTGTTGTGGGTGGGGGCTGGAAAATGCTCAGCTGTTTTTACAGTGTAGAAGTTGCATCAGAGATAGAAAAAAAAACTAATTTAAGCATGTGCGGGCTTCAAAGCTGAACATCCCAAGATTCCACAAAACTATAGACAGAATAGTTTGAAAACTTGGTGTCCATGAAAGGGTTCAAAAGGAAGCTATTTATGGAAATTAATTGTGATATTAAAGATGGTTGATAATAATGTATGTGAATATGTGTGTGTTGAGAGGGGAAGGTGGTGAAATGACTATCAGATTATGCTAAAAGTTTTATAAATACCTGTAACATTTCTTGATTTCTTCATGGGATGCCCCCTTCTCAAGACCCAGAAGTTCGTAGAGTGCTTGTCCTGATGTAGATAAAGCACGCTGCCTTTGTTCAGCCATCTTATTAAAGCATTTCCAAGAAATCTAATGTGCAAGAAAGAATGCCCACAGGGATAGTGTTTCTCAAGAAAAATATGAAAATTAAAAATGCACCAATACCCTGCATATGCTTTTTCACACTCCACAGTGAATGAATATAGCCAACCAACCTGCCATGTGGGGAGCTGCCCATTTTCTAAATGTGTACTAAATGTGTACTCTGCTTTAATACAGAGAATTTTGCCTGGTACTGAACTATTATGTGGTTGCTGCTCCTCCACACCCAGTTTGTGACTACCGTATTTCTGTTGCTGTGCAATGAAGATGCTAGTCCTGCCTATCCCTCCATGCATTACTTCAGTGTTTTAGCACTGCTTCCTGGTTCCTTGTTTAGGGAAGTGGATTGTTATTCTGTTCTCATGTCTAGTGTTTTTATTAAATGTTGAATACAAGCCAGCAAAGTCCCCTAATGATTTTGAGATGTAAAGTCAACATTTTTATTTTGTTTTATTGCTTTAGTTACCTACATTGTGATTGTGATCTATGTAATTATCACATTACACTTTAAAGTAAAGATTGACAATTTATACACATGCTCGGCCCAAGCCACCCAAGGCACACAGGAAAGTGCTTCAAAGAAACGTCTGTTGTTTCTCACTAAGAGACGCACCAACAAGCACACTAAAATTTCATCTAATATTTTAAAATACCTCATAAAAGCTTCAGATATTTGAATGTTTCAAAATGCACAAACAAAACTTGAACGTGAACTCTGAAGATCAGAAAACCATGGTGGAAAAAAGGGAAGAGAAGCCATTTCTTAAAAGGCCACTCTAGCCATGAAACTCTGTAGCTTGGGTGGGGGGAATACCTTCCCCACTCAAAAACACATTCCACAGATTACTATTAATTACAAGCAACAAACTTATCTGTTAGCAGCATGACCAAACCTTTACCACACTGGTCACGTGAGGGAACTTGTGACAGAAAACGTACTCACCATGTTTGCATTAATACTGATTAGCAAGCAACCATGTGGTATAAAGCTTTATCATGTGCACGGGCATCCACAGAATTGTTTTCTGGGAGGGCAAAGCAATGCACTGTAAGGAGGGAGCAGGTTTGTTTCTCACCAGAAATTTGAAGAATGATACCTGTGTATTTAATTTCACGTTGCACAAATGCTAGAAGCTGGGAGGGGTGCCAGATCAAACTCCCTCCTTCTGCTGAGGAGTACACTGCTTGCTGCCTCCTGTGCTTGTTGCCTACCACTGCCTCCTCCTTCCCTGCCTCTTCCTCCTTCGCTGACCCTGCCGCCCAGTGTGGCTTCCCCAGGCTGCCTCCAGTCACCTCAAGGCACTGGGGGTGCCATTTTCTATGTTGCCTCAAGTGGCAAAATGGTTCTAGGCTGGCCCTGGTTGGGGGATATGGGCACGAGAGAGCAGGTCCTTCTCTCACCTGAACCTCCAAACTGTTAAAATGTACCTCAGGGTCAACCCATACTGAACCAGCTATGCACAGCGGTGGGAACAGGGCCTCACTCTGCTACTGCTAAATTAGCATTCTGTAAGGGAGGCAGATGTATGTGATTTTCCCTGTCTGAAAGGGAAGCCTCGTTAGAAGACTTGCTGCTACCTGACAGGGCCAGTGTCAAGACTCAACCTGCCAGCACTGCCTCCACACCACCCACCTCCCCTGGTAGAGAAGTGGTGCCCACATTGGCACCGATTTTTGGTGAGATCTTGTTGGAAATCGGCACAGATGTCCGCACAACTTCTCTACCAGCAGTGGAGGAGATGGGGGCACCTACAGGGGCACTTCCTTGGGGGCTTCTGTCATCTGAGGTGGCTGCTTCAACCTGTTTCATGGGTGGGTTTGTCTGGTTGTTGAAGGCTAAAACCCAGCAGGAAGCCCACTAACAGAGACCCCTAGACCTGCCTCTCTTCTTCAACATTGTGGCCTGTTTCTTCGCTTGTCTCTCACTCTGACCCAGAGGGGATGAGCAAGCAAGAAGCATCTATGGTGAGAAGCAGGAGAAGCCTACTGAGGACATTTTGGCCGAAGGCTGCCAAAAGCTGGAGGTGGTACTGACCATCAATTCAGATGCAGTTGTACCAGCCTGCTCACAGAGTAAAAGCGGACCATACCCTTTTCCTGCATCTCAACGCCTACCAGTGTAGCATAAAGGCTCTTATGCAGTATAGTTGTACCACACTGGGTGTTGAGGGCAAAAGCTAGCACAGCAGTGGTGGATACTGCAACCTGCTTATTGCGCCAGTGCAAGGCCATTCATTGTAGCATCACACTGGTTTGGAATCCTAGGATGCAATCCTAAGAAAAACTGCTACAGAGCCTGGGATTGACTCATTAGTTGGATTCTGTTTGGACTAGCACAATAAATTACCGGTAGCATATTCTACTTTCTTTTCCACATGGAAATCAACCTGTGCTAAGCACTGTACTCCATTTCAAATAAAACTGGTGCTTAGCCTTTTTCTTCTTCTTAACCGCTCATCTAGAAATAGTATCCTGTACCAATTCATACATTATTTACTTGGCCCTGTTTTGCTAGAGATTCAGATTGTAATGATGACATTTCCTTATTGCATACAGATAATAAACCATGGTCATACGCTATCTGCTTTCTCCACAAACCAACAAATTTTACATAAGGATCACAGTAAACTAATAATTTTAAGAACAACAATTTCATTTCTACTAGGAAATAAAATGTTATTTTATAATTCATCACATCTTTCTGCATTATTGAAATAAACATATTAATGGATAACACTTGTGGCTTATTGATATATTACTTACCCAAAGGAAATAACTTTCACAAAAGATCATGCCTATTAAATTAAAATAATGTCAGTAGCATTTTCCTGTAGGGCCTGAGGGGGTCATTTCAGGTCTCTTAATAATTAAGTTGCTGGGTGCATTGCATGTTATTAAGTAAGAATTATATGTCTGCAACTTGTTTAACATGATAGTTTCAAGGGGACTAGTGTTGCACCCAACAAAACAGATGAGAACAGCATCTGCAATAAGACGAGACCAATAAAAAGTGACACAGAACAGCTTTTGTGAACTTCACAATGTCGTCTGCATGAAACTCCCCATATTTGTATTTAAAATGCAATTCTACAGTTTATGCTCTTACATAATGCTAATTTTACTATCTTTAAAGTAAATTCAAATTTCTGAAGCTAGTAGGAAATGACATGCTACTATAAGCATGAGAGACAGGTAATTACAGCTGCAATCCTAAACACAACTACAAGGGATACAATAGGATTTGCTTCTGAGTATAAACAGGCAGAGGATTGTGTTGCATGGCACTAAAGCTACAATCCTATACACACTTTTTGCCAAGCACCAGGTACACAATAATTAAAGGTTGCTGGGCTCCACTTTCCTTGGTACGTCACCCATTTTGCAGATTTGCTGTATGTTCTCCTGAAGGCTGCACCATCTACAGTACAATTCTGCATCAGACGTAAATTGTATTTTAGCTATTTAGGCTTATTCCCAGATAAGTGTGCAATGAATTGCTTGCTTTAGTGGAAGCATCATTAAACTCAGTGATATTTATATTTGAGTAAGCATGCATAGGTTCAAGCTGTAATGCTGCACACTAATGTGGTTAAAGGTTTATTGAATACAGTGGAACTTATGTATGATCAAATTTATATAGGATTGAGCTTCACAGCACCAACCTTACACAATTTTATTTTGGTTTAAGCAACCTATGTGCAGGATTGGTTAACCCATTAACCTACTTACAGAAAGATTGTTTAGCTATCTACACTAATGCAAATTATTCAGAGGAGTAAAAGCAAGAATTTGAGGTCACAATCCAGCCAAAATAAACATTGAAGTCTCAAGTTCAAATTTCAGCAGGAACTAAACATATAGTTAAAGGTTCTTGGCTTTAGGTTGACTAGATCCAGTGTTATATACTCACGTAGTCTGATCCTTTGCACATTTTCTCAGAAGCAAGTCACACTAAGTTCAATGATGTTTATCTCCAAGTAAATGTGCATTGGAACTCAGCTTTAAAACAATTGCAAGAGAAATGCCCAGCACAGTAAATGGTCACATCCATTATTCTACATTTTAATACAGAAAAGGATCAAATCTAAATAATGTTAGGCCCTACTCGCACAGATTAAAAACATAAGCATCCTATTATAATCATTTTTGTTGAGTATACTCTGCACAAATAATTTAAGAAACACAAAGGTAACATCTACATGACCAGCTACACACATCACTGTCACTTTAGTCCAAATTTATTACATTTTTAATTAAGGGCTAGAAGCACAAAAAACATACCTGTTTCTAAAATAGAGTCCAGTATACGTATGGATGCTTCATCAGAACTTGCTACATTACCTTAGCAAGTTAATGCCTTTATACAAACATTCTTATTCATACAAATAAAAAGAAGGAAAGAAAAGCAAGACAAGAGCAAAGGGGGAAATACTTCTCTAGCTGAACCACTTTTCTCTAGAAAGGGTCTCTTCTTCTCCCTTCCTTCCTTCACATATGGGGTTAAACAGGTCAGTGGGGTCTGGTTACTTTTTGTTACTCTAGGAGCCCATTGGCTATCCCTTCTGAAGGCCCATGAAATAATGAATAAAACATTAATGAGTATAAAGGTTGCTATAGCATGATAGCCAATGACGCCAAAAAGTGCAGCACATCCCAGTTTGATTAGGTTTCATCCTTCACTCTGTTTTGTCTGCCTCTAATACACTTGCTGAGCTTATTTAAAAGTAAACTTGTATCTGGTAGCATGTCCACAGCTTCCAGAGGCACTAGAGTCCTCTTTTTTTAAAGATGACTAAGAAACTTGAGAAAATGAATTGGAAACTTGGAATTTCTTCCCAGAAGACCAGGGAGATACTGAGTTAAATTAACAGTAGTTTCTGTTCCACAAGGAACAGGGAGATGTGTTTCATGTCTGCTGCAATGAAATAGAATGTGAATCATTACTGGAGAATAATCTGAGTAATGGTTTCCCAAAAAAACTCATTCCTGGAACCTGTGAATTTGTAATATAAAGGAAACACTTCTGTTGACACACACACAATGCCTTTACCTCTCTACTAGATAATCACACCCTATATCTAGGGCTAGATGATACAATTGTCAAGTAGATTTCAACAGTAGCACTTCAACCGCTGGCCATTGTTAGTTCTCTCCTTGGGGACGAGGAACCTGTAGTCCTCTAGATGTTGTTCGACTCCAGCTCCCATCGGCATCAGACAGCATGGCAAATTGGTCAGGGATTATGAGAGTTGGAGTCCAACAACATATGGCGGTCCCCTGTCCCTTCCTAGAATATGCATTGGCACATTTGCAAAGCTATTTAGCAATGTGAGATGTTTCTGTTCAGCTCAAGACAAAGTGGGTCATTTTGAAAGGAGAAACCACCTCTGAACCTTACAGTTTGGGTGCCTTCTAGGGAAAGGGGTGGGGTGGAAGAATAGCTTCTAACAATTTAACCAGTATAGGGAATTTAATTTGGATATTTTCTTTCACAGAAATGAAAACAAAAAAGAAAGCTCCAGCCTTACAGTATGTCCCTCAACTCCTTTTTTACCTCCCTTCAGTTTCCATGTTGGCTTTGACATTACAGTTCTGTTTGTCTATGTGCATTCATGATCTGCATGTACTGTAAAATTCCCTTAGAATTTATTCTGTTGTTCCAGAGATTACTGCATTGAAGGTAATTAATGGGAAAGGGAGGACCACCATGTTACACTCTATGTAATGGCTAGGCAAAATAAGACCCGGGGGCCAGATCCGGCCCAATCGCCTTCTAAATCCAGCCTGCAGACAGTCTGGGAATCAGTGTGTTTTTACATGAGTAGAATGTGTCGTTTTATTTAAAATGCATCTCTGGGTTATTTGTGGGGCCTGTCTGGTGTTTTTACATGAGTAGAATGTGTACTTTTATTTAAAATGCATCTCTGGGTTATTTGTGGGACATAGGAATTCGTTCATTCCCCCCCAAAAAAACATATAGTCCAGCCCCACACAAGGTCTGAGGGACAGTGGACCGGCCCCCTGCTGAAAAAGTTTGCTGACCTCTGCCTTAACAGATATGCTCCATGATCAGTAATGGAATGTTGTGCAATGTCACAAATGGTGCTTACTCACCCTATATCTACCTTTCTTTGGTCTTTTCAGACCTAAATCTAGTTGGAGAGGATAAACCAGCAAAGATGCCCCATGTTGTTACAGTTCTGTGCTGCCTTATGAAACATGATGTTGTAAGGTTTGCTTATTGACCACCTGTCAAGTATATTCTGTAAGCCTACAGCTCCCTCTGGTGTTGTACAGTAGCAAATTATTTATGTCTGATGGTTAATATATCTTTGCAATGTAATGTCCAGTGTGTGTCAAAAAGAAGAGAATCATGAGTGTTAACATACCACAAATGTTAGCTCCTTATTATTTAGAAAGATGTAGGATCCAATATGGAGGGGGACAAGACATGGGTTTTGATACACTACAATCTGTGCAAACACCATACATTAAAAGCATATTTAAAGCCCCCCCCCCCGATAATCTAGGGAACTGTAGTTTCTTAATAGTGCTGGGAATTGAAGATCTGTGGGAGCAGACTAAAGTTCTCAGGATTCTTTTTGGATGGGGTGTGTTTTAAATGGGACATTCATTTTATTTCTAGACAAATCAGAGTCTATTTTGTATTGCCTTTGCTTTGTTTTAATATGGATTTATCCATACTGGAGTTTCCTATATTGTTGCAGCTATTTGTGTTCTTATTTAATTTGCATAGCACACATGACATTGCTGTCAATACCAATCTCAGTGCTTCACCCCTGTAGGTTTACCTAATACAGGAACAATAAATTTGAGAAAATCAGGCTCCAAACCACTCCACTTAGGGTCACACATGATTTGTTTCGGTGGCTTTGCATGGGTGGATCAATTGTTCCTTTCTGTTACCCCCCGTTCCATGCCTACTACTTTTATTTCTTTCCCAGCTGTGCCTGTAACTAATACCGGTGTACTCCTGAATTGAGGAATATATATTTTTCTGTTGATCCGTCATATTTGCACAAAACCAGAAAACTGCAGAAGTGTGTGCTGAGAATTTACAATTACCTGTGTGCTTTTGCACAGTTCCTGGGCAGGACTTTTTTTTTAACAAAACAAAAAGGGGCTTATCCACATTTGATAAATTGGTCAATTGCCTATCCTGGGTTACTTCAGAACTGGATTACTGCAGTGTGCTTTATGTGGGGCTTCCCTCTTATCTGCTTGCAGTTAGCGCGGAATATTGCAGTATGATTGCTGACAGGAGTGAGACCTTGTCAGCATATAACATCTGTTCTCATAGATCTGCACTGGTTGCCAATTGACTACTGGGCCAGGTTCAAAGTGTTGCTATTGGTATATAAAATCCATAGCAACTTTGGACCACTTTACCTAGCAGATCACCATGCCTTATATCCACCCACTTGACTACTTCGATCTGCAGAACTGGCACTGTTACAGATGCCACATAATGCCCCTCAGAGCTTTTTTCTGGGGGGGGGGGAGCAGGGGTACGCATACCCCTAAACATTTTGTGAATCTTTGTACTTTTGTCCATTTACTGTATTTATTTTCCCTGATTTGAACTATAAAATGGTGATTTTCTTGAGTCAAAATGAGAGTACCCCTAAACATTTTTTTTAAAAAAGCACTGATGCCCCTTCTGCATTTGTAAAAAAATCAATATTCTAGTGTCGCAGTGCCTACACTCTGTAAGTCCCTGCCTACTGATATCAGACGGGTGCTTCCACTGTACCCTCTTTGGCACCTGCTAAAAACATTTTTGGTTAGACAAGTCTACCAAGACATGCAGAATGTTCATGTACATTTTAATTTGTTTTTAGGTTTTTACTGATTTTGTTTTTTGACTGTTTAAAGAGTTATTTTTACTGCCGATTTTATTGTTTTATTATCTTTGTTAACTGTATTGTAAATGCATTTAGAACTGCTGTTTTAAATTTGCCTTGAATACTTGCTGCTCCTTTTAAAGCACACAAACAATATAAGAGCCTGCTGGATCAGGCCAATGGCCCATCTCATCCAGATCCAGCAGCCAGCAGCCAACTAGATTTTGACTGGAAGCAAGAAACCATATACAGTGGTACCTCGGGTTAAGAACTTAATTCGTTCTGGAGGTCCGTTCTTAACCTGAAACAGTTATTAACCTGAGGTACCACTTAAGCTAATGGGGCCTCCCACTGCATGATTTCTGTTCTCATCCTGAAGCAAAGTTCTTACCCCGAGGTACTATTTCTGGGTTAGCGGAGTCTGTAACCTGAAGCGTCTGTAATCCGAGGTACCACTGTATTCATAAGCATACTGCTTCTGACAACAGAGGTGCAACATAGCCATCATGGTTTGTAGTCACCGATAGCATTATCCATGAATTTGTCTAACCCTCTTTGAAAGTAATCCAAAATACATACAACTGGGGTTATTTTTTAAATGCTTGGTAGATGCAATCATAGATCTCTCATAATGCTGACTGAATGCCAGATGGAGACCAGACGTTAGCTCTGCATGATGCCCAAGTGTCTTAAAACTTAGTGTCTTAAAAAATATATATATAGGAATATTATAGTTTATTCGCAGCACAATTCCTATGCAGGTTTATGTAGAAGTCCCATTTAGTTCAATGAAATATACTCTCAGGTAGTTGCTTTAAACGCCATCTTCAGCATCTCCGAAAATTTTTACATATCACTTGGGAAGACAGGCAAACTAATGCCAATGTACTGGAAGAAGCAAAGATTAGCACTGTCAAAGCAATGACTCTTCAACATCAACTTCGTTGGACTGGTCATGTTGTGCAGATGCCTGATTATCATCTTCCAAAGCAATTACTCTATTCCAAACTTAAAAATGGAAAGCGTAATGCTGGTGGTCAACAAAAGAGTTTTAAAGACTCTCTCAAGGCAAATATTTAAAAAGTAGTATAAACACCGACAACTAGGAAAAACTGGCCTGCAAGTGCTCCAATTGGAGAACAGCCTTTACTGTGTCATGGTGTCAAGGTGTCATGGACTTTGAAGACACTCAAACTCAGCATGAAAGGGAGAAATGTGCTAAGAGGAAGGCACGCTTGGCAAACCCTCACCTTGATCAGCTCCTGCCCGGAAACCTATGTCCCCACTGTGGAAGGACCTGTGGATCTAGAATTGGCTTCCACAGTCACTTACGGACTCACTGTTAAGGCCGTGTTCATGGAAAACAATCTTACTCGGCTACGAGTGATCACCAAAGAAGACTCTCAGGTAAGTGTGTGTAGGATGGCAAACCCAGTGACTGAGAAGACCCAGCTTCTTTACTTATATGTGAAGCATTTTTCCTTTGGGAAAAGCTGGTGTTTCTATGAAGAATAGTGAGAATTAATTAGACTTTGCTGTCTGTGATACAGTGTTCATACTGTGTCTGTTTTTCCTGAGTTTTTGCATAAGCTTTTGGATACCATTTGTTGTTTTCCGTAGTGATAGCAAATATTTGCATTTGTGGGTTTGGAAACATATCATTTCACTCAGCTGTCTAATCCTGGGTTCCTGAACAATTCTCTTTAGCTGTTAAATAAAGAAGTAGAGTGGTACCTCGGGTTAAGAACTTAATTCATTCTGGAGGTCTGTTCTTAACCTGAAACTGTTCTTAACCTGAGGTACCACTTTAGCTAATGGGGCCTCCCGCTGCCTCCGCCTGCCGCCGCGCGACTTCTGTTCTCATCCTGAAGCAAAGTTCTTCATATATATATATATATTTTTAAATACAAATACAGAAATAATAAACAGTATAACATATATCATAACATAGTTTCATAACTTCTTTGGACTCCCTCGCGTCTCCCGCTCCCACTTACATCATTGTAAATTTTGCCAGCAATTTATCATCTTGTTTAGATTCTTGTATCCCATTCATTTGAATATAATCTCTGAAGCAAAGTTCTTAACCCAAGGTAATATTTCTGGGTTAGCGGAGTCTGTAACCTGAAGCATCTGTAACCTGAGGTACCACTAGTAGTATCTCTAGTTACGAACTTAATTTGTTCCGGAGGTCTGTTCTGAACCTGAAACTGTTTTTAATTAGAGGCGTGCTTTTGATAATGGGGCCTCTTGCTGCTGCTATGCCACCAGCACATGATTTTCATTCTCATCCTGAGGCAAAGTTCTCAACTCAAGGTAACTCTTCCAGGTTAGCGGAGTTTGTAACCTGAAGCGTTTGTAACCTAAGGTGTTTGTAACTTGAGGTACCACAGTATTGTTTTCTGGAGGGGCCAAAGAGTGGGGCAAAAATAAACTAGAACATTTGTAGTATAAAAACACAGAAGAGAAAGAGATGGCCAAGAGTGACCTGGTATTGTAAAGAAATATGGTGCACCATCAAGCAGAGCAACCTCTTCCTTTAAGTACTGTCATGTGGTAACACTGGGGAAGCATAACGAAATGAAAGGAAGCATAACAAATCTACCACCAGTACACCGTGATTGTGTCAAGAATATGTTAATGCAAACATTAACGTTTGTCTGGAGGGGCCCTTAGTCTAACCAGCAGTGTTAAAAAGTATGAAGAGATCCTAGATCCACAGAAAAACTCACTGAGGAAATTCTAATGAAGCAGGTGTCTCCTCAGCATTCAAGTTATCTTTTATTGCAAGGTATTTCTTGTTATGACTCCATTAACCAATAAAGCTAATCTAGGCATTGGCCTGTTTCCAAGGAAAATAGCTTATCCATGACAGATAAATACAATGCAGTTACAGAATCATAAAGATACAGATGTCTAATATTTAGTCCATGGTTTGGCACATTATGTGGTCTTGAGTTTCTTATTTAATCACTAGAAACAAAGACAATGATTCAAGGACACATACTGAGAAACTTCAGCAGTGAAGTGCTGGGATCAGCGGTGCCAACTTGAATAAAACCGGGGGGGGGGGCAGCCCAACATAATCAATAATATGACGTAGTGCACCCTCCCATTTGAATGGCAATGCCCATCAACTCGCGAGGGAGGGGAGCAAAGACCCCTCAGCCCCTAGAAGTTGGCTCCTATTCCTGGAATGCCTGTGTTTATAGGTAGAGTTTTACTATGGAAGTAACCCCCTTCTCCAAAACAGGCTTGTAGCCAGAAATATTGTTTTTTAATATTAATTATTATTATTGTGGAAAGGGAACCTTAAGGAGGTAGTGCCATATTGCAGAGCAGCCAGAACATAAATACAAGCAGCCTTGTTTGTTTGAAGTTAAGTCTTGCTGGATCAGACAAAAGGTTTGTTCAGTCCAGCATCCTATTCTCATAGTGGCCAATGGGATGCCTATGGAAAGCACTCAAAGAGCAGATTCACTTCCGTGTTCCACATGGTGGTCTAAATTGCTCTTAAAATTGATTTATGCCAGTAAAAGGGAGCTCATTCATAGATGGTATTTAATACCAAGAAAATTAGCACAAAATGCCCAGAAACTTCACCAAGATGAGGCTGGTGAGGTACATATATTCATATGTGGTGGGAGTGTGACAAAATTGTGGTTGTCAGTTTTATGTAAGATTAGCAAAATTACTAAGCAGCAAATAGAAGTGACACCATAACTAGCTTTATTTAATATATTTCAAGGTAATAACTCAAATCTGTATGATAAAGAATTCGTTAGTCATCTGCTACAGTGGCGTAGCGTGGGTTGTCAGCACCCGGGGCAAGGCAAGTAATTTGCGCCCCCTAACCCTGGATTTGCGCCCCCTAACCGTATCCCTAACCCTAACCCCCAGATGTTGCGCCCGGTGCGGCCGGCACCCCCTGCACCCCCCACGCTACGCCACTGATCTGCTATCAGCACCTAGAAATACTATAGCTAGAAAAATTTCTCAGGGGTTTAACTTTACTATGTATGCATCCCCACCAGATTAATGTCTGTGCTTGTGAGAAACCGTTTACATGGCTGGATTGGTCTGCAAAGAGATGGCCAATAAAAATACATATAATGCAATAGGTAAAAATGACCCTAAAATGGAGGAGCTGTAATAACACCCATTCATATGCAACCAGGGCCTTCCTAAAATCTCAGTATTTGTCTAAAAGCCTGTTGAAAAATGAAGAGTTTAACACCTGCCCCTGAAAACCTGAGGGGTTGAAGTACAATGAGGTTTATTGGAAGGAAGTTTCAGAGGTGAAAGTCATGGAAGAGGAGCGTTCATAGTTCCCAGTAGTCTCATCTCTCAGCTAAATGCGGAGCCAGGAACATCATCATAATCTCAGATCCAAAGCCGGAACTTAAGCCCAACTAGAATGGATTGAGAAAATCAACTTTACAGATAAATGGTGGTATACTAAATGTAATAATAATAATAATAATAATAATAATAATAATAATAATATCCAGTAATGCTCAAAGCTTGAGCAGCAACCATCTGATTACTATAATGAGTTATGTGTGGAGCTACCTTTGAAGATGGTTTGAAAGTTCCAACTAGTGAAGAACTGTGCTCCGAGAGTTCCAACTGGTTTATCTAAGTGGGGCTATATTACCCTTATTCAGAATGAATTATATTTGCAGCATATTATATTAATTTCTGAGCCCAGTTCAAGGTGTTGTTGTTTGCCTTAAAAACAACAACGGTTGAGATGGTTGAGAATCTAAACATCTGATGGACCTCCTTCTCCCATACCAACCTGTGCGTGTATTAAGATCTTCAGCTGAGACTTCCATCTGTTGGTCAGGTATATCTGTAGAACATGGAGGAGAGCAATTTTAGCAATTTTCTAGTTTGGGAATACTCTCCCAAAGGAGTTAATGCCCCATCTGCACTATAAACAGTATATTTTAACTGAAAACAGTCAAAGCTTTCCCCAAAGAATATTGGGAACTATGGTTTGTTGAGGGTGCTGAGAGTTAGGAGACCACTATTGCCCTTACAAAGCCATAATCAGCTTAATAATCAATCCCTCTTCCCGGAGAATTGTGTTGTAGTCCAACAACATCTGGAGGGTCACAGGTTCCTCATCGCTGACCTAGCCCATGCAGACTGAAATCTGGCCGTAAACCTGAATTGGCCTCTTTACCTCATCTCCAGTGCCTAGCACTCCTCTGGTGACAAATAAATGTTAAATACCAACAGTAAATGGAAGCATACTGTTGCCCCAATTAACTGTATCTCTTCCCTTCCAACTTACAAATGATCTGATTCAGGCTTTAACATATCTATTATTTCTAAGAGGGTTACAATTCAAATGGTTTATTAGCGTGCAGATCAAGAAAAATGAACAGCAGTGAAAACTGCTGTTCATAAGGAGGTTTTAAGGCTATAACAAAGAGGGTGCTTTAAAAAAATGTTATCTGTCAGCTTTTGAGTAAGAGTTAAAAGCTTGGTAAGCAACTTTTCTTGACAGGCATTACTATATAACCCACATTTAAGCTGTCTTTAAAACACTGTTTCAAAGCAAATTGATAGTAGACACCTTGTTTGCAGTGACAACATTGTTTTCATATAAAAGCCGCGGGGTTGGAATTTGAGCCATACATTTCGACCACTCAGATTTTATGTGTTTTCTAAACCTGGCTGCTAGTCAAACATTAGGTGAAACAAATTTTCTGACCAATCTTAAAGAGAAGACAATTCCTAAGATACGTATTTAGAAGAAAAGGACATTGAAAATATGATACAGTGATACCTCAGGTTACATACGCTTCAGGTTACAGACTCCGCTAACGCAGAAATATTACCTCGGGTTAAGAACTTTGCTTCAGGATGAGAACAGAAATTGTGCTCCAGCGGTGCAGCAGCAGTGGGAGGCCCCATTAGCTAAAGTGGTGCTTCAGGTTAAGAACAGTTTCAGGTTAAGAACGGACCTCCGGAACGAATTAAGTACTTAACCCGAGGTACCACTGTACAGATTTAACAGAGCAATCATTCAGGCTGGATCTAGACACATCAAAGAGGTGTTTCAGTTAAATGCGTTGCAAACTTTGTATGAGAAATCGGGTTAGGAAAAATGGAACTCCATAGCGCCATCTGGTGTCACAGTGTCACAATGCATATGCAACACATATAAAGCGCCTTTTCTTTGCCAGTGTAGCTGAGTCTGCTGGTAAAGGCAGGCAGAGTTACCTCTCTAGAGTGCACATGGCATCTAAGCAGTACGTACCTTGGGAGGTGGTGGGAATTGAGTCTTATTATATTTTTTTCTAACTTGGTATAGATTCCTGGTGAGTTTGCTGGCACACTAATGAAATGAAGGCGTTTGGGCTCTGGGATAGTTTGCAGTCCTCCAGTGTGTTGACCATAACCCACCCATGACTCTATCCTATTTTAGTGATCGTACGGTGGGTTACCTTAGCTAGCACAGCCATCCTGCAGCATGTGGAGGCATTTCTATAGGTGTGTGGTTGGTAGAGGTGGAAGATTTGCACTTCCAATGGCATTGGGAGCCTTCCTCTCATCCTAATTGATATGGCTCATCTGTACCAGGTATTCCAATGGACAAGACAGCCCACAAAGTTCCAACTGGGCAACTTGCTCCAACAAAGGCTGAAGGTAGGGCTGGAAATGAACCTGAGGCCTTGAGTCACTTCACCCAGTCTACCTTTCCCAAGCTCCTCTTCCTTGGTTTGAAGGCTGTGGGTCTTATAACATCAATCTATAACACCCATATTCTGTTGAGAGCGGTCCAGAGTGGCTGGGGAAACCCAGCCAGATGGGCAGGGTATAAAAAATTATTTATTATTATTATTATTATTTATATTATTATAATTATTATTATTATAACCTTCTGGCCCACAGGCAAGCTTGCCTGAGCCTTTCTGTGGCCTCTTGCCTGACACATTTCCTGTGCTGCTAGGCAGGTGTGGTAGAATGGGAAATATTTGATTCCTCTAAGTCAAGCTTGGGGGTGGCATGTGCGAGGGTCCTGGATTAGGCTCTGCAGGCTCCAGAATGCTAGCCTCAGGTTCTGTGGGCTCCAAACCATGTCTTTGGGCTCTGTTGACTCAGAAATACCAGTGCCAAGAGCCTGACCTGATTCTCCAGTTGGTGGTACAGTCACCTCAAACTTGTCTGGCTTATTCTCTTTTGACTCTGAGCTCAGTACCATGATACAAATGCTCCTCAGTTGGCAAACCTCCGAGTATGGGTTTGCACTATTAGTCAAATAGTAAATTCCTGTATCGTGAGAAACACCTTTTATTTGCACTCTGCTTGCAGTTTCTGTAAAATTAATTGGCTGAAAATAAGAGTTCTAACTGCACTTTTAAAAGGTTGCTAATTAATTTTAGTAAAGAACAAGATTTCATTTCATATAAATGATGCTACCTCCATTGTGAAATGTGAACCACATTCTAAAATGTTTTGAACCAAAACTGTAATAAGGTAAAGGTAAAGGTACCCCTGCCCGTACGGGCCAGTCTTGACAGACTCTGGGGTTGTGCGCCCATCTCACTTAAGAGGCCAGGGGCCAGCGCTGTCCGGAGACACTTCCGGGTCACGTGGCCAGCGTGACATCGCTGCTCTGGCGAGCCAGAGCCGCACACGGAAACGCCGTTTACCTTCCCGCTGGTAAGCAGTCCCTATTTATCTACTTGCACCCGGAGGTGCTTTCGAACTGCTAGGTTGGCAGGCGCTGGGACCGAGCAGCGGGAGCGCACCCCGCCGCAGGGATTCGAACCGCCGACCTTTCGATCGGCAAGTCCTAGGCGCTGAGGCTTTAACCCACTCACAATTAGCATGTTATTTTAAATATTAGACTTGCACATAGTGAGATGTCATTACCTCCCCACAGTTGTACATGAGTTGCATGGGTTCTGCACTCATGTGCAAATGAAACTCATCCAATAAACACTACAAGCACTGTAGTTAATTAAAACAAATATTATTGTTTGAAAATAAGAACTTTGAAATGTATTCAGCTTCTGATTTTTCTAGGCTTGTATCATAATGTAGTGTAGATGTTGGCAATGTGGTCACACAGGCTGTCTGTACAGCTGCGTGTGAAGTAATGGATAGAAAAATGTAAGTTGCCACAAACTGGTATGGACATCACGGAATGAGCCTGCTTTACACTTTATGTATTGTAGGTTTACCTGTGGGCTCTCAGCATCCTCAACAAACCATAGTTTACGTGTCTTTGCCTATATTTGCATTCCCATCTGCTTTCTCTTTCTACATTGTTCTTTGCTGAACCCAACAAATCCCATGGCCTTCAGTATCACCCATATAGCCATGATTTTGAGATGATGTAGAGATATCAGTCAGAGAGATATAGCAAAGGGTCAAATGTCCAATTTGCATAATCATTAACCATACTGTTGACCAGGTACATATAGATGGCTTTATTTTTATTCCTCCATCTCCTTTGCTTTTAATCCCTTACCAGACAATATTACTTTGTTCTACACAAATGTGAAAAAATTCACAAATGATGAAAAATGTTGTTCATTCTCTGGTAATCATCTCCTTGATACCTTCCTAACCCCATGAGGCTCTGGTAACAGGTGCATCCCAGCCTGGAGAATTCATATCATAAATCACAATTATTACCTGATAATATCAATACTGTGGCCTATCAGTTTACCCATCCATTTTTGCTACAGGGCTAGAGTTCTATATGTCATAGCAAGTGTAAGGTGACAAGCAGAGACAAGCTGAGAAGAGGAAACAAAAGAGGGTGGAGAAAGAGGCGCAGTAAGCTGAGGAAATATTTTCCTTTATCACGGTGCTCTCAAATTTCAAAGAAAAATGATCAGGAACTCTGTTTTCTCTCTCCTTCTCATACTTCCACACCTTCCATTGTGCAATCTTGGATCTTGCATTATACTCCACCTGTGTATTTGCTTTGGCAGCAGAAGCAGGAAGTGGCTAGAGTTCAATGGGTTTGGTGCTTTTGGTGCTTTCAATTGTTTATGTTTCTTCTGGGAATTCTCCCCCTCCCTTTACATATATAATGTTATAGTCTGGCACGTGGGGTTTGTTTGGAGGGATGTTATTACATCAGTTCAGTTGCCCTTTAAACACACGCATAATAATATGGGAGCTATTTCAGCATGATGCAATCTATGGGGTCAGGGTTGTTTTTGAGGGTCTTCTCTGCAGTATTGTCATCCAGAATTGCCAGCAGGGAAGCTTCCAATTCAGTGTGAAAGGCCCATGTGACTGGCCTCCTGGTCATACTATTGACATGTATATCCCTGCAGAGCAGGAGTAAACAATTTTGGAAAATGTCCCACACTACTGGATGTTTGTGTGGAAAGTGCTGTACCTTAAAAAACTAAAAATAAAATCCATTATACACAACCTGATAGCATGTCCAGACATACAATCTTGTTCTTGCTCATTGTTAAAATGCTTTATGAAGGAACATGCATTCTAGGCATTTATAATGCGCCAGTGATTTAGCATTATGTCTCTGTCTGATTAAAAGCCTGGAAATTAATTGGTGGCACCCTTGGATTCAGTAATTCCTCTATATAAATAAAAAAAACATGACTACACTACATCATTTGGAGAATAATTATGGTTCCTCAACTACTGGATGGGAATACCTTCTTATATGAATCACAATTCCCCTTTAGGAAGAACGTTGCTTTTTTGATAGTTTTCAAGCGATGGCAAAATTGCATATCTCCAATAAGTTGTGTTCTGGCTCCCACTCTTTTAAACTTTTATATTAATGATTTTCTGCCATAATTAAGAAATGAAAAAATCCCTTCTCTGGTAATTAGGAACAGAAAGATCTCAGTCTTGATGTATGCCGATGATTTAGTGCTCCTCTCTTTCCCTATTGGGCCTCAAAATCTATTTGTGGTATTCAGCACATCCTGTAATCAAGTCTATCTATAAAATACTCTCAAGGCCAATATTATGATTTGGGACAAACATAGTCCTAGGTATAAATGGTGCTCAAATCAGCAAGCTTTAGAATAAACTTACTTGTTTAGATACCTGGTGTACTGTTTAATGAAACCCTCTCTTGGAAGTGTCATATATGCGATGTTGGAGTCTAAGAAGGTAACTGGGATATCTGAAGAAGTGTGCACGCACACGAAAGCTCATACCAATAACAAACTTAGTTGGTCTCTAAGGTGCTACTGGAAGGATTTTTTTTTGTTTTGTTTTGACTACAGCAGACCAACACCGCTACCTACATGTAACTAGAACTGGGGGAAATGAGTGAGTTCTTGGGTATTAGGGATGTCTGAAGTGTACCAGTGATTAAGGGCCAACAGCACGCCAGGAGTGGAGTTTCTTCCCAGAAGACTTACATTGTACTATACAAAGCTGTATAGAAGACTAATTATTTACTTATTTTTATATCCAGATTTTCTTCTTTCATGGAACCCATGGTGGCATTCATGTGGTTCTCAAGACAGTCCCAGACTAGACCCAGCCCTGCTTAGCTTCAGCAAGGCTGTGGTTTCATGTGCTTTCTTCACACATACCCTGCAACCTATCATTTTTGAGAGGTGAAGCAGTATGATAAGAGCCATTGTTTTCCATAGCTTACAACACAATTCTTTTCTCATGCTAATCCTTTTTGGGCGAACAGGTTTTGTAGGTAATTGAAGCACTACAAAAACATGCAAACAAAGGCGAGAGTGCAATGAAAGTGAGCAATTGTCAACAATGACTCTTATCATGTCACCTTGAGTCCTTCATCTCCTGCCATCTCACAGAGAACAGGCTAGAAATTGACAAGGCAGTCGTAGGATGGGTTGAGGGTAGAGGAAAGAAGGCAAGTGGAGCTGGAGCCACATTGCAAAGCGAGGCAGAGGTTGCCTAGGGTGGGCTGAGCCTGAGAAGTGTGGTTTTGAGTGCTGCAGCTGCTGCTGCACCAGTAGCAGCAGCAAACAAAAGAGCCGAGTGCCACATGAATCCCTTCAAAATGTAACTCAATTTATGTGAGATTCTGTAGGTAAGATAATTAAAACAGGGGCGAGGAGGGGGAGGAAAAGTCGGTTGGATGTTGCGGCCATCAAGTCTGCATTCAGCCAGAACATCAGTAGAGATTTTCTCCTCGCGAGGTGCTGGAGAACGAAGAAGATCAAAGCTGAAGAGATATAAGGGGCCTCTAGGGAAAGAAAAAGAAGATCCTATATACTGAGCAGGGAAACAGAAACGATTGTGAAGAAAGCACCCGCCCTCCCTTTACTCTCCCTTAGCAAAAGCAACGGGGGGGGGGGGGTAAGCCAGGCAGGAGGAATGACGTCACGACGCACAAGCTCCGTCGGCGTCCCTGCTGCGCATAGGCGCGCCGACACACAGCCTGCCCGCCCGCCCGGCCGCCCGCCCGCCCTGGCTGGTGCTTCCCTGGGCGCGTGCGCTCGCCTTCGCTTGGGGCTTGCGCCTGGCTGCGGGCGCGGGAGAGGCAAAGGCGGCCTCTCGCTCCTGCACGCGCAGCTGCTCTCCCCCCCCTCCCGCCCGCTGACGCTTCCGTCGCCTCCACCACAGCTGCGGCATCACCAACCGCCACTACCTGGCCCCTCCCCTCGCGCGGGGCCGCGCCTCGTGCCGGACAATAGCGGCGCTGCCGCAGCCGAGTTGTGTCTCACCCAAATCAGCCCGCCGCCGTCGCCGCAGCCACCCGGGCCCGCTCGCCGGCACCCATGAGCGGCGGCACGCGGTCGTCCCGGCTGCGGAGCTGACCGGGGGACTCGAGACGGGACTTGCCGCCGCCGCCGTGGCTGCTTCTTCTCCTCGTCCTTCTCATTCCTCCTCGGCACTTGCTTCCCTCTCAGCCTTCCCTAGGGCTGCGTCGGCGGGCGCGGAGCGGGGTGGGCCGGGGCGCGGGGAAAGCCCCTTCAGCGCCGCTTCTCCTTTGACCGACCCGTTCCCGGCGCGTGGGGCAGGTGAGGGCGGCGGGCCTGGCCTCGCTTCGCTCCGGGAGCCTGGCCTGGCTTTTGTGGGCGCTCCAGAAGACGAAGCGGCGGCGGCGGCGCCTCCGTTTCAATGGAAGTATGTTACCAGCTGCCGGTGCTGCCTCTGGACAGGCCGGTCCCGCAGCATGTCCTCAGCCGCAGAGGAGCCATCAGCTTCAGCTCCAGCTCCGCGCTCTTCGGCTGCCCCAACCCCAGGCAGCTCTCTCAGGTGAGGCGGCCTCGAAACCCTCCCCCCTCGCGCTTCTCCTTCCCCTGCAGAAATGGGGTGCTGGGGTTGGTGGAGGAGTCCGTGGAATTGGGGAGTTTGCAAAACACACGAGATCAGAAGCAAATGTGCCGAAGAGGCGCTTGCCTCTGCGGAATACGCTCTTTGCTCTCTTGTCGGTCAAGTTTTGTCATTTGTAATGCTGGGTAGAAATGCACTCCAGAGTACATAGCGGTGCCTTTGAGGTGCTTCACTGTACATTTATATTGTCCTGCTTTTGTCGACACGTTTCTTCAAGGAAAGCTAGGGTAGCTTCTGCTTTTATGGTTGTCTTCTATTTAATGTTCCTGGGCTAAATAATACTGCTGAGAATCTGGAGGGGGAGCTACCAGCTGGCTATTGCCAATACACTTGCATTTTTATTTTGCAAGACAGCTGTAGTGACATCTTTTAAAGACTTTTTTTTACCCTTCATGTCGGAGTAGTTATAAAACTTACACAGGGTGTGATTCAGTCAAAGTTTTAGAGGGAGAATTAGTTGTTTACATTTGACAGGATTGCGCCCAGTCTCTTAAATGTTTTGTGAAATATTGGATTCCTTCCCTAACACCATATGGACTAATGTATATAATGTTCTTCCTTTATCAACCACTGAAAGCTTTTAGATAGAACTGTCCTAGATTGGCAGTGGTTTCTAAAAAAACCCCCATGTTGTCTGTGCAGTTCACATTGTTGTATCCCATTGTGATTATAACAGTAACAAATTTATCCATAATAAATGTAGGTAGGCGGTGGAGTGTGGAAAAATAGATCTTGTTGCCATTTTTGGCTCTCTTCTCTTCAAATGTTTTCAGAATTCATTTGCCAATCTGTTGTTGCCCCGATGCAGTCTGCTGAGATTTCCCTTCAAATGATAACAAATCTCTGAACTTTAAAGCAGATGCCCAGAATAAGATATAATGTACTTGTTTTATTGTCTGATTTGTGAGTATTCTCAAATAGCATAATCCCATGTAAGTTTACTCAGAAGTAATCAAGTTTTATTTCTTTATTTGTAAAACTATATACTGCAATAGAATATTGTACAACAGCTACAAAGGTCTGTGGTTATAAACAGTACAGTGGGGCTTACTTCAAAGAGGTGGGTACACGATTGAGGTCTAAACTGAGTATTTTCTAAACTTATTTAGGCTTCAGTTTTATACCCACTACCCTGGAAATAGGCCCCATTGAACTCATGCTGAGGTGATATGTATAAGATTGAACTGTTGGGTATCTACTGGCGGAAATCAATCAATCAATCGATTGACTGATTGATTGATTGTATACCACCCTTCATCCAAGGATCACACAAAATGCATAATAACAAAAACAAACACATTTAAAAGGTCATGGAATTTTGTCCTATCTTTGACATATGTGTTTAAATCTCTTATTAAGAGAAGAGGAAATCATCTAATATTTGCTTATTCCTCTGGTGCATAATAATAGCACCTCAGAGTTTGTTATAGAATATGTTTGTTAGGGAATATTCATTTTAATAGAGAGAACATACATAGTTGGCCCAATGTTTTAAGTGCTAGCATATAGGAATACAGTGGTACCTTGGATTAAGAACTTAATTCGTTCCAGAGGTCTGTTCTTAACCTGAAACTGTTCTTAACCTGAAGCACCACTTTAGCTAATGGGGCCTCCTGCTGCCGCTGTGCCGCCGCTGCACGATTTCTGTTCTCATCCTGAAGCAAAGTTCTTAACCCGAGATACTATTTCTGGGTTAGCGAGTCTGTAACCTGAAGCGTATGTAACCTGAAGCGTATGTAACCCGAGGTACCACTGTACTTTTATGAACATTGCATTAAGAGTAGAATGAAAAGTATGCATCATCTAGTTATTCAGAAGAAGTACAGATTTTGTTTGGTGAAGATTCTTTTATTGGGAACTACATGTTATGCATTAACGCTTAACTGTTAACTGGGGTCTTTGTAAAGAAAATTAGCTTTAAGGTTGAACGGTGAAACTGTGGGAAGAAGGTGGTTACTTCTTTTCCTGTCTGCCATTTTTCTTTGCTAATCCCCCCCACAACAGGATGCAGGTAGATATTCAGAGGTATTAGCCTCGGTTGCAACATCTGCAAATAGTGTGGTGTTAGTGCTTCAATGACAATATGAAAATGTCCTGTTCTAGCTCTAGTCTAAAATAATTCATATGCTGTGTTTTACTCCTAAAAAGGGTTCACGTAAGAATTCAGGAAAAATTAAATTAAATACCTGTAGTTCCTGCCACAGGAAGTGATATGCTCATGGATCTCCTTGTCTGGATTGTGGGGGGGGGGGGGTGTTGGCACTAGTACATTACATTAGCCCTACATGCTTTTACGCTTTGAACATGTTTGCATGTACAGGCATATCTCAGAGATATTGCAGGTTCAGTTCCAGACCACCACAATAAAGCAAACATTGCAATAAAGTGGATCACTATTATTTTGTGTTTCTCCCTGTGTATAAAAGTTATTTTAAGCTATACTGTAGTCTGTTAAGCCAGGCCCTCCTGGCTGCAGGGGTGGGAAGGGAAAACTTGGTTCCAGCCCTAGCCAGCTCTGCTCCTGTGGCAGAGCTGTAGGGGGGGGAGGGGCTAGCCAGTTTTTGTGCCTCTGGAGGGGGCACCATTTAAGCTTCCAGCCTCTGTGTCTGTGTGTATGCAAATGCATGCGGGGTGTGTGTGACAAACTGGGTCTTTGACCAAGGTGAAATAAAGCCTAGTTTTGCTCCTGCCAGTGGCCAGAAGAGGGGCAGCGGGGTGTATGTGTGTGTGCATGCATGCGTGTGTGTGTGTGTGTGTGTGTGTGTTTTCTTCCCCTGAGAGTGGCCAGGCTGCCTGCAGCTTCACCCACATCTTAGCACAGAGCAATATCTGAGCACAATAAAATGAGGTATGCCTGTATACACATTTTTTCTGAAGGTTAGTGAAACTTACTTTGAAGTTTAGGCCTGAGGATCATAGTATTGCTTGACTCTGATGTTTTTAGCTGAAGCTGCTATCCCTATTAGCTTTTAATATATATATATATATATATATATATATACATACATATATATATATATATACATACATATATATATGTGTGTGTGTGTGTGTATATATATGTCTGTTTAGCTTTGGAGTATAGTATTTAACACAAGTAAGTTGGCTGACATCAGCTAACTTTGTTACATGTTAGTCAATTTTCTGTGTACTAAACGTTATTTCTGCCTCGGTCCAGGTATCTATTACATAAAAGCAAAAGTCCTTCAAATGTCTTTTGTTTAACAGTTTTAACTATTGTAGTGTGAATCGAATGCCTTGTTATTACCAGTGAAAACCTTAACCTGAAATGCTGATTTAGAATTCCCCTGAATAACTTCACTGAAGGAGGTGGGTGAGATCTTTTATTTTACAGGTCAGGCAAACCTCTTTGCCACATAATTTTAATTGTTATGAAGTCCCCTTCTCAGTTTAGACCTTAAACTTTAAAGACTGTAGAGTTTGTCATTTGCATCACAAGAAGTGTTCTCCATAAACAGCCAGTTTGAGAGCCTGAAATAGAGATAAAAAAGTATTGCATTCAGAATCTTTTTCCATTTATGCTACCCAAAACAGAAGAACGTACCAATAGATTCTGATGAACCTTTTGTAACTTGTTTTACAATTGACAAATCAGTTCTAGTAACCAATCAGGTTTAAACAACGTGCAATATTCAGGAGGGTTCATAAATAGTTCTAGTATTGTGTTTATTGTACATATGCTGGTCTTGAATGGTGTAGCAGGGCAAGGTCTTATCTTTAAAAGAGAGCATACTTTTAGACACATTGTGCTAGTGTGGTTAGAATCTTCTTCAAGAGCACTTTCAGCCCCCTCACAGCTGTATCAAAACAAAAGTGAAATACCGTATTTTTCCGTGTATAACACCCCCCCCCCCGTATATAAGGCACCCCCTATTTTTGGGGACTCGAAATTAAGAAAATAGGGGGAGATTGCCCCTGTGTATAAGACAACCCCCCTTTAACACTATTTTAAAGTAAAAAAACCCTAGTCTTATGCACGGAAAAGTATGGTAATATTAGCAAACAAAAAAGGCAGAGCTTTCCCCACAATCACTCTGTTTTTAAAGTCACAGTTCCTTTGATAGGCAATATGCAAACACAGGGTAGATGGATTTCTTTGAACTCAAGCAGGCAATGAGATTGGATCAGTTGAAATAACTTTGATAATATCTCGGTTCCTTGACTGTACTGTTGTGTTCTATTGTCAGCTAATCTGCACGTCTTGACTGTTTCTGTTTTATAGGGATAATGACATCTTTGGGTTCCTTTCCTTCTGTGTTTCAGAAGTAACCTGTGCTTTCACATGTTCCTTGGTAATGGATAAAAGTAGCTGTCAAATGTTATAGAAGCTTAAACTTCCTTCTGCACTGAAGCTTTGCAGATTTGGGGTTGTTGTTTTTTCTCCCCTAAATTTTATACAACAGTATTTTTCCACCCTGGCCATTTTGAAGTTCTGATGCAGGGAACATTTGCAGCCATTTAAGTTTGTACTTTGGGCTGTTAACATTATGCCTGTGGGTAATCTTGTTCTGTGTGTGAGAAGTTTTGTGACCGATCAGCACCACTATGCTGCTTTAATAATTTATTTTTGCAGTGATAACTAGAGAGTCTGAAGTTGAGGCTTCAGTAGATAAACATGCTTACTAAATTTTCAAGATGAATTGTACTACAGTTTCATACTGAACCACTGTATTTGAGACTAACCAATAATTTTGGCAGGCTTTTTCTTGAATGATAAATTGTGGCAGGTTTGGTGGTGGTGTTTTGTTAAAGACAACAATAAGGAGACAGTGGGTTAATTAGTGTGTTTAAGTTAGCAGTGGATTAGTGTTGAAATATTTTGTATATTCTTAATGTTGAGGAGCATTCTAAAGTCAGATAGTAGAGAAAATAAGCAGACATAACCTTCAGCCTCTTCGTTTGATCTGGCTTCATAGTCTGATTTTGTGTTAGTGAAACATTAGACCACCTAGTTTTAGAAAGAGTGCAAGCTTTTAAATTGCATATTCTTAATCAAGCTTGGGGTATTTAGAGAGGGAATGAATCTTGTACAGTGGTGCCCTGCAAGACGAATGCCTCGCAAGACGAAAAACCCGCTAGACGAAAGGGTTTTCCGTTTTTCGAGGCGCTTCGCAAGACGAATTTCTCTATGGGCTTGCTTCGCAAGACGAAAACGTCTTGCGAGTCTTGCGATTTTTTTCGCTCCCCCCCTTTTTCTAAGCCGCTAAGCTGCTAATAGCCGCTAAGCCGCTAATAGCGCTAATCTGCTAAGCCGCTAATAGGGTTGCTTCGCAAGACGAAAAAACTGCAAGACGAAGAGACTCGCAGAACGGATTCTTTTCGTCTTGCGAGGCACCACTGTATGTGGAAGCTGATAAGTGATTAGTTTTTCTAAATTCTTGATTAGAATTTAGAATGAAGTTGATGAGAGTAGGCTGTATCAAATGATGTTTGTCTTGTGCAGTAGTAGTATTTTTCTGAAAATTTTAGTAGCTACCTCATAGACTTGCACACTGTTTGTTCTCCCATGAACATTTCATCTTCCATCCTGGCCCCAGGAAAGGTGGATGTGGTTTGCCCAAAAGAGCCCGGCAGGCCTAATTACACCCATGTGCCAGAGGTTCCCCACAATTGAGCTAGAGCTAATTATGGTTAACATTAGGGTAAATGTAACCTTACATCATGGTTAATGTAGGGAACGTAGGATGGAATTTGTGTGGAAACAAGGAAGATGGAAGGGAGAGAAGTTTGTATGGCTCTACATTTTTGATCTTCAAAGAATGAAAGCTGAAGAAAGGTTGGTCTCAGCTGTAGCTCCTCCCATTTGCTTCAAACATGCAACCTGTTTCCACAACACTTTTGAAAACTGCTCCCAAAATACCTTGCTCTATACACGTACAGTAGTACCTCTGGTTAGGTAACCCTCTGGTTACGTAAACTTCAGGATGCAAAAGCGGCAAACCTGGAAGTATTTGATCGGTTTTGCCACACGCGCATGCGCAGTGGAAACCTTGGAATCCGACCGGACCTCTGGAACAGATCCCGTTTGCAACCGGAGGTACCACTGTAATGAGGCATTCCAAATGTCACTAAATTTTTGATACAGTCTTTGCAAATAATAAATGGAATTCTGATACTGAGCTGCTAGTGAATTGCAACTAATTGACTAGAATAGTCTGTTCTTCCTGGGTTGCACAATTTTACTGCTGCCCTGTGCACAATACTTAACTTATACACACAGCCCTTTGGTAGTTATTGCTGATTAGTTTCCAAAATCATCAACACTTCTATCAGGAAGTCAGGAACCCGCCATTTTCTGAACATAGCTGCTGCCAGTATGGAGGGTGTCCTGTGAACTGTAAGCACACTGTAAACATTTTGGTTTATTTATTTTACAAAATTTATATACTGCTTGATCTTGGTAAAATCTCTAAGCAGTTTACAAGAAATATTAAAATTATTATTTTTTTATTGTCAGCAGTGAAAAAGATTAAAATGTGTCAACAATTATGTGTCTGGATAAAGGTAAAGGGACCCCTGACCATTAGTTCCTGACTCTGGGGTTGCGGTGCTCATCTTGCTTTATTGGCCGAGGGAGCCAGTGTACAGCTTCCGGGTCATGTGGCCAGCATGACTAAGCCGCTTCTGGCAAACTAGATCCCTGAGTAGAGGTGCTGTATGCTGACTTACTGTGCCAGCACTATTGCAGCAGTGTTCTGCACTAACTAGAGTTTCCATGTCAAGTGCAAGAGACGATCTACAGAGAGTGCATTATATTAACGCAGTCTTGAGTCCCCAGTGCTGAACTGCTGTGGTCAGGCTCTCCTAGTTCAGGGATCTTTGAAATTGTTGTACTGTAACAACTTGTAAAAGGCACTTCTAGCCATAGAGGCTACCTGGGCCTCCAGAAATGGGTAATATTACTGAAAATTATATTATTATTTAATGTTTAGCGTGCTTCAAAAATATTGTTGATGGTTTGAAAAAAAACAGTTTGACTCCACATTTAGGTGATCAGCTCAGTTTGTATTCTGGCCATATAACAGCATTGATAAACAATGGGTACAAAAATATTAACTTGAAGTAGTCTTTATTGGCTTCCTTGATAACCTATAAATGGTTATTTATATTTTTACACATTTCTTCTGAGAAAGTATTTCAGTTCTTAGCATAAACATTTAGCTGCTTGAATAACTAGGAACCCATAATTTTTTCAGACGTGTTACAATACTGTTGTTGCCCAAATCAGGTTACATACTACACCCACAGCCTGCTTCCTGATAAGATACTGATTCCGATATTTTTATTATCTTAGTGGTAGGAGATTAGATTAGCAGGATTCTTAAGAAACATTTTCCAGTTGGTCAGAGTAAAGTGTTGTAACAGTGGGAACGCAAATGAGGATTGGGAAAGTTATTTCTCCATTGACAGTTGCCTCCATCCAAGCAAAGATGGAGGAACTTTTTTCTATGTTTGATACACTCATAAAGAGAGGTTACTTTCTCTATCTCCCCCGTACCCTGCAGCAAGAGTAAAACTTGCAGCAATCAATAGGAAGATCACATGTCTCTTGTTGATCCCAACCAATCACATGCCTGTAAGCTTTCCATCAATATCCTCTGATATTCTTAATAGAACCAACACCCCCTCCTTTGCCATTAATTATCCAGTATCAATTATCTCCTTAAGAGTCCCTCACAAAGTTCTGTAGATGCACACCTCAGTAGGCAGTTGTACCTCTTGTAGATATTGCCTGTGAAAGCCATTTTCATTTTAGACGATATGTAATTTTTTGAGGTAGTGACATGGTGTATTCATTAGAACACTAGACTTCTGGGAAATATTATAACAATTACAGAGCATTATTTCTCTCATTAGAGATAACTTCTTAATGAACCAGTACTGTACTTTGATAGGATTGGAATTTGTGCTGCCTTTCAAAACATGAATTTTTAAAGCAAATTTTTTAGTTGGCTTTTACAGGCATCTCTTACATTCGTTTAAAAGGAAACTTAGTGGATAATTCCTGTTAATGTATAAAAACAGCATGTAGCCTTTAAAATTATATGGCATTAGAATAGAATTAAAATATGATATTCTAATCTAACCTAAAATTCTTTTAATAATAATATAAAAAATTACACCATAAATAACAGCTTGCATCCAAAGATCCTGCTGAGCATGGATCAGAGAGATTTTGTGTTTGTGTGTTTGTGTTGCTAATCTCCTCCCCCCACCTCTGCTCTTGAAGTTCTTCGATCTGCAGGATCTTGTTGTGTGGGTGGGGTGCAGACAGGAAAATTTGGTGACTCTTCCCATTGTGAATGGATGTACCACTTGAGTAGTAAGATTCTTCTTGTTTTCTGAAGTAGTAGGATATTGTAACAACAACAACAACAACAACAACAACAACAACAACAACAACAACAACTGAATAAAACTTCAAACATTAAAAACTTCCCTAAACAGGGCTGCCTTCAGATGTTTCTAAAAGTCGGATAGTTGTTTATTTCCTTGACATCCCTTGACATCTGATGGGAGGGCGTTCCACAGGACAGGCGCCACGACCGAGAAGGCCCTCTGCCTGGTTCCCTGTAATCTCACTTCTCGCAGTGAGGGAACTGCCAGAAGGACCTCGGTGCTGGACCTCAGTGTCTGGGCTGAATGATGGGGGTGGAGACACTCCTTCAGGTATTTAATAAAAACAGTGGAAGCTGGAACATTTGTGCTTTCATTTTGCACTAGTGCAGATAGCACTTTGTTTGAAGCAATTTAGTTTAAACAAATTAAAGACTAGATATAAGTTGCTTGTAATCAAATTCCGGTGTTAAAAAAAAATGCCCAGTATTGCAAATAATTATGTCTGTATTTTCTAAGCTAGTGTTGAGTAATCTGTGGGCCTCTTATTATTATTATTATACTCTTCTTTTCACATAACCTGGGTCTCAAAGTTGCCTAATTGTCTAGTTACCATTCCTGACTCTTGGCCATGCTTTGCATTACAGTCATACCTTGAGTTGAATGTGCTTCGAGTTGCGTTACTTCCGGGTTTCGCCGCATGTGCAGACGCCCAAAATGACGTCACGTGCATGTGTGGAAGCGGCGAAACGTGCAGACGCGCCGTCGCATCTTGCGTTCCATTCGGGATGTGAACGGGGCTCCGGAAAGTATCCCGTTCACATCCTAAGGTACCACTGTATATTAAGAAGGTGGATGTCCTCTTAAATTCTTGAATCTTATACTGTATTAATATTTGTACATATTACTTTCGTGGTTGCATGGTTTTGGTTTTCGTGTGGAAAATGTAGTGATTGATATTTGTTCCCTGTCATTCAACAAATTTCATATTATAGAGAAATCCCTACTAGGATACCCCTATGATATCTGATATTTAGGATAAGCGAGTTAGGGTTTATGTGTCCTTAAGCGTGATGAAGTAGTATGTTAACAGAAACTAAGTCATAATTCATATTCTGAATAGTGTTGTGTGTGTGTGTGTGTGTGTGTGTGTGTGTGTGTATCTATATCCTGTTTATCTATATCTATATTGGGAGTGGTAGAGAGAGAATATAATGATGCTTGTGATGATTTGCAAAAGGAAAAAGTTGTGACAAAAGTTGAAGTGCCATGATTTCCAAGGTAACATTTGGTAGGTAATAAGTTGGCATGTTTCATTTATATAGGCAACTCCCAATTTACACACATTCAATATGTGTGCGACCACATATACACACATTGCACAGAACTTGGAAGTAACCCAAAAATGTCACAAAAAGGGGCATGGCAGGACAGAATGGGGTGTTTGCTGGCTTTTTCAATGGTCTTTCAAATATATGCAATTTCACTGATGTGTATGGTGCCTCGGAACATAACCCCACTTAAAGTGGGGTTGGCTGTATATCCATTAATTAATGGGCGATCATCTATTAAAATCAGTGGACATCCATTAAAATCAGTGGACTTAATTTAGTCCCACTTGGGCTTTCTGAATCTGCACAGAGCTACTTTAGGAACTTTCTAGAGCAAGGCAAGTATTGTGGTGAGAAGCCTGCCCTCTTGAGTCTTGCTCCATGTGCATGACCAAGGGGTGTGACTTTTGCTTAGACTGCCATAGCCATGTGCATCCTGCTGAATTTTCACTTGTTCATTTCTCCTTAGAGCATGAGCTGGGCCTCTCCCCTTCTTTCACTTCTGTTTACTTTTCTTTCTAGTATTTACTTTTTTATTTTTTGTTTTAGTTGTTTCCTTCAGTTTCTCTGTGCTGTTTCCACCCTTATGAATGAGACTATTGCTCAGAGAACATCATTTTGGAAGTGTTCGGGCTTGCAGCAGCAAGTACCCCACCACACTGATGGGTGCTGCCTGTATCCCCTGTTTGATTGACATGTGGATACCTTCCTTAGTAATTAGTAGTTTCCTCAGGGTTTTTCATTAACCTGGGGTCAAAATTCCCCATAGGATTCAATGGAAATTTTTGGCTCGTTTTTGGATAGCAAGACCTGTGTGTATTACTTTTTCCGTGTTTGAGAAGTCTCTCTTTTGATAAAATTATACCAGTCCCCATCTTATTATTCTCCTGTTTACTTGCCTTAGCAACCAACATACCTCACACTAAGCGAAAGGAGTGAAGAGGACTTGGGACCAAACACGCATGGAAAAATAACTTTCAAGAATTAATGCAGACACACAGAAGTGAGCAAAGACAGTAGTGTTGCTGTCCAGGCTAGCCAACCTAGCGCTCTTTAGATGTTGTTGGATTCCATGTCCCATCAGTCTCAGCCAGCAAGGCCAATAGTCGGGAATAGTTGGAGTTGTACTTCAGCAACATCTAGAGGACTCTAGGTTGGCTTCTTCAGATCTAGAAAAACAACTATGTCACAGTTTAAGTTTTGGGAAACTGGGACACAAATCTTGGCGAACTTGGCCAGCATCTTACTAATATAGTCAAAGAGATGGACTTAAGCCAAATTGCGGGGTGGGGTGGGGAAATACGGAAAACAGTTAAAGAGATGTAGCTGTAGCCACAGCGATGTACAATGGTCCCAAGGAATGTGGAGAAGGAAGCAGGAGCCAAGGGAAAGAGAGAGAATAGAAAGCAGTTGGCTTAGAGAAATGTCAGGTTACTAGTACAGTGGTACCTTGGGTTACATATGCTTCAGGTTACAGATTCCGCTAACCCAGAAATATTATCTCGGGTTAAGAACTTTGCTTCAGGATGAGAACAGAAATCGTGCAGTGGCGGCGCAGCGGCAGCAGGCAGGCCCCATTAGCTAAAGTGGTGCTTCAAGTTAAGAACAGTTTCAGGTTAAGAACAGACCTCCAGAACGAATTAAGTTCTTAACCCGAGGTACCACTGTACAGTATATTTTAAAGATGCTTGTTTATGATTGGTTCTTAGTTAAGAATGGGACTTTCCTATCACATGGAGTTTGATTCCATATTTGTGTCATCATTGCTGGAAAGCTCTGGTACATATGCCTACTTCAGCACCACAATGGGAATTTAGACGCAGGTGTTCAGGTACAGGCAGATTCAAATCCAGGAGGTCCTTTAGGTAACCTGCTTTAGGTAAGGGCTATAATGGTAATCACAAGCACTTTAAATTGGCACAGTTTAGTGACATATTACAGTGATAAGCATTTTGCGTATAGAGCAGGTTAATAGTGCTCTACTAATTAGCAACCTCTTTATACAATGGTTCACAGTGTTTCATCGCTTTTAGTCGTGAGCCCATCCTGTATATGCCGGATAGACTTCACTATTGTGGGCTTGTGAGGAAGAAAGCTTCCTATACACATTTGGAGGTCACTCTTCCATAGCTAGCAGTAGGAGACTTGAATGTACATAGCACTCCGGTTTTTAAAGAAAGGCTTTAAAGTAAACCTTTAATTAAAATCTAGACACAAGGTTTAGTTCTGTCATGCCAGCATTCTTTTTATATAAGCTCACTGGAAAAAAATGACTAAAAGGAATACTTATTCTTTATATGTAGAAAATGGTTACCAAGAGAACAGGTGAGAATGGATGATGATTGTCATTCAGCTAATTCTATGCATGTAAAATGCAAATTAATGTCTTGCATTCACTACATGAATAACTGTAGTAGGATTACATTCCTGGTGTTTAAAGGTCTCTTTGGGTGATGTAGACTTTAATTTTCTTCAACCATTAACCATAATTAAGGGATTATTATTACTTATATTCTACTTTCCCATACAAAATAGTTCAAAGCAGTTCAGAAGGACAGAGGTTGTAAAGATTGGGTTTCAGCACTGTGTGAACTTGCACAATAGAACACTGACCTCTCCCTCTTGCTGTAGCCTTGGTTAACAGCTACATCAGTGCTGACATTAACTGTAATTGACTAACAAGTGTATGGGTAACCATGTTAGTGTCTTATAGATGGGAGGTATGTTGGGAGAAGTATGCTTCAAGTATCTAGCGTGGATAACTGACTAGCTCTGGTAAAAAGCACTCCTAATTAGCACTGCCACTGGAACCTCTGCAAACAGTGCCAGTCAAAAGTAACCCTATACAGTGGTACCTCGGGTTACAGACACCTCAGGTTACAAATTCAGCTAACCCGGAAGTAGTACCTTGGGTTGAGAACTTTGCCCCAGGATGAGAACAGAAATTGCATGGCAGTGGCGCGACGGCAGCAGGAGGCCCCATTAGCAAAAGCATTCCTCAGGTTAAGAACGGACCTCCAGAACGAATTAAGTTTGTAACCCGAGGTACCACTGTTCTACAGTGGTTCCCAATTAGCTAAGTACTGCAGACCCCCTGTTTTTAAAAAGCCAAGCCATGGACCCACCCCTTACTTTTGAAAATTTTGATAGTTTTCTTCAGGTGAATGGTGCCACGGACCTCCTGGGGTCCGCGGATTACCAATCTGGAACTACTGCCATACTGCAAACTTGATCAAACTTGATCAGAGAGAGTGGACTCTGTCCAAAGCAGGCTAAACCTCAATTTATTTTAATACCAGTACAGTCATACCTTAGTAATTGAACGGAATCCATTCTGGAAATCTGTTCAACTTCCGAAAATGTTTGAAAACCAAGGCGCAGCTTCTGATTGGCTGCAGGAGCTTACTGCACTCAGTTGGAAGCTGTGTAAGGTACGTCAGATGTTCAGGTTCCAAATAATGTTCGCAAACTGGAACACTCACTTCTGGGTTTGCGGCGTTCGGGTGTCAAAACGTTCAAGCTGCAAGTCGTTCGAGAACCAAGGTACAACTGTAGTTATACAGATAGTAATGAAAGCATCAAACAGCACTTCAGATAGATTTGTTTGGGATCCTGGTAGCGTGCTGCTAATCACTGAAACCATATATTTATTAAAGTGACTATAACCAATTTTAAATTCTTATAGCAAAATATTTGGTCTTCCATCTTCATCAGTTGCTCTGATAAAGCAAATAGTGAATAAGATATAAATATCTCACTATCACTATCTCACATCTTTTAGAGCATAACAACTATGTGGTTACATTCTAGAAACATATCAGTGGTTAAAAACATAAGAATCCAGAAGCATAAATAAGCATAAGTCTCAAGAACCAGCAGTCTAAAAACATTCTTAAAGAAAGACAGATGGAGCAAATAAGCCTCTAACCATGGTTAAGGTGTGTGGGGGTGGAGGTGGGATTGTGCAGTCTGCTGACCCACTCCTTTCAACATGATTAATGGAGGTAAACCATCCAAAGCCTAATTTCAGAAATAATTATTTTTCTGTTTTTTTGTTTCCAGAGACGTGGGGCAATATCCTATGACAGTTCTGATCAAACTGCATTGTACATTCGCATGCTAGGTAAGTGTGGTTGTTTATTTCAACACCCAGATGTATGTATATACGTGTGGCTGTCTGCTGTTTATTAGATGGTGTACACTATTGCATTTTAAAACCTTTCTGGTTTTTATTCCTCCCTCTTCAGCTTTTCACAACCTGTGTTGCTGTTGCTTGCTGTTTGGCTCTAAGTATTTCAATATTGTTTAGCACAAATTTCACACATTCGGGCACTGAACAAGTGCATAAGGTAAAGGTTATCACAAAATAGGAGATCACAGGCTCCCCAGCAATGCAGTTTTAACAGAGAAGCGATGAAGGCGTTGGGGTGGGTGCAAATATTAGAGAAAATATTATATTTCAACATTATTCATATTGCACATTTTATGTATTAAGGCTGATATATTTGAGTAGTAACAACCTTTGCTTGCTTTAAAGGTTAGTTCTTGTAGCCGTGTTTCTTATTTCAAATGCACAAAGAGAGTAGCAGAAACTTGGCACATATGAGATTAAGAATTTGTTTTCTTAAAGTTGAACTTGAATGACTCATCCAAGCAAATATTTGTATAGGAAAGTTTCAGCTTAAACTGTAAACTGAATATTGTTATGTGATAGCAATCTTGAAATAGCACAATGGTGACTGATGGGAAATGGATGAGTGGGAGGAGTTTAAATTAAAAACATTTAAATTGCTTGCTATAAATATTAAGTAAACGTTGGAGAAAATTCCAGCATAATATGTAATCAGTGTTCTGTGCCTCTTAAAAAAACAAAACAAAAAAGCAACAATTTTTGCTTAGGTCGTTGGCTTATTTATGCAGGGACTTGTTAATAGGATTTTAGCTTTGAGATCATTGGATCATGAAGTTGCTATTGCTGAACTGTTAAATTTCCTAACTGTAGTAGAAATTGATGGCCGTCAGTAAGTTGCACATTTGTTACCTGTATATTATTGTAGCCTTTCTGAGCATCTCTCATTTTAATCATTCTCACAAGTAGAATAATATGTCCATTTGTGTCCATGCATTTATCTTTGTCACTCCTTGCGCTTTACAGTCCAGCCTTGGAAAATTAGCTGCTCTTTCCAGGACTCCATATGGGATACCTTCATCAGACATAGCTAGTTTTCAGCTGCACTGCAGCCATTGGTGTTTCTGCTCATTCTCCTTTTAAAAGGAATGTAATTGTCGGTGCCTATACTTCCATGGATCTCCTGGTGTTTACATTTGTGGAGTCAGCTTTTCCTTACCATTCAATGTAAACCAGTTAGCTTCTACTTGGATTATTATATACTCTTTCACAGAGTTCTTTTGAGCTATTTGGATAAAATTCAGTAGCCTTATGTACTATTAATTAAATATATACATGTAATATCAATGAGTATCAGATCATTAGCACTAATAGTCATTTACTATCTTTTAATTTTGAAGTTAAAGTTTATGGAGATAAATCATATTATAAAGGGGGGATTAAACCATTCCATAGTCATTATAGATTATATGATATAAGGGAAAATTATGGATTTTCTTAGGCAGAGACTAACATCAAATCCAGTTATTTTATTAACAGAATTATATATCATTAAATGATATTTTATTGGGGCTACACTATGAATTACACAAAAGTTTGAAGGGGCAGCAACATTGGTTTAGCTTGCCGATAACCCCCTTGTGTATTGCGATGTAAGCAAAGGGATCTTTAGCCCACCAACTTCCTTCTGTGTGAGCTGAAGGGTGGTCCTTAAGTCAGAGTAGATCCACTGAAAGCAAGTCTTTTCTGAGTATGATTTGGTTGGATGTCCCTGTTAAGAGTTCTCTCCCAGAACTTCTGTTTTGTGTCTGAGTTTAGATATAGTCAAATAGAGGTTTAAACTCATATGCAGAAGAGCTCTGCCAACACCTCTGTTGCTGCTCACAGTGGCAAAGAGGCTGTTTAAATAGCCCCATAGGAGTAAGTTTTTGAGTGCTTAATAAAAGGGGGATGTGGCGATCACACACAGGGCCCCCAGACGTTTGACGGTCTGTTGACCCTGTGCCGCCAGTGCAATTGCTTTTTCCGCTGCCACCACCCCATATCTCATGGGGACACACGGAGTCCAGTCAGTTGTTAACATAAACAAATAATCAAGTTTATTTTTAAATGCAGGAACAAGCTCAGTTAGTTTTTCTTGACAGTTTCTTAATCTTAGTTCCTAACAACTTCAAACTGATTATTCCCAACTATCTATCTGACTCCACCTAACAATTCCTCTCACTCTCTCACAATACAACTTGACCAACCCATTGCCTATTCCTCCCTCTTCCTTCTTCAATTCCCAAACCTCAACCAACTGACTTTCAAAACCTCCCACTCTAACTTTTATTCCCCCCTTGCATTCTCACTGGCCAATCACATCACACCTATTTTAACCCTTTCCTTATGACCCATCCTAGGAGGCAAACACCACAGGGGCCTTGGGATTTGGGGCTGGGCTGGGCTTATATAGCTTCAAGGGAATGAGCTTGCAGGTCACCAGTTGCCTACTCCTATTATAATTGACTTAGGTGCTCTATTTTGTGATGGTACTGATGTTTGAAAGTCATTTTTAAAACTTTTCCTTTCCATCCAGACTACATAGCCCATGAGGGGATTGTTAATTGTGTAGCAAAAGCAACTTTCCTTGTTCTACTTATCTTTAGTGACTGTGGAGGTATATTTGCACAGCAGCCTATTTAATTTATATGTGTCAGGAGATAACATAGAAAGTTTTAAACTGTATTGTGGAATTGTTTGTACCCTGCCCTGGAGCTTATGATAAAGGGTGGGTAACAAATTACAACTAAATAAATAGAGATAGTTTATATACTCCAGTTTAACTAAGGATTTGTTCAGTCAGAATTCTTTCTCAAAGTTATACTAACAGTGAAATCAGAAATGGGTCATAGGGCTTGCCTGACTCTTCCACTTCTGTGTTAACTGGGAGAGCCTGTATCAGTTGGACTATGCAGTCTCTAGTTCAGAGAAACAGAGAAGTTAATCTGAAACGAGTGTATAATAGAGAATCTATTGGTCCAAAATGCCGATGAAATTTTGATAAATAACTTGGGGGCAACTGTAGATTTTTAAAAATGAAGACTAAACTAACACATGCAAATGCTATTCTATGAAATACCTAGATAACTCTCGTAAAAACATTGGCGTTCAAAGCAGGTAGAACGAGGAAAGAACATTATGCAAGTCATAACTGCTATAAATGCATAACTGCATAACTGTGTATAATCTTGGATAATTCTTGGACAACAGGTGAGCTCCCTGCAGATTGGAGGTAGGCAAATGTTGTCCCCATCTTTTTAAATATAATTTTTATTAACAATTTCTTAGTTTACAAAAACATGTGCATTGTCTCTTTGCGTGGCGGCGGGTGGGGTGGGGAGACCAAGGTAACTACCAACCAGTGGTGAGCTTGACATTGATACCAGGAAAGTTCATAGAACAGATAATGAAACAATTGGTCTGTGAGCACTTAGAAAAGGATGTTGTGATTGCAGTGGTGCCTCGCAAGACAAAATTAATCCGTTCCGTGAGGCTCTTCGTATAGCGGTTTTTTCGTCTTGCGAAGCAAGCCCATTGACAGCTTAGCGGATTAGCGCTATTAGCGGTTTAGCGGCTTTTAGCGGATCAGCTGATAAGTGGCTTATCAGCGGATCAGCTGATAAGCGGCTTAGGGCTTAGGGAAAGGGGGGGAAAGGGGGGAAAACCCCGCAGGAACTCGCAAGACATTTTCGTCTTGCGAAGCAAGCCCATAGGGAAATTCGTTTTGCGAAGCGCCTCCAAAACGGAAAACCCTTTCGTCTAGCGGGTTTTCCGTCTTGCGAGGCGTTCGTCTTGCGGGGCACCACTGTACCAAGATCCAGCATGGGTTTCTCAAAAACAAGTCATGCCATTTCTTGTTTTGATAGCATTACAAGCTGGGTGGATCAGGGAAATGCTGTGGACATAGTGTATCTTGATTTCAGTTAGGCATTTGACAAAGCCCCTCATGATATTCTTGTGGAGAAGCTGGTAAAATGTGGATTGGAGAAGGTAACTGTTAGGTGGATTTGTAGCTGGTTGATAGACTGAAACCAAAGAGTGATGACTAATAGTTCCTTGTCATCCTGGAAAGAAAGGGACAAATGGGGTGCTATTCCACAGCGGAGGAACTCCCATGAGAGGTGGTGGACTCTCCTTCCTTGGAGGTTTGATGGTCATGTGTCATGTATGATGTAGCTGAGATTCATGCATTGCAGGGGATTGGACTAGCTGACCCTCTGGGTCCCTTCCAACTCTAAAATTCTATGGTAATATATTGTTATATTGATCAATTATAAAAGATAAGTGCAAGTTAATGGTCTTCAATCTATCCACTTTGAATGCTGACTCATTTTTTAAAAAAGATATCATATCATAGAATGGCATTGTTAAATACTGATTTTATTATGCATTTGTTGGTGTTCAGTCTCTCACACATTTATTGCATCATTGGATAATCTGTATAGATCCTTCTTTGGAGTCCAGTTTGCTTCCATTCTCTTTCAGTTTTTGATGCTGCTGACCTTTTGTTTTTTGGATCTGTAGTATAGCCATTATGATTAAATTTTATTTATCACTACATGTGCAAGTTGAGGAGTGAGTATTGTCTGAAGAAGTCTTAAGTAAGCCCTTATGTCTAAATTTTATTTAGTCAATAATCTGTTGTGGAATAAATGTAATTTGTGAATGCTATTAAAAGAAATACATACCTTACTTTATATCTAACAGTTGATAGCTACTCAGTTGCAGTTTAATTATTTTTCACAGGACATAATCCCTGGTATAAGTAAACAAATGGGCACATGCTACTTTAAGTGGTCTACTAACAGTTTTGCTGAAATTGTTAGTTAGCTTATTAAATACCCTCTCTTCTGTTTGATAGCATGGTATTTTGCAGAATCTTATACAACCTTTTAAAATGTAATAAAAATTATTTAAAAGAAGTACCCGCGCTCTCCCAATTTATTCACTTGATATTCCAAGAGGAAAACTGTATACTGTAATAGACATCCTGAGTTATCCTTTCCTTACTTGAGGTTGCATCTGTTACCAAGGAAAGTGCCCATTCTCTCTCTACTGCTTGGTATTTCAGTTATTTCTTGGTTTTTAAAAAACATTTTCTCTGTTCCTTCTGTGCTAGATATATAGGGTGATACAAGTCCTAGATTTAGGTTACTTGACTTAGCAGGTTTCAGTGGATCTACTCCGAATATTATTTAGTTGGCTATAATCCACCCCCCCCCCCCAATTATCTGAGCTACTTAGATACAACTTGTGCAAAATTATATCCTGGATAGATATTTAATTCTGTCCTCTCATTCTAAGGTCCTCTATCTTGGGGATTTTCCCTCCTCCACTCCGGAAAAGTAAACAAGTTGGAGGAATAATTGTGTTGGTCTAGTTTGCTGTTCTTTGGTTTTTTCCAGGATTTACCATTTAAGTTTTTAAAAATTCCCTTTGTCTTTGTCTTCCCTGTCATGGGAATTGAAAGTATTCTGAATGGAAGCTGGGTTCTCTACTATTGGGAACCTGGAATTCTCACTATTTAAATAGGTAATGGTACAATAGTTACTAGAGCAGGGCAAAGGTATATGCAAATCCTCCTAGCTCGCTGGTGTTACAACAAGTGCTACTTTGCAGCTCAATCATCTGTCCTGGAACTGACTGTTGAAGCAGCTGGAATAGTTTGTCATAGGCCAATACTTCTTCACTTGGGTGGTGGCATCTGCTACTGTCTTTTACAGGAGGCAAATTCCCTTCCAGTCCTCAAGTACACTATCAAACTTTAGAGAGCTAACAATTAAAAAAGAACTCTAAACTTAAAGAGTAACAGAAAGAAACACAGATGCCAACAGCAGCACTACTGTTGCCAATTCAGAAATATATGCAAATATATGCAAAACTTTTTATTAAGCCAGGAGAGATGGGCATAACAGTTTTTTCCCTGGTATACTTCGTATCTTGGGGCAGTGACTTTTAAAGGCCCCCACTTCCTACTCATAGATATCCTTAACTTCAGTGAGGGGAACTCTCAGCAGGACCTGCCCAGAATATCTTATTAGAAGGAGGTATTTGTCATATAGAAAGTGCACTGGAATGAAAACCTCCCAAAAACTGAGGTAAAAGACATGTAGGTTGTTTTAAAACAATAAAAGGAAAATTAGATGACCTGGCTATGTCTAGACAATAAACATAGGTGGTGTAGTATATTTTACTGCTAATGAGTGGGACAACCTGATTAAGTGATACTACTTAAACATGCACCACGTAATTTGCTCTAATTACCAATTGCTGAGGGCGATGCTAGCAGAGTGAGTGATTTGTCCTGGGACAGTGAGTCTTACTAGGCAGTAGTAGTACACTGATCAGCTTTAGCTAAGTACGTAAATGGAAGTGGTCCTTGAACTTGAGAAAGCATATTCTTCGTGAAGCACTGCTTTTTGAAGAGCTCAAACATAGGGAGAAAAAAGAACATTCTGACTTTTGAAACCAAGCAGTGGAATAAGCAAATAATCAGTGGAAAAAGCAAAATATTTAAAACAATGACTCTGAAATTCAGACCTTTTAAAAATCCCAAATAAGTTTTTGTAGGAACATCTTATTTGTAATTGAGTTCATTATCTGTTTGGGGTCAACTTAGATGCAACACTGTGGTGAACAGTTAGTGCACAAACACTCTGGCATTCTTTCCTTATATCTGATACTAAAATGCTTGATCAGTGCCTTCCCTGGTTCCACTCTCATTTGAATTTCCAAAATTTTGGTAACAGGCTTAGATGCCATGGTTAAAATTATTAATATTAACATTTAACATTTTAAGCACTTTGTATGTTAAGATAATAAAAGTATAGTAGACTCCTGTCTACTAGCTCACAATCTCAAGAGGCACAAGATAGAAGGAAAAAGGAAGGGGGGGGGGGAGCATTGGAGCATTGGAACAGCTAGTTAGTAGAAGGGACCAAGTTAGTTACTCTCACTTGCCATGATGATCTCCTTGGAATAGGGCTGTCCAAGACATTTTGTGTGAATGAAGATCTACACCAGGAACAAGCAGGGAATAAAGATGTACATTGGGAGCAAGGCAGGGAAATCAACATTACTTACAGTTGAAGCGGGAATCAAAGTCTGTCGTGGAGGACAGGGCTCCTTCTCTGAATCACACTGGGCAGGTGCGGATCCCAGGAGAACCCAGAGGGCAGTGCCTGTCATTTCCTCCCAAGTGTGAGAAGAGACCAGAATCACCTCCTATTTGCCAAGAGTCCACTGCATAGGGGGCATGGGGTGGGGAGCCTGCCAAGGACGCAGCAGATCTGGCCTCCAAGGAGTGTGTTGCAGCAGCAGCAGCAGCAGCAGCAGGCAGTGTATTTGTTGGTGGCCAGATCTGCTGCCCCTTGTAGATTCTGCCACCCGAGGCAGTTGTCTCACCTTGCCTTAAGGGTGGGCAGGGCTGGCCTCACCCTGGAAGACAGGACATACAGTCCATGGTCTGCTGGCTGGTGACAGAGGTTAGGGTTACTCTTGTTACTTTGCTATATATCTATTACTGTGAAATTGTGACAACATTCTCCTGGGGATATGTTTTTATAACTGGTGCTTGCAAAACTCTGGGTACTTAAATTTGATGTAGTGTTATATAAAATGCTGCATTTGAGGTTGCTTTTTGTCTTTGGACATGTCTTCTGTGTAAAGCAGAGCAAAACTTTTAAGATAACAATGTAAGTAACAAAAACATTTTATTGAGTTGGAAAAAGATGGATCCAAAATAGTCTATGCTTGTAAGAAGGAACAATTTTCACTTCCAGCTGCAGCACTGAATGTGAATTGTAGGGGAAGGCAAGGGGGTAGCACCGTGGGCTGAAGTAGTTGGTGGCTCCTGAAAGCCCATGTACATGCACAAGCCATCAGATGCAAATGTAATGTGGAATCCACAATTCAGTGTTGTAGCCATTTATAGTAATAGTTTATTATCAATGATACATTTCTTTTTGTTCTCAATACAGATTGTATCTTGTCTGTATTGTAATCTGAAATCTAGCTTTAATTCTGTTTCTAGGAGAGTTTAATAAAACTCAGTTTAAACACATTCAGTAGCCAAAGTTTGATTTCTCACTGTATATTTGCCAATTTCCTTGCTGAGCATAATGGCGTGCTCTTTAATGTTGCAGTAAATGGTAATAACTCTGACAGATGAGTGTATATTGTGGCTACAGTAAAACACACAAAATTGAATCAGTGCTTATGATTGAAATATGGTATTTTTACCAACATTAAATTTTGTACCAATAGAACAGAGGTGGGGAAACACATGCATGGAGGCCAAATGCAGACTTCCAAATCTCTCTATTGGTCCTTGGCACTCTTCCCATGCCACACCCCTCACCAGCTTTTTTCCCCCCACTCTCTCCTTGAGTGTTTTTGCTTAACTGGAATGTGTTCTTGAACTCTTAATAATGAGCTTAATAATGAGCTCTTAATTGAGCATGTGTGTTTGCGTAGAACCTAGCCAACTGTACAAAGGTAAAATTTTCTTGGTCATCCTGATAAATGTTAATTGGGGAAAGGACAGGGGAATGTGACCCTGTTATTCTTCCTAGGTCTCTCAGTTGCTTTTGATACCATTGATCATAGCATCCTTCTGAGCCAACAGTGGGATTGGTATTGGAGGCATTGCGCTGCCTCCCATGGTCTTTTGGATCCCTGGTAGTTGTGATGTGGGCTGCTGCAGGGTATAATCCTGTCCCCAATGCTGTTTAACATCCATATGAAGCCATTGGGAGTGGTCAGTAGGAAATGAGGATTGAGGTATGCTGATGATATCCAGCTTTACTTCTCTGTAGCATCTGATCCAGGAGATGCTAGGCAAGCCCTAGACTGGTGCCTGGATTCAGTGGTGGGATGGATGAGGGCCAATAAACTAACTCTGAATCCTGGTGAGACAAAGGCACTGTGAGTGGCTCCCAAGTCCAGATAATTGGTCAATTGCCTGTTGTAGATGAGGTCATAGGTTCCCTGAAAGAGCAGCCTAGTAGTCTGGGGGTGCTCCTGGATCCATCTTCACTGCAGAGGTCCAGGTGACCTCAGTGGCAAGGAGTGCTGCCTTTTAGCTTTGACTGATAAGACCGCTAGCTGCAGCTGATGCAAAATACTGTATGGTTACTGGGAAAGGATGTAGCCAACACACCCCACAGTTGAAAGAATTGCATTGGCTACCAAGTAGCTGCAGGGCTACATTCAAGGTTTTAGTTTTGGTGCGTAAAGCCCTATACAGTCATACCTCGGGATAAATATGCTTCAGGATAAGTATTTTTGGGTTGCGCTCTGCGGTGACCCGGAAGTCACGGAGCGCCGCTCGTGCATGCGCAGACGATCAAAATGACGTCGCGCGCATGTGCGGAAGCGGCAAAACGCAACCCGCGCAGATGTGCTGTCGCGTCTTACGTTCTATTCAGGATACAAGTGGGGTTCCGGAATGGATCCCGTTCACATCCCAAGGCACCACTGTACAGCTTAGGTCCAGAATACCTGGAAAAATAATAATATCCTATATATGCCTAATCAGTCACTGCACTCTGCAGGTGAGGGCCTCGAACAGGTACCATCTCATCAGGATGTCTGTCCTACACAGCGTAACAATTGGGCCTTTAATGTTGTGGCACCTACCATTTAAAATCTCTCCTCTTTGACAGCTGCTGTTTGTTTTCTTTTGTCCTTCCTTTCTTAAAGCATTTTAGGTTGAGATCTTTCCCAGTCTTCAGCTGTATTGGAATTGTTTTAAATATCACTTGTTTCATCACACGTTTGCTGCCCTGGTCTCCTTTGGGAGGAAGGGTGGGATATCAATTTAATAAATAAGTAAATAATTTGTTTAGATTTTACCAGTGCCATTTAATGCATAGATAGAGTTTGGCATAACATGAGCAAGCCTTAAACCTCAATCAATAGATGGGGTCAAATGCACAATGCTAAAAGTTCATAAAAGGTTTATGTAAATGACTCACAAGTCCAGCTCCAGATATTCCTTGGCCATTATGACATTTTGATTTCCATGTGGTGTTTCAGTGCCCCCATACCTTGAATCAAGTGAAATACAGATTTTTTTATTATAAAAGTATGTGGGGTCAGTTTTACCACTACAGTGGTACCTTGGGTTACAAACACCTCACGTTACAAACACTTCGGGTTACGGATTCCGCTAACCCAGAAATAGTACCCCGGGTTAAGAACTTTGCCCCAGGATGAGAACAGAAATTGCGCGGTGGCGGTGGCGGTGGCAGCAGCAGTAGGAGGAGGCCCCATTAGCTAAAGTGGTACCTCAGGTTAAGAATGGCTTCAGATGAAGAACGGACCTCTGAAACGAATTAAGTTCGTAACCACAGGTACCACTGTATTGTGGTGACTGACAGAACTTAAAAATACATGCACATAAAATCCCAGGGATTGAAGTGTCCCTGCAAAACGCTGCTCAGTTTATTAATTTCTTTTCATGGATGGGATCCAGTGTTATGCCTGCTCACACCATGAGACTACTACTTCTCCTTCCCCTATAGTCCCTCTCATCTGCCCCAGTAATTTAGGAAACCTGTTGGAGCAGATTTTGAGGGCCTGTGGGGTTCTGGAATATGGGGATAAGAGAAACCAGAAGACCTGCTGTGCAAACAGATTTCTGTAGTGAATGCAGACAAACATAACTACAGATGCTTATCCCAGAATTCTGCCCACCAGTCAAAATAGCCTGTTGGCCTATTTTGTTGTGAATGTTGGCCAGTTCTGAATTTTACCCTCTGTGCAGATGAGATTATTCACCCTTGCTTTAATGCAGAATGTTGCAGCAATCTTAGGCCACAAGTTCAAGCCTGAGATCATCATTATAACAAAAATGCTTGAGATCATTTCTTTCATTATAATGAAAGTAAAAGTGGTATGGATACTTGTGAAGTGATGAGTCTCTATACCACATTAAAACACTTAATGAAATGGGGGCCACTAATGTATTTTTTCAAATGTAGTAGACATTACCTGTTTAAATGCCAGTACTGTTTAGAAGCTAACAGCCACAATGGAGTGAGTTTGGAGTTGGTTATACTGTACTCTGAGATGAATACAGAAACATAGTCATATTGTCTGAGATGTCAAGCGAGGAAGCTTCAGAATTGGTAGGGCCTTCCACCAGGACAGCATAAAAGAGGAAGCTATTGCCTCTGTTGTTAATGCAGCAACAGAAAATTGCAGCAACAATGTGCTTCATGTAACCATTTTGTCTGTTCTACTCACGCAGTTGTGAAATGTGCTGCTTGAGTAATGTGTGCTATGGTTGCAAGGTCTGTAAGATTTGTTGTTGCAGGTAATTCACAACTCATGATTATTGCACAGTTATACTTGTGTAACTGTTATGATATGTATGTTAATAGCGCAATATGTTTTATGTTAAAAAAACTGTGGGGTCAGTTAGATCCTACAAACTGTTCTTGTAGCTTTATGTACTTTGAGTTGTGGGGTATTGTTGACCCTGGTAATTTATCAGCAGGTTTTTTTTATACTGAAAATAAAGTTCTCAATGAAGGCATACTTTAGCTTGCAAATGGTGTCATGCTTAATATAGTTTTATTGGGGCACATTTGACTCAAAGATTGTAATTTGAGGCTTTTTTATGTTAACAGCGCTAAGCTCACGTAGACCCTCCCCAACTTCCCTTGTCAAAGCAAATAATAATTTGCCATTATGGCTGAACTGATCAAACTATGATTTGTGCAAGCCAAATTAAAATTTAAAACAAATGAGGAAGTTGGGGTAGGAGTGAGTGTGTTGGTCAAAGGCTAGATCACATAACATAGTTTGCTGCTATTTCTAAACTGGATAATACCGTGAGCTGTTCAGTTGTAGCAAGAAGCAAAATAAAATTCTATGTTCTCGTTTAGTTATTTTCACCTCATTATGGTGATGAAGCATAGCAGATGCAACTTCATCTATGTACTAGATTTGATGAGGTAGGAAAATTTTATGGAGAGCATGCAATTGCATGTTTGAAAGATTTTAAAGACTTCGTTTTTAACTATCATCTTTAAAATAAAAGGCATTGATCAGGGCATTTAGTAAGTTCACTGTATGACTGTTACACTACATACAGAAACGTCTACACCTTGCAACTGTGCTTGGTTGCAATTTTCTCTGTAGCTCTTCGACACGGTGTATTTCACTTTTGACCCTATTTCTAGGAGATGTACGAGTAAGAAGTCGGGCAGGATTTGAAACAGAGAGAAGAGGTTCTCATCCATACATTGATTTCCGTATTTTTCACTGTAAGTATTTAAATAATAGCAGAACAGTAATAAAGGGTTCCATTTGTGTTTGGCTGTGGGGCTTCAAATAATTGATGGCTGATTTAAAATGGGAATTTACATAATTTTTTTCATTTCCCTGCAAATAATACAGTATATGCAGGATTATATATATATATATATATATATATATATATATATATATATTAATCCATGTGCTTCAGAGGGGAAAATAAACTGTTTCTTTTAAATTAATGAATAAAAGGTCCATATTCTCCAGGGTGCTATGCAGTCAGCTTGATATGAAGCTGGTCTGTTTCATATTCTTATTCCCAAGTATGTAACCAATACACCAACAATACCTGTGCACCAATAGCTTCTCTCTGTATGACTGATAGAAGAAAATTCTTATGTAGCTATGCATGCTGAATATTAAAAGTAGGTTGGATTCCAGAGATGCAATTACTCAGCTAACTGGACACTGTTGGAAGATATTGACTTTTTCTAATTCCCCCTGCTGCCTCCCCTGAAAATTTCCTCTGGAAATCTGCTCTGGTAAGGGGGAATCCTTCAAAACAACATGGGAGATGACATGGGGGAAGGTGAAATTGTTAATTGTCTCCCCTTCACCTCTCTTGGATCAGACTTGCTTTTGTGAATAGAATGAGCCCTCTATGGAGGGGCAAGTCTGTATTCAATCCATTGCCTATGCTGTTGTAATTCATTTGGTAGAGCTTTCTTGTTTAATTGAAAATACCAGTGGTAAAACTTCTCAGCAGTACAGCTTTTGGTTTCTAGCAGAATCTTGCTCCCAGTAATTCAGGTTTCCTGAAGTTTAGCTTAGCTATTTTTTCTGCAACATGAAGCCTGTTTCAATAAATACTCAAAAAACAGAGCTGAACCTAACTGCAGTGCATGGAGTCTTCACCTAAAATGTCGGGTGTTAAATTTTTATTTTATTTTCCCATTTTTTGTTGATTGTTTTATGTACACCACTTAGAAATGCACATAATTAAACTGTATATAAATGTATTGAATAAAAGAAGAGAAAGTACTTTAAATTGCAAAATAACCTCCTTTTTGTGATATTCTTCTCTCTCCCCTCTCCCTAAAGTTAAGAACTGAAAGATATCATGACAAAGAATGAATTATCTTTGTCTGTTTAAGCAACCATTATCTTTAGATGGAAGTGGAGATATTTGTCCTTTGGCATGAAGGTTTGAGAATAACATTGACAAGTTCATTCAGAAAGAGAAATCAATCACTATCCATAAGTAGTAGCACAACAATAGAACGGTACTTGATAGGCCTTGGTAAGACATTTAAAACATTTTTTTCAGATGCAGTTATCCCCATAGTTTCCCTCTTGGGCAATCCTACACCAAACACTAACTTTGCACATACAGTGGTGCCCCGCAAGACGAATGCCTCGCAAGACGGAAAACTCGGTAGACGAAAGAGTTTTCCGTTTTGGAGGTGCTTCGCAAAACGAATTTCCTACGGGCTTGCTTCGCAAGACGAATATGTCTTGCGAGTTCCTGCGGGTTTTTCCCCCTCCCCCCCCCCCTTTTCTAAGCTGCTAAGCCACTTATCCGCTAAGCCGATAAGCCGCTAAAAGCCGCTAAACCGCTAATAGCGCTAATCCGCTAAGCTGTCAATGGGCTTGCTTCACAAGACGAAAAAACCGCTAGACGAAGAAACTCGCGGAATGGATTCTTTTCGTCTTGCGAGGCACCACTGTATATATTTCTTATTTGAGAAATTTGATTAATTTTCTTATCTTCAAAATGAAGATGCATCCATTTTCCATAAATATTTTAAAATGTTTAGTTTGGTCTGAAAGCAGCTTCCTAATGTTGATGTTTCTGAGAAGACTTGGCTTGGCTTCAGCTGGACATTGTATAAAGAAGCAGCATTATGCCTGAGATGTTTTTCTTCCAAGGGATACTCTTAAAGGCTTATATAAATTTGCAAAAACATCCACCTGATCTCCCACACATTCTGTGTGTAAAGCTTTATTTATAAAATGTTTATGCCACTTAATATAATAATAACCTCTAGGTTGTTTCTGTTGATATAACAATTAGTAACATTTTATAAAAGCTAAATAAAAAGTAATACAAAAGTATAAATTGCAAATGAAACTCAGCAATGTGCAAGGAGAAAATTTAAACTTTTGAGTTGGAGTCCAGAAAAGCTTGAAACAGTCAGGTCATTACTGTCTTTGCATTCCAATTATCTGATGGAGGGTATGTGAGAAGCTGGGATGCCAAACTGTGAATAACTTGGGGTCTAACTACTTGGAAGAGTGCCTCTCCCTATATAGTCCTGTCCTGGATGTTAAGGTCTGCCATGAAGGCCCTTCTTAGCATCCACACCACCAGGTATTATATATTATGCAGTGATGGTGGTGCCAGTTTAAAACATGGTTGTCCACCTCAGCCTTTGATAAAGATGCCTTTAATGTGTAGCTGTAACTTTCAGCTGGTGTACATTGTTTGATGGTTTAGTTAATTTTATTTATTGTAAATGAACACTGATTTTATGCGTGTTTGTCATTCTCTACCCCTTTCTGGAGATCACGTGGTGCATGGTGGGCTGTCAGTATTTGAAATAAATAAAGTGGAAGAGCAATATCGAAACAGTTTGTCAGTTGACATGATAACACTTGTCTGAAGGGCTGTTGCATAGTAAAAGGCAAATACTTGGTGCTGCTTCAGTGGGTAGGAGTAGATGTAATGGCCTTAATTTACAGGAGTTAAGATTTTGGTTGAATATTAGGATAAACTTATTGACAATGGAACCAATTAACTAGAGGCATAGTTGGTTTTGCCTTGCTAAGATCTTCAAGAAGTGATTGGACAGCTGATTGTCTGGAATCTTCTTACTCCGGTTTCCTGTTTCTTTAGGAACCTCATGCTGGACTTTTGTCACAGTTGTGGAGACAGGACCAGACACTGTTTTCGAGAAATTGAAGTTTGTAGCATTCAACTTGTGTTTATAGTCACAGAAGTCTCTTAAATTCCAATAAAGTACTTTTAAAAAGTCCCATGCCCTCATATATACAGTGGTGCCTCGCAAGACGAAATTAATCCGTTCCGTGAGGCTCTTCGTATAGCGGTTTTTTCGTCTTGCGAAGCAAGCCCATTGACAGCTTAGCGGATTAGCGCCATTAGCGGTTTAGAGGCTTTTAGCGGATCAGCTGATAAGCGGCTTATCAGCGGATCAGCTGATAAGTGGCTTAGGGCTTAGGAAAAGGGGGAAAAAAGGGAAAAAACCCCGCAGGAACTCGCAAGGCATTTTCGTCTTGTGAAGCAAGCCCATAGGGAAATTCGTTTTGTGAAGCGCCTCCAAAACGGAAAACCCTTTCGTCTAGCGGGTTTTCCGTCTTGTGAGGCGTTCGTCTTGCGGGGCACCACTGTATTTTTTTAAAAAAGGTTTGCCTTTTCCAAACAGAATTAACATATGAAAAAACAGTTTCCTTCTGTAACAAGTGATGAGCAAAGTTTGAATCTTACGATGAACTGCATATTCAATTAAAAACGTGTTCTGTTCCATAGAGGTAATATTCTTGTTCCCTGGTTGTCTGCTAATTCTTAATTTTGAACTGAACAGATGGAGAATTTATCTCTAAAAATTGAGACACAAGCAGAGGGCTTTCTAATTTCTTCCTCAGTATAAACAGCAATAGAGGGTTTCTCAGGGTTCTCCTCTTACATTCCCACACTGCTCACTCCCCTACACAAAGCAAGACAGGTGAATTGAAGTGAGCAGCCAAAGCATGTAAAGGAAGAGTGCTTAGCAGTTGCTGTTGTTTATCTCTATTCCAGTGCATTATTATTAGGGTGCAGGTTTTGTTAGCTACAGTAAATCTTAGGAGGCTGCCTTATGTTGAATCATACTGTTGGCCCGTTTAGGTCAGTATTGTTGTATTTGGAAGCAGCTCTCCAGGATTTCAGAGAGGCCCACATGGAGGTGTTGAGAATTAAAACTCTGACTTTCTATGTGCCAAGCATGTGCTTTATCATTGATGTATGCTCCTTCTTTTAAATGCCAATCGCAGATTAGGGTATTTGTGCTAGGGGTGTGCAAAGCATTTGGACAAATGAAGAATGGGGCTGCTTAAGACATACTTGGGGCTTGTCTAAATCAAGCAGGATATCTCTGAAGTGTCCTAGACCAAAGCAGGGCGTTCCAAAGTGCTTCAGAGATGTGGTTGCTGCAGACAGTGTGTCTGCAAAGATGGAAACATTTCTCCTGAAGCTTGCCATTAAAGGAAAGGCGTGCATACTTGGGTGGGAGGGAGGAAGAACTCCTTTGTGGCTGATGGGTCTTGATTCTGATCAAAGAGAATGATTTTACCAGGGTGCTTCAGTCACAATGCTTTGGGGAAGGAATGTTAAAGTAATTTATCACTTTGTTCTTCTGTCTCCTGTCCTGTAATTGTTGTTCTGGGGGTGCTTGCTTGGAACACAATCAGCATCCATTTCTCTGTGTCCACACATCCACTCCTGTCCAATTAACATTGCACTTTCTATGGGCAGAATCCAACTGATACGTCTAGTGCAAGGATTTCCACGTGTGACATAACTTCCCTTCCCTTTCATCTTCTACCTTCTCCCCTGGTCCTCCAAAAATTGGCTCAGAAGGATTGGGGGGGGGGGGATGCATGCATTTAAGGGGGCATGCCAGGAGAGGAGAGGAAGGGGAAGTTCCTTTGTGCAGGCCAAAGTCCTTGCACTAGCAGATCTACTTAGTTTGATACTACCCTATAACTTTGGGTGCCAGTTGAGCAGAACACAAGCATGAAGCTGCATTTTTCATTAACCAGAACTTCCTAGCCTCTGCTCTCTTCTTTTTGAATTTTTGCAATTACTTTCCTTGGGCACTTCTATAATGTTTGACATAGGGGAGAAAGCAGATCTCCCCTCCTAGAAATCAACTTTAAAGGCAACTAGTACAAAAACCCCTAGACCTATTTGCTGATAATTAGGCTGGGTTCTTACACTGGGACACCTCTTTCCATGTATGTTATATTTTAATGCAGTTCCTCACAAAGCAATGGGGGGAAATTAAGTGAATCTGTTTTACCCAACCTCAAATTGTTAAGGTTTTGTTGCAGGAAAACTACTGCAGCTATTCAGTGCAGTGAATTCATTCCCTCAGAACTGGCAATGATGCCTGCTTATTTCTTTCAGTTATCCCTCTAAATAAAAATACTATTCCTTTGGGGGGGGGAGGGGGCGGTATCACATTTTAAAGGTGCCCAGCAGAGAAAATCCATGAACCTCTTAGAAATTCAGCTGGGGCTATCCGCTCAAGATGGATAATAGGTCTGCAAATTTCATTCATTTCTATCAAAACAGAAAAAGTTGAAACTATTTTTTAAAAATTCCTCATGAATGTGAATGGAAGGAGCACAAAGCTTCATTTTTCTCCCAATCAGGTTTTGAATTCAGACCCTGAGGTCAATTTTACAGCTTATGAATTGGTGTAAACAACAGCAGCATCATGTTGGTGTATAATAGTGTGTAAGCAGACTAAGTTTGTAGAGGGTGCTTTTGATCATTGAAACGTTAGTTGAGTTGGAGCATAGAGATATGAGTGTGTGGAATTTATAATTTTAAACTCAACCTATTGTATATTAAAATTCAAAAATGGTTATCTTGAGATATACAGTATGCTCACAACTTATGCACGTTAAACCTGTACACATTCAGCTTGCTTGGCAATGAAAAAAAGGGGGTTGGGAAGAGGGCAGTTGTCCAGGAAAAAAGACTTTGGCAGTCCCGCCCTCCATTAAACCCAATGTGTTTTGATTATGTACAACTTTGACTTTAGATGCGATCTGCAGAACATATACCCTGCATAAGTTGTGGGCTTGCTGTATTTACCTTTTTATATGCTTTCCCATATTTCTCCACTTTCCTCTTCTTCCTCCTATTTGAGTGACTTATTTCATTTGGGCTGATGGTGTTTATTTTTAAAACAATAATGTGTTCTTTCCCTGTTTCCTCCAGTTTGCATGCTTCTTGTGTAGTACTTTTTCACTTGGATACACCCCCAAATAATCAGTGCTGCTTTGGTGTTATTATGGACAGACACAGACTCATTATTTCATTCGTGTAGGTCTTTTGAAAACTTGTTCTAGAATGAATGGAAGAGAACTTTTCAAACCTTAGGTTCCGATAAAAAAAACAGACTGACTGGTTTTTATCTGTGATCAGGATCATGGGATCTTTAAGTAGAGGTGAAAGATTTAAAATCCTGTGGAAATGTCAAGACATTGCCTTGTAAAAAGAGAGCCTGGGGAAGATGAAAGGTTGTGTTCTTGTGAGAACAATGTGCCTTGTTAGCAATGAAGAGTGCTGAAATTCACTTTTTAGTATGTTACAAGGAGCATGTGTAAGGTTTCCAAACTGCTGTGTACTATTTTTGATTAGCTAAAATTAATGTTTCATGTGTAAACTTGGTAGGGTGGGTAGGGTTATACTGTAAATTCTTCTTTTATTTTGGGAAGGATAAAAACAAAATGGATTTCAGAATTTGCTTTTCACACTATGAAGTGTAGCTGTCTTAGAGGATTTGCTGTTCACCACATAATTAACGTTTTTATTCCACTGAAGGAAGCAGACGAAAGAACCTTAAATTTAACAAACTAGAACCATTATTAATAGTTCACAAACTGAAAACACAATAAAACCCACAGGGCAGTTTACAACATAAAACCACAAAATGAGAACACAAAATACATAATAAAAGCAAGAACAAAAATGTAAACAAACCCTTCCCACAAACACATTTAAAGGGCCATAGAATGTTAATGAACTAAATGCCTGGATATAGAGAAATGTTTTTGTCTGCCCCTAAAGATGAAGCTGCCAGGCGAGCCTTCAAGTAAGTAAACCTGTAGTGCAGACCATTGCAGAGGTGGAGAAACTCCAGCTGTGTTGGCTCTTCTTTGGTTTCTTTTTTACTAAAACCCCAAGCCAAGTACAAAAGATATATAGTTGAATTAAATAACATTGTGCCTCTGAGTCCATTCAAAGCCTAGGAATTCATTCCAGTACAAAACTGAACTGAGCTCATGGTCCTTCCACACAAAAGGCTTTCTTTTAGCTTTATTTCAGCATCATGATTTAGATGGGAAAGTTGTTTTGTTGAAATTGTTAAACAATTGGAAGTAAACAAAAAATGATGATCTACTGCAAATCACCCTGAGATATCCTCATTCTGCCCTTTGTATGACACCTTCGAGTTAGTGAATTTAAGAAATTCCGTTTTTATTCTGAAGTCTGTATTTGTTTCATATTGGAGAATTATACAGTATAAGATAATTCCTTATACTGTAGTTACAGGTAGGTAGCCGGTTGGTCTGCCGTATTTAAAACAAAATAAAAAAAATCCTTCCAGTAGCACCTTAGAGACCAACTAAGTTTGTTACTGGTATGAGCTTTCATGTGCACGCACAAAAGGTATCTGAAGAAGTGTGCATGCACACAAAAGCTCATACCAATAACAAACTTAGTTGGTCTCTAAGGTCCTACTGGAAGGAATTTTTTTATTTTGTTTCGACTACAGCAGACCAACCCGGCTACCTAGCTGTAACTACAGTATAAGATTTTAGTTCAGAGAAAGCAAGAAATACCTTAGTTCCCTTTTCATGCTAGCTTTTTGGAGGGTGGCTTCTTCCCAAGCTATTCAGGTAATGTGGGGCACCCCTTGTTCTGTGGGAATCCAGATCCTAGAAGAGAAGATTCTGGTGTTTGGGTAAGCCACAATGTGATCTCCTGTAGGATGGGCTGGGGTTTCTCATACACTCTTGAGAGGCCCAGGAAGGAGGTTACTTGCAGTGACTCTCATGACAGAGAGGGGGACAGAGTGTACTAGTAAAAGATGAAGCAGAACAGTTGTTTTCCTGACCAAATTGTCTCATAACTCCATGAATATTAGGAATGCTCTTTGTTGGGGAGTGGCTATAGTGCTTGTAAGAGACCATAGCAGGAACAAATAGTAAAATGAAAAGTACACTTTGGAAATAAGTGCTTTCTGCTTGGTGCAAATGAAACGGCATCTAGAGACTGGGAGCAGGTATGGGATTGTTAACTCCCTTTCCTACCCACCTCTTTATGTGTTAGTTCTTCACTCCCATCCTCTCCATCTCAGTTTGCTATTAATGTTTAGTGATGCTTAACTGTTTCAAATTTAGCCTGTGCATAATCCTAAGATTCATTTCAGAACCAAACCTTCCCAGTGTATTTTACTTTTTGGTAGTGTTATGTCTGATGCAGATCTCAATAATTTATTCACTATAATACACCAAAACTATAATACATCAAATATACCACAGTAGTGATTTTCTAATTTAATCTTGAAACTGATTTTAACAGGGGATTGGGTTTTGTAAATCCACGTTAACAGTTTAGTTGCAATTATATGATAATTGTGGTAAAAGGATAGCCATTACAAGCCTAACAGGCTTTCCAATAGCTTTGGTGTGTTTGGAATTCAAGAGTTGGATCCTAAGATCCCCTCAATGAAGCTCCTTTTATGGAAAACAGGTTCCCAGCATCCTGTAACAGAAGGGGGACCATGCTTTTCACCATTCCCTTCCTACACCTTTTTGCAGGTGCTTGCACTTTCTGGAACTGTGCTGTGAATCCTCCAGAATAGCAGGGAGAAGTACTGGTGGGGTGGGGGTGCTATAGTGAAAGGGAAATGGCAAAAAAAAAGTCTCCTCCCTTCTGTTAGTGGTTTACTTTGATAGCTGTAACCCTAAATGTGCAGTACTGTTTTATGTTACCATGCTTCTATTTACAAATATGCTGAGGTTAGGGTTAGGTTAACCTGTGTGATCATGGTGCAGAACACAATGCTTGAACTGAATGCTGTTCTTATAGATCTATTTTTTAATGTTTTATAGATTCATCATGCATTTAAGGCTCTTTATTTCCCCCCTCAGCAAATTCTGAAATTGATGTTTCTGTGTCTGCAAGAAATATACGAAGGTTACTGAGTTTCCAGCGGTACTTGAGATCTTCCCGTTTCTTCCGTGGTATCACTCTTCCAAATTCTTCAAACATTTTAGATGATGATTATAATGGACAAGCTAAGGTCTGTTTTTGAAACTACCATATAACTTTGCCATGAAAAAAATATTGATGTGTGTTAAGATCTGTAAGTGACCATGTATTGCATGTACTAAATACTTTTGGACTTATATTTATCCTCCATAGAAGTAAATAAAGCAGAAATAAAAATGAGGGTATGAGAATACTCAATAGTAAGATTACTACAGTTGGTAACAGGAAATAGTTTGAATAGCTCAGAAAATTCATTCACTGTGATGGCAAGCGGAGTGTGTATTATTTTAGAAATTATAGTAGATACTGTACTAGACTTGGCCAAAATGTCTTAAAAGGCAATGAAGTATAAAACCTAATTGGATAACTAAGTCAAATGCTGAAACTTCATTATATGTTTGCATTTAGTTGTGTTATAATTGGCAATACCTTATTCAGTCTGCCTCTTTTTGTTCTCTAGAACTAACATTATTTCCTTCAGATCTTCCCCCTTCTTTTTCACTTCATTAGTGGTTTTAGAAACTGAACACCTCTTGAGTAAGAACAAATATTTCTAGATAATCATACATACATTAAACTGAAGTTTTCCTCTTTAGTATTGTTTGTAAGGGAGAAGTCATGTCTGCCAATGCTCTAGAAAAAGTCTTAAATTATGGTCCAAAGCCACTTGTTCCACTTTTTCTTCCTGCCCTGGTATAGTTTGTGAATGTGCTTCAGGAGCGGCAGGTACAATATGATGCTGTACTCATTCTGTGCATAAATATTTATATGCGGGTGGCGCTGTGGGTAAAACCTCAGTGCCTAGGACTTGCCGATAGCATGGTCGGCGGTTCGAATCTCCGCGGCGGGGTGAGCTCCCGTCGTTTGGTCCCAGCTCCTGCCCACCTAGCAGTTCGAAAGCACCCCCAAGTGCAAGTAGATAAATAGGTACCGCTTTATAGCGGGAAGGTAACGGCGTTTCCGTGCGCTGCGCTGGTGCTGGCTCACCAGAGCAGGTTCGTCACGCTGGCCACGTGACCCGGAAGTGTCTCTGGACAGCGCTGGCTCCTGGCCTCTTAAGCGAGATGAGCACGCAACCCCACAGTCGGACACGACTGGCCCGTACAGGCAGGGGTACCTTTACCTTTACCTTATATGTATATGTATATTGGGATGCGGGTGGTGCTGTGGTCTAAACGACTGAGCCTCTTGGGCTTGCCAATCAGAAGGTTGGCGGTTCAAATCTGCACGAGGTAATGCTCTGTCGCAGCCAGTGCATGTAGATAAATAGGTACCACTGCGGCGGGAAGGTAAATGGCTTTTCCGTGCGCTCTGGTTTCCGTCAAGGTGTTCCGTTGCGCCAGAAGCGGTTTAGTCATGCTGGCCACATGACCTGGAAATCTGTCTGTGGACAAATGCCAGCTCCCTCTGCCTGAAAGCAAGATGAGCGCCACACCCCATAGTCGCCTTTGACTGGACTTAACCATCCAGGGGTCCTTTACCTTTTTACCTCCACCTTACAAATATGTATAATGACTTCTGCACAAGTTTGGCACTTGTTTCCACAAGGGGCTGCTTAAATCAGTCCTAGGGTATTGTTACTCTGTACAGTGGATTTGCCACATCTGGCACAATATAACTATTCTCTGTGATAGCTTATTTGTTCATGTGGATGAGAAGATTGAAGGAGGAGTGTGTAAACTGAACATTTTCAGAGCTCATGATGAAATCTTTTTAGTAAGCCAATATGTGCATGAGCTTCATGTACTCACACACAGCCCCCTTTGCTTCTCCCTTTGTGTGAATTGAACAAGCCAGGAAGCCACAGTTAACCATACTTCCTGTTGAGAGCTATCTGGAAGCCAATTTTAAACCATGGGTTCATATTCTAGCTTGTCCTGTCCCCCAATGAAGGGAGGAGTGAAGTGGAAGCAAAAGGGCTACATTGGAGTGCATGAAGCTTTTGCATATCCCTGTTTATTAAACTGAGATTTGGCTATGTTTGGGTGATCAGTGTATCTTAAGGAAAGAGTGTTTATCAATGCTTTTTCCATAAAAGATAGTATTGTAACTTCCAGATGAGAGAACATTGTGGCTGTAAGAAGCCAGCTAGCTGCAACTTATGACCCATCAGTTGCAGAATGACAGTTTATGGGGTTTGTGAAACAGAAATAAGTGGTGTGGTTACAAATATGCTACTGATCACCTTTTACATCTTTGCTAGTTCATTTTCAGTATCCTGTCTTGATTTGTGGGGTGAAAGGAAGGTGAATCATATATGCAATGTATTCAGATAAGTGCTTTTAACTTATTTGAGAAACTTTCTTTTTGTTTTACTTTCAGTGTATGCTAGAAAAAGTTGGAAACTGGAATTTTGACATTTTCCTTTTTGACAGGTTAACGAATGGTAAGATTAGTGGGGTTTTTATATTACTCTTTAAGTCACTTGTCCACTAAGCCAGTCCCTTTCTCCTACTTTGCATTGAAGAAAGTTCCTTTTTAAAGTTGTGAATGAGTGGCTGTTTCATGCAAACATTAAGTGCACATCCCAGACTCACTACTGATACTGCATTATTCAGGTATGGATAGCCCATTTGACCTTGTTATTTTCAACAAAAATATGCTAATTCCTTACATTCAGCCCTTTATACCTTGATTACCACGTATCCTGTATGGACTTAAATTTGTAGTGTTGGGAATAACTTCTCTCTGAGAAAGAAATCCTGTGACTTAAACAACTTGAAACAGCCAGTATATTCAGTTTTAAATATCTGTTTTACACTATATATTTGAAATGGGCAATATTTATGTAGGGTATGGTTACCATATTTTAAATTTTCTTCCTCTTAATGTAAAAAATATTACCATGTGTATTAAAACCCACTGAATTCTCATTGATTAGCTTTACAGAATGTAGTTGATTGTTAAATTTGACCACTTTTCCTGAGAAGCACTTGCTAGACACTTACGCTGTTTCTGTGAAATGAGATAAAGTTACGTTTTTTCAAGGAGATGGTACATTCCATGAAGTCTGAATTTTTAAAGTGGTTCTCGACCTTTATGAGTATGCATACCCCCTTTAAACCCACCCCCCCATTTATTTATTTTTACAGACTTTAAGAAGCTTTAAGATTCCACCCCCCCCCCCCCCCGCTCTTATTTGAGCATCCAGAGGCACAGATAGCATTGGGATGCTATATTAAAGCCCTTGGCAAAATCTTTCTTTGAAGGAACCTCTCCCTCCTTTAAACTAAAAATGTGTTACATTTCACAATTTTCATATTCATTTGAGTAGATTATCCAATACAGAAATTTCATTTATATGAGATCTGTGTTTTTATAAAATTCTGAAGAACTGACAAATGCTATTAAACTTATGGGTTCACTTTGCATTACCGAGAGAGATTTTTCTCAGTCCTAATTCATTGCTGATGGATCAGATGTTTTACACTGAAGTAAAAACACTAAATCTTAAAGCTTTAATTACTATTCTGCATAAGTAAAAAATAGAAACAAAATGTGCTTGAAATTCTTAATCATTATGTTGAATGGAACCATGGTTGTTCTGTAGATCAGGAGGAATAATTATGGTAACTTGGCCTGTGATGGTAGTATACCACAGAGGTTTGCTAGTAATGTGGATAATAGAGATAATAGAATATTAGCTGTCAGTTACTTGCAAAAACTAGTAAGTAAGATTTCTTGTAGTTGGTCTGGAAGCATGTGTTGTATGAATGACTTGCTTCAGGCCCATGTAATAGAGTGCCTTAAAACATTTAGCCTGTCTACATTTTTGATGCTTCCCATTAAAGATGATTTTGTGTTTTTTGGTGTTTTTTAGGAAACAGTTTAGTCACCTTAACCTTCCACCTGTTTAATCTTCATGGACTTGTAGAGCACTTCCAACTAGATACAATGAAGCTCCGCCGATTTTTAGGTAAAAATTTTCAGAGGTTCACTTAAGTCAGTTTTGCAAAAATAGGGTACAACAGCCCATTTGCTACTTTAAATTATGCTGTCCAGCATGGAGAGCCCTAAGGAACTCGGGAGAAGAGAGAAAAGGGTGATAGACTCATGAAATGATGGGTATTGCTGTTACTGTCATGCTAGTTGCCAATTTATTTTGCAGGTTTTAAAGTGTTTCTGTTAAAAGTGGACACTCATCTTCTAAAGACTTTTTAAAAACCTGCTGTATACCGTTTACTGGTGGGTGGGAGGAAAGAATGTTGCATGACACAGGTGCTAGCCAGCAGTTGCCATGTGCCCCACCACATCCAACCATGCTTCAAAAAGCACTGCAAACCACAACAGATGTGCTTAACTGTATGGAAGCCTGCATTAAAATATTACTGAAAAATGAGAGGAACCCACATCTAAAATGCTTCCTTGGAGAAAGAAAGGTGACTCTTTTGCAACAATTGTGTTACAGCTGTGTTGTTTAGTAAACAATGTAAAACACTAGTCAATAAAGGTTTTTGTTTCAATGTTACATTTAGATCTGTATAAAAATGCATTTTGTATAATAGGATTTTCCTATTATAGAACAGCTTTATTCCATTCTGTACTTTATTTTGGAAATTCAGTTAATGGAAACCTAAAGGATGAGAGAGAGAGAGCAAAGAAATTAGATAACTTTTGATAGTTCAGAATAAACAATAAAACTTGCCTTGATTACAGCAAATTCAAATTACTGTATTTTGAACCTGCATTTCTGAGGCAGCAATTGCCATTGTGCATCTACTAAATGCTAAGTTAATATATAATGCAAGTACACATGGGTGTATGTATTTTGCTTTATAAAATGAAAAATGGAGATTAGCATGTTCTGTAATTCACATTTCTCTAAATAGTGTAGTAAGGAGACAAACCTGCTTATTCTTGTGAGGGCAGTGGAGAAGCAGTTACTCCTAAAGAACAGGCTTTATTTTGTCCCAGATATGCTAGCTTTTGAAATAAATTGTCAAGGGTTAGCAATGGTAATGCCATCAAAGACCAGGCACTGTTTGTCAATTATTTGTTTGATGCATGCAATTATATTATATTCTTTATATAGCTAAAACCCTGTGAGTAAGGAAATCTTTATTTCCCCCTAAATTTCTTAAAGTTTAAAAAACTAATATGCTGGTCTGCTTCCTGTCCTAGTAACCTAATTCTTATTTTTTAAAATTAATATAAAACCACATTCTATTATTATTATTATTATTATTATTATTATTATTATTATTAGGGGGGGGAGACTAGATTTGTTTGAAATCCTCTATGAAGATAACTATTATTGAAGCCCAGTCCTACAGCTTATATCCTCATGGATAGTTTTGACATGTGTAAGCCCTTTGGGTTAGTATCCAGCTGAACAATTCTTCTAAAGCAAGGGCTTTTAGCTGTGCAATAGAACTTTCCCTCCCCCTCCCTGCATACTCTCTAAATCTGTTCTGTGGGGGTCGCACAACCCTCTGGAGCAGATTTACTGGTCATGTGGAAAATGGGAAGAGCAGGGAAGTTCTACTGCATAGCTAAAGTACTGGCAGAACTGTTTATAATTGGATACTGTTGTTTAGTAGTCAAAACACACACACACACACACACACACAAATGAAGGTGGTTCTGCTTTAATAATATACTGGTCTGTTGAGTTGGAGGCACAACTGTATATGCCTTCGTTTATACTTTTAGTTGTGTCTGGAATGCTGCAATAGTAATATGGTTGAGTGGTGTAAGTTTCTTCTAAAATTTATATGTTATGTAAAGTGTGAGTTCGATCCTCTATGTGAGCACCTGATAAGGGCAAACGCCTGGTTTACATGATTACTCCTTCACCATTTTTTGATGTGGGGGAAATAATGTGCACTGGGACTTTATGGACAGATATTCTAGTGCATACAGCCTGATTTGCACTGAAGATAATCTGCATGGTGGAAGGAGGATCATGGGCTCAGACTGCTGCTGGCTGAATGTGTGACCAAAGCTGTTTGGTTTTTCAACAGTAACTTATAAAATAAAAGTGCACAATGATATGAAAGGTAAATTAATGCAAGATTTCTTCTCATTTGTAGTAATGGTTCAAGAAGATTACCACAGTCACAACCCATACCACAATGCAGTTCATGCTGCTGATGTGACTCAGGCCATGCACTGTTTTTTAAAAGAACCTAAGGTAAAAATATCTCCTTAACAGTTTTCAGCAAAGAAGTTATACAGTTTCAAAAGCAGATTTCATGTGGCATAGGACCGGCCTTTTTAAAAAACAAATAAGTAAATACTAGTTTTGTGTAATAAAAATGTACACCTCCCTTACTGCTTTATTATTGGTCTTCCTACAGAGAACTCTGAATCCTATATTCTAGATAAAAGTATAAATAAATGAAAGAAGAATTTGATGCATTGAAAGATGAAATTCTGTGCATTTTTTAAAAGAACAGATTCAACCCAAGTTTGCTTGAAGTGTCAGTAGTGAATATTCATGTGGTCATGCTTTATATATTACAGCTTTCCCAGTCCCTGACTCCATGGGATACTCTTCTTGGCTTAATTGCAGCTGCCACTCATGATTTGGATCACCCAGGTGTTAATCAGCCTTTCCTTATTAAAACAAACCATTATTTAGCAACTTTATACAAGGTAAGTGAGGAAAAATATTTCTGTTCGGAAAAACATAACCAAGTGCAAAAATGCTTACTTGCTGGTAGTCACAAATTCTTGGTGGGAGAAATTTTTAAAGGAGTGATTTAATTATTTATAGCAGCTTTGGGGAATGGATTGGCTCCAAAAGTGGCCACACCTCTGGGAGCAATCTTTGACTGGTGGAAAGGCCTAAATCTGCCAGAAAACCTTGTGTGTTGTATTTGGTGTTGTTTCAGTTCAGCGCTGAATGCAAGCCATGCTGCTTTCAGCAGAAAACTTCCCCGCTTAGGAGCTGCAATTCCCACAAGGAATCAGTCCAGCTGGGGTTGCGTTTAGCATAATAATTAAATAGCACCAAATGCAAGCTCTGCTGCCAAGGAACAGTTGGGATTGTGCTTTACGTGTCAATTACCTGATGCCATATGATTGATAGCTGGGCATGGCCAACCAGAAAAGGTGTACAAGCTAAATTGTCCAGCTTGGGGTGCCTATTGCACAACGATCTGAAGCTGAAGTTGGTTGGGGCAGACCTTGTGTGATTTAAGGTTGTTAACATCAAAGCTGGTGCCTGGGAGCAAACTGGTAACCAGTGAAGCCCATAGAAGAGCTATGTAACGATGGTCTGAATGGAAAGCTTCTTCCAGCAGCCACATTCTGGAATCCAAAGGTGTAAACGAGAGAGCTGGGTAGCGTCTTCTGCATACTGATGATGCCGTATCCCAAAGCTCTGGGTAACCTCCCAGTGATTTCATGTAGATGTTGAAAAAGCATGGGAGATGAAATTAAACTTTATGCCACCCATAGGCCCCTGCACCACATGCTGGAACTTTCCCCTACGGTAGGACTGGAGCCATTTTGAGCCACAATATTGCCTAGTCCCAAGTTGGAGAGAGAATTCTGAAGGATGTGATCATGGATGACACTGAAAGCCACAGAGACAACCAGGAGAGGCTGTACTCCCCCTGTCTATCCCCTAGTGAAGTATCGGCATAAAGGATTGTTCATTCATGAAAATACAATTCAGAATTCAATGAATATTTGATAACCATAATTCTCTATCTTCCTCTTCCCCTTTTTTTCAGAATACCTCAGTATTGGAAAATCACCACTGGAGATCTGCAGTGGGATTGTTGAGAGAATCTGGATTATTTGCACATATGTCACTAGAAAACAGGTATGTGTCAGATTTGCAGTATCACATGCATCTATGGAAAATATATTGCAGAACATTTTAAATGGATGTGAAATGGAAGTAAAAACACATTTCCAAATAATATAATTTACTGCAGCTTCATATGATGAAGGCAATTGTATTCTATCCACCCCAATCAAAACAAAACAAATCTTGATGCCTAACTTGCTACACTTGTAAAGTGTACACTTTTCATGTTTATCACAATAATTTTGAGTGATATGAAGACTTTGTTAAATTATTGAACTGTTGCACTGGGTCTTAGTTTGTTAACAAAACTGAATTTTGTAGTAATTTAATCAGGGTTGGCCTGAATTTTGTGTAAAGTTAACAAAGACTGTTTAAATGTTGGTCACTTATTTCATTCTTCTTTCTGTGTATCTCCAATTTAAGGCAGCTGATGGAAAGCCAGATAGGAGCACTGATACTTGCCACTGATATCAGTCGGCAAAATGAATATCTATCCCTATTTCGCAGTCATTTGGACAAGGAAGATTTATGCTTAACAGAGGAAAATCATCGTCATCTCATTCTTCAGGTAATTGTTTGGTCCCTAAATAGAAAAGTAGTACAACTGTTCAGTAACAACTGCTTTGCCGTCTACTGTACGAAATAATTTTTGGTTGATGCACATAGGCTTGAAGATGGCCTTCTGTGTTCTCTGATGGCATAGTTCTAACAAAAATAGTTTTCTAGTACAGAAAACTTGGATATTCCATTTGCCAGCAAAATGGTTGCAACTCAGTAGCAAATGTTTATCTTACTCTGTTCACTACAATCTTAAAACAATTGAAATTATTTTTTAAAAAAGATAATTCTTTAACACTTTAAAATCCTGTTAAATATCTAAGTGATATTGCTGTTTTTGCAGAATGTTGGGAAGTGAGAGTAGCTTTTTTTTAACTGAGCACTTAGGAAAAATGCTAGCTACCTGCTTTTCTTACTATTTTACCTGTACAAGTAAAACAATTAAATTGCTTTCCACAGCCTCCAGCCCCAGTGGCTACAGGCCTAAAATAACTCCTTAGGAATCAGTCCCCTGTGCTCATTAACATGGAAGTAAGCACCATTGAACACAAGTGGGACTTGTGCATCTAAAGCATGCCATAATCAGGCCGGATTAAGATTCATTGAAGCTTTGGAGGTATGCTAATTTGAGTGAGAGAAAGCTGAAAAACATTGCCATTTATAGTACAGAAATGCATTGTTCTGATTAAAGGAACCACAATTTTGTTGCCTCCAAACATTAAATCCCCATTTGCAGCCATTTTATACTTCCTTATATGTATTCATAGCAGCCTTGTAGTTAGGCTAGGCTGGGAGTTGGTAAGTGGCCCAAACCAAGAAGTGGTCAGAAACAAGGATGAAAAGGGGGCCCTATTCTGGGCATTTCAACAGACCCTCAACCACCTTAATCCAGTCTTGCTTCTGAAACTTTTCCAAACAAGAAAGCAATAGCATAAGAATGTAAGAAGAGCTCTGCTGGATCAGGCCACAGTCCCATCTAATCTGTTCTGCTCTCACCATGACCAACCTGATGCCTATGGGAAACCACATGCTGGACCTGAGTGCAATAGTGTTTCCCCCTTTGTGATTCCCAGCACTGGTATTTGGAGGCATACTGTCTCCACTAGTGGAGTCATCATGGTTGGTAGTCACTGAGAGGCTTATCCTCCATAAATTTGTCTAATCCATTTTTAAAGCCATCCATGTAAATGGCCATCACTGCTTCTTGTGGGAGCGAATTCCGTAGTTTAACAAAACAGTGTGCTCTGTTGCCCTGGGCTCCTTTTGGAGGAAGGGTGGGATACAAATTTTTAAAAGAAATAAAAGCAACGTTGCATTAATTTACAGGCAGGCATTCGTAAATGGTGAAGGATGAAGTGCAGTGTATTGATGAATGATCTTTCAAGATAACCAGACATAGCCATATTAAATTGATAATGCTTGCTATCAGACTTCTTTATTGGTGCTATGGAAGATGAATGTTTTCATAATTTTCCAAGATTGCATTGATGTTTCTGGGAGAGGTTAACTCATACATGTTTAAACATATTTCCTTCCCAAAACACACCGCTTGTTCAGCTAAGTTACGTTGGATTTAGTGATAGTGATCCACATGTGTGCTGCATTGTAGCCCCCTTTGCTCGGTATCAGTTGTCCATTACATATTGTTAAGGATTTTAAAAGAAGCTGACTTAGAAGTCACAGAATCAAGGAGTTGGAAGGGACTGACAGGGTCATCTAGTCAGCCTCCCGCAATGCAGGAATCCTGCTCACAGCCATCCCTGGGTGGTCTAAACCACCAACCTTCTTTTTAACAGCCAGATGCTCTGACCCATTGTGCCATGTGACACTTTGCATCATCTGAAGTTGCAAAACCTAAGTGTGTAGTTGTTAGCAGGCCACAATATCTTGCATAATATGTTGATGGTTTGTCTTATTTACTAGATGGCTTTGAAATGTGCTGATATTTGCAACCCCTGCCGGACTTGGGAATTAAGCAAGCAGTGGAGTGAAAAAGTAACAGAAGAATTCTTTCATCAAGGCAAGTAGCGAAAAGTGATTTCACTATGGAATGTGAAACAAAACGATAAAAGAATTGTAGTGAAGCATGGCTCTTACAGAAAATAGAAAATTTTATTATTTGCAATGAATGCACCTTGAATGGTTTCCTCAGACCATTTTTACTGTATAGATTGCAGCTTCGTAGAACACTTGACATTTCTGCTTACCTTAACTGGATGAGAAGCTATTTCACAGTAATAAAGGCTTTATTTTCACCTGCTGCTTCAGTCCAAAGCCACATGTATTGAGAAAAAAAAGCTGAATTTATCTCCGTTGAATTGCTTGATGATTAAAAATTATTTAGGACTGTGCTATGCAAGTTAAAAGGTTGGACACACCATTTTGTGTACATGGATTTAAGTTGTCAGTGCAATTGAGACGGAATTGCAGTTAGGTTTCTAGAATCTTGCACTTTTTGAAATTGTATATAAAGTCTTTTAACTGTGCAGATCTTCACTGGTATTGCATTAACTAACTTGGGCAGTTCTTTAGAAAGTTATGCAATTAAAAGTTATCTGAAAAGCTAGTCAGGCTTTTCTTTTAAAAACGTGTTCCAAAGCAGAGTGACAGCTTGTTGCATTATAGAATTAACGTTTAGAAAGAATTATTGTTAGTACTTCATTTCATGAGCATTACAACAAAATGCTAGGTCATATATGCTAGATCATTTATATTTGTAAACAGTTATGAAGCTAGTGTTCAAATGATAAAGCTGTGGTTTTAAATACGGCAGCTATATTGAACAACTGAAGTTACATTTCTTAGATCTGTCTGGTATCTGTTAACATTAATAATAGTTAAATGAAAAACCTTAACACTTTCAGTTTTGTTGAATTGTAGAAAACGGCTTATTAAATTAGTATTCTGTTTGTAGGAGATGTTGAGAAAAAATACTGCTTGGGCGTGAGTCCGCTGTGTGATCGACAGACAGAAACCATTGCCAACATCCAGATTGGTAACTACAGATCTATGTGATAAGTTACTATAGTTTCCATTAATATATAATATAGGGAAGATAAACTGTGTGATGTTTAGTTTTAAAAGTCTTTGACAGTTTTTAAGAGAACATTTTGTGTGGTATTCAGCTTAGTTTTACTCAGTGTAGACCCACTGAAATGATGAACATGTCCAAGTTAGGTCTATTAATTTCAGTTAACTACTGTTAAGTTTAGTGAATGCTACCCTATGTTTTGTTGTTGAAATTTTCATTTCCATGATAAATTTTGGATAAATTCTGACAGCTGCTTGTGAAGAGGCTTTAATTGTGACTTTAGGTCAGATTCAATTTTGTGGCAAATTATTTATTTTAAAGAGGGTGCTTGTTTTCTACTGGGCTACTTATGAATCACCCTGAGATTCATGGATGAAGGATGGTATACAAATTTATTATTTTTACTATTTTTAAATGATGGAAATTTAAACAACATTGGCAGTATTCAGTGAAAGAGTTGTGCTACTGCAAGTGGTGCCCCCTCTGCCCTCCCAGATCTGCTCAAGAGGGTTTGGGGGAATCCACAGAACAGATTCAGGAACTGCACAGTGGTGGGGGTGGAGTGGTGGGAGGAAATGTTCCATTTGCTTAATGCTGTGTTTCCAGAGTTGGAAATTTGGTTTGAAGTGTGTTTTTTAATTCTGGGTTGTAGGCAAACTATGGTCAGCATGTCTTATTTGGACATCACAGCAAACCATGGAGACTTGAATGCACAACTCCTTTCCGCACATCCTGGTTTGATGTGGAGGAAGGAGTTGCTATGCACACAAGTCTCCAGCATGTTTGGTCTCAAGCAATTGAAAGCTAGTAACAAAAAGAAGCAGCATTTAAATTCCTTGACCAGTATTTACCCATAAAGTCCCTTACTTGATTCATGACTGCACTACCACATGTTTCCTGTCATAGCAGCATGGTGAAATCAGAGGGCTTTCCTTTACCTGATCAGTTTGAAGTAGCAAATGTTTATGGTTACTGATCTGACCCATATGAGATCTTTTGAACCCAGCAGTTTTGGTGTGACTCAGTAGCAGCCTCAACTACACAAAAAAATATGTTGTATTCCTTAGGGCTTGAGAGAGCGAGCTAGTGTGCTGCTTTATTTTGCATTTGTACTAAAATGTATATATTTTATTTAGTTTATAAATTGCCTTTCGAAAAGCACTCTGGGCAAATGTAATAAGTACAGGAAGATAAAACACAGTAAACTCATTCAAATAACTCTTAATACGGAAATGTTACATGGAAAACACACAGTCTCTTGTTTCTGGGGTTCTAATTCCAAGGTGTTTTTTCTCATTAGGTTTTATGACCTATTTGGTGGAACCATTATTCACAGAGTGGGCTCGTTTCTCAAACACCAGACTATCTCAAACGATGCTTGGTCATTTGGGATTGAATAAAGCTAGCTGGAAGGGTGTGCAGAGAGAACAATCCAGCAGCGGTGACGATACTGATCCTGCATTTGAGGAAATGGACTCTGATGTTATACCTCAGGAACACCGACTATCCTGACCCCAGGATCTGCTTAACAAAAACTGCCTCTTGCCTGGTATCTATGGAACAGGATTTGAGGATAAATTTTGTCTGACTGCCAAGGTTTCAGTGTAAACAATGCCAGCATTATTTATTTCCAAGTTTTTCCTTTGATAAATCATTTGAACCCAGTTTTCAGTTACAAGACCTGAACATAGAGCAATATGCATATGCCTTGTTTGGCTTCTGCATGGATCCTTGAATATGCAAACCAGAGGAGTGGTTGAAGCTTGACCGAGGGGAAAGTACGAGAAAATATTGTTACGTGCCACATCGCTTTGTTTTTATTTGTTTTTAGAGAAAATTTGAAATCAGGCCTTCATAGTTGCCACATGACATGGTGGATGATTCCTTCTCTTGGAATTTAACAAGACTCATTCAGTCCTTGTCCAAAATGTGGAAGAGGGAAGTGCCCCTGCTTGGATGCCTCTGGCAAGAACTGATGTTTACAAATGTACTTGGAAACTATAGGTTCTAAATTAATCTTTCTGCATGGCTGTGAAGGAACCACTAATTTTTTAAAAAAGGAAAACAAAGAGATCAAATCTGAAACTGCAGCTCATTTTCCTGCTAGTAAAAAAGAAAGTATCCCATGTGTCATAATTTTGGCTGTGCATTGGAAAGAGCATTTTTTTACATAAAGCACAGCCAAGCTTTTACTCCAGTGCAGAATGGGAATGCAATTACAGCAGGCAGAAATACTTCTGGATTTTGGGAGGGGATGTGGGATGGTATAGAGGAAGAGAAGAAGAGTCTTCATTGTGTTAAGATTCTGCCGTGGAAACATTTGCATGTTGTTTTCACTATTGTACACTTGAACTGCACATGCAAGGGAAAACAGGTGGAATGATTATGAACACCAGAAACAGCTCAGGGTATTTGCCAATCTGAAATAAAGTGGGATGGGAAGTGTGTCCTTCAGAACAAGGGTACAAATGCCCCTTTCGCTGCAGTTTGTGTGTATGTTTGTTTGTGTGTGTGTGAGAGAGAGAGAGAGGGAGGGAGAGAGAGAAAGTAAGTGTGTGTGTTTGTGTGTGCGTGAATACTTGGGGATGGGGGTGGGTTGGGGAGGAAGGGAACAATAGGAAGGATTTGAAAGGCAATTTTTTTTTATTTATTCTTTTTAGAATGTGACATTTTCATGAGCAGCCACAGGGGGGAAAGGAACAGGTTGCTACAGCTGCCTTAAACTATGCACAAAGCTAAGTGACCAAATTTTGTTGTTGATTGAAAAAGTGCATTGTTTACTTATTCCTCCCTCTACTGAAATGCTCCCCATTATGGGGTTTTTTGATGTGAAAAGGAGAAAATGTTTTTAAGGACAAATTTTAAGGACTAATTTTTAATCTTCAAGCATTCCTTTTTTGTAATTTGTTTTTTACATTGTTTTAAGTACTGTAAGCACAACTGTAATCTATTTTGAGGAATTGGTGCTTTCTTTTTGTTCATTTGTATTTCCCTTGTTACTGTAAAGACTGTTTATTCCATTCTGTTTACAGTTTGCAACAGCCATTTTTGGGAGAGAGCTTCAGTGTAAAGCCATTTGTAAAAGGCTTTGCCATACTCATTTTAATGTGCCTGTTGCTGTTAACTTTTGATTAATAATAAAAATCTTTTCACATTACCTCCTGAGTCCAGCCTTAGAAAAGTAGCTGAAACCACCTTAATCACGTATTCTCCCTTTGTAGCTCTTTTGAGACTTGTTTAAACAGGTCATTACAGTGTTTCAAAGTTACTTTGATCATTAAATTGAGAAGGCATAGGAAGGAAACAAGTCTTTTGGGTTGCAATCCTATACCTGCTTACCTGAAAGTAAGGCACATTGAACCCAAAGGGGCTGGCTTTTGAGTAAAAATATATAGGATTGCACTGTCAATTGCACTTCCTATTTCTCTTCAGTTTAGTTACAATCCAATTTCTTGGATTCAGATAGACCAGGGGCCACCAACCTTTTTAGACAAGTGCGAACATTTTGAATTTTGAGTACTGACAGCACCAATCACAAAATGGCTGCTGGGTGGTGGGGCATACCACAAAATTAGAGTGCCTAGCAGTTTTGAACCTAGCAGTTCAAAAGCATACCAGTGCAAGTAGATAAATAGGTACTGCTGCAGCAGAAAGGTAAACGGCGTTTCCATATGCTCTGGCTTCCATCATGGTGTTCTGTTGTGCCAGAAGTGGTTTAGTCATGCTGACCACATTACCTAGAAAGTTGTTTGTGGACAAATGCCGGCTCTCTTGGCCTGAAGCAAGAGTGAGTGCCGCACCCCAGTCGCTTTTGACTGGACTTAACCATCCAGGGGTCATTTACCTTTACCTTACTGTCATAGTGAAGCTTTCCCCATGCTATTTCCATACGTTTAATTTCTGCCTGCCATGCAGATGTTAAAGGCACAAGAACCCTGGTTTTCCCCAATGCCAAGGCTGCTGTCCTGTGCCAACTTACCTGAGAGTAAGCCCCATTAAACGCAGAGACTAACATCAAAAAAGTCCTTAAACGGGTTAACTATGTGGTAAATTCTTAATAGCGGCCTGATCTTTAGCTCTTGCACAGCAGAAGATAAGCTCAAGCCCCTTTGCAAAGTTTTCATATTTGCCTTTGAGGGGATGGGGATAACTGAGCATCCACCCACATCTATTGTATAGAACATAACTTATAGATAGTAACAGATGTCAGACAAATCTAGCTGTAACTTCACTCATTGGACAGAAACACTGACGGGGGGAGCAGCCACTGGTGCATTTTCCTGAAATCCCTTTTAAGGTACTTGCAAATTTTGCCCCATAACTTTCTAAGAGGACTAGAAACTTTTTTTAAATTAAAAGCTGTCTTCAGCCTCTGGCAGTCTTTGTGGCATTGGGCCAGGGACTCCTGAGAGAAACTGCATTTCAGTGGAGAGATTTGTCTTGTGATTAGGAGATAGAACTTTAAAAAAATGCCCTTGTTCTGTGTTTTGAACCTGACTACCCCTGCAGAAGAACTGACCCAAATCCTTATGGTCTGAACTGTAGTAAATGAAAAGCAGCATTTGGCTGAATCTTCCAGTTGCTGAACTGTTGCATATCATCTCTGAATGAGCCACAATTCAAGTCCACATTTATTTTGGATTAACCGTTGAGAAGTAGTTTCTGCCTCTCTAAATGTTCTCAATATCCATCTGTATAATCATTTTAATCTTTCAGGCAATTCTGGAGAAATCTTCAACAGTGGGGAGAGCTTATTGCAATTTGCAATGATGCAAGAGTAGAGTTCTGAGACAAAGTATCAGTAGCTTTTAAATATGAATTTATATTTCCAGTCATTTTTTTCCTGATATGTGTGGATTTCTGTAATTGCTATGTACTGGAGGCAACATGCCTATGTAGCCTGCTGTCCCTTTAAATCAATGTAGGGCTACTTACCTGTAGTAATGTGAGACAGACATGCAAAGCTGTCCTTGCAAGGAAACCAGCACTTTTTTTGTATGTTGTGAAAGGCAGATGTATAAACTCCTAATGCATCTCACCATAAGATGTGCATATTATGTGGCACATGCAATAGCAGGTTCATGCTTGACTTATATTTTTACTATTTCTGCCACTTGGTAGTATGTAAAGACACCTCCTTAGTGACAGGTTCTAAACTCTAGGTGGCTTGATAGTTACCTGCGTCATCATGTGCATAATCCAAGTTAATTCTGCTACAGGTAACATTCTCAGTTTTGCCCTCTCCTTATACTGTATCTTAGCATTGGGAATATGTTTGGGAAACTGAGAGGATTACTTTAGACCAGTAATGGCCAAACTTGGCCCTCCAGCTGTTTTGGGACTACAATTCTCATCATCCCTGACCACTGGTCCTGTTAGCTAGCAATCATGGGAATTGTAGTCCCAAAACAGCTGGAGGGCCAAGTTTGGCCATCGCTGCTTTAGACAAATGCTTTAAGTGCTCAGCTAATTTAGATAGAAATCATAACCAAACCAACATAAAAAGCAGTCGGCTATTTACCATCAACAATTCAAGCTTTCCCACAAATTGCTGTTCCATTGGGCACATATTTTAAGAGGCAGCAAAGGTTGGTATACTGAATGACTTTCTGTTTAGACTCCCTGCAGTCACTTCACATGCAGTTACGACAGGTGTGGAGAACTTTTGACCTTCCAGAAGTTGCTGAACTGCAATTTCCATCATTCCTGTCCATTGGATGTGCTTACTGGGGCTGATGGGACTTGTGGCTCAGCAACATCTGGAGGGCCAAAAGTTCTCCAGATCTTAGGAGTTGCATCTAATTATTATACATCCTGCCCTATCCCTAGTGTTGCCGTTCTGTTGTATCCCTTTTGATAAAAACAATTGCTAAGGTAACTGCATTAATGATACATTTGCATTGTATGATACATTTGAGTAATTTGAAGAACAAATTCAGTACACCTTAGAGGACTCATCAATGCTTAAAAAACGTTTATACCTACGCTTTGTTTTCTTAGCTGGTGCGCTAAATTTTGGAGAGCATTTAACTGGGTTGTACTGTCTACTTTGAAAAAATACTGGAATACATTGTTTATCTGAAAATAAAGTGAGGGAGAAATAAGAAGGGAAACAAAGAGAATAAAGTCCAGTATGGATTTTTAAAAATAAATTTATATACAGTCTGTAGGCACCACTAGAAGGAATATTTCAAGTTGTCAAATATATGAAAGAGTACCCAACATGAACACAAATTACTGCTACTTGGCATTCTTGGATATAGATGTGTATATTTTATGTATTTATTAATTGATAAACTTTTAGAATACAAATAAGTCAATAGCTTATAACTAAAATATAGCAACTGAAAATGTTCAACCAATTGTAAGCTATGCTTTACATTGTTTTAAGCAAATGTATCATTTGTCAACATGAAGTCACGTATAGAAACGGATTATCAGGGACTAGGTTTGGTCCAAGCGCCATAGAGAAACATGGTGGTGTGACTTCAGACTTCTATAACTAATAACCAATTAGCACAATGCATGCTATTTTGAGGAATTCAAAGCTGTACATTCTGGTTCTGCACCCATTTTTTTTTGGCATTTAAATATTTTTAGGATACATTTTCTTATATACAAGATTCCAGCCTATGTCTGATTTTATTCCTAAATACATTAGGAAGGATTACAGCCTTCCTTGACTGACGTAAGAAAATGTATCCTAAAAATATGTATACAATAAAAATCTGGATTTAACAGTTTTAAAAAATGTTTCAAACTTACTGAACAGCCACCTATCACCAAGTGTCACAGTTACATGTACAGTGGTACCTCAGGTTACATACGCTTCAGGTTACAGACTCCACTAACCCAGAAATAGTGCTTCAGGTTAAGAACTTTGCTTCAGGATGAGAACAGAAATCGTGCTCCGGCGGCGCAGCGGCAGCAGAGGCCCCATTAGCTAAAGTGGTGCTTCAGGTTAAGAACAGTTTCAGGTTAAGAACAGACCTCCGGAATGAATTAAGTACTTAACCCGAGGTACCACTGTACTCTACAAACACGATGTGGAACCTGTGACCCTCCTGAAGATGATCGACTCCCACCAGCCTGTGCCACAAGGGATGATGGGAATTGTCTCCTAGTAACACTGCTGATTTGAATCTCACTCTTCCTGGGCTTAAGCAAGTCCTTCTGTCTCGACATTCCCGTATGGGGAATAATACTTGCCTTACAGGCTTATAGTAAGGATTATAATTCGATAATGCACGTGAAGTTGTTTGAAAACTCAGTAGCAGCACTATATAATTGTTGCTGGGCAATTCAGGTCTAGGGATTTTTCCAGAACTACCTGAAAAGAGCTTTATAGTACTTTTATCTAATTCTATTATGAATTTGTGCCTCAATAGAGTTAATTACTCTGACATTCCTTCCAGTCCAGTGGGACTTTCTCTGCTATGTACGCCCTTAATGGATCAGATCTTTCCAGATCCTATTCCCAGTGTACTTGTAGCAGCTGCCTCAACACTGAACTAATGCCTGCATACATTAGTCATAGGATCCTAGAACTATAGTTGGAAGGGACCACAATGGCCATGTAACTCAATCCCCTGCAATGGAGGAATCTTTTGCCTAACGTGGAACCTGAACCCACGACTTTGAGAGTAAGAGTCTCATGCTTTACCGACTGAGCTATGTGATGTACAAAAAAATGAAATCAAGAGCTGGTAAGTATCTTTCTGATTTTAACTTTTTACATTGGTGGTACAGGGCTAAATGCACATGAGCGTAGAAAAACAGTTAACGTTAAGGCATCTTGCAGCATTCTACAGATCAGATAAAAAATAATCTGTAAAACAAAGTTCTAAATTAAAAAACTTAAAAATGAAAGTTTCCAAACATTTCAGGGACACTATACCACCTAGATTAAATTAGCTCTTCATAGAAAAACAGTGATAGTTGTTTGACGACATGGGGTGTCAGTGGACTTGCACATGAAAACAGTTCTTCCACTTCACTCCCCTCAAACATGCTGTTGAGGGTTGGAGCACATTGATGGGCTACAGGGGGAGGAGGTGAAGTCTCACTGTATCTGCTGTTGTAATGTTGGATCTTATTGTAATCTACGTAACAAGCATTCACAAAATAATTGCCTTCTATTTCTAGAAATGAAATTTTATGCAGCACAAAAACAGAACGACACCGTACCCTTTTCCAAATGCAACTTTTCAGTTTGTTGGTTCCCCCACCCAAAAAACCTAGCCAGGATGGGTCATGCTCTACAGCTTCAGTTGCTTGTTCCCTGTAAAAGTGCAAACTCCTACTGAACTGACTGGACTTGGTACCAGACAAGTTGCTGGGACAAATACTGCAGATGTTGACAAGAATGATCATAAGAGAACTAAGAAAACTATAACCCAGGTTCTGTAACCTGGCTGTTTAAGGTCTGAGGTGAAGAAGCCATGCTTATCCTTCCATTGGTAAATTATAATATTCTGCTCTAGTTTCCTAATACAGAATATGCAGCATTACTTCTATTGTAGTTGTAATGTTTAGTCCTGTACAAAAATATAGTCCAAACTTTGGCTAATTTATTGCCTATAAATATGCTGCAATGTAACATGTGTTTTGAAGCAAAAATGAGTTGCTTTATTGAAAGATAATTACTAAATCTTGAAGTTTGTATTGCTGGAGAATAAATAAGGTTTTTAAAGCCATGCCTCCTTCAAGGTTAGTGTTTGAGAGGTAGAGTAGCTTTAGTAAAGTCTGAGTGCTTCATTTAAAGAAGCTGAAAACACAGCATGAGATTTCTAAATGCAGAACATAGTTCAAAATTAATGTGTAACAAACTAAAAATAAGTCATTAAAAATTACCCTTACATTATACCAGTTATTGCACTGGAACTATAATAACTTAAAGTTAATTATTGTACACATGGTGTTTAAGAGTGTCAGTCATTCTTATATTGTCTCTTAATACTCTAATACCACATTGACATTTCTGTACTAAAAAGCTGTGTTACCACAATACAATATTTATATTCTTAAACCTATTACTCAGCCCCCTGAATTTTTTTTTAAAAAATGAAACACTTGTTTCTCAAAAAAGCAGAAGTCGTTGTAAAAAGTCCTTTTGTAGTGAGGTAATTTCCCCCCCCTGCTTAAGAGTTTTCAATTAGATTCTTCATTTTTCCTGTAGGCTTCAGCATGTGTGGCCCAAACTATAAAAAGAGAATGAGAGTAAGCACAAGGATTAGCACATACTGGGAGTAAGTCCATACACCAAGGCTACACGCTACTGCTAGCATGTACTCAGAAGTCATTCTTACACATTTCTTTTACTTGTGGTTTTTCCTGATCAATTTTAAAACTGAGAAATTTAAGAAGCAAACCCAGAAGTGAAATAATGGAGCTCAGAAACCAAATAGGATTTATAAATATTTACATTTGTTTTAAAACTGCTGATTTTATTTATATGAATGTTTAACATTTGATTTTTAGTTCATGCTTTACATAAACTGTTTAGAGGTTTTTGTTGATTCAGTGGTATATAAATCTCGTCAAATAAATAAAAGAGTGGAATTCAGTTAGTGGTCTTGCACTTGTATAAGGGCATTTGATGCAGCAGACGCATTTGCTGACAGAAGAGCTTGATGTGGGTAAGTTTTTGACAAATCCTCTTTCTTCCTACACCTTCCCTGCTGCTCCACAAGGCCCCTCTACTCTCTGGGGCCAATCTCCTGCAGGTGCTAGGGGAAGAGTGATTTGGCAAAAAGGCCTCATCTTCTGTTAGAGGCACCTGCAGCATCAAAAACACTTCTGTTAGGACCAGGGCACCAAATGGAGTTAACCCTGCGTTCAGCATTCTTGAAGTACAAGTAAACCTTTGTTTGGCAAGAAGCTCTCTAGTTAGAATTAGGCTTCACCATCATGTCCGTCTTGCCTTCCAAACCCCCTTAAATTCTATGTACCTCTAGTACAGTGACCAGTTATTTCATTACATACTTGTTCTTGCCCACCAACTGAAATAATGAACAATAGTTGCAACATACCCTCTGATGCCATTCTGCCTAAAGACCAACTAGCAATGGGACAAACTGTGTAAGTTAGCCCAGTTATTGGTGATAGCTGACTGTTACAATAGAACATATTGGGGGGCCTTCGTAGCTGGGAAATCCCCTCTCCCCATTTCAAGTGTTGTTCTGAGACTAGAAAATAGGCTTCCTGCTCACCTTGCCCTCAGTAATCTAGCCCTATAATGCAGCTGCTCTATAGAAGGCTTGTATTTAACTACTTTTCTGGTTACCATTGGGGATCAAGAATCTGCACGTGGGTATGTGAATTTTGCTCAAGGATGAGCAGGTTTTAAGAGACAGTGAGACCCCTTCTCTGCAGCTACTGTGGTAGCAAGGCAGACTGGCAAAGGAGGAGAGTGCTTTGTTTCCCTTTTGCTAGCCTGCTGCACTGCTAGCCTGATCCTGTGAACTACCCTGAGACCTATGGGTATAGGGCAATATACAAATTCAATAAATAGTAAAAATTATAGAAATTTGTAGCAAAGTGGTAAAAGAGGGGCTCCTTTTAGGAGGAAAAAAAAAGCAGGATTAGGCTTTTTGGGCAGGCTAGTAACTTTTATGGGCTTAACAATAAGGTTGCCCTATAGTATTTAACACCTTTCCTAGTCCATATGTAGCAAGGAATTACATGCAAGTGAACAAGTAGGCTAATGGAGGGACAGACAAATGACATCATGCTAACTTCACCAGTCTGTTTGGTACAAAATAAGACAGACTGCATTTTCTGTGGATAGACCCATTTTATAATCCTACACACCACATGTGAGAAGGGTTTCACAGCCACACAGGCCAGCCCCTCCATCAGCTGGCTGGAGCATGTCAGAAAGAGTCCAAGTCAGAAAAGCTCTCCTCAGAAATTGTGTGCATAGGGGGCAGAGAGACTTCTACACATTCCAGTGGCAAGCCGGGTCAACTTCCAGTGCATGATCCTTAAGATATATGCAGTTGGCTACAACTACAGTTTTAAAGGTCAAGGGAGAACTGGGAGGGAGGATTAAAATCCTAGTCACTAGAGTCCAGTGAATCATAAATTGGATGCAGTGCTTACCAGTCTTGTGTCAGATTCAGGAGCCTGTTTCTCAGTTTCACTTGGGCTGTCACTTCGATATCGATAAGCAAATTTCTTTTTAAGAGCTTCAGCTATTAGTGCGGCTGGATCTGTTGGGTCGGCTGCTTTTCGTTTGGTGCTCTCCTCTGGTCTTCAAAAGAATAGAGCAAAACTGTTGAGTTGTATTGTAGACACTTCAAAAGCCTGCAGAGACTGGCTTCCTCGCTCTCTCTTCACTCCCTAACCTGGAAGGGTTGGTACTACCAGCTACAAGTGCTACAACACATCTTCCATCCTCTTATCTGATACAGCACATCTCCTGGCCCTGAGCTGCTAACTTTACCTAAAGAGGGATGTGATGTACCTCTTAATCCGAAAGAGTGCATGATGGTGCAAGATTAAGCAAATGAATGGCTACGTGTGTAATCTAAGTAACCATCCATTGTTAAGCATCCTCGCTGAAAGCCCCCCCCCCACTTCCTGAACAGAGAGCTGTAGTAGATTCACCTTTTCACAGATCGCAGCTTTACATTGTTCATATCTTTGAGAATATCTAGCATATTTGGTATTTCAGGTTTCTTCGAATCATCATCTATAACAGTCCGTCCAGAGTTTACTCTTTTTCCTTTGCGCTCCTTAATAAGATCAATGGCAGAAGTGCTCTGCTGGAGCGGTGGTGGAGGTGGAAGGGGTGGGGGCGGCGGGGGCGGTGCTGGCACTCCTGCTAGAACAGGAACTGATGCTGCAGAACTTACTCCAGCTGTAACAAAATAGTCCATTTAATTATGCAACAATATTCTTCAGTAAATAATGCAGTGTTTCCCAACCTTAGGTCTCCAGCTGCTGTTGGACTACAATTCCCATCATCCCTGCCCATTGGTCTTGCTAGCAAGGGATGATGGGAGTTGTAATCCAAAAACAGCTGGAGACTCAAGGTTGGGAAACACTGAAATAATGATTATCATTTCAAAAACACAGCCCATCAAAGCAATGTAGTATTTTTCAGTTACGGACAGACATCTATCTAGGAAGGAAATACAAGAAGAGTAGAGGGTGCCAAAAGGGCTTGGAACCCCATTCTCTGGTTAGTCTTACTAGTGTTGAACAAGTTTTAAAATTTCTACCCAATGGGTGTGGATTCTGTTTAAGCCACTAGAGAATGCTAGAAGTCTTTAAGTATGACAAATGTATAAATAATAAGCCATCACCAGCCATCTTATAAAATGATGACCAAATCAAACATATTTGAACAGTGCAGCAGTGCTTTAGAGCTTACAACTGCAGATACTGGGTTGATTTTGGCAGCAGTCTCAGAAAATTTAACGTGCAACACTAAAGACCTTGCCGGCTAGGAAACAAGGTTGTTCTTCTCGTCCTTCCAATACCCTCTGCTGTCATGTTCAGATTGCTATGAAAAAGTAGATTATTAAGAGGGGATAAATGAGACAAAGGAAAGGGAATGCAAGGCAATCAAGTAGTTAATGTCTTTATACTTCTTCCAAGAAGTACTGGCAGTCTTCCAAATCATGTTTAGCAGTCACTAATCAGAGATGAATAAATTGGAAATATGGCTTAAAGAATAATTCAACACCCAAAATGTGTTAACTGACGCTTTCATAAAGTTGTTTTTAGACATCAGAATAGTAATCAGACAAGCTTTTTCAACTACTGCCATTCAGCACCTTTAAAATCAACAATGTCAGATAACACAGCAATGGCTCAATATCACCTTGAGCCTACGTTTCTGCAATTGTTTACGAAAGTATGAATAGTCCAGTGGATGGAACAGCAAAGTGTGACCCTCTCCTGTCAAGGTGAGTTAAGAAGTGAGATACCACAACAATGGAAGTCACCACTTCTAATGCAAAGAATAATCAGACCCATTGGAATGAAAGTCAATTTGAAAGAAAAGTTATAAAATTAGCTTTGTTATATATTTTTTAAAAAAATACCTGCTGTCATATTCTGCTGTTCTTGTAAGCTTACGATTTTGGCTATTTGCGCTCTTAAACTGGCAAGTTCATTTTCTAGCACACTGATTTTCTGCAGAGCTTCATCATTTGTGGGCACAGCAATCTTGGAGTCTTCTTTTTCTTGCAATGGCTTTGGCAAAGGTACTTGAATATTTGGATCTCTTCCTGAGCAGCCTTCACCTCTAGGATATGTTTGGGATTTTGACCAAACGTCTGATCTGTAATCAACAAAACAATATACAGTAGTACTTACTTTTTAAAAAACCCCATTATCAAACAAGCTAAAGGGAGCAATGGTGAGGAGAAGAGGGGGAGAGGAAGGGGAAGTTCTGTTGTGTGATTGGAACTCCATGTGCACAGCATCTTATGCAGCCTAAACCTTCTATAGGCATGAGGTGTGTTTTTTTTACTACTTCTTTGTACAGGGAATGGCTGCATAGGCTATTAAGACTGCCACAACTAGTTAGTTCTCACTTCAAATTGAATTCCCCAAATCTACCCCTTTCTCATCTTTCTGTAAATTTAATGTATAATGGCAGCCAAAATATTTTCATGTGCCACAAAGGAATACACATCAACCTATAAAGGTAAAGGTAAAGGTACCCCTGCCCGTACGGGCCAGTCTTGACAGACTCTGGGGTTGTGCGCCCATCTCACTTAAGAGGCCAGGGGCCAGCGCTGTCCGGAGACACTTTCGGGTCACGTGGCCAGCGTGACATCGCTGCTCTGGCGAGCCAGAGCCGCACACGGAAACGCCGTTTACCTTCCCGCTGGTAAGCGGTCCCTATTTATCTACTTGCACCCGGAGGTGCTTTCGAACTGCTAGGTTGGCAGGCGCTGGGACCGAGCAGCGGGAGCGCACCCCGCCGCAGGGATTCGAACCGCCGACCTTTCGATCGGCAAGTCCTAGGCGCTGAGGCTTTAACCCACAGCGCCACCTGCGTCCCTACATCAACCTATAGTCACACTTAATGTGAAACACCTCATAACAGCATATCAATTTCTGCAGGAATGAATGGAAGAGAGCACTGGCAAAACTGTGGCTTTCTCTGCAGTCATCTCTTGCTTTATGGACTGTAGGATCATCATTCAGTAATGCAAAAAGGGACCAATGTCCTCCCAACCCCACTTCACCAATATGTCAACTCTCTGCTTCTCATATTGTCAAAATGAAACTGGTGCATCCCAGAGGCAGTTCTTTGGGTTTACATCACATTACAGAGTCCTAGCCTACACCCAATAATCTAAACATTGGAAGCACCTGCCTTTACATTGTTCATTCCCTATCTTCCAAGTGCCAGGGGTGCTGAAACTTGTGACTGCCTAGGTGACTGCTGTTTCTCTACCCATGAAAACAACACTTGACAGCATTCAAATGAGCAGGATATCTAGTTCAGTTCAACACACTGCTGCTTCCCTTGACACAGGTTGACTTAAAGAATCAACCACAGAGGGGCAGCTTCAAAAAACATACCTGAGCCGTGTAAAGACTTCACTTTCTTCTTCAGCAACCCACCCCACATCTGCAAGGGAGACCACTCCATCATCTCTCAGTGGATTAGAATGACTGCCTTCTGCAGACTGAGATGGAAGCTAGATTTGAGTGGACAAGATTACATATTAGAATTCAAATAACACTAAGTCGACAATGATTTCACACATAGTCTTGCTTACTTGAGGGTAGTGGAAGGATGAAACATCCTCCTATTATGTCAGAGAGAAACAGATGGAAAAGGAGAAAGATTTTACACCAGGGATAAATCCCACAAAGAATACTGCATGTGAACTAAACACAGAAATTTTAGTATTAGCACAATTAATCTATGAAATACAAAACATGAACTAATACAGTACAACAAATTGCAAATAAACCTATGTTTTCCAATGTGTACAACGCCAGGCAAGTTTCTCTTTAACCTACACCATAAGTCACTAGTTGCAATTTGGAAAGTTACCTAAGCTAATAGTTACTGACTACAGTCCATGGACAATTCTCTAATCTCACCAAGCATCTAGCAGTGCCGTTCCTTCCAAGTGCCCAAAAGGAATGTTTTCATGCAAAAGAAGGTTCAGATTAAAGATTAAAGTAAACCAGGGAATAATATTCTACATGGCAGAGCTAGCAAGAAACCTGGTCTGCATTAAATGTGCCCTTCCAGTTAGTAATACTTTGCTGAGAAATAGGAGTAAAGATAGAAAGTGCAAAATGTACACTGGGAATATGCACTATATGGCCAGAGGATGTGGGTGCAGTTCTAATGTCAAATAGTATCTGTTTCCAGATTTGCCAACAAAGCTAAGAAAGCACCATGATCAATACATAAAGGGCTGATACTGCTGTCTAGCAACTGTGGATTTTTTCCCCTAGGCCAACTCCAAATATATGAAATATTTTTCCAGCCTTAAAGACTTGGAGCCAAATTTACAGGCCTATGCAGAGGTTTGCTATTACATATTCTGTGTGGATCTAGTTGTTGAGACAGACAGACAGAAAGAAAGACAGAGATTATCAAGTGCACTTATCCCTTAACTATCACTGGGTTATTCTGACATGACTTCCAAGGTGACTAAAATAGCAAGTTGTAGTTTAGCTTTAAACTCTACATTTGAAGCTCAATTAAGACATGCCACTCAACTGTGACTCACACTAACAGTAGTTTAATGTAAACCACATTTGAGTTCCCATAGTGGTTTAGAGCAATGCTACTCAAAGTGGCTGAGGCAACCCAGCCAGATGGATGGGGTATAAATAATAAATTTATTACTGTATTATTATTATTATTGTTGTAACGTGGTGGTCCATGGACCAATGCTGTTCTGTGAGTCATCAGTTGCTGGCCCCTGGCAACTCCACACAGCCCAGGTTGGGTGGGGCATTTCAGGGACCAAATATGTTACTAGTTCTTAGCACATTAGGGGAGGGAATAGCTGATCTATCACATCAGATAACCTGAGAAGTGCTGGTTTAGAGGTTTTCATTTTCTTAGTGCTTCAGTCTCAAGCTTATGGGCAGCTGACATGGAAACCTCCAGATGTTAGATTACAACTCCAATTATCTCTTTCCACTGGCTGTGTTGGCTAGGGCTGATGGGAGTACAAGAGTCCCATATCCGCGTCTGTGGCAAGCATCCAAATCACCCACCACACATTTCTTTGTCCAACTATACTACAACTTTAAAGTCACAACGTCTTATTCAAGCCGCAATCGTATGCCCACTTGAGCAGAGTAAGTCCCATTGAATATAGCGGGTCTTGCTTCTGAGTAAGTGTGCACAGGACTGCCTCAACAGTTTCTCTCCCACAGTTGCAGAACAAAAACTTGCAGCAGTTAAAGCCCCCTATGTAAGCTCAAGCAGAAAATTAAGGCTCTAAAAGTTAATTTGATTTATGGTTCTTAATAGCAGTTCATTATGATTACAAGCATGCACTAATAGCTTAATCAAGTTTAATGAGAAAGGACAAAACTGACTTACTGCAGGTTCAGTGCACGATCCTGTGATATAATAGCTAAAGCAAGAAAGAAAGAAAAAAGAGGGAAAGAGAGAACACTATAGAAAAGTTTCAGTGTAGCAACAATCTAGAAAAAAGCAAGAGTTCAACCTTGGCACTGATTCTGCTGCTGTGACACATATCAAATCCTCACAACTGAGTATTATAAGGCTGTTCAATTTAGGGAATGGATATAATAACCTTTTCAGCTTGGAAACCACATTAACTGTACCCAAAGAATATGTTTGCATACTCTCTCCTCTAGCCGCTTCCCACTTTTGTTGGAAATATCTGTAGGGTTCACACATTCTTGGATCAGTTCCAGAGAAAGCCATCATTTGTGCTCACCATCGATCCTCCCTGGCACACATGCCTAAGGATTTACAGAGGGGTGTTTGTCTCTGTGGTGCTGGGCTTCTGGAGCAGGCTGAAGCCAATCCCTTGTGCTGCTTTTGCATTGTCAGCAGCACAGAAAGTACCAACCTCTCCCCTCTTCTGCAAGTGAGAGGAAAGGTCTCATGCCCTACTGAGCTTTTAAGCAATAGAAGCAGGCTCAAAAGCTCAGTGTCAAATAATAGACTTCAGTGAGTGAGGATCCTCTCCATTATCAGGAATCCTGGCTTACCAGAGGGCCAAAGCTCTTATTCCTGGTGAATAATTTTATGGATGAAGGCCAGTGAGAAAATTTTGCAGATAGAGATGAAATATTATTCCTTGCTTCCTATTCCTTTCTTTCCCAAATAAACCTTGTTGACACAATCCATTTTCATGTTAAGAGGTAACATCTAAACCTCAAAGCCCATTATAACTGGAAACAGTTTGAATGCAGGTGGACCAACAAAGGAAGGAAACATCTGTTCTTTTTACCTTTTATAAAAATGCTAGAAACTATACCAATTTTAATGTATCATACAAGTGTATTTTGAAACAGCTAACTTCAATGTAGTCATAAATTTAAAATCATTCCTATACTTGAATATATTTTCTCTTCAAGAACAATTTAGAACCCATAAGATTTCAGTAAAATTAAATGCTATTGTCATACGACTACAATAAAAACACAGAATTCACAACTAATGTAAAATTCCCTGAAATATTTCTTTCCTCCCACTTTCAAATTTGAAGAATGAATGCTATTGTAAATCACGTTTAATTAAAACAGTAATTTCAGAACTGCATGCATCACAAGGACACAGTTTTATTTAAAATCTGTGGAACTATTGTCAGAAAAGTCACAGAAGAACAAGCATATGCAAAACCAGAATCCTGGGTGGCAGTGGCACCCTCAGTCTACAAACACTTATCTGGCATTTGGCATATAATCACAATATGACTTGTATTATTACAGAACTAAGATTCCAAAAAGGTTGCACTTGTTTATATTGAAGGAACACATATTATTCTAAAAGTCAAAATAATGCTCTTTATATTTGAAACATGTTTTACATTTGTTTTACATGTATTACATTTGTTTGCCCTTCAAAGATTCTATGTATCTATTTCTCTCCACCTTTATATGAAGTGCCAACACTTCTTCCCCAGCCCTGTTTCACCATTTTGTTCCATCTGATTTTCACTTAATTATAAATAAAAGTGTCTACTATTCTATGTATCATTAGGACTCTTCATCCAATTCCATCCCATTTAACTGTGTTTCCGCAACTCAAAAATGCACTTATACAACTCCAGGCTAACACTGAGAAGAAATAATTATGAAAGTGTATACCTGTATATATTAATCCTCCAACTGGGAAGCAATGTTAGTACTGTATCTTACAGCAAAAATGAAGAATTTTGGGGCACCCTAAAAAGTAACACATTCTAATATATACTTTTGTAAGCTAATCTGATTTAGTGGAGTGTAGTCCATGAAAGCTTATGCCATAAGAATTTTGTTAGTCTTTTAGGTGCCACAAAGCTGTTATTTATTCATTCATTCATTCATTCATTCATTCATTCATTCATTCTATTTAATTGTAATTATGCTGTGCCTTTCCCCCAGAACTAGGACTCACAGCTGCTCACAAAACTTAAAACAAATACCAATAAAACACAAATAGCTAAAAACATATAAATGGCTATTGTTAAAAAGTAATTAAATTGTATTCTGAATTAAAACAATGTAAAAAACTACTAAAATGCAGATAGTAAAAAACCGTACAGCACACTATTAAGAGGCCTTTCCTTAAGAACAGCCAGTTTCCAGAAGCCTGGGGAAAAAAGACTTCACTTGCTGGCAAAAGGACAAGGAGGAAGCTAGTCCAGCTTCTTTAGGGAGTTCCGAAGTCTCAGAGCAGCCACCAAGAAGGCCCTCTACTGCATCCCCATGAGGCATGCCTGTGAAGGTGGCCAGACTAAAAGTAAAACATTCCCCAAAGACCTGAGCTTGGACATGTTTGTATAGGAGAATATGGTCCTTCAGATGGCCTGGACCAAAGCTGTATAGGGCTTTAGATAACATAACCAGCACTTTGAACTGTGCCTGAAAACAGACTGGTAGCCAGTGAAGCTCTTGCAACAAGGGAGTTGTGTCCCTATCAACTCTCTAGTAGTTATAATTTTGTACCCCACTCATCTGACTGGGTTGCCCCAGCCACTTTGAGTGGCTTCCAACAGAATATATGAAAGCACAACAGAACACAACAAGTTAAAAGCTTCTTGATACTTTTTATCCTTTGTCTGACCTTTCTTAACACAGCTGAATCACAAGCAGCTTTTACATGGCAAAGTGTGGGTTGAGTAAATGCAACTGGAGCTCTCCCTTCTAAGCATATAGAAAGTCTTTTTTCAACGTACAGTGACACCTTAACAAGCCATTGCTGAACCCCATTTCCAAAGCTTCATAACAATAACATAGAATGGGAATACGGGTATGCAGTGAAGGAAACATCTGAGAAGATAATTACCATTTACTCTGTCAACATGCCAAGATTTAAAAAGAGTCATAGATGTGACTCCTGGGGCTGTAGACAAAAGGAGCTCTGTTTCAATAAAAAAATTCCCAAGTTCAGAGCCAATTTCTAGCTGCATTAGAGACAATCACTCACTCAACATTTGCAGTAATAGGCTCTGCTGCTCCACAAAGTTACTCTACAGCAAATTAATACAACATGCATAACCTCTCTACAATAGGAAGAAGACTGGGACAAATCCCTCTTCTAAGATGACAGAGACACAGCAAAGCTTTAAAACTGCTTAACTTTATTTTCATGAAAGCAAACTTTTCAAAGCATAGATCTACACTAGGAAGTGCACCAGAATATTCATTGGAAGAGTTCGCTGAACTTGTAGGCAGATGTTTAATGACAGCTATCTCTACTATTCCCCAGAGTCAATACTATTAAGCTTCCAACTCACAATATCTTGCTGAATAAATGTTTCCATAAGATGTATTTTAAGACGTTTCCCCATGACATTCAACAATTTTAAAAACAACCAACAGAGGTACAGTTTTAAAGGAAGTTATACAATGTGCAAAACCTGTCTGTTGGGTTAGCAGGCTGCTCAGAAGATAGAGAATGTAAACTATTAAAACATAATAACAAAGGTAAATTTTAATAAATATACAGAACCTTCAACAAAATGCTGTAATGTGTCTCCAGCTCCAAAGAGGCAGATCCTTTGAGGTCTCTTCAGACCTTCTAAGTGGCGTATAGCACAAAGAGGTGAGTATTGTAAGCTCATTTGCTGTAAGTTTTAGGTGCTTCAACAGGTCCATTCTCTCTCTCTGACTCCCAACACCTCACCTGACACATTAGTACATCCTGAAAGCTGGTCCTTTCAAGCTTTTTTCAAGAATATTTTTTCCCTTTATTTGACAATATTTATATTGTTTCCCTACCTGGAGAAGCCTCCCCCCTATGTAAAACATCAAGGCCTGCTTCAGATACACTGTCCCTTCTCCCTGCCCACCCCTGAGTCAATTGACACCATCTGTCCTGTGAGGAAGAGATCAAGGGAGGCATGTATAGACAAACTACATGGCCTGCTCTACTCGCCATGTTATATTGTTTCTTTTCATACTAAAAATTGTAAACTGCCTTGGCAGAAAGGCAGTATATATGAATGCAATGAATGAATGAGTGATCTCTGCTTAATTTTTGATGGTTACTGTTTTGTTTAAAACTGTTGGACAGTTGTAAAAGGTAAAGGTAAAGGGACCCCTGACCATTAGGTCCAGTCGTGACCGACTCTGGGGTTGCGCGCTCATCTCGCTCTATAGGCCGAGGGAGCCGGTGTTTGTCCGCAGACAGCTTCCGGGTCATGTGGCCAGCATGACTAAGCCGCTTCTGGTGAACCAGAGCAACACACAGAAATGCCGTTTACCTTCCCGCCAGAGAGGTACCTATTTATCTACTTGCACTTTGACGTGCTTTCGAACTGCTAGGTTGGCAGGAGCAGGGACTGAACAACGGGAGCTCACCCCATTGCAGGGATTCGAACCGCCGACCTTCTGATCGGCAAGTCCTAGGCTCTGTGGTTTAGCCCACAGCGCCACCCGCGTCCCTTAGACAGTTGTAGTAGTTTCCTATTAGAGAAAAGTATGCTGGTTATGAGATATTTGACACAGCTTTCAAATTCACAGATGAAAAAAGTGCCAACAGCCTAGACCGAGATCCCATTAGTTTGCTCTGACCACTAAGATTAATTTAATTTCCCTCTGGAAAGTGAAACAAATATTTAAAATCTTACCTGAAACTGAACTCTTGGACATTGTATCAGCGAGAGGTTGGTGCCAATTTTCCTTACAATACTTCTATCACGACCATAAGGCTTACTAGACCAAAGCAACTGGAAGGAAAAAAGAAAAACAGTTTTATTACTGCCTAACATGATCTGCCTAGCATGAAAATAATTTGTTTCTTTAAGTTTCACTGCAAATCCAGATCACCTGGGAGTAAGCCCCAGTTAATGCTCTTTTGAATAAATATGCAGATGTGCACTGCAATGCCTCTGTATCAAGAAAAGTACATTGTGCAACATCATCCATCAACACACAAATACTTGTGCAATGGAACTTTTTCATTCCCCCCCCCCAAAAAAAAAAGGAACAGGGCAGGTTTGGGGATGTGCAGGGGGGAAGGAAATCTGTTCGGCTGTCAGAACAGCTACCATGAGATTTCATGCATTATGTTTTAACAAGGATGATCTACACTGGAATTCTCATGTGGACAGAAGACTAGAGAAGGATAAGGAAATGAATCTGGCCAGTGGGCCAGACCTTGAGTTCCTCCACCACCACTGGGCCATTTTGACAGTTTTGAAATGGATGCAGACAAACAAGCCCACTCACTTGTCCAATTCCTTCTCTTTTGCAGCATGACAAGCCATGCTAAAAATAGAAATACAAGACCAATTAAGCAGGTCTTGAGATTACTGATGATCAGTAGTGACTTCAAGCTCCACTTTCTTTTAAATTATATTTTAATTGATGTTTTATTGTTTTAATCTATTCTCCCAATTTTAAGTAATCCTCCTTGGAACCTTAGGGTGAAGGATGGAATCAAAGCCTGAATAAATAAAATTTTTAAGTGTTTATAATACAGTGGTACCTCGAGTTACAAACACTTCAGGTTACAAGCTCCGCTAACCTGGAAGAGTTACCTCGAGCTGAGAACTCTGCCCCAGGATGAGAATGGAAATTGTGTGTCGGCAGTGCAGCGGCAGCAAGAGGCCCCATTAGCGAAAGCACACCTCTAGTTAAGAACAGTTTCAGGTTAAGAACGGACCTCTGGAACGAATTAAGTTCGTAACTAGAGGTACCACTGTACAGAGATTTGTCTACCCCTTCTAATGTAACATTCATCTAACTCCTGGGCAAAAAAGCATACTGTGATGTGTTGACAAAATGTGTATGATGGCAAGGCCAAATGCACTTTGGAGGAGGAGTTCTATAACCTGGGGGCTACAGGCACAAAAAGATGCTCTCAAACACTACTGCCACATGACCCTCAAAAGGGTGGCACTGTCAATAGGGTATTTCACACTGATCCTAACAGCCAGGCAAGTCTGTACTTCACTATAACACTTACTGATTCCATAGTTAATGCTGCTTTCTCAAATATCACTCTAAGTAGGTGCTTAATCCAGTAAATCATCTGGAACAATGCAGGGTTTCCACAATCTTGTTAGCTAACCACCTCAGTTTGCTGGAATGCAAATGTTCCATAGTCACTCTGGGGAGAAAAAACAAAGTGTGAAACCATGAGTATCTGTGTGCAACTCTTTCAAACTATGAGAAATGATCTAGAAGAAAACATATCAAAAAAAGCTAAGTCCACAATTTTCACTGCAAGTAAGCAATCAGTATTTATTGATTGTAATTTGTAAACTCACTTTCAGGTGCTGTCAAAACTGTCAAGTAGGATTTCCATAAATTGAAAATAAAGTTCTAGGGTGCAAGCAGGTTTGGTCATCAGTATATTGATGTCACTTGGCTCTACCTTTCCTTTCCATGTTCAGTTCCCAAGGAAGCTGTTGAAATCTTAAACCAGTACAGTGGAACCTCGGGTTGCAGACATAATCCATGACGGAGACACGTCCGCAATCCGCAGCGTTCGCATCCTAAAGCGCAGGATCTGTGCAGGCGCAATTTGGCGCTGCTGTGCATGTGCAAAGCATGATTTAGCACTTCTGTGCATGCTTGAGTGGCGAAACCCGGAAGTAACCCATTCCAGTACTTCCGGGTTTCCTGCAGTCCGCAATCCGAAAACACATAAACTGAAACATCCATAACATGAGAAATGATGCAGCAAACAAGCTAAAACTGAATCAGAGCAAGATGATGCTGTGGGTGGGGAGTTCCCCAGTTCCAGAAGACAGTTTACAACTGGTTTTGGATGGACTGGTACTCTCCCTGATAGAAGAAGTATATAGTTTGGGAGTGCTCATGAATTTGGCACTGACTGGGGAAACCCAGTAAGTATCAGTGACCAGGAGTGTTTTGGGTTTTGTTTTATCAGCACTGGCTCGTATGCCAACTGCCCCACTAACATGAATGGGATGACTCTGCCACAGTCATCCACATTTTCCAACCAGACTACTGCAATGTGTTCTACGTGGGGCTGCCTTTGGAAACTTCAGGTGGTTCAGAATGTAGCTGCCAGGATTCCACTCTAAATGTGTGTATCTGTGTATCTATGGAACATAACTGACAAGAAAGTACTAGTGATAATTAAAAGACAAGATTCTTAAGAGCTTATGTTTTCAAGAAGCTTATATTTCATTCAAACACCTCTCACAAGGAACGTTGGTTATATCTTGTGCACATCTAAGCCTTACCCCACAATGTTTCAATTTTTAAAAATCTTACACTGCTTCCAGTCCTGTGACAAATGCCCAAAATTTGTCATTTAATTTTTTTTATAACAGAAACAAATAATAAATGATAAAACTTGATTTAAGATAGCATGAAATAGTTGGTGAGAAAGTTGTTCAGAAAATAGCCTTGAGAGCTGCAGTTCTCACCATGATTCCATTTACACTTTGGTCTTGCATACCCACATATACATGGCAACTTGACTAAGGGTCAATATGCCTTTGGCCTGAAAATGGTGTATTTCAGGATTTTTGAATCAAATGCATACATCATCAAAAAACCTACAAATATCTACTGCTCTCAGTTTAGTTCCTCTAAGAAAGATGAATTTGATAATGTGAACATAATTATGATCATTTTGGAAACTTGTTAAACTTCTTAGTCTGCTACATAATGGAAAAACTGAATGGTATTTTTTTTTAAAAAAATGACAAGTCAGCAGACTACAAGACACTTGGGACAGTTCTAGCAAGAACTGTTGTAGTTAATTCATTGCTAGTGCTTTCATTACAAGCTTGTTTTAGTCAACAGTTTACCACTCCTAGGTAATAATATCTTCATGTGGAAACTTGGCACAGGCAACCTCAGTTGCACTGCCTTGAGGTTTACCGTTTATGGGATGTTTGAGATGCTGGTGCAGCTGTTCAGTTGACAGTTTCTCACATGCAGTACATGGTATGCACTTCAGGGCTGCCATTTATTTTGTATCCCTTTGAACCTGGAATCATTTTCTTAGACTTACATGGATCATTCCAGAAGACTAAAGCATACTTTCTTAAGAAAGCACAAATATCTGCTAGCAGCAACTTCTTCTCTGACCCATCTGGGAAATAATGTATCACCCCATTCTCAAAACTAAACATGACAATACGTACTGTAATTCCATGTTTCTATTCTGGAAGCCGTAGAAGGGGAAACTATTAGGAGCCCTCTTTGCAAACTTTGACTTCCCCTTGGCTTCTCAACAAAGCAATCTGAAATTACTATGGGTACCTGCATGGCTTTCTACTGCCACTTATTTGTGATTATCCCCCTACCCCTATCCCACCCCCCAAAAAACCCCCCACCAATGCTACCTACCCACATTTACATTTAAAGACTAGCAAATGTAATATGACATAAACTTTCAGGGATTAGACTTATCAGATGCAAGTGGACTTATTCATCAGATGCAAGTGGACTTATATTCATGAACTCATATGCCATAATATGACATTTTCTGCTTTTGCTGCTACAGACTAACATGGCAAACTTTTTGTACCTATCTGTACAGGAAAAAGATGAAACAGTCTTCCAGGTGAGCCTTTCTGACTGGAATTGGCTCTCTAGAGTCTTAGACAGATTTTCTTCCACTACATTATTCTTCCAACTGAAGACACCAAAGATCAAAATGGGGACTTCATACATGCAAAGTTTGTGCTCTTCTACCACTGAGTAACAAGTCCCCTCCTTGGCCTCTACTCATCTGCCATATCCTGACTGTGCTTCCTCAGCTAAGAAAAGCAGCTTACAGAGCCAGGATGCATTGTCAAGAAAAGCAATATTTTAAAGTTTTTTTTTTATCCTGACCTTTAAAATGTTCTGTCCAGGAGGAGGAAACATATAGGACGGTAGTCAATGACAGACCTACTTGGAGTAATTAATTTCAATTGGTCTACTCTGAGTAGAAATTCATGAAATACAACTCATGGTCACCTTGAGTTGCCACAGGAACAAATATTGGTATCAGAGTTGGAAGGGACCACAAGGATAATCTAGTCTAGTCCCCTGCAATGCAGGAATCTTTGACAAATGTGGGACTCAAACCCATGACCCTGAGATTAAGAGTCTCATGCTCTTCCGACTGAGCTATATGTTTACTACACTTGGTTTATTTGAAACAAATAGAGCATGGTCCAAAATTAAGCTACACAGCGGGGATGCCATAGGGACCCACGTGACAGCCACATTCACAATTAAAACACTGTTTAAGATGAATTGTGACTTATTGTGACATGCAAACTAGGCCAGTGTAATGGAACTCCCAAACTAATGGAAAAATCAATTTATATACCTCAAAATGCAAATGGCTGATTTGGCAACAGGGGACACAGTTAACCTTCATTGCATACAGCAGCCAGCAAGTGCCGTTTGGATTTAAATATCTACACTCCTGTCTTTCTTCATTCCTTACCCCACTACTTCTTTTTTAAGTAGGTTGTAAGCCTGCAGCATCTAGATCCCTTATGTGCTTTAGAATATTATTTAGTGTTTTCTAAGTATACCTAGTAATACATAAGATACCAAGAACATAATATATGCATTATATCTCACAGTACATAAGCAATTCACTTTCCATTTGACTTTGCGGTCACTAATTGAGGATGAATCAACCTAATGATCTGGCTAGAGGTGAGGGTTTGCTACTCAAAATTACCAGTTTTGCACATGTTGCTCAGTTGCAATTATTCTGTAAGCAGTTCAGAGATATGTTTTCTTGAACTGCCACTTATTTTGGCAAACCCCATTTTAAGCTAGATAGTCTGAAACAATAATGTTCATATTTTAAAGCCCTACAAATACCTATGATAATGAAACAGAAATGCAAGGCTTTTATATTCCTTTTAAAACATTTGCCTAATTTATAGGTGCAGAGAATTTTCATTTGCGGTACAAACACTGGTTGCCACAATAAGCACAGTATACTGGAAGCTGCTTTGTATCAGAGATCAGAATACTTCCATCTATCCCCGTATTATCTCCCTTGACTCACAGCAGCTCTCTGGGGCCTCAGGCATTCGCATCACCTGCTACCTGATCCTTTTAACTGGAGATGCCAGTTTCTGCATGCAAAACATGTGCTCCACCATTGGTCTATGGCTCCTTTCCCAAAATGCTGCCTGAGCTTTAACAGAACACACAATCCTGAAGAACAAAGAGTCCTCGTTTTTATGTTACCTTAAAAATAATTGTCTCAATAATAATTATTTTATTATTTATACCCTACCCATGTGACTGGGTTTCCCTATCAGCATTAGAAGACAGTAACTTGCAATTTCTAAATGACTTCCACCTAAATGCAACTATGTTTTCTACACACTATTATTCTCTGCACAACTTGTTTTTATATGCCTAGCAATGTAAGAAGCACCAGAATGAACTAGGTCTAGCTATGTTAGATACAAGTTTTTGATGTGTGTGTGTGTCAATGTATTCAAATGTGGCAAAAACAAATCTTGATCTCAGTACCGACAAAAAAGACAAAATGCCTTGCTTCCCCGCCTCTGCTTTTTGTTTACAGAAGTCACCACTGAGCTGGCACAGGCAGGCAAGTTTCAAAGTGCTAGCAACGATGGCCCACAGTGTTGTTTACTAGGACGCAGTAGGAGAAAAGAACAGAGTTTCTCAAGGTTAGCCACTGTCTAACCAGTGTCCTCACACTGGAGACAAAGAGAGAACTCAGACGGCGGAGCATTTTGACCTTTCACTTGACTTCTGAAATAAAAGCAAAAAAAAAGGAGTGCCTATTTTGTAACCCAAGGAGCGGCCAGATTTAGGCCTAACCCTGGAAATCAGGCCTTTCTGCCTACTCTGTGCCCTTATTCCTCGACAACGCGACGGCGGGTTGCGATTACTCAAGGGGCGGGGGGAGGGCACTGCACATGCTCAGAGGCACCCTCGCCCCCATTTTTTTTTTTTTACTGCTAGCGCTACAGTGCTACATGCTCCCAGGTTGGAGTGTGCCTCGGATCAAGGCCCGCTTTTAGGAAAAGCGGAGGGAAAGCAACAGTGCTCTCAACGAAATGTTGGGACTAAGCGGCACTCGGCGCGAGGAGCTCTGGGGCAGCGGCCACCGGCCACCCACAGCCGCACCGGGGCGGGATTGGCGGGTCCCCTCAGGCGCCTGTGTGGGCATCCTCAAGTCCGGACGGCCAACTTCTCCCTCAGCCCCCTCCGAAGCCGGTTCAAAAGCCCCTCCCGTACCAAGGGCCGCGCGAAGGGCTAAAACCGCAGCAGCGGACCCCGGGACCGCAGCACGAACGGAGAGGGCCGCCGGCCTCGCCGCTCAGACTCACCGCCTCGCCCTGCCGGTAATACTCCTTTCTCAGTCACCTCAGCAGCCGCCAAGTCCCGGCAGATCATTCCCACACACGCTCCTCATCTCTCCCCCGCCCGTCTCCTTCAACAACCAATCCTCCAGCTGCACCGGCTACAGCTCTTGGCCAATCATCGTTTGCCGTTGCGGGAGGTGAGGCTTCAGCTCCCGCCTTATCCGGGTCACAAGACGTTAGTTTACCATCGAGACGGGTGACTTGGTTTGCGGACAAGCTGGGAAATCTTGCTCTTCACGTGAACAGTACTGAAGGATCGCGCGAGAGCGCCATCTGCCGATGCGGAGCGCTCGGTACAACAGCCAATGATTACTTAGCAGAGCGTAGTAAAGCTGTACAAGTGTTGTTTCTTTTCTCGTCCGGACTAGGTCCCAGTCCGCTACTACGGTAGCATTTCGCAACTCGCTTTTATCGGTACTGTCGTTATAAAAAGGACTGCAATATGCAAATTAAAAATTATTTTAGGACTGCAGTAGCCCTGTGCAATAATATGGCTTGATACTCTGTCAAGCGTTTGTTTTAAATACGTAGTTGTTTAGATTATATAATATTATATATTTGTATTGTATTTTATGTCTTGTAAGCTGCCTTGTGAGCAGCCTAAACATGCCCTAAGCCTAAGGTATAAGACAGCTTCCTAAGTTCCTACTACTGTACTTTGATGAGGCTTACTCCCAAGTATGTTTAGGCTTGGATTCTTATACCAGGGGTGGCCAACTCCCAAAAGACTGCACTCTACTTACAGAGTTAAAAACTGGCAATGATCTACCCCGTATTTTATGGGTACAGGTAAAAGTTGTTGAGCTTAGATCGTAGAATTGTTGAGTTGGAAGAAAGCCAGAGGATCATCAAGTCCAACCCACTACAATGCAGGAATATGCAGCTGTCCCATATGGGGATCAAACCTGCAACCTTGGCATTATCAGCACCATGATGTAACCAGCTGAGCTATCCAGGTATCTACCTCCTTTTTAAAATGTATTTTATTACTATTATTTGTATTTTTAAAGATTGCAGTGTGTTTGCAATAAACAATAACTTTGCAATACAGTAGCGGAAATTCCCAACTAAAAACTTTACACTAAACTGAAAACAACATATGGCTGTGTTGTCATTATACTTCCTATTTCAATACATCAAGAAAAAAACCATTTCTCAATAAATTTATGGGGAGTTAAATACCACTGATAAAATGTCTTATAAGTATGGAAATTGATAAAATGCATGTTGCTACAGAAGAATGTATCCTAGTCAAGACACTGCATAGTCTTCCTTTGATGTGGTCCAACTTTAGATGGAGTCCAACAGGGTGGCAACAGCTTTGCCACAATGCCCCCTGGTCCTGACTGATTTGCTAAAGTCTTATGGCAAAAAAAAAAATCAAGACTTAGGAAGTCTGCCTGATTTCTATCAGTTAAGATAGCTGATAGCATGGAATGCTGTTTATGTTGTCAGTTTGAAAATAAGGAAGATGGAAAGCAGGGGAAGAGAGGGAATTGATTTGCTCTCCCCCCTCTCCCCGGAATAATTTAAGGGGTGTTTCAAGACAATACCATTTTTCTTTCCCACTCTCCAGAACTGGATACCTCCCCTCTTATTTCATATAGGGACCCACGTTAGGAGCTAGGAGCCCTCTATTGCTATATGTACAGCAGGGAAAAACTTCAGAGCCTTCTCCTCCCACTCCTCAATTCTTCCTGCTCTAACCTAAGAGCACTCCTGTGGAGCAAATCCCATTTGTAATTGTTTATCTGTTGAAATTTTATCCTGCCTTTACTCCCGGGAGCTAAGGGTAGCGAACAGGGTCACCCCACGCTCCATTTTTTAATGTTTATTTTTGGTTTTTACGAGTGAAAAAACGTTTTTATTCATAAAGTACTCCAAAATTCGTATATTTTTCAGACTCACGGCATGCTGGTGAAAGAGGAAATTAAGGCTGCTATCCAAGCCCCACATGCCCAGAAGTAAGCCCCATTCAATTCAATACGACTTACTCCTGAGTAGAACTGGCTAATAAGGCTGCCTGCATTCCTAAACTAGAGATGGAAGAGCCATTCAACGCAGCGGGGCATACTTCCGAATATACATTCACGGGACTGCGCTGGAACACTTCCTTTTCAACCTCCGGTAGCAAACCCCCGTGGAAACACACGCGCCCACAAATAAATCCCGCTGAACAGGAGCGGGACTCGCTTCCCATAAGCGCTCACAGAATCGCTCTGTTTATCCTTTTCGCCTACAAGCCGCCCCCCCTCGCGCCATACTCTCGCGTGACAGTGAAAGCTCACGAAGCCGAGAAAGGTCTCCCTGGGACTTGTAGTTTCTTAGGTCCACCTTTTTTTTAAAAAAAAAAGCTTCACCGGCTCCAACCCACAATGCCGCGGAAGTCCAGCCAGCCGCATTTAACCAATTAGAGACGCGCGTAAGAAGGCGAGCCGCGACTGGCCAGGAGGTGCTTTCGGCTGCAGCCAATGGGGTCCCCCGGAGCGCCGAGGTGCCGGAGACCTGTGAGCGCCCGCCTGGCTGGGTGAATGTTGTCTCCGGGGGTAGAAGGTTCCAATCCTGCTGACCTCTGGCCGGGCGCCCCGGGGTGCAAAGCGCCTTCTCCCCGCCCGGCCTCCTTTCGCACGAGGGCGGCCTCCGCGGCAGCAGATACGTGACCTGGACCGTTCCTTCTTCTGGCGGGGCGGGAGCAAGAAAGCGCCTCCCCTTTCGCATCCTATGAAAGTGAGGGCGGGGAATGGGGGACCTTCGGAGTGGGGAGTCGGTGGGGAGAAGGAGCCTGGTGAGGGTCAAGGGGTATTGGGCCACCGAAGGCAGGGGAAGCCAGACCAAGGAGAGTGACCCCGGGCAGGGTAACCTAAGAGTCCCCTGACCTTTTCCCACCCCAATCACAAGCTCTTATTTTAAATCATCAAAACATCAGGAGTTTCTAATGGCTGCCTTTCTCTCCATAGTATCAGCTTATGTATGTTTACCCTGATTTAAGCCCAATTTCGTTTAGTGGGGCTTAGTCCCTGCTAGCCTAAAGTGTGGTACTATGTGGGTCTACTCAGATGGAATTTCCATTGGGTTCAATGGGCAGCCCTCCCAGGTAATTGGGGATATGATAGCAGCAGAAGCTGATTTCAGTTATCTGGCCTTGGGGAATGGGGAGGAGGTTTAAGCGTTGGCATGTAAGGTAGCAATCCCTTGTGTACTGAACTTCTGATATATTTGCGATACAAACCAGTACGAGAAATAGTACAAATGACCAACATAGCATCTTGGATGTCCACATCTGGGATGAAGTTCTGTCGCAGTGAGCTAGATTTACTTTTGGCTGACTATTTGGTTAACCGTTGTTTCATTTTAGAAAAGGCTTGCTGCAGCATCTAAGACTTGGTGTTTAAATATAGCCACAGTGCTATATGGTGAGTTGCTTTTGTTTTTCAAAAGAGAAACAAAAGTGATTTCTTTGGGTCTTGATTTTTTTTTTTATCAGACTGTGTATATGCTTGCAAGTTTGTCCTATTTAAACAAGTAGGACTTCTAAGAAGGCATGCGTACACCTGGCAGTGTTTGAGTATGAACTTGTGCATGCTTACCAGGGAGCAAGCCCTACTGGCAGAGTGGGATTTATGAATAAACGTGCATATAGGATTGTGCTGCGCACTGAAGTAAGTAAAAAACAACAGTGAAATAGATGAGGCATATTTGTTTTAATGAATTACATATAATTCTTAATATGAGAATGTTGTCAGTCTCTGGCTCAGGTTGTGGTCAGAAGCTGTATCAAGTTTCTTTGGTGATATTTGTGTAATTCTGAAGCAGTAAATAGCACAAATATTTGTCTGTGGCCCTAAGGACCATCAATTTCAGTAAAAGCCACATACAGTATTTAGGGTTGATAATAAGCACAGCTTTTGAAGTTAGCTTCATGGAAACAAATATCCTGATTTCCAGACCAGTTTAATTTCTCAATACTTTAGTCATGGTGGAGTTTTTCATATTTTTAGCTCAGTGGTTTTCAGATTCCACCTTCAAGGAGTCCTTTCTGCATTGCTTTGTCTGCTGCAGAACTTGAGGGTGTCTACACACAAGAACCTTGTGCATTCAGAATATTCTGGACCATGTTTACTAAGGTGAACATACATTTCATAGAGAACAGCGGCCATATTGGTCCTCATTGTTGCTGCATGTGAGCTGTGAGTGCACGCTGGATTATACTCAACAATGTCCTCATACTTTGCAGGGAGAAATAGGCAAGCTGTCTATCTAGGAAGCTTGGGTTGTTGTCAACATTAGCCATACTTAAGTAGACTCATTCAAATCATTGGATATCATTAACATGTCTGTTTCAGTGGGTTTACTCTGAGTATGACTTGGTTGGATTCAATCCCTTGACTGTCATCATGGCTCTTTCAATTGAGGAACCTGTGATAAGCATATGAGGATTCTCTGGAGCAAAGTTTGAAAATTGCTATTCTAATAATCTAGTTATTGAATTTAAGTTCTGGCGGTGCGTTGTGTTTTGTTTTGCCAGGGGTGGCATGCAGCAGTTTATAAGGTTGCCTTTCCACTACTCATGCCATGCTTCCTTTATTCAGATGATAATTCCAATGCACAATTTTGGAAATTAGATCCTTATGGAGATTGTATACCTTCATATTCCATCCAGCATTCCAACTGATAAATACATATGCTGCGTGAACAACCACATGCCTTCATTTGCTTACCCAAGAGAATTCTGTTCTGTTTACTGTATAATAGTCCCTTTAGGCACTTTTGAAAGCTGTACAGTGGTGCCTCGCAAGACGAAATTAATCCGTTCCGTGAGGCTCTTCGTATAGCGGTTTTTTCGTCTTGCGAAGCAAGCCCATTGACAGCTTAGCGGATTAGCGCTATTAGCGGTTTAGCGGCTTTTAACGATCAGCTGTTAAGCGGCTTATCAGCGGATCAGCTGATAAGCGGCTTAGCAGCTTAGGAAAAGGGGGAAAAAGGGGGGGGGGAAACCCGCAGGAACTCGCAAGACATTTTCGTCTTGCGAAGCAAGCCCATAGGGAAATTCGTTTTGCGAAGCACCTCCAAAATGGAAAACCCTTTCGTCTAGCGGGTTTTCCGTCTTGCAAGTCGTTCGTCTTGTGGGGCACCACTGTATATGAAATGTTATGTTCACAATGCATGGAAGCCCTTGTTATATCTAAAATAGCATTTTGGATTCTTACTGAAGCCTTCACAATATTAAAAACTTGGAGCCAATTTTCACTATGTTTTTGTGCTTTGTGTGTATGTGAAGGTGAAATGCAAATACTTTAGTGATTATTTCACCCACCTATCCCATTTACTTGCTTTTGGGGTAAAGCTGGGAGTCCTTGCATAGTGGGATGGGCCAAAGGGTTGAGCATTGTCAAGCTTTACATATCTTTATATGTATAAGATGGTGATAACTGTGGATTAGGAATAATTCTTGTTGATAGCTGAAATAGCGATAAGATGTGCTATGTATTAGATTCTTTGACTTGCTGTCTGATTTCGGTGGAAGGAAATGGGAACTTTGAGTGCATTAAAATTTAAAACAATACATACTGTGTCTTAGGTTTGCCTTTTTGTTGAATTTTGAATAGTGATCTGAGCAGCATGTGCTGACTAGTGTCTACATGTAGTCTTTTAAAGACTCCTAAAGAATTACTTAAGGAAATATAATTTGAACCACACCAAGCTAATGACAGTGGCCATTAACTCCACAATATTTCTAATAACATTTCTTTTCCAGCAGAATTTTATGTATGACAAGCAAAAATGAACAGCAGCATGAGTGAAGAGCCTGATGCGTTATCTGTAGTTAATCAGCTGAGGGACCTTGCAGCTGATCCCCTAAACAGAAGAGCAATTGTCCAGGATCAGGGATGTCTACCAGGCCTTATTTTATTTTTGGATCATCCCAATCCCCCAGTTGTCCATTCAGCCCTGCTGGTAAGTATCATCTGTTTCCTAACTGTGCAACTTTTTTCCTATGCATTCTGTAGTATGACTATGTGATTGGCACTCTAAATTTCAGGATTTAATATTAAATAAGCACTCATTGGCTGTTGCAACCATATTTTACACCAGTGTGTTTCCATAAAATATCTTAAAACAAAACATTTTAGAAAATTTTACTGAAGAAGAAAAGATGTATTGTAATAGCACAGATTCTTAGCCAGAGAGGATACCTAAAAATGACAATCCCAGATGCAGCAAAACTGAAATGCAGTTTATGCTCTTGTCACTCTGGTACATTCTGAGAAACTATGGTATTGAAGTGGAGGATTTCTTTAAAAAGAAATAAAGAAATTTATTCATGCAACTTTGAATGATACCAAAATTTAGCAATGTATATTAAATATGAGAGTTCAGGAGCAGTTTTAATTCTGTTTGATGCCAGGTCCCGCCCCCACCCCAAGGTAAAAGTAGTCATAGTTCTCATCTTCCCACTCTCCAAATCAGAATCTAGTCCTACTGAAATAAATGGGCCTTACTCCCAGGTAAATGTATAAAGTGTAAGCTGGCAGTCTAAATTAATAATGAAACATAACAGAAATACTCTTCAGCAGGTATTAGGGCAATGGACATGCTGTATCAGAGCTGTTAGGAACTAAGCAAACATTAAAGTTGGTACAAGACCAATTACACAACACAATGACAACTGGTTGAAGGTCCTCTTGTTTCTGAATGTCACTTAATCGTGACACATGCAGTCTTAGAGCTCAGAGAAAATATGATGCTAAGTAGAACAATGAAAAACCCAAATTGTTTGTATGATAACAATTTACCTCCCAAAAGCAAGCACCCATATACATACAACATCTGTCAACTAAACTTATCCTTCTCCAACTGAACAAGTTGACAGGCTTGCTCTTAAAATCTATTCATCTTAAAGATTCAGTAATATCGATCAGCATGGGATGTATGTGGGAAAAGGGTTGCAGAATAGGAGAGAGGAGGAGGAAGTGATCTGTGTCAAGGAAGAGTTGAGAAAAGGAGGAGGGTGGAGGAAAAAGGAGTGAAGGTGAAAATGGGAGTGTAAAGGTGATTGAAAAAAGGAGGGGTAAGAGGCATGGGAATGGAGCTGAAGATGAAAGGGGATGGAAGGTCTAAAGGATAGGAGGGGATGGTGAAAAGGGTGCTTTGTAGGTGCAATGTGTGGGAGGAGGAAGGTGCAGGAAGCTACCATGAAGGTGTGCAAGGGGGAATTGCGCAAAAGGAGGGGGAGGAGGCAAGGACATGGGGTGAAGGTGAAAATGGGTGTAAAGCAGGACTGCAGAATGAGAGAGAAGTGGCTTCAGAAATGACATGAAGGTGAAAGCGAGCTTAGTAGTTGCATAGTTGGGATGGGGAAACTGGTAGGTGGGTTTATGAGAGGAGCAAGCAGGAGTGCAGCTCCTAGTTTTATACATATATAATGCAAAAACACTCCTTCAGCAGCAACAATGCAAATACAATGCTTTGAACAGCTGCACATTTAACATTCATATTTTGAGTTATCCCATTATACGCAACTTGCTGGAAATGTTAACTTAGTTTTATATGATACTATATTTGCTGATACACAACTGAAAGAATCAGTTCTCTTAATTCAATATTTAGTCAAAATCATATTTATATAATTACTGGGATTTTTCTAGACAAGAATACACCAAAAATATTTTGGGGTGCAGCTTATTAAACTAAAATTGCATATGTTCTAACCATTACATAAAATATCTTCAAAATTGATATTGTTTATTTTTGAGAGATGTATAAAAGAAAAATTAGAAACAATAGCATTATTCTATTAGATTACTTTAACTTGTCCTTTCTTACAGGCTCTCCGCTATTTGGCGGAATGTCGTGCCAACAGAGAAAAGATGAAAAGTGAACTGGGTATGATGCTGAGCTTACAAACCGTCGTGCAAAAGTAAGTATAGTGTGCTATCTATAGTAAAAGTACATAATTTATCATAGAATCCTAGAACTCTAGAGTTGGAAGGGACCCGAAGAGTCATCTGGTCTAACTCCCTGCAGTACAGATATCTCAACTGGAGCATCCATGACATCCAACCTTTGCTTTAAAATCTTCCAGTGAAGGTTGGAGTATGTACGTATTTCCTTCCTACCACCACCTTATGAGGGAGTCTGTACCCCCTTACAAACTATCAGACTATTGCGGTATATAGTGTGTTTCTGTCTTAAAATTGTTTTAAGAATAAGGGACCTGGGAATTAGATTGCAAAGGTGGCCTCCTTGTTCAAGCAGATTCCTTTCATAATCTCCAATACAGTGGTACCTCGGGTTACATACGCTTCAGGTTACATACGCTTCAGGTTAAGAACTTTGCTTCAGGATAAGAACAGAAATCGGGCTCCAGCGGCACGGCAGCAGCAGGAGGCCCCATTAGCTTAAGTGGTGCTTCAGGTTAAGAACAGTTTCAGGTTAAGTACGAATTAAGTACTTAACCCGAGGTACCACTGTACATGAATTCCTGGCTTTGCATGTAACATTGAAAACACTGTGAGGATACTGGTATGTTCAGTAGTTCTTGATACTAAGTGGCTCGTTAATGAAAGCAAAAATCCAATTACTTGGCTCGAAGCATTCTATTCCAAGATAGTATGCCTCTTTCAGAGTCTCATACTGAACTACTTGGACTAAACCGATCTATTCACCCCCCCCCCCCAATTTATTATTTGCCTAAAACGATTAGCTCAGTAACTATGTATTTAATTGCACAGGAGTCCCTTTCAGGTATGATAAGATGCACACAATCCTGTAAACCAAGCCACTGCCTCAGTTTTGATTTAACACAATTTTACTTGCTTGTACTTCTCACAAATAATTAACCATGGTTAGAAGGTCACAAATAGCCTTCTAAAATTGGACCCTTTGTTATGACACCTTCCCCATAAAAGGATATTTGAAGAAAAAGATGCCCTCTCTGACACTACAAACAGGATTATATGGTATACTTTTAAATGGGTTGTGAACATTTTATACACTTAGCCAAAAGATAAATTATTCATGCACACTAAGAGTATCGTGCAGTTTGGGAATGCAGTGTTGGATGAATTGCAAGACATCGTAATAAAAGGTAATACCGCCATCTAGTGTGTCAAATTAGAACAGACCAAAATAATTCTGCTTGATCTGAAGATACACCTTGTTTTGTTATATGTTTTGTCAGAATTATAATTGTTGGTCGGAAGGAAATACATACATACTACAAATTTTCAGAATTGAAAATATTTCAGGAATTCGGAGTTCAGTAAGCATTTTGCAAAACAACTTAAACACCAACTTTTGTTTTGTGATCTTATACAAATATTATGTTCTGCAATCATGCTAAACATTAAATCTTCAAAACTGGTTAGGGGCTCATCTATAGCTGTACCAAAACACTCCCTGAAGATCATTGTCCCATTCACAACCTGCAAATTTGGGTGCCATTTCTCCACTTTCCAGAGGGGAGGGTATGTGCTGAAATTCACTCTTTGCTTCAAGCAGTCATGTCACTCAATTCTTTTTTTTTTTTAGTGGAAACCATTATTCCCCCCCCCCCCCAAGTACCTTCAAATAATAATTTTGGGCTTCATTGCATAGAATTGGAAATAGGTGATGATGATGGAACAAGCAGTATTTTAAAGCATCCATTAAATTTGATAGCTGGGCATTGTCTGAATTCTGAGATGTTAGAAATGCTGTAGTCTTCCGTGCAAATCAAAAAGCTATGAAGGGAAAATGCTGAAACAGGCTCTTGTCTGATATGCCGTCCTTTCTTGACAGCTTGCTGGAATAAAAAGCAAAGATTGCTCAAGCTGCTATTTTTAAAAGGGGCAGCATATTTTAATTTGACGTTAGTGTATGTGAAAGATGCCAGACTGACAGTATTCCAGGCTGAGGTCAGTACCTATGGAAGGGAAATAGCCAGACTGGCAGTGGCCTTCTTCTTTTCCTCTTACTCCTTTGACTCCTTTGGGTTTTTGTAGTTACCCAAAGGAGAGCAATGTTGCTTGGTCCCTTGGTCCCTCATTTGTCAGCTGATGCAGAAAGTTGCTTGTGTTACTAAATACTTCCCCCCCACTCATCATATTTTCAGTACATTAAAATGCAATACCCATTGCTTTCTGATCAAATAAAGAACCACCCCACTTCTCTGAGCAAGAAATAAAACCCTAGTTGGGGCAATGCAGATAAGTTCAGTTGGTTTTCTGTTGGTCTAATGGTGCTGTTGGATGGCATTCTGTCAAAAGTAAGTGGCTGCTGTTCACTCTTATTGTGAAATGCAGAGTATCTGTGGGGAGAAGACAACAAGGAGATCCATGGTTTGAGACAGGAGGACGAGAATGCTGGATGGATGTTATAGGCAGAAGAGGGAGAGCAAGAGGAATATTGGAAAGAGAGGAGAGTTCCAGAGAAAACTTTGCAGGGAGTAGTGCTGAGGTGAAGAAGCCCAGTTCAATAGAACTCCTAGTCAGCTAGGGCTCTCTGCATAGTGTGGGCAAGAAACCTCAATGGGAATTAAGTCGGTGCATACAGTTTTGATAGTCAGATGAAAACTTTTCATATTGGGGCATTAGAAGGGTCATGCAGACAAGGTATGGAAACCATGGATGTCTGCCTGGTTTTCATGTTGTTTGGAGGGAGGGTTGATTTGGGGGGGGGGTGTTTCTGTTGCTGCTGTTGGGTTTTTTTGGATCTTTATATTTTGTTGTGATTTATGTGGAAATTGTTCAGTTTGGTTGTGTATTTAATGTTTTATTTATTGTTTATAAATACTTTAGTTACGTTGTAGTTATGGGTTTTGTAATGTTGTAAACCACCTTGAGGGGGGTTTGAACTGTGGAAAGGCGGCATCCAAATAAAATTAGGTATGTATGTATGGTTCCTAATTCAGCTAAAGATAACCAGACAGCATAAGAGGAAGTTAATGCATCGCTTAGCTTCATATTGAGAAGCTGCATTTGGGAAATTTATAAAACCAGGACTGTACTGCTGAGGCAAAGGGTGTTGGGATTGTGATGTGGGTGCCTTGCTTCAGAGTTTTTCTTTTTCTTTTAATTCCTCCTGTGTGGTTTGAATTGTCTGTGGGCAATTCTTGGTGAGAGGAAGGAGTACCAGGTGCAGGGGGTGCAGGTCATCTGTGTGACTGATGAGTGGCCGCCTGCCTTGTTATATATACTGCTCTGTCAGTGAATGGTTTCATTGTCTCCCTAGTTTTTGCAGTACACTTTTGTGCAGTGGAAGGACTCGACTGGTGAAAGTGGTTGGTGATTGAGTGTGAGTATTGGAATCACTGAGTGGAGGGGCCACTAGGGGGTGCATCGGAAGATGGCTGACAATAACATCTCTCCGACCCACACAAGGTAATTTGAAGGCTATGATGGGAGTAATTAGCCTCCCTGCCCTCCCCAGGATGGTGGGGGGGACTGCCTTGCCTGCTGTGCCCTATACCACCCCCGAATTTGTGGGGATGGGGGCACTAGGCACAAAGCCCTCCTGTGGGATTCCGGTGCTCCTGGATGCCGTCCCTCATCCGCGCCACTAGCTGCAAGAACTTCAGAAGAAACAATTTGGATGAAGGAATGCACATATCTCAAGGAAGAAGGGGGAGTAAAGACTGCTAACAGAAGAGATCTCTGATAAAATAAGACGAGTCGGAGGAACAAGAGAAATCATGAGAAGATACGCCAAGACTCGGTATGGCAAATGACTGATGGGGGAGGGGAAAAAAAACTTTCCTTTCTTTCCTTATGTGATTAAACAAGAATCCCCTCCCCTCACGAGTCAGAAATGTCGTTTTAAGGACTTAAGCTGTGGATTTAAGGCTGTGTGGAGATAAACTTTCGAACCAAAGCATGTTTTAAGAAGAGCGTGGAATGTATAAGAGCTTTGGAATGACGCAGTTAAAAATGCTGTCGCCATATTGGGAAGTTCTGTCGGAGGACTTAAGTCTGAGAGGAGAAATAGAGAAATAGAGCTGTTTTATATTGTGGGTGAAACTCCTCAGTGGGACTTAAGAGCGACAGTTTTGCGAGATTAATGATGGAAAGAGCGATGTTATTTATGAAGGCGATGATATATGGAAACCATCTCGATTTGAGGATTGGAAGAACGGAAAAATTCACACAGGATTATTATTGGTGTTTATCGGCTTAAGGAGACTATCAGAAGAGATCATAAAGAAAAAAGAGAAAATATATGAACAAGATGTGATGTGGAAACAGCAAGATAAGACTGGATAGAATTATGAACTCTGTTTGGATCGTTTTGGACTGATTTGGACATTAATGCAGTAGCAAGAAGATGATCAGAATCCCCCTTCGGATCTTGAAATATGGGTCCCCCCCAACAAAATTTAAAATTCGGCTTTGTAATTCGGAATTTATGTGATTTAATTTGATTTGATTGGCTGGTTAATAAAAAACTATTTTTTTAAAAAAAAGGAATCACTGAGTGGATGGCGCGTTTGTGCATATTGGTGGGTATGAATGAGGTGTGGGTGTAGGTTGGGAAAGTGATACTGAATAAGTAGTAGGTATCATTGATTTGTGTCGATGTAAGGCAACACAGCTCCTGTCAACCTAGCAGTTTGAAAGCACCCCAAAAAGTGCATGTAGATAAATAGGTACTGCTCTGGTGGGAAGGTAAACAGTGTTTCTGTGCGCTCCTCTGGTTCTGGTGTTCTGTTGCGCCAGAAATGGCTTAATCATGCTGGCCACATGACCTGGAAAAACTGTCTGCAGACAAACGCCGGCTCCCTGGGCCTGTAAAGCGAGATGAATGCTGCAACCCCAGAGTCATCTGCAACTGGACTTAACTGTCAGGGGTCCTTTACCTTTACCTTTAAGGCAACACTTGAGTGTGATGTGTAGTATTTGGTGAGTCAGGATGTGCCTTGGTGAGAGGAAGGCTGAAGGGGGAAGGGAACCATGACTCTAAAGGTGTTTCAGATACGGTGCCATGTTTTTGTTCTTTCAGATTTTATTATTTTATTTTATTGCATTGCATTGTACCCTAATTTCTGAGTTATATATATCATGTTATTTGTAAATTGCTTAGAGACTGTATTAAGCTGTTAAGAAATATATTTAACAAAACTAAAATACAAAGGATTGTAAAGCAAAATCCATACAAACCTCAGTTTGCTTTGCCTTAGGACCACCACACCAGGAGAGACAAAATTGTTGGCTTCTGAAATCTATGATATTCTTCAGACTTCCACAATGTCCGACGTTGACAATGTGAACGAGATGAATTCACGGCGCCGGAAAGCTCAGTTTTTTCTGGGAAGTACAAATAAACGTGCTAAAACAGTCGTGTTACACATAGATGGCCTTGATGATTCGGTAAGAAAAGGGTGTTTTGGGGCATACAATGCACACTTATGTATCAAGGTGTGTGAAGGGCACCTTGTTTTCTGTAAGCATTCCTTGAGTTTACAGCTTAGACTGCTCTGTACTAAATGCCATAAACATAATAACATTTATGAAGTCTGTACCAATCTCTTAGATGTCGGTAACTTGTAGGAGTTGATCTTAGTAGAATTTACTGTGCATCAGAATTTACTGGTGCAAAACGTTAAATACCCCCAAGAAGCTGACAGTAGAAAGGTCACATTAAATAATTGACTGCATTAAGTTTGGACATCAGAACATCACAAGCTGCCTTCTTCTGAGTCAGATCATTGGTCCCTCTAGTTTAGTACTGTTTGCACTGACGGGCAGCATCTCTCCAGGGTCTCCCAGTAGCAGTCATCCCTACTGCTACCCAACAAGTGATACTTTATACCGGAAAAGGTTGATCAACCTAGCCATCAGATGAAAGGTAATTTCCCCCCGGTGTTTTTTCTTCTTCACATCATGAGACATTCATAACAATTTATCAACTTCCCATTGTTCAGGCCTAAGGAAATGTTGAATTTTCTTAGCCTGCTCTTCCTAACATCTTTTCTCATTGCCTGAGATTTCTCTTGGCTATTGGATAACTGTTGTAATAATGAGGTCTCAGTGGATTCTCCATGCAATGTCAGAATAACTTCTATAAATTTATCCTCCATTCCCCTGTAGATAACACCCCAGGGTCATGTTTGCCTTTTTATGGCTGCCAAGCAGCATGCAAGGCTGTTTGAGCATGTTATCCACAAGTGCCCTCAGGTCTCTGTTTCAGTTTTGTAGCCTTTTAAATTATCAAACCTGATCTTCTGCTGCACTGGCTTACATTTGTTTGGGGGTGGGGGGCCTAAGTAAGCCTTTTAAGAGAACCAGGTCTGTATATAGATCCCATCTTCTTTAATAAAGTCAGTGGCTGTTAATCGGATGAATAATGAGCATATGCATACCCCTCCTTTCCCAGAGTTACCTTCCTCCTCTTCTTGCCACCACCATTTTGCTCTCTCCTTATTTCTCTCTCCCCTCCTCTGCCCGACCCGCTTCTTTAAGCCAGGTTTAATCAGTTCCAGTAGTCTTGTCCTTATTATGTTTACTGACTTGGTAGCTCATTTGTTTGCCCATCACTGTCTCTAAAGCTTCTCTAAAAGCCAGAAAAATGCTGCCTGTTTCTGTTTTGCCTGCCAATTTAAATACGCCTTACCACTGTAAATGGTCTGTGGTCAGCATATCTCAAAGCTGCCTGTATTGCTCTACTAAAACAATGCTAATGCAGATCCTTGCAGTTTTACTCCTCTCTGTTTAGGTAAAGCTGCTTGTTTCTAGTAGCCAGCATGCAGTAAGAAATGTAGACATACTTAAATTGGAGGGCTTCCTTAACTGCTGATGGCCTGGCAGCATATTCCTTCAAGAGCAAAAAGGGGCAAATGTGTATTAAAGTTTATTTGGTTTTTTAAGCTGTCCTCAAAACCTTCTCTGCTCTTAGGGAGATTTTTACTTGATTTTTAGTTTGTGCACAGCATGCCATTTCAGTCTACAAAGGGCAATGAAAAACACTGTTTGTAAATCATTTTAACCTCCAAGTGCTATCTTAAACTATAGTCAGCACTTGCAGCAGTTCTGAGTTTCAGGTAGGTGCTTCTAACATGCGCACCTACATGCATCCGTGAAATGTAAGCTATCTTCAAGTGTAGAAATAATAACAACAGCAACAACAACAACTGGGATAATCATGTTCTTTTTGCCTCTTTTTCCTTAAGATTTTAGGCAGTTAAAAAAACCCGGAAGAACAAGCAAGCAAGCAAATGCAAACCCTAAAGGACAATAATAACTGAACAGCTGTACTTCGTTTTTCACAGAAATGATACTAATTGGTCTCTCTTGTGAAATCTTATGTAATTACTGTCTAAAGCTCTATGTATATCCCAGCAATATACTTTAGTGGGCATCATGAACATTTTGTCACCACTCCTGCTTGCCCTGTCATCTCATAATCACCACCATAATTTGTTTTGTATGCTGCCTTTCCTAGTTAAAACCATGGTCAAGGCAGCTCGCAACGTGAAAAGATTTGCATAATTACAAGCATAACAAAAATAATAATTAAACACATCAAAATGTGCACAGCCATAATTGAACCATTTCCACATAAATCATTATAAAATGTAAAAATTAATATAATATCAATAACAGTCACAACAACCCCTAAACAATACTGGTGTGTGTGTGTGTGTGTGTGTGTAGGACTGTTCTTTCTCATAAATACAGACTTCCAATGCATAGTCAGGTGTATCTGCATGTTACTCTTGAGGCAGAAACCCTGATAAAATTCAGCAGTTTGACTTAATCTTGCCAAACATGAACTTGTTGGATTTTAGTTCATTTTTCTTCCAGCCTCCGTATAGAGGATGAACTTGGTGTTGGTTATCTATGCCCCAGTTACACCCCGGCTAGGTCACTGTAATGATGCTCTCTGTATGGGGCTGCTTTGAAGCAAAAAACACAACTTGAAAATCGGAGCACATTTGACTAATCTTATTTCACCTGTGTTGGCCTGATGTACATGCTGAAGTTTTACATATTGTTTCAATGGGTGTATTCTCTGGTTCCGTGGTAGAACACCTGTTTCCCATGTAGAAGATCTCAGCTGCAGTCTCTGGCATGTCCAGGTAGGACTGGGAATGTGTCTTGCCTGAAACCCTGGCGAGCCACTGACACTCAGTGTAGATAATACTGAGCTAGCAGATGCACCAATGGTATGACTCTGTTTGAGGCATCTTCCTATGTTCCACTGTGGTTCCCAGTTCTCATGTAATGTCAGACCATAGTTTGATAGTACTTATGAATGAGTCTCATGTTTGTGTGCTCCCCACGTCTTGTGTTGTTTGCGAGGAGACTGGGAGTTCCCCATAAGGTATGGACTTGGATTTGTACTTTGGCTAAACTTAGTTTTATAAACAGACTAGGCTCTGAAACCATGGTTTGATCCTTTCTTGCTCTTAAAGGAACCTGCATCCCCAAATTTGGATGCAATGGGAAACTGGTGGCTATGCAAAATAAGAGGAGGAGGGAAGTGTGTGAGCCTGAGGCTTGTGTAGGCTTGTTAATATGGCAAAAACCATGACTTCCTGTAACATCTGAGCCAACCTGCTGCCTTAGCCATAAACCTGGGAGCTAGGCTTGAGGAGGGAGTTAAGAATGCAGTGCTGGTTGAGAAGAATGTGTTTGTGTCGTGAGACACCAAGCAAGCAGCTCATATACATGATTATGTAGGCCAGGCTGTGTTTCATATTGCGCTTGTGGTAGTTCTAAGAGGCCACTTATTTGTATGATGATGTCTTTGAGACACTCAGTAAATGCACGGAAGCACGCTGAGCTAACGTAGAGCAGGTGCAACTAGCACAGGTCAGTGTCGTGTTGTTGCACAGTAGGCCCTGTCACTTGCTTTAAACGTAACCGTTCACTTGTGTGTTTTGTGAGCGGACATTTTCCTTTGCAATCAGAGTTCAGTTTGTGCAGTGCAGTGATGTCCATGAGCTGCCACAGATGAGGTAGCTGAAGGATACAACAGCTGCTTTGATGCATTCAGTCAGTATGGATACAAGGTGTCTGATAAATAGCAACTTAAACACTAACTGCTCATCAATGAGCATTGCAGTCAGTCAGAACTTAACCACAGGGGACTGTTTAGCTGATCATACGGAGAAAAGCTTGCTTTGCTTTTCAGCACTTTCCCCTCATTATTCACAGTTGATTCCATTCTGGTTTGTCGTCAAAATGTAGGCAGGAATGATGTTTTTAAATTCTCTTATGGCTAAATTCAGAGCCATTCCCTCTCCTCTTTTAAAATATATATATATTAAAAAGCACCATTCTGCTTCAATTCATGTGTCTTGTTTCTTAACTGATTTGTGTTTAACATATGCAATTATTTATTAGGTGTTTGCAAATAACTGGTGCCGTTAATTTTTAGTCTCGGAGAAACCTTTGCGAAGAGGCCTTGCTGAAGATTAAAGGGGTCATCAGCTTCACGTTTCAAATGGCAGTTCAAAGATGTGTAGTCCGAATCAGATCAGATTTGAAAGCAGAGGTAAGGTTTGCAGCAGTTTGCCTTTTACATTCTTCTGATGCTGAGTAATGACTTACTCACCTGCTCTTCTTTTCTGTTTTTCCATTTTCTTGTTGTATAGGCACTGGCAACAGCAATAGCATCAACCAAAGTTATGAAAGCCCAGCAAGTTGTGAAAAGTGAAAGTGGAGAAGAGGTGAGAGAACGCTTTGTAATTTAGAACACAAGTCTGTTGGTAGCGTTGGCAATTAAAGAAAAGGAATTAAATGCAATTGGTCTATTCTTTGGGTGCAGCAATAATCCCACTGGCTGAACATACATGAAATTGTATGCAGATGTGGCTTTTTGGTGGATGTGTGTGTGTGTGTCGTCTCCTTTAATTTCTATTTTGAATCCAAGGCATGTTATATCTATGCAATGTAAGTAGCAGTGTGTTCATACAGGGTGCCTCACTTCCTGAAACAAGAGAAAGCTGCTTCTTTTGTGGAGCTTTCATGCCAACTGTACATGGAAAATCTGGTAGAAGTTGAAAGTGTGTCATAGGTTTAGCATTGTAGAATATTGATTTCAGTTAGCAAGAGGTGCAACATAGCCTTATGTAAGGAAGGCATTAATGTCATGTTGCTAAGAGCGTTTGCAATCTTCTGAATTACAGTGATTATATTAAGCACAAACGTTTCGGAAACTCAAATTAATTACATAGGTCTCCAAGGGCTTGGTCTAAAGCCTGCTATAATGTAGGTAAACTCTTCCCATTGGTTGAGGGGCATGCTTATCAGGAAGTGAATGGAGGGGTTACTTTGCTCAGACCTATAAAGTTATCTTGCATGTCACAGTTCCTAGATTTGCTAAAACTCTGAACTATGTCTAAAACAGCAGTTGCATGAATGAGTGATGCTGAGCTTCGCAGCAAGGTCAGATTGGGTAAAACGACTTTCTGAATCCCATTAAACAGATGCTGGTTCCATTCCAAGATACTCCTGTAGAAGTGGAACAGAATACCGACCTCCCTGAGTATCTGCCAGAAGATGAAAGCCCTTCAAAGGAGCAAGACAAAGCAGTGTCCCGGGTTGGATCACACCCAGAAGGTGCAGCCAGCTGGCTGAGCTCAGCTGCAAACTTTCTCTCCAGATCCTTCTACTGGTGACTTTGAATCAAGGCTTACAGGACTGTGTGAACCAACAGGGGGCCAGTTTTCCATTGGTGTGGTGAACTGCCAAGTGCAATTTGCAATAAGTTATCACAACAAATTTTTAGACTACACAAAACATATGCTGTCTTTTACATTTTGTTGGACATTTGGTCTTTCAGGCCGGTGAGAAAGATGGAGGCATTTGTTAATGCCCTTGCCCTCACCTCTGTTCTCATATGTTTTATTGCCTCACTTTTTAATATGGGTCCATGATTAACCAAACTTCGTTGAGTGTATAGAGCTTTAAGTTAATATTAGTGATAAACACATACAGAACCCATTCAGTACAAATCTCAGGACATCTGTACAAGGAAATTATTAGCCCTTACTTTTGCATAGATTGAAATGCCTTTTTTCATTTTCTTTTTGCCTTATTTCAAATTATATATTTCCCCTGGAAGGTCATTCTAATGGGGGGGAAACCCGAATTGTTTACCATTTATTCCCTTCCCCTGCACACTTGGTTCAGAGCTGGTATGTCATTATTCCATTTGGTGCATTGCAACAAGAATGATTCAAACTTGAACTTTACAGCCCTTGATGTGCTGGGATTTTTGTTTTTGTTCTAAACTGTCAGCCCTTGACCACTCGCAATTTGAACATTAGTAAATAAATGAAGGTGGAAATGTGAACGTGTAAGTAAATAATCTGTAAAAAAGTATATGCTTGTAATGATGCCTATGACTTTGTAAATATGATCAGAAACCACTGATTGCAATTTAGGTTGGATAAAGAAGCTCTGGTTTCAAAAGTTGCAACCTGCTCCAGTGACATCTTGGTTGCAGAATTTGTCTGTGGTAGAAAGTGTGATGTTGGCCTTACTCTGATATTGTTTTCAATTGGTTTAATGAGAGCTAAAAATGTAACATAGTGGCCAGTGGGTGGGTAGGAGGGAATAAAATGCCTAATATGCCATTGTGCCACTGCCCTACAATCTAGACTTTTGTCGCTTGGTGGAAATTTCATGTATAATCCCAGTTGCCTTTTATGCTTCTCAATTCCACCTTTATACCCTTTGGACAACCATTATGAAATATGGAGCAATCCAAAAATTGTTTGTGAAGCCTGGAGCAGGGCAAAAGCCAGCATGTGCCTGATGCCCAGAGGGGGGTGGGCATCCTGGAAAAAAGTCCTTGTAAGTGCACTCACCTAGTCTAGACAACAAGGAAACCTGCGCCTGAAGAATTGGCTTCGCTTGGCGATCTCGCAGACAATTAAGGTGCTTGGACCATCACATCTTGTCTCTGCCTAGCTTCCAGAAAGGATCATGCAAGTAAATATTCAGTAGGCAAAATATTAAGCATAGCAATTAGGTTACTGAAATATTGTCTGGGATTTTTCTCAGTGCGTTAGAAAACCTTGTGCACAACTTGTACGCACCACAGGAATACAGCTGTGACACTGCAATGCTACCCTAAAGTTGATTCTGCAGTGCTTCTTTTTGTGGTGTGATCCATACGAATTTTTACTTAAATCAGTGACGTACACGTATCAAGGCAGTGCTTTTGCCCCTTTGGAGGTCTTATCTCTGTTTCTTGCACAGTAGCAGTAATTAAGTAGCATCAAGACGCTTATTAGTAAAAACAAAATTGCAGGGGGAAGTGTAAAGTTCCAATGACAAATCAAAGTTCTCATAAATTCAGCCTACTTTTGAGATAAAGAGCTTACTTTCAGATTTTATTATTTCTATTTTTTAACGTACCTAGTTTATTTGGTTGAAGTTTACACGCACAGAATACAAGCTTTCTAAGGCATGTATTGTATTAAATATGTATTTCGAAGCATATTGCTGTCTAGAATGTTACAGTACCAAACGTGTTTGCAAAGCCCTCTGTTGTGTAGCCATGGATACAATGTTTACTTTTTGTTTTAACATCTCTCTCTCTGTGCAATTTGCATTGCCGCACACCAACTGCACTACCTGACACACCCCTTTGGATATTAATGGTTCAGTACAAGTAGATATTAAAACTTGTGTAATCAATCTGTAGGTATATATTTTTTTCCTTTGGTCAGTATTGCAGCTCTCCCAGTTAAAGCATCTATAAAAGAGCTTTGGAAATACTGTAAAATAAAAGTGTAATATAATGAACTGGCATTCCTCTAGTTTTATAAGAGTTTTTAAGGGTTTTTGTCTCTAGAGCAGGAATGGGGAACCTGTGGCCATCCAGATATTGCTGGATCACACCTCCAGTCATCCTCCCCGTTAGCGACACTTTTTGGGACTACAGGGAGAATATCTGGGTGGCCACAGAGTCTCCATCCCTTTCTTTAAAGCTGGTGCTTTTTGCTTTCAGAATTCATAAGGATCAAAATGTGCTCATGGTCACAATTGAGGGAGCAGGACTGCACCTTCATAGAATCATAGAGTTGGAAGAGACCACAAGGGCCATCGAGTCCAACCCCCTGCCAAGCAGGAAACACCATCAGAGCACTCCTGACATATGGTTGTCAAGCCTCTGCTTAAAGACCTCCAAAGAAGGAGACTCCACCACACTCCTTGGCAGCAAATTCCACTGTCGAACAGCTCTTACTGTCAGGAATTTCTTCCTAATGTTTAGGTGGAATCTTCTTTCTTGTAGTTTGGAACCATTGCTCCGTTTCTGCTTCTCTGGAGCAGCAGAAAACAACCTTTCTCCCTCCTCTATGTGACATCCTTTTATATATTTGAACATGGCTATCATATCACCCCTTAACCTCCTCTTCTCCAGGCTAAACATGCCCAGCTCCCTTAGTCGTTCCTCATAAGGCATCGTTTCCAGGCCTTTGACCATTTTGGTTGCCCTCCTCTGGACACGTTCCAGTTTGTCAGTGTCCTTCTTGAACTGTGGTGCCCAGAACTGGACAAAGTACTCCAGGTGAGGTCTGACCAGAGCAGAATACAGTGGCACTATTACTTCCCTTGATCTAGATGCTATACTCCTATTGATGCAGCCCAGAATTGCATTGGCTTTTTTAGCTGCCGCGTCAACACCTTGTATTGGGGGTGCCTGTGTATTGATAATGAGAAACTTATTATTATCCATGGAAGTAGAGTTCAGGTTGCCATGTCCGTGGATGCAAGCTACAGAACGCTGCTTGTTAGCAGAAACAAGGTATGGATTCTAGTATATGGTATATGAGACTTGATTCAGCTCTACTACTTACTATTCCATTGTTGAAGGCCTTGTCCCCTTGCCCATGGCCCCCTATTATGATGTCATGATTGGTATCAAAACGCTATCGGTTTTCTTTATTCTTCCAAAAGTCAGATTACTCCATTTAATTTGCTAGGGAATGTATTCTGATTAGATGCAATGTCCTATTTTTAATAGCTCCAAATCTCTGTGTGTCAGAGTTGAAATTTCTCAGCATTCCTCTTAAGCCATATTCTTATGTATTCTTATCAATTGACAAGCACAAAGTCTTGGTTTTATTTTTGGCTCCCTCTTTACTTTGCCCCCCCCCATATTTAGCCTGTAACCAACTCTTGTTTTTCCAATATTTTTCCAATATTGCAGAAATGCAACCTTTCCACCCCTCTCAGCAAAAGCCAACCTTCACATTAGTGAAGACTTTTTATTTTAAAATATGATGCCTTCCAAAGCTGCTTTCTGGGAGGCATCATATTTTAAAATAAAATGTCTCATATTGGGGTTCACTCTTTTTCTTTTAAATTCATCTTGAAATTTCATACATGTTCTGCCAATGCTGCACTAGATGGCAGCATAGAAATATTATTGTAGAAACTCAGTATCTGAGAAAGAGACTGGACTGCAAGCTTTTGAATTGCACTTAGTTTTGATTTTTGGATGCATGATGATTTATCCTGGCATTTTGCAATATGTAGATTAGCAGCAGGATAGGCCTATGAACTGATGGACTACTTCTGTCTGACTGTCTGTCTGTCTGTCTATCTGTCTGTCTCTCTTTCTCTCCGTCCCTCTCTCAGTATCTGGTAGTAGATTCCTCAGGGTTTTTTTAGAGTTCTAATAGAATTTTAATTTTTTTTATGCTGAGGTGGAGAGCCAACACAGGAAATGTGTGGTTTTCATATGTTCTTTCTTTTTTGACATGAATAGTGTATATGGCTAAGATGGGAAGAGTTGGAAAAACTGCACATTGGAATGACAAGATATATAATTTCAAAACATAATGCAAATCCACCTATCCAAGTAACCTGCAAAATATTTGAATATTCAAAAGTTTTGGTATTGGGCTGTCTATATCATTTTGTAAATCATACAACAGTAAGTCTACATGAAAAAAGGCTATCATGGGTGCAATCTATCATATTTTTTCCTGCACAATTTTCCTTTAAACAAACAAATGTATTTTTTTTAATGAACCAAAGTTGTGCAAGAGCAACCTGGTAGGTAGATATTGCCTTGTGTGTGTCTATATATTCAAGTTGCTTTTGCTACTAAAGCATCCTCTTACGTTCTGTACCAATCTTACAGCACAGTCCTAACCATGTCTGCTTAGAAGTTAAATCTTATTGGACTCATTGGGATTCACTCCCAGGTAAGTCGGGTTAGGATTGCATCCTTAGATGTTAGAGAGCCTGTGGAGTGTTGGGGATGGGCTATTGAACTTGAACTGCAGATGATGTATGTCCAGATTTTGCTCAGTGATGAACTGAATGGTCTAATCACTTTTGGACCCTGCTTTGGGATGAGGTAGCCTCTTTTACCACCATCAAAGTGATTCAGTCAACTGACTTCCAAGATCTTTTATTTTCTTTTTACAGCAGGTAATTGTGTGCAGGTATTTGGGGCCGTTTTCTCACATCAAAGTATATTCTGACCATGCTATCCTTGCTTGGGTACAATGCTGAGGTTATTTATAGGCCAGTGGTGTAGAATGCGACCATTTTATGAAAAAAAAATCTGGAAAGGGAATTGGTACCATATGCACATTTGAGATATAATTGTATGTATAATTAGAAAGAATCTAATAAACCTAGGGTCTCGTTCCCCATTTCCTTTATATTTTCAAGGCTTCCAAGATCTGTGCTTAGGATTTTGCAAAGGTTAGAATTTTATACTGGTTGGGTGCTTAGTGATCAAAAACTGAGAGGAGAAAAAACCAAACAGCTTTTTTCCTGGCACACTAGGAAAGGGGGCTCCTGAATGGAGAGGTAGCCAAAAATCTTATTTCCTTCCCCAGACTCTGAGTTGGTACTTGGTAAGATGTTTTAATGAGCGCTGGCAGTTCCCCAAAAAGCAGAGTTGAATGGTACATGAAGTACTCAAGTGATAGACCAGACAGGTTGTGTAGAAGGGATTGTAAAGGGGTTTCAAGAGTTGACTGTTTCACCTCCTGTAGAAATCAATGCTTGTATAAGACAGTAAAAAACGCATCGGTAAGAGGCCTGGTTTGCAGAAGCAATTGATAAGGTGGCAATGTCAGCCTTGTTTGGAAGTTCATCTCATTGCATTGGAAGAAAGCAGGGCTGTGCTGGCTAACTGTGCCCCAACTTGCACCCTAGCTAGCCCTGCCAACGACATCTGCACATGCAGCACAAATGTCTGTGGGAAGAGAGCATTCTCATATGCAGCTGTATTATGTGAAGGCTTTCATACACTGTGGGACCCACAGAAAACCACAGTAGGTCCCACATTAGGTGGTCCTCATAATTTTCTTCTGAGGCTTTGCAGCAGCACTTTTTTCAAATTAAGAAGGTGTGCCCATATTTCTGTGTGGTAAACCTCCCCTGAAACTGCATACATATTTAAATACTCGGGTGTATTGAGGGAGGCACTATAGACACTTGCATTCCCCTCTCTTCCTCCCTCAGCTGCTAGATATATTTGTGTGTGTTTTGGGGAGTGAGATGAGAGTCCTATAGACTAGCAGGTAGGAAAGCCTGGAAGATGTCTCCCTTGGTGACGGAGCATTTTAAAGGGGTAGTCACCATCTCTGGTGAGTAAACTAAACACTGTATTTGGTGTTCTGGTCCTCCTCTCAAGGTGAGATAATTTAGGCTTCTTGCTTCTTTACCTAAGTGTTCTGTGGAACTGTTGGGACTACTTGGAGAGGACAGAGCAGATGCAACGACCTCATAATACAGATCAGTGTTTAAAAAGGGACAGGGAAGCTGTGGCTCTCCTGATGTTGGTCTCAAACTCCCATCAGTTAAAACCTAGCTTGGCCAGTGGTTGGGACTGATAAGAGTTAGAGTTCAACAACTTCTTAAAGACCACAGCTTCCCCATCCCTCCTCTGAGTAATGTAGTTGTATTCTCTAGGTGAAGCTAAGTCTTGAGTCCCATCAGGGGAAAAGGTGGGGTATAAATATATTATAATGGTTAATAATAATAATAATAGTTGGGGAATATATGTCAGAGATTAGCTTTTTTAACTCATCACGCAGCTCCACATCCTGACTTTCATTTTATGAAGTTGCTGTAAGGAAATAGAGTCTTAGAATTACAGATCCCTGAGGATGATTTAGTCAAATTCCCTGCAATGCAGGAATATGCAGCTGTCCCATACATGGATTGAACCTGCGACCTTGCTGTTATCAGCACCATGCTTTAACCAACTGAACTATTCAGGCGTGCACACATATATTTCATCCCTTATAATGAGAGCCTCATGATGTGCCTTTATTTGTCACTGATAGATCTAATGCTGGACTTCTTGTTGGGCTCAGTCTATAGCCACCAGCTTTTCCGGAGATCAGTGGTCCACGACAGATCTACAAAACTCGATCCTAGGAAAGCTGCAAACATATATAAGTTTCACAAAACTGCACAGGGACAATGCAATGCTGACGGTTCTCCAAAATAAATCAAGCCAGCGGCACTCCCACACCCTGCCGAAAACGTACAAGGAAGCCCTAATGTTCCATACTGGCATAAGGCAAAGTGGAAAGTTGTGGGTGTTGTTGATTCTGCTACCAAATATTTTGATACCAATTACAGAGCGGTGCAGCTAGGGATGTTTTCAGCACAGTTATGAGACAGAAGTACAAATACTGAGTCAGATCATAAAAGTGCAGAAAATCGCTTGCACCACAACAGATGTATAACAGCAGACGCTTATGTATAGCAGAATATGAATCAGAGAGGCCAGGCACAACACTGCATTTTATGTAGATGGTTGTGGCTTATGTCTTGCATGTGGAGGAGTAGGAATGAATGATTAAAACAAAAATATTCCGAGGATCTGCTACTGTCTTGCTCTGTTCCTTATAATGCAGGGCACGAGGAAATGGGTGGCCCTCCAGATGTTCGAATCTAGCTCCCATCAGTCCAAGATAGCTTTGTGTATGGGCAATCTATCCCAAATATATTTGTGTTTAGAGGAGTTTAGTGATCTAACTTGGTTGCCCTCTTCCTGCCCCTGTTCCTTCCTTTTCTTCCTCTCTAAGCTCTTTGATGGCTGAAGAACAGCCTTTAATTTCCTAGTCCTAATCTGTTGGAAGAAAGTGATAGTGCTGAATACCTTCAACTTCTTTGATGTTAGACATTGTTTGAAGAAAGTAAGGCATTGGGAGATGTGGTTAATGAATAATCTGCATGTAGCTAGTAGCATGTAGGCTGTCAGGCAAGCCATGCAGGCTAACAGGTTAGCTATCTATAAATCGGGTTCATGCACAGAATGATCAGTCACAGGGCCCTGCAAACTGAGGCTACTTCTTGAGGGCTTCCAAGTGGCAGATCGAAGTGCTTGTTTGGTAATGTATATAATGCTTGCTGTTTAGAATAAAATACTTAATCTTCTCACTCACTTGTGTTTGTGTTGCCTCTGATTCTCATTTTAAATGAGCCACCTTGCATTTGGCAAGGCACTTTGTCAGGGATGATAGCAGTTTCTACCCCAGCAAAAATTGGGGAACCACAGACTGCCATGGAATTTTCACAATGAATTGTGGGTTTTTTTTGGTTTTTTAAAAAATGTAAACTGATGTGGAAATGTGGAGAATGGAATTTAAGATTGGAAAAATGAGAAACCGAGATTGACATATTCGCCCATCCCTTGTGATTATCACTACCATGCCGCCACCCTCCCCTTGATGTCCTCCTATCTCCAATCACCCAATGGGTGGTGCAAAGCTGAGCAACTGCCCTTCAGGCACCTGCAGATCTTCACATCATTGCTATCCCCATTATACTTTTTCCAAGAAAAGCTGTAATTTGTGTTTACGTCCAGTTTAACAATCCAGTCCGGATGGCTGCATCCTAGTACGCCTTGAAGCTTCCCTTGTAGTTTTGAAGAGACAACAGCATCCTGTCCTGTCTCTTGTTAAATGGCTGTCATGTTATTTATTTTTAGAGGTTGAAGTTAGCCTCATGGATAGATGGAAGCAGTTTGGGATTCTTAGCATTTGTGCAGAGCCTTTTACTATCTTCACACAAGTTGGATTAAGCCTCCTGCTTGAGGAGCTGTCAGCCTGAATGCCCTCAGAAATTAAGCTTTCACAGTTTTCCATCTGGGTCTTGGACGAAGCTGAAAAAACTGTTTCAAATTGCCTGTACCATTTACTTAGAGAGAAAATTAAAGTCATACACACACCTGCTAAATGGTTATATTAGAGTCTTTCCAGATGATAAAAAGCTGATAACCTCCCCCCACCTCAAAAAAATAAGTTTTTTACTAAAAAGAAAAGGAAAAAACAACAACCAACATTTCCCTGATCAAGTGCATAGCAGCAGGATATCCTATTCTACGTAATGAACAGTGGGCAGGGGAAGAACCTATGCACTACCTTAAAAGGTAAAGGACCCCTGATAGTTAAGTCCAGTCGCGAACGACTCTGGAGTTGTGGTGCTCATCTCGCTTTACTGGCCGAGGGAGCCGGTGTTTGTCCGCAGACAGTTTTTCCGGGTCATGTGGCCAGCATGACTAAGCCACTTCTAGCGAACCAGAGCAGTGCACGGAAACGCTGCTTACCTTCCCGCTGGAGTACTACCTATTTATCTACTTGCACTTTGACGTGCTTTTGAACTGCTAGGTTGGCTGGAGCAGGGATCGAGCAACGGGAGCTCACCCCATCGTGGGGATTCGAACCGTCGACGTTCCATTCGGCAAGCCCAAGAGGCTCAGTGGTTTAGACCACAGCGCCACCCAATTAAATGCAAGAGAAATGCTCTGAAGAGTGGACAGGATTAAAACAAAGTAGCATTATAAAAGTAAAGCAAAGGGAGAACAGAAATTGGTGGAATGCTTTGGAAAGAGCCAGCCAAAGGCATTGTGTTGCTTGAAGCACATGACAAGACAACACAGTCCACCTGCCTCATTCCATGTCCAAAGCTGACCACACTGGCAACTGAATCTTATTTTGACACTGGCAATGGGGCACTCATCCACCACTGCACTTGAAGGCAGAATTCTAGCTTAGAGGGTACAGGGCAGATCATGTGTGTCATGCACAGCTCTGTTTCTGTTGCTCAGCATCTGCTGCCTGAGGTGGCTGTCTCTCTTTGTCTAATAGTAGGACTGGTCCTGGCCAGGGGAGTAGACTTCCACATAGCCAATACTCTCCCACCCCACTTGTGTTTAAAATGGTTACATGAGTCAGGTTGTGTCAGTGATTGTATCTGGTTATCTGTGTCAGGGGAGGGGCTGGTGGACACAGTCCCACTCTCCCTCCCTCAGCATTTACTGCATGCATGGGGGGAGGGGGGCTATTCTTGAGCACAGCCTTTCTATGAATTGTGTCTTCTGCCATGGATACATTGATTGCTCTTGAGTCTAGTCACCGCCTCAGATGTAAACCAGTGTTTTGCTGTTCACTGTATTTATAACCTGGGGGAGGTATATTTTACCTCAGACTGGCAAGGGGGAAAATACCCTGAGCTATTCTTGGCCCTTGGGGGGGGATATATTTTGTTACAAATAGCCTTTGACAACTCTAGGTTCAGTTTCTTCCTTTTAAAAAAAGCTTTTGCCAAAGACCTTGTGGAGTGCCCGATTCCATTCATATTCTCCAACAGGGTTTATTTCACTTGGGTGATTATCACATAACCATCTTCTATGTGCAACGGAATTAACAGAGATTCCATTTGTTGAAATCATATGGAGACTGCAACTGTACTCTGCCTTATTACCAAATGAGTACAGCATGCCCTTCAATAATTCTCTAAACTCTCAAATGCCTTGGAAATAATATGCTGGAATATTACTGAACTGTGACTGAAGCACCATTTGTGCTAAATGTGACAGTGCACAAATGATATTCCTCAATAAAAGTTCAAACTACATTAATCTTTCACAGAGGTTCATTGACCAGGAAGATGCCTTAGATACAAAATAAACTGGGGACGGCCCCTTTGAAATTACTTCTACACATTTTTGCTGTGTCTGTTTTTCAGAATCATATACATTAATTTCTCCCTTGTATGCATAATTTTAGCATGGGACATTCTAAAAAGCAATAAATTATATTGTTTCTACATCAGTATTAGCAAAAACATTAGGTCTCTGTTTGTAATACAGAAATCCCTCTTGGATCATGCTATCATTAAATATAATGTGTAATAGTCGGCAATGTAATATACTTCTTATTTTCATTCCTTTGGGAAGAGCAGACATAACTCACTAGCAGATTTGCTCTCCTTGGCTAGATTGAGTTACAGCCATTGCTGGCACAGGGGTGGGGGGAGAGAAGGGTTTATTGTGCTTGCAGTTAGACATTCTTTCTTATGTTTGCTATACAACCCCCTAGCATCACACATAGTGGTCTTCCTACACTACTTTTAGGAGAAAATACGTACTCAATGCGAGAATACATATTATAAAAGGGAATTAGTGCAAACAGTCTGTGCAATCTGTAATGTCTGAAGCCTGGCAAAATATTCACCACTTGTGTTTGCTATGCACTTCTTTTCCTTTATGGAAATGATACATGTGGTGACAATGACCATATAAGTTCCTTAGGGATAAATAAGCTGTTTCCTGACATTGGCAATGGTGTGTGTGCATACAATTTCTTGAACATGTCAACAGCCTGCACTCTCTGAAAATATGGACATATCTGTAATTGATCACCCAATGCTGGTGCACGTTTTTAACACTGGGCTAACAGTATAGTAAGCTTGTCCAAAATTCAAAGTGTTTAAGGCCTATCAATAGCCATGAAGCATTGAAGAACAGTGTGTTCCATACAAACTCACCCAGTTTTGGATGGAAGAAGCATTGCTCAGGAGTGGATTACATGCTTTGCATACACAAGGTCCTGTCCTTGACCTCACTAGTTAAATGTTCAGGGAGCAGATGGTGGGTAAGTTCCCCACCCATGCTGCAGCTAATTCCCTTGTGTCAATGGAAAACTTTATTTTGTGACTTATTAACCTCATTAATTTACATTTAAAGCAGTATCACACCACTTGAAGCAGTCATAGCTTCCACAAAAACATCTTGGGAACTGTAGTTTGTCAAGGATGCAGAGAGTGTTAGCCAACTCCTATTCCCCTCACAGAGCGTCTTCCCAGGAAACTGGAAATTGTAGTTCTTTGAGGAGAACAGGGGTCTCCTAACAACTCTCAGTACCCTACCACTTCCAGGGTTATTTGAGGCAAAGCCATGATGGTTAAAAGTGGTATGATATGGTATTTAATGGATAGTGCAGATATACTGATGTTATATAAAATGTTTAACCCTGAACGAGATAGAGCTAGAGAGAGAGAGAGAGAGAGAGAGAGAGAGAGAGAGAGAGAGAGAAATTAACGGAAGAGCACCTCTTTCAGGAAGCCAACTGACTAGGGATATTCAGCTGCTCCTGATAAAGATGAGTAACAACATTTTTGTTCCCTCATGAGCTTTACTCATGGAATGTTTCTAGTCAAATGCAGCGCAGTACATTCCTTCCTACACTCTATATTATGAGCTGTATTGGGTGAGAGAATTATTAATATGCAGGTGGGCTGTAAGTAAATATTTAACAATATTTGTCTTGATGAGCCTTGCATGAAAATGAAATATTTGTTCTGCGATATTACTTAATTTCCTGCATTCCTCTCCTCTACTACACACCTAGGCTTAAAGGGATTTTGGACTTGTGTTCCTCGAGCAGCAGCTTCTCAGGCCACATAGGACATCAGTTTTGAAACGATGAATGATCCTTCAAATATAGTTTGTGATTTGGCATTGGGAGCCGCCTCCTGTTGAAAGACAACTTTCAAAAGAATATTCTAGGTTAAGGACTTGGATTGAATGGTGTGAGGAGTAACACTTCCACTTATGTGGGTGGTTTCCTCATATCGGACAGTTTTCTATCAAGGAGTCCCTTCTGCCTCATCCAATACCATTTCCATGCCTATTGGGGGAAGCTTTGGAGGTGAGTGGGAGCAATGCAGGGACTGCAACAGGAAGGAGGAGGCAAGAAAAGTTCATTGTGTGAGCAGAACTTCACTTAGGAGGCTACCACAGGTACATCAACCTAGTATCTTCTACGGCTATGCTGAGTACAGTGGCTTTCATGATTTCTGATGAGTTTGTTCCCCTTGCCCTGCCTAGAAAAAGGACTGAACCAAGGGCCTTCTGAAGGCAAAACATGTGTGCTACCATGTCTATGCCTTCATTTTTATGCAGTTTTATGGGCTCAAGCCAGACTGCAGAGGAACATCACTTAAAAGGAGAACATCCTTTTAGAAGGATTATAAAACATACTTGTGTTTATCCACATTATTCTACCCTCTTCTCCAAATGAAATATTTATGATGATGATAATTATTATAATAAATCCCTGCTTCAGTTAGCTAAATGCTGTTCCTCCAGATGTTGTTGAACCAACTCCCATCATCCCAAGCCAGCATGACTACTTTTCAGTCCAACAACATCAGGAGCACCACAGATACCACACCTCTGCTTTAGAGCCTTCTCCTCCCTTCTAAGCAAAACTGTCACTGCCATTCTGTACCATTCTGTGCATCCCTACCCACAGGTTAGAATGAATCTTGACACTTGTATGGGGCCGATGTGGACAACAGAGATAGTGATACTGTTTTTGGAGTAAGTAAGACGACACCAAGCTAAGTATTTTGAAACCTTGGGCATGCCAGCTTTTCTGGCATGAATTTTCTAAGGAGATGCAGCCCGTGGTGATGTCTCCCTCCCTCGAAGAAGAACAAAAAACCCAGGAGGAATGATCCTTCAACCAAATGAATCTTGTAAACAGTCTTTGAATAAAAGAAGCAAATTCCATCTGCCATTCTACCTCCCACGAAATCGAAAAAAGAGGCTACATTTCTCCAACTGAGCGGAAGTCTCTGATTGCTAAGCATGAGGTCTAATTGATCACAGTGGAACATGGGGCTGAATTCTTTGCTTTTGGAAACCGCTGGCATAGATTTAAGTGCAGGATGGGGGGCATGAAACCATGAATGATTTATTGGTGAGCTCTAGATCATCTCTCAGAAGGTGAGTTCAACGGCTTCACTTAAAAGATTAACCACCTAATCCTAGAACAGCAATTACAGCAAGAGCAACCTTATTAGGCAAAACACGTTACATAATTTAGAGTGCTAACTCTATTGATAAATCTATTCAGCAAAGCTGAACTCGTGGCACACAGGCAAGTGGTTAACCCTTTTCATCTTTTGACGATCATGAATCAGTGGCCTGGTGCATTAGTGAATTTCCATGTGATGTGTTTTGCAAATTGCATTTGCAAATGCACATTTCCCCTGTATATGTGTCACATCTGTGATGTTTTGTGTGTGTGCATGCATTCAAAGTGTTTCCCATCTATATTGCATTAATAGAATGATCTTCGCAAGGAACCATAAAAATTCTAGGTAAAACAACAATGATGGTCTTGGTCTATCTACTCCTTGCATTAAGAGGCAAGTGAAGAAGGCAAAACTGAGGGAGCGTAGGCATGCTTGGGAATGTTTTAGGCACAAGTGGCAGGTGATTAATTGTTATTGACATTTCTTTCCTGTCCTTACTTGCAAAGAAGTTCAGGGTGGCAGAGCAGCAAAAGGATGAAATAAAAAGTATAATAAAAATATTTTAAAAGAACTTCTAAAAAAGTTTTAAAACAGCCACTTCTACTCACAGCGAACAACACATAGGCAGGAAGGCTAGCTTCTGCTAAATACCAGATTTCTGTGGTCAAAAGTATCCGAATTCTGCAACCCGAATACATAATGCAACTTTTTAAACATTCTTTATTGAAAAATAAGAAGTATAAATTGTAAGTGCACAAGGTAAAATAAGACAATAAAATAACACCTGTATAAAAACAAAAAAAACCCTATAAACATTACATGATTATTATTGTAGTTATCTTAAACCTAACCTAATACAGTGTTTATAAAAATGAATTTCAAATATCATTAAATTTGTTCATGGTGAGTCTACTATTCTACATGACTTGTTCATGTGTTGCAAGTTTGTACAGTCATACCTCGAGTTGAATGTGCTTCGGGTTGAGCACGTTTGAGTTGTGCTCTGCGGCAACCTGGAAGTAATGGGGCGCATTACTTCTGGGTTTTGCTGCTTGCGCAGACGGTCAAAATGACATCACGCGCATGCGCGGAAGCGGTGAAACGTGACCCGCACACGGGCCGTTGCGCCATCACATCTTGAGTTCCATTCGGGATGCGAACGGGGCTCCGGAAGGGATCCTGTTTGCATCCTGAGGTACCACTGTACATATATTCTATCCAATCTCTTGTTTCCAAAGGGATTAATCAACCCATTAATCACTTGAAGATCACAGCCCTATTTTAAATGCATCTTCAATTAAGGGCTATAACTTGGGTATAAAGTAAAGGTAAAGGTACCCCTGCCCGTACGGGCCAGTCTTGACAGACTCTGGGGTTGTGCGCCCATCTCACTTAAGAGGCCAGGGGCCAGCGCTGTCCGGAGACACTTCCGGGTCACATGGCCAGCGTGACATCGCTGCTCTGGCCAGAGCCAGAGCCAGAGCCGCACACGGAAACGCCGTTTACCTTCCCGCTGGTAAGCGGTCCCTATTTATCTACTTGCACCCGGAGGTGCTTTCGAACTGCTAGGTTGGCAGGCGCTGGGACCGAGCAGCGGGAGCGCACCCCGCCGCAGGGATTCGAACCGCCGACCTTTTGATCGGCAAGCCCTAGGCGCTGAGGCTTTAACCCACAGCGCCACCTGCGTCCCAACTTGGGTATATATATATATATATATATATAGCCCTAATATAATAAAACATTTTAGGATTCTCAGAAAGAACAACAAGACCAACCTGGTCCCATCTATCAGCCAGGAAGGAATCAGCTTCAGGGAGCGTTTTATAGCCTCTACTAGATAAAACACTTACAAGAACTTTGTAACTCTAAGAAGTAATGCCTGAGATTTCCCCCTCCTACATCTCAACCCCTTTCCTTTTTGTTGTGTTCCTTAGATTGTAAAAAATCGTCTTAAGTGTCTTATTATTGACCATTGCAAGCTACTCTGAGAACCTATAAAATTAATATAATTTAATAGAATTGTAGCACATGAAGGACAGAGGAAGGCATTGAAGAAGAAGTCAGAAATAATGCTAAAAGGGTGCATTCCCCTTCTGCGTCCTTTCTATGTAAAACAAATCTCTGCTGTGTTTGAGTATTCCCTGGTGGCATGTCTCTTCTCCTGCAGAGCTTCAGTTCAGTAGCCTCAAATGATATGATGACATGTGTCCCTGCCTATGAGAGCTTTTGGCTGAGGCTGAGCAAGTTTCTGGTAAGACAGATGTTCACCCTTTGGATATATAACAGGAAATTCATCTGATGTCTCATCAGCACAAAACCGATGGTGTGGTTCAATTTTAGAGGCCTTGCATCCTATGCAAACTTTTGCATTGATTACTTTGAAAAGGGAATGATGGTTTCAAATGGGATTAAAAACAACCAAACCCCACCATGTCCCCCAATCCCAGCCTTGTTGCAATTCCATTGGCAGAGCTTTGTCTCTGCATTCGTCATCACCTTGGGCAAAAGTAAAAAAAATATCCAATTTTCTGGAATGCCCCTTTCAGCCAAAGCAAACAGCCACACGGCTGATTCCACACTTCAAGAGTTGGGCTAAATTATTCCTTCGAGAGCCAGTGTATAAATTGGCTCAAATTCAGAGAAACATGACCCTACCAGAAGACCTCATCAGCATCACCTGTACTTTATAATAAACAGTCAGGCCGTTTCAATTTTCAGGACTACTTTGGTACGATTTCTCTACCAAGGGGCTGGCTAAAATGATCATCTATGGATTGCCTGGGTCTCAAAAAACGTTGGGAGAAAGAAGTTTTACAGGCTGACCTAGATATGCTCCAAAACAAATTGGTTCTGAGGATGTTGCTCAGTTCATTTCTATGGGGCACACAACATGCTTTTTGAATCTCATGTTCCACTCCGCTTCCAAGCTAAGTATATATCTTTTCTACTAAGATATTTCTATTTTGCTGGGTAAATTTTTTTTTAAAAAAATAAATAAAGTTGTAAACGCTGGGAGGGGAGGAAGTAAGGGAGTGTAATACTTCCTATTTTTAAATTCGTTGTGACTTAACTTCTGAGACAATGCAGAAAAGCTTAAAACAGGCTGACATTGTTGCCGTAACAAAAGAAACTAAGCCTGAACATCATTATACTAATTGGGCTAACTAATCCCTTGATTTCTCTGCACTCCAGATGTTTTCCTTGAGAGCCGACAGAGGGAGAGAGCAACTACCTGTTTTGCAGATATTTAATCTCAGTTCCTTTGAGTGTTCACAGTCAGAGAATAACTCCATGTGGCACTAGAGCCATATGAAAAGAAGCCCTGGCAGTCGTTTGCAGCTCTGCACTGCAGAACCTTTTCAAGGTTTGGGGCAGTTTTGCAACAGGAAAGGGCAGGAAGGCTTGGTGCACTTAACCAATTCACTACCAGCTTTTTTCTCCAAAACTGCCATTCCCAAACCCAAGAAAAACACACCTCTTCACACCTGGTATTTGACATCTAAGATATTTATTATAGGACCCACCTTATTTTCTTTAACCAAATGTATACACTGCTTGATTGTAGTAAATCTCTAAGTGCTTTATGAGAAATATTTAAATTCATCAAGAAAAACAGTTTAAAAACAAGTAAAAACATTTAAAAGGTAATTAAAATTAACAGTACAGTGGTACCTCGGGTTACAAACGCTTCAGGTTACTGACTCTGCTAACCTGGAAGTAATACCTTGGGTTAAGAACTTTACCTCAGGATGAGAACAGAAATCACGCGGTGGCAGCGGGAGGCCCCATTAGCTAAAGTGCCCTGCCCCCCCCCCCCCCGTTGCTCTGTTACTCCATAGCGTTAAATATTCCTGACAAGTCAGAAAACCAAAGCAGTTTTTCTTTGGCTTCCCCCCTCCTCGATAAAAATTAATTTGGGGGCGCTGGGCGGATCTTTGCACCCTGGCGGTGCATATGCTAAAGACGGCCCTGATAATGTTAATGGTGACAACTGCAGCCACATTTTTTGGGTGCAAATCTTTAAGTGCAAAATGGCCAACTGTTTGATTTTAGCATTGTCTCTTAGGCAGACAATTATGGCCACATATGTCTTATGCTATACCACCTTTGGGTACGTGTTTGGTACTTGGTTTGAGTAAACATTTTCATTTCAAAACAGGGCAATCTTATGAAATACTGCTGTACTTTATTTTTAGAGTGTAATCTATGTAAAAACACCATGTACAGGCTTTCATAAGCCATAAAGACAGGCCCCTGCCCCCAAGGATCTTCAAATGCAAATGTGGAGAGCAGGGAAGACAACGGGAGGGAGAGACAAGGGTAGCAAAGGATAATTGTGAGCAGATGCAGTTATACGTACTTAGACTTGGTTACAGCTGGGATGAGGATTAAGAGAATTCTTGCTTCATGGATGCTTTCTACTACTCTTAGCTTCCTCCCCTCGCCCACTTTGCCTGGGAGTTACAGTTGAACTCAAAGCGATGTACTTCTGGGTGGACATGCATAAGATTGTGCTGTGGTAGAATGAACCACAGGCAAAACATTCAGAAGGATGGACAAAAGCAACAAAGCAGCTATATAGACTTGGGCGGAAAGAACACCAGCTCGGTTTTGGGATCCTTCCATAATGGTTGACCCAGTTAATTTGAGAAATGTAAGCCTATTAGAATGAGAAAGGCATGTGCCTGTGCAGTGCACAACTTCATAATACTTCTCCAGTCTAAGAACAAAGGCTCCATGTAATGTAAATACAAGCATGTTAGCAACCCGATAATACATAACAGAAGAAATTAAATGCATTTGACAGTAATTGCCTGCAGAAAAGACTGGAGATAAGCTAGAAAACACATACAAACAAAACAACACGACTAAGCGCATAAATGCCATATGCCAATGTTATATTAAGAAACAATGCCAAGCGTGTTTAGAAGCACAACCTTCACTAAGAAAGAGACATATTTCAGAAACTTGCCCTGGCTTTTGAAGGGATGGTGTGTTGTTGTGCGAGTGTGACTGATCATTCCCATCCATGATGGATACTAAGTGGGGAAGGAAATGTTAAAACTGAAAAACCATTCTTTTTCCATTTCTCAGTCTACTTAGAAGTAAATGATGCTAATAAAACAAGTCATAGTTGGCTAACAAAGTAATTTCTCCCCATATAAATCTTGACTTGGAATAGATTTGTATCCCATCATGCTCACTCATCTCCACATCTCCTACTAGTGACAAAATGTTGTGATCTGGATATTTCTCCCCTGGTTGTGAAATTCTTATAAAGCGTAAAACGACATTGGTAATAGATTTATTAATCTTGTACTGCTGTATAAATTACAAGTTAAAGCTGGCCTCTGAAAAAGTTCAATTTCTTTCATGGGTTGTTGTGGAAGGATGTGGGATACACACACAAAAACCCCCTGAGGACAGGGATTGCTAGGTTATTTCAAAGGAGATACTGAAAAGATTGCTGGGTATATGAATATAAGAACAGCCCTGCAGGATCATACTTAAAGGCCTATCTATTGTCACAGCCTATTCTCATAGTGACCAACAGGATTCCTATAGGTAGCAAGACGTGAAGACAAAGCATTTTACTGCTTATGATAACCAGCAAACCAGTAATCAGATGGGACCGTTTTGACACCAGTTCTGGATTTCATTCTGCTACCAGGTCATTTGGTAAGCCATAATCAAGTTACCCAGAGGAATCAGGAGAGTGAACGATCCTACACTGAGGACACACAGGCTAGACATATGCATGGCTTCCTGAATCTGTGGTTTTTCCAGCCTAGCCCATGCCAATGCCGACCTTTAGCCATGCTGCCGGCTAAATTGGTCATGTGACTCTGAACACTATGTGCTTAACTCAGGATGCTGCTGCTGCTACAGACCCTGAAAGTAGTATGGAGATGCTGACCTGTCCAGTCTATCATTGGATTCCTGTCAAACAGGTTGCATTTGTTTTGCAAAGGCCTCCATTGTGGCTGCTTTAACTCATTCATATCTTACCCTTCTTCCAAAATATGGAGATTAACTCTTTTTATTCTCACAGCAACAGTAGTTAAGGCTGAGAGAAAGTGACTTGCCTGAGATTATCCAGTGAGCATCAACGCTGAGCAATGTTTTGAACCTGGGTTTCCCTACATCCCAGTCCAACACTCTAGCCATTGCATCATATACTCTCCGATGAAAATAGGGACATCCTATTCCATACCCTCCAATATTTCTCCAATGAAAGTAGGGACATCCCAAGAAAAAGCAGGACCTTCTAGGACAGGGGTCAGCAAACTAAGGCCCAGGGGCTGGATCAGGCCCAATTGCCTTCAGGATCTGGCCCGCAGACTGTCCGTGGAACGGCGTGGGGATTCTGTTCGTTTGGGCTGCGCTATTCCCCCCTGCCTCACACACACTGCGGCAGCGCCTCTTCCCTCCCTCCTCCAGGCTTCTCCCTGCCCTGCCTATAGGAGGAAGGGGGTTGGACTGAGCTGGCTGAGCACCATTTTAAACAGCCCCTCTCTGGAGCCAGCCCTTTTGTACCGCTTGTCTTCCCTTCTCTGCCGCCACCCTGGTGCTCCTGTGGGCCAGAGAGTGGAGTGGACGAGCTCCCTCTGCCTACCCACGAGAAGCAGCAGTGGTGGCAGTGGGGGATGGGGAGAAGGACTACTTGCCCCCCTTGCCTCTTCTTCCAGCTCTCCCCCCAGTGCTGCTTCTCTGGCCCGCCACAAGGTCTGAGGCCTCTAGCTAAAATTTTTTGCCGACCCCTGTTCTAGATCAAATCAGAAACTGGACAGCTTCTGTAAATCTGTGACTATTCCTGGAAAATAGAGACACTTGGAGGGTCTGACATCACACTATTCTTTCATTCTCTGTGATTTTTTTTTTTACATGGTTCAGTTGAGCCCAATTGTACATGTTAGTCTGAATTTGCTTCATTTCCTCAGGCTGTTTAGAAAACAGAACAAGAAACAATGGTTAGTTTTTACTGACACCTTGCTTCTGAGTTCCTGCTTAAGAAACACTGGTGGTGGTGGGTTGTTGTTGTTGTTGTTGGTGGTGGTGGTGGCTTTGTTTTAGGAAATACTTGTGATACTAATTGATAATAAAGATACCATTGAATGCCTGAAATATTTCCTTGAGAGGCTGGACAATTGTAATGAAATGGCCAAAAAACTGATTAATAAGCCAATATCTAATTGCTCTTGTAAAAGGTAGACATAATATTTATGAAAAAAGACAGCAATTTTCTTTAAAAAGACTTAGAATACACTTACATGGAATCCAAGAATTCAAATTCAAGCCATGTTGGGGCTTTCATGTTTGAAATCTATCCATTAGTTTAGGTGGAAGGGTCATAAAACATTCTGTGAAATCAGGCACTGATGTATCACTGTTGAAGGGTGTTAATTTGGTTGTTTAGCACTGATTTGTTTAGTAGAACATACTAATTGCTTGGTGGATAGAACGAAACCATTTTGCGCTTTAGAAGAAGAAAAAACTGGAATCACTCAAAATAAATTGCTGGATCCAAGCAAGACAATTGTTCTGTTTATATCAGTTTGATCTGCAAAAGTAAAACATGATTACTCCAAATCTAAACAACACTGTGCTAAATTCTTCTCAAGTATTTGGGGACTTCTTGCTCTCAGGCAAGCCATGATGAAAACCTGTGATATACTCAGAAATGGACTGTTAACATAGCACAATGAACTACAGTTTGGAAAGAAGCTGGAGAAAAACATGAATACAAACATGCAAGCAAAGGGTCTCTTTGCACGACCGGCTTAATGTCAGATTAAAGGACATTAAAGTTAAATGCCCTCCAACCCCCACAAAGCATATGAATATATAAAATTGTTCATTTTTCACCTGTAAAAGCCCCCAAAGTTCAAATCCTGGCATCTCCGATTAAAAAGAGACTAAGTAATAGGTGTTGTAAATGATTTCTGCCTGAGACCCCAGAGAGTCATTGTTGGACAGAGTGGACCTGGCGGCACCCAATATAGCACCTTTGGGTGCCCCAGTGCCCCTGGACAAGTCCCTTGGTGTCTGATGCCTATGTTCCTCCTCCTCCTCTTCTTCTACAGTGTCTCATATCCATGTTTGGATATAACCCTCTTCAAGTACTCTCCAATGTTCTTGTGTGAGATTCATTGAAGGTATTAGGCCTTTCCATTCCCCTGACCTGATTGCTGGTTAGCACCTGCCTGCCTGCCATAGAGCAATGCAGCCATCTTGGGTCCAGCATGTTGAATGTCCTAGTGAACCCATCTAGTCCATGGAATAGGAGCAGTATTGCAGCTAGGGATGGCTCTCAGGGCCAAGGTCCCGGGACCCACAAAAACGCCACCCAGAGAGTCAGCTTGTTCATTAATTTATAAATTCATAAATTACTATATTGATAGGCCACTTTCTAAGCCACAGTGCCTTTCAGTGTTGCTTCACATAGTGTGCTTTGCCGAAAGCTTTTTGAAAGACACCGAAGACTTCTGAGTAAGCTTAGCAGTCATGGATCAGTCATGGATCAGCAGTCTTGTGGATCAGGAAGTGGTTAAGTAACAGGAAGCAAAGATTTGGAATAAATGGTCAGTAGATGGACCCATGGTCTGACTCTGTAGAAGACAGCATCCTATGTCCCTAAGTATTATTTATGTTTAGAATCACATGTTGGGATGTAGCAGGGAAGCTCTTTATTTACCCTTCAAACAGTAAAAAAGCCAATCCGTTTTGCTTCTAAGACATCAAATGTTAATGGTGATACTGCTTCCTCATTCTGTTCATGTCACACAAATGACATAGTGTGTGTGTGTGTGTGTGTGTGTGTGTGCATGCGTGCACTTTTTTTTGCAATGTTGAATGGAATTTGTATGGTTTAGTTGAACATCACTGTTTTGATCACATGTTGTGAGCTGCCTTATTTTTCTTTTTTTAAGCCAGCAAAAAATGATTATCCTGAGCACTGCAAGTTAGCCTTTGCCAAATAAAATGGCTGGAAATGTAACAGGCAGTTTTCTGCAGTGATCTTATTAAAAGATTTTGTGTGGGGGTGGTTGAAAAATATGGTCCTGTGTCTTTGGTGCCAAACTTTCAAGCAGCATCAGCTGTCTTTTTACATGAAAGAAATAATATGTTGGTTTAATGTTCAGAAATGCACTTGTCTTATCACCAGAATAACATGGCTATAAAAGGACACTAGAAGCTTAGCTACTGTGAAGTAATTCTGATGTTGCATGCTACAGGGTTTTTTTAAAAACATGTATTTATTTGCATGGAAGCAACAGTTGCAATTGGGTAATTTTATGGGGAACCCTCATCTTTAGATAGTGTATTAAAAAGGTAAAGGTAAAGGTAAAGGTAAAGGTAAAGGACCTCTGACAGTTAAGTCCAGTCGCAGACGACTCTGGGGTTGAGGTGCTCATCTCGCTTTACTGGCTGAGGGAGCCGACGTTTGTCTGCAGACAGTTTTTCTGGGTCATGTGGCCAGCATGACTAAGCTGCTTCTGGCGAAACCAGAGCAGCTCATGGAAACGACGTTTACCTTCCCGCCGGAGCAGTACCTATTTATCTATTTGCACTTTGACGTGCTTTCGAACTGCTGGGTTGGCAGGAGCAGGGACCGAGCAACGGGAGCTCACCCCATTGCGGGGATTCGAACCACCGACCTTCCGATCGGCAAGTCCTAAGCTCAGTGGTTTAGACCACAGTGCCACCCACTTTAAAATGCGGTGAGCCAGCCTTGCTGCATATGGGGGACCCCCTCAACACCTGACCTCAAAGTGTTGTGCAAAAGAGGCTCCAACAAAAAGCAAACATTATACCAGAGTGTGGGCCAGTTCATACCATTAGCAGGAACAAGTAGAAAAGCTTTTTTTGGCTGAAGCACTTCAGGCTTCAGCCTAGTGTGAACTCTTGTCCCTGGCATGCTAGTTTTGTACTTTCTTCCCATGGGTTTTTAAGGCATGTCACTTAACCTTCAGCTTCAAGAATGTTGGTGAAGGCTTACATCTTGAGTCTGCTGACTGTGTGGATTGGTCCAAAATCATTATATATGTTAGAAAAGGCATTTCTATAATTCTATTTGAGACCCCTATGATGAAGCTGAATAGCTGTCTAGAAGTACTTTTAAGAAGTATTTGGCAGAAGAATTCTCCTGCAGAGAAAAACAATCTGATGAAATAATTTAGGATGCAATCCATCTCAATGAAAGTCAGTGGGAGTGTGGTCATTGACTTCAAATGGATGTGGGCTGCAAGCAGAGTTACCTCAATGTCTGCTGTAGATCAACCTCAAATAGATAGCTCAGTAAACTAAAGCCAGCTGTTTGATCAATTGAAACAACTGATGCACTGCATGTGCCTGTGTTAGTGATTTGTTTCCAATGACATACATGCAGATGTATCATGTGAGCATCCAACCTTGTTACCTAGTTTTAGTTTGGAAATATGTAAAAGAGAATTGGGATCTCTGTAGAGAAATGTTGAATAAGCAGGTGATCATCCTATCACTTAATTGCTCCCTTGCCCAAGATTAACAAGAAATAGAATGTTGTGACAGACCTCTTTTTGCTCCACATCTCTATCTCTATCTCTATCTCTATCTCTATCTCTATCTCTATCTCTATCTCTATCTCTATCTCTATCTCTATCTCTATCTCTATCTCTATCTCTGTCTCTATATCATCTATATCTATATCTATATCATCTATATCTATATCTATCTATTTTACCAGTAGTCACTTTCCCCCCTTAGCTCATTGTATTTAAACTTATACCACCAAGAACAACTTCTTTAACACATGGAAATTAGCTCAATAAATTCCAATATGCATCCATTGATAAATTTTTAACTAAATAGTTTGGTATCAATTTTCATAGAGATTGGGAAGCACTATCTGATAGATTTTTCTAAACTGCTATTATTGCTATTCAGTAAATTGCATATGCCATATATGTTCATATTTATTTATTATGCATATATATTTAATTTCCCATCTTTTAGAAAAATGCCCATATGGAACAGCTCACAATAATATATAAATTAAGCACTATATATATATATATATATATATATATATATATCTCATCATATTTAACGCTAAAGAATACACAATCACAATAAAATTAATAAATAACAGTAGCCCACAATGACATTAAAGTAGCATTCTGTCCAGTAAAACCATAAAACCACCAACATAATCAAAGATAAAATAGAAGTCCAAATAAAATCCCTGAAATCATGGGGAAACAACAGCTAAATTTTCAAGGTGTACATGCTGGGATAACTGTCTTCACCCCAGAGTCCAGGATGAAGTCAAAGGATGCAGTATCACTGACTAAGGAGCCAGAGCCAGAGTCTGATGCTCATGATGGCTGACAGGCAGGCAGGCAGGCAGGCAGGCAGGCAGGCAGGCAGGAGCTTCCTGAACCAGATTCTGCAGCACCCATAGAACATAGACTCTCAAGGCATCTTTCCCTTGGTTAAAGAACCAAGTGCCTCCAAGTCTGTGCTTATCCAACAGCGCAGGAAGTGCACCAGACAGAAGGCTTGGAAACACAGAAGTGCCTGTCTGGAGGTCAGAGAGTTGGCTATTGAAAGATTAAAGATTGCAGCTCCCACAATAAAAGTGAAGCCTAGGAGAGGTGTACTGGAGGCAAAGGCTGAAAAGCCCACCTCTAACTTTTGTTGGAAGAGGTTGCTCACTTGGAGCTGTCCATGGTGGGTGCTGCAACACCTGGCCTGCCTTGTCCTGTGGACTGGAAAAGGTCAGAAAGCAGCTACCAATCAGCATTTCTTTCCATGGTTGTATGTGACAGACTAAGCACATGTACTTGTCATTTGTGATATTGTACACAGAGTGCACATGCAGTCACATACATAGAAGCAATATCCATGTAGAGAAACTCATAAAAAGTGGAACAATGTTTGGGAGCGAAGTTGCAGGCCCAGGAAAATCAAACATGGCAGATATAACTAGCGAGTGCTCCAATATCTCTCTGGTCAACCAGTTATCATCAGATTTATTAGCTCTTTGTGACATTGTTGTCAGACAGGTCACCTAGTGAAAATGAGAAAGGGAAGAGCACTTTAAAAGATGTATGGCTGCCTAGAAGGGAGATTGCTGAATGATATGCACAGGAGGCTTATGAAAGCTGCAGAACACCTGGAGAAATGAGGAAAACATAAGGGGAGGACCACTTCTTTTTGAGACATTGAAATGTGGGATTTAGGGAAAGCAAGGCTTTCTGGAGCACCCAATGATAAAACGGCTGTTGTGGATCCACTGGTTGACCTCACATAACAAACTTACGGATCCAGCTTTCTCACTGGTGACTTGGTAAACAGAATGCTCCACAGCTTATTTGCACAACCTGTAATAAGATTCACATGCTTTTTGAATGGTATTGGGTGGTATTCAACTATAACCCAGAGCAGATGTACTGAAATTAATGACATAACTTAGTTATGTCGATTTCAATGGGACTACTCTGAGTAAGACTTTGTTGAATACCACCCTTAATTTTTGCTGGAAATGAAAATTAGCTCCTCATGTGTATAAAGGAGGTAGAGTTTTACCCAAACAATCTCTGAAACATTTCAACTGCATTAATACCAAAAGGAAAAGAGAAAAAATTGGATGTAGGCATGATAAAAAAATAAAAGGATTTTAGGAAAGTACATGTGGGTGAGTGTGTGTAATGTATCTTTTAAGAATAAACTGTGCTTTATTTCTCTCTGTAGCATACCATATTGCTGATTAACCACTGCTTTCATAAAGTACAAGTGGGCCATTTAAACTGTTTCACCGCTGGTTAATGTACTGTATTGTGATCATTCTTTTTTTCCTATGGTACCTAGCTAGTGTTTTGTTTTTATTACAAATTCACCTACCCTTGTCTGCCGAGGAGAAAAGAAATTACACGACAGAGCCCCACAGCACATAAAACAGCAGAGATTCCTAAATAAGACCAGCCTGAAAGAGAAGCCTCTGCCTACCCGCACTGTAATGAAATGCATGACTACAGGAGATAATAATAATTGCAGCAATAGCTCGTTACAGCTCCCAGATGATTTGGTGCTGTCAGGAGTGCACTGTCCTCTTGACATCCCAGGAGGTGAGAAGCATCACTGACTGCAGGCCCTGATTGGTGCAGTGAAATATTGCTGGCAAAAATTAAAAGGTCTTGGTGTCAAAATAATTCATGATATGCATATCTTCCATTCTGATGAAATGGCTGATATCCGGATTAGCAAGATAATAAAACTGATCAGGCTACAGTTAAACAATTTAAGTTGGAGGGCTGTTCATTTTGTAGGTGTCACTTGTCAGATCAAGGGGTCAAAGCAGAATGAAAGGCTCTCCCCAGTAACCTTCTGATGATTTGGATCTGGAATGTTCTTCATGATTTGTCCAAAGTTTTCATCACAGCACTGCCGAAGAGCATTACCGCAGCAGGCTGCATTCTGACATTCAAATCCCAGGAATGACAGGTTATTAGGAGAAGAGAACCGGCTGTACATACATTAAGCCTCATATCTTTGACCTGTAATTTGAACTGATAGTGATATTGTAATTGAGTGAGTAAAAAGGGGGGGATTCTTTATTAAAACACAGGAAGATGAAGAAAACGTTTATTTTCCGGAGATTTATAGGTTCATAAAATAAGCCTTTTGATGATGATTTATTTTACAATTTTTGAAATGCTGAACTATGTGCTTAATATTTATTTGGTTGAACAGCTATTTAAAATAACACTGTCTCCCATCTATTTCCAGCTTGTTCTCCAGAACCTGCGTTTGCACAGATGGAAAGATATTTGTGTGATATTGGAGTTCATGTAGTGGAATAGTTCAAAGATTATTCTAATAAGATGTACCTATGGAAAAATACAGTGCCCGCTTAATGGCTATGGTGTTAAGGATCCCTTGGCAGATTTCTGCAGCTTGTGTGTAATGCACTGGGGGTTTTGAATCGTGATTACAAGGGATGGGGGAAAGTGGGAACTGCCTTCTGTGATGGTTTTGAATGGAAGGATGGCACATCTGAGAATTTAATGAGGTTGTCTGGACTACAGCAAAGGGAAAGAACCACAGCCAACACTCACTTTGCCATCTCCCTCTGGGCATGGGTATTGATCTGGTCAAGAGGCAACAAGGCTGGGCATTTGAGCAGAGGAGGTGACTTCGCTTCTTCAGTGTTTGGTCAGACTCAGTATCATCTTCAGGGTCCCCCCCCCAAGGGGAGGGGCACTTGGGCAAGATGCCTTCAGAGGTCTCTCTCTCCCTGAGTAGGCACATCTCATAGGAACATAGAAAACTGCCTGGTATTGAGTCAGACTATTGAGCTCAGTAACCAGTAGCAGCTCTTCAGGATTTCAAGCAGGAGCTCTACCTGGAGACACAAGGGATTGAACCTGGGATTTTCTGCATACAAAGCAGGTGCTCTTCTCCTGAGCTATAGTCTCTCTTCAAGTCACCTCCTCTGCTCAAATGCCCAGCCTTGTTGCCTCTTGACCAGATCAATGCCCATGCCCAGAGGGAAATGGCAAAGTGAGTCTTGGCTGTGGTTCTTTCCCTTTGCTGTAGTCCAGAGATGGCGAATGTGTGTTCTTCCAGATGTTGCTGAGCTACAGTTCACACCATCCCTGATCATAGCCTCTGCTGGATAAGGCTGATGGGATTTGGAGTCCAATAGCATCTGGAGGGCCACATTTCTCCAGCCCTGCTCTAGTCACTGCTTGCTCATTTGGAGAGGGCCAGTAAGCAGTCAGCAGCTTCCACGAGTGGGATTCATAGATTTAGGGGGCCTGGGGTTATTAGACTTAGTCTGAGTATGGACCTAGGTAGATGCCTGATGATGCCACTGAAACTAACCCTATCAGCACTCCAGGACAAATGTACCTCCTCTGTAACTTCTAAACACCCCTTTGAGCCCTTTCTAGCCAGCTACAGTTCTCCTGTACTTTACAGGACAATTTTGTTTCAATGTAATGACCAAACTGACCTTTCAAGAGGTACATTACAAGAGGGATTAATTCTTATGGATATTCTGATTAGGAATAGCCTTGCATTGGTTCAGGATTGTTCACACTCCCTGGCATCAGCTGTAGGGCAGCTGAGTGTGAGGAGGCAGGCAGACTCCTCAGAGGCCCCATGGAGCATCCTGCCCCAGCTCGCCCTGCCCCACAGGCAGCTGGCCTTGCCCCCGGGTGCCACCCCAGGCACCCAATTGGCTTGCTCCACCGCTGACCCCCTTACGCCCTAACAATTCTTGCAAAACATGGGGGCAGTACAATGTGACTGCACAATGTGTTTGATTGAATTTAGCAAGATATGCTTAAGATTAAATTGGTTCTGCAAAATTGGTTTAAATCGTGGAATAAGCAAAATACTGATTCCTCCTTAAACTCAGCAATGCCTCCGTCTGCTTTGTGATTTAAGGAACTGTATGATTTAACTAAAGCATCCTCCCAGTTCATGGAATCAACAACACCTTTTCTTGATTTCTAAATTGCATAAGATTTACAAGGAACATGGTCTAAGCTATTAAAATTCTTACGCTTCATGGCTGTAGTCATTTTAGCATAAGTCTGTATTATGTGAGGAGGAATATTCTCTGATTTCCCAATTTATATATAGGCTATAATCAAAAATTATTCATCTTTAATGAATGAAAACCTGTAAGAATATTTGCTCTCTGAACAACACTGTCATTAACACTGTCACCCACAGTCTTGATAACAAACAGCCTTAATTTATCATTTGGAAATTCCAAAATATGTAAAAGGAAAATGTGCACATAAAACTATAATTGTGTTTAAAGTAATGGATCTGCAATGAAATCATATTCATAGCAAAAATAAATAACAGAAACCTAAGCAAATGCCTGAAGATAACAGTATTTTTAATATGAGCCACGATTATCCCCAGACTTGCTTAGAAAACAAGCAGAGCAAGCAAATACAGTTTCCTTTTTAAAACACGTATCAGTGCTACCTTAACTACTTCAATGATCCCTGATTGGGATCAGCTGAGAGTTTCTTATTATGGTTAGAATACATAACCCACAACAGCATATTTTGTGATCTCCATGAAATTATTTTGATCTCAACTGCCTGCTTTGCTTGTCTTAACAACTCTTTTAATTTTTCTATGCTGAATATTGTTGTTGTTGTTAAGCCACATTCTGCTTGCAGTGCTTGAAGCGATTATGATCAGTATGACTGCTAATATCCCACCTAACAGAACTGCTGTCACTTCTGTCTCAGCTGAATTAAGATACAGAAGAAACAGCAACACAAAATCTCTTATTTTACCCAACTGGAGTTGGGTAAAGCCAGCTTCAAAAATATCAACTTCTTGCAGGAAAAGCACTGCAGAAGTATCAACTACCTACATGGAAAGCAGGTCTAGCCCTATGCAGTATCGATGGCCTCAGGTGTAGGGCAGGTGGGTGTCATCTGTATACAGTCATCTGTATACAGTTTCAACAGTATTCCTTGCATTGATGCCTTTTCCATTTACTGAACTCATCATGTTTGAAGCAGCCATGAAGTTTCCTTGTTTTGATTTAAATTTAATGCACACTAAGAGCACAGTGTGCTGTTGTGTGTGTAGAAGTGAATGGTGCTTACTCTAAGTTTCTGAGTATTCTAACTTTCTGAAATATCTTGTACTTATTTTCTAGAAAAAGGGGTGTAGAGGCCCATGTCTGTGAGAAATCACCACCACTTGGTCTGAAAGCTCTAACTTTGAATCCTGAAGATGTGAGGGTTCCCTTGCAATTAAACAGTGTTGAGGAGAACATAGGTCTTTACCAGCTTTGGGTTACTTTCATGTTTTCTAATTTTGTATGTTCCAGAGTAAGCCCTGACATTAAAAACTGATTGTGAGCTCTAGCCCAGATTAAACCTTCATTGTATCCACTCTTAACATGTTGAATCTAAAATGCTGCTACAGCAAATGTTTAAAATCCAGCCTGTTCTTCATGAAACTATCATTTCACACATCAGTAACCACTTGATCTTTAAGCAGCTATAGAATTCCTCACCATTTATCATACCAAGAGAAAATAAACATAACTGGAGATTCCCTAAGCCCAGATTTAGGTTTCTGAACAAAGACCAAAATTCTACCCCAGAAGTGGGGAATCTCAGGCTTCGAGGCTGATTCAGCCTCCCAGATCTCTCTATCTGGCCCTTGCAGTGGTGTGCAGTGAAATTTTTTTGGAGGGGAACAGTTAGGGCCAGAGACGCCAACTTGTGAGGGTGATTAGCAGCAGAGGAGGGTGTCCTGGCATCGCAGTGTGAGCATCGTGTCTCCCCGCCTAAGCCAAGCAGAAGCTTCCCAGACTTTGGGAAGGTGGTGGCAGGCCTCTTAAAGGATGCTGCGGCCCTGCTTTCTCCTTCCCAAAGCTGGACAGGTTTTGGGAAGGTGGAGGGAGGGCTCTTGGAGCTCGTTGGAGCATCGCACCTCCCTCCTTAGCTGGGCAGAAGCTTCCTGGACTTTGGGAAGGAGGATTCAGGCTTTAATACTGTAATACTCTAATTTACCAGGAACATATAAGGGACTAGCCTAGTCCCACTAGTCCACTGACCACATGCCACTGGGCCCTTGGAATGTTCCCTAGGCCACAAGTCCTCTCCTGAGACCACCCCCTCATTGGCTTGCTTTGCACCTGTGTGTTTTGGCCCTTGAAGGCTTCTTGCTTGCCTAGATGGAAGATAGAGAGGGATGTGGATTCTTTGTGGAAACTATCCTACTATCCAAAGGTAAAATTAAAATTTGTTGCATCAACCTCTTTTGTCTCTGGCCCTGCCACAGGGAATATGGCCACAGAAGTTTGCCCAGAAGGGAATGAGGTCCTTGGACTGCTAATTGTTTTCCATCCTGCTCTACTCCCATTGCCTTACAGTATGCTTTGTTTATTTGCAGCTGGATAGACAAAGATTGCACTCAGATATGTTTTGATTTTTTTTTACCCACACTATTACTGATAGAAACCCCAACCCAACAACAGTGATCCATACAACTTTTCCCACAGTGTTACATGCTATAGGGGAAACTACTTTGCAGGGATCCTGCCAGCATTGGCAGGATGAGGTAACCTCAATCCAATAAAGGTATTTATTCAAGGCAAGAGGTTAATGTTAAGCAACCTGGAATCTATTGCACAAAACACAAACTGGGGAAGGTGGAACTCATTCAAAACAACAATAACCTCTTGTTGAGCAACATGACAGGCGGTATTGCAGAATATATTTCAGAGGCCAGGGTGGAGCAGAAGGCAGCCAACTCACACTGAAGGTCAGTGTGGAAAATATGACAACATTGTGAAAAAGGTGTGTCTAAGTAAAAAAACCCCAATAGATTGGATGGCATTTTTAAAAAAAGCAGGGGATGGTCTGGTGGCACATAATGCATCTAGCTTGTGGACAGTAAGCAATTCTGGAATCTTGTTAGTGTCTGAAGGCAAGTCCTCCAGGGAACCCAGGCATGGTGCCTTGTGTTACCTGTTGGGTGAAAGGCAGGATATAATTAGGACTGGCCCAAAACATTTTGCTGCCCGAGGCATAGGTCAATATACCTGCACCCTGATATCCCATGTACAGAAGGTGACTGGAATTGCAGTTGAATGTTATTTCAGTTCTGATAATGTGATAGTGGGTTTGTTATGAGGATGCAGAACAGCTCACATGGCACCCATATACCTGTCCTCCAATAGGGGTTACTGCCACTGGCCCTAGCATCTGCCACCTGAGTCTGTGGCCTCATTGTGCCTCACAAATAAACAAATAAGGTTTCAGATGATGTTCATACTGCTAGGATGTCTCACTAGGCTCATTCTCACCTTAGTGACAATAAACCAAAGGGAGCTTGCTGATGGCTCCAAAATCCGAACTTTCCCTAATACCTTCTTCCTACAAGAGAGCAGGATGTGATGACAAGGACGTGCTTAGCAGACAACTGCCCTGTGCCTGGAGTTTACTTTCGCTGGACAGTCCACGATGATCCTTCCCAGGGCCAGTGGATGAAAGACTCAAATTCATAGGGCAGCATCAGCTTAGCTATGTTGTTCTTGTAAGGTAATCTTGTTGCAGCTGCTTTAATCCCACCTCATTGCTTCCCTGCAATGTAGTTAAGGATGTGGGAGGCATTTCATTCAGTTCCCATTTAAAGGTGAACCTACCTAATTTGCACTTCCTGAAACAATATGTGAACCGAAACAAAGCATCCATTGAAATTTGTACTTTTCTGAATTTTGCAATGCAGTGCTCCAGCTAAGTAATGTGTGCAAAAATGTATATATTAGAATATGAGAGTAAAAATGCACATATTAGTGAAAATAGCATAATGAAAATGCATTATATTAGGGGAAATTACTCTGCAGAAATGTGTATATTGATCAAAACAGCTTATTGAAATCTGCACTAAATATGTACAGACTGATGTAGAAATGTGGAGAACCGAACAGAAGACTGGAAAAATGAGAATCTGAGAGGAATCAAACTTGACAGAGCCACCCATCCCATGTAAGAAACAAAATATTATCATGGAAAGAAGAAGTATTTTTTTTTTAAAAAAAATCAGTTATATTATGTGTGAGATGAAAATATACTTTTAAACCTGACCTAAATCCCTGTGTGTCTTATGCATAATGCAAGGAAAACAGTAGTTAAAAGAATAGTATTTATATTTTGTAAACTGACAACACTTTCAACTTCATTTCTCATACACCGTATGAGGATAAGAACCTGTCAACACTAAAAATAGTAAATGATGATAATAGTAAATGCGAACAAATTTGATATGTTCTATAAATATTTTCAATTCAGTATATCTGATAAGACTATATCTTACTTTGTCTGCTATGAGTAACCACTTATGTGACAGTCACAGCCATGCGTGCCATTTTTTTACATACATATGTTAATTTACATTAATATACATTTCCATGAGTGTCATATCTTGAAGTTATTTAATTTTTGGACTCAAGTTCTAAAGCTTACTTGATGCCTATTACAGGGTCTATGCTTTCTCCCATTTTATTTTTTCATTAGGATATAAAAATAGTCATGGGAATGCAATGTATTTCATTATGTTCTTAGAGTAAGGAGGGGTAAATCTAAATTGGGAGAGCATCACTAATTTTCAAGCAGAGTAATTTATTCTGCAGTATTTAAATGCTGCAATTTTCACACTCAGGCACATGCTGCCACATCTATCTTTCCCCGGGACCAGTCTCTGTCTTGCTCTTTCCTTTTCATCTGTGAGGGGTTTTTTTTGGCATTTTTTTTCATAAATTCGACAGATGGCCTCTTGATGAATCCTTGATAATACTGTCATGTAAAGCAGCTAAGGCTGGAAATCATCTCGCAACAATTTTTCATTGCTGAGAGAAAATTGAACAGAGACAAACATCGCTAAGTCCCTAACAACAGCGACCAAAATCCACTTCTTATAAATAAAGAGGACAGGCTTTCTTTGTAGTGCTCAGGCTCAACCACCAGTATCCGTGTAATGCCCCTTGATTTTTTTTTTTTAATACTACTTTTAGTGCATCCTTCAAAGCCCAGGGTTTTTAAAGTGTTTTGTTGCTTTCATATTCAGAACATTTTCCAGGCTCTTAATATGTTCTTCCTCCCAGACCCCCTCCTCCCAGGTCTTTATAATTGTGGATCAGGTGAAGTTTGCTTCCCCTCATTTCAAGGTCATGCACCACTAGGACCATTTTCCTGACTCAGAGGGCACGTAATTTCACAGCCGTGTAGTCCTCATTAATCCACCCTGAGTGGGTGCTCAGGAAGTTCCAGATCACAGATTTGTTTTTGTCTTGTTCTCTGACTCAGTGCTTCACAAAAGGATTAGATTAACCTCCTCTTGATTGTATTTATATCTTACTGCATCAGGGTAGAAATAAAGTGATTTCTCCTCCTCTTGCTGCCGACCTCCTTTCTCTGCTTCTGGGACCGACACAATTCCATTGCAAGGAAGAGTCGGTTAAAGGGAGCCTTACAGCAGCTGCAACACATTGTAGTCTATCTGAGCACATGGCGATTACTGCAGCTTCAATGCTCGATCTCTTCCCACCCCTAGGCCCTTCTAGTCTGCTGTCATGTCCTTCTGAAAAGCCATCCAATCCAAATCAAGGTGGAGCACATGTCCTCAGCCAAGAGAGCAAATAGTGGAGGAATTCCCTCACAAACGAGCCTTGCAGAAGAACGAAATGGTGATGTCTCAAACAGATATGGGGAGCCGACACATTGCCAGTCATAACCTTTTCCTTGTCGTGTGTGATGTTTGTCGTTGTTAAAGTTTATTTATATGGCTCTTCGTTACAAAAATATATATACCGTATGGTTTACAAAAAGAAACAGTAAAACCAATGTGTCAATAAAATGACAAAGGCATAAATCTGGAACAACAAAATATTTCACATATAAATGAAATGGCAGAAATAATGCACAAATGCTCCAGTGACTTACATGATGCTCCCAACTTGCAAGGCTCAGGTAAGTACATTGATAGTGAAAGGAAATCACCGAAGGCATCTGAACATCTCTGAGTATGGGGAGTCCAATGGGCAGAGTGCTATAATGCAGAGAGACCTGTTCTGGGTTACAGCATACCAGGCAGCACCCATTAATGTCACCACAAGTGGGGCCCTACCCAACAGATCTCAAAGGCTGTGCTGGTAGATACTGGGAGAAGGCAAAGTCTTTTGGGACTTCATATACAAGCATCAACACCTTGAGCCTGGAAGCATAAAGGCAGCGAGTGTGGGTCATGCAGAACTGGTGTAATGTAACTCCAGTTTGAGTAGGCATTCAATAGTTTGGCCATGGCATTCTGCACCAGCTTCAGCTTCAGAACAGCCTTCAAGGATAGCCATACACAGAGTGCATTGCAGGAGTCCAAGAAAACATGAATCACCAATGGTGAGCTGTTCCAGTTCAGTCACAGCTGGACTGTTTTAATTGTTTTTTAATTTTGTATTTTTGTATTTTTGTTACTTTTTGTGTATTTTTGCTTTTTTTGTATTAATTTGGAAACTCTAATAAATATCTATAAAAAAGAAAAGAAAACAATCCTTAGCTGAAAATAGGCACTCCTAGCCACTGAGGTCTTTGGGGCTTCAAATGTCAGTGTTGGATAAAGGAGTGGCTTCATCTAGAACAGGACATCTACCCACTTATTGGATATGGAATCCACTCACAAAGTGCCTTCAGGATTCATCCTCAGTTCACTGGCCTTCATTCATCCCATTACTGCCTCCAGACCCTGGTTCAGCATCTGCACAACCATGCCTGATGCAGATGGTAAGGAAATATATTGTTGAGAATCATCTACAGATTGTGGACGTCTTGCTCCAAATCCTCGGATGACCTTTGCCAGAAGGATACATTGGTAGATGCTATCAAAAGCTGCTTAGTAATTGAGGATAGGAGATATTGAAATGGACTGGAGTGGTATCAGGGATGAGCTAGGAACTGTTCTTGGACTGGTGTTTACTTCAGGATGATTTCTTGCAATTCTCTATGTAGCTATGAGAGTATGCAAGGGGAACTTAGTACAAAAATCACCAAAATGGAGGACTACATGTATTTGTCATGGTTAGTTGCAGGTTATTAACATTATTAGACATTATTATCCGTCAACAGAAATGAGGCTGCCCAACCCTGCTTTAATCTTTATCTGTGAACAATACAGTGGTACCTTGGGTTGAGAACTTAATTTGTTCCGGAGGTCCGTTCTTAACCTGAAACTGTTCTTAACCTGAGGTACCACTTTAGCTAATGGGGCCTCCCGCTGCCACCGCGCCACCACCGCATGATTTCTGTTCTCATCCTGAAGCAAAGTTCTTAACCCGAGGTACTATTTCTGGGTTAGCGGAGTCTGTAACCTGAAGTGTCTGTAACCTGAAGTATCTGTAATCTGAGGTACCACTGTATTCCTTGTTCTTAGCAATAGCAACTACATATAGCAGTGGCATATTCCTTATGCTCCTCTTGGGTCTCAATACAAAGAATTCAAAGCCTGTGGATACGCTGTGCCCCTCTCCCTCATCTTTCCCAAGCACACCACTGCTGCTTTCAGGAATCCTAGAAATCTCTTTTTTTAAGCACTTAAATGCAACTGCTAATGGAAATTCATGATTTTAAATAATTTACAGTTCCATCTGGCTAGAGGAACACCAGGTGGAGACTGCAGATCAGGATGAGTCTAAGTGAAGTGAAATCTTTGCTTAAAATATTAAAGCTAAAAACAAACATTTTTAGTGTCCACTGCAGTGAGCCCTCATCTCTTCAGTTGATTCATATTCCCCCAGAAGGTGATCGGTTACTCTTCCTGGGCTACAGTTGCAGTAGTTACTCAGAGCAGGTGCCTCATGGTGATGCAGAACAGAAAGTAGGAGGAGCCAAACACACAAGAACTTAGGTTCATGTGTTTCTTCAAGAATTTGTTTGGTTATTAGATTGTCTGCCATGTTTACTGCTCTCCCAGGTTGCAACTTAAATCACTAGGTGCTTATATGGAACATTTGGAGAACTCAGCTGGATTTTAGAGTGTTGTTGTGATTTTCCCATAGTTATGTTGTTGCCCACTGGATCCTGTACTAGCTAGTCTGCTCCAGCAGGGCTCTTCTTATAATTTTATGTACACCAGCAGCCAATCATGGAGAGTAGAGGAAAACACCCCACCCACTCCCATATCGGAGGACATAGATAATTAAAAGCCAACATGAAAAAGAAAATATTATTTCCAAACATAGGCAATAATAGCTCCAAGTGAGCCCCTCCTTGGGAAGAACATTCCACAAGTGGGGAGCCACCACTGGAAAGGCTCACCAACCTCTGTCACCAACCTCTGAATCTCCTGTGGAGGGACCCACAAAGAAAGGCCTCAGATGACAATTGCAGAGTCTGGGTTCGTTCTTATGGGGAAAGACAGTCATTGAAATATTGAGGTCATGAACTCATAAGGCCTGCACATGTATTTATTTTGCTTAGTGTACATGTTGGTACACGTACCATCTGGTAGCAATCCAGTGGGGCAGGGACTGATGTTATGTGCTCAGACTATCTTGCCCCAGTGAGCAATCTAGCCTCAGTCTTATCTAGTTTGAGCTTCTGTTTATTGACTCTCATCCAGTCCATTACTGAAACAAGTTCATCACATCCATTATTACACCTGCAGATGTAAATACGACATAGAGCTGTGTGTAATCAGCGTATTGCAGACAAAATACTCCAAAAACCTAGATTCTCCCACGCAGCGGTTTCATGTATGTGTTAAACAACATGGGAGATAAATTTGAACCCTGAAGAACCGCACATTGGAGGCTCCATAGAGCCAAACAGCACAGGCTTCTGGTCTACTCATAAGTAACATAGCACAGGTGGTCAGTGGCTGGGTTTCCTGGTGGTCAGTGTTGGATCATGATCCCAATGGAGTTCAATCGCCAGTCTTTTTTAAGGGTTTTTTTTTTTTTTGACCCACATGTATTTGAATGATACCTGGTACATTTCAACCAATCAAAGCCTAGAGCTACAATATAACTAGAGAAGTTTACTGTATCTTTCTACTGTCTAAAAATCTTGTGGAGGCTTTGGAAATTTTGGTGGAATGGAATGCTATTTTTTTAAAACAAGTAATTCCTCATCACTTAAGAGCCATTATTTTCATAAACAGCCCTTCCCATATCTCATTAATAGTGATTCCTGTGCTGTCTTTGGAGGCTGAGGCAGAGCTAAGAGCTCTTCATCAGTACACATGAAAGAATTTGTGTCTTGTAAATTTGCATCTTAAGTTTCTTTATTATGGTGATGTACAATAGGTGACTTTAAATGACCTTCTTGTTTCCATCCCCTTTGGGAAAACAAACAGCAATCTTCACTCCAAAATTCACTCTACACAATATCATTAAAGGGAAGTAAACGAATAACACATAGATTTAAATGTTTACTGGTTTGTGTCAGTGTCGGGTAATACAATGAATAATTCATATCAAACTAGTAGAATGTAGCATTTACATAAAATAATACTTTGCAAATATATGGTAAGTACTAATTACTTGCCTTATTTGCCATGACTATGATATTAAATATTCATAAAAATGTGATTATTTCTTTGATTTGGCAGGCATTTAGATTTCTCTACAGCTTTTCACACTGCTAATTTTAATCCAGTAAATTATCTGGAAGAAAACAGTATGCAGCCTAAAAACTGTTCAAAATTCACTCCCAACATTGAACACATTATGGACGTAATGATCCATTACAGCCAAACTTCAAGAAGGTCTTGAAAGAAACTGAGAATTAAACAAAGAAATATGGGGGCCATCATCATTATTTATCAGATATATTTATTAGTAGTTTTATTTCTTTTTGAATTCTTTTACACCCACCTACATATATATATATATGCACACACACATGCATGTATGCACTCACTCACACACTCACACACATATATCACCCAAATATTTAATGACTATGTTTTTATATAGATTAACATCTGCTCAGAAGTAAAGCCCATTGAGTTCTATGAGACTTTCTCCAAGGTAAATGGGTATAGGATCGCCCCTTATTGAAAGATATGTACGCACTGTGATTGATACATGACATCTGGATCATTTCCACCAGTTGCACAATGGCAATCTTTAACATTTTTGTAGCATTTTATCATACTGCCATGGGCATGGGGTTGGACTCCCCCAACAGAGAGATGAGGTTCGTGACTCTGAGGAGGTGGCAGATTGAGGGAGAGAATTTCCGTCAGCATGAGCTCCATAATACGTACGTATTCCCCCCTGTACGTACACACACACACACACACACACACACACCTTTGTGCCACTGGAGCAGTCCTGCCACTACTTCTATCACCTAAGAAGGTTGCTCTGCCCTCTTGCTCAGCCTCCAGGGACTCACTTTCAGATCTGACAACCAATGCCATTGGAGCCAATGACTGAAAAATTAGGCAGGCATCCTTTAAACCACAAGGGGCTTCCCTGATGGTGAGTGGCAATAGCCACCCTGGCTGGACAGCTGCCTTTCAGTGACTTCCAGATCTTAACCGAAGCAACAACTCAGTCTTCTTTGCTTAAATTAAGGTTAGGAAACCTGTGGCACTCCAGATGTTACTGAACTCCAACTCCCATCAGCCCCAACCATCCCTGGTCAAAGTTGAGGGCTTTTGGGAGTTGGAGTCCAATATCATCTGGAGTGCCACCAGTTCCCCATACCTGATATAGATGCTGCATATATCCAGGTGGTAACTCCATTGGGTCCTACTTGGAGATCTCTAAGGTACTCCTCTTTTTTGGAATCCCTGCTCTGCTTTTCTGGTGAGGAACACTCTGCAAGGAACAAGAATATCTGTCCATGGTCCTGTTCCTTGGCTTGAAATCATGCTCGATTCTTATGGCCCTGCCCACAAACTCTGCCCAGAGCAGAATATATACTCATATTGCTGTAGCTTTGACCTCTCTGTTACCACAGCTCACTGCAATTTGTTCCCACTCTCTTCCATATCCATATATTTGTGCCATTTTAGTAAGCTTCTAGTTCCCATTGCACTGTGGCCCAAAGGTATAAAATATATGGGAACAGTATTTTATAGAACTGCCTCATGTACTTTCCCTAAAAGACCTTCAGAGAAAGGCCATATCTCAGTGGTAAATTCAGTAAGACCCAAATTCAATCCTTAGCATCTCCAAATGTAAAAATAAAATAAAAAATCAGATACCAGTGAGTAAGAAAGACCTCTGTCTGGGCTTTGGAGAGTCCCTGCCATTTACTCAGTATAAAGCAGCTATATCTCCTGTTTTAAGAGAGGATGTGGTGACAGAAAAACAGTAGGGGAAAGGAATACAGTGGTACCTCAGATTGTGTGGTACCTAGTGGTACCTCGGGCTGTGTGGTACCTAGTGGCATAGTGGTACCTATGCTTCAGGTTACATATGCTTCAGGTTACAGACTCCGCTAACCCAGAAATAGTACCTCGGGTTAAGAACTTTGCTTCAGGATAAGAAACGAAATTGTGCTCTGGCGGCGCGGTGGCAGTGGGAGGCCCCATTAGCTAAAGTAGTGCTTCAGGATAAGAACAGTTTCAGGTTAAGAACGGACCTCTGGAACGAATTAAGTACTTAACCTGAGGTACCACTGTATGTCGGGATGCGGGTGGCGCTGTGGGTTAAACCACGGAGCCTAGGACCTGCCGATCAAAAGGTTGGCAATTCGAATCCCCACGGTGGGGTGAGCTCCCGTCGTTCGGTCCCAGCTCCTGCCTACCTAGCAGTTTGAAAACACCCCTAAGTGCAAGTAGATAAAAAGGGACCACTTTCTAGTGGGAAGGTAAACGGCGTTTCCATGTGCGGCACTGGTGCTGGCTCGCCAGATGCAGCTTAGTCACACTGGCCATGTGACCCAGAAGTGTCTTCGGACAGCACCGGCCCCCGGCCTCTTGAGCGAGATGAGCACGCAACCCTAGAGTCGGTCACGACTGGCCCTGATGGGCAGGGGTACCTTTACCTTTACCTTTTACCACTGTATGTCACACACACAAAACCTCATGGCACCGGGATCACAGTGTTCCATTGCACGCAACAGCAGTCTCAGGTCTATCCTGAACTGTTTGGTGAGAAGGTTGGCAAATTGCAAATGGGATTTTCTCAGCACTCCAAACTATGCAGAAGGTTATTGGCAGCTTATCCCACAAACCCTCCTGATTCCATTCAATTTCATGAGAGGCTTTAGTTTTGCTGATTTGCTGAGCCTTAGATTAGACATAAAGAAGTGGAAGGGAGTGGTGGTGGGGGAGGCTAAAATATAAGGAATCTAACTTTCATTTTGTTCTACCGATTACCAGGGAGCCTGTTTTGATACCAACATGCAGTCCTGAAAAAATGTGAAGTAATAAAGAGAAGGAAAATGCATTTGATGCCTTTTGTCCAAGGAACATTTTTGTCATCATTCAGTTCATGCAACCAGAAGTGATACAGGTTTAGGGGACAGGTCAGGTTGGTGGAGGATGGATGGGCAGATTTGGCCCCCCTCCCTCATCCTCATTTCAGAAATAAAGTACTGCTAACTGGTAGAGGCAAAATAAGCGCCACCATTGAATATGATTCCACAAATATGACTCCACCTGCTCACAAAGCCATTGTAGATCAACAGAGACACCCAATTCTCAATAGGCTTACTAGGTAGATTGGTACACTGACAGTAGGTTCCTCAGAATTTTATAGTGGACACGGTTATGTAAAGCCCTGCTTGTTGAGGCAAGGCCCAGATGTCTGATAAGTCAAGAACCTATGAAGTCTCTTCGTTTCTCTCCTCTGATAAGCCATTCATTTGAAACAAGCATTTTTCTTATGTTGAAAACAACCCTCCCCCCCCTTTATGTTATCTTGGTTGGGGGGGTAAAGACCTTGGTGGTGCTGTGATCCCATAAGCTGTGTGGGGGAAGCCATATTCTCCGCATCGAAGAGAAGCCAAAGGAAAATGGCACAGACGAGGTCAAAACAGTTCACATGGCATATGAGCATCTGTGTGTGCCATCTGACAGGTCCAAAGGCAACTTGTGAGCTGTCTGTACAATATGAGGAGCTTACCAGAGATCTAGATGCTGCTGCTCGTAATGACATCTCCCATAAAGAAACTTGGTGAAGCTGGCACTCTGCTCACACATGAGCTGCAGGGCCGGAGGTAGGCTTTGCTGATGCCCAAAACATGGGAGGGAAGCGATGGATAGACAGGCAGCCGCAGGGCAAAAAGTAGATACTATTACACAGTCCCATCAATTTTACAATAATTTTACATTAGGAAAATAACTGCTATGATGTGTGTGTGTGTGTGTGTGTGTACGGAGGGTTCATATATTTTATTTTATGTATTAAATTTATATCCCGCCCTTTTCCCAGGGCCCCAATCAACAAGTGACTATGCAATAAAAAGATTTTCTAGGTGTTGCTGACCTCCAACTCCCATCCCTGGCTATAGGCTATGGGGTACAACAACATCTGAAGTACCTCAGGTTCCCTTATTCTAGGGTGTGACAGAACATTGGCAACTGCTTTATTTTTTAATTTATTATTATAGATCTTGCTTTACCGTAATTGAAACTCTTATCTGTCTTTCAATACTTCTTTCATTTACAGAGGCATATAACAGATTTCAAAAACTAGTTATTTGTCGCTGTCCTTGTAGGCAGCCAGATCTAATGTAGCTGATCTTAAATGTATTCTAATTTGTTTCCTGAGAAGCGGGAAGCAGTGGAAGAGTAACATACTAGGAATTGTCTGTTTGTGCCTTTCGCCCATTCAATTACTGCATCATTTTCCTTCCCAAGAGAGCTCCTCTGCGTTTACTTTTTCATTTTGTTAACTTGGACTTTCAAATTGCCTCTTACATTTAACAGCTTTTCTGAGAATCTCAAATGTGAAGTAGCAGTTTTTTCCTCATTTGGCACTTGCTAAATTATGATGTTTTCTCCAACTCTTAGCTCAAAAGCAGTACGGATTTATAGACATTTTTGCGGGGTCAATTCTGTGTCTTCAGACAGGGCCTAACCAATCCATGATATAATTCAGCTGACTTCACTGATTTAACAAGCTAAAGGCATTTATCTCAATGTGTTCTGCTCTGTATGAGGCAGGAAGTAACTAGCAGTAGCATAAAAGAAGGATGGCAGAGATTATCATAATGCATGTTAAATGTTGGAAAATATATATTGAGCCCGAGAAACATGAATATCCTAGAAGCACCTGGGGATTATCTCCCAGGCTATACTACCTTTGGGTTTCTTTACTTTTCCTAAGCCATTTGTCTTAATTATTTATATTGTTATCCCTTTTTCTGACATGAATGTGTATTTTCCAGGTAAAACTGCATGTTACCAACTTGAAACTCCTTGGTGGAAGGACGTGATATGTTTGGCAAAATGATGAAACCAAGGGCGTTTAAAAGCAGATTTTGAAATGGTGCAAATTCCCTGCCAGACACTCCACACTCAAAAAAGGTCAAATGAATACAAAGTGTGCTTTTCTCTTTCTTTAACACTCTGTATCTGTAGCAGTTTCTCTAAGGGACCAGTAGTTCTTAGCAGCAGTTCAATTTGCTTGATTTCAGCCTCTGTGAGCTCGTGACCAGGACTTGCAAACAGTGGCATTAATGAGGGCATTGTGTGCAGGAGGCCCCGAGTATTGTTTCACAGTGTGCGTAGGCCCAAGAGACATGGACGATGAGGGAACTGCTGCAGTGACCTGCAACACCTGTGCTATATTTGTCTTCTTGCCTTAGAACGTGCAAAACTACCGCTGCAGCAAGTGCACGCTGGTTGCCTTGCTGTAAGGAAAGGTACAGCAACTTGAGGAACTGGAAAAGATGAGGAATTTCTTGATAGAAAACAGTGGACTGTCCTGGAACACAGGTGTGGTGCTCCTAGGAAGGAGGAAGAGGCCAATTGCAGAAGACAAACTCCTGGAGGAATGTGACACACAGAAGCAGGACTATCAGGAGCCATGCTGTGTCACTGGAGCTGCAAAATCGATGCCATGCTCTCACCTTGGACACAGTTCTGGGCCAGAGGAGCTAAGAGAGAAGTTGCAGACCTCAGAATACACTGAGGTGGCTGTGGAAGCTACCATGTACAGAACAATTCCTGCCACTCACCAGAAGAGGAAGAGACATATGGCCATGGTAGATGACTCTACTGAGGAGAACAGAGACAGCAGTGTGTGGAGATAACAGGATGTCCTGGAAGGTGTGCTGTCTCCCAGGTGGAAAGATTCACAATTCACAGAGAGGTTGCCAAGTCTTGTAAAGCTAAGGGCATTTATCTCAATGTGTTCAACTGCAAATACACAAAAACATCTTGAGGAAATACTTCCTTTTTGCATACAGCTATCATTCACAAGCCATTAGAGAATGTAGGATAAGTTTTTGTGAAAAGCAAATGCAACTTCTGCAAGAAACGTTTTTTCTTTTCTTCCTTCCTTTTGGTTCCAGACCACACTTTCTGTTTTTCTCCATGAAAAGTAATTCATTATGGTTCAGGTAAATAGCACGTACTTTCAGTATATAGCAGTTCACATTCCAGCTGGGTTTCAATGCACTTTACAAATATAACTAGTGAGTTTGGCATAATTATAGCACAGTGGACACTTTGGTAGCTAAACACATGGTAGTTGCATGCCAGTATTTGAAATGCTTACATTATTTATTTACATTTCTATTAATAGGAAATGTAAATGATTGCAATATGTCATTTTCCTTTATTTAGCATTTCCACTATATGTTTTATTTTATTTTTTAAATGTTGATTTAAGATTGTCTTTAACAAATATTTAACTGTTGAATTTCCTGCCAATGAATGCAATATTCAAAACAAGAAGTATTAAAATTTCTCCTCTCTAAACCAACCAACCAACCAACCTGAAGGTTGGTCTATATAGGCCAGGCTTCCTCAAACTCGGCCCTCCAGATGTTTTCAGCCTACAACCCCCATGATCCCTAGCTAGCAGGACCAATGGTCAGGGATGATGGGAATTGTAGTCTCAAGACATCTGGAGGGCCGAGTTTGAGGAAGCCTGATATAGGCTATTAACCAAGAGAGTCAGAGTGTACATCTCACAGGGAGCAAGTTGCTAGATTTTAAATTGGGAAGAGAATTACAGCATGATTGCCCTGTACAGTGGTGCCCCACAAGACGAATGTCTCGCAAGACGAAAAACTCGCTAGACGAAAGAGTTTTCCATTTTTTGAGGTGCTTCGCAAGACGAATTTCCCTATGGGCTTGCTTCACAAGACGAAACGTCTTGCGAGTTCCTGTGAGTTTGTTTCCTTTTTCTTAAAGCTGCTAAGCCGCTAATCCACTAATAGCCGCTAAGCCACTAAGCCGCTAATAGCCGTGCTTCGCAAGATGAAAAAACCGCAAGACGAAGAGACTCGCAGAATGGATTAATTTCGTCTTGCGAGGCACCACTGTACTCAGTTATTGGGAACCCTCTTGCCAAGTTTGGTGATAGCATCTCGAGAGGCATCTGAACCCATAGGGAACAGATGGATGGTCATACACAGATACCATTTTCCAAAATATATAGTAGATAAGCAATAATATCACCACATCAGAGAGATTATAGAGCACAGAGGTGGTGCTCTTTCAAAGCTTGGTTGCATTTAAATCACTCCTTTATCAGAACGAGCTGAACAAGAAAAATAACAAAAGCAGTGAGGGATGATTGGCAAGTTGCCTAAGGCACTGGCCTGAAAGATCAACTTTGACTCTACTGAGTCAAAGAGCAACTGAAATTCTGTTCTTTATCAAGAGAAGATAATGTCCCTGAATCCCATGACTCCACCTGACATAGCCAGGGACATCAGGTTCCCTTGCTGCACAAACCCATAAATATCTTCCTGATTCCCTTCAATAAGCACAAGCTAGAGGTTAATGCTGTGGGGATGTTTGATTCCCTGCTGTTTTAAATAATTTCATGGGAAACCTAATGCAGTAGGACACTAGTTTGGAGAGGTTATTACCCTCATCAGATTACAGCACTTTCCCCCTTTTATTTTCTACCAATTTCCTGGCCTCATCGGTCCTCTCCCTTCATTTACCACAAATGATTCTTCAAAATGACACTCCGTGGTTGGATGGAGACAGTATTGGAGAAAACTTAATCCCTAATCAGTGGCCTGTCAATGCTAGTAGTAGTGTGAATCTTTCTTTTAGCTTCGGCTTGCTTGGATGTAGAAATCCACGGTGTTTGTTGTCATTGAGAGCATATTTCCTGCCCTCTGGCAAGGATGTTCAGAGATGGAACCCTGGGAACAGTGATGGATAGCACCCAATTGCTCAAGAGTGCATGTGAGGTCTTCAAAGCCTATCAAGGGCCATTGCACCCTAGATAAGAGAAAACAGTGCATGTTTAAATAGTTGTCAATATAGGGCAGAAGTGATACATGCTGGCCATTGCACTCTTATCATATGAGAGATTCGAAAAGGAGATGTTGGCAAAGCTTGAAAAAGAACTTCAGCAGATTGAAAAAGCCACCTCAAAGTCCAAGCCTGAGAGAAATTCTCTCCACTCTTTCTATCAACCCCCTATCCAGCCCCTTCCAGCACTGACTTCCCCACTTCCTTGACTAGTAGTGGCTATGGGGGTGGGGAGCAATGGTGGGGTGCTTGGGTACAGGAAGTTCTGTTCCTTCTCCAGCATGACAGTTGAGCTTGGGAAGTCTACAGATCCCCTGGACTATCAAGCCTCTCCTCCTACACAACAGTAGATCAAGAGGAGAGAATGGACTGATCTCTTCTTCTGTCCCTGTGCCTTGATACTGCTGCTCTTGGCCGGGTAAGTAAAGGAAGGGGAAGGTATTTTGGAGATAGAGAGGCTCGCTGGCTATTTTCATTTAACATTCATAAAAATTTAAATGAGCAAAACTCATCAGTAGGTCAAGACCTTGCTGACTCTATGGGCAACTGCCCCAGGGCAGGAGCCACCACACTAAAGACTCAGTCCAAGGAAAGGGTGGCTGAACCTCAGGGGCATGAGGAACCACCAGAAGTGTCCCATCAGAGGAACTCAGTGATCAAAATGGAGAGAAAGGAACCGGATGGTCCTTATGGTTCCTAATGTATCCACTCCTGAAAGAAGGATGAGATACAAATGTGATCAATAAGAATCGTCATTCATACATTCATATACTCCTGATGTCCTTGTTCCACTGGGCCTTGAGCAGATGCAGATGCCTAGAGTTTCATGGTGAACAAATGAAGAAAGATGGATGCTTTCAGGATAAATGTTGTATGTTCCATTAGCATTCAGAAACAATGACATTTTGTACAATCATGGGCATAATCCAGCGAGAATTACTTCCAAGCAAACTCCAGGGAGATGAAGGAATATGATGATTGGATAGCAGCTCACTTTGTATCACTTTGTATTACTTTGAAAATTGTATTTTAAAAAAAATCTTCCCCTTGACTTCATGTGCAGCTATAATGATAGTAAGAAGATTGCCAGCAAAGCACCAAAAATCTATTTGATCCAGAAGAAATCTGTATGAATCCCGCCAGGGGTTTGGGAAGCAAATGAAAAGTGGCGGGAGGCAACTCTCTGAAGTGTAATTGCAAAAGCTGGTTACAATTAAATGATCTGAAATTTTTATGAGGTTCTACTTGGAGGGGCAAGGAAGAGGTGGGCCAAGCTAAACAACCACTCCCAAGTGAAATTAGTCAGAGGAAAGTGGGTGAAGATCTCTTTGCCTGTTTTGCCTAAAGGCACATTTAACTGACAATATTATATAAAGGGCATTAATTGGCAGTTCTTGCTGCAATGCTAGGGCTAATATATAGAGAGACAAAAATACTATGCTCTGAGCAGCGAGAGTTTCTGCTTGCGGGAAGCTGCTACACCACCACCTATGAACCATATTTTAAAATGCATTTTTAGATTTGAACTAATAATGTGAATGACATTCAGTGAGATTGCCAAATGCTGGTAATTTACTTTCATCTTCACATTAATGTGGGCCCACCTGTGATGAATTGGAAACTAAATAAGCACATCAGTTTTAATTAGATATTTCATAGGCTGGATTTAGTTAAACTGCAGCATTCATTCTAATCTATTAGACTCTCAAAGAGACCCATATTCTTCACAATACAATTCTCTCCTAATTCATCTTTCATGCTGTGTTTATTTAAAATCCACTTTCATTGCAGAATAATTTGGGGTGCATACTTAGTTTATATATTACCATGGATTGGTTATTCCCCAACACACATTAACCACTTTGTTATATTTATGGGTTGCTTCCAGATGACCTGATTATTGAATATTCATTCTGATTTGTTCGCAGGGAGGTTACATGACATCCAGTGTTGATTGAGCATTCTTTCTGGTTGGTTTCTTTTTTTACCCTGGGAGGTTATACGACATCACATCAAATAGTTGCTATCCCATCACTTTCCTTACCACACATAAAAAATACAGTTATTTTACAAACAGGTTTGTTGTGGAAGAGCACCACTTCTGTTTAACTATACAACTTGAATATGCTGGTATGCAGGCGTTTTCCCATTTGGCCTGGGAAGGCAAGACCCCGACTGATTCCGGCTACAGAAGCTGAGGCTGCTGAACAGACTCTTGGGCTGCAGAGTTGTTTGTTGGTGTGTGTGTGTGTGTGGGGGGGTGTTGTTGCTGGTATTGATATTATTATTTTTTAATCTTTATTTTAGATCTTCTGATTTATGTGAAAATTGTTGTGTATTTTTAATGTTTTAGTTATTGTTTATGACTACTTTTGCTATGTTGTAATTATGTATATTTTCATGTTGTAAGCTACCTTGAACATGATTTGAACTATGAAAAGTTGGCACACAAACTGCTGGGTATTGAATTTGGGAATTTCTGCAAGCAAAGCAGATGCTCTACCAGTGAACTATGGCCCTTTTTCCGAAATAAGTGCTGCACCCTATACAACTGTATTGCCCATCCAGTTATTGCTGGGCAAATTACGTGTTTGCTTCCTATGAATTCTACTGACATTGGTTCACACTGAAATGTATCTTACACTTGCCAGCCTGGATGACTGCAATAAACGAGAAAACGGTGAACATACTTGAAGAAACAGGCCTTGAAGTTGTAGTGCCACCACCCACCATAATTGTTGGTTTTGGGTAAAATTGTATCCTGGGGTGTCTTTTCTCTCTGGGCCAGTTTTTCTTGATATTTGCCCAATCCCCTTCCAGCAATGGGGCTGGCCTGCTTTCTGTGGGGATGATTTCATTGTGTGTTATGGGACTTGAATGCATCTTGAGAACAAGGATGTAAAAAAAAAAGAAAGAAATCCACCAAAAATGTTCTTTTGCTCTTTGGTGTTATAAAGGAATGTTATTTTATTTTATTTGGAAAAAAAAATCAGAAGGCAAACCAGTTCTCTGGGCAGAAATACATCATAGTCGAGTTAGTACCCATGACTCTCAGCTTTTCAATTAGAACTTTGAATCACATTCCTTGATTAGGAACAAGCAATCAATCATAATTAATTAGTTAAAATGTTCAACCGTTAAAATCATTACCATTAATTAAAATAATTATCTCTATTTTGGCTGCACTTCATTACCATTTCAGGGAATGCCTTGTTTAACTACTTTTTTTTTTTTTTTTGCCTAGTGTAGAATTGCAGGGAACGAAAGGAGCTCTGTAGGCAGTATAGTCCTCCTGCTCCCCCCAAGATCTCTTTGTATTCAATGTCTACTAAGCTGTTTTATTTTTAATTCCATATTTTGCACAAAAAACAAATTCAGCTTTTGGCCCTTCCAAAAGGGAAAGGAAGTGTATTGTAATGCATTGCTATTTACGAAACCTGTATCATATTATACCCAATAAATTTATTTTAGGGTGCCTTCAGACTGTCAGTATTTGGGGGGTGGGATTCAATTGCACAACAGAATTTTAGCTTTGCACAATTAAGGTGGATTTAAGTGCAGTTTAGAAAGTGATGGGTTAGTGCACTGAAAATTGTGGGTTGAATGAACGATTAAAGGAAAGACATGTAAGCAAATCAGGATAAGTGCTCATCATCATATAACTGCCCCTGTAAACAAATCAAAATGAGCAAAGACTGGGCAGAGTATAACCATTCTTAAGCTTTGTGCAAGCAAATAAGGATGGATGCAGAACAAACAGGGCATCAGGAGGAGTCCTCAGAAATTTCTTGTTCAATGTCTACTTAGTTTCAAGAGGACAAGGGTTATTATTACTTCTTTGCAAGATGTAAAAAGGTAAAGGGACCCCTGACCATTAGGTCCAGTCATGGCCAACTCTGGGGTTGCGGCGCTCATCTCACTTTATTGGCTGAGGGAGCCGGTGTACAGCTTCCAGGTCATGTGGCCAGCATGACTAAGCTGCTTCTGGTGAACCAGAACAGCGCATGGAAATGTAATTTACCTTCCCACCGGAGTGGTACCTATTTATCTACTTGTACTTTGACATGCTTTCCAACTGCTAGGTGGGCAGGAGCAGGCACTGAGCAACGGGAGCTTACCCCGTCGCGGGGATTCGAACCGCCGACCTTCTGATCGGCAAGTCCTAGGCTCTGTGGTTTAACCCACAGCGCCACCCGCATCCCTTTATTGCAAGATGTATTTATAAATTATCCTTTAAAGTACACCAGCTACTGCTCTGCCAAGGCAGGTGTTTAGGGTTGCCATGTTCCCCAAAGTGAAAATCCAGACAGAGTTGTTGAGCAGCCCTACAGGTGTCTATGTTTAGGACAGTGGTCCTTCTATGGCTTCAACGGAAATATTACTACATAGCTATGCAAAACGAAAGGAGTCGCATCAAATAGCATATCTCACACCCCTTCTATTGCTGCTGGGGAATGGCACAGCATACGTGGACCCCTCATAACTGGATGATGCACAGTACCATCCTGGGTGGTCTAACCTGAGTTCCCCAAGACAGTGCATTCAACCTTCATGTTTGTACTGTTGCTGGAAAGGGCTGAGTGGTATATACGCATGCTCACCTGGCATGCATTATTCGACCCTAACATTGCTTATGCATTCCTAGAGGAAAATGAGGTCTACTGTAGAACCTGGAAGAGCATAGGGTTGAAGGTAGAAGAAAATGACTTGGAACTGCACAATTGCCACTTAAACGCTTACCATTTGGTGGCTGAAACTGCAGAGAGAAGCATTCACCTCCAGCCTCCAACTATGCTTCATGACTCCAAAACAGCTAAGCAGATGGGGGAGCTGGTGGTAACTTTGGGCATACCAACTACCTGTCAACTCTCAGATGCTGATGAGCAGGGCCATTCACACTTTAGTATGAAAATACAGTTCAGAAATGTAACTGGATCTGACATAATGTCACAAGAGGAGCCTTCAATCCAACACATTGGGAGCAGTTGTTACTAAGGCTGGGCAACTAGCAGTTTCTAGTATTTCTGTAATACCAGTTTCTTTAATGTAGTAGGTTTTTTTTAAAAAAAATCCAAGAATGATTAGAGCCTGGTTTGGTAGAACATACTACTGCACATACACAATCTCAGTACTTCGGTACAGGAAAAGAATGACTTGTAATGTTGCAAGATCAGGTTACCTTCTTGTCCTTCACCTAGTGCCCTCTGGGAGTTTTGTGGACCACAACTTCAAGCAGTCCCAGCCAGGAGGGCGCCAGGATGGGCAAGGTGGATGTACTCATATTCTTATATGCATGGTTTAGTTAGACGAAAAAGCCTATTGTAGAAGAGGGCTTTCAAACTTCATTTCTAGAACAAATGAATTTTGACCAACCTTCAAGATGTTGATTTGATCAACATCAAAGTGTATCCGAATGAGACTGCCAGATCTTGTGCAGTTCACCCTTCTTTCCCAAGTGATCCTCACTCATTCTGACTCTGTCAAACACAGCAGGAGAGAGATGATTCAGGACCTGACATGTACTTCATTGCAAACTCAGAAAAATTCCCGAGCTGCCAGGCCCAGAACCTGTTAAAACTCAGGGTCCTCTGTTCTGAGCCTATCTGTTAACAGTTCATTAACATGAAATGATCCACTATGTGACCACAGAAAATTATTTCATAGTATTGTAACTGACAGCATGTTCCAGGGCCACCTTAAGACCTTTAGAGGCTCAAAGCTCTGGTTTTACCCACAGTGACTACTTTTTTTTAAAAAAATGTCAAATTCTCAAACAACAACAACAACAATATTTTTTGTGCTTGCCCCTGCTTTGTTGGTGCACATGTTTAGTTTGCCTATTGGGTATCCAGCATTGGTGTGATTTAATAATAATATGTTAGGACGAGGTTGTAGATTATTTGGTCCAGTGTAATGGTCAAGAAAATTGAGCTTTCTCTCTTCTTTCTTGATCTAAAAGTCAGCCACTTGGGCAGAAGCTACTTTTGGTGCTGCAGTACTACTATGGAGATGGGGAAGCTGTGGTCCATCAGGTGTTGTTGGAGTCTCACTCTGACTCCCATCAATCCCAGCTAACATGCCCAATGGTCAGAAATAATAATAATAATAATAATAATAATAATAATAATAATAATAATAATTCTATACATCCTATGCCTGAAGATCTCAGGGCGGTTCACATAAAATATCAAATACATAAAATCAAAACAAAAACAACAACCCAATAACCCGCCCCCAAGGGCCAGCATTTTAAAAAGGGTATAGGATGTAGATTAAGTCAGGCAAAGGCCTGGTTAAAAAGGAACTTTTTGCCTGCTGCCTAAAGGTGTATAGTGAAGGCGCCAGGCGAACTTCCTTGGGGAGAGCATTCCACAGACAGGGAGCCACTGCAGAGAAGGCCCGTTCTCATGTTGCCACCCTCCTGACCTCTCGAGGAGGAGGCACACAAAGAAGGGCCTCAGAAGATGATCTCAGGGTCTGGGTAGGTTCATATGGGAAGAGGCAGTCCTTGAGGTATTGTGGTCCTGAGCCATTTAAGGCTTTATAGGTCAAAATCAGCACTTTGAATTGGGCCCGGAAACTAATCGCTAGCCAGTGCAGTTGGACCAGGATCGGTGTAATATGCTCAAACTGTCTTGCTCCGGTGACCAGCCTGGCTGCTGAATTCTGCACCAGCTGAAGTTTCCGAAGCGTCTTCAAAGGCAGTCCTATGTATAACACATTGCAGTAATCACTAATTGTCTCTCTCTCAACAGAGATCATTGCATAGGGTGACCAAGGCAGTTTCTGTGCCAAAACAAGGCCTAAACCCTAATCTAAATGGATCCAGAAAATCAGCTTCTTCCAAGAGCACCTGAATCTGGTCTGTGACCACTCGCTCCAAACCTTGCCCAAAACCTTGCCCAAGAAAGGGAGATTAGCAACTGGCCAGTAGTTTTTTAGGTTTTCTGAATCCAGGGAAGGTTTTTTAAGGAGTGGTTTTACCACTGCCTCCTTCAAACAAGCAGGAACCACCCCCTCTTGAGAGCCAGTGTGGTGTAGTGGTTAAGAGTGGTAGTCTTGTAATCTGGAGAACCGGGTTCACGTCTCCGCTCCTCCACATGCAGCTGCTGGGTGACCTTGGGCCAGTCACACTTCTTTGAAGTCTCTCAGCCCCACTCACCTCACAGAGTGTTTGTTGTGGGGGAGGAAGGGAAAGGAGAATGTTAGCCGCTTTGAGACTCCTTAAAGGGAGTGAAAGGCGGGATAGCAAATCCAAACTCTTCTTCTTCTTCTCTCGTAAAGACCCATTGATCACCTCCCTGGCCCAGCCAGCTGTTCCCTCCCGGCTGGATTTTATCAGCCAAGAGGGGCAAAGGTCTAGAGCGCAAGTGATCGCCCTGACTGATCCGAGCACCTTGTCCACATCATCGAGCCTTACCAACTGAAACTCATCCAACACAACAGGACTAGACTGTGCTCTGGACACCCCATGTGATTCATCTGCTATAACAGCAGAATCAAGGTCTTGGTGGCTGCAAACATTTTTATTCTCAAAATGCTTTGCAAACAAGTCACAAAGAGCTAGCGTTGGTTCTATCACCTCCTTTGGGCCAGCCTGTAAAAGGCCCTGTACAACCTGGAAAAGCTCTGCTGGACGACATGATGAGGATGCAATGGTGGCAGCAAAGTATGCCTTCTTTGCTGCCTTCACTGCTACTAGGTAGGCTCGATAATGAGCCCTTACCAGTGTTCGGTTTCATTCATTCAGATCTTTCCTCTACTTGCGTTCAAGCAGTAACTCAGCTTGTTTCCTCGCCCTAAGCTCTGTAGTAATTGGGTTCCACCAAGTGGGAGAGGGCGCTCAGGGGCAATTGTGTCAATAGCCTGAGCCATTTGGGTGTTCCAGAGGTCAGCCAGGGATTTGGCAGGAGCACCAGTCATATCAGCCGAACCACCCCCCCCAAGCTGTTTGGAACCCCGCTGGATCCATCAGCTTCTGAGGGCGGACCTTCCTAATAGGTTCCCTACCTCTGCGGAGGGGAAAAGATCCTAAATCTCAACAGGAAGTGATCTAACCATGACAAGGGACTGATGTCAATGTCCCCCCACTTTCAGATAACCCTCTTCCTGCCCAGTTGAGAAAACAAGGTCCAGAGTGTGGCCTGCCTTGTGTGTTGGGCCAGTGACATGTTGGGACAGCCCATGGTTGTCAAGGCAGCCATGAAGTCTTGAGCCACCCGAGAGCCAGCTGCCTCGGCATGGATGTTGAAGTCTCCCAGAACCAGCAGTCTAGGAGTCCTCAACACTGCCTCTGAGACCAGCTGTGTCAGCTCAGGCAGGGAGACTTCTGGGCAGCGAGGTGGGTGGTAAACCAGCAGAATCCCTAATTTGTCCCGATTGCCCAATGCCAGGAATGCACACTCTAGATTCCACCCCCCAACTGGACAGGGAGCCTGGAGATAGAGAGAGAATCTCTATAGATCACAGCAACTCCCCACCCCCCTGCCCTGGACCCTTGAGTCTGGCCTGATGCTGTACTGAGCACCCAGGTGGGCACAACTGGGTGAGACCAACTCCACCCTGTTCACCCACCCAGATCTCAGTGATGCAAGCCAGATCAGCCTCCTCGTCCATAATCAAATTGTGGAGGAGGGTGATTTTATTCTGGGCTGACCTGACATTTAACAGCGGAAGTCGCAGACCTGAGGGTTGGCTGATACAACAACCCCAATTCCCTAGTTGGAGGAGGGACTGGCACCCAGCACAGTCACTAACTGCCTGGGCTGTGTGCCCCTTACCCGGCCTGCCCCATCTCCCCTGTCATACCTCCCCCTACCCAGAACCACTGTAATTGGGCCTTCCTCTGCTCTCCTCTGCTCCTTTCCTCCCAGGCACACCCCACAAAATGCCCTTACAATTCAGTTAAAAACAGTTAAGACACTAAAAATAAAATAAAAATAAAAGAGGAAACCCTCCCTGCTGAGCAACAGCAGCAGTCCTTATAGAGCCCTCCAGGCCAGATGGAAAGAAGCCTATGAGAGTTAAGGTCAACTTTTAGAAGACATCTAAAGGCAGCCCTGTTTAGGGAAGCTTTTAATGTTTGTGAATTACAGTATTTTAATATTTTTCTGGCAGCTGCCTAGAGTGGCTGGGGAAGCCCAGCCAGATGGGGGGGGGTATAAATAATAAATTATTATTATTATTATTATTATTATTATTATTATTATTATTATTATTACTACTACTACTACTACTACTATTAGTATTATATAAATAACATAGGGAGGGCCACATGTTTTCCCTTTTCTCTCTCTACTATTTTCTTCTGGACACTTCAGCCAACCCTGGAAAAGCTTGCTTAGCCCCCTTTGACTTCTAAAATTTCACCTGACATTACCCACTTGTCTTCAGATTCCCCCCCCCCCCCTTTTGTTTTTCTGGCAATAAATACCCTATTTGAATGAACTCAAGGAAATAAGAGATTTTCTGTTTGCAATGCAGATTTTTTTAAAAGCACACATGGACATGTGTGTGGTCTGTAGGACTCAGTTAACACTTCATAGGAAGCCTTGATCTGTGCAGAAGGCCTGCACCTTTTTTAAAATTAAAGTTGACTGCTGAGGCTGGACAATTTATAATGTTGCTGCGATGCTGCATTTGAACAAGATTCACCTTCCTATTACAATCACCATTGTCACTGCCCCATTCACAATGCTTGGTGAACTATTTCAACAGACTCTCAGATGTTATGTGGATGCTAACAGGAGCCCTACAAATCTCATTCTTACAGACTTATACATGACCTGCTTAATAGTGCCGCTCATAGGATTCGATGTATATACAATAATAAAAAAGAGCTACTTGAAGAATTAAAAGAACTTTTGTGTCAGTCTGTTAAAGACTCTCCTCCTGAAGAGAGGGGAGTGGTTGTGGGTGGGAGCCCGAGTCCCGCCTCTAGCAGGGGGCGTTAGCCCCCTGCCTCCCACTCACCTGGCTGGTGCCCACGCCCATCGGCAGGCACCCAACCAGGTACCTCTGAGGGGGAGTGTACAGCAGCCTTAATACTGCGGCGCCAGCCCCTCCTCGGCCTCACTCTTCGTCGTCTATTGAGGGTTGGGGCAGGTTACAACCCCCTAGGGCCGAGGGCCGTAAGCCAATTTCTTATGGGTTGCTCTCTCACATACGCACAAAGCTTAGGTCAATCTGCTGGACCAAGTTTGAGGCCCGCCTCTTTTCCGCAGCATATGCTATCGCCTTTTTTGGCGCCCTGAGAGTGGGCGAAATTGTAGTCGAAGTTAGCGCAAACAGCTCAACGCGCGGCCTCCTTATGGAGGACGTGCAGTTGTCCAAAACTAGCATGATGGTGCAGATACGTCAATCCAAAACTGATCAGGCCGGTAGGGTTGTTCTTGTGAAACTTACAGCATCAGCGCAGCAGGGCCCATGCCCAGTCAAGGACACTAGGCGGTACCTTTACCTCAGACCGCCTGGCCCGGGTCCGTTTCTGGTTCACGAAGATGGGTCACCCTTATTGAGAAACCAATTCACAAGGGTACTCCGCAAAGCTATTGATGCTTGTGGTTTATCTTCCCTGGATTATGCTGCACACTCATTCAGGATTGGTGCCGCCACAACAGCTGCGCGCTTGGGTCTGCCTGCGGATAAGATTAAGGAAATGGGCCGATGGAAATTCAGTGCTTATAAAGGTTATATTCGCTAGAATACGCTCTGCTACATTGCCCCTACTTACCCGTTTTTTCCCTTTCCTTTCGTTCTCAGCTGTTTTCAGGAGAAGTGTGTGGATTTGCGGCCACAGTATAGTCCATTGGGCCCGCGTACGGGTGGTCAGCTGTGGTCTCACTCCTTATCTTGGATTGCCACCTGGAGTTCGAGTTTCCTGGTTCTCAAGACGAGGCATGCGTTGGGAAGAGCTTATGCCATTGCTGAGGGAGAGAGTAGCCACGTTTGGCCCTCCCAACATCCTTATCATTCACTTAGGGGAGAATGACCTTGTTAATAGAAGAAGTGCGGACTTGTCGTGCAACATAAAAAGAGACTTGGATGCGATTGTGCCGCGGAACAACGGTGTTCTGGTCCTCCTTCCTGAAGAGAATGGTTTGGCGCAGTGCGCAGAACTGTATGACCATTGAAAAAACCAGGAAACTCTTAAATCGGGCGATAGCCCATTGGGTGCGCTTTATGAATGGCTGAGTCATTTCTCATGACCGTATCCGGATCGGCGACCAGGCCTTGTATCGGAATGACGGGGTTCATCTCTCAGACCAGGGGAATGACATTTGGTTAGATAGCGTCATCAGCAGCATTAGGGATTGGTTACAGCTGTGAGGGTATTGGCGGCGAGCCCCTTTTGGGCTCGGGTGGCAGTTAGGCATTGGAATAATGTGTCGTGGAGTCAAAGGGCTAGGTGTGGCCATCGCCTATGCCTTCAATTTTGGGGTATTCCGTTAAAGGAATATGGCGGTCGTGTATTCTGTCCGATGCCTGCTTGGCAGGAGGCCATGGCACGACCCTCGGTGACATCAGGGGAGAGCCTATAGTTGGATTAGCATCAACAGGCTCCGCCTACTGGTGAATAAACCCCCCTTGTTTCAGACTCACCCCTCTCTGAGGGGGTGGAGTCAGCTGACGTAATCCAATGCCTAAGCCAATACCTTTTCACTTGCTGTAATCAATAAAGTTGTGGCCTTTTCTTGCCCATTAACCTTATATCACCTGTCCTTGTGTATTCATTCCACTTTGGGCGGGGGGATCGGTTCCTCGAACCACAACTGAGCCTTACTCAGACAAAGGCAAACTGTGAAGGTGACAATGGAACGAGGGCTTCATTTGCTGAAGTCTGAATTAATGAATAACAAGATCAAGATCCCTTTGTGGCTGATTCTTTCCCAGCTGCACCCAATTACGAGAGAGTAATCAAAGAAGTCCACTCATTAGTTGGCAATTCTGTGCAACTTCAAAAAGTAATCCTTAACTCACTGCTGATAGGGAAATATTTCCTTAAAAACAAATTTATAGCCATCTGCAGGATCTTGGAGTAAGATGAGGGTGAAGACAGACTGACAGGCATTCTAAATCTGTTATGGACATGGTTTCTACACATATTCTCTGCCCTGAAAACAAACGCCTTAGAGTGCAGTGAATGTTTGTTCAAACTTCAAGCTGTTTCTCCACACTTGGCATGTTACGTCTGTCTTCAGCATAAGAGGTTTTTATAATAAAAACATAACTTTATGGAGGTAGAATAGTTAAAGCCACAAATAGATGTTGACATATAAAATCACCTCTAGTCACCCCCGTCATATAGCGACAATGGCTTGTCTGTTTTACAGACAAACTATCCCTTAATTTAGGGATTTAGGAAATATTCTAACACAAACTGACAAAGACCAGTAAGGTCCAAAAGAAGGCTGCCTTTCCTCTCTGCCATTCCATCAGAATGCTTGCCCCTTTGGGAAGAAAAAATGCTGGAGTGTAAAGTCAGTGCCCACTGTTGAACTCATGAGTGAATCTATGATTCCAGTTTAGCATTAAAAAATCAGCAGTAATAGTTCATAGGCACATATGTATGTGGGATGTGGTCTAAACGACAGAGCCTCTTGGGCTTGCTGATCAGAAAGTTGGCGGTTCAAATCCTTGAGACGGGGTGAGCTCCCGTTGCTCTGTCCCAGCTTCTGCCAACCTAGCATTTTGAAAGCACGCCAGTGCAAGTAGATAAATAGGTACAGCTGTGGCGGGAAGGTAAATGGCGTTTCCGTGTGCTCTGGTTTCTGTCACGGTGTTCCATTGTGCCAGAAGTGGTTTAGTCATGCTGGCCACATGACCCGGAAAGCTCTCTGTGGACAAACACCGGCTCCCTTGGCCTGAAAGTGAGATGAGTGCCACACCCCATAGTCACCTTTGACTGGACTTAACTGTCCAGGGGTCCTTTACCTTTACCTTTTACCATTATGTGTGCAATGAACACAAGAACAGCAAACCCTTTAATGACTTTTCTGGATCACATTGATGCTCCTCCAAAACTTGTGCTAGTAGAACATCATCCCAGCCCCTAGCCATGAAGGAGACTAAGCCAGCTTGCTGTGACAACAATGCTCATTTGTCCTCCTCCACCACCACCATGTTGCTGCAGTGCTGGAGAGAATTTCAAGTACTCAAAGAACTCAATCAAAAAATTAAGTCATAAATTAAACCAGCTCATTGGCAACTTCAGAAATTGATCATGAGTGTCGTGTGATTTTTTCATACATTTAAATTGACTTAAAGATCTTCTAAATGTCCCAGATGTTTCAGTAAAGACACAAAAGATTGTTTCACCACCCCCTCTTGTTTTTTTTTACCTCACTTTCCCTTCCCTCACAAGGCAGTTTGGTGTTGCACGACCCCAGGTGACGAGCGTTTCTCTGAGGTGATTCCTCAGCAGATATCTTTGCTTGGCTTTTAAGCTTGCAGTGTATCGTAATTCCTGGTTGTGGTGCACTTGATGCTATTCTGTACTTATTCCTTCACTGCTCCCAATAATGTATCTGATTTCTACTCTCAAAGTTAGGGTGAACTGTATGGTAAGATACTTTGCTCATAGGGATGTCTCCTCTATTAAGGGGTATGCTACTATTGTGCTATGTTATCACAACATGGCCATGAGGATGAAAGTCACAGGGGTGGTGCAGGAGCAACCATGAAATGGCAGTAAAAAGGAAAGGGGTTTCAAAAAGAGAAGGGCTATAGGGCAGTGTTGGAGCATCTGATTTGCATGTAGAAGACCCCAGGTTCAGGTTCAATCCCTGGTACCTCCAGGTAGGGCTGGGAGAGCCCCAGTCTGAAATCCTGGACAGCTGCTGCTAGTCAGTGTACTGTAGACAATACTGAAAAGTGGTCTGACTTCAGTATAAGGCAGCTTCCTATGTTCTTGTGTCCCACTACCAACCACTCTGCTGAAATGGGTATGACTGTTGCACATGGTGTTCTACCACAAGGCAGCTGGTGTTACATGACAAGCATGGGGGGAGAGAGATGTTACCTGGTGGCAGGTAGCTTAGCCTTAGCTGATCAATTATTAGGTGTAGTATAGAGTGGCTTTGCCTGCTGCTTCTACTGCAGTGCCTAATCAGTCAGTGTTGCATGGATCCCACCCCCTGCTTTGTCAAGTGGGAAGGATCAGATGCACACTTGGAAAGGTAGAAAACAGAAGTCATGTACCCCTGCATAATATAATTTTGTCAATGTCATAGAACTTAAAGTAATGTACTTGTATTATGAAATGTTCTGGACAATGATACCTATCTTCATAGAACCTTCAATTAATTGTGTGTGTGTGTGTGTGTGTGTGTGTGTGTGTGTGTATGTGGGAATATATGCACAACCAGCTTTCTTTAATGTAGAATCATATCATTAACGTGTCTGAGGCAACTTTGCAAATAGTAATAATAAAAAATAAATACTACTAATAATAACATATGCCGTGTGAGGGATAAGGGATTGTAATGTTCAAACATGAAAGAAAATAAGTGGGTGGCTGCATATTGGAGTGAGTAGAACATTTTGTGCAGCAATGTGTTCCTCCTTGCAGAATTCACAATTCATGAACAAATACTATAATTAACATATTGCCATTATCAATCAGTGTAACTGAATGCAGGATTAGAATAACTGGCAGAGTTGCTGCATGCTTGTATAGAGTCCAGTCCCAGCAAGTACAATATAGCAATCTTGCCAAATGACCGCTACAGAGGGCAGAACTTGGAATTCTGGGTGTGAGCCTTCTTTCTCCTCTTAAGCCCCTTGGCTTCTATTGATTCCATTGGCCTCCATTCAAGTTAAGTTGGCATGTGTTGTTGCCTAGCAACAGCATGCAGTCTACTTTTGTACTATCCCATGGAAATGCTGCCTGTCTGGAACGTGACATTCAACAGTATGGCTCTATTAGAGAGACTCTTTCAAGAGTCCTTCCCACTTCCACCACTCGGGTAACTGAACAATCTCCAGGTAGAAATTGTTCTGTTCTCATGTCCTGAAATGACCCAGTTATGCAAAACAGGTAAGGCAACATCTCTTTTCAGACTCCTGTTCTATTGACTGGAGCACATGAGCTTCCAACATGATCCTTACACCAACTGGATGGGAAGCTGGATCTAGGAAACATGGACTCATGTCTTTCCTTTAGACTGCTTCAAAAATTATATATTCATTTCTGTCCCCCCCCTACATGCCCTGTGCCCCCCTCAATCTGCTCCAGAGGGTTGTCAGACCCACTAGAACAGTTTTAGTGGGGCATAGTGGGAGGGGGAGAACATTCCTTTGTGCAAGGAGAAATCTGTGTGCCAATGGAATGAGGGACTTAGTGCTGCATTGAATGGCACCAGAAGTGTCAACCATCTTTGTGTAGGAGTCAGTGTACAAGGCTGGGCCATATGAAGAAGGTGCTTCATTATGAGTCAACCCCTAAGTCCTTCTAGCTAAATATTGTCTGTTCTGACTGGCAGTGGCTACTGAAGCTAACCCTTCTACTCAAGATCTCACAATGGAGATCCTGGGACCTTCTGCGGGGAAGATTATGCTCAAATACTGAACTTTGGTTCCTCCTCAAAAGCATATAATCAAAAGGACTACTTTGAGGGAAGACAACTGAATCTCCTGCAAAATAGGTGACAGACAGTTATTCTACTCTGAGGATGGAACGAATTCCCACTACAACTGATGAATATTGGCTCCAGAAAGGGTGCAGACTATACCAATGACACTAGGTGCTCACAGATGTTACCATGATAGAGAGACCTACGACTTTCTGTTTTGTGACACAATCTTGTCTCCTTCTTGTAAGATGTCCCTTTTCTTCCTCACCCCAGCAACGACTAATCTGCACTGAAACGACTCACTCATGCCCTTTTGCCTGATAGCCAATTCAATAAAAATCATTGGCGACTTGCAATCATAATTACAATGTCTTAACAGTACACATTGCACTTCTTCACTGCTTGAAGAGTTTTCTTATTACTGCCAATAAAGAAGAACCCATTTTATTCAAACCTTGTTTATCTAGATCTTTTGATTACTTGAATTTATGGTGTGTTCTCTACATAGCCTCATTCTCTTTTAACACTTCAAAACCTGCTCTCATATTTATCTAAACATCTGATTATCTAGAGATTTTCAAGGTCACCTAGCCATAGGAATAAATGAGATTGGGCTATATTAATATACCGGTATGTTGGTCAGTGTTGTATAGATGTTAAATCAGGGGTGAAGTATCCTGTTTGGCTGCTTGAGGCAAAACAGGAAGTGACGCTTTGTCCTGCCACCACTGCCACCACCACCACCTACCTGCCCCTGCTGCTGTCTGCTCTGCCATTGCTGTGCACCCTGTCACATCTGCCACTGATGGAGAAGCGCCACCACCGTAAGCACTGATTGGGGCACAATTGAGATAGTTTTGGCTAAAATCATGTATTAAATGGTAGGATTTAATGAGGAAAGTGGTGGTGTAAGAAGAATAAGAATGAGAAGAAGATGATGGAGATGAAGATGAAGATGAAGATGAAAATGAAGATGAAGAAGAAGAGTGTGAAAATGAACTGGAAAAGCACAGACCTATGCCTAGAATGTGTGGAGGTAAATTAGTGTGGATGAGCCCTTAAGGTTTAAGTAAAGGGCCTAAAATTTAGTCTCTAAATCTACCTGATGAAACCACCTCTTTGATTTTCAGTTGTTCACACACATATATGTGAAAATGTGCCAAAGGCTTCCTGAAGCCAGTGTACTCTAAACTGTGTATTACAACTGTGTGGTTTGCCATTGTATGAATGCACCATCTCAATATGTGATTAGCAATGAAGTATGTTGAGGAAATCCATGTGTTTATACTAGCAATGAGGAAAACATTGTTAATTCATAAACCCCTAAGTGACTCACAAAGGTTTTCTTTACGGGTAGGCTGAAACTAACAGCTGTTCTATCACATTCCATTTGCTCAAGTCAACAGACCTGTGTTAATAGTTTGTTGATTGTTGTACACTTGGCAAATATTTTGGTGCTATTACTGTGTTTGCGTTTTATTACTCAGAGTGACAAGAGTTTTTATCTGAGAGTCATGAGATGCTAAACAGGATATCCAGAGTTGAGGGATTTATTACGTTTTGTCGGTATTAGCAGAACATTTCCCTTTGAAGTACAACAGCAAGTAGTATTTCTGGTGTCAGATGCATCTTCTCAGCTTCTTTGTCCTTGCGCTGCCTCCATCTGTGAGATTTTCCTGAAAGTGACTTGTTAGTATGCCAGGGAATTATCCTAGTTATAAAGCTAGATGTTCCTTAGGGCATGGTATAAAGCCAAAATGAGATAGATGGTCAGCTTCTCCATTAAGGTGATGCTCAAAGGGTACACCTCCAAACTCCTTTTCCTCAAGGCCATTTCCTGCTCTATATACCATGCAGGAAGGGGGAAAAGGAAACACTACCAGGACAGGGGGGAAAGAAGGCTCTGAAATTGAATCAGTTACCAAAGCTTATTCAGTGTTGCAGGTGGGTTCAATCACACACTCTCACACTGAACTCATAGACTCCGAACATCCCCATTATGCTCCCTCCACCCTGTCATATGAAGATAGGAAGAGCCTGTTGGATCAGGTCAATAGCCCATCTAGTTCAGGATCCTGTTCTCATAGTGGCAAACTAGTGCTGTTGTGCTTGGATCCCTAAGCAGGACCCCAGCATCACAGCACTCTCACCTCCTGTGTTTTCAGCAAATGATATTCAGAAGCATTGCGGCCTCTAACCATGGAAGCAGAGCATAGTCATCATGGCTAGTAGCCATTGATCGCCTTCTTGTCTATGAATTTATCCAATCCTCTCCTCTATCTAAGCCATCTAAGTTGATGGCTATCACCGCCTCCTTTCGGAGTGAGTTCCATGGTTATCTATGTGCTGCATGAAGAAGCATCGTATTTTTCGCTCCATAAGATGCACCCGACCATAAGACTCACCTAGTTTTTAGAGGAGGAAGACAAGAAAAAAAATATTCTGAACGAAACAGTGGATGTATGATTTTTGTGGTTCATGCTGTGGCCACAGACATGATATGTGATTTGACAGTGAGTTTGGGGTAGCCCAGTGCAAAAATCCTGAGAATCCATGTGGATCCTTGCTTTGTAACCACGTTTTTGCACCATTGCAGCCCCACAAAACAATGGATGCATGATTTTTTTGGTGCAGGCTATAGCCATGGACATGCTATGTGATCTGATGGTGAATTTGGGATGACCCAGTGCAAAAATCCTGAGGATCCATGTGGATCTGTGCTTTGTAACCATGTTTTTGCGCCATTGCGGCCCCATGAAACAGTGGCTGTGTGATTTTTTTGGTGCAGGCTGTAGCCATGGACATGCTATGTGATCTGATGGTGAATTTTCGCCAAATGCTCCCTATAATCCTGATCTCAAAGGTTGTTCAGAACAGGCAGTCTTGTTGACTTTTTCTAGACCAATTGGCAGCAAGATTCTGCTGCCAAAATAGCTCCTCCTTCATGGCCTGGGCAGTGAAAATTAAGCAGGTTTCTTAAATGCTGCTGCATGATGGCAGGATGTGAAATGGTGGTTCTCTGTCTCTTGCACATTGATTCATATAGAACCAGGCATGTCAGTTGCAGTTTTGCTCTGCTGTCATTCAAAATACAAACTTTGTTTGCTATGGCTTCCTCCTGTCTTCCCATCGTCCTCAGATTTATGCTTCTTCTTCGCATTTCCATGCTTGCAAGGTTAAGAGATGTAATGATTTACTGTAATTAAATCTCTCTCTCTACTTGCTTTATCATGACACATCTTAACTATACATTTCCCCCTTTCCACTGTCTGCAAGATGATGGAAATGACAGAGAGGAAAGATATTGCTACAGAGTTGCACAAATGCCTGAAGGCATATTAATCTCAAATTAATCTGGAAAACATTAAAATTAATCTCAACATCTAATGAAGCTCTCAGTCCTTGGGATAGAACACTGTAGGGAAGGTATTAGGTTTTTTTGTTGTTGTTTAAACTGAAACAACTGCTGTTGGTTAAATAAAAGGCCAGCTTCTGAGTTTCATAAAATCTTTATCAGAGTACAAAGAGAACCAGGAAGTAATTTTAAACTATGCTTTTGTTGTTTGTTATATCTGTTAGGCACTCTTCTTACAAAGTAAGTTAAAAGTTTAGATGCAGAATGAGGTTGATTAACATTGGGCATCGATTAACAAAGTCAAATTCTCTGTCGTGTGAATGGAAGGGAATCATTGGATACAACCCAATATTTCTAACCCAGTGGCCTCCAGTCTCCCTCACCCTAGCATTCTTCCATCTCTGCATTTGGAATCATTTCCCCACTTATTAACATGGACACATTCTCTCTCTCATGTTCACTAAATTGTCAAAAGTTGCCTTTGTCAGTAGAGGGTACTAGCTGGATACTCCCAAATGAAATGATCTGTTCTTATTGCCAGAAGAATCTCATATAAGGAAGACTTTTCATGCAGACAAATATCTTCATCAATGCATTTTAGCAAATTTTATGTTCATGATTTCTCTAGATACTGAATCTGTGAACTTTGGTCTGAATGATAGCAATTTAGCTGAATCCATTCTTGCCTTGAACCTTCTGTAACACGTTTTTTATTATTATTAAAAAAACCTTACCAAAAGGTAGTGAAATAAATGGACATTAGGTATGAAACCCTATCACAGTTAGTTTCTCCTGTTTTCATATTGCCATAGTCAGGTTTGCAAATGTACTTTTTTGTTACCTTATCCAGTTTACGAACTTGACCACAGAATAGTGGCCATTGGAATTATGAAATTAGTAGCTCACCTGGCAGAGCACAGGACTATAGGAGTGCTGGCCACTTAAATCCTTAGACAGCCAGTTCAAATTTGATTTGAAGGAAATATTTTTTTGAGGAAAGGCTGTAGCTCAGTGATAGAACACCAGCTTTGCATACAAAAGGTGCCACATGGAATCCTTGGCATCACCAGGTAGGGCTGGGAAACACACCTGTCTGAAACCTTGGAGAGCCACTGCCGTTCAATGTAGCCAGTACTGAGCTAGATTGATCCAATGTATGACTCCATTTACGACAGCTTCCCATTTTCTGAATAGAATCAGACAGTTTGTGAATCACAAGTCCCAAATAGTTATGACGGCTGCAGTTGAACATAGAGTAAACTGTGTGCAAAGGGGTGCAATTTAATTCAGTATACCTAATTCTGTACAATATTGTGGCCATTGTGTTTTCAAGATGGTGCAGAGTTCAGTGAAAATGCCACATGAAACCCATTGCATAGGAATGCACAAAGTATTTCCAAAACATTTACATAATTAAGGCAAGTTCACCTCCTCCCTTCCCGCAGAAATAAAGGCATCATGTATAAACAAGGTTCTGATAATTAATAAACAGCACATCACATTCTCTGGAACCATGCATCACTAGGGAATGATAATTATAATGATTCAGGTGACATAAGGTACTGAGTATGATAAACATTCTGGTGTACAAATTCATCAGTGAGGAAAAAACACATTTTATTGCTACATTTCTAATTGAGACTAGCCACTAAATCAAAGTGCATCCAGGTAGCAATTGTAGCAAGTCATTATTATATTTTGTGCCTCTAAGTGCAACTTGTTGAGATATTTTGGGATATTTATGTGCTCTTGCAAGTCAATCAAGCCTTTTGATTCCCACTGGAACTGGAACAGTACACTTAGTGCTGTATCAACTGACTTCAGAACATTGATAAACATTGCTAATGTGCCAGGAGGACCAGAGGAAAAAGAAAACAAGGCTCTGGAATCTTTCAGGAAATGAGATCTCAATAGAAACTTGGTTTACTCTTGCATAACAAGTTGAGTCTGAATCACAGAATCAAATCATAGAATTGTAGAGTTTGAAGGGACTCTGAGAGTAATCTAGTCCAACACCCTGCAATGTAGGGCTCCCAGCTACATCATACACGACAACTGGTAATCCAACATCTGCTTACAAACCTCCAAAGAACGAGAAACCATCACCTCTCATGGGAGTCTGTTCTGCTGTCAAACAGCTCTTACTGTCAGAAAGTTCTTCCTGATGTCTAGTCAGAATCTTCTACCTTGAAACTTGAATCTATTGATTGAATTCACAGCCTCTGGAGCAGCCCTTTAGATATTTGAAGATGCCTATCATATCTCCTCTCAGTCTCCTCTTTACCAGGCTAAACATAACCATTTCCCTCAACCATTCCAGTTAAGGCTTCGTTCCCAAACCCTTTACCATCTTGGCTGCCTTCCTCTGCACACATTCCAGCTTGTCAATATCAGGGCACCCAGAACTGGACACAATACTGCAGGTGTGGCCTGACCAAGGTAGAATGGAGCAGAACTATTACTTCCCTTGATTGAGACACTATACTTATTTTGATGTAGCCTAGAATACCCTTAGGTTTTTTGCTGCTCCATCACTCTGTTGACTTATGTTAAGCCTGTGGTCTATTAATATCCCTAGATCCTTTCCCCATGTACTACTGGCAAGCCAGGTGTTCCCCATCTTGTATTTGTACAGCTGGTTCTTCCTGCCTAAGTGTAGAACCTTATATTTGCCACTATTGAATTTTTTTTTTTTTAGAATAATATTTATTACCTTTTCCAACAATTTAAACACTACAAAAAATAAAAACAATACAATACAATACAATACAATACAATACAATACAAAAAAACACAAAAAACACTACATTACACTAACAAAACACTAACATTAAACAACAAAACAGAACAAACACAGTTTAAAACACATCAAAAAATTCAATATCTTATCTTTCATTCACTTATTTCCGCGACCTTCTCACACCTCCCTTTTTGTATTCCACTTCTATTAATTTTTCCAGCAATTCCTTTCCATCTTCCTCTATTTTTAATCCTATAATTATCTTATGACATTCTAACCTTATTTTCCCTTTAATACTCTATTATATTTATCCTTAATTCCTTATAACATTTCTACTAAAGCCATATAACTTCATTCCAACATTTTCCTAACATTCATTAATTTTACAGTATTTCCGTAAATAGTCTTTAAACTTTTTCCAGTCTTCTTCCACCGACTCTTCTCCCTGGTCTCGGATTCTGCCAGTCATTTCCGCCAATTCCATGTAGTCCATCAACTTCATCTGCCATTCTTCCCGGGTGGGTAAATCTTGTGTCTTCCAATATTTTGCGATGAGTATTCTTGCTGCTGTTGTTGCATACATAAAAAATGTTCTATCCTTCTTTGGCACCAATTGGCTGACCATGCCCAGGAGAAAGGCCTCTGGTTTCTTCAGGAAGGTATATTTGAATACCTTTTTCATTTCATTATAAATCATCTTCCAGAATGTCTTAATCCTTGGGCATGTCCACCAAAGGTGAAAGAATGTACCTTCAATCTCATTACATTTCCAACATTTATTATCGGCAAATGGTAAATTTTTGCAAGCTTGACTGGTGTCATGTACCACCTGTAAATCATTTTCATTAAGTTTTCTCTTAGGGCATTACATGCCGTAAATTTCATACCTGTGGTCCATAACTGTTCCCAGTCAGCCATCATTATGTTATGTCCAACATCTTGTGCCCATTTAATCATAACTGATTTCACCATTTCATCCTGAGTGTTCCATCTCAGCAACAAGTTATACATTCTTGACAAATGCTTAGTTTTTGGATCAAACAATTCTGTTTCCAATTTTGATTTTTCCACCTGGAAGCCAACTTTTTTGTCCGAATTATATGCCTCCATTATTTGGTAATAATGAAGCCAATCTCACACTTTATTTTTCAATTTTTCAAAGCTCTGCAATTTTATTCTGTCTCCGTCTTGTTCCAAAATTTCCCAATATTTTGGCCATTTGGCCTCCATATTGAGTTTTTTCTGTGCCTTTGCTTCCATTGGTGACAACCATCTTGGGGTTTTCTTTTCTAACAAATCCTTATATCTTATCCAAACATGAAACAATGCTTTTCTAACAATGTGATTTTTAAACGCTTTATGTGCTTTTACCTTATCATAGCACAAATATGCATGCCAACCAAATACATTATTAAAACCTTCTAAATCTAACACGTCAGTGTTTTCAAGAAGCAGCCATTCTCTCAGCCAGTATTGAAATTAATTTTGTCAGTTTTGGCCCAGTTCTCTGATTGGCTAAGGTCATTTTGAATCTTGATTTTGTCTTCAGAGGCATTGGCTACCCTTCCCTATTGGGTGTACAGTAACCTACAAATTTGATGAGCATCCCCTCAATACCTTCATCCATGTTGTTTTAAAGATGTTGAACAACAATGGGCCCAGGACAGAACCCTGCAGTACTCCACTTGTCACTTTTTCCCGGGGAGACGAGGAACCATTAATGAGTACTCTTTGGGTTCCGTCAGTCAACCAGCTACAAATCCACCTAACAGTTACCTCGTTCAACCCACATTTTACAAGTTTCTTTGCAAGAATATCATGGTGACTTACTGAAATCAACAGTATAGGATCATAGAACTGTAGAGTTGGAAGGGACCAAGAGAATTATCTGGACTAGTCCAACCCCCTACAATGCAGGGACCTTTTGCCCAATGTGGGGCCTGAGATTAAATCTCATGCTCCATTGACTGAGCTATCTAAGCCTCAGAACCACTTCTCTTTGAAAAAACTTCAGCAAAGGCTAGGTCTGGAAAGTGCTATGCCACAATTAAGCTCCAGACCCACCTTCAGGAATCATATATGTGCAATATCATGGCAGTGCTTTTTAGCTTTCTTTGGGCTATTTGATAAAATCTTAGTCTTCACCCCATTTGGGTTTTCATTGTGTTCCAAGACAAAAAAGAAACTCTGTCTATTGGCAGAAAATAGATGTTTTTGAATTCAGTGAGTCAAATATACCAATGCTAATGATCACTTTTGAATGCTGTTGAGGAAATGTATTTAGCTTGCATTTTTGAAATCTTGGCATTACACTGCTGAAAACTGGGAAATCCTTTTGACTCACAAAAATATGCCATTACCATTGCTTCTGAGCTGGATGTTTCCCAGTTTTTTTCCAAGCACACACAGCTCTGTCCAGACCCATGTCTGCTTTTCCATATCACTGAAAACGAATATGGGCCAAGCAGTGATGTTCTGGCCTCCAGCCCTGTACTTTGTTACCAGAACACAGGGTCTGGCTCTGGTCTAATAAAACAATCCCTTGATTAAGCTGAACTTAGCCATTCAACCAGAAAAAGGTAAAAGCAAAGGCTTTAACCTTTTCACTCATTTTAAAAAGGGGGTGGGCAACCACTGTCCTGTTGCAGGAGCAGTCTTGGAGCCCAACTGAAGGGCCAGCAGGATCATCAGGCATGAAGTGACCTCAAGAGTGATCCAACCAAGAAAGGCCTGAGCAAGAGTCAGAAATGGATGCACGGTATAAAATAGGCAGGCTCTGAGGCCCACAGCAAGGAGCAAAGGAGCAAAGGTGCAGAAGCGCTTATGTATTCAAAGGCAGACAGAGGTCACAACCCAAGCTGGCAATCAGAAACAGGGAAGCAGGAACTACACAGACACTTTCAGACTAAAGACAAGTTGAAGAGCAAAGCGACCCTTTCACCCTTTGTGTTAGTTATCTGAAGGCTTATGTAAGCTGGTACTACAACCTAGAGTTTGGGTTCCCAACACAACACTCATGGGTGCCATGGAGTCCCCCTGATCTTCCCCATTTCTTTATTAATGAGTTCAAATTACTCACTTTTGGCTTTTATGTCTTGATGGAGGTGTTGCCCTCTTTTTCTCAGCGTCTTGTTTGCTTTGGGGTATGAGTATGTATTTTCCTAGATGGTAGTGGTGGCTGCTTTCTGAGCACTGCTCATATATATGTATAGATACATATTTAGACATAATTACTCTTATTCGTATAGAAATAAAATACAGGATGGTTACTGCTCTGCAATGGGGATAAGACCAAATCCCATGGCAGAGAGAGGAACAGCCAAGTCTTATGGCCTATACCTAGAGCAAACAATTGGGCTAAATTTTGATAAACAGATGCCTTTTGTTTAAATGGCCTTTTGCTTCCTATATCTAAGCTACCAACCCCAGCCCAGGACTGGTGTACAGAATGTAAGCATTTCTAAGTAAAACAAATATCTCAGCCTGTCTCTACATTCCCTCAAAAAACAGCTATTCTGCACATGTCCTTGTATTCCAACAGCAGATTGTGTTGTGTATGCGGTCGAAGGGCTGACAGCAGAGCCAAGAGAACAAGCTTGGGTGCACATGCTTTCTGCTGTGGCTAACAGATAACCTGAGCCACAACAAAAGTGTCTTTCTTTGAACTGTTCTGCGAGGTATGTTGGAGCAAATTGCTTTCTGTTGTTATGCCGAAAAGTTCACTCTCCCCTCCTCCTCGCTCCAACGACATCTTTCCCCCCTCCCCTTTCTTCATGACAGACTAAAGAACTCATTGGGGCTATAATGAAAGGCAGACCGCGCTCCCTGTCATGTCAAGAACGGTGCAGTCGGCAAAGTCGACATGATTTCATGGCTAATGATTCACTCGCTAATATCAATGTGGGCTGCAGTGAGGATAACCAAGTTGAGCTGTCTTAGATCAAATGATTCAATTAGGCCAGCTGTCCCTATTTGTCATGGCTCAACTCGCTTTCAAATTACCTTTCCAAAGTGCATACGTGCCTTAGCATAGAACTTAACAGCTCAACTGTTTTTAAAAAGTGGCTATTTAGGCACGGGCAGAAGAAAGTTGCCCTTTGTATTATGCAGAGTTCCCCCCACCTGGTAATAAACACCAGCCATTAAACTAACCTCGCTTTAGACTGAGGTAGGAGTAACCCCAAAATATGCATCCTGCCAGTTTGGGAAATCCAAATGGTGTAGTGAGGTGGCACCCTCAGCAATCTTCAGGGAGGGCAACTGCCAGCCTGGCTTTCTGAGCCTCCTGCTTGAAAGAAGCAAGCAGCAGAGTCTTGTGGGCACCAGCAAGAGTCTGGCTGGTGCAAGTGACAAGCTAGTGAGATCACTTGCTGGCAGGAGATGGGTTTTCCTTTGCTGGAGGTAAATGGAAGGCAGCTTTGGAGAATCTCTATCTGAGGGAGAATCCTTAAGTTAAGCCCTCTCCCTAGCTAAGGCTGCTGAGAGTGTGTGGGGGGGGGGACACAGGACTATTGCTCTACCAGACTCAGAGCCAGCAGGGGTTCCACAGTTTAACATTTACTTTTTTAAAAAGTAACCTTTGTAGAACAAAAGTTATTGAACAAAATGTGCAGGCATCATTCAAAACAACTTCTTTTAGCCAATAGCCAATAAGCGAAGTCAAAGCTGTGATTGACAAGTGTTACATAGAAAAATTGAGTAATACAAGTCCAAGGAAAGGTCCCTAAAACTGCTTTAGAATGACCTAGGAATTCCCTTCTCTATTTTTAGAAGGAATTTCCTGGGTCAGCCTACACCAGTTTCATGGCTTATTCCAGTGAGATCTCATGGAACTCTCACAAGATCTCACTGGAAAAAGGCCACCTCTGCTTCATGGCCTCCTCCATGAATTTGTCTAATCCCATTTTAAAACTGTCTAAGCTGGGGCTTTCCTTCATCTAGTGATGAGAGACAGATGCTCCCAAAATTGGCTTCATTGACTGATTAACCATACCCTTGTCTTTGTGTTCCTAGAGGCATATAAACTGGGCAACCATAGATAAACCATGATATCTTGAAACCATATTCTCCTATAAGCCAGGGACAATAATGCTGGCCTAGCTAGCATTACTGAGCTTGTATATGTGAAATGCACTTAGAAATTACAGCAAATGCTAAATAACTGTTAAGAAGTATCCTGCCATATTTCACAATATGTGAGCAAAGATGCAGTGGCCTGGGGAATAGATGGCTGGCCTTGGAAGTTGGTGCTTGTTCCTTATAAAGGTGCTAGGCAGATTATGAATAATATCATACATATAGTTTCTGTTTGGCACAGGAATTCTGTGACTGCAATGCCAAGCAAAGCTTAACCATTGTTCTTTGACAGGGTGGCAGGTAGAGGAATTATTTTCTCATTCCACTACAGAACAGTCAGGATTGGTTAACGTTATTTTCAATTAATAAATGTTGATCTGCAGAATGTTTAGACTTGGTTGGTGGTAGACTAAAGAAAATGCTGGCATGGGGTGAGGGGGGGGGTAGAAGGTACATCAGGATCTACTAGAAAATCCCTGGGTGATCTGCCGTAGATCAGAAAGGGTTTTTGACTCCCAGTTGTTTGAACAACAGTAACAGTTAAAGTGATTTATCCCTCAATTTATTATTCTGTTAGAATCCCTGATCTGTAATTCAGATATCGATTTGTACATGCTTATACAAGTGTATAGCTCAGAGGGTGGAGCTCATTGTACCTGGACTACACCTGGTATATGGGGCAAGTATTAATCTGGGACCTGTGTGTTCTAGTACATTTAACTACTATTAGATTCTTCTTGGGCTGAGACTAGAATCCCCCAATTTTTCAAGAATTGTAGCTATGCTAAAAGGCAGAGAGCTAGCTTCAAATGACTATTGCTGTCCAGACCAACAATAAAACTAAACTATAGGTTACCCTAGCATATGGTGCAACAGAAAAAGGCAACTTTGAAGCTAGTTTAAAAAAGAAAAAAGGAAGCAAAATGCAATGCATTAGGGCATGAGAAACATCTGCTGTGTGCCCTGATGCTATTATGTCCCACATTTCTTTACTCACTACCAGTGATAGCCAGTGATATGGAGAGAATCTTAAGAAACACAGAATTTCATGAAATATGGACCCAGGTAAGTTATACTAAACATTGCAGTAGAGGAAGAGAAAGCTAGACAGGCAAGTCCTGTTTTCTGTGACAGTTTCATGTTTAGGGGTAACATCTAGTTTGCTCATTGGTTCTATCAAAACCCAAGTGTTAGGCACAGTATCAATAGTGGAACAGAGCTGTTGTCCTTTCCAAGCAGAGGACGGCTAATCAAAGCATCAAGACTGAGCAGAAACTGACTTATAAACAGACAAAAGAAGATGCAAAATTATCTTTTGCATATAAAATTAATTCCATTTGTGCAATGTAAGAATACATACACAATGACATTAGACCAGAAAGGAACCTTTTTTGTAATATCAGATGCTCATTTGTTGATTTGAAGAAAAATAAAATAAAACAAGCATTAGGTCTGCCAGACATATATTTACTTACAATGCTAATGCATTTTGGATTTTTTCCTTGATCCAGTTTCATATGAAGAAGCAACTGAAACTGAATCTCTATGAGATGGAGGCTCTGTGGGTGATTGGTACAGTAACCTGCTGTTGATGAGGTTGCATTCCTCTTGTAGGAGCAGGTAGGTGGTCTGGGAAAACTCTTAAAGTACTCAAATAGCTGCAGTACTTTTGACCTGCTAAGTGCTATGACCAGGGGTTGGCAACCTAAGGCCATGGGCCACAAGCGGCCCACAGGGGTTGTTTAACCGGCCCCCAAGCTGCCCCCGAACCGAGCCGCCCGCTCACTTTTTTGTGCTCGCTTTTGCGGCCCTGGAAATTGCATGTGCGCATGCGCAGACGCCAGACATCGCGTCTGTGCAGACGCAGATCCCGGAAATCACAGGTGCGCGCGCTCACACACATGCACGGCCCAGCCCACAGAGGGATCTCTGCTGAAGTGAACCGGCTCAGACGAGGTAAACCTTGCTGACCCCTGGCTATGACCATTCCACAGCAGAGATATCCTTGCTTCAATAATTCATGCCCTGGGAACTTTCTTGATTTGAATACTGCAAGGTTCTCTGCGGGAGGCTGCCCTTGAGGACAACATGAAGCTGTAGCCAGTGCAGACTAAGGCACACTGACTTGTAAAATTATCTGTTGTTTGCTTTTATCTCACTTTCTTAATTTTGCTTCATCTTCTCATGGTTGGTATTTAAGGGGCAGATACATAAAGCTGATTTAGTTTGGTCCAAAAATCTGCATTGCTCAGTGAGACAACTTTCCCCTCTTTGGACCACAGACCTCTATGTTGCCTTAGAAACTCCCTCCAGTTTCAAAGAAGTTTGGTATGAGGAGCTGTGGTTTAAGAAGAGACCCCTTTGAACACATGGAACAAGTTATACCGTTCTTTGGGTCCAGGCCAAAGTCTGGATTCTGATGCTTTTTTACTCTAGTGCTGTAATGTTGTTCTTGCTGTCTTAACCAAATGCAGCCCTCTGCAAACATTTCCTTTCCTCCATCCCCTAGGAAGCATCAACTCCCTCCCTGCATATTGAAACTTGAAAGCCTTGTGGATAGCTTAGCATCTGTACAACAAAGGCTTGCAAAGTGCTAATGGTGTGTGTTATGCTGTATAAATCTTTGCCTGCAAATGCTGTACAAAGCAGAAGTGAAAAGTGTAAAAACAGCAAAAATATGAAAACTGTAAAGATATTTAATGTGCAAAAAGAACCAACGAATGTGTGCCAGCTCAGCCAGTTGCCTGAGGGAAAATCTCTTGATGGGGTGGCGATTCAGCTGTCAAGGTGCCTGAGTGGACTTGTGGTCATCATAATGATTGGCTATGGACTGAATTCTTTCCCCACTACAAGAAGGCAATAAACAGAAAAGGTCAAATTTATTCAAATGAATCGACACACATTTTGGTAGAAATGCAGGCAGGCTCGTTAACCCGATTCACATCTTTTGTGTCAGGTTTCTAACATACCATACATCTGGAAAAATGCAATGATTTGTAAAAGACATAATGTGCTGTTTCTCCAAAGAGTTTGTTTGCAGTCTGTGATAAAAATGATGCACTTTTTAATAGAGATGGACTCGTAGAATTTGAAAGAGTCCTGGTCTATGGAGAAAAACAATAACAGGATAAGCTGAGTTAGCAGGATAAGCACAATGCATTTTCAAACTGGAAATTGATCATCTCTTGCTTCTCTGCCTAGATTATTGGTGAGATCATAAAGGATGCTCTACAAATGATCTATTCCATTTAAAAAGGAATTGTGTTGAAGGTGCTGTCTGCAGCATCAGTTCTTTTAGCAAGTGCAGGTGGTGTTCTTTTTTTGAAACCAACTGTGTTGCCATCCCCCTTTATAAACTGTCAGCAGGCAAATGAAATGAATTAAAAAGCATCTCTCTCTCTCTCTCTCTCTCTCTCTCTCTCTCTCTCTCTCTCTCTCCATTTGTGCTCATAAGGTGGGGACAAATGTGTTTGGTGGGTGGTCATCAGCAAGTTTCAAATAACATTGTTTAGGAACTGAACAACACTTGCAAACAGAATCCTGGGCTGGTACATTTGTGTCTCAATATGCTTGGCTTTTTTTAAAAAAAGAAGAAGACAGCTTTGTCTTTTAAAGAGGGGTGGGTGGGTAAGCAACCACTCCACATCAAAATCTGAGGATTTTGGAGGCCCCTGCTGTTGGGGGCCTTAGACCATTCATTTAATCACTAAATTAACTCTTGAGATGTCAGAATTCAGGATTAAGATAATGCTGTAGTTTCACAGCAATGAGTGTTGTAGCACTAAGGAGTTACAGGCAAATTATATAAATTCTTGTGTAGGATATCACCAAATGCAACGAACATGTGAAACAGAAAAAACAGAGTAAAGATTATATCTGTCAGCTGTGCTACCATATGTTGATCTGGCGGAAGTGCAATGCAATGGCGACAATTTCTGCTTTATTGAATTAAGATCTGCTTTGATTCCCATTATCTCAGAACAGCCACCCTTTTGGCTATCCCCATCAATTTCCACCTTTAAGCAAGTGCCCACATGGCCAAATATTAGTTTACCCTGGACAGTAATGCAAGATCTCATCTCATTAGTGGTAGGCAGCATTTTTAAACTTCCTTTCCATTAGAATCAATGGCATTTACTTCTGGGAAAACCTGTTTAGGATTGTGACATTTTGTTTTGATAAAGTAACACTAGCCATAATCTGAATAAGGTAAAGGTACCCCTGCCCATACGGGCCAGTCGTGTCCGACTCTAGGGCTGTGCGCCCATCTCACTTAAGAGGCCAGGGGCCAGCACTGTCCGGAGACACTTCCGGGTCACGTGGCCAGTGTGACGAAGCTGCTCTGGCGAGCCAGCACCAGCGCAGCACACGGAAACGCCGTTTACCTTCCCGCTATAAAGCGGTACCTATTTATCTACTTGCACTTAGGGGTGCTTTCGAACTGCTAGGTGGGCAGGAGCTGGGACCGAAAGATGGGAGCTCACCCTGCCGCGGGGATTCGAACCGCCAACCATGCGATCGGCAAGTCCTAGGCACTGAGGTTTTACCCACAGCGCCACCCATGTCCCTTCATGATCTGAATAGCTACTGTTAATTTCAGGAGGCTAGTTCAAAGGAAAAGGTTATGGCAGAGAGAGAATTGGCTTTATTATTCCTACATACCGGTAATAAGTAGAGAGAAAGGGTATTATTTCTGTGTTTGAAGAACATCTAGACAAGGTTAAGTATTAACAAGCCTTCTTGTTCTTCTTTCCTGTGCTATTACCCTTTCTGTGGAATTTGCCTCCTCAGTAAACATGGCTAGCAGTAATCCCAAAAATAATTTCACAAAAAATTCTACTTCCTCTATAGCTGGTATTTAATTTGCACCTAAGCCAATTTAACAGGGTATACTAAGGGAGAATACTTTTGAGCGGTCATGGTGGTGGCTACTACCATTTGCTCATATTGAAGGATGTCAAAGCAGGACTGAAGGAATGCAGATAGAACTTTGAAGAGACCTGTTTTGGAGACTGTAGATGTGTATGGAGGCTTGATTTTGCTGTGCAGATATTTGGAGTAGTTTATTCATTTTATTTATTTCATAAAATTTCTATTCTGCTTGATTGTAAGCACCAAAAAAACCCCTCAAAGTTAATAATGCCTCTTCTCACTTCCTGGCATTTTTACTCTTCATTTGGTCAAATTCTGCAGTTGTACCAGGCAATTGTTGCTGTCTTGTTTGGTATTTATGTTTGGTTGTTTCTGTGTTATTCCCCAAAAAGTCAAATGAAGAAATAATTTTTAAAAATCCACAATGTGATTGCTAAGCATGCCATCAACATCTCATGTAGTTAGGCGCTGAGAGTATGCAAAGGCAGTGTGAGCCTTCCTCAGCACTGCTCATTTTACTTGCTGCTTTTGCTATGTATCTGTGGATCAATTAAAACAGATCATCTCATTGTGGCAGAGGGCATAATACTAATAGAACTGTATAATCCCAGGATTTCCTGTCACATTCATTTTCTGTTCTAAAATTTACTTATTTTACTGCCACAGCACACTGAAAAGAGGCTTTAATTGGAATCTCCATAATGAGCTTAGATCTTTGACTAATTACTTTTTCCTGAATCTGAGCCATCTAATTTGGGATAAAATTCCTGCTAAATAGTTGGGGACATTATTAATAGCTATTTCTCAGGTAGCTTCATTGGTGCCTTACTGAGCTAATTAAATTCATTACCAAACTGAAATCATCTTTCAAAATTAAGTGTGTGGGGGGCACAATCCAGTAAAAGTTAGTCACAACCTAGTCCCATTGACATTAATGAAGCTAAAGGACACAGTTAAAGCCAATGAATTTCAATGGGATTCAAGTTGTGATCCTGTCTCCCTTTACTTGGAAGTAAGTCCCACTGAACTTAGGCTGTTATCCAATTTGAGCGCTCACAGGCCAGTGTTTTCTAATGGGCAGTGTTTATACTAAATGTTATAAGATTTGCTTTAAGAGAGTCTTTAAACCTCTTTTGTTGACCACCAGCATCATGCTTTCCATTTTTAAGTTCAGAATAGAGTAGTTGCTTTGGAAGATGATCAGCAGGCATCTATGCAACATGACCTTTCCAATGAAGCTGATGTTGAAGAATCAGTGCTTCAACACTTTGCTTCTTCCAGGACACTGGCATTAGTTCACCTGTCCTCCCAAATGATATGTAAATTTTTTCAGAGACACCAATACAGTAAGGTTGGTAGTACAATAGCTTTGTAAACAAGCATTTTGGTTTCCCTGCAAATGTCCCGGTACTCAAACATGCAGCACTTAAATCGGGAAAAAGCTGCACTCGCAGAGCTCAGGCAATGCTGGATTTTAGCATCAGTGTCCTTGTGGAAAGATAACTAACTGCCCAGGTAGGACAAGTGATCAACACTTTCCAATGTTACATCATTGAGGTGGATTTGTGGTGCTGCAGAGGGGTTGTTTTGTGCTTGTTGGTGCAGCACTTTGGTTTTTGGGATGTTGAATGATAGACCAAGCTTTTCGTAAACTTCTGTGAATATAATTAGGATGGTTTGGAGATCATCCTCTGAGTGTTCACACAGTACGCTGTCATCAGCATACTGAAGCTCTGTGACGGAAGTTATGGTAACCTTACTCTTTGCTTTCAGCCTACTCGGATTAAAGAGCTTTCCATCTGTTCAATACCACCTCAAGTTCCTCATAGGAAAAGATGGTATATAAATGTGATAAATAAAACAAATGAATGTAATGTGATGACTAGCATGTGTGAAACAGCTACCACAGATTGCATGAACCTCACATCACCTCAGACAACGAGATTTCTTCATGATACATTTTTGACTGAAGTTTTTTGAGTGAAGTCAGTTGGATTCATACCTGTATGCACATCTCTCAATCTCGTGCTATATCTCCTCCTACTAACACCACTTAGAGTGGCACTGATAGCTTCCCTTATGCATGCCAGTGTTAATTATTCCTCTATTGAGCTACCTGGAAGATTTTTTATTTTAAAAAATATTGGATATGTTTTATATGCCTTTCAGTTGTCAGAATTCAAACTGATATTTGAGTTGACAGGTATTAAATTTCATGGGCAGGTAGCATTTGACTAATCTGAACAAGAATAAATTGTGTGCCATTGTGCTATAATTAAATATTTTTACTCATGGCTGGTATAGGATGAGCCTCTCATGATAGGGCTAATGTGGGAACTTTCAGAATCAAAATTATTGCATTCTGATGCATTCAATATTAAAACATCCCATATGATTAACAATCTTCATATTATTCTGGAAAAGCATTGTGGTGTTATTTCACATTTTATTCCACAATCAGGTCTTGTATCTTTTCCTATTTTTTGCCGTTTCAGATTTCCACCTACTTCCTATTCTTTATTGTTGATTATACCAATTATTCTTTATTGTCTATTACTGTATGCTGAAGTCTAGTCTTCTTTTTGGTGCTCACTCATAGCTGAGTAAGATTGTCTTCCATGAACATGATCTTAACAATGAGGCCATAAGTGACTGTGGAGGCCAGTTCTGGATCCACACGTCCTTCCACAGTGGGGGCATAGGTTTCCGGGCAGGAGTTGATCACGGTGAGTGTTTGCCAAACATGCCTTCCTCTTAGCTCATTTCTCCCTTTTGTCCTGAGCATCTTCAAAGTCCATGGCACCTTTGGTAAAGGCTGTTCTCCAGTGTCTAGTGCCTCAATCCAACGGATATGTGTGCAAAAATCAAATGAAAAAGGACAAAATTGCAGGGCTTTGCAATGGATTCAGCCAAAGCCCAAAGCCAAACTGATTTGGATTGATTCTGGGGGATCCAGGCTTCTCCTGAGTTGCTGCAGATCAGGTTGGACTGCCCTGAGTAACCTGGAGCTGTCAGAGAAAAGTTGGTTGGGAAGGAAGGAGAGGCAGGCAGAAGGAAAAGCAGCAAAGAGGCCTAGGAAAGCAGAAGGGACCTACCAGACCAGCTGCATCTTCCTGGGAGAAGGTAGGGATGAGACACTGCATGCCTTTGGATGTGGGGTATAGGGTTGGGGAGAGCTGTGCAACACCCTACTAAGTTGGGTATCTGGAACCTCAGGTCTGGGGGCCAAATGGAGACCTCCAAGACTCTTTCTCTGGCCCTTGGAACTCTCCCCAGGCCACTTCCCCTCCCAAGCCACGCCCTCCTTGAGTGCTTTTCCCTGCCTGGAATGTGTCTGGAACTCTTATGCAGCTTCTTGCTTGCCTAGCTGGAGGACAGAGAGGAGTGTATGAGTATGTGTAGCCAACCACACGAAGGTAAAATTCACAGTTGTTTTGCCCAGTTTTGCCCCTGGCCCTGCCCACCACTTTCATGTGGCCCCTGAAAGGTTGCACAGATGGCAATGTGGCAGTTTCCCGCCCCTGAAGCCAGATCTTTTTCTCTCTGAGATGGCACATCCATTCAGAAACAGTCCAAAAAGAGCTTTTGCAATTAGAAATTAAGGGAAGGGAAGGACAAAAGCACTGGTCTGAACCCAGCTTCTTGATAGCTAATGCTGTATATTAGACAATACAAACTATTGTTTCTCATTTGCATCAGCAAACAAAGCCCCTGCTGCTAAGTATCATTAAGAGGAAAGCTCCCACTGTGTGAAACAATAATCATATTCATATTGATGGGCAAGATACACTGAAACAAACAAAAAAAAAGCTTTGTGAAATCTTAATTGAATTGTTCCTGTAACTGACAGTGTTCTTTAATATTTTATTCATTTGGAATGGGCCTGAATCATTTGAGGATAACAGTAAAAGGGTACCTGCAAACATGTGCAGAAAACCCAGCTTTCATCAGATGTGCTGCTATGATTGACACATGTAAGAGAATGTTATGTGCCACATGGCAGGTCTAAAACTGAAGGTTTGATTTACAAGTTTTATGCATTCTAATCTTATGCTGTTGTAACCGAGAGTATGAATATGTGTATCTTCTACTTCTGCAGTTGCCATATTGGCTATCTAGCATGTTTTATTAATGTATGGAGGTGTTTTTATCATGCTGGTCTATGACTGGAATAAAGATTTGAATTGGAGGTCAGATGTGATGTTAGGTTTGATATGAACTACAAGCAGAAGAAGCACAAGGAAACTGGGCTTCGTGGAGCTTTGGCTGTGTGAAAACCTCTCTAACCAATGATCAGTTGATAGAGGGAGCCACTCTGAAGTCTTTGCACAGAAGGGAATGCTAATAAAGATGGAGCAATTCCCCATCTGCAGAGAAAGCACTTTGTATTCAAAGTGCTTCTCCAAGTGCTTTGCATGCCAACTGCTTCCTTTGGAAAGGAAAAAATTGCTCCTTTCCCCTAAGCTTTCCAAGTCCCTAGTGCAATAATTTCCAAGGGCTTGCAAAGCCCCTTTGCTTCTGAAGCCCTGACAATCAGCTGATTTGGGTATAACTGGGAAACACGGGAGGGGTGGTGGTCTTTGGCAGCATTGGTGATTGGTGGGGCTTTCAAATCCCTTTCTCCCAAGCCTTGCTTTTACCTGCCTCTCATGTGATGTCATATATAACAGCAGGTACAGGACAGCTGGGTGTGGTATAGTTAAAATGGCCTCCTGGGCCAAATGAGGATGCCTGGCATGCAATATTAGGCTCACAGACCAGAGATTCCCTGAGGTGTAAAATTTGGAAGACATCATGGTATTTAAGTTAATTGAAGCTAACCTATTCCTTTGTCCTCACTGGGATTTAAGCATCATCCCCTTCTTTAGATGGTGAATTCTGCTGGGTTTTGAGATTTCTGATGCCTGTTTCAGATATACAATATTTATTATTTACGTATTTATTAGATTTATATATGTAATAGAATAAAAGCATTCCTTGATATTGCAGTCGTTGGCTGATGAACATGCAGAGGCCAACTCACCATTTGTTCTTCGTCCCTTGATGAGCATTATAATGAAGAATATTTGTTTTTCAATGTCTGTGTCCAAAACACTTCTCTTTGCCAGTCTTCCTCGGAATGGCAACATTTCATAGACCAATCCTGCATATCCAACACACAACAAATTCCAACCAAATGAACAAATGTGGTGAGTGACTCACTGACCAATTACATTGGTGTAGTCTCAAGGGATATAATGAGTCTACACTAGTAAATGACCAGTGAATCACCTGAATAATGTTCCTTTTGTTGGCATGATTAAAAATCTATTACCTAGTACAGTATTAATCACTGTCATTTCAGAACTGCACATCATTAACTTCAACTTTGGGTTATTACCTACTTTATAATGAAGGCAACATTTTTGTTATATATTTGTGTAATGCTTAGCACAACTGAGGAATTTATCCTTCTACTGAAGTCTGAGAGCATTAGCAGAATAAATACAGATTAACATCTATCTTTTCACTGAGATACTCCAATGCAACAATTTTTTTTTATATTTATATACACAATAAGTAATCTTGTGACTTTCTTAGACTCTCAAGCTTCATTTTTTTTTAAAACAGAAAAAGAAATTGTTTACGCTAACCCATTTTCCTATGAACATATCCATATGAACATATTGTGGAAGATGGGATCACATCCATTGGCTTCATCCCCCATTGTGACCCTTGGTTTGGGACCAAGTTACTAACACCTACCTATTCCATCCTTTCCCAAAATGCTATCCTTCAGATGCCTTTGACTACAATTTCCATCAGTCACAGCCAGCATTGTCAATGGTCAAGGGTGATGGGGATTCAAAACAACACCTGGAAGACATTGACACAAGAAAAACTGACCTCTGCACAATCCCCCCTGTATGTGTTTTTATTTAATGTTTTTAATAAATGTATATAAATGTAATTTTGCTTACATCACATAATGAAGGAGAACCATGATTTAATTAATTGATTTAATTAATTATTTCCCACCAACTTCACATATTGCACAGAGATTCCCATGAAGTGTTTTCTGACTCCTGCAGACCACACACATAGGATAATAGAATCATAGAATTGTAGAGTTGGAACCCAGAGGTATAGCTAAGTTGGTTAGAGCATGGTGCTGATTATGCCAAGGTTGCAGGTTTGATGCCAGTATTGGGCATATATAGGTTGGACTAGATGATTCTCAGGGTCCCTTCCAACTCTATGGTTCTATGAATTTTATGAGCCCCATGCAATGCAGGAATCTCAACAAAGAATCATAGAATTATATTATTATTATTAACATTACGGGCATATAATATTCATATAGTTTAATCTTTACTTCATGTGTATTCATTTTTACTCCACTGACATTCTTACAGGTCCTGATTTTAATTGCAAGTGGATTTATTCCCAATGCGAACGATAGTGGAGATGAAGGACAACCTTGACTTGTACCTTTATATGAATTAAGGAGATTTGAAGATATCCCGTTGATACATATCTTTGCTTTTGTGCTGAACACATTACCTGTACCTTTGTTTAAAATCTTTTCCCCAAAATGGTAAGTTTTAACATCTCAACCAAAAATGGCCATTCAATATTGTCAAAAGCTTTTGCTGTGTCCATAACACCACCACCACCACCACCACCAGGTAATGCTTGCTTATAGAAATGCAATCTACAATACGTACAATCTTCTGTATGCTGCCTTTTATTTTCCTCTGCCTAATAAACACTGATTAGTCTGAATTTAAATCTTTGCTAATAAAATAATAATAATTCTAGATTAGTAGGTATTAAAATACCAATCAAGAGAACAAAATACAATAAAGTACACTAAAAATGTGAATATACAGACGTACCTTGGTTTTCAAACAGCCTTGTTCTCGAATGTTTTGTCTCCCGAACAACTGAAACCTGGAAGTGAGTGTTCCGGTTTTCGAACATTCTCTTGGAAGCTGAATGTCTGACGGGGCTTCCGCAGTTCTTCCTTTTCCCAATCTTAAACTTTATACTTAGTAAATTAATTAATGTGGAGGTATGATATGCCTCTGTGACTGCTCACATGTTATTTTAACTGTGCCCTGATCACTTTGGCCCATGCTACATATACTAGAGAGAATGCAAGAAAATAAGTTGTCTACCTTTCCAGAGAGGAAAAGGTCTAGGCAGGAGGCTTTTAGCCTTGAGAATTTGCTCCTATCTCAAGGGCAGAGGAAAAGAATGAGCTGGTGGCAGTGGTATCTAATGGAAGAAGATGTGAGCTACTTCTGTTCCCAAGCTTGGAGTGAGTGAGCTCTTGGGCTGTTTGTCATGCTCTAGTTTAGCCTTTCCCAACCCAACATTTTGGAGAGCTGAGGAGTAGACTTCAACTCTCATCAGATCAACCAGAAATGGTCAGGGATTATGGAAGTTGTCATCCAAAATACCTGGAGAGAACTTCACTGGGGAAAGTTGTCGTACTCTGACTGTCAGCAGCTCTCAAAGGTCTTGGCAGTTGAAGTTTACTTCAACACTAGTGATGGGACATTGTCCTCCACTGGACCTGAAGACAGCAGACTAGCTTAAACATGTATATGCCAGGCATACACAATTTTGACCATTACTTCCACCCTCCAACATCTGCTGTCTGAAGCAGCTGCCTCCTTCTGTCTATGGGCTGGCCCTAACACCCGCCTTTGCATTTTCTTGCTACATTTACTCAGCTTGTCTGAGGTGCATGAAACAAACCTGTTGGAAGTAAACAATTAATTCATGTCATGGTTGTTCTTATACATCTTCCAAAATGACTCACTTTATTTAGCCCTGTATTCTGTTGTTTATTCACATGTTTTGTGATGGTTTCATTTATTGACAATTCCTTGATGGAATAATGTTCCGTTAAGCCTGCAAATACTCACATTTCTTTGTAAAATCAAGTCCATTTCTCAGAATAACATTTTTCTGACTTTTCTGTCTTGTTATGACACAAATAATTAAGTCCAAATTTGCATGATCTCAGTCCACTCTATTGCCTTGTTTCACTGCCAGCAATAATCTCACCCTGATTACAGTCTTTTGGTTGCAAAGAAGTGTGCTGTGAGCTTGATTAAGATCTCAAGTTCATGTTTACACATTCTCTTCTCTTTGCTTTAATAGCAGAAACAATGTGTGATAAGAACTGGGCTATTGTCAAATGTAGAAATAAGTTAAGAATGATGAAGACACTGTGGGTTGAAATTCTTTTATGGCAACTTCACTGGCACAAAGTATTACTGGGTGTTAACTAAACATGTGCTTGGTGAGAACTAGAATGGAGGCAGCCTTTGGTGTACACTGAAGATTGCAGGGTTATTGATTAATACAGATTCTGTATTCAACTTTCCACACTGCAGCCTGGAATGTTCAGTGGAATGAATTCTGTTATGCTCTGCTAAGGCTTTCAGTCCTCAGAAAGCTCCTTCCAAGCTAGTCAAGTTAGGCCAGGCAATGTCAAGCCAAGTCCAGGCTAAGGCAGGCTTCCTCAAACTTGGCCCTCCGTATGTTTTTGGCCTACAACTCCCATGATCCCTAGCTAGCAGGACCAGTGGTCAGGGATGATAGGAACTGTAGTCTCAAAACATCTGGAGGGCCAAGTTTGAGGAAGCCTGGGCAAAGGCAAAGGCAGATCAGGTAAAGTCAAGGCAGAATCATGCACAACCAAGGAAGGTTCACACAAGGCAGTTCTCTCTAGAGCAGGACCCTGGATAGCTCCCAGTTGGCCCTGCAGGATCTTTCTCTCAGCAGGGAGCTGGAGTTTATATTCTAGGACAGTATAATATAGACATATTAGTCACCATCCTAATCAACATTTCTAGACAGAAATGTCCACTGTATACAGACCTATATCAGCATGCTGGTTTTAATGTACTTTTTGTGAATCTTATTTAGCACTATCCTTAAAAACTTGATATCTATGGTAGTTCATTTCTTAGTTTGATCAGCTTGAGTGAGTTGTGATCCACAATTGTTTGAAAAAGGTTCAAATTCCACTGAGTTGTGAATCTTAGTAGGTGCTCTTAGATAAACAGTGAAAGACGACAACCTGTTATTTGGAAGTTCTTGGGAAAATGTTAGAATAAGGTAAAAAAAAATACATTAACCTTGTGAGGGAGTGCTGCTTGGATTATGGATATATAACCCTAATGGAAGCATAACCATATTATCATCCATAGACACTTAAAGACTGCGTTAAACTTGTGCTAATGGTAGATCTACATGGTTACTATGCTATGGTTACTGTGGTAAACCATTTTCTATAGAAAGGGCCACTGGGCATCCCTATAGTCATTATAGTCATGTATTACAGCCCTCAAAGCCCTCACAACAGAAAAGAAATGGCTTCTATTGAAAAATATTGTGTGATAATGAACACTCCCTATGCGGTATTTGATCTGTGGTGGCTGTTTCACATGTGCAATGCATCACTTGATGGGTGAAGTCAATCAAAGATAGATGAAGGTGCATGTAGGAACTTTTCAGAGTTTCCAGTTTCATTTATAAAAGTTAACTACTATAAAATAGCACGTTCTTGGCTCAAACATACCATATGCACCCAACCTTGTTACATAGATATATGTTAGTTCTTAAACTAAGCCCGAATTCTTGTCTATGGTAAGAAGATCCAACTCCAATGTTTGTGTATTCCTATCTCATTTTTTTTTTCTGGAGTTGTGTTTAATAGGATTCATTGTAATTAAGATTTTTTGAATTGCCCCAGAGTCATAGCAATGTTAGTGCCACTGCTATTTGACAGGAGACATTTCAATCTGTGCTTGTTTTATGTGCCCTAGTCATGCTAATATACAACCTAACCACAAACAAAAATAGTGATGAAAAGAAGATAGTGATATTATTATTATTTTATCATCATTATTATTTTCATTATTTAACACTGGACCAGTGTTGGAGAGATTTCATGCTCTCTTGAGAGAGGGGGGGAAATAGTCTTTTAAAAAGATAATGCATTTAGTTTCTAGTTACTGTTTTAAAAGGCATTTATTTTTATGACACAAGCTGAAGAAGGTTGTGGGGGAAGGGAGAAGGAGAGGGAATCCTTCCTTAGGTAACCTCGGAACAGAAGAACTTTGTGCATTAAGCAGCCTAGGCCATGCCAAAATGCAATTTGGAGGGTGTCCAGCACTTCATTGGAAAGTAATGGTTTTCACTGAACTGAGTTATGACCAGCTGTTTACAGACAGTCTGTGACATACTGATAGAGCAGAACACCGTATGTTGCTTTCCAAATCAAATGATACAAGAAGTGTGACAGAGTGGAGAAACATCTGTCATTAGCAATTTTCAGCACGCTTCACTAATTCTGGACAAAATACGAGTAATGAACTTACTGCAGGAAACTTCAAATACTACCACTGCTGAAACAAGGATATAAACAGCGAGTTCTCTTAATGGCATCTAATTTAATTCATTTGCAGTAAGAAACAAACAAAGTGGGTTATTTGCTTTTGATCATGGGTTAGCAAGTGGTTGTGCTGATCACAAACATTCGTTTTTCATCCAAGATTTTTTTAAAAAAAGAACCAAGGACCGCAAGTTCAAAGAGAATCATGTATTTGGGATGCACTCAATGGTACCTTTTGTCTTTTATTTAGAAAAGGATGAAAGTATGTGAGACAAGGGCAAAAATGGGTCACAACACTCTTCACGCTTTTTAGGGCATCATATGTTTAAATCATAGGCTCAAGAAGTTATGATGAAGAGAGAGGGAAGGCTGGGGTCTGAGAAGTTTGGGAGATGAAATGCTCTTCCATTCCCTTCTATACAGCTCATAGAGAATTAGATGGAACAGAATGGGCTGGGTAATCTGCATGGCTGGCTTTTCACTGGCTTTGCTGAAGCGGAGGATGGATGGACATGTCTTTGTGTATGGGGAGAGGAAGTACCAGCATGAGCAGATGCCCTGAAAATGTACCCTAAGACTTGCTGCACCAGGAAATACATGCACAATGACCAGAATCTTAGCACTCACTGAGTGAAAAATCAGTACATTATATTGGTGCCACAGTATTTTAATATCAAATTTTAATTTTGGTCATTCTAATTCCAAAAGGATCCTGCTAGAAAACCCTCTTTGCATTGGTACAGTGTTTTGCCATTTTGTGGGTCTTAACGTGCTATAATTGAAAACTCAATTATAAATAGACACACACACACACACAACTGGCATCTTAATTGTAATCCTACACAGTGTTACCCCCGTTACAATGATATTTATGTGTGGTATCTGCAATCTAAATGGAACAGTGTCCTTTTCTGATGACATACTTCCAGTATAGGGCTGAAATCAATTGAGGTAAAATGCTTTTCTCATTTAGACTCTGGATTCTTTTCCATTACAGTGATAATGTGACAAATTTCAGAAACTGTTAGGATTAAGTAGCCACAGCAGAAGGAGAAAAAAGGTGGGACCTTCCCCAAATGATGGGTAGTTATGCTGCTTATCTGAACTTTCAACTAATGTTCACAAAGAGCTATAATAGAAAATGCGGAGGCTAGATTTAGTTCAATCCATTGGTGTTTCACCTGGGGGACCTACTTTGGATGGCATCCCAGACCAGAGAGACTGGAAACCATTCAGAATTGATGACTGTAAAATGAGTGTAGGGGGGTCTTTGAGTAGCTGCATAATTACAAAATTATTCATTATTTTTTTTAAGAAAAGCTAATCCAGAAATCATTGGCTTTAGGGGGGGTGTTTAAGTTTAACAGAGGCTCTGCGAATTCAAATCAGCCTGCCAACGCACAAGAGTAAGACCACGGGGAAATATAGGTGCCGGGAAAAACCCACCGGTACGTTTGATCTGGATAATAAAGTAAGCAGACCCGAGCAATTCACTAACACTAGCGCTATTCTTTACATAAACAGTAAATGTTTAGATTTTCCTGTTCACTGACTAACAGCACACATATCATAAACACTAAGCTGTTAGAGTACGTTTCGTGTGTTGATTCACTTTAACAGTTGTTAGTGTGAAGACAGGAAAAGAAAAGTGGGTGTAATGAGACCATGTGCAGTATGCTGTGAAAACAGAGGCCCTTATTTGGCATAATGGGTTGCACCATAAGGGCCATAAAATTGTGCATGTGTTAGTATCATTTTAATTATTATGGGTGCCACATGTTAAGCAGAATAGCGGAACTACTAAAACAGCTTCAAAATCCTTACTGCTGATTGCTGCATTTAATTACAAATAGGAACATTTGGAGATAGGTCACCATAAAAACCCTTCTGTTGTCAAATGAGCTCAAATCTGATTTTTGTAATTACGTTCTTATACCATGGATCCTGTTGAATAACTATAGGGAATAAAATTTTAATAAGTGCTGATTAAACAGAGGTACATCTTTGCTTCCCAAGAATATTTATTAATGTTATTTGGTGTTTAAATCAAAGTACAGGCATTATTGTTGTTTTTGTATTGGTCAAGACATTCAGATTTCATGAGAATAAACTGAATAACTTGATGCACCACAAAATATTGGTCTCTCCCCCACCCAACACGTGAAGATAAAAGTACTGTGTTTTCAATTATTCATTCTGTTTGCTTGCAAACCTTTGTAATATTCCCACTACTGTGACAGCCATTATACCCCTACATGTCACCCACAGTATAATATGATAATTATTCTTCCTAAGGCAGAGCTTTAACCTGAGAAGTGACACATTCTGTTGATCTCTCTCCTTTTCTATTATAGCAACATGTTGCTTGGATTGCACAAGTAATGGAAAAATAATGTTCTCAGTTAATAGTAAAATAAACAAGATAAATATATCAAACTTTCACTAAAAGGTGTTAAAATTCATTGCATGTAGGTAAATTGGATATAAATTGCGCTTCCTCATCTGGATGCTCTTTTGGGTTTGCCAGTATTGAAAGTAAAGCTTTCAAAGTGATCCTTAAGACATGGTTGAGGTTGAAGGTTTGTTGTTATTCCACAACGTGATTGCATTTATTGTGAATACACAAATTAAAAATGCAGTAATCAACAGAGACAAAGGTTTCTCTGTCTCTGTAACACTCCTCCAATGGGGTGTCTATGAGGTAGTTTGCTGTAAAATATTCCATAGTCATAATAAACTTGTACCACTGAATTTCTGTGAGCACACTGGTGGAGATATGGATACAGACATTTTGATCTGCAAGGGTTTCTCCATTTGTTTTCATGGAATGAGAAGCTCTGCACATATATCCCTTGGTTGTTTCTTTTATCCATTGAACTGAAGAATGTTTACTGAATAAGTTTCCAATAAGCTGCGTTCCTGGACTGGGGCATTGGATTGGGGCAACTGTGTTAAAAGTCTGTATTGCCATTGTGTGTTATAGTAGGCTAACAAGCCAATCCTAAACACAATATTTGGGGAGTAATTCTCATTGGTTCACAGACCTTCAGATAACTATCCTTCTCGATTTAATTGTGGGAAGGATGGAAAAATAGAATAGTTTCAAATAAAAATGAGTGCTGTGCATCACAAGGGACCCCATCAAAACTGGAATGTATTGTACTCCTTGTACTACTCCTTGTACTACATTGTACTACTCATCTCCTTGCTTTCATTCTGAAAAGTGAGCAGATGCAGAGTTCTTAGAGCTGAAGATCTTTGGATTTCACCCTTAGAGCTCCACTCTCATTGTTCTGCACCATCTCTGTGTTGAATGATACGATACCAAATTTTTATTTTGCTAAAAGCAGCTGATTGCTTACTTGTTGCTAACAAACATGGCAATGTATAAAAGTGCTTGTATTTCATGCCTCTGAGAGTCTCTTGGGATATTTACATAGCTTGCATTTTTCTCTGGAGTTTTATTTATTCCTTGGGGCAATAGTGTACAGCTTGTAAAGCCGAACTCCTGAAATTGATTTCAATATGATTTTTAGGATATTTCCACCACACTCCAGGTGCCAATCCATGTTTTGAATACACTGAGCCATGATGTCAGTACCTATTGTTCCTTTTCCTTTCTATTATGAAGCTCTGTAGTGCAAAACTTTAAGCAACAAACTGTTCAACAACAAAATAGCATCTTTTTTGTTTTTTTGTTAAAAAGAAAGCAGAATGGAACCCTTTTCCAGTACCTTAGTGCCAGTGCTAAAAACTGTAAATTATAATGCTGACTGCCACAAGTACAGACCTATATGTTAACCCCAATCTTCATAATTTCTATTTGTGCCCTTACCCACAGTTAATTTTTCCACATAGAAATGTACCTTTTAAAATTGCAGATGCATCATAATATTATTTCCAGTATGAGAAATAGTCATTCAACACAGCCAAATATTATCCTGGTTTTGTTAGCCTTTTGATTACATGTATGGGTAACTTTCTTTCTTACTGCTGTTTTTGGAACTTACTGTACCAAAAGCCTATGGACAACTTTTCTGGTTTTGTGTATTAACAAGTCTAGCCATAAGCAACACAAAGTGTTCAAGCTCTTTTGGTTTTGTGTGTTATCTCCCCCCTTCCCCCCCAAAAAAATATGAAATGCAATATCTGTTTGGGAGTTTTCACAATCATTTGCTCTATAAATTTACTCATTTCTAAGTGGGAGTGATCATGTGATAGAGTTGAAAGACTTACATATTTTGCTTTAAACTATGCAAAGATCAAAAGATTCACATGTAGCTCACTGGTGTGAGTGTGTGATTTTCTAGGATCCCAGAGATGCTTGCATCACTCCACAAGCTGCAAACCAAGGAATACTTAGGGAAGGTACATTTCACCAGTTGCTGAGAATATGATCATATTGCTGACTGCTCACTATCTTCGAAATTCAGCCCCTCACAAATATCTTTCAAGAAGGTGCTGAAGAGTGAATCCTCTTTTTACAATGCAAACCTACGACAGGCCACATGTACCTGGAGGCCTTTCTGTACTTACCATTTATGGTGGTCTAGTTGCTGGTTTTTCCCATTTTGGGGTCATGCTATCACACAGCACCATCATTATTCAGCTAGTATTCTGAAATAATGTGTTTAAAAACACACTTCTGATGCTGCTGGGGAAAAAAATCTGACTTTTGTGAAAGGTCTGTAATGGATCCCCGATATTTTCATTTGTGTGGCATGTGTACAACCATTGTTCCAGTTTCTGTGTGGACAGGATTGAGGTTGATGGGCGTGGTTTGGGAAACATCTGTTTCACACCTTTTCCCTCTGACTGGTGTAAGATGTTAGTTTGCAACCTCAGTTCAGAGATGACAGATACAGACAATGGTACTGAGTTGAAGTACTAGCCATGACAGCAGTCATTAGCTGCAAACAAAACTTATTCGCCACAAACGGGTTTGCCAAACTCAGGCAGACATGTAGTTCATTTTCTAATCTTTTCTAGTCCCTCAATATTAGAATTCCAGAATATTAGACATTTAATAATAATGATGATGATGAAGATGATGATGCAATGAAAGGACTATTCCTGTGTGCATACTCATCACTCTGACATGTACTGGAGCATGATAATGATGATGATGATGATGATGATGATAATAATAATAATAATAATAATAATAATAATAATAATATATTATTTGTACCCCGCCCATCTGGCTGGGTTTCCCCAGCCACTCTGGGCGGCTTCCATAAAAACCAAAAATACACTAAAATATCACAGATTAAAAACTTCCCTGAACAGGGCTGCCTTAAGATGTCTTCTGAATGTCAGGTAGTTATTTATTGCTTTGACATCTGATGGGAGGGCGTTCCACAGGGCAGGCGCCACGACCGAGAAGGCCCCCTGCCTGGTTCCCTGTAGCTTTGCTTCTCGCAATGAAGGAACCACCAGAAGGCCCTCAATGCTGGACCTCAGCGTCTGGGCAGAACGATGGGGGTGGAGACGCTCCTTCAGGTATACTGGGCCAAGGCCGTTTAGGGCTTTAAAGGTCAACACCAGCACTTTGAATTGTGCTCGGAAACGTACTGGGAGCCAATGTAGGTCTTTCAAGACCGGTGTTATGTGGTCTTGGCGGCCGCCCCCAGTCACCAGTCTAGCTGCCGCATTCTGGATTAGTTGTAGTTTCCGAGTCACCTTCAAAGGTAGCCCCACGTAGAGCACATTGCAGTAGTCCAAGCGGGAGATAACTAGAGCATGCACCACTCTGGCGAGACAGTCCGCGGGCAGGTAGGGTCTCAGCCTGCGTACCAGGTGGAGTTGGTAGACAGCTGCCCTGGATACAGAATTGACCTGCGCCTCCATGGACAGCTGTGAGTCCAAAATGACTCCCAGGCTGCGCACCTGGTCCTTCAGGGGCACAGTTACCCTATTCAGGACCAGGGAGTCCGCCACACCAGCCCGCCCCCTGTCCCCCAATAACAGTACTTCTGTGTTGTCAGGATTCAACCTCAATCCATTAGCCGCCATCCATCCTCCAACCGTCTCCAGGCACTCACACAGGACCTTCACCACCTTCACTGGTTCTGATTTGAAAGAGAGGTAGAGCTGGGTATCATCTGCATATTGATGGACACCCAGTCCAAACCCCCTGATGATCTCTCCCAGCGGCTTTATATAGATGTTAAAAAGCATGGGGGAGAGGACGGAACCCTGAGGCACCCCACAAGTGAGGGCCCAGGGGTCTGAACACTCATCCCCCACCACCACTTTCTGAACAAGGCCCAGGAGGAAGGAGCGAAACCACTGTATAACAGTGCCCCCAGCTCCCAGCCCCTCTAGACGGTCCAGAAGGATGTTATGGTCGATTGTATCAAAGGCCGCTGAGAGATCCAGCAGAACCAGGAAACAACTCTCACCTTTGTCCCTAGCTCGCCGGAGATCATCAACCAGCGCGACCAAGGCAGTTTCAGTCCCATGATGAGGCCTGAATCCCGATTGGAAGGGATCCAAATGGTCCGCATCCTCCAGGCGTGCCTGGAGTTGTTCAGCAACCATGCGCTCAATCACCTTGCCCAAGAAAGGAAGATGATGTCATGAGTTCCATGGTGATGTCACGGAGGAGACGATCAGATCCTGGAAGAACATAAGGATGTGACTATGGCTGCTGAATTTCTTTTCAGTTCAGGGCCAACCTACTATTAGTGTGGAGAAGAATACCCCACACTCGATCTCTAATAACAGCAACATGTGACCAAAGGCAAAGACAATCAACCACAAATTCATCTTTTAAAATGTCAGATTAAACAGCAACTATGCCACTATAAATAGTAAGTGCATAAAAGCCCTGTAAGATGCTTAGCAAGTTATAAGTGTTCAAGAAATTATAAATGATGGCACCCATCATCTTGCTGTCATCTTGTCCCTTAACATATTCACATGCTATCAGCATCTTTGTGTTTATTGTTTAAGCCACTTGGCCGTAAGAATTTCAAATATATGCAAAAATAATAAATGATGCGCCATAACAGAATTGTATCTCAGATGGAAGATAAAAATCCACTTGAGGGTGCAGATCATATTAAAGAGCCCCCTTTCACTCGGTGCCACATTTCCCCTACAAATTCCATCTGAACTTCTGCAGCCATGTCATGAAATCAAAACCCCAATTACCCTCTGATTTGGGGCCAATCAAGAGCCAGTTTCATGACGCGAAATGCCATTTCCCATCTAAGCTGCCTTGTAAAGAGATTGACTGCATATATTATCCACGAGTGTCATCAACTCTCAATGAATAAACCTCATTAGTGACTTCCAGAATGCAAAGAGAAATTCCATCAGTATTTGTTGCCTACTACATTGTGCTCCCGCTGAAGAGTCTTGATGTTTGTGTAGACAGCTGATTGCTCAAATTCATTGTAGCTGTGTTTGCTGAAATACATCAGCACCAATGCAATAACATTGCAGGCAATTTTACTGTAAACTGTAAATCTGTCATTTAGCTGCATGAGTCAAGCCATCCACAAATGAAAGAAATAGTAAATGTCTGTGATATTGCTGTACAGATTCCAATGGCAAAATTCTGCCAGCTTTGTTGTCATTTGACAATGCAGGGCACTGAAGGCAACCTCATCTTCTCCTTTGTTTAATGTACCTAAGAGCACGCTGCATTCAGAATGTAACAATCATTTGAAAGACCTGACTCACCATTTTGGAAGAGAAATGGTTTGTTACAATTGAGTCTGTCCTAGCATCTTTTGCTCCTTTGTCCAGGAGTGCTGCATGTACAAATAGTTCTGCACAGCAGGCAGAAGAATATTTATGTCTCCTGGTGCTCTTTTTTTGATCTGCTCTATTTCTAAAAAGTTCAGTAGAGGCAGCTAGGCAAAATAATCAGTGGCCTACAGCGAACCCAACCCAACAAGTGTGGGGATGTGCGATGAGAATTTTGTTGTTTTCCACCTGCAGTAACAGTAATGGCAATAGATTTAGGAACCACAAAGCATAAAGCTATAGGAGCAGTGATTTTATGCGTGTATGTGTTTAGTTTCTTTTTGCTTTTAACTTGCTTTTAAGTCAAGGTGCACAATATCCTAGGCTTTTTTATATAACCGAGACAGAAAACACCACAGGCTCCTCTTCCCTTCCTTGGTGGTAAAAATACAGCAATAACAATACTTTATAAAATAAGATTTTGTTGCCCTTTCACCACTGGCCTCCAGCAGATTAGCTGCCTGATGTGCCTATCTCATTCTGCCCAATGGTAGAGCTGGTACTGCATGGGAGACATCAACGGAAATGGAGCTTGGGGTAGCTTTGCTCTGTACCATGTTGAAATCAGCCACTGAAGTGAGGGTGGCAAGTTTAGCCCCTTCTTAACTGGATTCCACTTCTAATGTGATACAAAGCTGGGCACTGGCAGATACTTCCCCCCCCTCCCTTATGGGCTTCTGAAATATAAAAAATGTTGTGCGGCTGATGGCAGAAATATTGGAGTAGGTAATGTGTAAGGTGGCATCAGTGCTAAAGCAGCTGAAGATGGCATTACCCAGGAGGATAATTCATATATTGAAAAGGGAACAGATGTCAATAGAGACAGCTTGTCTGGTTGTCTGGATGGCTGTTCTGTAGCATGTATTGAAGGGAAGGGATTTTCAGACAGTCTGTTTGTGAAGTTCCATGCAGCCTGCCCTAATTGTTTGTTAAAGAGAGGTGACATTTTGTTGTAAAATATGTTTAAATATGGTAAGGTTATAATAACCCCCAGCAGCCTTTACATGATGCAGATGAGGATTCTTTCTGTTCCACTTCCCATTTATACTACCAGTTAAGACTTTCTATCTCTCTGTGTGTGAATATTTGTTTTTCTTTCAAGGCAGCTGTTTCAATGCCTGTTTTATTTCATCCTTTGGAAGGACATGAGCATTACAAAAGAACTGCATGTGAAGCGGAAAAGTCTTTACTTGCATATGTTTACATAGCATTTACCTCTTAATCTTGATCCAGATTGGTGACATTGTGGGATTTTTAGTACTTTAGTTTAGAGGTAGGGATCAGTGACTGGAAGGGAGCCATTGTTGTGTAGTGGCTAGATTATTGGAATAGTATCCCTTGCTTCCTTGGGTTTTCAAATCCTGACTCATCCATGAAAGTCGCTACATGAATTTAGCCTACCTCCCATGGTTGTTGTGAGGATAAAACAGTGGTGATTGTTTGATGCTTTTAGATCCATGGAGGAAAAAATCAGTAATGGAGAACCACAGAGCCAAATCTTGCCAAGATGGTTTGCTACACATGTGTGTTTTCTAATATGAATATTCAAACTAAGGTTATAATCCTATATATACTTCTTGGACATAAGCCCTGTTGAATTCAGTGGGATTTATTTCTGATTAAACATTCATTCAATTTGACATCAGATGTGTGATTATATTATATTGAAGCAGTGTGACAATTTGTATGCGTCAATCTATGATTTCTGTACAGTTTTATAAATGTATGGATTTATATTAGGATACATTTACACACTATGGCCCCTCCACCCCATCTTTTCATATTTCCTTATGGGGATATTGCATGATTCCTGTTCTTTCTAAGTGTGAAAAGAGAGGGGGAGACGAGTTCACAGATGATGATGGCCTGGAGATTAAAAGTCTGAGGACATTTCAAAATTGTAAAGGTATTATTCTCACATGCACTTATTTCTTGGTGAGTGTGAAAAACAGCAACTCTTCAAGCTGAGGTAGTGTGAAATAGCTTCCTGCAAATGATGCTCAGACATATGCAGAAAGTACAGGGACAGGTTTTGTCCCTTTTTTATGAGCACTGAAGATTTATTGAATGATAACACAAAAATCTGAGAGAGAAGACTCCAAACATTAATGATTTTCACAATTTTGTGATTTTGTTTTTATCTTAGGGACAAACTAAGACTGCGATCCTCTTCATTTTTACATTATTTCTGTTTACTTATTTCTGAATAAACTTGCATAGATTTATACTGCACATGTATTTATAGGTATATCCTAGTGTCTTGGTCACAACAACCTGCTCTGTATGAAACATTCTGAACTGTGTTTGAATACGAAATGCCAGTTAGCTTTCTTTCAGTTATGGATTCTGTGTTATGTCTTTGGGGAAATGTTTCCTGTACATTTTTCTGAAAGAAGTCCATTGGCCGTTGTATTTGATCATTCAGAATATATCTAAGAGGAGTTGTGCAATACGAAGGGACTCACATATCCATTTCCTGAGCTTCAGCTTCATATACTTCTTATGTGCCCTCTCTGTTCTAGCAGGGAGGGGCATTTTCCCTCCTCACTGCGGTGCTGAAGTGGGGGTGCAAATCATCCATGCCCTGCTCATTAGATAATCAGGCTGGTGAGTGGAGATGGGGTGATTTGCATCCATGTTGCAGTGGATTATGAAGCAGGGATGGCCCATTATTAATTATTACTTATTAAATTTCTTTAAAGGATAGATTGTAATTTTTTAAAATTGGCACCACAGTCAGTAGAAAATGCTGACTATTTCCCCCCTCCCCACTCTGTTGCGCACCAATGCACTCGAGCCCCAAAGTTCCCAGGAGAACAATAAATCACACTGACATGGAGTATTTTGGTTTATGGGTTCAAATAGGCCACAAATGTATTGGTTACAGATGTGAGTGGTTTGGTTTTGGCACTGGGGTGAAGCCAGGCTATATCTTGACTCTTGCTCACCTGCAGGAAGTCCATGGAAGGGTAAACCACTGATAGGGGGTGCCCTATAACTTACATCAGATAGTGGAACCACCCCAAGGGGTCCCTGTAGAGGCTGTGACATGGCCCTAGCCCACGATTGGGCTTTGGACAGTATCCACACCGCTGATCTCTTTAACAGGATACCCTTCCTGAGGAGGGGCAGACGAAGGCAACAACCTCCCCTCCAGCCAAATGAAGTCTTACCCAATGCCTAACCTCACAAAAGTTGTGAAGATTGTTACTAGGTAGGCAAAAACTAAATGGCCAGTGCCAATTTGCCAAGTGGGAAAAAAATCCTACCTGGCCCCAACAACATGGCAACCAACATTTGCCATAGCAAGGTCATATCAGAGCAAAACATGAAAAGAGGGTGGGTGGGTAGGGTGATCTGACGAAGAGGCAAGAAAGAGGGAGCTGGCCAGCCATGCTGAGATTAAATGGCTTGCGGCCACACCCACCCTGCTGGCTGATTGGCTGGGGCTGTCCCTCAACATAGGTGACACGGCCAGCCATGATGCAGGGGTGAGGTGGCATACCTCCACCCCTACGCTGGAAAACTATTGAGGCACAGTTGCCACCCACCGATATAGAGGTGAGTGGATTTGTAAGACTGATTATTTCCTTTCTATATGAAGGGAAGGGAAATCCCTGCCCTAGTGCTATAGCATTCTATTAGGGAGGAGAAATAACCTCCTTTCTTGGGAAACACCCTAGCTAAATCCAGCTGTGAGACCAACAAAGAGAGACCCCTGCTTCCCTCTCTAAGTTGGAAAATGCCATTGATTGGTTGGCTTTCTGACACTGGAAGGTGTGTCACCATCTTGGATAGGGAGAGTATTTGCAAAAATCCCGCAATCCGGTTGAGACAGGAGATTTTGATACTGTAATATTTCAAACAAAAGTGAGCTAAACTCTGTACAGAACCTTGCCAGAGCAGCAAGCGGCAAACTGGAAAGAGTCTCTTTAGTCCGTGCTGCAGCACAATTGCGTATGCTCTGAAATGTGTTATATGAGAGCAAGGACGTTGCCACAGTTGCCAGCAGGCAATGAATTTGGGCTCCTTACAGCAACATATTCATCAAGAAACCATGGAGGCGATGTGTTATCAGCCTTTCCCAACTTGATGCCATCTCAGTGTTTTGAACTACAACTCTCATCATCCTGACCATTTGCCATCCTGGCTGGGACTGATGGGAGCTGTAGTCCAAATCATTTGGATGGTAGAAGGTTGAGGAAGGCTGATGTAGACAGATGAACCAAAACAGATGAGAAGGAAACTTATGAACTGGCATCAAAATGCCCTCGAACATCTGCTTACTAGGCAAAGTGCTTTGTCATGGAGTCCTTAGAGATTCTCTGGTCCCAGGTGATGTGTGCTGGCCAAGAACCTTTCAGAATGGGAAGAAACTGGCAAATTATTAATTTATTAGGAAGACTGAATACTTATGGTGCTCTGTGAAAGAGGGGGGTCCTTCATTGAATGTACAGGCTGAAATAAGTGATCTTGGTGCAACTTATTTTCATGTAAGCGGACAGATGATTGCAGACAGCATAAATCATTCACCACAATAAAACTTTAGCAGTTATCCCCGTGTCATAGAGTGAGCTTCATGGTTGAATAAGTTTTGAACCCAGGTCTCCCAGGCCCTGGTGCATCAGTTTTACCACTGAACCTGTACATTGCAGGAGTTTTATATATATCACAATGCAATAGAAATGATCCCACAATACTTTTATTTCTTGGAAATCTGTCCATAAAAGAAGCCTCCCTTAAATAGTTTCAATGATGTTCAAGGTAACTAGCTGCATTGTGTCTACCTGCTGTCTACCTGCTGACTAGTGGTGGGTGACAGGGGACAAGAGGACACCTTGAAGCTACTGTTTACAGGCAGCGACTGCAAGGTGCAGCTGTGAACTTACAAGTGGTCTCTGTACAGGGCTAGCAAAGGAAGGGATGGCAGGAGCTGCAGAAATTTTGCACTGCTCAGAGCGTAGTGGATTGGCCCTACAATTAGGCACTTTGAGATGAATGCTGGGATTGTGTGAGGGCTGCATGGGTGGCAGTCTCCTTGCTGATCTTCTGTTGGAGGAAGAAAAATCTAGTTGTGCTACACACAGCCTACTGTGTACCTAGCTTGCTGCACACAGATACAGTGGAGAATGCTAAATAAGGGAGACATGAATGGGGTCGTATCAACTAACATGGATAAGTCACAAAGCCAAAATGTCACAAAAGACGGCAGACTACCAAAGACCTTTTTTGAATTGACAGACAATATGGACTGGATTGACATTTGGAGAACGAAGAACCCCTTGGGAAAAGAAGGAACATTTTTCTCTGAAGCCCAGCTGACTTGGACAAGAATCGACCAAATATGGATAACTAGAGGTCTGGCACCCAAGGTCAGAAAGGTGGAAATCTGCCCAAAAACCTGCTCCGACCATAATGCACTGAAAATGGACATGATACTATTACCAACCGGCTCCTTTAGATGGAAGATGAATGACAATTTGTTCAGAGATCAGGAGACTATTAAGAAGGCCCAGAAAGCTTTGAAGGACTACTTTGAGATAAATATCAACACTACGGTGGAAAAAAGAATTATTTGGGACGCAAGTAAAGCTGTGATGAGGGGGTTCTTGATACAACAGAATGCTGTAAGGAAGAGGATACAAAACGACAGAAAAGATAAGATTTTGGAGAAAATAAAAGAACTAGAGAAGAAGTTAAGATTAAACCCGAAGTCACAGCCGATCTTGAGAGAAATCAAACTCCATCAAGCACAATATTCTAAACTGATAAATCAGGAAATAGAGTGGAAGATTAAATTAATGAAACAAAAAACTTTTGAATCGGCAAATAAATGTGGGAAACTGCTAGCTTGGCAGTTGAAGAAGAGACAAAAATTAAATACAGTTACAAATTTGGAAATTGAAGGAAGAAACATTCAGAACCCCACGGAGATCAGAAAGTGTTTTCAGAAATATTTCAAAAAATTATATACTCAAGGGCCGCAGGACGAGGTTGAGATTAAACAATTTTTGGAGAAAAATGGACTTTAAAAACTGTCACAAGAAAATAGATCACTCCTGAACAGTAAAATAACACCCCAAGAGATTGAAAAAGCCATTCAGAACATGAAATTGGGCAAATCTCCAGGGCCAGATGGGCTAACCTCCAAGTATTATAAGACATTAAAAGACTACTTGATACAACCACTGACGGAGGTTAGCAATGAAATTATGGAGGGGAGGAGGGCGCCGGATTCGTGGAAGGAAGCATTCATCACATTGATACCTAAATCGGATTCTGAAAAGACACAACTCAAGAACTACCGTTCCATCTCCCTTTTAAATGTGGATTACAAAATATTTGCAGATGTCCTGGCAAGTAGACTTAAAAAAGTTTTAAATGAAGTAATTCACAAAGACCAGGCAGGCTTTCTCCCAGGTAGACACATGTTTGCTAATACAAGGAACATTATTGACATCTTGGAACTTTTGCAAACAGACATAAATACAAAAGCAGTGCTAATTTTCATAGATGCGGAGAAAGCCTTTGATAATATCTCTTGGAAATTTATGAAGGGAAACTTAAAAGAAATGGGGGTGGGTCGGGGTTTTGAGAATGGGATTGATACAATATATTCAGAACAAAAGGCTAAATTGATAGTAAACAATGTGGTTACAGAAGAGTTTAAAATTGAAAAAGGAACACGACAAGGCTGCCCGATTTCCCCTTTGCTATTTATATCGGTTCTGGAGGTGCTCTTGAATATGATTAGAGGGGACCGGTTGGTGGAAGGGATTCAGGTCCTTGCGAAACAATATAAACTTAAAGCTTTTGCAGATGACCTAGTTCTGACCCTGCAGGAGCCAGAATAAGAGTATTACAATTGATTCAAGATTTTGGTCGGGTGGCGAGATTCAAACTAAATAAACAGAAAACTAAGGTGCTGGGAAAAAATCTGACAGATACAGAGTCGGAACGGTTTCAGAGAGAAGCAGAACTAACTGTGGTTAAAAAAGTAAAGTACCTAGGGGTAAATATAACAGCAAAGAATCTGAGTCTATTTAAGGATAACTATGAAAAATGTTGGTCTGAAATTAAGAGAGACTTGGATAGTTGGACAAAATTGAAGCTTTCCTTGTTAGGCCGAATTGCTGCTGTTAAGATGAATGTATTGCCAAAGATGTTGTTTTTGTTCCAAACATTGCAGATTGTGGACAAGACGGAGTGCTTCCGGAAGTGGCAGAGATATATATCTAAATTTGTCTGGCAGGGCAAAAAGCCCAGAATTAAGTTTAAGATACTAACTGATGTGAAAGAAAGAGGGGGCTTTGCCCTGCCAGACTTAAAGCTGTACTATGAAGCCGCAGCTTTCTGCTGGCTAAAAGACTGGCTACTTCTCGAAGACACTGATGTACTGGACCTGGAAGGTTTTAACAACGCTTTTGGTTGGCATGCATACTTATGGTATGATAAGGTTAAGATCAATAAGGTCTTTAAGAACCATATTGTCAGGAAAGCAGTATTTAATGTCTGGACAAAATACAAAGACTTATTGGAAAACAAAACTCCGAAGTGGCTTTCACCTCTGGAAGCTAAGGCCCGAAAAAGACCCAATATGGAGGCCAAATGGCCAAAATATTGGGAAATATTAGAAAAAATGGAGACAATTGGAAATTGCAGAGTTTGGAGAAAATGAAGGATAAAGTGCGAGACTGGTTACATTACGCTCAGATTAAAGAAGTTTTTAAAAATGATAAAAAGGTAGGGTTCCAGGTGGAGAAATCGAAGTTGGAAACAGAATTGTTAGAGCCAAAGACTAAGGTATTATCAAGAATGTATAACTTGCTGTTAAAATGGAATACACAAGACGAAATGGTTAAATCGGTTATGATAAAGTGGGCTCAGGACATTGGGTATAATATTATGTTTGAGGACTGGGAAAGGTTGTGGACCACTGGGCTGAACTTCACTGCATGTAATGCTCTGAAGGAAAATGTAATGAAAATGATATATAGATGGTACATGACCCCAGTTAAACTTGCCAAAATATACCATTTGTCTGATAATAAATGTTGGAAATGTAAAGAACATGAAGGAACATTCTTTCACCTCTGGTGGACCTGCCCTAAAGTGAAGGCCTTCTGGGAAATGATATATAATGAGTTGAAAAAGGTATTTAAGTATACCTTCACTAAGAAACCAGAGGCCTTCCTTCTGGGTATTGTCGGCCAGAAGGTGCTAAAGAAGGACCGAACATTTTTTATGTATGCAACAACGGCAGCAAGGATACTCATCGCTAAGAGCTGGAAAACTCAAGATCTACCCACACTGGAAGAGTGGCAGATGCAGCTGATGGACTATATGCAACTGGCCGAGATGACTGGTAGAATCCGAGACCTGGGAGAGGAGAGGGTTGAGGAAGACTGGAGGAAATTTAAGATTTATTTACAAAAATATTGTAATTTGGTTGAATGTTAAGAAGGATGCTAGATCATAAATAATTGCCCACCACTGAATTAGATCTGAATTTGACGATAAGTGAGATTAAGGAAAATACAAACTTTTTGGAGAATTGCTAGATTTTATTTAAATGAGCGAAGATAAGATTGCAAACAAGTGGGTAATTTGCTTGGAAAATTTTTTTGTAACGATGTAAGTGCGAGCGGGAGACGTGAGGGAGTCCAAAGAAGTGACGAAATTATGTTATGATATAAGTAATGTTGTTTATTATTTATGCATTTGTATTCAAAAAACTTTAATAAATATGTATATATATATAAAAAAAGAGAATGCTAAATAAGATCCTGCTGCCAGTCTGGCCAGCTTCAGTAGGTGGAATGGGTGTGGATAAGGTGCATTTTTATCTTTTGCCTCAGGCAGAAAAAAGTTTTGGACTGATTCTGACACTAATGATGATATTGACTACCAGGGATGAACAAATATGCCACTTTCAACTCTCTGTTTTTTCCTATTTTTTTCAATCTAAATTCAGTTTTCTGCATTTATGCAGCAAACTGAAATTTAAAAACAAAACAAACGGATCATCAGCATTTAAGTGTGAATTTCTCTGAATAAACATATTTTGTATGCAGTTTTGATGACTATATATATTTTTTACAAACAATAATGCATTTTTGTATGTTTTTTTCACTAATATATGAACTTTCATGCACATTTTGCCTTACTATATATGCATATTTCTTTTAGTGTATTGTTTGGCTGGAGAACTGCTTTGCAAAATGTGGAGAATTTCAAAGGATAGCTACCTTCAGTTCATACATCGGTTCAAGAAGTGCGAATCATGCAGTTTCTCCTTTAAAAGCAAGTAAAGCTGAATTTATTGTCCCGCTCTCTCTGGCGCTTTCTGTGTTGGACAGCCCATCCACAGCAAGCTGCTTTTCAGCAGTGCCCATCAATAATCATTCCGCTTCTTCCCATTTGTGGTTACGTGTCCTGCTAGTAGACACATTTCACAGGGAAGATAATATTCTAAATCTAGAAGAAGTGGTAGTTTCCTCTCTTGATGAAAGAGAAATCACTGCTATTTCGATAGCATGGATGCTACTGGTCTGCCTTCTGTAGCAGCTGAATCAGCTCCAGGAAAGCCAGAGCACCACTATGAATTTGGAGTGGGGTTAAGAGATGAATTTCCATAATTTTGGAGGTCATCTAACTAGAGAGAAGAGAGCTCCCCAGGCACTGACATTAGCTGGGGAAACCCTCTTCCTGGCATCCCTTTCCAGCTGGTCCAGTACAGTAAGTACACCTTGGTATTAACATTATGTGCTATTTTTATTCCATTTCCTCTTTTTGATGAAGCAGGGTATTTATGATTTCAACATTTCAATATTCTCTGTTGTCTGACCTCTCCCAGTCCATGGCTATGGTCTTGTGTGTGATAAGATTTGCTAACTGAAACGGCCAGACCATTGATCCATCCCACTCAGTATTGTCTACACTGATTGGCAGCAGCTCTCCGGGGATTCAGATGGGTATCTCTCTCAGTACTTCCTGGAGGTGCCAGGGATTGGACTTGGCACCATCAGCAAAGCAGATGCTCTATCACTAAGCTACTAGCCCTTGCTCTACCACTGCTCCTTAAAGAATGTTTGTATGGCTATAACAATGGCAGGCATAATTATTGCTCACCCATATGATGGGACAGCATTTCCTTTCTTCCTACCCATGGTGATCTGTCTCCACCATTCGTTGGCCGTTGCCTAGGTGCTGAGTCTCCTCCTCCTGGCTCCTCCTTTCCACCACTCTCCAATTGGTGTGAGCAAAACTGGACAAGGATAGTTTTGCTTTAACACTACCTGCCCATTGCACCACAGGGCCCACTGTCCATTAACTCCCCCCCCCCCCCCGGCCTATGGCCTTCAGATACTCAAGACCTAGCTTCTTTCCAGCATGATGCATTCACAACCAAAATAAAGGGGGGCGGGTGGGTGGAAAGCAGTGAAGTAAAAGCAGCTGTCCCCTTTTCTTGACCAGCAATTGTGTCACACACACACACACACACACACACACACACGGGTGGGTGGTTGACAATCCTCCTAACAAGTAGCCCCACAATCACATTACTTTATTGTTTAGCCATGTGCTAGTCTATGTCAACACAGATTGTCAAAGTCATAGAATTTTATTGGACAATGTGAAAACTCATTTGTATATTTTACTGCAGTCCATCATTGCCTTCATTCACAGTCCAGAGGCCTTCCATTGTTGTGAATAACAACTGGGAACAATTCCTGGTGATGGTCAATATAGAGGTTGCCGTCTTCCGCCGACAGGTGTTCTTTGCTAATTGCCTCCATTAGTTCCTCTTTATTGCAAGGCTTCATCTCCCGATGAATGTAACCAAACTAGATCTATCAGCTACAGTGTGTGGCATGATAATCAGCATTCTCTCACTGAGCACCTCCTTAGTAAAACCCCCCAAGTCAAACACACAGTGCTGATTGCACCACAAAAGATGCATTTTGATGCAAAACAACATTTCAGTCTGAAAAACCTATTGGTGCACAATACCAGGCAAAGAGATGACCTTAATACAGGAAAAGTATGGTTTTCTTCTAAGAGAGAAGATGAGGCAGGGTCTGCCTCTACCAGAAGTATGTGTAAGTTTTCCCTGTCAGGATTTGAAAGATCACATGAGTATTAGCTGGAGTCTAAAATGTCTGGAGGGTGCCAAGATCAGGAAGCCTTGTCTAAACAGTTCTTACGAATAGATCTCATAGTCTACAACAGGTTTTCCAGGGGTTAACCAGGAACATCAAGGAAAATGGGACGATTTGCTTAGGTTAATAATGCATGTGGTTTTCACCAATAGACCTGTTTTTGCAATAATAATAAATTATCATTATTATAAGCTGTTTTCCCTAATGCAATGCATTTTTGTTATGCTATTTTCACTAATTGCTTTGGAGACTTCAATCATTTGGTGCAGGAGTTCTGTTCCTGGCCACCATGCATGTCGATGGAACACATATAAACTCACCCCTACCTGTTTCACTGCATCCTGCCCCTATTCCACCTTGCCTTGCCCCCATTCCACCCTGCCTCTGTACTGCCCCATTCCACCCTCCTTTCTGTCCCCTTTCTGCGTTCTACTGGGACCAAAAGGACCCACACGTCAGTGATCATGCATCAGTTGGATGTGCCTAAAATAGTTGCTGGCGGTACATACTATGCATAACTTTCCCATTGCATACAATTGCTTAAGAAGGTCTGAATGAAGAAATCCAAGCAGGTCATCAGGTTCAACATAATAAAGACACATACCGGTAGTTTTGGCAGTTGGCTGAGGTTTTGTGTGGTTTTACCACGTGCAAATGCCTGAGCATGTCATCTGCAGATTTCTGTTCTTGTTTTATTTCTCAGTTGGTGTGATTTACATACAGATAGTATTTAGTAGATTACATCTTGAGACGCATCTGATTTTGCTCCACAGTTCTGCTTCCACCCAGTAATTTAAAGCTATTTGTACATTGCCATCTTTTTCTATGATTGTAATTTCAATATAGATGTTAAAAAAAATAAATGAGTTCTGTTGCAGCTTGTACTGCAGAGAACTAATTACAGTATTTTGAAATATTGCATGCAAGAGGCGTTGTATACATGTAATTAGTGTTAATAGTATTTAGGCCAAGAAGATCACTGTCTGAATTTCACATCCCAGACTTCTGCTGTTTTGTAATGAGGAAATGATTTTTCTGACATGCAACAAACGAAACCTCCATGACACAAAGAAAAAAGGTTAATCCCCCCTTTCCCATGTGCCACAATCCTGATCAGCTCTCCTTTAGCCACTGTTTTTTAAGGAATTTGGAAAGGGGCAAAAAAAGAGAAAAAAAAGAAAACAAGAAAGCATATTGAATGTAATTGTATTATTTTAAAAATTTTGTTTCAGTTTGGAAGAGAAATCTTTGTTAATGGACATTATTATTATTTATTTCATTTATGAATTGTTTCCCAAGAGGTAGATCAAAGCAATTTACAATATAACATCATATGCAAAAGTTACGTATATAAAAGCAGTTAAAAACAACAATGCATGCATAAAATCAATTCAGGCCAGGGCAGGCCAGGACAGATACCAACTGGGATAAACATTTTATCTTGTTGAAATAGGAATGTTGAAATAGGAATGCCTTTAACATAGGAATGCATGTTGAAATAGGAACGCCTTTAACATGCATTGAAAAGTCAATAGTCCCAGAAGCAGTTTAGTCATGCTGGCCACATGACCTGGAAATCTGTCTGTGGACAAATGCTGGCTCCTTCAACCTGAAGCGAGATGAGTGCCATACTCCACAGTAACCTTTGACTGGACCTAACCATCCAGGGGTCATTTACCTTTTACCTTTATCAATGCCAGCACCTTACCTACTCCAGAAGCTAATAGGCAGCCAGCAATTTCTTCAGCAGAATCTTTGTACTTTCTCCCATTTCATATATTATGCATTATAAACCTAAGCAAAGCTGCTCCATTTTCCTGGATATGGTCAATGCCTGAAAAATTGGTTGTGCACTATGAGCGCTATCTGTTTATGAGAACTAGACCTCCTGATGATGAGAGTTGTAGTCCAGAACATCTGAAATGCACCAGATGAAGGAAGGCTGGCCTACATGGACCAATATTATCTCCTTGCTTGTTCTCAGTTCCCTTCTTTGTTGGGTCTCTTTGTTAACAGGGTTGCGGACCAATTTTTCCTGAAAGCAATTCACACTGAAATGTGTGCTTCCACTACATTTCCAGAAGAAGTGGTTTTTGTGTCATGTGACAGATTACATAAAACATGAAAATTATCCAGTGAGGGAATGTCGCAGAAATTGAACAAAGCACTATTTGAATGCAGCCTCTGTTGGGCTCCAACTCAATGTGTGGGGATTTGGTGCTTGTCTGAATGCAGAGAACTTGTGGCTAGGATTGTCTAAGTTTCGCATTTTCCTATCTGTGACATTCTTGTGGGACCAAGCATCACTATTTTGTTCTCTTTGTGCCTAAAGCCAAGGATGAAAGTATTTTTTTTAATTGGAACTAATGGAAAGTCAGCAGTTCTCCTTGTTTATGTGGACGCCAGGCAATCGTTCTGTCACTACACCAGGGCTAGGTATGCTGTATTGCTTTCACTTACTGCCTCCTGTGCTGCCACCTGCCAGAACTAGCCCTGCTTATCCAAATGCCGTCTGGCATAACTGGAGCATGAGGGGCAGCGCCTCCCTGTGAAGGTGGGGTATGTCGGCACTACAGGACAATAGACCGTCATGCTCCAATGTGGCTGGCACCCAGAATCAAAGCAGCAGGCATTTAGGCCAAGGAATTAAAACAAGCCAAGTTCCAACCGCATATTGTTCCTTAAAGCTGATGGCTCGGTCATGTGTCAGATAAGGACAAAACCTTTTCAGCGTAAAACTATTGCATTCACTGAGCAGCTGCAGGACGCAATGATCAAGTTTAAGAATAAGACAGTGTCTGCTGTACAAACAGCAGTCTGTCACCAGCATTGCCTGCTTTATGTACTACATTTGAGCTGGAATTACCGTCAGCGTTTTTGTAGTTGGTGTTGCTTTTAGCCGTTATCAAGATGTATGTGCTTTGGAAAGGGAGACGCAGTGCCAAAATGAGCAGACCCCAGACTTCAGTCAAACAGTGCAGTTCCATAGCATGATTCAGAAGCATTCGGGCAACTCTTGTGAAGCGCTCTGTGCTTTCAACAAATCTGCTCTTGGGTTATGCAGATACACAAACAGGCGCAATGCATTATCACAGAACCTGAACTCTCACAATAAGCCAAAGAAATACATAAATAAAGAATTGAATGAATAGCCTGGAACCAGAACTGCTCAAACTTTTAATTTTCTTTGGAAATCTATTGTCCAAGCATTGTGGTTTAACTTTCTGGGTTGGTAGGTACATATATTTTATTAACTTTCGACATTTTTAAAAAAATGTACATTTGACCAGAAATTAATTTTGTTTTAGACTTTCTGCACTTAAAGATTGGGCCTTAATGGAACATTTGCTTACTTGTTACTGGTATTATCTGGTTTGTGAAAATTACAGTGTCTATTTTATTTTTACCAAAACATGGACATTGCCAAAGAAACCAAGAAAACAATTTAAAGGACATAAAAGTATTTTCAAGAAGAAAAATATTTTGTAAAAATATCAACAACATAAACATATTAAGGAACAATGATAAAAGACAGTATGAATCAGGCCCATGCTGAACTTGTCTGAGGCCCAGAGTGGGAGTCCCCTGCTGGCTGGGAGGCATGGGGTTTCTTGGCATGACATTGTAAGTCTGGCAGGCCCTTGGCTGTATAAATCTTATGAAATAAAAATACTCTTCTCGGGACCCATAATTTCTACTGTTTTATTGGTTTATTGTATAAGATATTCCTGTTCTGATGTCTGACATTTTACAATTTTTTTATATGCACTGTAAGCCACCCAGAGTGGCTGGGGAAATGCAGCCAGATAGGCAGAGTATATTATTAACAACAACAACAACAACAACAACAACAACAACAACAACAACAACAGGCCTGGTTTTGGTAGTATAGCACACCCTGCTTACAGACCCTATTTTGCCATGTTGTTGTGGTTCCCTTTCTCCATCCTGTCAATCTCTGGCAGCTCATCACTAGGCTTACTAACCCAGACCTGCTTCATTATTCTCCCCTGTACCTTTCTGTCTCCTTATGTCTTCTTTCTCTCCTAGTTTCTCTGGTTCACTTTCCACTCTCCGCAGCCTATCTGTGTTCTGTAAAGCCTTTCATATCCACCCATTCTTATTCTCTATTGCAGGGGTCAGCAACCTTTTTCAGCCCTGGGCCAGTCCACCGTCCCTCAGACCATGTGGTGGGCTGGACTATATTTTGATAAAAAATATGAACGAATTCCTATGCCCCACAAATAACCCAGAGATGCATTTTAAATGAAAGGATACATTCTACGCATGTAAAAACACGCTGATTCCTGGACCGTCCTCAGGCCATCCTCAGGCCGTCCACAGGTGATTGCGTCACATCAGGCCCCTGGGCCTTAGGTTGCCTACCCCTGCTCTATTGGTATATCCCTTGGATCTCTCTTTCTTGCCCCTTACACAGACACCGGGAGCATTTGGGAAGCCCTTGAGCAGCAGCACTGGGCTGTTATGTGACTTCTCCCTACCTCTGTCTGGTTGGGCTGGGACCCTCTGGGTCATCCCAAAAGGGGCATTGTGGGAAATTAAAATGGAAGCTAGATTCCAAATTCCAAGTGCTAATTGGAGCACTGAGCCAGTTGTTTTTTGTTTTGTTTTTTAAGGAGGAATCAAGATAGGCATCTGTGGTGAGTCCTGCCAAGGCATGAGGGTCCTGGCAGCTGCTTAATTATTATTATTATTTATTAAATTTGTATAGTGCCCTATACCCGCAGGTCTCAGGGCAGTTCACAAGACGCTATGTGCTTAAGGATGCTATGTGAGGACACAGTGTGGGAATGCCTGTTGGGGTAGCTACATTATCTTTTGCTTCTCCTGGCACAGTTTTGCTTTGCTTTCTTCTGTGAGGACATTGGGTTCCAACAACTTTGTACTGTGATAACATCTAAGTAGCACTGGCATAATGATTTCCAGGGTTTACATGAGGCCCATTGTAAACAGTGCGTCTTGGAGGAGGTGATGGTAGGGGCAGTAGTTTGTGATTCTTGTGTGGATAAATAGGCACAAGATTGTAAATTAGTAACTGTCGACTCTTTGGTTACCGTTGCAAATGTAACAGAGGACTCCAAATACATCCCTGCCCAGAGATGCAAACCACAGAGCAGAGATCTTCAAAGTCGGCATTTTTTAAAAAAATTGCTTGTATTTGTGGCACACAGCTTTCAACCCGTTTTCTAATCACACATGTCATCAGCGACACTCTGACAGAAACTCTGAAGAAATTCTGGGTTGTTTTTTTAGGGCAATAATAAAAGGACAGCTGCCCATATGCTCTCGGGTCTTCAACATAACTACAGATAATTACACACTAACTGTAGCTGCTTAAGGAAATTCTACACAAATCCCCTTACAAATATGAGTTCACATATCCTGTAATGTTTCCAAAATCTTTCTAAAAGAAAAGAAAAGAGCTAATATGGTTCAGCGGCTTGAGAACGGGTGGGATTTTTTGGCAGACTAAGGGCCACATTCCTTTATGGGCAACTGACTGGGGGCCATAGGCCGGTGGTACCAGAGGTAAAAGTGGGCAGAGCAACAAATGTAAATGTTAGCTTTCTACAGTAGCTCGTTTCTACACAAGCTGACATGTTCTCCATCCCCCATCCAAGCAAGCAAGAAAGTAAGAGGTGTTATCCAAGTTCAAGAACACATTCCAGCCAGGCAAAAACAATCAGGGAGGGTACAAAGCAGGCCAGGTGAGGGGTGAAGCTCAGGAGGGGTGTAGATAGGAAAGAGCCCCAAGGGTAAGGATAGAAAGGCTTGCAGGGTTGTTTTCACCCCCTGGTCCTGAAGCTTACTGTCAGAGAACTGACATCAGAGCAAGAGGTGGAGGCAAGGCTCCAAAACGATGCAGGAGAGGGGACCAGCAGGGGGGAAGGAATTCAGCGTAACACCAGTAGAGAAGAGAAGGAGATGGAGGATTTGGAGACAGGACTCCAAGACCCTTCACCAGAGACTAGTGGGGAGAGCGCTGACACGCCTCTGCCTTCCCCTTACTTGCGCAGACGAGTTCCGCGCAGGGAAAGTAGGAGGAGACTTGGCGTCAAACAGCTCTTATGCTGGAAGAGGTTCAAGAAACGCCCACTGACGGATTCTGCAAGCGACTGACCGGCCACGGAGTGTGGGCTGTCAGCCAAGGCATGGTGAACCAGGCAATCTAACTGAAATTGAAGGCAACTTACGCACAAGTAACCCCTTACAACCATTACACTTACCATCCCTGGGCAAGAATGTAGAGATGAGAGGATTCCTCCCCTCACCATTCAGTTTCTTTACTGCATTTTTCGGGTCCACTGTGTGTTCTATTTCTCTTGCATTCCAGTTTAAGTGGGATAATTTCAAAGTAATTTTTCAAATTGGAGCATGTTTAGTTGGCCTCAGCTTTCAGCCGCCTCAGTTTCTTTGTGCCTTTAACTTTGCACTGCCAATTCGCACATGCTCTTTATGAAACATTGCAAGGAGGCCATCTTGATGTGACCCTCTTTTGTGGGTGCTGTGACTGCTCTTCGACTGATCTGCACAGGGCCACTGGATGATTTGGGGAAACCTTCCATGAAACCTATTTCATAGAATCATAGAATCATAGAATCATAGAATCATAGAATCATAGAATCATAGAATCATAGAATCATAGAATCATAGAATCATAGAGTTGGGAGAGACCACAAGGGCCATCGAGTCCAACCCCCTGCCAAGCAGGAAACACCATCAGAGCACTCCTGACATATGGTTGTCAAGCCTCTGCTTAAAGACCTCCAAAGAAGGAGACTCCACCACACTCCTTGGCAGCAAATTCCACTGTCGAACAGCTCTTACTGTCAGGAAGTTCTTCCTAATGTTTAGGTGGAATCTTTTTTCTTGTAGTTTGGAACCATTGCTCCGTGTCCGCTTCTCTGGAGCAGCAGAAAACAACCTTTCTCCCTCCTCTATGTGACATCCTTTTATATATTTGAACATGGCTATCATATCACCCCTTAACCTCCTCTTCTCCAGGCTAAACATGCCCAGCTCCCTTAGCCGTTCTTCATAAGGCATCGTTTCCAGGCCTTTGACCATTTTGGTTGCCCTCCTCTGGACACGTTCCAGTTTGTCAGTGTCCTTCTTGAACTGTGGTGCCCAGAACTGGACACAGTACTCCAGGTGAGGTCTGACCAGAGCAGAATACAGTGGCACTATTACTTCCCTTGATCTAGATGCAATACTCCTATTGATGCAGCCCAGAATTGCATTGGCTTTTTTAGCTGCCGCGTCACACTGTTGGCTCATGTCAAGTTTGTGGTCAACCAAGACTCCTAGATCCTTTTCACATGTACTGCTCTCAAGCCAGGTGTCACCCATCTTGTATTTGTGCCTCTCATTTTTTTTGCCCAAGTGCAATACTTTACATTTTTCCCTATTAAAATTCATCTTGTTTGTTTTGGCCCAGTTCTCTAATCTGTCAAGGTCGTTTTGAAGTGTGATCCTGTCCTCTGGGGTGTTAGCCACCCCTCCCAGTTTGGTGTCATCTGCAAATTTGATCAGGATGCCCTTTAGTCCATCATCCAAGTCGTTGATAAAGATGTTGAATAAGACCGGGCCCAAGACAGAACCCTGTGGCACCCCACTAGTCACTCTTCTCCAGGATGAAGAGGAACCATTGATGAGCACCCTTTGGGTTCGGTCAGTCAGCCAGTTACAAATCCACTGAGTGGTAGCATAGTCAAGACCGCATTTTACCAGCTTCTTTACAAGAATATCATGGGGCACCTTGTCAAATGTCTTGCTGAAATCAAGGTAGGCTACATCCACTGCGTTCCCTTCATCTACCAGGCTTGTAATTCTGTCAAAAAACGAGATCAGGTTAGTCTGACATGACTTATTTTTCAGAAATCCATGCTGACTATTGGTGATCACAGCATTCCTTTCTAGGTGCTCACAGACTGTTTGCTTAATGATCTGCTCCAGAATCTTCCCTGGTATTGATGTCAGACTGACTGGGCGGTAATTATTTGGGTCCTCTCTTTTTCCCTTTTTGAAAATAGGGACAACATTTGCCCTCCTCCAGTCTGCCGGGACTTCACCTGTTCTCACAGGAATTCTCAAAGATGACTGCCAGTGGTTCTGAGATCACATCTGCCAGTTCTTTTAATACTCTTGGGTGCAGTTCATCTGGCCCTGGAGACTTGAATACTTCTTTGAATACATGTGATGCAAAAGATGGCTTTTGAAGAGTGTTTTATCAGCTTGTGCAGAACAAGACACAAACGAACTGATAATGAAGGAGAAATTACATACATAGGGATTAAAAAAACCCCAACAACCTCAGATATTTAAAAAGAAATAGCACAGTGGAGAATTCTCAATGCTTCAGCAACAATTTGGAGCTGCAAAATTTTGGGACAAATCTGAGAATGGATTCATCTAGAGAAGGGGAAAGCCCAGGTTTAAGTTTGTGCTCAGCTATGAAGCTTACAAGATGGCGAAATCTGCAGGTCATTCTCTCAGTTTCACCTACCTTCCCAAGTTGCTGTGAGGCTACAGCACTGCTCTGAGCACCTTGAAGGAAGGATGGGCTGAAGAGGTAGCAGATGATTATTATTGTAAATAATAAGTGGTGTGTTTATGCCACATTTGAGGAGGAAAGGGAAGCTGAAAGAAGTTGCTTCCTCTCCAAGATTGCCTTGGCAACACCTTGAATGCCTTCTGGAGTTTTTAAAAACGGCCATATGCCATAAAGAAACGGCTTTAATTCAGGAGACTCTGTGCCATGAAGGGCTTTAGAGGTCAAAAACAACACCTTAGACTACACATACAGTCAATGCACTGTTGTCACTCAATTGCTGAGCTGGATCCAGCCATCTTCCTTCAAGGTAGCTCTAATATTATAGCTACAACACATTTCTCAAGCAGTCATCAACTGCAGTATTTTGTTGCTGGGAATATGTGATCTGTCCACACTGACTGAATTTATTTCAAGTACTATGTGGAATGTGGTCAAACAGAGCATGTAGAGGGAATGAAGGTGTAGCATCATTTTTTTTATTTTTAATGCTAACTCTCCCCACCCCACTGCAGTAGAGGCAAAACCCTCAAACTGGTGCCAGGAAATTAAGGTTTCTTAAAACGTTGAATATAAACAGATCTGATTTGATTTCATTCTGCTCTCTTGTTGCAGTGGGTCACATAGAACTTGATATAGCTCTAATTGCTGAAAGAAGCCAGTGGAATAAGATTGCATGAAAATTTGCTTGCGCTTGGAGTAGATGGTCAACACCTTACTAAACTTTTTCCTAGCACAACTTTGAGGCTTTGCCTCTGTTTTAAATAACAGCCTGTAACATCACTAGTGGAGAGTAACATAACTTTGTGGCATATTGTGCTAGAAGTGGCAGATGTCAGTGGTTTCAAGGTTGAATAAGTGTGTCTGACCTAGAAATCAACATCCTACAAAAAAACTTCATGGTAAAACGTGATACTAGATTGACTGATTACTCTTGCAGAGGAATATATGTTGGGCTTTAATTTCTTTCCAAATTGGATCTAATCACCACCATTATATTGCTATTGAGCAATCTTCTTGTCTCAGTGTAAATTTTATTTACATATTATCTTTCCATTTATATATATGCTCAAGGTAGTTTACATTGAAACTGATGAAAATTATAACAATAATGCAAAATCATACCCAGGAAGAGAAAAAGAAACAACAAAAGCTGTCAATCAGCTGGAACTCTCACTTTGAAGCTACATTGAGACATAGTACAGTTCTCTGCATAAAATACAGGCAGTTCTTACACAGTTAATGCTTCAAACCTTTATATTGTTTGCAGGAATGGACAGATCTGTCAACTTAGAATCATAGAATCATAGAGTTGGAAGAGACCACAAGGGCCATCGAGTCCAACCCCCTGCCAAGCAGGAAACACCATCAGAGCACTCCTGACATATGGTTGTCAAGCCTCTGCTTAAAGACCTCCAAAGAAGGAGACTCCACCACACTCCTTGGCAGCAAATTCCACTGTCGAACAGCTCTTACTGTCAGGAAGTTCTTCCTGGAAATTTGGTTCTTCCAGTTTCTCTTTCTTCAATTTTAAATTCAGTTCTCTGATTTTTTGCAGCAGTTCTTTTTTTAAAAAAAAATTAATATTCATTAGCATTTTAGTGCAAATTTCTCCTAATAATTTTTTGTATGCAACTTTGACTAATACACACATTTCTATAATTAGTTTTCCCTAATGTAATGCATTTTTGTATGCTACTTTCAGTAACATAGGCATTTCTTTGCACACGTCCAAATATATGAAGTGGTTGGTTGGAGAACTGCATCACAAAATGCAGAGAAGGGCGAATTTCAAATGATAGCTATGTTTCAGTTCACGCATTGTTTGAGAAATATGAATTAGGCAGTTTCTCATTAAACAGAAACCTTACATCACAAATAATCTCAAAATGATGATTTCTCTACACAAACCAATCATTGTAGAATAGCAAGGTCACTGAAGCATTTCTGTGCTACTGTGCCTTTAATTAGTAGTTTCCTCTTTGCAGCTTTCACCTCAAATTGCACAGCAGCAGCTTAATTTGATGCGGACTACATTTCCCAACACTCTCAAGGAGGATAAAGCGGAGAGGGGAAAGAATGGGGGAGGAGATGGGCAGTAGGCTGTGAAAAAGACACAAGCCTAGCTCCCCCCATATCTCTTCATTATTCAAAGCAAAGCATAAGTATTCCTTTCAAATGTCCCATATCGTAACATGACAAAGAAGCAGTGGCTGTACTCCAGGTAGTGGGGGGAATGTAGATATTTGTGTAGCTATAACAAGAAAATGACTTGGTTCTTGGTTGTTATTGGAATTAGCAGGATGACCAAAGTGTGCGGTGTCAGGGTCAGAGATGTATATCATGCTGCAGAGGGGCCCCTGTGCCGTGTAAATCTAAGTGGCTCACGCTGCGTTGTTAAAAATAAAGCAGATAGCTTTGAAATAGCAGCCGGCATGCTTGAAACTGCCCTCTGCCATATTGAAGCGAGGCTTCCATGTAAACCCCCCACATTTTAAATAAAGTGACTTGGGCTCTCTATGTGCGGTAATAATCTGCACATGAGTGACTGCTGTAATGCTTGCTGCTGCAGTTGCCAGCAGGGAAGTAAATGATCACTTCTGGCACACACAACGGACCCCAGCTTTGCCTTGGTTGCGGTTGCAGCCGAACAACAAACGCAGCAAATTGGGGTGAGGTGGGTGGGAAATAACCCTGGAGGTTCAACAAATAGTGTGAAGTTTCAAAAGAGGGAGGGGGCGAAAACTGCCACGCACACACCCTGTTTGTGGCTCAAAGGAAACACTCTCTGCCACTCTTGACAGGAGTGTTAGCAGCCTTTTGCTTTTGACCTCTCTAGCTTTTAAAAGAGGTGGCGAGGCATATGTCACCCAAGCCGGGCTGTGTCGGGGGAAGATTTCTTTCTTTTTTATTTTTTTTCCATGTCCCTTTCCCTTGGTTGTCGGCTGTGTGCGGTTTGATATTCAAATGAATCTGTCAGGAACAAGAGTCTGGTGCTCAGGCCTGATGACATTGATTTGTGAGCATAATGCTCAACTACGGGATGTGTGACAGATAAATTTTATCAAAATTAAGGCACAATTAAACATTTCATCTTCCTAATTACTGGCTGTAGATTCAGCCTGATGACCATGTGCTGTAAGAAATCAGCGACCATTACACATTTTAATGGAGCACAGCTGTCTTACAGCTTGGTAATATTTGCACAGTGCCACAGAACTGTAATTTATGATAAAAAGAAAAAATGTGTATTGGCTCTCTTTTGCCAAAATAGATTAAGGATTCATATACTTTAATGAGATTTGGACCTCGTCTTGGATTATCATTATAAATGATTTATGTGCATGTTGGTGGACTCCTGTAGTTTTGAGTTGATTTGTGTTTTGGTCGACCAGTATGTAATTCCGCCTTGCCTTGCGTGCCAATGTTTACACTTTCTCCTTGCTCTCCTTCCCTCTTCTCTTCCACCACCAGCCCCGCCGCCACCAGTGACTCAGAGAAAAGGGAAAGCAGGAAGGTCAAGAACCCTTGGAGATGTTACAGAGGCACTTTCCTTTGTTACAAAGCACACCCTTTGGAGGGCATGCTGGGAAATAATTGGAAAGTCATACTGCAGCAAGGGTTGAAGGTGGCATGAAGGTTCCTTTATATCCAGCATTTGCAACATATAAACCAGTGATCACAAAGCAGGATCATAGAGCACAAGCTGAAAACAGCAGCAAGTCTTCCATCTGATGTGTACCTGATTTTTATTGTTATTTTTTGAGGAGGGAGGGATTCCTCCACTGTTATTGATTAAATGTGTGTACTTGATTGGGGGAGGGGGTGTCTCTACTACACCTACTCCTAATTAATTACTTAATTTTTTATCTTGCCCTGCAACCCAAAATCTCCCAGGGTGGTACATAACAATATATTAAAATATGCCAAGTAATACAGGGACCATAACACCAACAATATGAAACAAACATCAAAACAAAAAAAAATCAGACATTCAGACAATTCAGCAGCCCTCTATCTCTTACATCAGCCTTACCCATAACCCTGGAAAAATAAACGTTCCTTAATCTGACACCTAAAACCAGATAGCGTAGGGGCCATATGGATCTCTATGGGGAGGAAGTTCCTGGCTGCCACCACAGAGAAAATGACAAGATGGCAGTTCTACCAGAGGGGAAGGCAAAACAACAGCAACATAGGATCTCCAGACAATCATCTATGCAAAAGCAAAGCTGAGAGAATTGGAGTGGGAGTGGGGGTGGTAACATGGTTTGTCTGAAATTGACTGCCACTTCAAACTGGATTGACTCCTGATGTGAGTGGGGCTGGCAGCGGGAGGGGGATGTACATTCCTGGATACTGTCAAGGCAGCTGCTGGATTTAGTATATGGATCTGCTTTGGAAAGCCATGGTGGCAGTAGATTCATACTACCCACATACCCACATACTACAACGCACCAGATGCGAAGCAAAATGTTGACCTGTATTTTATCCCCAGAGATTATTTAAATTTCACATGTCATTTAAATTTCACTAAGATTGCAATCCTATACCTGGGAATAAGACCCATTGAACTCAATGTTCTCCCCTCCCATTTCATGCATCTGCATCTTACTTATGGAAACTAAGTTGGTGTGTGTGTGTGTGTGTGTGTGTGTGTGTGTATGTGTGTGTGTTTATAGAGAGAGAACTTTTCCATTTTGCTCTCATCATCATTAACAACTATACATATGTACATAAGCAGCGTGAGAGTGCATAAAGAACACAAATGGTGCTTTCTGTGTCATGCATGCAACATCCATCCATCCATTTATTATTACATTTATATCCCACTTTTCTTTCAAGTAAAGGAGCTCAAGATGGCATGCATAGTTTCCCCCTTTCCCGATTTATCCTCACAACAACCCGATGAGACAGGTTAGGCTGAGAAACAGTGACTGGCCCAAAGGTCACCCAGCAAGCTTCATGGCCAAGTGGGGATTTGAACCCTGCTCTCCCAGGTCCTAGTCTGACACTGACTGTTACACGATGCCTTTGGTGTTTTCAGCTTTGCTTAGTAAAAAAAATGATTATATATGATGTCTTGAAGCACCAAGGTGATATTAAAAGGTTTAACACCCATAAAGGAATGGGAGAAACAAAGAGTGGTATGATTGCTGCCAATGGATTTTTGTAGAATTTTTGCTTCAGTGATGGAAATACACCCAAATTATTTTGGTGGAACTTATTCATTTTTTTAAAAAAATAATATTTATTACCTTTTCCAACAGTTTAAACACTACAAGGAATAAAAACCATACAATACAACACAATACAATACAAAAAAAAACTAAAAAACAACAACAACAACTATACATTACACTAACAAAACAAAACAAACACAATTTAAAACACATCAAATATCTTATCTTTCATTCCCTTATTTCCATGACCTCCTCACACCTCCCTTTTTGTATTCCACTTCTATTAATTCTTTCAGCAATTCCTTTCCATCTTCCTCTATTTTTAATCCTATAATTATCTTAACACATTCTAACCTTATTTTCCCTTTAATACTCTATTAATCTATTTGTCCTTAATTCCTTATAACATTTCTACTAAAGCCATATAACTTCATTCCAACATTTTTCTAACATTCATTAATTTTACAGTATTTCCGTAAATAGTCTTTAAACTTTTTCCAGTCTTCTTCCACCGACTCTTCTCCCTGGTCTCAGATTCTGCCAGTCATTTCCGCCAATTCCATGTAGTCCATCAACTTCAATTGCCATTCTTCCCGGGTGGGTAGATCCTGTGTCTTCCAATATTTTGCGATGAGTATTCTTGCTGCTGTTGTTGCATACATAAAAAATGTTCTTTCCTTCTTTGGCACCAGTTGGCCGACCATGCCCAGGAGAAAGGCCTCTGGTTTCTTCAGGAAGGTATATTTAAATACCTTTTTCATTTCATTATAAATCATCTCCCAGAATGTCTTAATCCTTGGGCATGTCCACCAAAGATGAAAGAATGTACCTTCAATCTCGTTACATTTCCAACATTTATTATCGGGCAATATTTTGGTGGAACTTATTCAAAGAAGATGCATCTAGGATTACATTTTTAAACTGAGGTTGAGAGAAGATATAAGCTTACATGTACATCTCAACTGCTGTGCTCTCTACGACATTTGTTTTTTATATTTAAAATGTCATGTTTCAATACTCCTCTTCAGCTTGGGAGAATGATGGTTGACCTTTGTTTTAATGCATGCCTGAAATCAAGATGTTTAAAGGAAATGGAAAGCTAAATTAGAAAATTAAGAAGAAAAATCCTGCACAAGCATGACTTATTCCAGCACTCATATGCTGGAATGTTTCATACTATACCAGGTTGCATATGCTTGCACACTAATTCTCAATTGCCGTATGCAGTTTGTGACAACCATCTGCTAAGACCTCCCTTAGAGTTCTTTCTCCCACTCAGCCCAGCTGAAAAGGAAATATGGACAAAAAGCCCACTTAAAAAAACAACCTAAAACTACACACACAGAAACTTCTGCTGGGAGATTAAAAACTTAATTGGGGACTCAAAAGTTAGAGTTTAACACTCATTTGTAAGAAAATACACCATCAACTTATGTCCTGCTTAGAAAATATTTCTGAAATATAATGTCATAGGAAGGTGTAAACTCAAACTTTGCTTTCCTTGACAAGGGAAGGGAAAATAATAACAAAAATTACACATAGCACACATATAATGTCTAGATCAGTGTTTCCCAACGTTGGGCCTCCAGATGTTTTTGGCCTACAACTCCCATCATCCCTAGCTAGCAAGACCAGTGGTCAGGGATGATGGGAATTGTAGTTCAAAAACAGCTGGAGGCCCAAGGTTGGGAAACACTGGTCTAGATCTTAGGGGCTTTCTGAGGTAAAATGTATAGCACAGCCTTTCTCCAACTTCCATCAGCCCCAGCTAGTATGTCCAATGGGGGACTTGCCATTCAACAATATCTGGAAGAAACAAGGGAAGGTGGGTGCAGTTAAACAGATAGTTGGAATGGATGATATAGTTCTGCTTTCAGAATTGGATAAAACGATTTCCTCCTTGTCTTTGGCACAGTGTATTCTAACCTCTCCCCCCATTATATTTTGCTATGTATACAGCTCTTTTTGTGTGTGTGAATGTCTTTTGCCAACTACATTGTATTACTGTAAGCAGCTTGGAAGGTTCTTGCAGTGTGAAGATTTCTCCCTGATCCCCTTTCCTCCCTGGTCTCTTTCAGCAAAGCAACCCAAGCTTGACACAAACAATCAAATATCTGCAACTGCATCCCTTGGGTTCAGGGATTCCAGGAAACTGTAGGCCATGGGAGCAGCAGAAATAACCCTGCTCTTTTGGTTCCACAAAAGGGATGTGTGGTTTTGGGGACAACACCAGCTGAAACCCATGAAACTATTCCAGGGGAAATATGGCAAGGTCAAATGCCTGGGGATCAGGACCACGGAGAGCTCGGTTCACTAGGCGATTTGGAAATAGGACTGTGGCTCCAGCCGTTGCTCTGAAACTTGATATAGAATGAAAGTGAGATAAAGAGAGGGGGAGGGAGCCTGCTTGGTAGTTAAAGGAGCTATGTTCTAATATGCACAGGCATTTCTGTTGGGGTTGAAATGCCCCCTGAGGTCTCTGGGCATGGCATGGTGAGTAAAGAAGGTTGCTTGGAGTACCAGGTAATCCAAACCTTACCAATTTTTGCCAGCAATGCCCCTATGTTATGAGAGTGAGTCCACCATACCAATGTAAGTTCCTTATGGCAGCATATATTCTAGTAGTGCAAGAGAGCTTAGTATCAATCTCATCCTCATCCAATGGGCATATTTTTGGAATGTGGTTGTGATCCTATCATTAAGTTATGCCCACAGAAAGAGAGTTGGATTGCACTGCTATTCAAATATTATATGGAAAGAGCAATTGCTCCTACGTTGTGTTTTCAGCTGTCATGAAGAAAATTTAAGTTGTTATTTTCAAAGTAAATTCGCTGCCTTAGCACAATGAAACAATTTTTTAAAACATCACCAAACATGGAAGCCTGTAGTCACTGATGCAAATTGATGCTTTCAATGTTCTTAACATGGAAAAGAATACGATAGTTCAGCTGACAGTTTCTACTGTTTTATGAATTTGCTAGAGAGACATTGCTGATTTTTTTTATGCCAGGAAAAGATGGGCAGCTCCTCCAAAAGCAGAACAAAATGTAAAAGTAAAATAACTCCGTTGATTGAAGCCCTGGTTAGAAGACAAATCGTTTGCTCTTGTTTCAGTCATGAAACTGCATTGTGTCAGTAATACATTGCATAAATAAGCTGACCTGTCAGATTTTGGGCAATTTATGGAGCTGGTCAGCCTCTACATTGTGCAGGGATTTGTTGGTGGGTTTTTCTTTCTTTTTTGTTGCAATGAGATGTAATGGCTTTTCAGCGCACCATAAGCACAGTTGTGACCACAGGCTCACTTGTGTCATTTTGCGTGCAGTAATGAAGCCTGACGAGTGGTCTCCTGCTTGCAGATAGCCGGCTGTTGTCCTCAAAATGCAAACCGTTGCCTCAGGCCATAGAATCAGGAACAGGCAGAGGACAGTGGCACAGGCAGGGCTCCCCACTGCTCATCAGCACTTTAGCACACTAGAGTTGGAATGCAGAAGAGCTTCCTTTACCCTTGTACATGAGGACGCTACAAAGGGTAGGGGAATGGAGGGAGGGAGGGAGAAACATTTACAGGAAGGACAGTTTGGGCATCTATTTAATCTATCTATCTTTGACATGGAAAAGACATTCCTGTGATCATGTTAATTTCTATCTACTCATTGGTCTTCCCCAGTAATAAATGCTTTGAACACAGAAACAGGCTTTATCAGCAAGTGGCTGCTCTTGGACAGGGATAGTCTGGCCACTGTGATTTGATTATGACAATTTGTTCGATGGGGGAACTACCCTTGGGCCTGGTTTGGAAGCTCCAGCTGGTGCAAAATGCTGTGGCTAGACTGTAGGGACAGACTAACACCAGCACCTAATTCCAGCGCTTGAAAATCTGCACTGGCTGCCCATATGCTACCAGGACATGCTCAAACCTCTTGTCTTAATTTTAAAAGCCCTTAACAATTTGGGCCCAAGGTACGTCAAGGATCACCTAATCTCTTATATCCCCCACTAGGTGGCGCATCGGAAGATGGCTGACAATAACATCTCTCCGACCCACACGAGGTAATTTGGAGGCTATGATGGGGGTAATTAGCCTCCTTAACCCCCCCAGGATTATGGGGGGGACGGCCCTTGCCTGCTGTGCCCTATACCACCACCGAATTTGTGGGGGTGGGGGCACTAGGCACAAAGCCCTCCTGTGGGATTTTCGGCACTCCTCGACGCCGTCCCCGATTCGCGCCGCTGGTTGCAATGATCTTTAAAAGAAATAATTTGGACATGATTAATTGCACATACATCAAGGAAAAAGGGGAGTAAATACTGCTGATAGAAGAGATCTCTGATAACAAGACAACAATAAAATACGAGAAGAACGTCAAGATACGGTAATGACTGAGGGGGGAGGGGGGGAAAAGCCTGCCTCTACCTTTTTATGTGACTTAACAAGAATCCCACTCCCCTAATGAGTCAGAAATTAAGGACTTAAGCTGTGGATTTAAGGCTGTGTGGAGATAAACCTTCGATCCAAAGCAATGTTTCAAGATGAAGCTGGAAAGCTAAGAGTTTTGGAGTGACGCAGTCAGGAAAAAATGCCGTTCGCCATTTTGTGAGGCATTGTGGGAGCTCTTGGGTCTGGGAGGAGAAAGAGAGAAATAGAGTTGTTTACATATCGTGAATCAACTCCTCGGTGGGACTTAAGAGCGACAAATGCCGAAATTTACGATGGAAAAAGTGATGTTATCTACGAAGGAGATATATGGAAACCATCTGGACTTAGTGGAGGAACGGGAAATCCACACAGGATTATTACACTTGCTATCGGCTTAAGGAGACTAACAGAAGAGATCGTAAAGGAAAAAGAGAAATTATACGAACAAGATATGATGTGGCAACACCAAGATAAGACTGAATAGAATTATGAACTTTGTTTGGACTGATTGGGACTGATTTGGACATTAACGCAGTAATAAGAAGATGATCTGAATTCCCCTTTGGATCTTGAAGTATGGGTTCCCCCAACAAAATTTAAAAATTTGGCTTTGTAATTCGGAATTTATATGATGTCATTTAATTTGATGTGATTGGCCAGTAAATAAAAATTATTAAAAAAAAAAATCTCTTATATCCCTGCCTGATCACTGAGGTCTTTGGGAGAGACTGTGGATTGTTTCCCATGGCTCAGATGCATGACTCATATCCACCAGGACCTGTGCGCTTAGTGGTGTGCACCCAGTTTTATGGAAATCTCTTCCAGCTGAGATCAGATAAGTCCCTCTTTATGGAATTTCTGGTGCTGACTGAAGATTTCTTTATTTTAGCAGGCATTTGAATTTGATTTCATGGTTTCAACTGATTTATATATTTTTTGTATTGCAACTTCGTAAACCACTTAGAGACGATTGGAGTTAAGTGATAAAAAAATTGCTTAAATAAATACTTAAAAATACATCGTTCATCATCTTTCCTTAGAATAAGCAAAGAAAACCAATGAACAATGCAGGTTTCTCCTGCTCCTTCTCCTTCTTCTGAAGGGTGTCAGGGATGGGCTGGACACTGAGGAGTGGTGGCTGGATACTGATGAGTTGGCACCAGGAGAAGTGGGTTGGATACTGACTTGGAAGAAGGAATCAGTGGCATCAGAACTAGTTCAACCTCTGTAAGGTATTTTGGTGGGCGGGGGAAGTCCTACAGCACTGCAATCAGAGATAAGCCTCTGCTTGCTCTTTGAAGGCAACAGCAAAGGTTTGTCTCCAAGTGTAGCTTTGTGGTAGTATATGCACTTACCTGGGAGTAAGCTCACTGAAAGCAATGGGACTGATTTATAGGTAGACATGCAAAGGATTGTGCTCTTGAACTTCTTTAATATGTTCTGCAGCATTTTATATATGTGTAATACAATTCCTTCCCAAACCTCATTGAATGGAATGAAGGCTTTGTAGCATTTGTACTTGGTCTGTTGCATCTTAAGATACCTCAGGGTTATAATATGTAGTTCGTTATCATTATTAATATGACACTGATGTTTAATTGATTAATCAGGCACAAAACACATAGGCTCTGCAGCATGGCCTTGGGAATCTTCAAAGTTGCTTTTAAGTGACTTTTCAGGCTATGAACTGTGCCAAGTTAATGCAGTATTAACACACTATTTTGGGCATATATAATACAACATGCTTGTACTTTTGGGACAGAAGCTATTTCTATGGATACAGTATGCTGAACAGACACAGACCAAAGAAAACCAAAATAGTTCATTCTATGCTGTCAAGGAAACAAGCTGCTATCTCTGTTTAAAGAACCTTCACTGAAAGTATATGAAAGCAACCTCCAGGAGGGCAGGGGAAAGTCAGGTTTGTAGGGAACATTTTGTCTCTGTTTTCAATCCCCTCCCCACTAAATTAATGATGCCACTGGAACTCACAAATGGGAAGTTGTAGGTTGAATCTATTGGGCCTTACCTTATTAAATTTAATATTCTTGTAATTTAAACTGAGTTTTATTATGAGTTTATTAGTTTCCAAGCATGGCCATTTGCAGAGGGACGCGGGTGGCGCTGTGGGTTAAACCACAGAGCCTAGGACTTGCCAATCAGAAGGTCGGCGGTTCGAATCCCCACAACGGGGTGAGCTCCCATTGCTTGGTCCCTGCTCCTGCCAACCTAGCAGTTCAAAAGCACATCAAAGTGCAAGTAGATAAATAGGCGGGAAGGTAAATGACGTTTCCGTACGCTGCTCTGGTTCACCAGAAGCGGCTTAGCCATGCTGGCCACATGACCTGGAAACTGTATGCTGGCTCCCTCGGCCAATAAAGCGAGATGAGCGCCGCAACCCCAGAGTCAGTCACGACTGGACCTAATGGTCAGGGGTCCCTTTACCTTTACTTTATGGCCATTTGCATGACTAAACATAAAAGTCCACCATCTTTGTGAATACCCAGTTGTTGATTGCTATGACCCTTCACTTTTCTGAAGGAACTCTAAAGGTTTCATTTTCAATGCATATGCACATAAAATGATTTGCTTTGGAAACTCTGCCAAAACCATCAGTTTTCTGATGGTAAACAGAGAGGACACATGAAAACAGCCAACCAGAGAAGGGAATGTAGTGACCCATGGTGCCATTATTCACATCATGATGTGATGATGCCATACTAACCAAAATGTATGTGCAAAAGAATTGAAAATGAGAGGTCAAAATAATAGAGAGGTTTTGTCCAAGCTTGTACCATGGGATTAATTAATTATCAATAGAATTACATGTTTTCATTGGGTAAGTGTGTTCTGGGCTTAGTTGTTGTCAACATCCACTCTATGGAGTAAAATCCACAACTGATTAAATGTGCACTTAAGCCCCACTGATTTCAGTGGCACTTACTTGTATATAGCATCCTCTAGATTTCACCCATGGTTATTTATGGTGATGAACAACCGACTTTGTTGTGGCACTATTCAAACCAATTTGCCAATTCAAACCAGTTTGCCAATTTAAACCAATTTGCCAAATCATTTTCTAATGTTATAATGAATATTCCAGAGAGACAATTTCTAAATGGCAATACAATGTCTTGCCCCTACCCCTGGTCAATATGACACTAGAAAACAGGAGTGAAGAACCAGCGGCTCTCTAGATACTGTTGGACTGTAGCTCCCATCAGTAATTGTCATCATAAACGATAGCTGGGGATGATGGGAGATGCAGTCCAACAATATTTAGAGGTTCCCCCCTCTGCAATAAATTAAGAGAGCTAAGAGTAATCAGTTATGAAACACTTGCTGAAACTGTTATCACTAATGTGGCAGTACCACTCAATTCATAGTTTGACAGGACTTCCGAGTTGGTGCCTCCGGTAATGGCGGAATTCCTCTGATCGGGAGGAATTTGCCCCGTGGGAATTGGGTCTGGCCGCCACGGCGAAGGCGGAGACCCACAAAAAATCACAGGCTGGAGAAGCCTGTGAGCGTGGGATTCGGCGGGCACCTTTTGCGCCTCCCTTACTTGTGAGGAAACCCGGTTTCGGGGGTCCGGAGCGACTTGAGGTGAGCGGCACAGTCCTTCGAATCGACTGCTTCTTCCACGGAGCGAAGCCGCATAGCTGTTGCTGGAGAGCTCTGGCTTTTTCCTGTGGACAATTTGACTTTAAAGTAACTACCCGTGAGTAGAGCTGAGGCGGGAGAACTGGATTTTTAAAAGTTTAATTTGGTATCATAACGGGGAGGTTCAATACAGGAAGTCCGCCTTCCCCTTTTGTAAATAGACTGAAGCAATGAGGCTGCAAGCTGAAGTCTTGGAAAGCCTATTGTAAAAGACTGAATTTCTATCTGTAAAGAACATTAAATCCCCCCCCCTTGGAGGCAGGAGAAGAGGGGGGGGGAGTTGTGGATTAAATACGCCTGCAGGAGAGAGTGAAGAGTGTTAAAATACCGCCGCTCGGACCCTGGAAACGGGCTGCTAGCAGGACTGATGTCTTTTGGAATATACACTGACAGCGCTTAGAACGTTTATTGACAGTTAGCTACAAGAGAAATACATTGTTTCTACTGTCTCTGGTTGCTTTTAAAAAGGAGTAAAAGTAACTGAAAATTGATACTAACTTCGGATTTTTTGAACTGTGCTTAAAAGAGGATACTATTGATTAATATAAATAGAAACTGTTTCCCCCTAGTGGAAGCTTTTGAAACTGGTTGTTTTACAAGAGCTGGGCTAGGGGAATTTCCAGCTGCAAGATAAAAACCTGTGAGACTCTGGGACTGACCTTGAATTTTTAAGTGTTATGGCAAATGGAAAGGAAAAAACAGACCAGCAAACCGCAGAAAAAACATTAAGGTCTGGGAGGACTTTGCAGCAACCCAGGAGAGGCTCAACACCAGGTCTTCCTGCTCCTTCTGCGGCTGCTTCTGTATCAGTTCACTCAAAATCAAGAGGAATGTCGACAGAAGAAGCCTTGGCGATTGCATTAAGTAAGATAAATGATTCATTGGAACAGCTTAACAAGAAAACAGACGCGATAAATGTGAAAGTGGATGCTGCAACTACTAAAATTGACTTAAATACAGAAAGTATAAATAATCTGGGACAAAAGGTGAATATCAATACAGAAACCATCCAGAAATTGATACAGGAATCTACTTTGATACGGCAGACTGCGGAAGAAGCCAGGGAGAAAGCTGTTGCTGCTGAATGTAAAGTAACAGAACTTGAGGCAGAGAGAGTCCCAGTGCTACAGAGGCAACTTGAGGAACATAAGTTGACGCTTGCTATGATTGAACTTAAAGAAAAACAGACGAATTTGAGGATCAGAGCCCTACCTAAATTTGAGAAGGAAAGTTTGACAGATTTTCTCACACAGGAATTTGCTGACTTTTGGGACTTGGACTTGGGCCAAGAAGAGTTTAGAATTGTGAGGGCCTTTAGACTCGGAAGAGGAGGGAAAAAAAGAGAAGAACAGAATAAGAGATTGCTTGATTACCCTTCAAACGAAAGAAGAGAGAGATAGAATATTGGGCTGGCACTATCAGAAGAACCTAGAAGTACAACGGTCAAGAGTGGAAATTTTTAAAGACGTCCCGAAATATCTTTTGGATCTAAGGTCTAACTACAGAGATCTGGTTGCCCTGCTGAGAAGGAACAAAATTATCTTTAGGTGGGAGTTTCCCCAAGGTCTATCTTTCAGCTTCAAAGGAAGGAAAATAAAAATAAGATCAGTAGAAGATAAAGCAAAGTTTTTGGATAAATACGAAGAAGATCTGCAGAAAGGACTTGGAAAAGAGTCAAGAGTAACGGATAGTGAATTTAAAGAAAAACAGACGAATTTGAGTATCAGAGCCCTACCTGAATTGGAGAAGGAAAGTTTGATAGACTTCTTCACACAGCAATTTGCTGATTTTTGGGACTTGGATCTGGGTCAAGAAGAGTTTAAAACTGTGAGGGCCTTCAGATTTGGAAGAGGAGGGAAAAAAGAGAAGAACAGAATAAGAGACTGTTGGCACTACCAGAAGAACCTAGAAGTACAACAGCCAAGAGTGGAAATTTTTAAAGACGTCCCGAAATACCTTTCAGATCTTAGTTCTAACTACAGAGATTTGGTTGCCCTGCTGAGAAGGAATAAAATCATCTTTAGGTGGGAGTTTCCCCAAGGTCTATTCTTCAGCTTTAAAGGAAGGAAAATAAAAATAAGATCAGTAGAAGACAAATTAAAATTTTTGTATAAATACGAAGATTTCCAGAAGGGACTTGGAAAAGAGCTAAGAGCATCAGACAGAAGATCACCAGGTTGATGGACTATATGGAATTGGTGGAAATGACTGGCAGAATCCGAGACCAGGGAGAAGAGTCGGTGGAAGAAGATTGGAAAAAAGTTTAAAGACTATTTATAGAAATATTGTAAAATTAATGAATGTTAGAAAAATGTTGGAATGAAGTTATATGGCTTTAGTAGAAATGTTATAAGGAATTAGGTATAAATAGATTATTAGAGTATTAAAGGAAAAATAAGGTTAAGATAATTATAGGACAGAAAATAGAGGATGGAAAGGAATTGCTGAAACAATTAATAGAAGTGGAATACAAAAAGGGAGGTGTGAGGAGGTCGTTGAAACAAGTGAATGAAAGATAAGATACTGAAATTGTATGATGTGTGCTAAACTGTTTTTGTTTTGTTTTATTTTGTTTATTGTGTTAGTGTTGTGTAATTTTTTTTATATTGTATTGTATTGTCTTTTTTTCTTCTTTTTTCTTTTTTCTTTCCTTTTTTGTAGTGTTTAAAAGTAATAAATATTATTTATAAAAATTTTTTCCATAGTTTGACAGTGATGAGGAGCAATCAAACATTGAGGAAGAAAGAGATATTTAACATGTTACTGATAGCCACTTTAAGACAACACAGATTCGTTTTGTTGTTCACCATGTATATGTATATGTATATGTATATGTGTATACACACTTCTGCTTGTCCTGTGCCTAGAAAGCATGGGTCCAGGCAGTTTTCTCCTTGCCCCATGCTCTAGGCATGGGTCTACATGGTTTCACCTTTGCCTTGCTGTTTTCCCATCCTTTAATCCTAAATCAGAACAAACATCAGTCCAGAGAAAATCTGACTGATGTTTGCTCTGATTCAGTGGTAAACAGCAGGTTCCCTGGGCAAAAGCAGGAGGGCAAGCAGGAGGAGCCTAAGTATTGCACCAATATATATAAACGGTTTGTTTTAGATTATGGATTACATACTGGACAAATATGCTCTGCTATTTTTCAGTAGCTACAGGTTGATTGTAAAATGTTCAAGGAATGCCTCTAGATCATGCTTCCTCAACCTCGGTCCTCCATTTGATTTTGGCCTACAACTCCCATGATCCCTAGCTAGCAGGACCAGTGGTCAGGGATGATGGGAATTGTAGTCTCAAAACTACAATCTGGGGGGCTGAGGTTGAGGAAGCCTGATCTAGATGGCACACCTCTTTCTCACCCCCTAATTCTCTCTCTCTCTTAACAGATTCATTTATATTATATTCCTTATTGTCAGTCCTTTGGATAAAGTCTTTAAAATCTTACTTCCAAAAGCAGCAAACTGAAAACCACACTTTTTAAAAGTAGCATGAAAATCTACAGCAACTCCCACAAAATAAGTTGGAGTTGAGATTGTCCTTAATTGGTTTTGTAGTGTCTCTAACACAGCATGGGGTAACAATGGAGTACTGTGCTTCATTTTAAATTGCCTCACTTTGGCTTGTGCTTGTACCAACTTCTTGATTTCGACAAATCTGTCTTTTCCATTTGTGGCATTTCTTTTTGTATAGTTGATCTGAATTTAATAATTTCCATGTGTGAAATAGTTTATGTAAAAAAACAAAAAAACAAAAACAAAAAAACACACCACCCTATTTCTCTAATACTTTCTGCTCTTTAGTACAGCACAGCTTGGTCTCACTAGGTACGTCTTGTTGAAAGTATGTCCATAAATATGTCCCTTGCAGCACAGAACAGCTTGTTAACTTGGCAGTGATCAGCAGTGTGCCTCCATAAGTTTGCTTCAGATGTGATAGTCCAACTGTAGGACAAAAGTTGCCTTAACTTTTCTTCTCTTTTGAACAAATGATGTATTATTTCCCCTTTTAAAGCTATCTACTTAGGTCTACAATATTTTAGCCGGTGTCTTCAAGTTTCCAAATTAATGAGCTAAACCTAGAAAAGAGTTTTTAGTGTATCAAACACTGAGAAATGTGATCATATTGTTCCACCCACTAATATTTTACAAAAAGAAAACAATGAAGCTTTGTCTTTCCACATTTCATCAAGACTTAATTTTTGGTCTTCACACCTGTTCAAGAATTGTTTTTCTTTTTTAAAGTGCATATTGTGCCATTGAACTTCTAACATAAAATATCCATCCATGCTGTTTGTCCTAACCCAATTTTGCTACCATTATTCCACTTCTAACACTTTTAGAAACATGCTTTACAAGACTGTACAGTATTCCCTGGTTAATAGGAGATTTGAACCATGGTTCAAACACTTTAGCCAAATAACCACACTTAGGAGATGAAATGAAAACTTCAGTCCTATACACACACTTGAATGCAGTGGTACTTACATCTGAGTACACATGCATAGGATTGCGCTGTAACAAAGGCTGTAATCTTAAGCAGTCTTAGTCAGATGAAGTTCCATTGAACTCAATAGGACTTTCTTCCAAGTAAACATAGGCTAGGGCTAAAAGACCTATAAGATTTAACTATAATCACAAATCTACAGTTAATCATTTTCTCTTTCTCAGTGACTTTTACTTTAACTACATCAAAGCTGTGACGCAAGATATTTTAAACTGGGTTACATTAGTTAACCAAGTAGGGGATGATAACCCTTCATCATTATTTTTTCTAGGAGGTCTCATTACTCCTCTGGGCACGCTCCTTGGAATAAATTAAAAGGATCCACAGAGAGCAATTTTGCTTTGGGTTTTTTTTAATGATTGCCAAAAGCTGTTTGCTAGGACAGTACAGAATGTTTACAGATGCCTTAGGAAGAAAACAGCAGAATGTGGAACTAATTGTGTTTATTCAAGATAATTATGAAACACAAATGACCATTACTTACAACAAGTCCCCTGACAACTAGAGTTTGGCTCATGGGACTGAGATCAAACTCGGTAGAGAAAGGCCTTGATACTAAGCTACACTGTCTGTGCGTGGAAAATTATATGATGCAAACCATTTCTTCAAACATTTTAGGCAGCTGCTCTGCTAGGCAAAGCATCATTTCCTAGTGGCAGTAAGAAAGAAAGCTTGTTGCCTTTTAGACTAGCAAAGCAAAGTATTTTGTCACCTATTCAGTGGGCTGCCAAATAAAGGTAAATTCTGCATTTCAGAATGATGCAGAGAGGGGGAAGGTCCAGTCAACAGAGTGACAAAAATCTTGTGATGCAATTCTGCTAGAACTTGCAAAAGCTTTGCTTCCATTGTTTCCTAGCATGTCAGGGAGGTGTCTGGGTTGGACTCCCCCATCAAAGACCAGAAGCGTGGGCAGAATGCCCAGTATGCAATAATGGCTTACAGGTAGACATTCTGTTCCCAAACATTACCTACCCTTTGGGAGTACCTGGTCAGTCTAGAATCACATCTGAGGTACTATTGAGATTTCCATCCTGTTTGGGGTTGCCCTGGCCGTTGTTGAGTGGGTTATGGCCTTGCAACTACTGCTAAACCTGCTACGACTACTATTACTTTAACTCTGATTTTAGTGCCATTAGTGTGTTAGGTGCTGTACAGAACATATCTGTGACACAGTTTGAAAGAACTCACAGTTAAATGGAGGAGACATTAATGGGGTAGGGGCAGAGATGAGGAGGATCAAAGACTGATAATGAATAGTGAAGTTAAATTTTAACCCACCTTCCTGCAACCAAATGCACTTGAGATGGCTCACAAAAACGTTAAAGCAATAAACACCAGTAAATGCAACAATCCCTCCCCACCCCCTGCATAAAAGATGCCAAACTAATAACATGAATGCTGGGATCAAATAGTGTTTACTGCCCAATCAAAGGTGACCAGAGAAGAGGCTTGTTGGATTTCTCTAGTGTGGCTGAGTACTGTATGACTATCATGATGCCAGGGAAATTCTCTGAGCTCAGGCTCAAAAATGAACTTCAGGGGCTTGTAAGACCCACCTCAAAAGAGGAAGATTTTACAAATTCTTTCCAGGATTGGATTAAAATATGAGCCAGAGAAGATTTCCCAGCTTCAGCTGCCCTCCCAGCACACTCACCCCTTCACTTCCCTTGAAACTAGGTGGCAAAAAAGCTGTTGGGAGAGCATCCCAACATGCTCTCAGCAGTGTAACTGGTCCACAGAGAAGAAGTAGTGAGGGGAAGGTCCCCATCCTGTCTGGGTTTTCTGGATCCCTGTGCTACCCCTAGGAAACTTTCTGAGCCAATCTGAGAGGAGCTTCAGAGAGCTTTCTCATCTCTAACTTGCAACTGTATGTTCATCCTATGAGAACTGTAACCTTAAGAGATATGTGAATGGGTCATCTATACTGCCACTGATAGCTTTCATAATATCCCCACGCTGCCTCTTATTTCCTCATGAACTATGATGGAGTTAGATTACCCTTTTGTCACGTGTTATCTTCTTGGAGAACTGGATCATTGCTCTCTCAGTATAGAATCCCCCTTCCTTCCCCCTCCAACTGCTAAAACCACACACTCAACAATCTCCTCCTCTCTGATTGGTTGTCCCTGAACATCTTTTTGTTTGTTTGCTTCAAGTCCCATCGCACTAACAGGAAAACTGGGGCCACGTATACATTAATCAAGTCTAAAGAATACAGGTGGTTTACATGCACATTAACCTGCTTTACAAATGCATCCTTCCCTAAAAAGATGCACATGCCTCCTATTCTACTAGTTTTTATATGGACGTTGATTCTTTTAAAAATTTCAAACTGATTTTCATACATAATGAACTGCATTGTTTTAATTCTGGTTATTTTAATGTCAGAATGTTTTAGTTTTAATCAACTGATGATGTTATACATGTTTTTGGTGTAAGTCATCTTGGGAGGGTTTTAAAATGAATGAATATAATCCCAGCTTTTCTATGTGCAGGATCTATTATTCTTGCAGGAAAATATTGCAATTTGTGGAGCAACCCACACTCTGTCTTGTATCATATACTACTAGTTCTCCTCTTGCACATGGAGTAATACAGGCCTATTGAAAACAGGTCAATTTTAAGCCTGTGTCTACGACTGGTAGCATAACCCATATGGTTTAATGAACTGCCCATTGACTGCCAGGCCTTGAGAAAGCATTTTGGTCAGCTAGCAGCTGATCCCCAGCTGAGGTTCTTAAGGTGAAAGGTGATGGAGGTTAAAGATAATATGACATTGAACAACCACAGAGAGTTTGGATCATGTCCAACATCCAGATACATAAGCCATTCTCATTGTTCGGATAAAGAGTGGAAGTGCAAAACATAATGCACAAGATAAAGAACACCTACAAATACAAAATTTGATAACTGGAAATATAAGGCTTTCTACAATTAGGGTGACACACACACACACACACACACAAACACATATAGAGGGAGACTAAAATCCTGCCTTTTGACCTATACCAGATCTCACAATGCAAACTTCAACATCAACAGCAATAAAACAAATTTCAGCACTGAAAATGATAAATAGCTTCTTTTTAAAAGACAGTATAAACTTATCTTAAAGCTGTGCTGCCTTGCTGATGACAGGATTGCAAAATAATAATAATATCCCACCACACTGATGTAACTTCAGGTTGTGACGGTGTAACACTGTACGTTAAAGCAGTAATAACATTTTAAGCAGCTATGGTTTCCCACAAAGAATATTGGGAACTGCGGTTTGTTGAGTTTGCCAAGAATCATTAGGAGACTGCCATCCCCGTCACCAAGCTACAATTCCCAGAGTTTCCTGGGAAGCGGTACTGACTGTTAAACTGCTTTGGGAATGGTACCTCTGTGAGCAGAATGGGGTCTCTTAACAAGTTCTAACAGCACCCTTAAACTACAGAACAGAGAAGACCTGAAATGGACAGAGTCACCCCCCCTTGGAACTCACTTGAGGCCACATTCCTCTCTCCAGGTCACACCCCTCACAGTCTCTGCTCTGCCCCCTCCTCAAGTGCATTTGGCTGGTTGGAATGTGCCCTTGAACTGTGCTCATGCTTCTTGCTGGCCTGGATGGAGAGATGTGGGGTTTGTGCATGCATTTAGGCAGCTTTGACTTTTGTGCGCCTGGTATGTGGTCTACTGGGCAGTCACATATGTTGCTCCACCCACTTCTGCTTCTGGCCCCACCCACCACTGTCATGCAGCCCCCCCACCCAAGTTGCCCATAGGGGAATGAGAAGCTTTGGCTGAAAAAGTCCCATCCTATCCCCCAACACACCTCTGCATTCAAGGTAAGAAATATCACTGTTTTATAAATACCCCAAATATATGATAAATATATATATATTATAAAATTGACCACATTTTTCTTTAAGTGTACAAGATAAACAATTTCTATTGACTTGTTAGGCTGCAAAAACAGACACCAAAAATGTTAATTTATTAATTAAACTGATTACAGGAAGAAAAGTGCTAGCAGGTCCTTGGTGATTGATATGCCTATAAAAGCGGAATTGCCACCACAGATAATATATTATTTTTATTAATGTTCTCATTTCAGTTTTTAACTATAAAGGTCACCAGCCAAAGACATAATCTGGAGTGGATATGAAAGAGTTTATTGTTTAACTTTTTAACATTTACTTAGCTGATTAGTAGCTACAAATCTGATGCTCAGCAGGCATAACAGCACTCATGTGGAGCTTAACGGATTAGTCGCTCACTATCTTAATCAGATTAATCAGAGATTTTGAGCACAGTATATAATTCTAGCTGCAAGAGGGAATACTTGATAGCCACATGGTAGCCTAATTTGAAAGAGGGTGCTCAGGAAGGACCAGCTGATGCAGAAGAGGTCCCAACACATTAGCAATTACTGCTCATTTGTACAGATCTCTTTCTTTCTTTCTTTCTTTCTTTCTTTCTTTCTTTCTTTCTTTCTCCTTAATGTGCCGCTTTCCAAATTTGTACAAGCCACTTAGTCTAATGCTTGCACTATTGAAAGGGAAGAAATGCCAACCAGCACATAATAATACCAACATGGTTTGTTTCAGAACACTCACAATAATGGAAGTGGAGCTGTTAGAAATTTAATGGCTTGTAGCGATAATGAACTGGTGTACTAGTGAGGTGTCCTCCTCTGTTCTCTTCTATGGGCTGCAATTCAGTACCCCATGCAAACACACTTGGGTTTTTATGCTCTTTTTCGATTCAGCAGTCCCCTTGTTGAACAGCATTTTAGGAAGTGTCTACAGCTGAGTATACCCCCTCAGCCCAAGAAAAGGATTCTGCTACTAGGATTTGTATAAGGAAGGGTCAAGACCTGCAACACATCCTGTGACTCATTGACTAGTTTTTCCAACGGTAGGACAACACTTTCCCAAGAAGTAAGTGAAATTACATACCGTATTTTTTTGTGTATTGGACAAGGGTTTTTTACTCAAAAATCATGTCAAAAAACTGGGGTTGTCCAATACACGGATAGAAGAGTTTGGATTTGATATCCCGCTTTATCTACATGAAGGAGTCTCAAAGCGGCTAACATTCTCCTTCCCCTTCCTCCCCCACAACAAACACTCTGTGAGGTGAGTGAGGCTGAGAGGCTTCAGAGAAGTGTGACTAGCCCAAGGTCACCCAGCAGCTCCATGTGGAGGAGCGGAGACGCAAACCCGGTTCACCAGATTACAAGTCTACCACTCTTAACCACTACACTACATAGCAGCATGGGGGTAGCATGGGGAGAAGTGGCGTGCTGCCAGCCAGCTTGTTGGTGGGAGCGTGGCTTCCCCCGATACCGCTGTGAATGGGGAACAATCTGAGGGGTGTTTCCTGCCCGCAGCTGCGTGGGGGGGGGGGGGCGCGAGAAGCTGCATGCCGCCAGCCAGCTCGTTGGTGGGAGTGCAACTTCCCCCGAAGCCGCTGCGCATGACGGGCACTTCCTAGGTCATTTCCCGCACGCGGCGGCATCAGGGGAGGTAGCGCTCCCACCAACCAGATGGCTCGCGGAAGTGCAACTTTCCCTGATGCCGCTGCATGCTGGAAACAATCTAGGGAGTGTTTCCTGCCCGCAGCTGTGTGGGAGGAGAGGCTCAACAACTTTGGGCCATCTCCCCTCATTTTCCTAAAATTGAGTCCCCCAAAATAAGGGTGGTCTTATACATGTGGGTGTCTTATACATGCAAAAGTACAGTATTTATTTTTTGAAATACCCAAGCGGTATAAAACAAAGCAGATCATAATACAGTATTCAACTATAAAAACCAACACAATAAAACCCCCCCAAACCTGTAGAATTAAACAAGACTAATTTGGGAAGGCTTGGAAGAAAGAGAGAAGTGACTTTGGGCACAGCCATAACTCTCTTGAAAGTGTGTGCATCATCCAGATAACCATGTTTTGAGGAGATGAACAGGCTGAAAAATGAGACTAACATACAAAAGAAATTCCTTCTCAGATATTTATGAGATTTTTCCTTATATAGGCAACTTTAATGTAGCAGACCACTAAATGGAACTGTAGTTTCTATGGACACCAAAAGAAGAAGAAGAAGAACCATATTTTTTTTTGTAGAATATTCTGCATGTTTTTGAGAACAGTGTTGCATGTGTGTGTGTGTGTGTGTGTGTGTGTGTGTTCAAACATTTATTTATTTACTTCATACACTTTCATTTGGGTTAAATGATATCCATGCAATCCCTTCATCCACCCCTATCATATGGGCTAATATTCATTGGATATATCCCCCCTGTAAGTTCCACGGGTGCATTGCATACAAAAAAGTGCTACATAAAAGCCACACCTGGAGTATAGCCTTGAACCTGAAAATGGCTGGAGCACTGGCAATGGCAATTGCCTATGTCAGCCAATTTTAAGATTAGGATCGACACGTTGGCAGCTGAAGAGAGGCATTGATCTTCTGGTGTGTCAGGCAGGAAGGAGAGCCATGGTGTTGGGTCTACCTTCTCCCAAGAAGATGCAGGTCAGGTAGGTCTCAGTATTCTTCAACCATGGGTCGCTCTGGGCCAATCAAACCCAATTTGCAACCATTTGTGACTGTGTGTACCTGATGCATCCAAGACACAGGACCCTCAGGATATGCTTGATTTGGATTGTGTCTCAGCTGAACCCTGGTGTACAACCTAGGTAAAGCCCTTAAAGGCCATTAGATTCAAATTTCTTATAATCAGATGTTGATTAAAAATGAATACTTCCCTTTCAAATTCTGAAGAGAATTATGGTGAGCCAATTTCAGTTACAGAATAATCTTAGCCTTGAGTTATGCCCCCTGGATAGAGATACGATCAATGAAGTCTGCAATGCTGGCAAAAATGCAAACTCTAATGGTTTTCCCATTCCAAGTTTTCCAGCCAGATCTTTGTATATATAGTCGTACCTTGGAAGTTGACCAGAGGTCCATTCAACTTCCAAAACATTCGGAAACCAAAGCCCAGCTTCTGATTGGCTGCAGGAAGCTCTGAAAATTGTTTGAAAACCGGATCACTCACTTCCACGTTTCGATTGTTCGGGAGCTGATTTGTTACACACACACACACACACACACACACACACACACACACACACTAGCAATTAACACTGCTTCCCTGCCTGCTTCAAGTGGGGTGTCCATTTTGTTTTGTTTTTTTCCCCTTCAAGTTGGCACATTTATTCTATCAAACATTTTAATCCACTTCAAACATGGTTCAGAGAGGAGAGCAGATTATCTTGCTGACTGACAGAAGCGACGGCCAATCAGGTTAAGTGATATCATCATGAACATGTCACCAGGGAGTTCATGTTCATTGGTCCCTTTCATTCATGGTGAATGTGGGTATCTTGGGAGTGACACACTGATTGGTGGACAGTAAACAAGTGTGCAGGGACTCTGTGGGAATGGACATAATCCTTGTTGTGACATTGATTCCTCCTGCTATACTGTCCTTTTGGGACATCACAGGATCCCAGTTTGATGCCCTGGTATCAGCTCCTGATAGTGGCATAGCTGAGCCAGACCACAAAATTGCCCTGCTAACCAAATGAAAATAGCAGAAATCAGACTGCAAATAAAATACTCATCTCTCAGCATTATTATTATTATGCCTGATAATTGGCATTTGAATTTGAAATTACATTGATAATTACACATTTTCTTGGTATCGCTAATGGGGATAGGTCTCCCCCCTTTAGCTTGCCTAGAAAAAAAAAATCCATGTTTTAGAAATCAGTGTGGGAGGAATTAATCACTATATGTTTTAGGGAAGACGCTTGAAACTGGGTTGAGTCCAACCTTCTACACTATAAGACATTCCAGGCTTCACAACACACACACACACACACACACACACAGAGAGAGAGAGAGAGAGAGAGAGAGAGAGCTCGCTCGCTCATTTAGATGGCAATAGTGTTTTTTTGTAAATTATAATGGTGAGCCCAGAAGTACATAGTACTCTCTAGCATTTTATTGAGGACAACAGTTTAAGAGTAAATGCATAATTTCCTAGCATCATGTATAGTTTGACACTAAGAGTGCAATACTGGAATCTACAACGGGGAGATTCTTACACCCTTTGCCTTAGAGGAATGCTATTGAACATGACAAATCTACTCCAGAAATGGCTGCAGAGATTACAGTTTTTGCTGTGTAGTAAGCTTCCTTGTCCTTACAATGATAATTAGATGCAAATATCTGCACATTTGTAGGGGAGATGCAGTCAGCCTTCTCGTGCTCCCCCCAACTCTGTCTGCCAGAAAACAGGAACACAGACAGATTCAAGTTGATGCAGGTGGGATGCAACAGGCCTATTTGTTACTGAGAAAAGTACTTTTTCTGCTTCTGTCAGTGGTGTAGCGTGGGGGGTGCAGGGGGGGCCGGCCGCACCGGGCGCAACATCTGGGGGTTAGGATTAGGGGGCGCAAATCCACGGGTTAGGGGGCACAAATCCATGGGTTAGGGGGTGCAAATCCACGGGTTAGGGGGTGCAAATCCATGGGTTAGGGGGCACAAATTACTTGCCTTGCCCCGGGTGCTGACAACCCACGCTACGCCACTGGCTTCTGTTCCTTCCTTGAGACACATGCACAACCCTGCTGCAGCCTAGAAACACACCAGTGTTTCATTTTGCTAATATCAAGATATTAGCATGCTGGAATACAGTTGGGAAGGGCAAATCTTTTATTCGGAACAAACAATCCCTCCCCCGTACTTGCAATGTTCAAAATAAAAAAAAAGGCAATTGATGGAAATGAGCCCCTTGATCCACATAGAACTGAGCATGTAACCCTCCCAATAACCTTGTTTTATATTTAATCAGAAGCCCCTGCTAATGCTATCTATTTGCAAACAAACTTGCCTCTACCTTGTGCTGACAGTCGACGAGGGGAGCGTGAATGGGGGGGGGGAGATGAGGGGGAACAGCTTTGTGAGAACCGCTTGCCTGTCTCTTGCTTCAGCTGATGGAATTATTGTTGTTGTTTTTTTAATTTTCAGAGGTAGGTTGATGACAGCTGAAGAAGACTGTATTTGCTGAAGAGCAGCATGATGGTAGAGAGGAGCGGGGTTCCTGAGGGAGATCTAATGGTGCCTCTCCTTCCTGCACAGAGATAAAGACTTATAATAAGCGTGTATGTTCACCATCTGGCTCTGTGCATGTGGTCCTTATGGAGGCAAAAGCAGCACAATCTGTAAATGATCAGGAGCCATAGCACTCTCTCCAGAGAATCCACGATGCAATCAAGGTGACAGATGGCATGGCCACTGCTGTGGCCTCGTGGAGAAGATCAAAATCACCTTCAATAAACTCTGACTGAAATGGGCATGAGCACCTCAAAAAAGTCAGTTTGTCAGTCAAACTGCGACAGCAAGCTGCGGGTTTGTGGGGGGGGGGGGAATGTAGCGGCCAGTTCTCTGTTTTTCAATCGTTTCCATCTGACTGAGCCTGAACTATGATCTTTCTCAAATTGTCCTTTCTGTTTAGCTGAAGCAGGCCAGCAAATTGCCAGATTCATAGCTTTATTGAAGGAAATTGAAAACATGATGTCCTCAATTCAATGGACAAACAGCTGGCAGGTGTTTTGGACACCCAAACACTGAAAGCAGACCTGTCGTCTTTTTAAGGATAAGTTCAGCCGACTCGATCGAATTTGAAGCGGAGATCGATAATAAAATTCTAATTTATGCAAAATGGGAAAGCATCAGCCAGCAGTGTTTATTGGGCTGGAAATGAACCCTGCATCACATTCTGTGTGCTGGATTAATTTTCTTTATTTCCCTAATAATTATAATAATAGAGATGATCTCTTTGTCCATTCCAGTTGAATATCTTTATAAACTGCATTCATCTCAGGGTTTCACAGGGTCTGATCACCAAGGGACAGATTTTTTGAGATGTGAATGCTGTACCAGCACTGATTGAAAAAGCAGATCAGAACCTTACCAATCCAGTACATTTGTAGAACCACACCAAGTCGGGCTTGACAGAAACTGAGCACCATCCATATGCACGATTATTTTACCATTCATCCAGTATGCAATTTCTCTTCTATAAACTGGGCAGATGATAAGCCTTTGCTGCCCTGAAAGGGAATGAGCCAATGAGCATAGCAGGATTTGGAGCATAAATACCTAAAACACCACTTGTTCTTGATTTCAAGAGCTATATTCTTGCATAAATTGATGTGGCTGCACAATTGCACAGTAGTCATTAAGTGCTTCAAGGTGTTTTTTTTGTTTGTTTTTTACTATCAAGCAGTATATAAATTTTATTAAATACAAAATTTTATTAAATACAATAAATTAATAAAAGCATTTCCCTAGAGTTTGCACAGGATAATTGCTTTCTGAATAGTTTCCAGCATACTTTAATGACAATTCTAATGTTGGTTTTATTATTTGTAAACTGCTTAGAGGTTCTATTTGCAATCCAGCTTTGTTAAATAAAATTATAAAAATGAAAATTTAACACATATCTACAACACTTTAGAGATGCATCTGATGCACATCTAAAACTGATGTTCAACTTGTACTCAGATTTTTAACCAGTGCTGCTCCTTTGCACAAAATCTGTGTGACTCAGTAAATGTGCCAATAGTGCCACTGGCTTTTGGTTTCTTAATTTATTTTATTTTATTAAATTGTCAATTTTACAAACAAAACAGACATTTTACATACCATTAAATGTGTGATGACTTCCCTCCCTCTCCTTTCTTGGTTCATTTTATTTATCTTCTCTTCCTGAATATTTTACTAAAACCATGGAGCATAGTGGGGGGGAAGAGTCACAGGTATCGGGAGTAGCGTCTCCCCCAGCAGGGAGAGGAGAGGAGTCAGGGCTGACCACGCCTCCATCGGAGAGTCAGACAACGGAGGGGAGGTCAGATCCGGCCAGTATCCCGGAAGAGGGAAGCAGTGACAGAAGTAGTGTAACGGTCAGGAGGAAGGTCACTGGGTTGGCGCGAGAGGCAAGTTCAAATGTACAGGAGCGTGGGACAGCAGAGAATAAGGATTGGGAACCGGGTCCTAAAGCCCGCCGGAGGCAGGGGGAGGAGCTAAGCGACTCAGCATCAGAGGAGTCCAGAAAGGGGAATGCCCCAGCGGGCAGGAGGACCCAGAGGAGAAGAGAGCAGCGGAAAAGGTGGAGCAGGGCTAGGATCTTAAACTGGTGTCAGAGGGGAGGAGATTCAGACGGGACTTCGCCGATCTAGGGTTTAAGATGTAGGGCTGCGCGCTGCGGCTTTGAAATGGAAATTGAACTTCAATAAAGACTTTTGTACATTACGACAGCCTAGCGTTGGTCCTCTGTGAGCTGGGACCTAGAGGCAGCTCTGACAATATGTGATTCTGACTTATAGCCAACCTACTCGCAGTTAAAGACCATCTATGAATCATTTTCATACAGTTTTCTTTCAGTGAACAAAATGCAGTAAATTTCAAATCATCCTTCCAAAGTTTCTCCCAGAGGTTTAAGTCTATATTATGTCCTATATCTATTGCCCAGTGTGTCACTGAAACTTTAACTAGTTCATCTTTTTATTGTTGTTAGCCGCCCTGAGCCGCCCTTCGGCTGGGGAGGGTGGGATATAAATAAAATTTATTATTATTATTTATTATTATTGTTTCCAATTCTAGTAAAAAAAATACATTTTAGACAAATGTTTATCCTTGTTCTGTAATACTTCTCTTTCAAATAGTGAGCTTTGCTCCAAAACCCCATTTTTAAAATCTAGCTTAAACATATCATGTAACTGGTGATATTGTACCAAACTGTGACTTACCTCCTTAAGTCTTCCATAGGTTTCAATCAGGGTTCCCTCCCTGTAAAAATCCAGACTCGCTTTTGGTTTCAAATCCACCTGCTCTCATTCCAGCAGGTTGGAAAGAACAAGATTAAATGGACGTATCATTATTGATGTTTTTTATTCCCATGTGTGCTTCATTGATTAGGGATTCTTTCAATGTCACATCATACCATTTCTAAATGTAGAATTGCTTCCACTATTTGTCATGGTTGTTCGTTTGCTTTTGCCTCACAGTTCACATGGTTCCAATACTGCCTTACATCTCCACTAGAGCTTCTCATCCAGAGTCCAGTGAAATCTATGGAGGATCCAACAGACCAAGCAAATACAGTCATTAATATGCAGCAAATGGGATCTTCCAGTATTAACATTCTCCATTTCTAATGTGCAGTGGTACAAACATAATAATTTACTGTTTCTCCAAAAGGCATTCCCTCCCTTCCAAAGGGGGGGGGGGGATATAAATTTCCATTTGAAAAGCAGGTGGCTTCACTGCTTATGGTCAGCTGTGTGATTTGTCTGTGAGAACTAGGAATGCACAGGTTTACTTTAAAGCCAGTGGTTCATTTTGCAAGTGAGGCAACAAATTTGGGCATCTCTGCCAATGATTCAGATCAAACCCAAGTAATACAACATATTTTCCCCTTTTTTGTTGAGACTATGAAAAAATCAACTTTTGACTAAGAACAATCCAGTTGACATGGCGATGATTGTAGCAGATTAAATAATAACTTTGATAATCTCAGAAATATAATTGATGTAATATAATACTTAGAATTGAGGAATGAAAAACAAACAGTCTTAATGTTTTTAGATTCAGAAAAAGCATTTGACAATGTCTCCTGGGATTTTATGTTTAAAGTGTAGGAATATATGCATTGTGGAGACACTTTTATAAAAGAGTTAAGGCAATATATACAGAACAATCAGCAAAACTGAGAGTAAATAATGTATTGACCGAGAATTGTAAAATAACAAAAGGAACTAGACAAGGCTGCCTGTTGTCTTTTTTATTGTTAATTTTAGTTTTGGTGCAAAGAATAAGAAATACCCAATATATTAAAGGAATTAAAAGCATTTGCAGACAATGTGGTGATGTCTGTAGAAGAACTGATAGAGTCAATTCTGAAGGCATTAGAAGAGATTTTTAAAAAGGATAAATAGCAGGTTTTACCGAGCTGATGGAAAAATACCATGCACATTTGTAGGGGAGACGCAGTCAGCCTTGAAAAATACCATGAAAGATGAAGCTAAGAGTAGTCTACAAGATATAGCTGAGCCTTTTGGACTTGCTGATTGGAAGGTCAGCGGTTCGAATCCATGTAATAGGGTGAGCTCCCATTGCTCTGTCCCAGCTTCTTAGCAGTTTGAAAGCACACTAGTGCAAGTAGATAAATAGATATAGCTGGGGTGGGAAGGTAAATGGTGTTTCAGTGTGCTCTGGCACTCACCACAGTCCTACATGTGGCAGTAGAGGTTTAGTCATGGTGGCCACATGACCTGGAAAAACCGGCTTCCTTGGCCTGAAGTGATATGAGCGCCGCACCTCATAGTCATCTTTGACTGGACTTAACTGTCCAGGGGTCCTTTACCTTTACATTTATCACACTAGCAGAAACTCTTGTGGGAAACATACATATTTCTCCACAATTTCCCCCTCCCCAACTGTAACTTCACCTGAAATCTCCTGCTGCCCTAGTTCAGCTTTGAAAAAAAGACTTTCTATTGGCTAAAGAATTCTTCTTTCAAGCATGGGGTATGCGCGAATATGTCAGCCTCAGTTGCTCATTTTTCAAATCTTAAGTTTAATTTTCTACATATTGATATCATTTTGTGAATGTTTTCTTTTTTTAAAAGTCATCATGATGATTTACCAGTATTTTAGTGCAAATTTCTTCCAATATACACATATTTATATACAGTTTTTCCTCATATACATATTTTTACACAGCAATTTCCCATACTATAGTGCAGTTTTGTATCTTACGTTCAGTATTATATGCATTTATATTCACTCTTTTCCTTAGTATTTACATTTTTTTTGCATTACTTGGCTAGAGAACTGCATTGCAAAATCCAGAGAAGTGCCGATTTCAAAAGATGGCTGTGTTTCTGTTCATGTACTGTTTGGGAAATGTGAAAATTAGGCCAGTTAGCCTTTAAATGTGAATTGAACCAAATTTCTCATGCATTCCTATTGCAGTCTAATTTCAGGAGGGAGTGAGGAACGGTCACCAGGAAGAGCCCCTGTGTCCACATGTGTACGCACTTTTACACCTACCTTGGTGCACATGTGACCCATGTACCAGCAACCAGGAGGGCCCAAGTGCTTGGAAATGTCTCCTGCATAAAACCGATTAAAATTAATAGAATCATCACAACTCCTATTCATATTAATGGAACTTGTGCAGGAGAATGTCCTGGCCAGTTGTAACCAATGTCTGGAGCAGCAATACGAGGAAGGGAGATGTGTGCATGGCATGGGATAATAAAGAGGTAGCTTCTTTGTTTGACAAAATCCTCTCTTTTTTTATGCACACCAACCAGATGGCTGTTTCAGTTTGAGTGAGGCTGTGATCCAGGCAATATGGCAAAATTAAGAGAAAAAAGCAGCAACCTTTCTCTTCCTATCTCTCCTCCCCAACCTCCTTCACATATTAAATCTATACACAGAGATAATGATACACTTAACCCTTCAATAACTAAGGCAGAATGTGGCTATAATGGTTATTGGACAATGACCTGTTTGCTTTAGATGTAGCTAGACAAACTAAGAGGCTGGGACTAAAGCAAAAATCAAAAGGAATTAGAATAATGAAAGGAGGCGTGATAAATAGTGGCAATCGGAATTCGAGACAGTACATCGGGGTAATTTGGCTTCGACTGCAATTTAGAAACAGATTGACAAATGTTTGCTAAGATTCTCCATATTGCTGAGAGCGTGCTTTTTTTTTGGTGGGTCTCTGTTAACTGATTGACAGTGGGTTCAGGACAGTCAAAAGAAAGTACTTCTCACAATAATCGCATTTAATTCATTACCATAAGATGTCATGATGGATGGATCAGTCTATTTCCATTTTGTTCTGTTTCTCACATTTTCCCGTTGTTGATCTGTTCCATCCCATTTCCTCATTAAGCAGCCTTTTTCAAAGAATTTGCACTAAAATATGACATAGTATTTTATGCTTTTTCTCCTCCTACAACACTCATGGTCATCTAATAAAGCTGAATGCTGTAAGGTTCAGGACAGATAAAAGAAAGTATATTTTCACACAGCGCATAATTAATCTATGGAACTCACTCCCACAGGAGTAATGGCCACCAATTTGGATGGCTTTAAATGAGGATTAGACAAAATAATGGAAGATAACTCTGACTTCACTGTTAAAGGCAGTCTACCTCTGAATGCTAGTTGCTGGGAATTCTAAATGGGGAGAATTCTGTTGCACTCAGGTCCTGCCTTCAGGCTTCCCACAGGCATCTGGTTGGTAACAGTGAGAACAGGGGCTGGACCTGATGGACCATTGGCCTGTTCATCTGATCTGAGCTGGAAGGAACTGCCACAAAACTGGACCCAGAGTGCTAAACACACAGCTCCTGGTTTATACAGGCCATGTACGGTATTTGAGCTGTGGGTGACTGCTTATAGTGTCTAGCCCAAAGACCTCAGTGACCAGGCAGGGATATCAGGTAGTTCCCAACATATTCTGGACCCAAGCTGTTAAGGGCCTTGTAAATTAATGCAATAACTTTGATCTTGGTTTGATTGTACATGGGCAGCCCATGCAAACATTTAAGCTCTGGAGTAAGAAGCTGGTAATAAGTCTATCCCCATCACCAGCTGGAGCCTCTGGACCTGCCCCAAGGGTGGCCCAACACAGAGCACATTGCAATGATCAAGTCTTATCCAAACATCAGAAAAATACAATCAGGTGGACAGCTGTAGCTATCTTGCACATTAATTGCATAGCCAAAGTGCAGATTGTTTTTTTTTATATATAAAATTTTTATTGAGTTTTCACATTTTATAAACACAAACACACACACACAGACAAAGACAACACATATAAAGTTTCATATCCTTACTTTCCTAACCCCAGTTCTTGACCTTCCCCCACCCCCCCCTTCATACATCCTAATTCAATTAAATTAGCTCAGCAAGTTCATATCTCTCATCCTTTACATATTATTATTATATATATATATATTTTAAAAAATACTTAATTCTTATTACTTGGCCAAATTTTACTTATCCAATTTTCTTATAAATATTAAATCCTTTTCTAAGGTCGACTCGAATTCCTTCCACGAATTTCCATTTTATCTTAAAAATAGGTCATAATAATCAAACACAAAGGTCATAAACATTTTTTTAAAAAATTCTTCCCCCCCCCCGCCCCGGTTTCTGTCCCTTCCCAATGTCCCCATGTCCACAAAACCAGTTTTTAGCCTGGATTCCTCACATCTGAGGCCTTTAAATCTCTGTCAGTCTTTCTCTGCCGATTTTGTTGGTAGCCCTGCCAAAGTGCAGATTGTGTCGAGGCCATATCTGTGGAAGGAGGAGCTGCTGGTAGAGAACTTGATGCTTACTACAAACTAGAGCATCTCTGCTCTACTTTCCTCCCAATTCTATAATTCTGAATAATAATCTGATTTTCCTTTTTAATTCTATCCCAACCCTCTCGGCTACAATCTTAAATTCATTTGAAAGATGTCAGACGATAGTGGCTAACGTTACAGATTCATTCTGCAGGGCTCAGTGGGAGAAAATGTTGCACTTTCCTGTCTTTTGTGTATCAGGCCATTTAGAATCTTTGCCAACAAAATTACGGAGCTATCATATTTCATTGACTGCTTTGTGTCACACCTGGTTTGAATATAAATATTATAGAAGACACACTTAGCAGTAAATCCATTTGCAACTACAAACTTTGCCAACATCTGCGAAAAAACAACAATAAGAGTGCTTGGGATCCGTATAAATTATTAGGGGATGCAATTGTTGTACAATGTAAAGGCTGAGATATGAATAACCCAGCTTTAAGTGAACTTGGTGTACCAATGCCACTCAGCTATAATACCCAATAAAACACACTGTTTTCTAATGTGTACTGCAGCTTAATAAAGTGACCTCTAAGTAAACATCACTTTTGTGTTATGGTGGCACAAAGAAGTCGACCAGCTCTCTTTCATACTGAACTGGCCACGATCACCCAACCAGAGTCAAGTACAAAAGACACAATGATTTGAATAAAAGATTGTGTGTCTCTGCTCAGAGCTTAGGAATTTGTTTTCTGTAACCAGAACTGAACTTTGCTCTCTGTCCTTCTACTCCCTGTTAGCTTTCTTTGTTTCACTGCCAAATTTAGGTGGGGAAAGTCATTTTGTTCTTGCTGTTGTTAAGCAATTTGGAGTCAGAAATCCTTGCCAACCTACTGCAAATCAACCCAGAGAACTACTGGTAGATCCTGATCAACGTAAGAACACTAGAAAAGTCCCACTGGATCAGACCAATGGCCCACCAAGTCCAGCATGTGTTCTCACAGTGGCCAACCAGAGGCCTATGGGAAGCCCAGTAGCTGGACCTGGATACAAGAGCATTCTCCCAATCTGCAGTTTCCAGTTCAATTCAGAAGCATACTTCCTCCATGAGGCAGAGCATGACCATCATGGCTAGTAACTACAGTGGTATCTTGGGTTAAGAACTTAATTTGTTCTGGAGGTCTGTTCTTAACCTGAAACTGTTCTTAACCTGAGGTACCACTTTAGCTAATGGGGCCTCCCGCTGCCGCCGCCGTGTGATTTCTGTTCTCATCCTGAAGCAAAGTTCTTAACCCAAGGTACTATTTCTGGGTTAGCGGAGTCTGTAACCTGAAGCATCTGTAACCTGAAGCGTCTGTAACCCGAGGTACCACTGTATTGATAGGCTTTACTCCATGAAATCTTGAGCCCATCTCTGCATTAAGGCACCTCAATAGGGTGGGATCACACCATACTTCCTGGTGTTTTTGCCTCTGCACAATATGCCACCTAACTGACATGTGGCATGTTCTTCATGTAAGGAAGAGTGTTATGCTCAACTAAACATGGTTGCAAGCTTTTTCTGGACCTTTTTGTTCAACAAAGGGAGATTGGGAGTTGGGCAGAGACGCCCAGAGCACATGCTTATTTCCTCTCTCCAGTTTAAGCAAAGACTCATTCTTTTGAATGCTGGAATACAGTTCATATTCCCCTATATTCCCTATCTGTAGTTAGAAATGTCTCCACAGCTCAGTTCAGCTGTCTTGATTACCTGAACTAGGATGATAAAATATGAGATTGTGGCTCTCAACTTCAAAAATTTCACTGGAACAAAAATGGTTAAAGATCTCACATGTCTGGACATTCAATTTTTGTAAGGTTTAAGCAACTTTAACCTTTCACTGTATTTTGTCCTTAGTTTATAATTGCATGATTGTTGTAACAAAAAGATTTAGCCAAGATTGAAGTCTCTGCCTATCTAGAAGACTCAAATCTTACCATAAAAATTACTTTAATGTGTGTGTTTTCATTCTCATTTCTCGGATACTTAAAAAGAGGCAAACAAATTCTGCTTGAAGTGCATTGGACATGACACAAAAGACTCAGAACAGCTCCAAAGATGTTCAAATATGGAAATACATATTTTAACAATTTCTAAATTGTGCATTTTAACTGTAGCAAATTATTATGGTCTATTTAGCAGATATGATTGGATCATGTCTGTCTGTGAAATGGAGCTGTGACACTGTTAATATAGAAATGCAAGTGAACAACTGTGGTGTTGTATCTACACTTCGGTCAGCTCTCGAAATGTTAATAAGTGCTCAGCTTGGCTGATGTTTCTGAATATCCTTATTGTAGGGTCAATGAAGGCTTCTTGTTGTTGGCTTTAAATATGCACAATGGAATGTCAGAATTTGTTGAATTCTATATTGCCAGTCAAGCTTGATGCATCAAACTGTGATCTTCAGTGTACATTCTGAACGCTCTATGCCCCTAACATTTCTAAAAGAGAAGTAGCTTTAATTTTTAAAAAAGCAGTTAAAAGATGCATGTGTATCTATTAAAGAGGGGGGAAAGTGAACGGTTTTTAACAGCACTGCTGAAAAGCAGATTGGTATGTATATATTAGATGTATATTACACAGGAAAACATGGCATTCAGGAGAATGAAATGAAATGAGCCAGAAACTTCTCACATTTTCCTGGCATCTGTGGAGTGTCGCCATATGAGAACCATATGACTGCTGGCAGATTGGCATGTCAGCTCAAGCATGTACAACTTGACCTCACTGAGCTCTGTGTTTGTCAGTTTATAACAGGAATATTGATACAATTTTAACTGCAGTCTTTCTACACAAGAACTCTTTTATCCCTTTCCCAGTCTTCAGTCTCCTCTTTTCAGAGACTAGCGCCCTATTTTTCATTCATTGTCAAGGACTATAGAAGATTGTATAAAATGGCTGTATTTAGTAAAAGTGTGTCTAAAATCATGAATAAGATTAAGAATGCAATCATATCCATGTTCACTCAGTAGTCTGCCTAACTATATTCAATGGGGCTTCTTAGTCTTTAGGGCAGTGTTGGGATACTGTAGCCTTCCAGATGTTGCCAGGCTTCAGCTCAGCTCGCAGTCAGCATGGTCTAGCATGATGGGAGAGGCAGTCCAATAACATCTGGAGGGCCACAGGCTCCCATTCCCTTATTTGGGCGTAGGCTGGTGAACTGACTTGAAATATATTTGAGCTTGGCATTCATAGTTATATGATTGAGAGGATTAAGGACACGGTGTATGCATTAAAATTGTTTTGATCAGTTATTGAAGGCTTTGTTTGTTCCATTATTTGTAAATTTTTGTTTCACATTTTTATAATTGTTTCAGTTTTAGTTATTTGTTTTTGCTTTATGTTGCTTTCAATTGGAAACCCAGCCAGTGTTCTGATGCCTGTAATTTTGGTGTTTTCCATTCAAATTGTGTGCAACTGTCACATGTTCTACTAATTCTTCAAGGAATAAGACCTGCCAATTTCCATACAGATAGAACAAAGGATCTCTATTTTATAGACAATTAAAAAATACACATCCTATAAGATACCTATTGATTTCTATGGGAGATTCAGTGGATCTTCTGTTACTTATAACTTCTGGATTTTACATACCGTTGGCATAAACTTTTCCACCTTTCTATTAACCCTCCAAAAGATGAGGCCGACCACATTTTTTTAAAAAAAAATCAAACCAATGTTGAAAGGTGCATAGACACAGCCTAATTGCCTTCTCTTTTCTTATAACCTTTCTGAAACATTTATATTGTACCCTGCAAAGGCTATCCTAGCAGTGCTCCAATGGAAACAAACAAAAATGAATGGATTTCCACCTGGAACTCTGAGCTCATTACAGAAAGGAATGGGTAAAATGTAATAAACAGGTAACATGACTGAGCTGAGATTAAAGTTCTATTTGTGATGGTGTATTTGCTCATGCAGCTCACCACCTGAATATGTAAAAACAGCTCTACAAGGACTGAGTTAGAATGCTATCTGTTTGGGTGTGGCTGTATGGAAAACTAAGGTGGAGGGATGAATGGAGTGGAATGGGGTATCATGAAAAAGGGCATAGCTGACTGACAGGAGTCCTGAATGCCACATTACAACATTTTGTTGTAGGTCCCACTTGTAAAAATGATGGCGTGTTGCTTTGCACTTCTTTTGTACTTGCTGGTCTACAGTAAAAAAGCAAATGAGCTTGTGATTCAATGAGAGAACTATAAATCCCTTCAACTTTGGCTCTGACCCACTGAGAACAGAGTGCTTTTTATTTTTCATTTGTTTTGGCAGGTAAGAGTTGGAAAGCAAATCTCAAATCATGCTAAACCCAAGCCTTTTTAATTATATTGTCTGTATACTGCATGCAGTAGATGGACTTTCAATAAAATAGCAGTTGCAATGTATTTCATGAAGAGCAAGAATACAAAGCTACAGCTCTCAGTTGCCTATGTGAATATTTCTGCTGAAAGAGACCCTCAAAAAGTAGGTGAAAAGGGAATGCCACATTAAGCCTTATTTCCCCTACTGCACCTTTCAGGAAAATTGATTTCTGAGTAGTCTTGTTGCTTATTTGCTTTTGTCTTAATATAGAAAAGGGCATCTTTGGAAACTGGAGTCCAGTTCTGTGGCAGCAGCAGAGTCTCTATGTTTTGATTTCTCTGTAGTTCTATCTTTGGGATCAGGGACTGGTTTTTGCTGAGGAAACACTTGGGTATCTCCTCCTAGAACTGCCAGTTCACTGGTCCTCCAGGGCTGTTATCTTAGTTAAAAGTAAAAATGCTTTTTTTAATTAAAAAATCTAGCTAATTCTAATTCTAATTCTAATTCTAATTCTAATTCAACTTATCCAAAAATGAACTTGTTCCAGTTCTAGCTAATCCTTTTTACAAAATGAATTAATTCAGTTCAAGTTCATCCTGGGACATTTTCCCCAGCATGTAGAATGATATAAATGAGGGCTTACACACAAGTAATAGGATGTCTGACAGAATATCAATAGGTGAAGCTTTCCCCATAATTGCATTTACACTCTAGAAAGGGTTTTCCTTGTTTAATGTTTGTCAGCCACACTGCTATTAAATGCACAATGCATCATTTGCTTTGTTCCAGTACCTGTATTCTGCAACCTGATGCTATTGGAAGAGGGCAAATCCTATTCAGCAAGGAAGATACAGGAAATGCCTCACATTCCTCCCTTTTGATTGCTTAGCAACAGTGATTAAGTGACTAATCATCCTTAGCAACTGTAGCACCTCCAATCTGTGCAATAAGCCTTAGAAAATTGCCTCCACAGTTTGCTTTCTAACTTTCTTTGCAGAAGCCCAATTTACTTATTTACTTATTATTTTATTTTACAGAAAGCTAAGAGACCATCTCTCCAACCCTCCTGATAGGATGGGTATGAAATGAACTAGAAATCTTTCAAAGTTCTACCCAAAACGAATTTAATTTACCTTTAGGTTACCAAGCAATTATGGGAACTACTTGCAGGCATAGTTCAGAGGTGTTTGAACTAGTTCAATGCAGTTTGTTCAACTGAACAAGTTCATTCCAAGCACTGGGAAATGCTACAGCGTTCACTGCAAAGCAATTCTAAGCTCTGCCTGGTTGCAGTTGGGTGGATTGACTAATGTACCTGAAGCCTGATGGCCTGTTCTGACCAGAGCAGAAAGTGTTTTGTATCATGTTTTGCCATTCCAGCTCCAGGCTGGTGGATGGACCAGTTTACATTTCTGCAGCTCCATGACTCTACCCCATACATTTCTAGCTGGTGGTACATTAGGTTAGTATTGCAGCCTTACCTGAAGGTAAATCCCATTCAATTCAGATGGATGAAATTCCAAATAAGTACGCATAAGAATGAATTCTTATAGAGCTATTATTTGTTCTTTTACCTGAACACATTGTGTCATGCTTCCATGTAGTGTCCCCCCCCCAAAAAAAAAAAAAAATTAGGGGATACTCTCATTTTCCTATTCATATTGAAATACTGCCCCTCAATGAGGCCAAACTTAGATTCACAAAATGTTTAGGGGGTATGTGTACCCCTGTGTCCCCCCATAAAAAAGCACTGCTTCCATTGCTCAAAATTGCAATGTTAGGATTTCCACAGTTGACTGGGATCCTCAACGGAACTTGATTAAATCACAGATTCAGCCCCCCACCCCCGCTTCTTGCTGTCAGCAAACAGGATGTTTGTTCATTAACAAGGATTTACCATAAACAGTCAAATGAAGTTGTGCCTGGGTTTTCATTTATTCTCAAAAGACACTGAGGTAAGACACTTGAAATGTGTCTTAAGCAGAAGGAAAAAGAAGCCATATTGTAGCATGTGGATCAATTTGAGGGAGAACAGATTTCCATCTTGAGATGAAATAAGGGTGGCAGAGGAGGGGAAAAGAGTACCTCCTTTTCCCCAAACACACTATGACAGATTACAAGGCCTGCAGCTGGAGTTAATCCAGATTTCTGTTTAATTAAATAGTAGCAGTCATTCTGCCATATTATATCAGAATGCACAAAGGTGATATGAAGGTGATATGCGACATATACATGCTCACCTCTTTATTTTCATTAGAAAGCAAAAAGGCTTTTGGTTCTAAAATGTAAAAAAAGAAGAAAACACAGTGTATCTGTAACATGCATTTTTCGTTTGCTTTATCCTGAAGATTTAAGACAGGTGACAAGACTGTCTCGACACATGAACGTGATTTTATAGGATTGTTACTTAACATTCTTAAATGTGTTTCCTTGGAAGTGACTTCTTGTAGGCCACTTTATAAACTACTGAATGAAAATTAATGGAAGTATTCATCTTTCATTCATTAATAGTTACAGTATGTTAGGATGTGTAATGTGAAAAGCTGCTCTAACTAACTAAGCAATTACAATTACCTCTTGAACACTCAACTACTCATTCTACCATATTCTGTAAGAGTATTAATTATGCTCCCTCTCCATTCTTGTTAGTCACATGGAATGTGAATTGGGTCTTGCAGAGCAACCTGGCCACTTACAGCATGCTTTCACGTGATCCACAGCACCTTTCTGAGATTTCGGACGTTGAACCTCTGACATCTGCTGCACCAGGGCATTGGAAGAAAGAGTGAAGAAAGAGGTGGCAACAGATCTCCTTCTCCAGTATCATCTTAGGGACTCTGGGCCATCCAATCTGCCTTAAAGCCCCTGAGATATGCCCCCCTCGCCAGACCACAGGCCTGCACCCTTAAGAGTCATACTAATGCTTTACATGGATTTGGGTTTGAGCAACATATTTATTTCTCTCTGAATTCAAAGTTTCACTTCAGTCTGCTGTGACAAGCTCTGGTAATTATGAGAAATGAAAGCAGCACAATTTAAAAAGCAAACAAGTACTGTATTTTTCGCTCTATAAGACACACCCGACCATAGGACACACCTTGTTTTAGAGGCAGAGAACAAGAAAAAAAATCTCCCCCTCTCTGCGCAGCGCCCCTTCAGCGAAGCAGCAGGAGAAATGGAGCCCCTTCCATTTCTCCTCCCCCTTAGCTGAAGGGGCGCTGTGCCTTAGCTGAAGGGGCACCTACCCTTCAGCGAAAGGAACCCGAAGCCTCTGGAGCGCAGCGGGAGCTCCTGCTGCACTCCGGAGGCTTCAGGTGGCTATGTTTGAAGCCTGGAGAGTGAGCGGGGTTGGTGCGCACTGACCCCTCTCGCTCTCCAGGCTTCAGCGAAAGCAACACGAAGCCTCCGGAGCGCGGCGGGAGCACTCCCACTGCGCTTCGGAGGCTTCGCATTGCTATCGCTGAAGCCAAGGAGCCTGCATTCGCTTCATAAGACGCACACACATTTCCCCTTAATTTTTGGAGGGGAAAATGTGTGTCTTATAGAGCGAAAAATACAGTATTTATACAACTTCAAGTCAGGATGAAGTTTGGATGACAGGCTGACTTTTAAACACTTGATACGCTGGGGGGGAGGCAACTCCTCTAGGGCACAGCATGCCAATTCTTCTAGAAGATGTCATTTATCAGTATTTGAACTGGTTATAAAGTGAGTACATTTAAAAATATGAATGGAAGGATAATGTTTATCACCTGTCCTGCCTAACTCTTCTAAATAATACAGCTCTTAAAAATAAGCTACTTCATCCATCAGCTCTGACTGCCATTTCATACTTGGGGTTCTGTGTACCTATGTGTGAAAACAACATACCTTTGAAGAGAGCCAGCAGAGGTCACTCGACCAGCTAGAGTTGAAAGATTAAATAACATGTCTTTGCTAAATTCTGCTGGGCACTTTGTCATTTTAATAACACTTTCATTCCAGAAAGTTTCAGCAGCTACAGTCATGATGCTTAATTGCTCTCATTTATCTCTCTAATAAATGATGTCATTGACTTAGTGCGGTTGTAGGGAGACAATTGGCAAGCCAATATGTAAATCTGCTACATTTAACCATGGAAACCAACAGTGAATGCACAGACCTATGGAAAAGAGCAAGTGCCTTTAAATAGGAGCAAAGCTGTTTTCACTTAAACCATCCAAGTTTGCTGTAAAACATTTATGCCATGCCATGTTCATGCATCTCTTAAAAATTATAATAGACCCAAAGAGATGGAGACACAACTGGGGTTTTTGCATGTGTGTGAGTAGAAAAGCTATGCTGGGGTATCACTGGTGGGACTTCACTGACATTTCAAAAAGGGGAACCATCCTCTAAAGATTAGCTCTGCAAATTGGACTATCCCAAATTCAACATTTCCTTCTTCAGAACCCAAGTTCAGCCATGGCTGGCTCTTAAGTTCATGGAACTGTCTGCTGAGTCTTCTTATATAGCTGGGACCCACCTGTCAATGGGCAGTGAGCACCCCCTTCCTACTATTTATTTCTGCTGGGCTTGAGCTTGGGTGGCTGGCCAGAGGAAGTGGAAGAGAGTGGCAACAATAGCACCATGTGACTACCATTGCAATTCCCACATCAGGAAAAGGAGGTCAAGGGCAGTGGTGGACCATTCACATCATCATCATCATCATCAACAACAGGTCTAAGGAAAGCATAAGGTCAGGAAGACAAGGCAGTACCACTGCCATGAGAAGCACTGCTCCATAGTCAACCAGGACTTTGGAGTGTGCAAGTGTTACAATATACCATGCGTCAGACTCGAAGTTCTCATCTCTCAAGTAAAATAAATAAAATGGAAGGGAGTGGGTGTTACTGCAAACATATGCACAAGTCACACACAAACTCTCTCACGTGCTCTTTGGCAAATCAGTGAAAAATAACTGCAGCAAGATGGTGGCCTGCTTTGCTCTGAGAAGGTGCTGCCCAGGAAAGAAAGTTCATTCTGATTGGCTGTGGAAGGCCATAGCCCTATTAGTTCAGCATGCCCCTCTGTGTTCATCCCAGTGCTATTCCAGAATAGGGTTGAGAAGCAAAACTGCCAGGTTGGAGGTTCACTTGCCCTAGGAAAATGCTAATGTGTTCTACTTATGTGAGGTCTTTAATTTGTTTCTTCCTTGCTGGAGACAGCAGGTGGAACAACTGCCATATCAATGGGATCAAAAGAGTGGATCGATTGACTTCAGAAGATGGACAAAAACCAGCTGGAGAGTGATGACTCTGCTCTCTGTAACTCAGTGTTTCCCAACCTTGGGCCTCCAGCTGCTTTTGGACTACAACTCCCATCATCCCTTGCTAGCAAGACCAATGGTCAGGGATGATGGGAATTGTAGTCCAACAGCAGCTGGAGACCCAAGGTTGGGAAACACTGCTGTAACTGAATTGGAAGGATGGGAGCGATGTGGATGACAAGAAACAGGACACTGAATTATCCCATAGCAGTGCCCTGGTCACTGGGTTGAAAGACTGCCCTGGCCCACCTGCAAGCACTATAGAATTGAGGGATTTAAAAAAGTTGACCAGCCTAAAACAGTTCAGAAAGTCCCCACACATCTAATTAGAGCATTTAGCTTGATACCTTTGCCAGTTCAGTTCAGGTCTAAGTGGCTTGCACTTCAGGAAGATAAAAAGCTATGTTATTGGTTCATGTAGCTCAGTATTGTCTACACTGACTGCCAGCAGTTCTCCAGGGTTTCATAGAATCATAGAATTGTACCCCTGCAATTCAGGAATCTCAACAAAAGCATCCATGACAGATGGCCATCCAACCTCTGCTTAAAAACCTCCAAAGTAGTCCACCACCTCCTGAGGGAGTCCATTCCACTGTTCAACAGCTCTTACTGTCAAAAAGTTATTCCTGATGTTTAGTCGGAATCTCCTTTCTTGTAATTTGAATCCATTGGTTCAGGTCGTACCCTCCAGAACAGGAGTCAAACCAGCTTCCTCCTCCATGTGGCAGCCCTTTAGATATTTGAAATGACTATCATATCTCCTCTCAGTCTCCTGTTTTCTGGGCTAAACATTCCCAGTTCCTTCAACCATTCCTCATAGGGCTTGGTTTCCAGACCCTTGGTAACCATCTTGATCACCCTCCTCTGCATACATTTCAGATGGGTGATATTCCTAGCCTTACCTGGTGATGCTAGGAATTGAAACCAGGACCTTCTGCATGCAAAGCAGATGCTCTACCACTGAGTAATGGTCCTTCTCAACTCTAGCTAACATCCCCCCCCCCCCAGTGCTGCTCTGCTAAAAATGTGTTACACTTAAATATCCTGGATGACTGCCTAGTACTGGATAAAATTACTGTTGCAAGTGTTAACAATTAAGGCTTTTTTTTTTTTTTGAAGATAATCTGCTGTAGAAGGTAATGTTACTTTAAGGTTGCAAATTCATGGATATATTTTCATTTTACTTTTCTGTTATGGAAATTGTAATAACTTAGGGGCTGAAATGACATCGCATTTCCAGACAATGTGAGAAGCTATTTATATGGTTTGTGAATTGGAACCATTGAAATATTTCTTCTCTATACTGTATTCACAATATATCAGCCTAATCCACAACCAATTTGAGACAAAGTGTTTGGATTTCAGCAGAACTGACTTCAGTTAAACTAAATTGCCTTAGCCGAGTTAGTGGGGAGGCTGAGAGACTGTGGAGGAGGACCAAATGTCTCATAGATGTCCCCATACAAGCTGTCTGTGCTGCCTGTACTTCCAAAGTATATTCTGAGACTGTTTGACTGCAAATAAAGTGGACTTAAAACAATTGGGTTTGGGAACAAAATTGAACTCTGCAGGTTGTCAAGATTTTCAGAGAATTAGTGCACCCGAAGTCAAAGGCAAATCTGCCCTTGACTTCAATGTGAACAGCATTTTCCTTCAGACTGTAGCCCCTTTTAACCATTTCCACATGTTCAATAAATGAAGGTGGGAAGTGGCTGTGTCCACTGGCCCTGATCCAGATCTCTACGCATTAACTAAAATGTATGAAAGAGGCATAGGCAGGTACAAATATACATATGGATCATCTACACATGATTTGGAACCCTGTGCCACTGGGGTTCCAAGGTGGATGAAGGACCTCTGTGTATTAATTTGTAAATGCAGAGCTGCCTCTTTCAAACCTTCCTGCTAATGAATGGAGGTCTGGGGGAAAGCTAATGGGTGTGGTCCCCTGCTCCTCCATTTATAAACATTTACTGTACACATGGAAGCAATGAATATAACTGGATCATATTAATAATAGGATGTGTTAACAAATTGTTCTGAACGTGAGAGAGCCCAAGATATGCTTATTAACTTACATCTGACCCTGAGTATATGATTTGAAACTTTTGGCCCTCAGAACATCTTCTGGCTTCCTTTTTTCTGTTTTAAATGCTTTATTGTTCGTTTTCCATATATATACAACATGTAGTCATCTTCATTTCCGTCAGTCCAATAAAGGTATCAATGATCACAAAAGATACATACAATTTCAACTATGTGTTTTCTACACAAACCTATGACTTCCCGTCCTCTCCATATTTTCCTTTATAATATGCATGTTATCATTATTGTTTTGCAAAAATATTTTTTTCTATTTCGACATCATTTTCCTTCATATGTATTATTTACAGAAATCATTCAAAGGCTACTACCGTTTTTAAATTACAGCTACTTTTCAAATATTTCTTAAAATTATCCCATTCTAGAATGAACTCCTGTCTGGACTTGTCTCTAATTCTTTTGAAAAGAACATCTTCTGACTTCCAAGGAAATACTACCAGAGTATGCATCTGGCAGGTGGCCTTTTGTAACATTTTCGGCAAGCATGTTCCCAGAAGGGAGAGATGAGAGATGAAGACCCAGCTACACAGGTTAATTTATAACGTTAAAAATGTGTTATAAAAATGTGGCACCAGATTGCGCTGTAGAGCAGAATCCAAAATCAAAGCAGATTGCATTGGGAGCGTTCCCGCACAGCGTTTTTTTTTAATAGTGGCTTTTTAAAATATATCTGTATAGATCCAGCCTTGGAAGGAAGCTGGAAGGGCAGTGCCCCCCCCCCCCGAAGATTACTCCTCTTCCCTCTTTGCTCTTCAGATTCAAGTAATTATTTCATCAGTAGCTTGCAAATGCAGCACAGAAGAGAAGAAGAAGAGTTTGGATTTGATACCCCCCCCTTCACTCCCTTTAAGGAGTCTCAAAGCGGCTAACATTCTCCTTTCCCTTCCTCCCCCACAACAAACACTCTGTGAGGTGAATGGGGCTGAGAGACTTCAGAGAAGTGTGACTAGTCCAAGGTCACCCAGCAGCTGCATGTGGAGGAGCGGAGACGCGAACCCGGTTCCCCAGATTACGAGACTACCGTTCTTAACCACTACACCACACTGGCTCTCAGAACTTGTTCCCTCAAAACTTACACTACTCCCCCTCCCTGAATATTTCTCTCATGCCATAAGTTGGGGAGCAGGAAGATAATATGGATCTTCCTTGGACAATGCAAAATATCACTCTTACCTGCTTAAATGTGTCTCCTCTACCTATTAAAAAGGCCATGCCAGAAGGTAGCTGGAATACTCCCACTTGCCCACTGCTGTTTATTTTATTTATTCATTTATTTTATTAAATGTATTAGCTCCTTGTCAGCCAAAGGGTCTCCAAGCAGCTTACATTTTTTTAATAAATACATTCTCACTGTATGGGGATCACACCACTACCACAACTTTGTTCCGGTGGTCATGTGTAAAGCAGACTTAAAACACCCAGCCAAATATAAAATTGCTTTAAGATTCTCCCAAGACTTAGGTACTTCTTCTTTGTATATGGAACCCCAAAATAGGAACAGAAGGTGGAGAATTATGAAAAGATTAAGTGTCCATCACTTGTACCACTTTTGTGCTCTAAATTCCTCCTCCTGCATCTTTCCAGTAGCACCTTAAAGACCAACTAGGTTAGTACTTGGTATGAGCTTTCGTGTGCATGTATCTGAAGAAGTGTGCATGCACACGAAAGCTCATACCAAGTACTAACCTAGTTGGTCTTTAAGGTGCTACTGGAAGGAATCTTTTTATTTTGTTTTGACTATGGCAGACCAACACGGCTACCTATCTGTAACTCCTCCTGCATCTGTTTTTCTTTTTAAAAAATAGTATTAGGGCTTCATGTGTGTTTGAGCAAAGTAGTTGGCTGATCACTTCATGGATCACTGCCTTGCCGTGGCGAAGGGGCTTGAAGAACTCAGAGAAGCTATGAACTATGCCGAGCAGGGCACCCAAGATGAACAGGTCATAGTGGAGAGTTTTGACCAAACGTGATCCACCTGGAGGAGGAACCGGCAAGCCACTCCAGTATCCCTGCCAAGAAAACTCCATGGACAAAGACAACAGGCATATAAAAGTTATGACGCTGGAAGATGAGCCCCTCAGGTCGGAAGGCGTCCAACATGCTACTGGGGAAGAGCGGAGGGCAAGTACAAGTAGATCCAGAGCTGATGAAGCGGCTGGGCCAAAGCCGAAAGGACGCTCAGTTGCGGATATGCCTGGAAGCGAAAGGAAAGTCCAATGCTGTAAAGAAAAATATTGCATAGGAACCTGGAATGTAAGAACCATGAACATGGGTAAGTTGGAGGTGGTCAAAAATGAGATGGCAAGAATAAATATTGACATCCTGGGCATCAGTGAACTAAAATGGACGGGAATGGGTGAATTCAGTTCGGATGACCATCATATCTACTACTGTGGGCAATAAACCCGTAAAAGAAATGGAGTGGCCCTCATAGTCAACAAAAGAGTGGCAAAAGCTGTACTGGGATGCAATCTCAAAAATGATAGAATGATCTCGATACGAATCCAAGGCAGACCTTTTAACATCACAGTAATCCAAGTTTATGCACCAACTACTGGTGCTGAAGAAACTGAAATCGACCAATTCTATGAAGACTTACAACACCTTATAGAAGTGACACCAAAGAAGGATGTTCTTCTCATTATAGGGGATTGGAATGCTAAAGTAGGGAGTCAAGAGATAAAAGGAACAACTGGCAAGTTTGGCCTTGGAGATCAAAACGAAGCAGGGCAAAGGCTAATAGAGTTCTGTCAAGAGAACAAGCTGGTCATCACAAACACGCTTTTCCAACAACACAAGAGACGACTCTACACATGGACATCACCAGATGGGCAGCATCGAAATCAGATTGATTATATTCTCTGCAGCCAAAGATGGAGAAGCTCTATACAGTCAGCAAAAACAAGACCTGGAGCTGACTGTGGCTCAGATCATCAGCTTCTTATAGCAAAATTCAAGCTTAAACTGAAGAAAGTAGGAAAAACCACTGGGCCGGTAAGATACAATCTAAGTCAAATCCCTTATGAATACACAGTGGAAGTGAGGAACAGATTTCCAAAGAATAGCAAGGAGAGACAAGAAGACCTTCTTAAACAAGCAATGCAAAGAAATAGAGGAAAGCAATAGAATGGGAAGAACCAGAGATCTGTTCAAGAAAATTGGAGATATGAAAGGAACATTTCGTACAAAGATTTCCATAATAAAGGACAAAAGTGGAAAGGACCTAACAGAAGCAGAAGACATCAAGAAGAGGTGGCAAGAATACACAGAGGAATTATACCAGAAAGAAACGGATGTCTCATATACCCCAGGTAGTGTGGTTGCTGACCTTGAGCCAGACATCCTGGAGAGTGAAGTCAAATGGGCCTTAGAAAGCACTGCAAATAACAAGGCCAGTGGAAGTGATGGTATTCCAGCTGAACTATTTAAAATTTTAAAAGATGATGCTGTTAAGGTGCTACACTCAATATGCCAGCAAGTTTGGAAAACTCAGCAGTGGCCAGAAGATTGGAGAAGATCAGTCTACATCCCAATCCCAAAGAAGGGCAGTGCCAAAGAATGCTCCAACTATCACACAATTGCACTAATTTCTCACGCTAGCAAGGTTATGCTTAAAATTCTACAAGGAAGGCTCAAGCAGTATGTGGACCGAGAACTCCCAGAAGTGCAAGCTGGATTTAGAAGAGGCAGAGGAACCAGAGACCAAATTGCAAACATGCGCTGGATTATGGAGAAAGCTAGAGAGTTCCAGAAAGACATTTACTTCTGCTTCCTTGACTATGCAAAAGCCTTTGACTGTGTCGACCATGGCAAACTATGGCAAGTTCTTAAAGAAATGGGAGTGCCTGATCACCTCATCTGTCTCCTGAGAAATCTCTATGTGGGACAAGAAGCTACAGTTAGAACTGGATATGGAACAACTGACTGGTTCCAAATTGGGAAAGGAGTACGACAAGGCTGCATTTTGTCTCCCTGCTTATTTAACTTATATGCAGAATTCATCATGTGAAAGGCTGGGCTGGATGAATCCCTAGCCGGAATTAAGATTGCCGGAAGAAATATCAACAACCTCAGATATGCAGATGACACAACCTTGATGGCAGAAAGTGAGGAGGAATTAAAGAACCTTTTATTGAGGGTGAAAGAGGAGAGTGCAAAATATGGTCTGAAGCTCAACATCAAAAAAACGAAGATCATGGCTACTGGTCCCATCACCTCCTGGCAAATAGAAGGGGAAGAAATGGAGGCAGTGAGAGATTTTACTTTCTTGGGCTCCATGATCACTGCAGATGGTGACAGCAGCCACGAAATTAAAAGACGCCTGCTTCTTGGGAGAAGGGCAATGACAGGCCTAGACAGCATCTTGAGAAGTAGAGACATCACCTTGCCAACAAAGGTCCGTATAGTTAATGCTATGGTTTTCCCAGTAGTGATGTATGGAAGTGAGAGCTGGACCATAAAGAAGGCTGATCGCCGAAGAATTGATGCTTTTGAATTATGGTGCTGGAGGAGACTCTTGAGAGTCCCATGGACTGCAAGAAGATCAAACCTCTCCATTCTGAAGGAAATCAGCCCTGAGTGCTCACTGGAAGGACAGATTGTGAAGCTGAGGCTCCAGTACTTTGGCCACCTCATGAGAAGAGAAGACTCCCTGGAGAAGACCCTGATGTTGGGAAAGATGGAGGGCACAAGGAGAAGGGGGCGACAGAGGACGAGATGGTTGGATAGTGTTTTCGAGGTTACCAGCATGAGTCTAACCAAGCTGCGGGGGGCAGTGGAGGACAGGAGTGCCTGGCGTTCTCTGGTCCATGGGGTCACGAAGAGTCGGACACGACTAAACGACTAAACAACAACAACAAGTTGGCTGACAGCCTCTGCCTATCTGGAATTAGGCAGAAGAATATCCAGGTTAGGTGTTGTGTTTTGTTTTAGAAATTTAACACGAGCTGCACCCAACGGATGGGGAACCCGTGGCCCTCCAATTCCCATCAAACCCTAGTCAGCCCTGCCAATAATAGGGGATGGTGGGAGCTGTCCAACAACATCAAGAGGACCACAAATTCCCCATCCCTGCAATATGTAATCTATAATTGTTTAAACATAATTTGCAACAATTTCTGAAGTGCCTCATACCAAGCATAATTTTAGTGTGAAAATAAAAGGAACTGAACCTGTCTGTGTGAAATTAAACACCGCTATCTTAAACTGCTGACAGAAAAGACAGCTACATATTTCAGGTTAAGAATCTCAATTAAATGTTTAGTTGCCATGTTCAGACCTCACAACACTCCCCACCCCCTCGAGCTACAGTAAAACACAGGAAGATTGCAGAAATTGATAACGATCTCATTTGCGGAAACATTAAGGTTGCAAAAAACAAAAACAAAAAACCTGAGAGAAGCCAGAAAGCTAGAAGCTCTATGATAGTCTGCCCTTTGCTCACACAGTGTGACAAAGAGGAGCTCAGCATTTACTGAAAACTTTTAAATGTTTCCCCTGCCACTGCCCCTTTGCCTCACTAAATCAAGTATTTTTAAGGGTTAAGAATTCAAATATAACATCTGTGCTATCACAAAAAGTACGTTGGAGTTTTGACAAGCTCTTGAAAACTTACACCAAAAGAAATTTGTCAGCCTTTATGGCTTCACAGCACTCTTTGCTTAGTTGCAGGGCACAGGAGCGATTGCCCTGGGTGCAAAATTGTTAGGAGGCACAAAATTTCAACATCTGGTGCTGCCTCAATACAGCTGTGCAATTCTGGGCTCCACTGAAAATGGCTTCTACATGCAATCCAGACAACAGAACGACTCTTCTCTTCTTATCAATGCCGGATGAAACTATGCAGAGGCCCCTAGGCAGTTGAAATCTTGGCGGAGCCCTGGCAAATTATCTCCTAATATGTTTTTGCAGTATCTTTTTCTGGGGTAACGCAGGGGTACGCATACCCCCAAACATTTTGTGAATCTTTGTACTTTTGTCCATTTACTATATTTATTTTTTCCGATTTGAACTATAAAATGGTGATTTTCTTGAGTCAAAATGAGAGTACCCCTAAACATTTTTTTTAAAAAAGCACTGCATTTTTGTAATTTTCTTTCAAGAGCAAATCAATATTATTTTGATTCATTGTCACAGGGCTCCTAAAAGTTGTGAGGCCCATAGGTCGGTGCCTACTGTGCCTATTTGGTAATCCAGCACTGCTTCTTATCTCTGTGGCTGCGATCTCCTGGGTGGTGTGGATACCATCAGGCAGTTGAATGTGCGTGCACACTCTGTCTGTTTCCCTCCCTCCCAGCCTGCTTCTGCATAGTCCCAGGTACTGGCAACCCACGCTATGCCACTGCTAAGTATTGTCTATACCAGAAGTGGGAACCTCAGGGCTGAGGGCTGAACGCAGCCTTCCTGTTTATCTGGGCTTTGGAACTCTCTCCAAATGTTTGACAGTGGAATCTGCTGCCAAGGAGTGTGGTGGAGTCTCCTTCTTTGGAGGTCTTTAAGCAGAGGCTTTACAACCATATGTCAGGAGTGCTCTGATGGTGTTTCCTGCTTGGCAGGGGGTTGGACTCGATGGCCCTTGTGGTCTCTTCCAACTATGATTCTATGATGGCTCCTCTCCCCAGGCCACACCCTTGTTGGTTCTGCATCACACCTCAGGTGTTCTTGCCTGCCTGGATGAGTCCTGGAACACTGATAAGGTCTCTTTCTAGGCTAGATGGAAGAGGTGAGTGTGTAAAACCTAGCCTACTGAACAAAGGTAAATTTTACATTTATTGCTCTATCCACTTTTGTCTCTGGCCTCACACATCACTGACATGTGGCCCTTGGAATATTGCCCAGAAGGAAATGCAGTCCTCAGGCTTCCCACTCCTGGTCAATAAACATAGCCCTACCTGGAAATTTCAGAGTTTGAAGCCAGAACCTTTTGCATGCAATGTAAGTGCTCTACCACTGAACCATTGCCCAGCCACAAAGAAGTCAGTGCCAAAGAAGTGCGCTGGAAAATTTGGACAAATGCAAATTTTGAAAGAAACACTGTGTTTTGGTTCAGGTTTTGTTTCAGAAAGTGAAAAATTGGTATGTTTGTCTTTAAATGCGAACAATTGAATCTCTCCCTGATTTCTAGGCAAAAGGCAGCATCCTATCTTCATCTCAGCCATTCTTATAATAACAATGTAACATAAACTGGTATTGTTATTCCCACACTGCAGACAAGAGGCTGAATCTGATTAGAGTGCTGCTCACTTAAAAACAAATGTGTAAGTGGATAGGGTGAGAATTTCAGCAGGGACTGAGCTCAGGGCACTCTTAGTCAACAGGCTACATTAACAGCTCCATGGTGATAGTGGTGACCATAAGGAAACACTTCCAGTTTTGTAATAGGAAAGTGACCCCAAGACCGGATATCACAAATAGGCAATTCCTTTTCCTGCAAAGTGCACCATCCTAACCATGAAGCTTCCTTTAGTTTAGTAGAATGCAGGTTGTTCCAAGCAGGTTTTAACATGTACAGTTTGGTGCGCAGGGTAAAAAAGGGCTTTGCAATACTTTCAGAAATTGGGTGTGTGTGTAAGAGAGCGAGGAATGCCATCTCTGTACCTTCTCTTGTGAGACCGTGCTGACTATTCCTGACAATGTCTACTTAATAAACCTTAGCATGAATAACCAGAGGAGGGTGCTGGTGGCAGAAGAATAAAAACTACATTGAGGGATGCATTTCTATATATATATAAAAGAAAGCAGAACATCTGAAAGATAGAGGTGTAGAGAACATGACAGTCTGCCTGCTGAAGTCTAGGCTGATAAAGGCAGCTGTTTGTTGAGACATTGTGTTTTACCCAAATACTGGAAGGGTAACAAAGCATCCATGAGAGGGGGGAAAGTGGCTGAATGAACATTTTAATTAATTCATGCACAATTTTAATTAAAAACATAATGTGTCAGGGAAATGAATAATGCCGCTGGGCAAAAAAAAAAAAAAAATAACAACACAAAAACCACAAAAAAACTGGATTTTCTGTACAATTTTCCGCTTTGTTTCTGGTCCTGAAAGTGATCACTCTTATGGAGGAAAATCCTCTACCCTAAATGATTTGCCCCCTCTCCAAAATAGTTCTAACAAAACTGATGGTGAAAGACTAGCTTGTATAGTGAGAAATAATTTTATCTGCCTCTGCATATATTGGCCCTGATACAGAGGGTGGGTTGTTGCTGTTATTGCTGCTGCTTTTGCTGTTTCTCATGTTGAATATAACAGTAACATTGGCTACATGTCCCTTGTTGTATGCAAAGATCAATGTCAGTTGTAAAAACATTGGCCACTTGTTAGAGGACCTGGACCTGGCACAGAATAATGATCAGCATTGTCTAAACCTGACAGCACTGGAAATCTGTTTCATGATGTGCATGCATACAATCCTAGGTGATATTTTGGTTACCTAGAAGGGTGACTGATGTGTAGAAATGGCAGAAGCCATAGTTCATTGGGGCATCTGCTTTGCATGCAGAAGGTCCAAGGTTCAACCCTCAGTATCCCCAGGTAGGGCTGGGAGAACCTCACTGTTCAAAACCATGGGAAGCCACTTCTAGTCAGTCTAGACACTGCTGAGCCAGATGGACAAATGGTTTGATTTGGTATAAGGAAGCTTTCGATTTTCAGAGAGGCACACCTGACCCTCCACTCTGTGCAAGGGTCTCTCCAGATTGGGGGCTTGTATGCAACTTAGTGCTAAAAATGTTCGCCAGCGCAAGGATTTCTTCTCGTAAAATGGAACAGCCTTCCCCTCTCCTCCTCCATGTACTCCTTTTATCTGTTCTGGGAGTTCTCGCGCCCCTCTGAAGCAGATTTGGGGATGGTGCAAGATACGCAGGGGGAAATCCCATTGCACTAGTGCTAAACTTTGCAGTAGAGCAACTATTTAGTTTAATATAGCCTGGGGTTCTCTGTAGGTATAGTCTACAACACAATAATAGCGCATTAGTGGTGGGTTTCTACTAGACCAGGGGTCTGCAACCCGCGGCTCCGGAGCCGCATGTGGCTCTTTTACACCTTTGCCGCGGCTCCGGGGCGGATACTAGCGAGGGGAGGAGGCGCACTGTGCGCCCCGACACTCCCCACTGTGGCGGGCGCTGTACTGGCTGTGACATCGCATGGGGGCGGTGCGTGCATTAGTCACGCACCGTCCCGACGTCACCTTCCCGCCCGCCCGCCCGCTACATTGTAAGGGGCGTGTACACTGGTCACTGCATTGAAAGGGGGCATGTATGCTGGTCACTGTTTTGAAGGGGAGTGAAGAACACACACACAAAAAAAGGTAACTTGTTAATTTAACGTTTATTTCTATGAGGAGGAGTAATTCTGAGGGGTCAAACAAATAAATAATAAAAAAATTGACAAAAAAGTTATTTTTATAATGACGAGTTTTGCGGCTCCCAGTTTTTTTTTCTTCGGAAACGGGTCCAAGTGGCTCTTTTTGTCTTAAAGGTTGCAGACCCCTTTACTAGACCATTCACACATTGTTCTGCTTTATTAATTGTTCTGCCATACTTCTCATCTGAAGCGGCACACTTGTGCTAAAGTGCAACAGAAGTGGGTCAAAAATAAGCAGGAACTTTTCTGGTATAAAATAAAAATACAGGATTTCAGCAGGGCACTTACTGATTGGAAACCTTTCTCTTCAACCAGACATTTGGCAGATTAACATTCTGAGGCTTTTACAATATGTTGGGGGGGGGGGGTTGCTGTTGGTTTGTTTTTGTTTTATTATTTATTTTGCATTATCATTTTGTATTTTTCTGTTTTGAACTCCCTTGGGAACTTTGGAGCATGGGTGGTATACAAATTTAATAAATAAATTTAATAAACAATGAAGAAGCGTCTCCACCCCCATAGTTCAGCCTGAACAGGTCCATCTCCAAGGGTTGATCGGGTTTTTAATATTCTGTTGGGAGCCACCCAGAGTGGCTGGAGAAACCCAGCCAGATGGGCAGGATATAAATACATTATTATTATTATTATTATTATTATTATTATTATTATTATTATTAGGATGTGAGTGGTGCTGTGGTTTAAACCACAGAGCCTAGGGTTTGCCAATCAGAAGGTCAGTGGTTCAAATCCCCTCGACGGGGTGAGCTCCCGTTGCTCAGTCCCTGCTCCTGCCCACCTAGCAGTTTGAAAGCACATCAAAGGGCAAGTAGATAAATAGGTACAGCTCCAGCGGGAAGGTAGATGGCATTTCTGTGTGCTGCTCTGGTTTGCCAGAAGCGGCTTAGTCATGCTGGCCACATGACCCGGAAGCTGTACGCCGGCTCCCTCGGCCAATAAAGCGAGATGAGCGCCGCAACCCCAGAGTCAGTCACGACTGGACCTAATTGTCAGGGGTCCCTTTACCTTTACCTATTATTATTATTATTACTGAAATGCAGTGGTGGTGGACTGCCAATTGGTTTGAAATGGCAGTGTTTAACTGCCCTTCGCCTGCACAACCTTCATGATAAAAATGGTACACAAACCCCTAAGTTGATTCTTGCCCTGCAGAAGGGGGGGGGGGAATACAGTTCTGGCACACATTTTCTCCACCACTGCTCTGAAGGAATTGGCAGTACCGCACGGCTGCATTCCAGTACAAATCAAAAAAGCCATTGGGAGATCAATTATGAATTAATTAGCAAATCTGATATTGTAGAACAAATCTGATAATGCAGATCCTGGCTCACCTGTGGGAACTCAGGGCCAATGAGGACACTGGAGTGGTGAGTGGGCAGGCCTTGGGGACTCAATTTGTCCCCTTGCTGCTCTGGCATTCTGTGTGGCCTGGGAAAGTCTGAGCAGGCAGGCATGCTTGTATGTTTGGGTGAATGTGTGTAGACTCCTCCACACAAAAGGAAACTCAGATCGTATAGGATCCCCAGTCAGAGGACGTGCTCCATGTGTGTTGAACTGAATGTGTAGAGATTCCCTCTCCATCCCTTCCCACTTCACTGAGTCTCCAACCAGTGGGGATGCTGGGGGCAGCGCTAGCATGCGTGGCCTTGATATTCCCTGCATGTGTTGGAGGTAGATATCAGATCAAGGTTGTCTCTCCATCATTGATGCATGCGCATTGCAAGGCTTCAGTGCAACAATAAAAAAAAATGCACATTCTATTATGGCACATTGCCATTCTATTCTGGTATTCTAGGGGCCCGTGGTGGGCAGGGCCAGAGTCAAAAGTGGGTGGCACAATTGATGTAAAATTCACCTATACACAGTAAGGCAGTTTCTGCACACCTTCTGCACACACCCTCTGTATCCTTCTTTCAGACAAGCAAGAGGCAGTATTCGAAGACACAGTCCAGCCAGGCAAAAGCATTTGTGGGGGTAAAGCAGGGCTAGTGAATGGTGCAGACTAGGGAGAGAAAGTGTGACCTGGGAAGAGCTGCATTATGCTCCTGGACCTGAGGTTCACCACTGTCTTAGCTATCCAGGTAGAATACCCTCCAACATCCGACCTGATCAAAATTGGAATACATGTTTTTTTGTCTCGCCCTCTCCTCTCACTCATATTTTGGTCCATGCTTGAGCACGAGCCAGCTGACTCATGCCAGAGTGTGGGAGCAAAAAACAAGCGCCTTTAGGTCTGGTACTCCGGAATGAGACCCCCAAAAAGGGACATTCCGGGATCCAGTCAGAAGCCATGATGGATTTTGTAATTTGGGGATGTCCCACTCAAATCGGGACAGTTGAAATAGGTACTGAAATTATCCCTAATCTCAAATCTTTAACTGACATCAACGGGAAGCAAAATCACATAACTTTGTTTGGCTCACGGCCCAAGTTCAGAGACTGATTATAGTTGAAGCAAATAATCAGTAAACCACAACAAGCATTTTAAAAATTCAGAAGATTTAGGCTCACAGAAATGGTTAATGTCTGCTGTTGCAGATGTGAAGTTAATGAATGTAATCTAACACATCTTGAGATAAACTAATATGCATACTGATATAAACAATAATTCCAGTCTTTTAAGAGTGGAAATCTGGTGTTTATTAGAACAGTTCATAATCATTCCCATTTCAAGTTCTGCATGAGAATACGCTATAATGAGGGATTTAAACTCTTCTAATTAGACATGGGTTTTTTTTTTCTTTTCTAAAAAGCACACTGATAATTAAAATAGTGAGGGTTGCAGAGAGAAGCATAAAAACATTGCAAAAAGCTACAGGAGAAGGAAACACGCACCCATACGCAAAGCGTCTCCTGGGAACTACTGGTGTTATATTTTATTCAGGGCTAACCCAATCATGAGGCAGAATGAGGCAATTATCTCAGGCAGCAGCCACAGGGGAACAGGGAATCAGCACCCCGCCACACATGGAGACATACACTCTGACTACCTCACCCTTGGTTGCTGGTCTCAAGTTTAAACAGTTTTTCTTTGCCGTGGCAAACTATGACACCCCAGGCACTTTCATGACCTCTGCACCCATAATGCTTACCTCTGAGGAAGGATCCTCATGTCACTTCCTCAGAGCAAGGCCAGGAGGAGGTAGAGGGGTGGCAGCAGAGAAGCCACCAGTCTTGCCGCCGCAAATGTGGAAGCAAAGTGAAAAGTTAAGACAGGGGAAGAGGAGAAGGAAAGGGGGCAGCAGGGGGAAAGAGGAGAATGGCGATACTGTGGCAAGGAGGAGTATGGTGGTGTTTGCAAGAAGAAAAGTGTGTGTGTGTGTGTGTGTGTTTTTGTGTTTTTGTGTTTGTGTGTAGGGATGTAATTCCTTGCTGGCCCTGATTTTATTTGGTTATTTTCTGAGAGCAAAGCTATCACAATACTGTTGCCTCAAAAGGAGGGCATATTTTAGTACAGAAATATGGAACTGGTACTATAGAGTAGAAAAGAACTACCGTAGAAACTGTTGTTAAGCCCACTTTTGATCAATTTTTGCTGCTTTCCTGATACGGTATCTTGAATCACCTTCCCATAATCAGAAGTTTGGACAACATGCTAACATACCTTTTGCACCTGACTGTATGCTATTTGCTACCTCTGCAGTTTGTAGGATCAACCCTTTCCTTTTTGAAACTTTTCATAATTAGCTAAAGAGAAATAAAGAGATGGCTTTTCATTACTGTACTGACTGCTTAAATGAACTATTTACATCACTTTTTTTTAAATAAAAAGTAACTTATAACCTGAGCACACATTTTCACACACAAGTGACAAAGTGTGCCTTCCTACCTACCATCTGTGCTCAGATATTTTTGACCAAACTCTCTGCAGCGGACACAGCAGGGTACATTCTACACTGCCCACAGCAATGAATAGGCTTGGAGGGATGAAAGATAATTCATCTGTCAACTTTCCTGAGAATTTTTGGCAAAGGGGCTTATGCCATAAACCAGCCCAGAGTTAGCTATGCTTAAGCACTTTGGAAATCAATGCACTCAAGTGCGCTGATCTATGCCCTTACTTTGTTATAGCTGGTACTAGACAGTGGCTCTAGTTTGTAGTTGGTAAAGGTAAAGGTAAAGGGACCCCTGACCATTAGGTCCAGTCGTGACCGATTCTGGGGTTGCGGCGCTCATCTCACTTTATTGGCCGAGGGGGCCGGCGTACAGCTTCCGGGTCATGTGGCCAGCATGACTAAGCTGCTACTTGTGAACCAGAGCAGTGCATGGAAACACCGTTTACCTTCCCGCTGGAGTGGTACCTATTTATCTACTTGCACTTTGATGTGCTTTCGAACTACTAGGTTGGCAGGAGCAGGGACCGAGCAATGGGAGCTCACCCCGTCACAGGGATTCGAACCGCCAGCCTTCTGATCGGCAAGTCCTAGGCTCAGTGGTTTAACCCACAGCACCACCCGCGTCCCTTGTAGTTGGTACTTTGTATCAATTGGTAGAGCAGATTCATTGTCCCCTTCATTATTTTCCATGGACCCTTCCTGCATGCCAAAGGCACACACATGAATAGAAACAATGGCTCGACCCAGTTCAAAATAAAATCCAGTCTTGTGAATTCTTGAACATCCACCCACAGAGTTCTGTAATGCTTGGATGAACTCAGATTTCAGAGTTCAATTCATGTGAAAGATGGCCATATGTAATGTAAGACAGAGCTCTTCTGCTGTTAATACTTGTGTGGGAGAGATAATTTTTCCAGATACAGCTTTCCAGGCAAGGCTCAACATCATCATCACTTTTAATTTGTATACCATCTTTCTATCTTACAATACTCAAGGCGGTTTACAAGCTGAAGAAACAAAGAATGTACACCTTATAACAATCTAACGCAATACAAAAATATAATAATAAAGCATAGCTTTAAAATAAGCAACCTACATCAAATAAAGTAGCATTCAACAATCATTAGAATAGTATAGAATAATAATATCAGCATATACAAATTAAACAGAAGCCCACTCTTAACAATTACAACTAATAATTTCTAAACTACAATCAATAAAACAACGGCAAACCACAGTGCATAGAATAATAAAATACAAATTGAGAAGCAGAGACTGGAGGGTGGGGCAAGGCAAGTGGAAGAAGGCCTTGCCTGATGAAGTCTCTCTCCTCACAGTTCTTCCTCCAGGAACACCTTCCTTATGAGGACTCCCAGGGTTGGAGTGTGGGGCAAGGCAGGTGGAAGAAGGCCTTGCCTGATGAAGTCTCTCCCCTCCCAGAAGATCAGAAGATCAGCTGCTGAAAACTCCTCTTTTCCATAATTGTGACAATAATGAAAACCTTGCATCTTCTCTCTCTGCCCATGTGGTCCCTCTCCATCCTGCAGATATTTCACAATATGTATTCTGTGTGGTGCAGCCTTTAATGAGTGTTCAGAAACCTTGGATGGTGGAGAATGTTGACTAGGGTTGGGGTTAGTTATAAAGACCATGTGATCCCTACTTTACAATAGTTTCATGGACTATCATGATTAAAACATGATTCAAAGTGATGACTTGTAAAGTTTTAAATAGATGGAGTCAGAGTACCTAAATCACTATTTTCTTCCATAAGGATCTGCCCAAACTTTGAGATCTTTGGGGTAGATCTTGTTCTCCAGTGGTGCCAACGTGAATATTTTTTGGGGGGTGGGGATGGGGGTGGGAATAAGCCCTGCCCCACAAGAAATGGTGTCAGTCAGTCAAGTACTTTATCACGGTCATAGACCAGCATAAGCAAAACATCCAAATAAATAGCATAACAGTATGAATCTAAGTGAATAATTATTAAACAAATAGGAGCAAGAATGAAACATAGATTTAAACATATACATAGAATACTTAATTAAGCATAGATAATGGGCAAGTAAAAATTATAAGAAAAATTAAAAGATCAGTTAACACAGCTATATGGGGTGGGCTTCAGAAGTGCGGATCTAACAATATGGGCCTTCAGTTTAGGATTGAATTGTAGCATAGACCATCAAGACATGGTGTGCACACCCCATTTGAATCACTTGGGGGCAGCCCCCTCAAATATTTTATTGGGGGTGCCAAAGGGACCCCAACCCCCAGGAGTTGGCTCCTATGCTGTTCTCTGTCCTGCCAGTGTGTATGTGCATGCACATGCACAACCTATTTAATACATATATTTTTTCTAAAGCTCTAAGTTAGGGCTTGGGCCAGCACCACTGTGCTAGTTTAGATGCACCAACAAAATTTACAGATTTTGCTCTGTTTCTGCAGTAACTTAATATTGTTTGCACAGCAGTGTGGAGGAGGCATCCTCGAGGTTATTGCTGGACTGGTGGCTGGCTTAAGTGGGCCAAATAGGGCCCAGGGGCCTTGTGTTGCCTGTCTTTGTATCTTGAACATTTTCAAGTGTTGCTAGTGTAGCATAGTGGTCAGAGTACCAGATTCAAAGTAGGGAATCAGGGTTCAGGTTTCCACTCAGTCATGAAACTCATTGGGTATGCTTGGGCTCTGTCTCTGTCTCTGCCGCTCTCTCTTGCAGTCCAGTGTCCTTCATGGAGTTGTTGTCAGGATAAAATGGAAAGAGAACCTTATAAGCTACCCTAAGCTCCTTGGATGAAGAAGGGGATGACAGATGTAACAGATAAATTGAATACGTAAAAAGCCATGTCCTGTCATCTGCAGAAAAGCTCCAAACATTAGTAATATGTATGTATATATGTATGTATGTATGTATGTATGTATGTATGCATATGTGTGTGTGTGTGTGTGTGTGTGTGTGAGAGAGAGAGAGAGAGAGAGAGAGAGAGAGTGTGTATAGCCATGACATTGCTTCCAGAACAAGGAAAAAAAAAACATGATATGAAAAGCTTTGGTTATAGGAAAATAATGGAAAAGACCTTTTTGGTGATCCCCACCACCTGCACTATGAATTGTTGTCCTTAGGGAAGCTTGCATGGTGCCTACATCATTTTCATTAAGAGGAATCTTATAAATACAAATAAATAAATAAATAAATAGCAAAGCTCCAAAATCCATGTCAATGATCAGTAAGATCCCTGTCTTGCCCATCTTCCTGCTAGAGACATCCCAAAATAAGTTAAGATTAAACTGAATCTGGAAAGGTTTGCATCGTAATGTACAATACTTAACTAGTTATTCTCATTTTCAGAAAGCATGTGGGGAATGATAAAGGAAGACTGATTTATCATCTTTCTGTACCTGAAAGGTGTAACATTCTATTTATCAAATAGTAGTTTTCTGGATTAGAAAATATCATGAACACATGGGAAAGCCCCCAGCATGGAATCATAAACCATTTTCATTTCCTTTTTCCTTTTTCCACTTTTTAATTTAGCTATCTGTTTTGCATTACATAAATAAAGCAATGAACTCCATTTTCTTTTGTGAAAAAATAAATCAGTCTGCCAAACATTAGAATTACTGGTTAGCTACACATTATAAAATTGCACCTTTAACAGACAGAACAACATTTCTCAATGAGAATCAATCAGTTTCCAGTGACCTTCATGTTGATCAGTGGGGGGTCAGTCCTGGCATTAAATCATTTTGATTCACAGATGAGATCAACATATTCATATCAGTTTGCCAAATGTGTATTTTAATTTAAGCTTCCTCTGATTGATACATGTAATTTATGCTGCTTAGAACTAAGACCTCGTATTTTTTTTCATTTTCTTTATAACTAACCAGGGGAGACTTTCTTGGAAACAGATAAAGGAAAGACTGTAGTAATTTGTAGCAATGTGACTGTAGCCACACATGTTCTAGAATTAATGTTCTTCATTAGGGTGAGAAGTATCAGCTGCATATATACATCAGACTTTTAATTAACCAATGACCCATGACAGGATATAACACTCAAATTCATTAGCTTTTCATCCCTAGCAAAATAAAAATGATGCCATGTTTCACATTGTTAGAGTAAAAGTATAATTATTTTTTAAAAAAACAAACAAACAAACAAACACACAGCCTGATTTCCTTTTGGACAAATAGTGCGTTCCAAAAATGTGACGCAAAATGGTAACTTGAACATGAAGACATTCAAAGCACTGTGATAGTGGTGGTCTTCTACACACACACACACACACACAGAGAGAGAGAGAGAGAGAGAGAGAGAGAGAGAGAGAGAATACAGTTCATTTATGTGTTTAAGCCATAGGTCATAACAAAACATATACACCACACAAAGGGTTTATTGGATGGCATCTCCTGTACAATACAAATTTCCTCATTACAAATAATGAATGCATAAATTAGAATTATAACTATTCAGTCAGTCCTAAGTGCATTTTAGTTAACCAAATTATCTCACAAATATTTCTGTAAGAGGCGATGGGAAGATACAACAGTTACTGGAGTCTCACATTTACAATACTGATTACTGTCCAAATCTATAATGGGACTTGTGAACATTCTGGCAAGAAGCTAATTTCCATATATGATTCTGGGAACAGAATTTTTTAATTCATGTTGTTGGCTACCTTGATTACCTTTTTGTTAGTTTGTTTAAAAATGTTAAGAAGAGTTCATCAAGGTCAGTACTGTGTTTTCAACAGTGACCACGGCAAAAAATAATAATAATTGGCCCCAATCCATTTGAGTTTTACCTTTCCTTTCAGTGAGTTCTCATCCTTCTACTGTACTAGCCTTTCCTCTTCTGCTAGTCTTTCTTCATGTTCTTTCTGTCACTGTCAAAACTAAAAGAAAACCAATTCTCTGTAGAGCACATTGCAAAAGGAAAGTCTATGGCACAGAGGTGACGTGATACACTTCTATAAAAATGTATACTATGAATTTAGGAAATTATTTGTAACCCTAAATTGTACCATCCAATTAACGAGGGTACTGACATCACTGCAAGTACCTGCTTCTGTTGTTGTGTCCATATATTTAAATGGAAAGCCATCAGCTCAAGTTGCTTGTCACATGGTCACTGTAGCTTGGTCTGGCAGGGTGACTGGGGCATTGCCCTGCCAACCTCAGGCTGCCCTTACCCAGCACCCGTCTACCTGCCTTGTTACTTACAACCAGTCAAAGGGGTGGCCCTGCCAGTCAGCTTCCTCCTCCTTAGTCTCAATGTGCCCTTGTAAAGTTCAGCAGCAAGGAGGATGGGGTCAAAACCAGAATGAGTTGGCTCTTCTTGCCATTGGCTCTGGTGCTACCTGCTGTTGGTCTCCCAGCCTTCTGCCCTACCATATCCAGTGGGCATTGGTGCACTAGATTCAGTGGCTGCTGAAGGTATAGCCATACATGTGTCTCTATTTATCATCCAGTGTAGCTTTCGTTACTTCCCTCAAGCTAAAAACAGACGTCATTCAGGCATGATAAAATAAACATGCTCATATGATCAGATTTTTAAAAAACATGCTGAAAATGTGAGCAATGGGTGTTATTGTCACTAAGAAGTGTCTCTTTCCTTTATGTGACTATGGGTCTTTCCCCAACCTAAGCAAGGTATAATGCTCTGTATTGTGCCAAAGGACAAGGAGAAATTTAACAGAAGAGGCTATTATCTATCTAACAATCAAGATGTTTTCATTAAATCTACAGTACTTGTAGAGATTACTGCCCTGAAGCCATCTTGGCAATCAGAAACCAGGCTGCAGACACTCTTTGTTTATGAAAGTTAAGTGTGCCATTTGCCATTGTGGGAAGAGAAATTGTGGTCAGAACAAGCAGGCTAGGCGCCAGCCACCTCCTTATATACGATGGTTTTGTATACAGTTCTACTTGCCGCTAGTAGGAACCGTGTTGTTAAATATTTCTGGGGAAAGCTTGCACCGTCTCTGTGTAGGTTGATTAGATGAGCCTTTCATATATTGGAAATCTGACTTCTTTCCAGCAACTTGATTTCACAAATGGAAAAACAGCATCTGTTTTCCTGCAGCTTCGCATATGGCTTTCAGTGTTGCTTAGGCGAGCTGAAGCAGGTAACCCACGTGAAGGGGGCCCCTCTGGAACATGGCAGCCTCTTGGGAGAGGATCACAATGGTCTACTGTGGGGTGGGCAGTGGCTCCCCAAGCAGGTAAAGCCGCAGGTTTAATAAACATAAGTAGAGACTCTGTCTGCATGGCAAATGACAATGAAAATAATCCCCTGGGTTTTTGGTTGTTTTTTTTTATCATGACACTTTAAATAGTTGCATATTCTACACCTTGCCTGTTCAATGGCTTTTAGAAATATCAGACAGCCACAAATGGAAACTGAATCAATTTTATTTATAGAAGTGGCAGGAGCAACAGCAAAACAACATCTTTTCTCGCTGTGAAAATTCAAAGGGAAATATGTGGTCACCCTCTCTAGCTGCCCCCAGGTGTCCTTAGATATCTGCACTATACATTGACCTAATGCTTCTTTTGTTGGTTTCTTGGCCTGCATCCCAATTGGCAAAAGCTAAAGAGGAATTGAGATTTATTTATTTTTTACAATTTAAAAAATACCTGTTTGTTTTTCCTGGGTTTGGTCTGTATTTCTGCCTGTGAAGGTCAAAAGATTGGCAGCAGCAGAAAGTGTGTTCCTGAATATATCCACAGGCCAGGTATTTTTCAAACAGATGCTCCCTTTCTCAGATTACACCGCCAATGACCTCAACCCTGAATTGGAAGGACAACTCAGTCTGCTACAAAGACGCAAGGAGAGTTTAATCTCCAGCCAAGCTAGCTAAATCTTTGACTTCTCCAGACAGAAGTCTGCTGTATTCTAAAACATGGCTTCAAACAGGTGGAAAATTGCAAGAACTGAGCAAGGATACCAATCATTTATAACATTTTACACAGAAGTATCTTGTATGTACATGGTGCTTTACAAAGAAGGATTGGGCAGGTTCCATCCCAAAGCTTTTACAGTCTAGAAACAGACACAGTAGAGGTGCATTCGAGGCAGAAGCCCACAACCCCATTCAGCAGAATGAGCAGGAGGGCTGGCTTACCAAGATTTGAAATGAGAAAGGTAATACCCATTGCCATCTAAAGAGCCCCATTCCCGAGAACATGGGTAGGCAAACTAAGGCCCGGGGGCCGGATCCAGCCCAATCACCTTCTAAATCTGGCCCATGGACGGTCCGGAAATCAGTGTGTTTTTACATGAGTAGAATGTGTCCTTTTATTTAAAATGCATCTCTGGGTTATTTGTGGGGCATAGGAATTCGTTCTTTTTTCTTGCTTTCTTTCAAAATATAGTCTGGCCTTCCACAAGGTCTGAGGGAAAGTGGACCGGCCCCCTGCTGAAAAAGTTTGCTGACCCCTGCCCTAGAGTCTAAAATCACCTAACTACACCAGCAATGAAGACAACAGAGGAAGGGCAGAGAACTGGAAGCAGGGGTCAAGAGGGGAACAATATGTGATTGATTTAGTTTCATGTATTAAAGTGGGGTGGCTAATGTGGAGCCTTACAAATATTAAAGTTGGGGGCCAATGTGGAGCCCTACAAATGTTGTGGACTACAGTTCCCATTTGCCTTGACCATTGGCCATGCTGGTAGGGGCTGATAGTAATTGCATTTCAACAGCATCTGGGGGGTACCATGATGGCTACCCCAGTATTAAGGCCCCAGTATTACCCCAGTAATTACCCCAGTATTACAGTAGTGGGTTAGGACTGGGCTTCATGGAGGAGATGAATTTTGAAAATAATATAGGGAAGTAAGAGAGATGGTCACATGGTGGCAGTTCTAGGCATGTGGGGCAGCAAAGAAGGTCAGGTGGAGCTGTTTCGGTGATCATGAGACCTTTAGGAGGCTGTAGGTAGAGGAGCTGAACAAGCAGACATCATCAATAGGAATATATCAGGATATAAAAGTGGTGAGATCGAGGTGGAGCAAGACCATGGAAGGATTTGAAAGTAAGGATGGGAAGTGTATGGAAGGTTTGGGAGTGAAGAGCAAGCCATGGCAGGGTTTGAAAGAGGGGTCCATGCAGAGCAATGAGATAAGGGAATAACTTTGGTAGTAGAGCAGGCATAGGCAAACTCGGCCCTCCAGATGTTTTGGGACTACAACTCCCATCATCCCTGACCACTGGTCCTGTTAGCTAGGGATGATGGGAGTTGTAGTCCCAAAATATCTGGAGGGTCGAGTTGGCCTATGCCTACAGTAGTGTATGCTGCAAAGAGGATGAAGTAGGGACAAAGGAAAGCCATAGAGGAGAAGACTACAGTAGTTAAAGGAGTTGAGAAGAGCCAAAATGTGAGTTCTTCAGCTCCCTGCAGAAAGGTATTTACAGCAGAAAGAGCTGAAGACTGTTTAGACAAAGAAGCCAAATGCACAAACAGCAGGACAAGGCAAGCAACTAGAGTCAATTTCATGGATATGACTAATGGGAGACTGGCCCATTGGCTCCAACAGTCCACAGCTATTTTTTGTTTTGTTTTGTGTAACCAGGTTGCTTGCCTTTCAGTTATCAATTTTCAGTTGTTATCTGTTTAATCTGAGACAGATACCAAGTGCCTGTACAAAACGCAAATATTAGTAATGCTGGTCAGAGCACACCAGGAAATGACCATCAAGTCAAACTCACTGCAATCACTTTCCTTTACCCCACCTATGTGAAGAAAGCTATAATTGGAAGGAAGGAGGGTTAACTTGCATATGCTACTTCATCACTTCTTCTTCCCCTACCCTTGATTGTAAAACCATTGCCTTGGCACTCATAGTGCTGGTCAAAGTACTCTGTAGATGAATGGTAAAGAGACAAAAAATGGCAGCAAGTGTGCCTACTTTGCTTTTCCATCTCTTTCCTGCTGTCTGGGAAATAGGGGGAAATAGCTGATTAAAAGATAATTGAGGGTAGATCTGATAGCCAAAAGCCTTCATATTTTAAAGCACTATACCTCTAATTACTTGATGCTGGGATCAAGTATGGGATCAACAATGGGATAGTCATGCTTTGCTTGTAAGATTCACAGAAGCATCTGTTGGTGGCAAGGTATTGAACAAAATGGATCTGATCCAGAAAGACAGTTATCATGTGCTTTAATGACTTATGTGATTTAATGCAGGTTTTATGAAAGAAAGACATTCTGGGCTTTTAAGAAAGATTCCCTATATCATTTTGAAAGTGCTATTTTCCTGTCTTCTCTGCTACTGCTCTGTTTTGTAATTACAACAGAGACCTAACTTGGAGCAGCATGTTGTCAAATAAACTGTTGCCACTTTTATTGTTTCAATCAATTAAAAAATGGGAACATTAAGAAAGGCAAGCTGAAAGGATCCTCATGCTAAAGAGTAAATGCCTTCCTTGTTTATATACACAAAAACAAGTGTTGGCTAAAAAGAAAATGGAATTCCACCTCTGAAATGATCAGAGTTCTGACATGGTATCATCCATCTTGGCAAAAGTTGACTGAGCAGATGATGGAGATCTACTTAACTTGGACTGAATCAAAGGTTTTGCTATTTTCCTTTCACAGGCCAGATGTAGCTCATCATCAGTTGGAGCCAATAGCATGAGAGGTGTTAGAGTCTTGGAGTCCAAGAGAGAATCTGGTCCAGCATCAAAGAAGGCCATGAAAGAAGTGAGTGTTTGCACGAATGTTCTCAATTGTTCAGTGAACCTGCTGTTCAATTCTGGCAGAGCACCATCACTGGTGTAGAACAAGAGCCACTTCAGACAGTTTTTAAACAACTGCATCCTTCATTTCCATACAAACCTAATGTCTTGTATTTGGCTCTCCAAATATCTGGATGCAAACTAAAAAGGGGGTGGGGAGGCTTGTTAAATACAAGATGAGATAGAGAAAGTGAGTATTATGACATGCAAATTTCAGAAGTTTGGTGTGCTGGCTTTATACTTGCTCACATTATACTTCCACTTGCTCAAGACAGAGAATCTGGTTTTTACCATTCCCACCATCCACTGCAGCCACTCCATGCCATAGCAAAAGTTGGTACTGGGGCTGGGAAAGCCTCCAGAACAGTACATGATATGGCATGAAGTAGGTAGAGAGAACTGGCATTAATCACATCATTGACTACAACCAGCTATTTTGATATATATTCATTTCACAAATCTACCTCACCAGGACAAGCAGTCAAAGAAGAAACTTTTGGTACATATTCTCAAGAGACCTTTACACTTTATATTATTTAGTGGCCTCACTTATCAACGAAAAGGAAGATTTTTTTCCATTGTTAAATGAAATATACCAGAGAAATTTCACAAGCCTGCAGGCTGAGGTTGAACTTAACATTTGTTTTCTCCACTTCCATATGCCAACTTTTGTCAGGCCAAAGGTGATTGCTGAACACTCCAAGAGCCGCAGACAGAAACAGCTCTGTCAGGCCACAATGTATTGTGTTGTTTGTGACATAAACAGAAGGCCAGCCACTTGCCATCCCCCCCCCCTGCCTCCATCACTCAACTTCTCCCGTGCTGCAGAATCTATTATACGAAAGGCATGCAGTGCAATCCTATGTCTGCTTACTCAGGAGACGGTCCCGCTAGGTTTAATTGGGCTTGCTCCCTAGGAAGCATGTTTAGGACTGGAGCCTTACTTAGGAAATACACAGCGAAAAAGAGCAGCCAATGTATGAGCTTGTCCTGTAAGAATGATCTTGCCACTCAAATAATATTAAATAATATACATTTTTGTTATTTCTGAATAATAAATAAATGCGGTCATTTGAACAACGTTTGACCAATTTATGTATCACTGCATGCCATGGGTGTTGCTTATCTGAGATGTGCCCATGCCACGTGGAATGACAAGCTCCTGTGTGAACAGTAGCTCCACTGTTCAATATTGCTAGCACATGAACTGGCATTAAAAGAACCTAGCTAGAAGGTAAGTTACACACACACACACACACTTTCACAGGTCCACATTCCTGCTGAGCTGATGTCAGTGGGTGGGATCCAGTAGGTGCCATTGTTCTCATGGAACAGTTCTCAATCCAGCTGAAGTATCTGCTAATGGAAGTGTAGGGGAGGCAATTTGTGCCAGTCTCTCTCTCTCCCCCCCCCCCACTTTCCCTCCTTTTCTGGAAGGACCTCCCAATGCTCTGGAACAGATTTTGGGGTATTTGGAGGGCTACCTCCCTTCTACTTGCATTAGCAGATGCCTTCACTGGATCAAAAGCCCTTCCATAATTGCAAGAGCCGAAATGGGATCCCGCCCAAAGCTGCACGCTTCGGTGGACAACTACAACCATATAGAAAGCTGGCGATGTGGCAAACTGCAATAGGTGGTGGCAAAAGCATTGTTCTCTGAATCCACTTAGAGTGAGAACAGCTGACAACCTTCCTGCTACACTTCTGAACTCTGGGTCAAAATTTACATGTGTGGGAGCTGCTGGATCCCTTGGCCTTCAGAACATGTGGATGATATACTGCAGCTGAGTGACGTGAAGGGTCTGGATTCTGAGGAGCTAATGTGCCCAAAGGAAAGCAGGTATGTGGGTGGGGAAGTGTATGCTTAGTGAAGTAGATATAAGTGCAACGAGAAGCAAAGGGAATCTTTATTTCAAGTAACTTGCCAAATTCTTTCTTTCTCTCCCCCCCACCTTTTCATGAGAAAATGCTACTTGGGGTGGGAAAGAGGGAGGAGAAGCAAAAGAACCTGTGAAAAAAGAAATGCTCCAAGGGGATGGAGGCAAACACCATATACGCTGGGGCTTTTTAAGACAGCAGAAGACACAAAGCGAGAGCGACAGTTATGCTATCACTAGAGGGAGAAAGGATGCTCTCCGTGGTCCTTTCCAAGCTCAACTGTTAATGTGATATAGTTCTCCTTATGCCTAACTCATAACTGTTGAAGAAGCAAATGGTCGGTCTAATAAATATGGTGAATTTTTAATATATCCCAATACTTAAGTTTTTATCTCCCCCCTGCACTCTCCTTCCTTCATAGTCTGTTGATTTAACTGAAATATTAATGAATATTATTACAAAGTAGCCCTTTTGTATTTTACACACCATTTGCTGTGTTGGAAATACATTTACTAAAGTGTTATGCATGGATTTCTTTTTATATATCTTATAAAAATGAAAGAACTGATTCTCTGTCTCATCTCTTTCTCCACTCTACAATCAGTATGAAAGCCAGAGGTCCCTTTGGCACTGAACCCAGATGAGAAACTGCTCAGCTCTCGACTCCTGTCTTAATTTCACTTAGATGATTCCCTATCAAGTTTTTTTTTAATAAAGATATTCCATTATTTTATAACCACTTTATATTTCAGCCCCACGACTTCATGCACTGGCAAATTACTACTTAGAGAGGAACACCAATTGCACTGCCAGTCCAGTATCATAAATTATGACCTTAGAGATGCTGGCATTCAGGTAGATATAGATGCCAGTATCTATGAAGCTGGAAAACATGATCTGTAGGGTGCTGCCCTAGAAAACATGATCTGTAGGGTGTCGGTGTGCTGAGGGTCGAAAGGCCAGCTGGCTAGCCCCAGCTGGGTTGTCTCCTTCCAGCCGTCCCACTGCGAAGACCCATCGGCCTCTGCTCCAACGTAAATCAGCGACCCAGGCTTCAAAGCCAGGGCACACTATATCAGCAGAGCAAACTGCGCAAACAGAATAGGCAGGAGGCTTGTGGAAGCATATTATAACTACGGATTTATTAATCATAAATCAGGACAAAGAAACATGTCGCCTCTCTCTCTGTCTTCTCGGCGAGAGAGTCAAAAGCAAAAGCAATAACACAGCGGAAGTTCCACTAACGCCAGCAAAACAGTGCTGGAATGTAAACAGACATGTGACACGTAACAGTTCCATGTCTGCTCCTTAAGGTGGAATAGAAACTTCCCAACATAGGGTGCTGTTCAAAAACTTCATCTGGTCAATGATGTAGCAACCAAAGCTGTATCTGGGGACCCATTTTGCACTGTTTATAATTCTAAGAATATAAGAAGAGCCTGCTAGATCAGGCCAACCAGATGCCTGTTGGAAGCCCACAAACAAGACCTGTGCACAAATAATTCCTGGGTTAGTTTCATCTGCATAGACTGCCAGTATGTTTCTGGGCACAATGTAAGATGACCATAATTACCTCAAGAGTTTAGGACCTGGAATACCTTCTCCTATATTAACTGGCCCAACCATGGAATTAATTGTCAAGCGCCCTGTGCCATCAGAGGTCCAACTGGCTGGAACACAGAACAGGATCTTCTCTGTATTGGTACCTATTTTGTGTTATTTTCTCTCTTGGAAGGCCAATTAGCCTCCTCAATGAGTGGTGCAGCTAGTAATTTTAGACCCTGGGCTTAATGGTCTTTCAGGGGCCTCCATTTAGATGACCATGTTGCAAAGCACCCAATTTACAATTCCCTTCTACGTAACCACTGCCATCTCATACTTTACAACTGCTTCTATATTCCTTCTACATTACAGAAGAAGTAGCCAATGTGGTGCCCTCCAAATGTTGTTGGACTATAACACCCAACATCCCTGACCAATTGGCCATGCTGGCTGGGCTGATGGGGATTGCAGAACATGTGAAGGGCAGCATGCTGGCTATTTAAGCGCCACAGCAAAAAAAATCAGGTGAAAACTAGTTTGGCAACCCTTATTAAGATAACAACAATAATTTTAGGAGCATGTGTAATTTCACATTTTAAAAATTCTCTTAAAGCAATATGTACAGGAATGGTGTTGGCTTCTGTTGCCCTGATACTGAAGGCATTTATTTAGGAGTATATATCTGCCTCTTCAACTATAAGCTTTTTTGAAGGAGTAGCAGGAGGAGGAATATGACAGCTATCAGTGTCAGCCCTAATGGGCCCTGGCATGCCCATGCTATCCTAGGAGGCTGTTTGCAGTTGCCTCCATCAACTGACACTCTCTGGATATTCATTTAGGGGCTCTAGTGCACCAGTTCCCTCATGGCTACTATTGACATGGATGGGATTCAGGTGGTGCTGTGGTCTAAACCACTGAGCCTCTTAGACTTGCTGATTGGAAGGTTGGCAGTTTGAATCCCTGTGACAGGGTGAGCTCCCATTGCTCTGTCCCACCTCCTGCCAACCTAGCAGTTTGAAAGCACACCAGTGCAAGTAGATAAATAGGTACTGCTGCGGTGGGAAGGTAAACGACATTTCCATGCACTCTGGTTTCCATCATGGTGTCCCGTTGTGCCAGAAGTGGTTTAGTTATGCTGGCCACTTGACCCTGAAAGCTGTCTGTGGACAAACGCCAGCTCCCTCAGTCTGAAAGCAAGATGAGCGCCGCAACCCCATAGTCGCCTTTGACTGGACCTAATCGTCCAGAGGTCCTTTACCTTTTACCTTTTTTACCTAGATGGATTGAAGACCCTTTAGTGCTATTGCTACCACTGTTAGCTTTTATCTCCCTCCCCTGCAGTTTCATTTCTCTGCTGAATTCTACAAACTTTTATTTCTTGTTCTTCTTGTTGTTGTTGAATAGCATAGTTCAGCCTGTGCCATGGCTGACAGGCTTGGCAAAAGATGAAATATAAATATATAAAGAAATCATTAATGTATTTGTGTTGGATGCCTTGAATAAAATGGGGCCAGTCTTGGAGTGTTGAAACCATCCAGAGAAATGATAGAAAGATTATCCATAAAAGCGAAGTAAGAAAAAATCCTGCAAAAATCAAGCAAGTACTATGCATACCAAACAATGGTAACTGTGCAAGATTGTTATTCTTTTTCTTGCACATGAAGAACAAGCAAACAGCCTTCTAAAATTGCTGCTTCTCCCCCTTATATTTAAGGATTGTACCAAATGCATGTAAAGTGGATCTAATGACTGAGTGTGCATATGCCTTGTGGAGAAATGAAAGTGAATGGAGGGGAACATAGTGGAGTGGGGGGGGGGGGGAAGCCTAGACAGATCCCATCTGCAGTGTAACCATAGGCAACTGCATAGACTCACAGGGAATTTCAAAGGTGCCAACACAACTGCCTTTGGGGTCTGCCAAGGAGCCAGATGCTGGTTCTTAGTGAATATTTTCTACAGTTTTGCCATATTATCTCCAGAATTTTACCTGACTGCCTTCTTAGGATAATCATACCATGCAGCAGTGGAAGAGAAACCATTATCACACATACTGAACAATATTTTTTCTTGTAAATCTAGACTGCCACTCGCACTTACTTAGGAGTAAGTCCCAGTGGATTCAGAAGGGCTTACCTCTAAGTAAACAAGCATAGGAGTGAACTATATTATATTTTTTGATTTCAAATACCACCCACCAGCCTGTGAATACTAACTTCAGACTTCTGCGTCCCTCTGTACAAAATAGCCCTTTAAAAAAACACCTGGATTGTAGGCTCTAGGTAGATGAAATACAGCATATTGCAAGTATATTGCATATGCATAGCATCCCACACACTACCATTTTAGTGGTAGCCACCTGAAAGTGGAATCACTGCAAAGCTAAAACCACTGAGTTTAAAATATTTAACAACTCAGTGAACCATTGAGCTCCAAGATATTTATTTTATTTAACAGGATTTATACATCATATAATCATCAAAAACTCTCAGTGATTTACATAAAATATACACTAAAATTGCTAATTAAAATCAGGTGTTAAAATCAAGTTAACCAAAACACTCTCAAAATATCAATGAAACCAGCAATTTTTAAAGTATGTATTATAAAATTATGTTTTAAAATGCATGTCAATTTTGCATATCTAGTAAGCTTGCTTAAACATAAAATAAGTTTAGTAGATGCCAAAAACAGTACAGCAGAGGCACCTGCCTGATATCAATATCAATAAATTGCATTAACTCTGGTAGCAGCTTTTTGAATTGCTTCAGTGGATTGTGAATGACAGTCTTGGGCAGTGCAGTAAATTCAATTCAAATGAATGAAGTTCTTTTCCAAGTAAATATATTTAGAACTGGAAAGGTTGTGTACAGTTTTAATACTTTCATAAATACTGTTAGTTGACTACATGAGATCTGTGCAACAAGCATTAGTACTGAAGTACTGATTTCCATATTAGTAGTACTGATACCCAGGAATGAATATGGATCAACATTATGGATGTACCAGAAACAAACACCAGAATGGTGCATACTACAATGTGGACATGCTTCAGTCTCATGTTATCACAATCCACTGAAAAAGTACTTTTAAAAAAAATCTGGATCTAACTATGAAAATATGAGTGAGTTTCAAATAACTGTTACATGAATTGTTAGTCAGGTACCCTAAGGGTAGCAATCTGGATTTGTCTGTTGATCACATACAAACGTGTGCAACTATTTTTTTTAAAAAATCCCTCTGCCCCCAAATGAGAAGATATAAAAGGAGTCACCTGTCAGCCTACTCCAGCAATGAAATCCAGCAGCCTATTGTCCCAATCACTGCTTTCAATCACCCTAAACAGTCTCTGGAGACAATCATTATTATAAGACATGCTCCTAAGAGTAGATAAATGGAACTCAACCTGCCAGCCTGCATAGGGAAAGATGGACAGTCTTGGCCAAAAATATGAAAGGGCCTGGAGCTTTATTGACATTTACATCAAAAATAGTTAGCAATGAAAGCAGCTGTTGTGGAGAGCTTTCGCCGCTACGTGTTTGGAATACGCTGCGAATTGAAATACAGACCTCCTGACAAGCAATTTACCTTCTGTCAGTCTCCATGTGCTTGCAGCATTACTGGGTACTTGCTGCGATAGCCCACTTAAAGCTGCACATGTGTACAGTTTGGATGAAAGATTAACTACAATTTGAGGCAGGAAGTAACGAATTGTGGAGTGTCATTCATAATGGCCAATGTTGTCATCTGCAGGGTGACACTCAAGCAAGAAGGTGCCTCTGTTGTGACGAGCTGGGAGAATCAGATGCCATTCATTCTAATGAAGATCTGCCTACAATTCTAATAAGCCGTCCGCGAGACAGCTCAGGATTTGAAACATTAATCTGCCTTGTTTGTTGACGTTAACATAATGACTAGAATGCCATTATGCAAGGAATTCTTTCGAAAGCTATTAAAAAGGGACAATCTTAATACAGAGCATTACAGCTTAGAACAAAGGATGTGCTCAGAGTTAATTTCCACATTCACTCTTGTCATATTCTACAGTAGACTCATTCTCCCCCCCCTTCCTAACTCATATGTATGACATTGAAGTTTTTGATGCCCCCTGGATCTACAGACATAACTTGGGGGTGATCAGTAATGCTGCCAGGGACTTTGGGGTGGACGTCCCAGGCCCCACTAAGTAGAATGAGTGGGAAGGCCCCCAAACATAGATGGTCCATCCTATGACTAGGAGAGGCACTAACTGGGAAGTCCATTTGGGGGGCAATGCTAGGAGGATTTTCAAATCTGGAGCTGATACTGACCGGCAGGACGAAGCTGTGGACACTGGGGAAAAGGACTGGAGGATTCAGTTTGCAAACTTACCTAATTCATAATTTCTAAAGCAAAATACATACCAAAACACACCGAAAAGTTGCACTTCTCCAAATTGTGCAGTCCAGTTCTCCAATCATGTAATGACCACAAAAATGCACATACTGGTATTAAGTGTGCAGATCAGTGAGAATAACAATTCACAAGCATTATATTCGGCATTATATTATATGGCATACACAAATGTGTACATTTGGGGGTGGGGGAGAATCACCAGTCACCCACAGCCTGAGCAGCCACCATGTAGGGCTCTGTACCACTGCATACTCTGAATGCATGTAGAGCAATTCCTGCTGGGAGCAATGGGACTTGACATCCAATCACTCTCAGGGGAAATTGTACAGGTGGGAAATAGCTGCTCCCAGTGCTTCTGACTTTGTCTTCCAACTGAGGATTGATGGAGAAATTCAACTCAGTTCACATTTAAAGGCAGACCTTCCAAATTCACATTTTCTGAAACAACACACAGGCGTACCTCGAAATCCACACTTCTCTGAATTTTGCAGTGCAGTTCTTCACCCAAGTGACGTGAACAAAAAATGCATTACTAGAGTAAAGTGTGCATTAAAATGCACATATCAGTGGAAATAACATACACAGATGCATTATAAGGGGCAAATGCTTCACAAATATGTGTACACCCAACAGAAATTTACAAAAAAAGCTCATTAATAGAAAATTACACTCAAATGCTGCCAAATTTTCATGAAGATTTTTTAAAAAAGAATTCACAAATTGTTGAAGAAATGTGAAGAATTGAATTTAAGATTGGAAAAATGAGAAACTGAGAGAACCAAATCTGACCAATCCGTCCATCCCTACCTCCAACTCAGGGAGAGTGACAAGTATAGTGACCCAGAGGAGTGAAGCTTAGCCCTGCTTGCATGTAGCATTTACACATGAGCAACATGCCTGAATGCACTCTGAAATGAGAAGCTGATCTGCTTTGGCATGCTAGAATGAAAAGCTGACCACAATGGCTTGCTAACATTATGTTAGGCATTTTGCTTTGGACAGTTAAAAGAAAAAGCCACAGCTATGCTTAGCTCAAATCAAATAACATGTAGCTAATAGGAAAATGATTGGCTTTCAAAATCAAGCACAAGACTCGCTTTGAAACTGTTATCATGATCCCAAGTGCTTGGTCACTAGGGAGATGCCAAGACTGATTTTTCAATCGAAATCAAATTTCATATGAGCCATTATCAAACAAAATGGATAAGAATCCTTGTACAAATTCTTATTTAAGGAGTACTAAAAAGAGAATATTAAAGACTTTGCTCTTTATTCCTCCTTGTGCTAGAGGATTTATAAGTATATATAAAAACTGATTTGTCATCCTGTCTAAATTGTGGTCAGGCCTAGAATAAGAGAATGAAAAGAGCCTGCTGGATGAAGCCAATGGTCCATCTAAAGCCAGCTGTTCTCACAGTGGTCATCCAGATGCTGGTTGAAAACCCATAAGCAGAATACAAATATGTTCTGTTGTGAAATATCTCAAAATAAATGGTTGATATTTACATTTATATTGCGCCCTTCAACTCAAATGTTTTCCGAATGGTATATGACAAAATCTCTCTCTCTCTCTCACCAAAATCCCTAGAACAAAAATGTAAACCAGATATCAGAAATCAGAAACAATAATATAACAAGAATCAGAAATGAAAAATTTGGAGACTGTCCAAATTTTCTCAACCAATCCATAATACAATATGACGCTAACTCAATATCACTGAGTGTTTGGGTATCAACTACAATGACTCCCATCAATCCCAACTACCATGGCCAATGGTCAGGGCAGATAGAAGTTGTAGACCCAAACAACTGGAGGGCATCAGGTTGAGGAGGGTTGTTCTGCCCTTGAGGTCAGACCTTCAGATCCCCTTGAAGGCTTTTCAGAAGCCATTCTATAGGTTATGGATGGGAAACTTATGGCCCCGTAGATGAAGTCCAACAACATCTGGAGAACAACAGATTTCTTGGACCATAGCAGGTGTGTTTAGGAAGACTTGGAAAAGGCAGGAATGGAGAGGAGTGCTTCCACACTGGAGATTCTTTTAGGCAGTCTTTAAATTTCATTGTATAATAACGTCCACATCTCCAAGAGTTGCACCTGGACTGCAACCCCTTGCCATTTCCTCTGAAAGTGTTTAAGCACCCCTAGCACAAGCCCTTCTTTCTGCTATCCATTTGGTTTGACTCTCCTGAAACCTCTCTCTGAGCCAGATATAGAGTGCCTTGAAGTTCTCGCTGGCAGCTGCAGTGGGGAAGTTATTTCTGGTTCAATCAGTAGCGACTTTGCAACATATTTCTAACTCGAAACATGCTTGCTCCCAAGGGCAGCATACCTCAGAGAGCAGCTGTTTCCCGCTCAGTCTCTGCACCAGCTGTGCACTTCCAGAGCTGCAGAGCACCAGGCATATAGAGGACATTTACATGGTGTCTGCCTGAGAGGGTGGCAAAGGCTACACACTTGAATGATTGATCTGGTCTTATAGCCTTTCTCCCGTGGCTGGAGGACCAAGAGTGCCTGTTCTTTTGTGCATTGCAGAGCATATATTGCGGTCCCATGCAACAAAGTTGTGTTCTTTTATACTGAAATTCATATCCCTCCATGGGGATGGAAGTGAGCAGTTGCATTGTATCTCATTGACTCAAAAATAACCTGCATTGTAATGCTCATAATTTTCTGTTGGCCAACCTTCTCTAGAGATCTAAAGTTGGTTTCTGTTTTGGATTTGTATTAATTTTCTATCTCTGCTGCTGTTGTTTTAAACTGTTTTTTCTATTATTATCGTTTTGTGTAATTGTCTTTTTATAGACACTTGTTTTAACAGTTGTATATATATTATCAGATTTTAAATCACTTTGAGATAAGAACATAATAAGAGCCTGCTGGATCAGGCCAGTGATCCATTGTCACACCCTGTCCCAAATAAGGAGGACACATGTCTAATAGTTAGCTCTTTCTTGGCAAGAGAAACATGCATAGTACTATGGTGCTCCAAAGACACATGCTCACACAACACTAGCCTCTAGGCCACTATGCACGGGTCTGGGCCCTATGGTGCAGTTGTAGCAACAGTGGGGCCCCTCCCCTCCTCTGGCTTATATACCCTCCTTTGAGAGGTTGCGTGCCTGCAACCTAATACTTCTCCTGCATGAAAGCTGTCACTGTTATTACTACCTTTTCAAGCCCTTCCTGATTCTAGGAGACAGTGGAATGGGGGAGGGTGGGGAATCTACTCGCTCAACTCTCACCTGACCCATCCCTTCTTCCTCCACCACATCCTGTGTAACTTCCTCCACCTCAGACTGCTCTGACTTTCCCTCGTCCCTAGCTCTTGCCTTGTGGGTGGCGTGACACTGCATAAATCACTGGTCCCCTCTCCTGGATCTCCCTACCTTTTAAAGTCATATGTAGTCCCCTGCTCTTGCCAGACAGCCTTTGGTTTTTGGATGGATTATGTGACAATATTCACATGACTATTCACAAGTGTAACCTGGACCACATTCAAATTTCTTGTGGTGTGAACCTCAGCCTGAGGTTAATTCTTATGGCCTGTTGAATGTGTAACCTACATAGGAGAGTTATGTGTGAGTCAGATCTTAGTCATAACCAATACGACATTGCAGGAGGGGTGCAATAATGATTTAAATCATCTATGTCTTGGGGTGTTTGAGGTTCATGGAGATCTTTTGTTCAATAAGACTCCAGCACATTGATACATTTCTTGAACCTTCATTCCAAATAGTCAAAATACCTCAAAAACAAAAAGTATCTGTAGTCCAGCAAATTAGTTTAACAGCTAGCAACGAACATTAAAACATTTTATGTGTAACGTGTACACGTTAACAAGGATGTCTCCATCATGTCCCTCTGACATCTGAATGACATTTGACTGGGATGTTAAAGAGGTTCTCCTTGTCTGTTGCTCCTAGGCTTTGGAATTCTTTCCCTTGGGAGTCCTCTCTTGCTCCTCTCTTAGCCTTCCACTGTGGTGTAAAAGACTTTTTTGTTCCATCAGGCATTTGATTTTACCAGGCTGAAAATTCTGGGCTGTATCCAACTAAGTTTGACTCAGAGAAGGCCCATTGAAATTAAAATGAAGTTAGGCATGTCCATTTCAGTGGGTCTCCTTTGAGTAGGACTAGCATTGGAGACAACCCTTTGCATACACACACACACACACACACACACACACACAGCATCTTAAAAAGCAGAGACACCACCTTGCCGACAAAGGTCCATATAGTTAAAGCTATGGTTTTCCCAGTAGTGATGTATGGAAGTGAGAGCTGGACCATAAAGAAGGCTGATCGCTGAAGAATTGATGCTTTTGAATTACGTTGCTGGAGGAGACGCAAGAGTCCCATGGACTGCAAGAAGATCAAACCTATCCATTCTGAAGGAAATCAGCCCTGAGTGCTCACTGGAAGGACAGATCCTGAAGCTGAGGCTCCAATACTTTGGCCACCTCATGAGAAGAGAAGACTCCCTGGAAAAGACCCTGATGTTGGGAAAGACTGAGGGCACAAGGAGAAGGGATGACAGAGGACAAGATGGTCGGACAGTGTTCTTGAAGCTACCAACATGAGTTTGACCAAACTATGGGAGACAGTGGAATACAGGAGTGCCTGGTGTGCTCTGGTCCATGGGGTCACAAAGAGTCGGACACGACTAAATGACTAAACAACAAAAAATTACAGAAGCTTATCAGTGTGTCCACCACACCTCTTACTACCCCCAGTACACACTTGGGTCTGGCTATTCTGCAGTCCTAACACACCAGTTCTAATTAGATTCTAACATTTATTAAACCCAAGGATTTAGCACCCACAGATCTATAACAATATGCTACACCTATACATTTGTATCTCTATGTATCTAATGCTAGCGCCATTCATATAAAATGCACAAAGAGAAGAACCGTCAGATGCATTCGAGGGCCCTGCTGCCTTGGATAGAAATTTGGTAACTGAAATTCTTTTCTGTCCAGAGCATCCGCCCAAGGGGCAAACTTGTGTGCTAAAATAAAAAAATGTGGAATTACGCACCTCCTTTCTGCCCACCATGTGCCTTAAATCCCTTTAGAGAAATGTTGCAGAGCCACATAACACAGAGCTTGCCTCATTGTAAAGTCTAGTTTCCCCCCTGAAATCCTTCTCCTCCTCCAATCCTAAAGCACAGTGTGATTGCCACAAAGACATCAAGGGTTTTAAAAATAAAAACCCAAGAGCTAAGCATTCACTTTCCATAGCCATTGGGGGAAATGGCCAAGCTAAGGAAAAACCTAGACTCAAACAGGCATTGCCTAACATCAAAAACCTGCTTGTCTGCCCACTGACAGAAATCTTCTTGACATGGGTAAGAAATGGACTATACTGTAGCTGCTCCCAGCTGAAAAACAGGTCAAAGAATAAAGCACCAAAGGCATGAATGCCTCAACTTCAACAAATGAATATTGCTGGTGGTTTTCCTGAATATGTCTCCCTACTGTCAATTGCAATATGTCGGTCAGAGAAACAATGATATTAAAATGTGGGGTACTGTTCTGTGGTCACTGCTAATAATAGCAGTCATTATAATAGCAATCTACACCATAGAAAGGAAGCTAAGCATGCCTTTGAGAAGTGTTCGTTGAAATTACACATATCTCAGATATTTTGGGCTGTTGCTTGTTCTAACACCAAATCGATGCCTATTGTGGAAGATACACAATAGTTAGCTTGATTTTTTCAATATGGCATGGTAGTGCCAGGGCTGGCTCAATACATATATTTTTTTTCTGCCAGAAGCAAAGGGCAAGTTGGTGTCTCCCTCAATTTCATGTAGAAAAGCCAGCCAGCCAGGCAGCCTGGCCACTAAATGTTATTCCAGCACTGTTAATGATACAGAGTCTACTGCACCCAAGAGCAGCTAGCTTATTGTGCACAGTGTATGTTGTGTGATATGCACAGCTCTGTCTACTCTGCCACCTGAGGTGGCCGACATACTCTGGCTAATGATAGGGCTGACCCAGTCAGTTCCCTCCCCTAGTCCCACCAATTTTTTTTGCAGCTTTTGCAGATTTCTGTAGCATTTCCCTGACATATTTAACCAGGGATATGTCAGCTGCATTATACTGGCCCAATATTTGGCAATGCCCCGCACTTCCTACCATTATTGTGAAATGCATAGTGATAAATTATCAAAATGGAAATTTATGAGAAGGGAAGTAGAAAAACATCCTTTATGGTTCTGTTCACTGAGATCCAATCCATTCATGCAATGGGGATTCTCCTCCTTCTCCTCTCCTGCAGTGGGGAAGAGAACAGATTTTTTGGGATGGGGTACGCAAGGTACTGTAGAGGGGAGAAGGGACACTGCAAGCCCCATGGCGCAATCAGAATTTCATTGTGCAAGTGGGCAGGCATCAATTAGTATTTCCCACTGCTTTTAACTTATAACTCCTACATGTCATATTCATATGATGGCATAATATCTGAAATTTACTTTTCATTCATCTGAGAAAGGAGAGAATTGATTTGTCTATTTGCTTATAAGTGTAGCAAAAATATTTAGCTAGCTATCTTGTGAGATTCCCCCCACCCCCGCAAGAACCTGAATTAAGCATTGCTATAAGAAGAGGAAAGTTTATGAAACCTTTTAAAATATTTATGAAACACTGACAATGAGGTATTAATTGGCAAACAGCTTAATTAAAATGCTTTCTCAAATAATTAGAAGCAAATACTTTCCTATCGGTTATGCATGCCATTTGCCTGGCTCTCTGTTTGTTACAGCCTGCCTGTCAGTCAAACTTTGCTTCAGGTAATATTTTGGCTCTGTGGGGAGACTCTTCAAAAATTACATCTGAATTTTAAAATATTTTGATTATCATTTTTCACCTAACAAATCCTCCTTTTCGCTTCATCGTCTCTATGACCTGAGCAAAGCAGCATCCTGAGAACGTAGGGCCTGAAGATGAAATTCTGCATCAAGGCATTACCGAGTTTCCAAAAACACTCTCCAGAGAACAAACTGAATCAATCTAGAATCAACAAACAGAGCAGTTAATTAATGAGAACACCATAAGGGAGCTTTTTTAAACAATGTTGACTCCTGCTGCCTCAGGACCAATAGCACCAGAAGTTATTGCGGGTTTGAAAGAAGTCACTCTTTGGGTTCCCCCAAGGCACCTCTTGCTTACATTAGCTATTTACTACAACTTTTTCTTTTATTTGCACCAACGGGAAACCATCCTTATTTGCTAAATTACTTTTTAAGTGATGCTTCTTCATGCCAGTAGCCTGAGGTGTATCAGTGAGAAAGAAGCCACAGAGTAAATAATAACAGAAACAAGTTGAATAATATTATAGGGGAAAGCTGAGGGGAGCCACCGAGCCACCTTCATTCTACAGGTGGTCAAGGTGGCGTTCGGAGATGTCTGTATGAAAAGGGGGTTGCAGTTGTCCCCCAAAGAGTTGTGAAAGTAAAGAGCAGGGTGCAGGGATAATCTTCCTAGTGAGCTTTTTAAAAAGTATGAGAGCTATTAAAATTAATGCTCAGGAATTATTCATTAAGTATAGCACTCGAGATGAGATTATTGTGTTTTAGTGAGCTTGCCACCCACTGGGGTCTTTTAGCGTAACTTAGAGGACACAAAATAAAAAAAGGACAAAATATGAAATTCCCACCCTGCTTATACATTATTCATAAATGGATAATGAAAAAACAACAAGGACAAGAGTGCAGATGCAAAAGATATGACATGAAATTGCAGCGGATTTGAGTTGTAGCTTCATACATGGACATCTTACAGAACTTATATTCTTGAGTTGGTATATACAAAAGATGGTCTCTCTTAAATAAGTTTGAAGACTAAGGTAGTTTCTCATAGCATATTTAGCAATGGAATGTTGATGCTTAAAGAAATGTCACAATTTTTCTTCTCTGTTGTATCACTAACCCCTGATTAGAGGATGCTATATATCATGTATGTCCAACGCATCAATTGAATCCCCACTCAGCCCTAGTCCAACACTCTAACCATTACACCACACTAGCTCTCAGTGATATGATATCCACCTGTCTCCCAAGAACCTTACATTGAGTGTATTTATGTAAACTTATGAATCAGACCAAAATGAAAGAATGACTTTTCAGTCACAATGGAAGAGTCAAGGGGTGTTAGGTATATAGTAATACATACATTCCACTACTGTTTCTCACTATTGGGTTTTCTCCCTCCCTCCCTCCCTCCCTCCCTCCCTCCCTCCCTCCCTCCTTTCCTTCCTAAGAGAAGCTCCCCATCTCTTAGCCTAACCAACCTCACAGGTTGTTGTGAGGATGCAATGGGGAGGAGAACCATGTACACCATGTATACCAACTTGAGATCCTTGGAAGATAAAGGTGGTATATAAATGTAAATAATAACAATAATAATTAAAATAAAAAATTAAAACAAAATATCATGTCATTGTTTCCAGGCATGTGACAGAAGCGTAATAAATGTGCCAAACCATTCTTGAGATATTCTCTATTCTCCCAAAGATCCGCCTCCCCCACCCCTCCAAAAAAATATGGCAAAATATTGCCTAGCAGGGAAAAATTACTTAGGTGTTCCGCAACAACTTGAGCATCTGTCATGTTGGGTGGTGATTTCAGACAAAGAATGAAAGCTCAAAGAGATGGTTTGCTTCACTCTCATGAGGCACCACATCTGCTACCGACAGGGCTAATGCCATCTGAATCCAATAAGTTAAATGCAGTCATTTAATTCTATTATGTTTGTGTCTGGTTTTGTCAGTGTTGTATAATCCTAAAGCACTTTTGCAGCTCAGTCACCATGACAGTGTGACCTCAGCAATGGACATCTGCTTGGAGGAAAAGACCTTGTGTCATCAAAGCTCAAGCACAGAGTTTGAGAAAGGCCAGTTCAGTACTGCCACAGTCAGTGAGTGGCTACTGCTGCATTTTCTCCTTAGTTTTCCCCTCTGAAAAGAGTTCTGTAACTTGCATCAGGTCTTCTTACCACAGTTTGCCCATTTTCCAGCTGACAGGTGGAGGCTGGCAGTTAGAGGCTCCTATTCCACCATTATGGTGAAATTAGCATACTAGCCTATAGCTCCCAAAGCTTCACGCAAAGTTGGAGGCTTCTTTTTGGCTGCTTGTAAAAAGTATTGCATTGGGAAATTGACTAGCTAGTCCCATCCAGGTGATATGGGCTTCCAATCCTACACACAGTTAGACTGCTTCAGTCTCACTGAAGTCAGTGGGATTAAAATAACCTCTGTAGAGACCTGACAATTTATATAAGAAAAAGGAAGGCAACTTCTTGCAAGAAAGAGTTGTAGTTATCTGGGGGAAGGTAATTATAATGTGACAATTTCCTGTAGCCATTAAGATATGGAAACATTGTAGCCTGAAAAAAACACAAGTGCATTTCATGAAATTTATAGTTTCCTAAATATTCTGATATACAGCTATGTATAGAATATTCACACAGGGTATGTTTTGAATAATATTTCTGACTTCCACTTAATTATATTCTGATTAACTGTATAATCCACTTAGGTGTATGGACAGTAGTGGAGTCTTGGCTTGATGAGAAAAGGTTTAATAACTGCGAGCTAAGATTAAATCTTGACATTATCGTTATTTCAGATAAGTGAGTGGCAATTTCTGAACTGGGCCTTTTCACCTACTAAAGGTTAATTTCCTGCTGGTGCGATAGCTTGTTTTAGTAATACATGGCTTCAGGAAGTTAATTAGGATAATAGGGGTGACTCTTAATACAATTGTCATGTACTGAAGAAACATTTATTAGGGTGTTGCATGTTATGGGAGCACTGAATACGGTCACTGGTGTTGGTGATTGACTTGTTCAAGATATTAATGATAAGTCAGTCAAGAGCTCTTCTTATATTTCACCGCTTAGAGAAAATGAAAGGTCCTGATGTGATTAATAGTAAAAGGAGAAAAGGAAAGCTGTGGAAGTGGCCAAAAAGGGGAGCAACATGAGATTTGTGTAATGGCATGAGGTTTGCTCCTTCGCCTTTTCTTCTCCTGAAGATATATCGCAAGGCAGAGAAGTTTTAGGATCAGAGTTATACTTGTCCTAGATGGGCTACTTTTCCAGGTTGACAAGCTCCATCTGCCCCTCACTTCCCTCTACAGCACATGCAGAAGCTGCCTTTTTGGCCATTGGATCCACTACTGGTCTTGTCCACTCAATGCATCAGAGCCTGTCTTCACATGCAGGGCAAATTCATAGAAATGCATACATTGATTTAAAATCAGAAGCAAGCTACATGTGTGAAATCAAGATGTATGAAATTGGCACATATCAGAAATAGACTTACGTGTCCATCCCTAATTTTTAAGGAGTACATCCAGTGCTTATATTATAAAGTAGAAGAGATGCATAAACTACTATTTGTATTAGTATTGTGTGTGAAAAACCCAGGGCACAATGAGGCCTGTGGGTTTCTTTATCTTCTTGCATGTATATAAGCTACAAAAGAATTGTTTCACGAGCATCATATAAATGTTCCAACAGACAGAAATAATGCATAGGTCGGCTTTCAAAACAACAACAACAACAAATAGAAATTATTTCTGTTTCAGAAGAGAAAGGTAAATTTTACTTTGTGGGCACAGGTGTCTTCTAGCATGTAGCATGCAGAAAGTGGCAACCAGAACAATCAGCAGATTCTAGCTCTAACTCCTCAGTGCAAAGGTGTGGATCTGCACAGCTTTTATTCATGGCAGCTGTCTACCTTTGTTTGTATTTACACATCTGCATTGCTCTTGATGACTATAATGGTGGTATTCACACTGGTAGAAGCACATGTTGTCAATGCCATCCTTACAAGTTAGGGGAATTGTAGTGAGTAATGCAAGTAACTATAGCTAGTGTGAAATTCAGGTCATACCTGACATTAGAAAACATAAAGGAGGCAACTCATGGGAAACAGCATATCCCTACAGCAAAGAGAGAGAGAGGCTAGAACAAGGTTCAGCAAGGAGTTGTTGTCACAGTATCATGGTGGACATTCTTCCAGTTATAAACAAAGGAAGAGCCATGTCATGTTCTGTGGTTGTCAAACCAAAGGCTGTCTGCAAAGAAGAAAAGGTGACAGTGAATGTGACTGCAGTTATAGGATTGGTGCATGGGGGATAGGTCCTCTATGGTCACATCTGCAGCATCCTAAGGAAGCACCTGGAAAGCTGATGAGATCTGAAAGTTTGCTTTGTTAAAGTCCTCAGAGTCCAGATACAATGACCCTGTATTGTTGCTCTTCCCACTCAATAGCATCAGGAAATAGTAAGAGCAATCCCTCAGTGTGCCGCTGTCATACTGTACATCCAGATGAATTTGCTTTGGAACCCAAAGGCACAGACTGATCTCAGCAGTAGAATTTTAACTGGTTTTTTTTAGGGGATGTGTTCCTCTCCCTTCAATATTAACAATTCCAAGATGACTTGCATGAGATCGATCTCAAATCAATTGAGAAACAATTAAAGCAGGTCAAAATTATGTAACAATAGAACAGCAGAGCATAAACAAATTTGCATTTGAATAACTAAGATCTTATTGTTTAGCTATTATTGGAGCAACATGCTTATTGGCAAAAGCTCAACATTCTGATCTTTTCAATGTTTTGTTTAATGTCTTGTTTTGACTTCAGAGTGTTAAATGTGATCAAGCAAACCTACTCTGTGCCGCACCCAGTGCTTTTTTCCTGGGGGGACGCGGGGGGGGTGCATACCCCTAAACATTTTGTGAATCTAAGTTTGGCCTCATTGAGGGGCAATATTTCAAAGTGAGTAGGAAAATGAGAGTACTCCTAAACATTTTTTTAGGGGAAAAAAAGCACTGGCCACACCTGTATTCTTTAATTGTCCTGGTAGAATTTGGTATGCTTTTCCCATATCAAAATGTGTTTGTGTGTGTGTGTGTGTTTGACTCCGAATCATATAACCACATGTGCAGAGTTCTTCTCAATTGCAGTAGCACACTCTAAGGTAACTCATCACTGAAAAACTATTAGAGGTAACATTTCAGAAGCATATGGGTGTTATATTTTATAAGACTCTTCAATTAACAGTTGTATCTAGAATGAAAGAAGACTGGTGAATACTGTCTACATCAGGGGTAGGTAACCTGTGGTCCTCCATATGTTGCTAGATTCGTGCTCTGAGCTATTCCAGCCAGCATGGGCCATGGACAGGGGTGATAGGATAATTTAGCCCAATAATATTTGAAGAGCAACAGGTTCCCCATTTGTATTAAATTGAATCAGGAATTTAGTCATTATATCTATCTAGAGAGAGCCAGTTGCAGGCAGTTGTTGTTTGTGTGTTGTGTGCACACAACATTTTATTCTAGTATCAATGGAGGCTGAGTATATGGTTTTTTTCCACATGCTTCACGGTGCCTAAGAAAAGAAAGGAGAGGACAGAAAGAAGACTCTAAAGCTCAGCTTAATGTACTAATTTGTGTAGTTCTCTTGATGAAGGACCAGCTGTATACACTGGCGATTTCTTCTATTCAACACAGGATGGAAAAAAGAAAGAATAAAATAACTGTATAAATTATTGACAATGTTTTTTCATGGATGTATCATACCAGTAGATACTTTTATTATAACACCCTTATTGTATTAATAACATGGCATCTCAAAGCTAATTTTTAACACATGATGACACAAGGCCTTAAAATATTGATGTGCAATAGCTGAGTTAGTTATTGCAAAAGTAAAATGGGCTCATTTCACTGACCATGTGGTATGGTCCCATCTGTGGCAACTGCTCCTTCCCAATCCTCTTGTAGCCATTTCGATGCCTGTGGAGCAGCTGGGGCATTAGTTTTCTATGGAGAAATCACAATTCCTTACCACAGGCCAAGGCCCCGTGCTGTTCCGTGTTTCCCAACTGTGTCTTTTAACCGGCAAACAAAATAGTGATGTGTTCCAGCTCTAGTTTCATATTTTTTTTTTTTTTAAAAAAAGGAATTTGGAGACCACTGCCTTATTAAATAAAAATGGGACAATATAATATATATGAGTATGTGGACATTTCTCATATTGCACAACTTCCCATTTAATCAAAAGCTTTGGTATAAAGTTTTCCTAAGCTTCACATAAAGATTAGAGGGAAATAATTGTTTACTCCCATGCTCTCTGAGGACACAAAACTGACATGAAGACTACTAGTCGAAGAGATGATATTTTTGTTTTGTTATTTCAGTTGAAAACATACAGTAAAGTTCAATGATTGCAGATTTAGATGTGTGTTATGGTTTTGAGTTATGCTTGCATACATAAATGAATGAATGAATGAATGAATGAATGAATGAATGAAGGTAGCATAGATTCTATACTGAGATACTTACTTACATTTTCTGTTCCACCTTTCTTACATTATGGAACTCAAGATCAAATACATGTGCTTCCCATGCAATCATCCTATCCAGACACTGACCAGATTCATATCCCAGGACTATAAAACCTAAAAGGTTTATACATGGGCATAGCCAAGGGGAGGCATGGGGGCCAGCTCCCCCTTAAATCAATAAAAAACAATACAAATCTGAGGTTTGCCCCCCCCCTAACAAAGGCCTGCCCCCCAAAAAATCCTGGCTTCCCCTATGAGTATATATAGAGCACTTTTGCCTTATGGGGCATACTGAGTGATGAGTAAGATGGTATAACACAATGACAAAGATCTCAGGAAGCATAGCCCAAATTTCACCTCAGCCATATTCACTGGGTGCCCTTAGACTATTATCTCAACCTCCCATCTGCAAAATGATTATAATTATACTTTGCTGCTTGTAAAGACTTTGGGGATCAGGCAGTCTTTCGTGTTCAGCCGGAGTGTCCTCTTCTCAACTTCACCAACCTGTTTACAGGATACAAAGTCAGGAGGCCATTTGGGCAATTTTGTAGATGGAGTGCAAATAAGGGTGAAGCATGGGACAAACAGGACAGCAGCTATAATTGCTCCCTAAGCAGAGTTAGCCCAGCCATTATTCAAGATGAGCCACTTATTTCATATGCTGGATTGGAAGAGGCAATGAATCAGTGCCCTCACCCGATGATGATGATGATGACTATTATTATTATAGCTATTATTTCTTGAACTGACCCTGCCTCTAAGTTGCTGGCAGTCACTGTTTTTCTGCCAACCAGGAGCATGGTGGGGACAGGAACCATAGCCAGAACTACAAGGTGAGACTGGAAAGTTTGGTGAATGGTCACAGAAATCGGACAGCGAGAAATATTCGAATATACATGCTTTACAAGCAGTGGTGGAGCATATGCCCACCCTGCCCAGGGTGGGTGCGCTCCTGAGGGGGATGTGGTGAGGAGGGTGCCCTCCCAGGCACGGGATAGCCACTCGGGTGCCTGGAGTGGTGTGCGCGCCCTGCAGCTAGGGGCAGAGGGAGTCGCCCACAGGGGCGGAGCAAGTCGCCCATGGCAGACATTTGGTGCACCACCTGCCCATGACTCCCAAGCATCCCCCAAGCTGTGAAAACAAAGGAGGAGGGAGGAATGCCACCGGCAAAGCAGTGCAGCTCCCCCCTTACCTCGATGGCTCAGGGTAGGCTTGGGAGTCGCGGGTGGGCAGTGAGCTGAATGTCACCCCCCTCAGTGAGGGCACCCAGGGTGGTCCACCCCCACCGCCCCCTTCCTACGCCCCTGTTTACAGGCCTTCAAAGTAGGCCCCCTCTGATATGCACAATGTTCGTAGAACTGTTGGAAACTTCTTGAGAAGTCTTCTTTTTGTACTGCTTTCGGTTCCCTCGTCACAGCAGCTTGGACATGTGAAATGTTGGAAAAGCTGTGCCCTTTCAGTGCAGATTTCAGTTTTGGAAAAAGAAAGAAATCCGGTGGGGCCAGATGGGGAGAATATGAAGGGTAGGACAACTCAGTAACCTCAGTAACGATTTCACGCAGAATATGCAATTCTTCCGCCATCCTTCGGACGGACAAATGCCGATCCCGCATCAATAACTCATAACTCCATTGACATTTGCTGCCATTCTGCTCGTTGATGGTCTGCCAGACCGAGGGTCATCTTCGATGGTTTGCCACCCTTCAAATAAATGCTTAAACCACTCATACACCGTCTTTCAAGGTACAGCTTCATCTCTGTACACAATTGTGAGCATTTCGTGGCTTTCTAATGCCGATTGTATGTTCGAATATTTCTCGCTGTCCAGTTTCTGTGACCATTCACCGAACTTTCCTTTCACACCTTATAGTTTGCTTCATGACACCCAGTGATGATGTTGTGCCTTAATGAAGCCACATCAGATTGCGGGCAATGCTTTCTGCTGATATTATGTGGCCCTTTGTGGGTGGGTGGATGATATCCAACAGCAACAGGGAGCATGACTGCTGCTGCATCTTACACCACAAAACAAGTGGTTGCAACAAACAAGACTCCCATTCTCCAGAGCCCCACATTTGAGAAAAGCATTCTGGGAATATCTTTCAGTTGAGTGCTGCTTTAACACTCTAAATGGCTCATTATTATCATCATTTTTCCACCAGACCACCTTTTGCTTGCTATAAGAATTATGGGTTGTTTCTGCAATATAATGCCTCCCCTCTCATTGCCTGTTCATACTATATTTTATTATATAAGAATAGGGGAGTTTGTTTCTCCATTTTTAGTTCCCTTCTTGTTAATTGGTGGGTGTGGGGTGAATAAAAGATAGGGAGAAAGTGTAAAGTAGATGTGTGTGCCTATTTCTTTTCTGTGGCTCAACAGTCAGAGGGCATGCGATCTCACTTTGATTTTTTTTATATTTTCCACAGCTGAGGGATAATTGCAATTTGAGCCAAAATATTATTAAATAATAATGAGGCCATTCCCAATCGCTGGAAGACTTACAGGAGGTACTAATGTACTAAGACACTGCCTGCCAGAGTCATAGACTCTAGGGAACAACATGGCAAATGGGTTTTAAGCTTTGCCGGTTTCACAAATCTCACAGATCACTGCTAAAATCCAATCTCACCAGTTCCCTTTACCATACAGGCAGAGGCCGTTCACGGAATAAACCAAGGCTTGATTTATGCAGGACACTGATCAGGCACACACACAAATATGTGTGACATTCCACATGCCTGGCATCTTATTAAAACCACTACAACATGGAGTACTATCCCAGGATGTTTTATGTGTCATATTTAAAATTAATTGGGTATATGGGGGCTTAGTTGATTTTATGTACTTTATTTATCACATTTGTACTCCAAAGTTCCTCCAAAAGTCTCAGTTTATCCTCAAGACTATGCCACAAACTAGGTTAGCTAGAGAGACAGTGACAGGCTATGGCATTGTCCTTAGTATCTTGGCTGAGTACAGATTCAAAGAGAGGTCTCTTTAGCTGAAGTCCAATACTAGCCAGGTTCGCCAGTAATACTACACTATGGTTTGTCTAAGTAATGGCTTATTTAATAAATGACCAGCTCACCATGAGTTGTCTGACAGATGATCAAGCAAACCTTAGCCTACTTAGTGTACTGCAATATGCTCTACATGGGGCTACCTTTGAAGATGACCCGGAAACTACAACTAATCCAGAATGCGGCAACTAGACTGGTGACTGAGACCACATAACACTGGTCCTGAATGACCTACATTGGCTCCCAGTATGTTTCTGAGCACAATTCAAAGTGTTTGTGCTGCCCTTTAAAGCCCCAAATGGCCTCGGCCCAGTATACCTGAAGGAGCATCTCCACCCCCATCGTTCTGCCCAGACACTGAGGTCCAATGCTGAGGGCCTTCTGGTGGTCCCCTCGCTGCGAGAAGCCAAGTTACAGGGAACCAGGCAGAGGGTGGTGGCGCCCACCCTGTGGAACTCCCTCCCATCGGATGCCAAGGAAAGAAACAACTATCTGACTTTTAGAAGACATCTGAAGGCAGCCCTGTTTAGGGAAGTTTTTAATGTTTGATGTTTTATTCTGTTTAATATTCTGTTGGGAGCTGTGCAGAGTGGCTGGGGAAAACCTAGCCAGATGGGTGGGGTATAAATAAATTTGTTGTTGTTATTGTTGTTAGCCTATTTCTTGAAAGTTTGGCTGGCTTTCCAGATCATCTTGGTGGGGTGGTCAAATGAGCGACGGTAATAGAGCTGGTAGTGGGTTCACGTATAATGCCAAGCTATAATTGAAGCAAACCAAGCTTTCTGCATCTCTCCTTAGTTAAGTCTGTGAATCTTTTATAATTCAGGCATAATTGACCACCCATTAATGTGTGTGTGCAAACAAAGTCATTTTAGAAACAAATCACTTATTTTTGACAACTAATTATGTAGCAAAGATAGTTTCAATACTTCCTCTGGAGCTTCTGCAAATATGAACAATATCCAATACACTTCCAACTATTTGAGCTGAGGCCCAGTTGGAGGACAATTCTCTCCTGCTTTAAGTTATGCATTTTGCATGGCTCTGCATTGAAATTGCCTCCTGGGCAACATCCGTGCATAACTTTCATTGCCTAATTCATGGGGAAAGTGGTGAAATAAACTTTTCTATTTCCTGGTAAAAAAAATAAAAATCAATTACTAAAATGTTCAGCCTTGTTTTGGATATTACCCACTGTAGATTTCATGTGTAAATTGATTCTACACTTTGTTTGTAATATTGATTGCCTTAGGGCAGATAGCTTGTCTTTTCATTTGTATGCTTCTCTTAAATAAGGGTATAAACTTTTTTTCTGGTGAGAGTTGCATTCCTTGGGGAAATCTTTTGGGAAATACATGCTGTCCGTAGGCAGGACCAGAGTCAAATTTGGATAGCTTGCAGCATTCCACGATAGCACATCTTACTTTCTCTTTATCCCTACCACCTGAGCTATGTGTCTGTTTCCCCATCCTTTTTCCACCTCTACATACTGCCCTCCCCACCTTCCTTTGTTCAGTCTATTTCTGTTCACTCCACCTGGGCTCACTTCACCCTATGGATCCTCCCCGGCTTCTCTGTCTCTCTCACACACAAAATGTGGAAGAGGTTATGATTCCTAGAGTGGTGGTCTAGAGATGCAGTCATTGTGTAGCCCACAGTGGAGAATTTGTGCTGCTGCATCACAATCTTGGGGAGGGGAGCAAAAGAGAGGGCAGGTTGCACAACAGCAGTGACCATAGCATGGGAGCAAGAATGGAGAGACACTGAGAAGGGGAAAGTCATAGTTTGAAACAAAACAGGAGTATAACAAGAATGGGATGAACTGAAAGGGAAATGGTGTTTTTAACCAATGGCAGAGGTTAAAGTGAAGTCTTATGGAGTATTTGAGAGCTCTGTATCCTTTAACTTTCTCACATGAGGCAGCTGAGGTATGGAAGTTTAAAACAGCATTTTCTCCCCTTTCAGTGTGTTTCATTTCTTGCTGTACTCAGTACTGACAGAAGTTTGAGTAAAGTAGTGGTGGAGAGACATTGAGGAGCTTTTCTTTGTTTTTTTTAAATAAAAAACCCAAAACAGATCAGTTTTAACAAGGAGAAATAGCAGTATGGTTATCACACAGATTCCCACAATGTATTTCACCCATGGTACCATTAGAAAAACTGAAAAATAAAATAACTCTCAATAATTAACGGAGTGTAAAATATACAAAATAGCAGTTCAGTAATACAGCAGCAATTATTACCGTGAAGTCTGAACATCTAACCAACTCCCTCCTCCAAATCCTGGATGAAGAGATGTGTATTTAAATGAAGATGAAAAGCAAATAGTGTTGGCACCAGTGGTATCTCAAGAGGGCAGAAATTCCAGAGCTGAGGCTCCATCATGGAAAGTGCCCATGGAAATTAAAAAGACACATCTTGATAGTTTAAAGAAGAGAGTAATGCCACATACTTCAAGAGGAAACAAAGCGCATAAAAGGCTATCACCAGAAACACTTATGAAAACAAGGACCCCAGGAAGACTGATGATGGCAGATGGGGAAGCGAAGGTAGAATTACCTGTACAGACAGCATTATAAAAAGGGAGGAACCCCTCTGTGTTCTTGTGTACTGTTTTCCATCTGTAATCATTATTGTTCAGAATTAAAGGGAAGTCAATGTTCATGTTAATGTTTCCCATGAATTTGCATTTCAGAAAGCTTGTAGGAACATAGACACAATTTTATTTTATATTCTATTTAAAATGTTCTGTAATCTACAAGTAATATTAATGACTAGTAAACCAGTGTTACAACCTTTGTGATCTTTCTGTGGACCAATGGCTAGCTGTAACTTCTACAATGCATAAGGGGATTCTGGATTTTTCCCTCTTATTTTAAATCAGTGCATATGTTAATTCCATTACTGCTAATGACAGTAGACTTTGCCCTCCTAGTTCCATGTGGCTGCATTATTTTTACTTTGCTTAGAATATGATTAGGTATAATGGAAATTTGGGATTCAATGAAGACACAGTCACTTAAATGTGAAGATTTAGTGCAGTTTTATAATTTGATTATGCTAAAAAACATTTCAACTTATAGTTTTTTCAAGCAAGCATAATAGACCTTATTCAATAAGTACACTTAATCAAATGTTGCATGAGAAGATGTATGACACTTCCTTTTAAGATGAAAAAAGAATATATATTTTACATGGTACTTTTCTTTTGAAATCTGATAAAGTTTTGGAATCCTTTTCACAGAATTCCATGCATATGGGCCTTCATTGGAACAAAATGGATAGCTCAGTTGGTTAGACCATGGTGCTGATAACACCAAGGTTGCAGGTTCGATCCCTGTATGGACCAGCTGCATATTCCTGCATTGCAGGGGGCTGGACTAGATGACCCTCAGGGTCCCTTCCAACTCTACAGTTCTGTGATTCTGTGAAAATGTATTAATCCCTGTGTAGCTCATAGCTATCAAACCCCAAAGATCTCTACATCTCAAAGTGATATACTAGTCTTGTTAGAATGTTTGTTTTGGAAGGTGGATCTACCATCAAAAAAGAAATCATCATCATCACCATAAGTGGGAAGTGAGCTATTGCTTTCCATCAGCAACTGGCTGGCTCCTGTAAGAACAGAATGTTAGACTAAATAAGATTTTGGTCTCATTCTGAGCCACCAAGGCTCTTCTTAAATTCTTATGCAGAAGACATGAGCTATTTACTGCTGACATTCTGCTACAAATGTAGAGAAAAAATAATTTTCCAAATTTATTTTCCAGAAGGTTTAAGTCACTCGCTGGACTGGCTCCAGATTTTCAAACTTACTTTAGTCTTAGATTGTGAATTAAACAAAAAAAAAAAAAAAAACAAAACAAAACACTGATGCATTACAGAATGTAAGCAGCAGTAGGGAGATCAGGAAATTGAAATGTCATCAGGGAGATTCTCTAAACAAAGCAGCCGGTTATTTAAACTTGGAGTGGGAAGGAAGCGACAAATTATAACAAACAGAATATTTTTTTACAGGCACCCAACTTTCTCTAACATGCTAGAAAACATAAATTTCCAACAGCAGGACCATCAGATAATTTCACTTGCATGTGTTGGAAAACTGGTGCTCAGGTTGGGGTGCAACATATTTTCATACGGATGTGTCATGTTACTAAAACAAGCCAAAGCAGGGAGAAAATATCTCTGACTATTTAAACAACCATGTAAAGCACCAACGTTGAGGTGAACAAAATATAAATACAGTGGTACCTTGGGTTACACACGCTTCAGGTTACAGACTCCGCTAACCCAGAAATATTACCTCAGGTTAAGAACTTTGCTTCAGGATGAGAACAGAAATCGTGCTCTGGCAGCGCGGCAGCAGCAGGAGGCCCCATTAGCTTAAGTGGTGCTTCAGGTTAAGAACAGTTTCAGGTTAAAAACAGACCTCCAGAACGAATTAAGTACTTAACCCGAGTTACCACTGTAACAGCTATACTATATTTTTAACCTACAAACTTGATGGTCTGAATGCCAATGAATGCCTTTTTATTGCAAATGATACATGGGAAAAAGATGAACGTTAAAAGTAAAAGATATATATATATATATATATATATATATATATATATATATCCTAAATATAAATATTGCTTTAAACACACACACACATCCCAAAATACAAATTTTAAACAATTTATGACTAGGTTCAACTTTTCTCTATCTGGCCCTCAAGACTTTCTCCAAACTTCATTACCACTTCAGACCATCCTCACTCCCAGCCCTGTTTTGCACTCTCATTCAGTGTTTTTTTGTTTACCTGGCTGAAGAATGTATTTGAACTTGCCAGGGTAATGAACCTGAACTGAATATTGCCTTTTACTGGCCTGGGCGGAGTATTTAGAAGTGTGTGAATATCGGTAGTAGCTCTGCTACAGTACGAAGGGAGAGGAAGTGGGAGTGAGTCAGAGTCAGCTCAGCCTTTAGACAGATTGAGGTGGCAGGAGCCCCCACAGTGGCAGCCTGTGGGGGCCCACCTGCTCTGCCACCTCTGCCACCGGCGCAGAAGCGACGCCAGTACTGGCGCTGATTTGGACTGAAATCACACCTGAAATCACATGAGATCTTGCGGAGCACGCAATATCTCATGCAGTTTTGGGGAGACCTTGCCCAAATTGGGCAAAATCTCACCCCAAATTAGCACCAATACCACTGCTGCCTCGTTGCCAGTGGTGGAGGCAGCAGGGCAGGCAGAGAAACAGTGCCAGCGGCAACAGGTATGGCAGCAATGGCCGTGGCAGGGCAGGGCAAGGCGGCAGCTCCTGTTTTGCCTGAAGCGTTGAAATGGGATGCACCACTGCTGGTTCTCTTTTGGCCATTGTGGGGGAATCATATTTCTGCTCTTAAGCATGGGAGAGCATGTGTTTGAGTTTCAGTTCTTTTGTCTTGTATACTCCATTGGGCTATTCCTATTTACCGTACTTTTCCATCTATAATGTATAAGATGCCCCCTATTTTGGGGACTGAAATTTATGAAAATGGGGGGAGATGGCACAAAGTTGCTGAGCTTTTTTTGCAGAGGAATGCTCAGAGTTGTTGAGCTTTTGGGGGGGATTTCAGAGGGCTGTAGAGCTTTTTTTAGGGGGGAATGTTGAAAACCGCTCACCCGCATGCATTGCTAAATCTGACCCCCGTGTGTCCCCTCACCGCCAGAAGCAGCAAATCGCCCATCCAATTGCTGCAGCGTCAGCCAATCAATACCACCCATTGACGCAGCAACCAATGACACACACAATAGCTGCTGACAACGCAGCACCAACCAATAAAAATGCACTACCCATGTATAAGACGACCCCAACTTTTTACCATGATTTCTAAGGGGGAAAACATAGTCTTATACAGGGGAAAGTATGGTAAATTTTGTTATTAGGTTGTATTTTAATATGCTGCCTGAGCTTTGTATTTGTATATAACCCTTTGTGAGCCACTTTGGGATCTTTGGCCAAAAGGCAGCATAGAAATAAATTGTAACATGACATTTTTCCTGGGTGCTATGAGGGAAAAGCTATACTAACTCTCTCTCTCTCTCTCTCTCTCTCTATATATATATATATATATATATATTGTGTGTGCAATCTCTTTTTTGCTGGAATGCCTTCTCTCTCCCCTCCCTATCCCAACAACAGAGAGGATTTATGGGTGCTAAATGTCATTGAAAAACATTGCAAAAAACAAACCCAAGCTGCTCTGCAGCTTAGCATACATGGCTACAGCAAACCCCATCCTAGCGAGTTGGAAGCGTATCACTCTGAGCATCTGCACCACTCCTCCTTGGAGAGCGCATACTAATCATCTCTCTTCATGGTCAGTAACCACATAAGGACAGCACCAGACGATGCCAGTGGTTTTGGTCCTGTAGCATTTATGTGCTTCCCTGAAAAAGAGAGGCATGCCAGAGAATATTCGTCAGCCTTGTCTGTTGGTCTCCTCTCTTGATTGAGGCAGATGTTTATTTTCCATCTGCACTATATGTCAGTGCAACTGCAGCCTTCATCTGGCAAAGGGGGCCTCTAATAATATGAGGCCATTGCATGAAACTGCCGGAGAGATGGCTCTGGTGAATAAAAATCAGGTTAGAGCGGGAAACGTTTATTCTTCATTTTGAGAAGCCCTTTTAACAAATGAAAATTTGCCTCCTTCTCCTTTTGCCAAGCATAGGACCATGTTTATTTCCAGCTATATGGGTCACGGAGGATTCCCAGCTGTTAGATAGAGTCAGTTGTGCATTGCTGCACTCAACAACATCTGTTTCACAAAAACAGTATCCAGCTTTTAGCGCTCAAATGGAGGTTATACCATATGCCAGCAGACCACTTAGTTTTTACCTTGGGAACCAACTTTACACTAGTCAAGGTAACAGACGAAGTACTGAGTATTTAAATGGTAGCGGCCTTTGGTTGCATCTTCATTCGCTCCAACTATATATAGTAAAATTAGTTCCAAGCATACACCACAAGCTGTTCCTCTCTTCAATTATTCATTGGGAGAAAATTTGTTTGCAAAAGCGTTCAAATGTTCATCGAGATCGACTCTGATATTGAAAGTGGCACCGTAAGATGCTTTGGCAAACACAGAATCATGTTAAAATGTCAACTGATATCAGCAATCAACAAAGACAGATTGGGCTGAAAAGCCTTTTGCAAGCAAACAGCGTTTTAAAAGTTACAACAATGTGGATGTCTTTGGAGCCTTAAAGAACATTTTCTGTGTCTTTCTTGCGTTTTTCTCCTATGTCTATTTGTTGTTTTCTGTAGTGATCCGCATTTTACTTAGAGATGGATTAGCTCCTTCATTGGATGTTAATCAAAGAGAGGACACCCACCAAATAATTTAACGGGAATATCTATTTCATTTTCATCACCCTGATTGCTCTACTTGAGAACAATGCAAGCCATATCTTACAACAATACAAGATATAATTCAGCAATAAACCACCCACCCACACAGGAGTCTATTATGGCACCAGTGAAATACCTACAGTATGGTCACTGTAGAAAAGGCTCTGCAATGAGTGCCCCTTGACTCTAATGAAAGGGCTTATAAGCAAATCTCTCTACTACTTGCATTGTCATTTGGTGCCATAGATGTGACTGCCAAATTCTACTTCTGGGCTGGCAGAAGGAGAATACCTGCTATCACTGCCTCTGCTCTTCAGCCCCAAGCAGAAGCTTCAGCCACCCCCAAACAAAGTAGATGGGGGAGAAGTACAGGTGATGCTATGGAGCATCTCTGTGCTGAAGGATGGAATAATGGGATGGAAGGCCCCTCCACTGCTTCAAAGCCATGTGGAGTGAAAAGCCCACCTGCATCATACACCCTAGACCTTCTACCTTCACTGCAGAACAGAGTACAAGGAAGGGTTGAAGTGACCCTGAATTGGCCAAGTCTGTTTCCCCATGATTGGTCACCTCTCCTCAAGTGACCTTCTCATCCCCTCTCCTTGGGAAAATTCCTTTTGGAGTCCCCTTTAGGTAAGGGTGATGATGTTGGAGCAAATGCATCCATACTAAGGGTGAAACCACCATTCCCAAGAGAGGATTCATGGTTGGGCAGGGCATGCTAGCCAGCATTTCACAGGTAGAAATAGGGCTGCACTTGTAATGTATATTTGGTCATACCAATTCTCAGAGCAGTAACAATGAACTATGAACTAGTTCAACATTTTCACATGTCAATGCCTTCCAGCTGTCTTCTGGACAGCTTGCCTTCTGCTTTGCTCTTGGACAGCCCCCTGACTTTCTGACACTGCTGGGCAACATCTACCTGTCTGTTATTCAAAAAGCCTTTGTTGACTTTGTTGACTGGACCACTTCCCTACCAGAAGACCAAAAAAGGAGCGGCATAAGGCTAGGTCTTCCTAGTTCATATCCTTATGAGCATTATAGCCACAATGCATCTCAAATCTCCCCAGTAATCAAGCAACTGCAGACATCCTTGTTCAAACTTTTCAATTACTAATAGCCAGGGAATAGACTTCACACTTTTTACACTATTCTTGAATTTATGCACTAAATAATGGTAACTGGCCTCTGTCATTTTATTTTTATAATGATTTTTTAATGCCATTCTTCTTCTTCTTTAAAAAAAATTCCACTGCAATCTTGTATACACACAAACACACACATCTCCAAGCTGCCTTTCCAGGTGGGTTTTCCCAAGCTCTCACAGCTCTCATTTGAATCAGGTTTTTACAGTTACATCTGTGCAAACACGGAAAACGAATGCAACATAATGGCACTGAGATGGAGGAAGTTAAGCATACCTCTCCACCTGCCAAAGCCCAGATGTGGGGAATAATATGGCACAGAATCCTCAGATACAAAGCATGCAACAGTAAGTTTTCTCCAGAAAGCTTCCAAAAAAGGCTCTTTGCAGTTCTGTTCAAGTTCCTGTGCTTTTATGTTGTTGCTGCAAGCAGTTGGTAGAAACACATCTATGAAATGTTTTTGTCATTTGCTCAAGTTTTTCATTCTGTATAAGTAAATTCTAATGCTATCCATTAAACCAAACTACAGACTATTTAACATTATCCATTTCACGCAAAATTAGAAAAACACACACTATTATTGGGAACTTACATTAGTGCTATTATTTGTATTTGCAAATAAGTATAATTTTTTAAAAAAGCAATGTAGGGTTATTACCTTCATCCCATCCTTCTTGCAAGACCGTTATGACCTAACTCCACCAGCTTATGCTTCCCCCCAACCCTCTGGCCAAGTAGGCATTTGAATTGGGTCTTCCTTGGCCACGGCACTTCCAGACTGTCACTATTTTGGGTGGGATTCAACAACATGCCAGCAACTTCAGGCTGCACATTTAAAGCTGATTTGGAGTGCTCGCAAAACGAACCCACTTCACAAAAAGATCAGACTTTTTGCAAAAAAGAAAGCTAATAAATTGTTACAACAATTGACACACATCCTGTGCTCTCCTTTTGAAGACAGCTTTCACATGGGTGATGTCCCAAGCCTTGGAACTGGGCAAACAGAAAGGGCACTTTTTTGTAGACATCGGGCAGGCAAGGTCTCTTCATACCAGTGCTGTCACCTCTGCATCTTATAGATGGAGGCAGAGTTGAAGGCAGTGGCTTGCTGTCATATGTATCCCCTTGTACTTTCCTGGAAGGAGATGGCTTTACACTGACATGGGAAGGCATGCAAGTCATCTCCACTGGCAGTGACATAGCACTCAGGTACTGAATGACACTCAGGTACTGAATGACATTGGTACTGGAGGAGACTCTTGAGAATCCCATGGACTGCAAGAAGATCAAACCTATCCATTCTTAAGGAAATCAGCCCTGAGTGCTCACTGGAAGGACAGGTCGTGAAGTTGAGGCTCCAATACTTTGGCCATCTCATGAGAAGAGAAGACTCCCTGGAAAAGACCCTGATGTTGGGAAAGATTGAGGGCACAAGGAGAAGGGGACGACAGAGGGCGAGATGGTTGGACAGTGTTCTCGAAGCTACCAGCATGAGTTTGACCAAACTGCGGGAGGCAGTGGAAGACAGGAGTGCCTGGCGTGTTCTGGTCCATGGGGTCACGAAGAGTCGGACACGACTAAACGACTAAACAACAACTGAATGACACGGAAGTGGGCTGTTCCTCTGACAACCTGCTTGGAACTTCCCTGAATCCAGGTCTCCACCTCCTAATCCACTGGGAACCTCCCTGGGATCAGACTCTTCCTGGTGTCCAAAATCCCCATACCCTAACCTGCTAGGACCTTCCCCCAGGTTGGACTCCTCCAATTCCCTGATCTACAGCTCATCCTCATCATCTGACTGCCCTCTCCACAATGTCTCCATGGGGCTCATGACATGTGCATGTCAGCTCCAGAAGATGTCAGGCTAAGCGGATTAAAAATGCAGGTCTTTTTTAAACATTAATGTGAAATCTGTATCTTCAATGTTTTAATTGCTTTGACTCTCTGAAGATTATGTAACTATGGTCTCCCTCTAAGTAATATATTAGGCATATATTTTTAAACAGTCAACAACGGAAGTAACTATCACCATAGTGTTCAACTATAATTCTCGACTCTCTCTGCAATGTCTCTGCTGTTGGCCATAGTCCTTCTAGATAATTTGCTTCAAAGGTCTTGTTACCTAAGATTTGCAGGTCCTCTTATTTAAGGGTAACATCCCACCTACAAAGCTTTGGGGAAAGGAAACATAAAGTAATAGTATTTGGAGTTCATCAGTACCAGTCACAATGCTGTGTCAACTCTGGCAATAGCAGCATAAGCAAATAATATCATGTAATAGTAGTAGCAATAGTAAAGGTAAAGGTAAAGGTACCCCTGCCCGTACGGGCCAGTCTTGACAGACTCTGGGGTTGTGCGCCCATCTCACTTAAGAGGCCAGGGGCCAGCGCTGTCCGGAGACACTTCCGGGTCACGTGGCCAGCGTGACATCGCTGCTCTGGCGAGCCAGAGCCGCACACGGAAACGCCGTTTACCTTCCCGCTGGTAAGCGGTCCCTATTTATCTACTTGCACCCGGAGGTGCTTTCGAACTGCTAGGTTGGCAGGCGCTGGGACCGAGCAGCGGGAGCGCACCCCGCCGCAGGGATTCGAACCGCCGACCTTTCGATCGGCAAGTCCTAGGCGCTGAGGCTTTAACCCACAGTGCCACCTGCGTCCCTAGTAGCAATAGTAGCAGTACAATTAAAAACAAGTTGTAAGGCACCAGTGCTCTCCAGCTAGGAACTCTAGCAGTAGGGCCCAAGACTTTCTATGCCACCAGAGCAACTTGCTTAAGAAAGGATCCACTAGATCAGTGTTTTTCAAGCTTGTGTCCTCTAATGTTTTTGGACTAGAACTCCCATCATCCCTAGCTAGCTTAGCCAATGGTCAGGGATGATCCAACTCAAGGCAAAGGACCACTGCACTAGATTGCTCTCTGCTGTTCAGCAGTGCCACTGCTGCATAATTGCAGAGGGTGGTAGGGAAGCTCCCAACTGAGGAAAGGGCAGGTAACACAATGAGTCAACAGGGTTCCATTGTGTCCTGTACAGGTGCTGACTTTGGACTGGTCACTCTATCTGAGTAACCTCTTATTGAGGAACAGACTAAGCTGCTTTCTTATTTAACTTTTTCATTCCAGAGCACCAGGCCCAACACAACTTAAGTGTACTAAAAACATAAGTGTGTTCATAAATACTTCCCAAGGCTTCTTCAGTAAGTGCAAACTCAGTTCCTTGACCAGTTCAAAAGGTAGCTTGACATTTTGAAGGCAGGCCCACATTTTCCTGTTGGTCAAACAACTAGTAACAGCCAAAGAAAAAGACAACAATGGCGAAGAAGCAGGAGTGGCTCAAGACATTTTGTTGCCTTAGGTGAAGGGTAAAGATGGAGCCAGTGTGGTGTAGTGGTTAAGAGCGGTAGTCTCGTTATCTGGGGAACCGGGTTCGCATCTCTGCTCCTCCACATGCAGCTCCTGGGTGACCTTGGGCCAGTCACACTTCTTTGAAGTCTCTCAGCCCCACTCACCTCACAGAGTGTTTGTTGTGGGGGAGGAAGGGAAAGGAGAATGTTAGCCGCTTTGAGACTCCTGAAGGGGAGTGAAAGGCGGGATATCAAATCCAAACTCTTCTTCTTCTTCCCTTCCTTAGTATTTATAGAATACTAAGTGGATTGGCAGCTGAATCTTATTCCAGTACTGACAAAGGGATTATTTCATTCACAGCATCTAAGAGCAATAGGTTAGGTATGGGAGTATTTCAGTGCAAGGTAGACCGCACGGTACACAAAGTTCTGCCCTTCCACAAAAAGGATATGGTCAGAGAGCTCAGGAGGAACAAATGTGGAGCTGTTATTGCTGACCCTCAGCATCTACCACCTGAGGCAGTTGCCTTACTATGCCTCAAGGTAGGGCCAGCCCAGAAGAGGAGGACAATATGATGTTGTTGATGACACTTGGGATTTGTTTTCCATTTCAAGAGACTTCTTATTGACTGATCTCCCTTGGTATTGCAGTGTATCATAATTCCACACCCACAGACTTTGAAAAAGGCAGAAACAGCCACATGCCTTTCCATGAGCTTTGAAGATGTGTGGCTTAATTCTTCTTTGAGTGCTGGAGCAATGAGTGAGCTGCATGCCCTCAAGGCAGAGAGCCATGAGCATGTGCTCAGTTGGCACTTTGGAGAGTTCTAGGAGACAGCAGCTTTGCTATAGGCTACAAGCACATCCCATGCTATAGCCCACAGTCTTTTTAACACTTTTGCACACTCTGTGAACTGTGATTAATTAAAAGTTAGCTTTGGCTCCTTCCAAGGAAAACCCTTTCTTGCAAGTTGATCTTGTTTGTAAGACCTTCATATACATACACAAGCATATCCACTTCCATTTAAATGAATAATCAGCACCGTGCCAAAGACAAGGTTTGCTGATGGATTTAAAAAACAACAACTTTAAAAACCTATTAAAATGGATGAAGAGGAGGAGGAGGAGTTTGGATTTGATATCCCACTTTATCACTACCCTAAGGAGTCTCAAAGCAGCTAACAACCTCCTTCCCCTTTCTCCCCCACAACAAACCCTCTCTGAGGTGAGTGAGGCTGAGAGACTCCAGAGAAGTGTGACAAGCCCAAGGTCACCCAAAAGCTGCATGTGGAGGAGCGGGGACACGAACCCGGTTCACCAGATTACGAGTCTATCGCTCTTAACCACTACACCGCACATCTCTTGGTCAACTAACCCTTGGCTTCCAAAAACTGATGTAAGCAGTTAGGCCTTACAAAGGGTGGTATCCAACTAATGTGTTCCATCAGTACTAATATTTCTGCTTGTGCAATGGAACTCCCCACTCCACCTCTCTCTGTGCGCTCCCTAAATATGCTTTGGAATGTTGGGGAAATACTTGACCAGATTTAGGGGGAGAATGGGGTTCAGGAGTGCCACTACTGCATAATTCCAGAGGGTGGTACTGCCAGCGGCATAGCTAGCCACTTGGGTGCCTGGTGCGGGGGCATGTCCTGCAGCTGGGGGCGGGGCAATCTGCCCGTGGGGGGGCGCGAGCCTCTACGACACTTGGAGCCTCTCCACCGCCTCCCCCTCAGCTGTAGGGCAGCTGAGGGAGAGGTAGTAGGCAGACGCAAGTCCCACACTGCCGTTTCAGGCAGCGCAGAACCTGCAGGTGCCTAAGCGACCACATCACTCCTAAAAAGTTTCGTGAGCCCAATTTTTTTTAAAAAAAACCCCTCATTTTGTCACCCCCCTCAGCGATGACACCTGGGGCAGACTGCACGCCCTGCACCCCCTTCCTCCATCACTGGGTACTGCAGCTGCCAACTGAGCAGGGGGGAGGTGACGCAATGAGTCAACTGCACATTTATAGTCCCACTCCATTGTTTCAAGGCTTGTGCTGGCTTTCCCATGTTCTAGTGTACCTTCTGCTGTGGGAAGCCTTTTCTACTTGTGGAGCTTCCCTGCACCATGAAGAACCCTGGAAGATCATGTGGGGAGCCTCCATGAATAGAAAAAAACTGAAAAACTCACACTAGAACATGAAGAAGCCAACACAAGCTACATGATTATGAGAGCTCAAGACATGGTCCCATCTCTTGCGGGGGCACAATTAGTGCCAGCACCTTCTGTCAAGAGTTTGGGTATAATCTTCGAAGCCTCCCTTTCTATGGAGGTGCAGGTTACAGCTACAACAAAGGCGGAATTCTACCATCTCCACCGCGTTAAACAGTTGGTCCCTTACCTATCTCGCCCTGACCTAGCCACTGTGACCCATCCGACAGTCACCTCCAGGCTTGATTATTGTAATTCACTCTACTTGGGGCTGCCCTTAAAGCTGACTCAGAAACTCCAGCAGGTGCAGAATGCCGCAGCGAGACTCCTTATGGGATCCTCACCGCGGGATCACATTTGTCCAGTGCTATACCAGCTGCACTGGCTCCCGGTGGAGTACAGGATCAGGGTTAAGGTGCTAGTTTTAACCTTTAAAGCCCTATACGGCCTAGGACCCGTGTACCTATGGGACCGCCTCTCCTAGTATGCCCCACGGAAGACCTTATGGTCCGCAAATAACATCTTGGAGGTCCCAGGCCTCAAGAAGATTAGACTGGCTGTGGCCCTGGCCTGGTGGAATGCTCTGTCACAAAAAACCAGGGCCCTGTGGGATCTGACATCTTTCCGCAGGGCCTGAAAGACGGAGCTGTTTTGCCAGGCCTTTGGTTGGGGTCCAGTCTGACTCTCCCTCTCTCCTTATAAGAACTTACACGAAAGTGGCCCCCTAATTTTTCTCACAGATTCATATAAGATCAGTATAAACAGTTAGGCCTGATGAGCATTTAATGTCCCCAACCCTAATCTGTGGGTTGCCATCTGATTGGATTTCACTTTGATCCTGATTTGATTTTAGGATGTATTTTAATTGATTGATTGATTTTATGTTTATGTGTTATATATCTGATGTTAGCTGCTCAGATCCCAGTTTTGGCTGGGGTATAAATAAATTATTATTATTATTATTATTATTATTATTATTATTATTATTATTTTCCTACACCTGTAGCCCCTCCATGGCTGTGATGCCTGAAGAAGCCTAGAAAGATTGAAGGATGTGGGCAGAATGACACCTGTGTGTCCTCAATAAATAACTGAAACCTAATATGATAGATATTAGATAACCCTTCCTCAACCTGGCCTTCTGCAGATGTTGAACTGCATCTCCCATCATCCCTGACCACAGACCATTCTAACTTGGGCTGATGGGAGTTGGAATCCAACACCATCTGAAGAGCACCAAGTTGAGGAGAGCTGCCTTTTAGGCCGAATTATCTGAGAGCCGCCCCATAAATACCCACAAGTTTGTGTAGTCACATCATCCAGGTCTCATTGTCAACTGTATTCAAAGGTTAAAAAGCAATCTAACAGGGCTGGTATGCTGCAATTGCTTCTATATACCTTTAATTTGTTCTAAAACTCTTATCAACCAAGGCTATAACTTCAGCGAGACCCAGGTGAAAAGTCACAGTGGCAGGAGTTCAGCAGGCTATTTTCCTGGTGTGCTTGGAGCCAAGTGGTAAACAACTACTCAGCAACCCTTACCCCACAAATGAAAGGCTGGAGACAAACTGGCAAACACAATGTAACAAGTAACAGGAAAATCTGTACCCAAATCAGTTTTTTGCTTTGTTAAAACAAACCAAACAGGCACCACTTTGAAGCCAAGCAGCACCTTATCTCCCTGAACTGAATGTTAAATGCCAAGGGTAACAAGGACCCAGCATTACCTGACTGACTTCTGCTAGACAGATCCAGGCTGGGCCCAGCTCAGACAGGGTGATTCTCATGTCTCAGACACATCCTCCATATTGGCAGGAGAGATCAAATAAAACAAAACAATAAATGAAGCAAGACAGAGCTTCTGAAACATGAGTGGCTTTCTAGATGTTGCTGAACTACAACTTCCATAATTTTTGACCAGCCGGTTGGGGCTAGTGACTCCAACAACATCTGGTAGAACACAAATTTCTGAGCCCTGCTCTAAAACCTAATATTCTTGCCATCTCCATAGCAAGCTGAACCTGGGCCTGGGTGACTGGTATGTCCCAAACTTTGGACTCTCTCTCACACTCAGCCAAGTCCTTGGAATTCTTGTAAGAAGAGTAACTGTGGGGTGTTTCTAAGACTAATGGGAAACTTTGAAATTCCCTTGTCATGTTTGTTCTTGGATGCTGCATGTTGTTTAAATAATCTTGTTATATTTGTAATACTGATTTTTTTTATGTTATTGTAATTTTCTTTGCTACGTTATTATGACATTGTTACTATGCTATTGATTTGCTTTGTTATTATGAAATTGTTATTGTAGTATTTGTTTGACATCCATCTTTGTTTCTTTGTTGTAAGTCACTTTAAGCATATTTTTGTGTGTGGAAAAGAGGCATGACAAATAAAATGAATGAATGATTGAAGTGGCTATCAACATACCTACTCATGGTTCTACCTATACACTTCATACCAGGTCCATCAAAGGAAGCTTGTCTACAGTCTTGTCTACAAATGGGTAGCAGACTTAGTGCCACAGACATAACAGAGTTGAATTGAAGGCTGAGACACTTAGAATGTATTGGGATGTTCATACACACCTGAAGAGGGGATGTGCATTTGATAGCAAGAGGTATTGACACTGTTACTATTACAGGGAGACAGGCAGCACTACCACACTGGTGAACAACAGGTTATGTGTCAGTGAAGAATGCATGTGAGAGCAATCTGTGAATTCAGGATGACTATGGAGAAGATAAAATAAACAAAAATCTATAAAATGGTAAAGTCTCCAATTGTGCATACTTCTGGGTGCACACATATAGGCTTTATATATAGGCATCTTACTTTCCACTTAGAATTGTAATTCATCTACACTGGTACCTCAGGTTACATACGCTTCAGGTTACAGACTCCGCTAACCCAGAAATAGTACCTCGGGTTAAGAACTTTGCTTCAGGATGAGAACAGAAATTGTGCTCCGGCGGCACGGCAGCAGCAGGAGGCCCCATTAGCTAAAGTGGTGCTTCAGGTTAAGAACGGACCTCCGGAACGAATTAAGTACTTAACCTGAGGTACCACTGTATTTAATACCAGCGAAGGGAAAGCTCTAGAATAAGCAGCACTATTTGTCTAGAAAAAGAAGTGCCACAACTCACGATGAATACCTGCGTCATTCTTTAAGAAAGGCAATGGCACGCACCTAAGAGGTGCCGGAACTGAGTTCCTGTGAATTCCCCCTGGAAAAAAGCACTGAGAATAAGCATGTGATATTCTAGCTCAATACACACAGGAGGTGACAATAATATTAGAATTAAAGTGGGAGGGGTAAACTGGAAACCTGCAGCTAACTGAACAGTAGTCATTGGATTACTGAAAACACAAGGCATTATGAAAGGTGTTGTTTCCTGTCTACCTTATACACAGTTCATTCTTTGTAGATCTCAAGTTTGCTTAAAACGAAATAGGTTTCCTAATCTGCAACTGCCCACAAAGTGGCTTCCTCGGAGCATCCTGCCCCCTGTTGTTTTCCAACTCAGTGTTTGGCTGGTTAGAACTTTCTTTCTCTTCCCCCTCAAGGCAAAAAGCTATTGCTGATGAAGTGATTTCATTTAGCTCAAAATGATCCCTGTTAGTTACATGAAAGATGGAACACTTATTCTCTTACGCTGGTATGCAGAGTCTCCTAAGTACAAAATACACATCAAGGGCCAATTACACATGAAAAACCACTGATGGTATGAGAGCTGGTTAATATTTCTGAATTATTAAGTCTGACAGCATAATCATGCCTTTTTGTTGTTTAGGCTGTTGATACCAGATGTTGAATGCACAGCAGAATGTAACAGCATAATAGAAGACATTTTAAGGTAGCACCGTTATGCAGAATGGAACAGAAACTGCTTTGGGTAACTCCAAATGTAGAAAAGCAGATGCTGGATTCCAATAAAGGGGCAGCTTTGTGTAGCAAAATGCTTGTGGTCTTTCCGGATACGTATGGCTGCATTGATATTTCGCTACGGAGACATCCAGGCCACCAATTTATTCCTACTGAGTGGTGACTTCTGTACTTGCTGAATTCTGGGGTGCAAGATTAAAGAAGGCTCTTAGAAAAGATTCACCATAGGATGAGCTTCGGTTTTCGCAGGTTTTCAGGAAATTAGAGTTCACAACTTAGCTTAAGTTTGGTGATAATTCATGTGATTAATCTCTGGTGAGCCCACTACTCCTAAAGTCTGATGTTAAATTAGATATGCCATAAATTGTGTGAATGGAATTAATGTGCATGTTTTCATACTGATTAATTTGCATATAGTCTGTCATTCCCAAAGAGGTCACAAGATAGCTTTAGTTTCATTGAAACCAAGTCAAATAAAACCAAATCCCCCTCTCTCTTCCTCCAACCACCCCTACTCTCTCCTTTAAACCATCATCACACTAAATACTAATGCAAAATATACATAATTACAACTGAATCATCACAGTCCAGTACAAAAACTCCTATATCTATTTGCCTGTATGTTGTTGTTGTTTACCTGACCTTAACCCTCAGGTCCCTGGGAAGGTTACGACATTCAAACAAAACATTTAAATCAGTTTACAACTTACAATCACAAAAATAAGATGGGGCCAAAAATTATACACATCAAGTGTCAAAAGTCAAAGGAAAGATGTGCTTTTGGCATTATTTGGCAATTTCATCAACTGAGGAACTATTATGCAAGTTTCATCCACTTTTGGCCAAAGGAAGAAAGGTGATAGCTGTTTTCTAAATTTCTCAATGGCAAATGTGTGTGTGGCAACCCAAGAAAGCTTGGATGAACCCTGAGTCAAATCAGGAAGCCTGTGGACTGTTTTAAAAAAACACTGAATTGCAGTGTGAACTGAATTCTGTGACCAGTGCACAACCCTATTGCAGACATACTGTATGTACTCATGAAATCTGGCTGCTTGCATAGTTTCATTCCATTTGTTTAAGCAGCTCCTTTGGATCATGTTTCACATGTATGCTGCAAAAGTACATCTGGTAGAAATTCCTGGAGACTAATAAAAATCTGCCAATATGATTTAATATTTGTTCGTTAAATGTGTTTATTGTTTTATGAAAAGAGAACATCAAGGGGAGAAATGAATATCAAGAGCCATTTGCATGTGAAATATTACTGACGATTATGAGAGCTGATTAATATTTCTGAATTATTAAGTCTGACAATATAATCATGCATTTTTCCTTGTTTCTTCTGTTGGCACCAGATGTTTAATGCAGGGTAAAATGAGACTGTAATATACTCTGTAATTAATGGCTGGAAAGCACAAAAGTATATACTCCAAATTTATATGACTATGAAGATGTTTTTGTTCCATTAGTATGAATAAACAGATGTTCTTTTGAAGAATGTTCACTTGACATGTCTCAAAATCCCCCTGGGAAGTGTGGATTTTAGGGGATTTTCCATGACAAAAGAGCTAAGTTTGTTTTTTACAGAAACTAAGCCGTGGCTTTGTGGTTAGTCAGCAGTCTTCCTTTAGCACTGGAAAAAGACACAGAAGAGTAACAACAAAGTTTAATATGAATATGGGTGGATGTGGAAGTGTGTAAAATTCTCAGATTCCATTGAACTGGAGTGGAGTAATAATTTCAATATAAAATGCAATGTATTTAAACACATACACAGACAAACACTTAAATTTAAATTCTTAAAATATGTTTAGTCTCTCTGCTTAAAAACAGTTAGTACAGACAACCACTTTGCATATGATAGCTCCCAGTTCAGTTGTATTAATTTCATTGTGATATGGGACTGAATACAGAAGTCATCTAGCCTAGTGTCTCTTGATGGTACAAAATGGTGTAAGGGGTAGCCTTGTCCTTCCACTGCTCCATAGGGTTCCTCTACATGAGGGGGAAATCCTAATTGGGTCAGGATTTGTCCTATGTACATACATGATTACATCATGTTGATCCCCTTGATAAAGGTAAAGGTAAAGGTACCCCTGCCCGTACGGGCCAGTCGTGTCCGACTCTGGGGTTGCGCGCCCATCTCGCTTAAGAGGCCGGGGGCCAGCGCTGTCCGAAGACACTTCCAGGTCACGTGGCCAGCATGACAAAGCTGCATCTGGCGAGCCAGCGCAGCACACGGAAACGCCGTTTACCTTCCCGCTAGTAAGCGGTCCCTATTTATCTACTTGCACCCGGGGGTGCTTTCGAACTGCTAGGTTGGCAGGCGCTGGGACCAAGCAGCGGGAGCGCACCCCGCCGCGGGGATTCAAACTGCCGACCATATGATCGGCAAGTCCTAGGCGCTGAGGTTTTACCCACAGCGCCACCCGCGTCCCGCTGATCCCCTTGATATGGCTTGTAAATGTGCAGCCATGAGTATTGCTGATCCAAGGCATTATCGGGATGGGACAGGGCTAGCTATGTATGCATGCTTGCAGTACATGAGGGGGTTAATGTGAATGCCCCTCATTTTCCTGCCACAGAGAGAATATAAACCTCATGTCAAGATTGCACAACACCTTTCACAGCAGTTATTGTGGTGAAGTGAAATTGACATATTTCACCCCAATCATCTTGAGGCACAACATATTGAATAAACAGTGAACGTAAGAATCTGTCTGCCACTTCCTTCCTTTAATAACACTGACTCACTAACTCCTTCTACATTTAAATAGCTTCCCCTATCCTTTATTGCACAATCTGCTAATTTGGGGAGGGGGGAGAACAGCTGTTTGGTAGACAGCTGTTTTGTTTAACAAACAACTGAGAAAACTGCTCTCTTGGATGCAGTAAACAAACAGGAAAAATTTTGATTTAAAATTGTTGGGACTCGTGCAATTGCACTGCTGTGTGGGCTGTGATGAGGCATGGGAGCACATGAATGCGCACTCCACTCCTGTTGTGTCTTAAAAGCATCTTTCTCAGCAATACATTTCACCCCCTTTTTTGGCAAGCACTTTAACTCACTGAGTTTATAAATTAATCCTGGGGTTTGAGTGGCTTCTAATGGGGAATACAGGGTTTCTTCTACCCATTGCAAACGTGTACAAAAACTCTCATGCTCATGCCATAGAAAAACCCTGGCTTAGCAGTCCACTTAAGGTAAAACAGTCATTGTTAGCAATCACATCACTGAGATGGAGAAGTGAGCCTATTCTTGTGAAGTAGGGTAAAATTACTTGGTGAAACCAGTCATCCCAAAATTCTGCGGCCTGCTTCTTTCAGGATTAGATGGGTAGCACATGTCCAAGATGTGAGCAATTCAGCAATCCTGGTTCTACTATTTTGGGGACAACATGGAGACAAGAGATCCAATGAAGGCAGCACATAGCAGCCACTGTTAATCAAACTCTTCTTGGCCAGGAGCACCCTCAGCTAGATCACTGTGTAGCAAAGAAGATCTAGACTGCCATGGATTAGAGGATCGTGGCTGCGGATCAAGAATGAAACTCCTCTTTAGGATGGAGTTCTCTCGAGATTTGCTCTCTAGCATTAAAGAATATGAAGAAGATCTGCAGAAGGGACCTGGAAAAGAGTTAAGAGCCTCGGACATAAGATCTCCAGGTTGATGGACTATATGGAATTGATGGAAAGGACTGGCAGAATCCGAAACCAGGGAGAGGAGTTGATGGAAGAAGATTGGAAGTTTATATATAGAAATATCGCAAAATTAATGAGTGATATAAAAAAGGTGGATTGATATTTTATGGATTTAGCAGAAATGTTATAAGGAGTTAAGCATATATAAGTATTTTAGTTTTAATGTTAAAATAAGGTTAAAAAAATTGGTGAAAGGAGGGAAAGTAAAGTTACATTATATTGAGATAAATTACAGAACAAAATTTGGAAAAGATGGAAAGGATTTGCTGAAATAGTTAATCGAATTAGAATACAAAAAAGGGGAGGTGTGAGGAGGTCAAGGAAACAAGCAAATGAAAGATAAATTGGGAAGATTAGTTGTGTTTTTTGTTTTTGTTTTTGTGGTTTTTTTTCTTATTGTGATGTGTTGTTTTGTTTTTGTTTAATATGGTGTTATTACTTTTACTTTTGCTTTTTGAAACCCTTAAAATTTTTAATAAATATTATTTTTTTAAAAAAAGAATGAAACTCCTCTTGAGACATTTGAATGCTATTGCCAGTCAGATAATAGATTATATTGAGTTAAATGGGCCAGTGGTCTGACTCGTTGTATAGCAGGTCTTTCTATCTTACATTGTAAAAAAACAGAGTTCTCCATCATGTTTCTTTGTGCTATAGCAATTTGGAAGCCATTTTATTCTGCAATTTATGGACCAGGGGCAATCTGGTTTGGTTTTTCAGTCTGAATTGTAGAAAATCTCCCCCTTCCAGTTCTTATCAATTTTCATGGCTGTTGAGCTATCCAATCTTTAATAACAAATCAGAAAGATGTCTGAAATATCATTAGACTATGCCACCATATGGCTGAGATTAAAAATGAATACAACTACAGCACATCTGTCAAAAGCAACTTACTATTTAATGAGAAATCAGAACTCAGAGATAAAAAGTCTTTGTTTCCCTAGTTGCAATACAGATTTATTTCTCTTGGCCATCTGGTCAACTGGGGTATTGTTTCAATTCAGACATGTGACTGCAGGGGTGTCACAGCAATTATGCTGGGATGCAATGAATATCCTAAGTTTTGCGGGTTACATTATATACTGACTACATATGTGTATGTTTCAAATCAGGGTAGGTTTGGTTGCTACTGTTCAGGTGATGAATTGCACAGCACTGGAAAGAAAGATTCCTGAAGAGATAGTATCTTTGTTATTTCTTAGGTTTTGCATTGTACATTTAATAGTGCTCACTTTGAGGCGATCAGAGCATGTATTCAAGAAACTCTTGCCAATCTGTAAGCTGCTTAATGCAGCTTACGCCAGTGTATATACTGCAGGTGTACATCAGCTCTGTGTGGCAAATTGAGGTGATTTGGTGGTCTTCCCTACCTTTCTGAATCAAAGACAGATATCAATTCCCCCCTCAAGTGAGATCAGCATCCTCTGGAGGGGGTTCTTGTGCCTCTAATTTATAGTGATTTTTAGATTGCCTGTTACTGTGAATGGGGAACATAGAGATTCACATTTCAAAGGCTACCTGTGCTTTGCTTTGTGCATTGTTTAGTTAGATGCAAATTAGGTGAGTTCATATTAAAATGTGAACCAACGGGAAATTGTCCCCCATTCCTAGCCAGGACCCACACCAGCCATTTGAGAGGATTGATTTGTCCATCAGTTTAAAAGCAAATGCGCCCACTTAAGTGGTTTGTGATCACAGCCCATATGCTCTAAAAGAATGCAACTGCTTTGCCTTTGGAGGGCTATAAATACATAAAAAGCTGTCTTCAGAACTTCCCCTAACCTCAATTGTACTTTTCAAGGATGCATTGTGTGATCTAACTGATAACAAGCCAGTTTTTGTTTACCTGCCCCCCGCAAAGATAAGCTGCTCCAGGGTTTGTGTCAAGATAACTTACCTTGCTTAACTAGCTATGCCCTGAGATACTGAAAGAACCAAAAGGTTTAGTAAGAGATGCAGTTTTTTAAAGTCTGCTTAAAGCCAGGTATTTGCGTCTGTTCCATTGTGAGCACACCCTTTGTGACAGGTTTTGCTTACCTCCATAAGCTTTAGGTCAATATGGCTGACCTTGCCAATGAGTTGAGTGCAGAAGCAGATTCTGATTTCAATTACATCCAAATCAATTCAACTTGAGCCAAAGTAGGGTCCAAGAGCCTCTTCCATCATCGTTTAGCCAGTCAGCAGAAGGCACCTACGATGGAAGAACAGGTTGGTATACCATCTGCAAATGGGGTTTTATTTTCTGAGGGAATATTCACTCTGACTGCTAGGTAAATCTACTCAATTTAGCTTGTATTGGTTTTTTGTTTTGGTTTGTTTGTTTTTGCCTACTACAACACCTAAGATTGATCTCCCGTTTTGTTAATATAAAAATGCTGTTCACAAAGCAGCAACTAATCATCACAATCAAAGTGAAATTCATTAACAAAATAGCAGTCAAAAAATCAACAGAGCACTGTTAAGTTCTTACTACATTCTCCACACACCCGATTCATAATAATCCTTCACTCTTTTCAGCTCATTAAAATACACAAACACATAATTCCCTGTGGCAGTAGCTTCCTTCTGAAGGTTCTTAGCTCTGGACGGTGGGGCAAGGCAGGTGGAAAAAGCCATTACCTGCTGGCCAGAACAGAGTCTTTTTCTCCTCACAGTTCTTCCTGTCTTTGGAATGATTCCTATGGTGGCATCTGTGAGGGAAATTTCATGACTCAGCTGATTAATTGGGTGGGTTTTTTCAACATGCAGGAGTCAGATAGAATCTAATATCCAGACATGATCCCCCAAACCTAAGTGATAATAGAGCAAAGCATAGCCATAACTGTGCCTTGTTTGGAGTATGCACTAAGCAGATTTGAAACATACATAGGAACAGTTATGTCCTGCTGTGGTTGGAGCCATCCAGATGATGGAGGATTGGTGGGCTTAATGTACCAGTGGCAATAACAGCAGTTAAAGCAGTTGTTCTGTGGGTTAGTCACAAATGAAAGTAAAGTATCCTACCACCTGCAGTACAGATGGGAACCTGTGGCCTAATTTCATGCATCTGAACACTGGGCCCATTCTTGTTCTTTGGAACACTACTCTGGAAACCAATTCCTCTTCCATGCCCGCTCTGTCTGTCTGTCTGTCTCTCACTCTGGGGCCACATGAAAGCAATTGACTCTTCATGTGGGTCAATGGACCTTCATAGAAAATGTCCTCCCCCACTCCTACCTTTCCTTATAGTTCATGTGGGAGACATTTCCATTTGAGTTGGAGAAGGAGGATCCATGTCTAAAGCACACTGAGAAAGGAGAGGAGGAAGAGGGAGGAAGCAGTAGAGAAAAAAAGGTGAATAATGGAAAAGGGGATGTGGAAAACCAATTTGAAGAAGCAAATTCACACTATCCCTTTTCTGACTATTGGCACATGAACCTATCAACACAACTCAAAAAAATATTTGAAAAGGAAGCCAAACTGCAAGATGATGAGATTCAATCTAGGCACATGCTGTAGTGTTGACAGAACCAGCTCACCTCACTTTCATGCGCTGAAAAAGCCACTACATACTAATTTCACCATGTACAAAGATGACCATATGGATTGGCTCTAAGTTACCCATTTTGAAAACTGGAGAAATTTATACTGAAGAAACAAACTAAGGTGAGAGAGCATGTATCACATGCAAATAAGAAAGAACAGAATGTTGCATTGAGTATGAGTTATATATGCATATGGCTAGCAAGGGCATCTGGTGTCTTTTCCTTTTCTATCATATTGAGAAGAGGAACACAAGGTGGAATTTACCCAGGCATAAACAAATCTTTTAGCTGTAGGGGGAACAGAAGAGTGCAGTTTTGATGAGATACTGGAAGAAGAACCCACATTGGCTTTGCTGCAGATGCAATGAAAGTTACAGGAGTCAGCGATCACATGCAGCCTCAAGAGGACATGTGCTAGAGATGACCTTAACACTAAAAGAGAAAATTCCCAAAGAAAGACAATAGGTCTGATTTTTCCTGTTCCATGCAAGTGTATGAGACAGCAGTTGGAGACAGACTGAAAGAGCCAGAAGGATAGCCTAGGATAAAGCAAGATGAAAGCCACAGTGGTTGCAGAGGTAATAATAAATAAATAAATAAATAAATAAATAAATAAATAAACTGGATTGTGTATTTCTCCTCCCCCCCCCCCCCTCTCTCTCACACACACACACAGAGAGAGAGAGAGAGAGAGAGAGAGAGAGAGAAAGAAAGAAAGAAAGAAAGAAAGAAAGAAAGAAAGAAAGAAAGAACTGGTGCTGCTTCCACTTACAGCAACAATATTCTGCTTTTCAGCAGCATGTACAGAAATCCTCATGTGCAGCATTATATGTGTACCCAGTGCTTTTTTCTGGGGGGGACACAGGGGTATGCATACCCCTAAACATTTTGTGAATCTAAGTCTGGCCTCATTGAGGGGCAGTATTTCAATATGAGTAGGAAAATGAGAGTACCCCTAAACATTTTTTTTTTTTAGAAAAAAGCACTGTGTGTACCCCACAGCTGAGGGAGGTGCCTTTATTTCCAATTTCAAAATAGGAAAAGATAGAGACTGAAAGTATCCATCTTCCAGCATGCAAACTGGTAAATTACTTTTATGCTGCACTCCTGAGGTGATTGCCACAGTCACCTGAGGATAAATCCCACTGCACTCAGTGAGACTTATTTCTGAGTGACTATGTCTTGTATTGCACTGTTTAAGAGCTCAAACTACTGAATCTTTTCAAAGGCAAGTGTTAACAATAGAGGACATAAAAAATGTAGCTGCGATGTGACTTTCATATCACTTTGGCTCTTGTTTTTTCTCATTTGCCGTAGCGCCTGTGAGAATAAGGGAATGGGGCAAATTCAAAGGTTGATAAGCAGAGGGGCTAGTCCTTGAGGTTCTTCATTAGCAAAGAATGCATCACATTTCCAGACAGTGCTTTTGCTGAACATGCTATGCCATCTGCTCTGGAGGCTTTTGGTTTCATTTCAGACACAACTGGCTCCAGCCCATTTTCAGCAGTTGATGAAAAAAAAAAGTTTCTCAAAATGAATGAGCATCCCAAAACACAAATCACTTTTTTTTTTTTTTTTGCAAATTTTATGGTAAAGTTTCAAAACAGTGCAGAGGGAGAGACCGTATGTGTGTAGCCCTAAAGGGCTTACAGATTCCTATTGTAACTCATTGATTCCTGCAGTGCATACTTTCATCTGAATGTTTCAAAACAGCATTGATCATTTTATAGTATGCACTACCAGTTTTTAAAAAAGTGTTGAATGCTACAACTGCTGGCCTAAAAGCACTTCGGCTGACAGACTCCTACTGATACTTATGAGGTTCCAGCAGAACAAGTAGCTCTAGGAGAATAGCCAAAAGGCACATGGTGGGGTTTTTTGGTGGGGAGGAGAGAATGTAATTCAAAATCTCAGACAATTTATGTGCTACCATTAAAAATAGGCATGAAACTTCAGCAACTGGCGAGGCTGAAATGAAGGCTGGCAGAAGCTCATGATGCATATAGACATGCTTAAACTTGGCCAAGCACAGCACTCACAAGAGCCAAAGTTGCTGTGCTGGGGGCATCCATATTTGTTTAATCGCATGTAACGTATAGGATGGGAATGAGGAGAGGGACTTTAACATCAAGAGAAGTGAATAGGTGACCTTAAGGTCAATCTTATGTTCCTATACTCCTTTGTCTCAAGAACTTTTCAACCCTGTCCTCATTCCTAGTGCTAGAGCTGGTCTGGAAGCAAAGTGCACAAATAAAAGTGTGTGTGTGTGTGAGAGAGAGAGAGAGAGAGAGAGAGAGTGAATTCAGGACTGCCCTTCAGACTGGTTTCATAATTAAAAGGTCAATATAAATTTAAATACAAAAGTGTAACAAAAGTAGGATGAAAATGTAACACAGAAATGCCAGACATGGGACTGGGACTTAAATTAAAAACAAATAAACAGATGAAGTGTAACTTTGTACAAACAGATGAAGTGTAGCAACTGCTCACTGAAGGATGAATTGTGTTTTCATTGATAACTGTAGTTTGGATTTGTTTTGATTGTTATTTTTAATTTAAAATAAAATAGCAGAAAAACGTAATGCGAGCAGGCCACACAATGTGCTGCAATGCCTGGGCAAATAATAAAAAAGTCTCCTTCATCTGGCACTGGAATGACCACACTATTGGTGCCAGAGAAGCCTCCATTTGGTGAAAATTCCTCCCCCACAACGTATATTCAAAGCCCCCTTATGCCACTCTAAGGGTTGTGGCTTCCCCAAAAGCATGCTGGGAACTGTAGTTTTTAAGAATGCTGAGAATTGTTAAGTGACTCTTAATAAACCATAGTTCCCAGGATAATATGGAGGAAGTCATGGCTTTTAACTTCTTCCCTATATTCCAGCCTTCCTCTCAGAGGATCCCAGGATAGCAATTATCCTTAAAAAACAGTCTAGAAACAGTTTAAAAACAATCACATCATCTCAGTCAATGAGTTCAGTGTTGCTGGAACAAAATCTTTCAGCCACCAAATGCCTTGTTAAACAGGAATGTTTTTTAAAACTCTTCTTGAAAGTCTATGAGGAAGACAGAAATACCTCACCAGGGATGGAGGCTGTTCCAGAAGGAGAGAATCATCCCTGTCACCTTAGGAGCCGACTCCTATGGGCCAAGAGGGCTGCCCCTCCCCAAAGGTTGATGGACATTGCCATTCAAATGGTGTATGTGCAGCATGTCATGTGATCGATTATGTGGGATGGGACTTACCTCCCCTACAACATTTCATTCAAGTTAACACCTCTGCCTGTCACAGGTCAACACCAAACAGGGAGCCCCTAGCAGTGGCACCATTCACAAGGCCTCATCTGCTGACTGCAGGGTCTGAAAGCACAGACACACAAGAGATGTGGCTTCCCTAGTCATGTTCTAGCCTCACCATAAATTTGTATGAACGTTGCTTTAAAAATTCCATGATGTACAAGATAATGTGGGGGGCAAAATGTTTTCAGCTGTATTCCCCTCAGATACTATAGAAAAGACAACTGTTTTAGTTCCTGGATACTCGCTTTACAGGGGAAACATTTCAGTTTTTTTTCTCCCTCTTGAAGACCAGTACTGTATTATGGCAGGTTTATTATAATACCATTTACCTTGCTTTGTGATCAGCTCCTGTTAATTTGTGGTGTCAGGAAATCAAAATTTAAAATTTATCATGTTTTTTTAAAAAAACAAACAAACAAACACCCCACAATTTCTATACATTTCTTGTTAGGTATCTGTCCGATTATTGCCATATACAGTGGTACTTCTGGTTACAAACTTAATTCGTTCCGGAGGTCCGTTCTTAACCTGAAACCTGTTTTTCTTCCCGTGGCAGATGACGAGACCACGAGACCGGTGTAAAACACTCAAACAAAGGTTTTATTACAGCTATACAAAAACAGCAAACACAAAGCAGGTGGGTGTTCTCTCTCTGCAGGCAAAATTCAAACTGTGACTTCTTTTCTTTTATACATATCACCAACTGTGTCTAACCAGTCTAGAAAACCACACCCAGAACTCACAGAAAAAGCTGTCTGCACCCTTTTACTCTTTCTTGATGAATGATATCTAACAAAACCGTTCTTAACCTGAGGTACCACTTTAGCTAATGGGGCCTCCTGCTGCCGCCACTGCATGATTTCTGTTCTCATCCTGGGGCAAAGTTCTTAATCCAAGGTACTACAGTGGTACTTTGGGTTACAGACACTTCAGGTTACAGAATCCGCTAACCCAGAAATATTACCTCGGGTTAAGAACTTTGCTTCAGGATGAGAACAGAAATCATGCTCCGGCGGTGCAGCGGCAGTGGGAAGGCCCCATTAGCTAAAGTGGTACCTCAGGTTAAAGAACAGTTTCTGGTTAAGACAGACCTCCAGAATGAATTAAGTTCTTAACCTGAGGTACCACTGTACTTCTGGATTAGCAGAGTCTGTAACCTGAAGTGTTTGTAACCCAAGGTGTTTGTAACCCAAGGCACCACTGTAAAGCAGGATGTGGAGTGTTTCAGTGTTTAATGCTTCCCTTTGGAGAACTGCCAAAGTCTAAGTGAAACCTTTTCCATAGGTGATTCATTATTTCTTCATCTGTTGCAAACATTGTGTGACAATTACAGGGCAAACATTAGTCGTATTTTAAAAATATCTTTTCTGTTGTCTTCCTTTTCTTCTGCCTAGTATGGAAATATCATTAGCTATTTTGCAGAATGGGTCACGTAAGTTTAAATCAGTTATACATCACCAGTGACTTGGCTCAATGCAGACTATGTTACACAATTCAACTGAAAAAGTCAACTGGAACAGGAAGGGCAAAGGCCACACTTGAATGCAGACTGGCCAAAAAAATTTTCTCCTTACATCCTTGAAAATGCTTGCTTGTTATTTGCAGCTGACATTCTGCATTTGACACAAAGTTAACATTTCATTCAGGTTTACATTGAGTGTGAGGTGTTAAAACCTCCATTTCCCTTTGCTCTCTCTCTTGCATTCCCCAGGGGGATGTTGGCAGCCTGCTAAAATATTCAATGAACCAAAAACATTCCAAAGAGCTGCAAGTCCCAACCTCACCTCCCACCCGCCTCCACATGTTCAGCCCTAGCAGCAACTTCTGCTGCCATTACATGAATGGAGCTGCCAAAAATATATTCAGCAAGAAGGGCAGAAGTAGGATGAACTGGGATTTCCTTGACTCAGAAGCACAGAAATCACTGTCATACTTTGGGTTCACCTGCTCAGTGGTTTGATCTATGGGACAGATAGAGAAGCTGTAGCCCTACAGATAGTACTGAATTCTCTGGCTGAATCTGATGGGAGTTGGGCCTGACCCACACTAACAGTCATCGTTTTACCCAAATAATTATGGGAAGTGTCATTCGTTGAAGGTGTGGGGATATGTTGGGAGACTCCTATCCCCCTCACAGTACTACAATTCTCCAAGTTCCCTGGGATTCGAACAGGGCCGGATTTAGGTTTGATAAGGCCCTAAGCTACTGAAGGTAATGGGGCCCTTTATATGTCCAGCTGTCCTTTGTCAACAACAAGCTGTTGCTGTTTTTTGTGTTTAATATATGCTATATGGTAATTTATGGACCTAATACACAACACAAAACACTGTTGCTGCATGTAGGTTTTATTTTTTTTTTTTATCTTATATTTTGGAAATGTACATCCAGGTGTTCTTTTCCCTTTAATTTTTTTGGGGGCCCCCAAGAGAGTAGGGCCCCAAACTATAGCTTGTTTAGCTTATAAGTAAATCTGGCACTGGATTCAAATGTTAAACATCTCAAAGTGTGATGGGATGGGTCAGCCTTGGAAGGTGCAGGAAGGTCCCAGGTGAGGTGTGAAATAACTTTGAATAATTGTGGTTGTACTCATAAAGGCAATAATTTCCAGAACTGTTCATTTACAAAATGTTGAAATAAAATTTCATTTTTATTACTCCAAACTATCCTGGGGAGGAAGTGCTATAGCAAACAAGCTTAATGCAGGCTTCCTCAACCTCGGCCCTCCAGATGTTTTGAGACTACAATTTCCATCATTCTCTGACCACAGGTCCTACTAGCTAGGGATCATGGGAGTTGTAGGCCAAAAACATCTGGAGGGCAGAGGTTGAGGAAGCCTGACTTAATGCATGTAACAGGTTCCATGTACCAGTAATTATTTTTTTTAAAAAAATTAAGCATCCTCAGAATATTATTTTGGACTTCAGGGCAAGAGTCTAGCTTAGAATATAACATTAGTTATAGCAACAGGATATTTCAAATAATACAAAGGAACAAAGTAATTCTCTTCTCATTTAGGTCTTAATAGTTTGACAAACTTTCAATAGTGTGGATGTACTTTTAGGAGGATGTTGTCACAGTGGCTGAGGTTGCTTCCAAATGAGAACAATTTAGCAGCAGCCAATCATCTGCTTTAAGATGGATCGTGAATAGTACTTCTCATTCTAGCCTTCTGGAATCCAATTTACATTCTGTAGCCAAGTGGGCACTCCTCCTTTCCACATCCCAAGAGTGGTTTGGGGTTTTTTCATGTGGACCATTGTGTTAGGGAAAAGGTTAAATATGGAATGTCCTCCCCCTGGAAGTCTGGCTGGTGTCAACACTGTTGGCATTTCATGGAAGCCTCTTTCTAGTTTTCTATATATTTATACATATAATTTCCATATACATTTATATTTTCAATCATACATTTTAAATACAGTATATGTGTGTAAGATATAATAACAATGTATAGTATGATATACTATATTATACAGTATAAATGTTATACTGTGACAATGTTACTTATTATACTTAAATATGTTCCCTCTGTATCCATATAATCTAGAAAAATAAAACCTGAAAATCTACCTAAAAGCATATAAATATATGATTATTCAGATTCATGTTTAAAATCATCCAGCTGTGCAGATCTGAATGTAAATATGGTTTTGCTTTCTGTTGCTTGATTCCCCAAACCAGTCCTTTCGCACACTGCCATTGAACAAGTCAGCATCTTAACCTAACTTCAAACACGTTATATCCACACAAAAAGAATACTGCCAAAGTAAGATCAGCTCACAAAAGGAATAAATTAGGGGCCAGATTAAGAAAACTTCCCCCACAAAGACAAATGGATGAAAGGGACATCCCAACCTCTTTGCTTTTATGCAGGAAGCACAGGTGGTCATCTAATGTGAGAGACAAGACAGGAAAGGCAGCTAGAGAGCTTCATTCACCTGCCATCTCACTTCAAGTTATTTCCAATTTTACCTTTGAAACTGAAGTTGCATCATATAGATTAGGGATGGGGAACTTCTGGCTCTCCAGATGTTGTTGGACTCCAACTCCCCAAAGCCACAGCAAGAAGAAGCAATGCCCAGGAATTCTGGGAGTTGTAGTCCAGCAATATCTAGAGAACTACAAATTCACTGTCTCTGATATAGATGGTTCCCAGTGTTTAAACTGTATCAACAAGAGCCATATCCTAATTCAAGTCTAATTAAAGCAAAACTACCAATTTACACAGAGCCTGTATTTGGCTCTTTCAAAGAGGATTGCAGCCAAAAAGAACCATAGCAATATCCAATGTTGCACATATTTATGCACAGGGGTCTGCAGCTAGTAGCCCACAGGCCAAGTCTAGCCCACTGAGGAATGCTGTCTGGGTCCCAATTGCCCTCTTTCCTCAGCAAGATGATGAAAGGCAGGCAAACATAGAAGAGCATTTGAAGGAAAAATATTTCTACATTCCTCACCCAAAGGCAAATTATTAACTCTGATTTTAGGAGATGGAAATATTTGCAGAGGTGATCAGTTTTCCTATGCTAAACATAAACTGGAAATGCTACACAATTGGGGGGGGGGGACAGATGGTCAGTATTCTGGCTACTTATGCAAGACAGGTTAGATTTTAAGGTACAAAACAAGAAAAATGCATTAGGCCTGACCTCTAAAGAGTGACATCTTAATCTCATAACAGAGCAAATTATTTCTACACAGATATGTGAAGGTTATCTGCTAGATCTGCCATCATTTCATAAGAAGAAAATCTGGTTCCTGTGGGGAATGTGGTTCCTGTGGGGTATCCTTCCCTGGTGCACTCAGCCCCCTCTCACCCCAAAATTAGGCTTGAAAAAAAGCCTTCTGTAGCCAATAGAAGGCTTCTTTCATTTGTAAATATGCTTGCAGAGCCTGAAAGGCTGGTAAACCCTGATGTAATGTGTACATGCAAACCTGTGTATCATATAGGTATGCTAACTACAGAATTAGGAGCAGCTGCAACTCCTAGTGAGTGTACTCTTTTGGAAAGCCTGGCTGTCAACGTGAATAGTACTGGAGATAAAGAGCAATGAGGAATCAAACCTGGTGCCTGGCCAGAGAGACAGGTCAAGCATGCTGCTGGTCTACCAAGCACGCTGTTGCCCAGTGGCATCCCTAACCAAGCTGGCAGAGATAGTGTCTGGGTTGCAGGACCCCAAAAAGATAGTCTTGCATGACTTCAATATCCACATGAGGGCTGCTGTAGAGGCAACTTGAGACTTCATGGCCTCCATAACAACTATGTGTCTCTCTTAGATGGTCACACCAGGCAAGACACAGACTCAGTGTGATCTTTGCTCTAAGTGGTATGAGGGATGGGGGAGAGCAATGCCATCCATATTGAATCTAATGATAACTGTAACAGTTTGTCAGGGATGGGCAGGAGTCCGAGGAGTGGGGGGATGTGCAGGCAGAGGTGGCAAGGGAGCAGGAGCCAGATCCAGGAAAGGGGCCAATGATTTGTGGGGTTCTGTGCCACCTGTAAGGGTAGTGGAAGAGGGGAGTCAAGTAGAAGAGACAAGGCAGTCAGAGATGGGGGTGGGGGAGGCAGGAGAAGGGTTGCAGCGAGTCTCAGAGGTGGAAGAGGCAGTGAAGGTCCCAGACAGAATAGACCCTTTGGAATATCCCCTGTCCTCCCTTCTGCTCTGTCCATGCACAAGTAGGTGTTTAAAGTGATGGAGCAGCTGGAGCTGCTGGTCAAGAGGAGTCATAAGGTGCTTGCATGCACTAGTCAGACAAGGGGGGAGGGGGTGTTAAGTAAGCTGACTGTGTTGTTGCTCAGAACTAGGCACAGAACTAGATAGCTAGTTAGCAGGTGCAGAACTGATGTAACTGTGGGAAATATTCAGCCTCATATAACCAACATGCAAAACTCTAATTAATGCACGAAGGGATTAAGACCATAGAGTAAACTGTCCTGCCAGGCTAAGCTAGGTCACACCCCCTCACTGTTGGAGAAAGGGTTACCAAACTCTTTGTTCTCTTACTTTCCACATCACTTTCCTTCTGCAATGTGATCCCTTTCACTGAGGATGTCTAAGGTAGATGCTCTAAGCTTAGCCCACATGGCTTTCGAAAGCCATCTCTATGTTTCTACACAAATAATACAGATGCTCCTAGCATTTTTTGGAAACTAAGTTGTACTGCCTGTCTTTTCTTGCTGCTATATGGAAAAGCACATGAATCTGACCTTTGAAGAGATTGCAAGTAAACCTTTTTCAATTTACGAAACATATGGACTCTTTCTATGCTAAGGAAAAATAGAAGTGCCATGGTGTTTGGGATACAGTGTATATTTCTGGTCACTTCAACTCTAAAATGACATTGTAGAGATGGAAAGGGTTCAGAAAGGGGCAACCAAAATGATCAAATAGTTGAAGTGAATCCTCCATGAGGAAAGGTTGCAGTTTTGGGGACTTTTTTTAGTTTAGAGAAAAAATGAGTCAGAGATGACATGTATAAGATTATGCAAGGCATTGAGAAAGTGGCCAAAGAAATTATTTTATCCCTCTTTCTGCACACGAGGTTGAGATGTTCACTGAACTCTCTGCTATGACCCCCAGGTCTCACTCCTGGTCGGTCACTGCCAGTTCAGACTCCACTTAACTCATATTAAGTGGTATATCAAATTGTACCTTGTTAAAAGCTTTTTGAAAGTCCAAGTATGCTATGTCGGCCAGATCACCTCTTATATACATGCTTGTAGACAGTGCAGTCTTTAGCATATGTGCCGCTGGGGTGCAAAGATCTGCCCAGTGCCCCCAAATTTAGTTTAGCCCCCAAATTAACTTTTATTATGCATATGTCAGATACCACGCTTACGCCTTATCTCTTGTTTACAAAAGAACGGAGGAAAAAGAAACAAACTTTTTTATTTGCTCATTTATTTACAATACACTTATACAGTGGACACTCGGGTTGTGAACGTGATCCATGCGGGAGGCACATTTCCAACCCGCAGCATCCGCAACCTGAAGTGCCGCATCTGCGAACCTGTGGGTTGAGATTTGGCGCTTCTGAGCACGCGTGAGCACCGAAACCCAGAAGTACAGTGGTACCTCGGGTTAAGTACTTAATTCGTTCCAGAGGTCCGTTCTTAACCTGAAATTGTTCTTAACCTGAAGCACCACTTTAGCTAATGGGGCCTCCTGCTGCTGCCGCGCTGCCGGAGCACGATTTCTTAACCTGAAGCACTATTTCTGGGTTAGCGGAGTCTGTAACCTGAAGCGTATGTAACCTGAGGTACTACTGTAACCCGTTCCAGTACTTCCAGGTTTTGGCGCGTCCGTAACCCGAAAACCCGCAACCTGAAGTGTCTATGACCTGAAATATGACTGTACTTAAGTATGCACCACCACCACACAAACTTATAAGTATTGTTTAGGCACCTACTTAGGAGGAACATCAGTCGTGTCAAAGGTGCCGCTGACCCCGCTGCCGTATTGCAGCTCAGTACAATATGTAACATAATATTTTGATGTAAGTTAATTTTGCATGCACGGCGCCATTGTGAATGACACGCGCTGTCATTGAGTCAAGCACCACCATTGTGAATGACAAGTGCCGCTGCTGGCGTGGTGCATCTTTGGTAAATGGGTGCACAAAGTCGAAAGTCCTTTAGTGAAACAGTAGGTATACATTTCGGTAATACCTAGGTATATATATATTTTGTTTTTCTAGCTTGATCAAAATTATTTATTATTTCATAACAGGTAGATAGTTAAGAGCTTAGGTGGCTTCAGCGGCGGGCGCCTGACACCCCCCAGAATTCGGCACCTGGGTGCCCTGCACCCCTTGCACCTCCGCACAGCCCTGCTTGTTGGCACTCTCAAAGAACTCTTTAAGAAGTTTGTGAGACACGACTTGCCCTTGCAGAAGCCATCCTGGTTCTGCTTCAGCAAGACTTCTTTTATATGCTTGGTTATTTTATCTGTACCCCTACTTTCCACCAGTTTTCTGGGACAGACATTAAGCTGAGCAGCCTGTAATATAAATATCCCTTTTTAAAAGAGGGGTGTTACATTAGTTACCGTACTTTCCAGTGCTCAGGTCTGGAGCCTTATCTGATGTCCTTTTGGTGTGTGTGCGTGTGTGCGGGGGTGAACAGTAAGGCTAAAATCCAACTTCAGCTACACTGAACGGAACTTATTTTACTTTCAAATAGTGATGCATTGTGTTATATTGACGCAGGACACCAGCCTTTTCTCTTCCCTTTACCTTGCGCTGAAAACAATCGCAGGTCTGGATTAGGACCTCTGTCAGGATCTGTTAGCAGTCTGGTAAATAAATTACTAGATCAGCAGATGCGCTGCGGAGCCTGAATACAACAGGCGAGATTCAAGAAAATCCCGTAAAAAAATACACCCAGAAACTGATTCTTTCTCAGGCCGCCGCTTTCCCCAGACATCAGGGCGACGATCTGCCTTCTTTCCTTTCTGGAGCAGCTTCTGTGGAATAATAATCATCCTCCTTCGCTCCTCGCGGCCAGCTCTCCCCAGCTTCCTCCCTTCTCTCCTCCAATGGGAAGCCGGACCCAGAGATCCAACTTCCCCGGGGAAGGGAGCGCGCGGGGTCTTTGCCCATCTCTTCCGCGCTTCCCAAGCGGCTCTTCCAGTCGCTCTCCTTAGACGGTGGGGCGGGGCTGGGATTTTCCCTGGGGCCGCCCCACTGCGCTCGCCTTCCAATCGGAACGCCGTTGTTGCTCGGTTTTTTTCTTTTCCCCGTCGCTGTCCAAACTTCCTGTAACGCTGCGGGAGGGAACCGGGAGCGGGAGTTCCCTGGCGGGAGATGCCTGAAGTTTGCTGGCAGAGAGGGAGGTCTCTGCGGCGGCAAGAGTGACAGAAGCACGTCGAAGGAGCCGAGCTGCCCCAAAATGGGCCTCCTCGAGTTGCTGTCCCCTCGCACCTACGGCCTGGCGCTCGCTACTGCTCTGGCGCTCTGGGCGCTCTGTGTTTTCTGCAGGCGGAAAAGGTAAGAAAGGAGGAGAGAGATTGCCTGGCTGCAGTGCCGTCGCTCTGCTGGCTACAGGAGATCGCAGCAGGGTTGTTGAGATCCTGCAGGACTGGAAGACCCGGCAGAGTCAAGGTGAACTTGGATCCCTTTTCAAAGTTGGCTCTGATGCACCAAGTTTAACTTTGCAGAAAACGAAGGGGGAAAGATAGCGATTGTGCCCCGTAACGATTAGCAGATTTATAGATCCACTTAACGCTGTTATCTTGTTAAACTGGCACCACACACTCATACTCTCTCTTATTTTGAGTTTGCTGCAACGACCGGGGGCGATCTCTCTGGGACGTTTCCTACACGAGAGGCGTCAGGTTTTACCAGGGAGTGTTGTAGGTTGTGGGGACCTGGCAACATGATTTGGATGGCCCCTCGAGCATTCACCTTTCCACAAATCCCCAGAGCCGCACCGCCGTGGGAAAGTGAATAAGAGCCATTCCAGACGGTTGCTCAATGGGCAAAGGTTTTCTTTAACATATCTGATTTCCCCATGAAAGGGAAAAACTGGATGGAGTGTGTGTGCGAATGCAGCCTGGCATTTTGATGCCAGCAATGTTGCTGCAACAAAGTTGGTGGATGCATGAGAAGCAACTACCCCAAAATAAGCACCCATTCCCAGGTGAAGCTGTAGTGGGCCTCTTGCTTGTGTGCCCCTCCTCTGGTCTTTTTATTTCAATTCCTGTCCTGATGACTCCTAGCATGGAATTTGCCTTCTTCACATCTGCTGCACACTGGATTGGCCTCTTCATCAGTCTATATGCTGTGACCCCGTGATCTTCTTCCTGGTCAGTCACTGCCAGTTCAGATCCGATGTGCATTTGTTTACATTGAATTGCATTTGCCATTTTCGTGTCCATTCACCTGGGTTGGAGAGATCCTTTTGGAGCACATTGCAATTCCATTTTTCGTTTAACTTTTTGTTTTAATCATCCTGAACAATTTCATCAACAAACTTGGCTGCCTGACTGCTCACCCTGTTCACCTTGAAATCTACATAATTTATGGACAAGTTATAAAACACAGGTCCTAATACCAATCATTGGATGCCCATGGGAATCCCACAAACAGGGCATCAGTGTTACAGTGCTCTCCAAAACAAAAAAAATTCCTTCCAGTAGCACCTTAAAGACCAACTAAGTTAGTTCTTGGTATGAGCTTTCGTGTGCATGCACACTTCTTCAGATACACTCAACTAACTTAGTTGGTCTAACTTAGTTGGTCTAACTTAGAACTAACTTAGTTGGTCTTTAAGGTGCTACTGGAAGGATTTTTTTTTGTTTTGACTATGGCAGACCAACACGGCTACCTATCTGTAACAGTGCTCTCCCTACTTGTGATTCTCATCAAATGCTATTCAAATGCATACTGTCTCTGAGGTAGAACATAGCTATTGTGGCCACAGATGACCTTATCATTCATATCCCAGTACTTGTCTACCAATACTTGTAGGACACCACTTTCTACCCCTCTCCATTGGGAGAACTGTCTATATGGTTCTATTCTTTGCTTCCTGTTTCTTAACTACTTCCTGATCTACAATAGGACCTCTCCTCATATTCCATGACTGCCAAGGTTACTCAGGATCTTTGATGAGACATTTTGTCAAAAGCTTTTCGGGGTTCTAATACACTATGTCAACTGAGTCACACCTAGCTATATGCCTGTTGACATTCTTAAAGCATTCTACAAGATAGTGAGGCAGGACTTGCAGAAGCCATGTTGGCTGTGCTTTGGTAGGCTTGCCATACATTACGAAAATTCTTGACGTGTCCTTGCTTTTGGGTGTAAAAAAAGGTGTCAGGGAGGAATTATCCTGAATTGGCAAAATGTCATGGAAAACCTGGATATATGGCAACACGATGGAAAAAGCAGTTCAAAAAGCTTAGGTTTCCCCCCAAAAAAGTTCAACAATTTCACGGATGTCAGGAATTTTTACTTTTTGAAAGTAAAATTGGCAAAGCTTGTTCTTCAGTGTGCTTGGTTATTTTATCTTTAACAATTCATCTATGAGGCCTAGAACATCATTCCTTGTCACCACTTTTTTGTTGCAGTTCCTCAGACTCCCTCTCTGCAAAAGTTAGTTCAGGCACAGCAACCTGACAAACGCTTCTCTGCATTCTCCTTCTCCTCCTTTATCACACCTTTGACTCTTGTCATCCAAAGGCCCAGCTCCCTTCCCAGCTGATAATCTATTGCTGATGTATTTAAAGCATTTTTTTTTGCTTGGGCTTTTATGATTTTAGCAATGTGCTCTTCATATTCCTAATTAGCATCCATTACTGTTTGTGTCAGGATTCTTGTTCCCTATAACACCTCACCCCCCTAAGAAGCCTTAGGGACCTGGAATGGTTCCTTAGTCCAGGTTCTGCCTGTGTGATCACAGGATCCCTTTTATTATAAGCAGCACTTATAACTTTGCTCTACTTCCCCGGGTTGCCTTTCCCTTGTTTTTCTTGTCTCTCTGGGGCAAAGGTTCTCCTCCTAGCTACTTATCTCTCCTTTCTTTTGCCTCACCTACCTCCTTGTGTTTTTGCTCCTGCTGCTGTCACACGCCCCCATGCCCGCCTGCCAGCCTTTTATCACACTACTGTGAGTGTGTGAGAGCATTCCCCATGCTATCTTCACAACATGCCACTCCCTGTCCCTGGAAGCCTGCCTGCATTTCTTTTGCCAGTGTTAGCTTCTTTTCGTTCCCATTCCATTTTCTAAAGGAAGTCTTGCTTCTGGTAGCGTACTTGACTCTGCTTGTTACCTTCTGTTGTGGGGCTGCAGAGGGGAAAGGATTGGAGCCAGAGTTGTCCCTGCACTCATCCCAGAGTGGGCAAATGAGAATAGGCCATGTCCACATCTCCATGCTACAGAGGTGGCTCTGCTTCTTCCTCTGTGCTCTTGCCCAGAGGATGAGAAAAGATGAGAGGTTTGCTCCTCGCACGAGCAGCTGCTTCTGCCTCCCTCTGGTCAGAGTAGTGGTGGGGATTTGGCCCTGTGGGACCAACCTTCTTTGCTGCACCATCCAGAGAGAGGCAGGGCAGGCAGATGTGGTGGATTGTGATCTCCAGCAGCACCACAGACTGAGCCTGCCACAGTCACGGCTCAGAAAGCATGTGAGTGAGAGAAGGCAATGGCTATTCCTGCAGTCCCAACAACTGTTGCTCGCTCTCTTTCTCTACGTGGCCCAGAGAGAGAGAGAGCGAGCAAGAAGTGGTGGGACTGCAGGAATAGCTATTGCCTTCTCTGGCTCACATACTTTCTGGGTGGTTGTTGTGGCAGGCTCAATCTTTACCTCTGCACCTCTGAGCGCAAGAAGGGAGGTAGCAGAGGTTGTTTCTTGTAGCCTCCACTTGCCTTGTGCCACTTGCCCTCTCAGCCTGAGCAGGAAGAGCGGGAGAAGGAGGTGTTACTCTTACATGGCAAAGTCTTATTTAATGGCGTGAGTCTGCATCTGCTATGTCTGTAGATACACAGCCTTTTGATTAAAATGCAATATGTAAACTGAAGTAAAGATGTACCCAGGCCTTTGAGGGAGTGGGATGGTGCATTGAGGAGTCACATGTTTGGCCTTTTAGTTTTTTATTATTATTTTGAATCATACCTTTAGGCAGTTTTATGTTTATACTTTCTTTATGGAAGGTTGGCAGAAATCAGAAATTATCAGTTGGTTTTATATGGGATTACAGAGTGGGCCTCTTGGATCTCCTTAGGGTGGGGGCCTTCCAAGATACAATGCCACACCTCACAAAACTCAGTGTTTAGTTGGAAACAGTGGTGTCACCAGAGTAATTGAAAGTGGGTATGGTGAGAGGTGAAACTTTGCTAAAACCTATAAACTATCCCATTCTTTGGAGAATTCTTGTTGTCCCCTCATTATGTGGCTGTTGTACAACACACACACATACACAACTCTGCACTGAAACAAATAAGAGTATGTGCATATTTTCATGTTCACTTGCTTTGGTGTTTTTACCATGCAGTTTTGAAGTGCTTGCATAAAGGCTCCTGTTTATTGGGAGTCCCAGCACACAGGCAAGAGATTAAATGTACCAGTAATGTTTGCCATATGAAGAACAATGTTGTGTAAGTTTGCTTCCAAATAATAATTACCTAACATTATTCTACAGGGAACCATTTCCCTGAACTAAGCTATATTTCTAAAACAAAGGCAGGGATTCTGTGGTCCTTCAGATGTCATTGGACTGTAGCTCCTCTCATCCCTGCTATTAGCTATGATCTCTGGAGCTGGTGACATCCAACAACATTTGGATGACAAGAGTTTCCCCATTCCTGCCCTAGAACATCATTTCCTTCTTTGTGACAAATTATAGGTCTACTAACATCTCTTTGAAACCAAATGAGCCAAAAGTCAAACTCCACTTATATAAAACATCTGCATCTGTATCCATATATGATAGTTTTTCTGCTTTGATCCAGTCTCAGAAAGCATGGAAAGATGTAGCCTTCTGTCTTTTCATTTTTATGCCTTCATTTTTGCCAGAATGCCAAATGTAAATATATGGTTTGTGGCCATTGATAGCCTCTCTGAATTTGTCTACTCCTCTTTTAAGACCGTCCAAGATTGTGGTCATCACTGCCTCTTGTGGTAGCAAATGCCATAGTTTAACTCTGTGCTGTGTGAAGAAGTACTTTTTGACATCACTGATGGTGGCTCTTGAAGAACATCAGAATCCTACCATAGGTAGGAATACTGCAACCCCTCCAACTTTATTCATAGATCTCATTGCCTCAATAGCTTTGGGTATAAAGCTTGGAACCAAAAACATAACACTGTATTTTTGAGATAGTAGAGTTGTGTACCAGCTCAGTGAAAACACCCTTCTGTGTTCTCAACTATGAGCATTTATCCAGCAAATACGTTGTGGATGTTCTGTTGATGGTCTTATTTTTAAAGGGAGATTGTCATGTTTTCTGCTTACTTTTTTTTGTTCTGCACATGCCAGGGACTCTATTTTTTTTTTTTTAAATCCATCTATGAATATATAATTGTTTCAGTATGTATTAGAGTGAGTTAGATAAACTATTGCCTCATTCTGGTTTAGTGCACACATTTGGAAACCCTGTTTGTATATTTTTGCAGTCTTTGGAGAGTGTCTGGGCTATTGGTATTACTTTTGAGCCAAGAACGCTTCTGCCATTTTTACCTTTCAAATTGTGTCTTTTAATATCTTCAGAGGCTCAAATGGCCCATTTAGAGGAAGGATGTGAGTGGCAAATGACTAATTCTATACCTAAAAGGATGTTAGATGTTTTTAATTGAAAGGAAAATAGCAAGAAGGTTTTACTAGGTTATAAAATGTTAACGGCAGAAGAGAGTGTAGCATTGAAAACACTCTATTTTCATTGCCATGCCATAGTAATGTACACTACTTATTGCCTTTTTCATGATCATTCTCATTCAGTAGCTTATTGCTTTTCATGCTAGGTCGTTTATGCTCGAGAGATTAGATTTTGGTAGGAACAGCCACCTAGAGAAGGGGCCTCCAACATTTTTCAGCCAAAGGGCACAGCTGGAATTTTGAGAGAGGGCACCACCACCTCTGGTTCTTCCCTCCCCAGCCAGACAGTGTATATGCATATGTTCACACAAAAATGATTTAAGTATTTTATGAAGCATGGGGAGAAGTGAGATCCAGGAGAAATAAAATGGATCCTCTTGAATTTGCATGATTTTACACAGAGCCATCCCCTACCCAAAAGAATACCATCAAATTAAACTATACATTGGTAGATTGCACAGTAAAAATCGCAGAACTTGCCAGCACCACTAAAATACTAAGAAAAGGCATACATTCATGATTTTTACACAAAATGGCAAGAAAACCATACACAAAAAGCCATAGAACACATTTGTGGGTCAAGAGGTGACCTGATGATCCATAAGAACCCATGTTTTTGCTGCATGGCAACACTGAAGAGTACCAAATCAGTAATTTTTAAATGTTTGCTCAATGTTAGTTGGGCTATGTATGTGTGTGCTTGTGTGTGAAAACTACACAACTTCAAGATGATTCATTTAACCGAATCCAGTTTGTGTGCGTACATACACATGCAAATCTCTCTCACGTAGCATCTCACTTTCTTCCCTTTGCCACACCCAGACTCTCATTACTCCCTCCCATCCGATGTCAAGGAAATAAACAACTATCTGACTTTTAGAAGACATCTGAAGGCAGCCCTGTTTAGGGAAGTTTTTAATGTTTAATGTTTTGTTGTATTTTTAATATTTTTTTGGAAGCCACCCAGAGTGGTGTGAGAAACCCAGCCAGATGGGCGGGGTATAAATTATTATTATTATTATTTTCTCCAAGATCACTCTCTTTTCCTTCCTCCTCCACCCTGCCCCCTTTTCCTGGTCACTCTTCCCTCTGTTCAACTGGTCTGACCCTTAAAAACACTTAGACTGAAAAAGGAAGTGAGATTGAGTGGCATTCTTTCAACTTTCTCCTTCAGCTTTATACGCTTTCCAAGGAAGAAAAAAGGAGGTAGTGAGGGGAATGTTCAGAGACTTTGCTGGCAGTAGGGGAAGTCCTCATGGCCATCATAGTGTCCATGGATATGGTGCTGGCAACCCTTAGAGGCACACTGCTAGAGGCACTGCTAGGGACCAATGAGAATTGGAGTCCAACAAATGGAAAGCAACACGTTGACTATCCACATAGGTCCATCCAACCATCATTTATTTTCCTTGCTAAGAATATAAGAAGAGCCATGTCAGATCAGGCCCAAGACCCATCTAATCTAGCATCCACTTCTCACAGTGCCCAACCAGATTCCTGCAGGAAGCCCACAAATTCTTCATCTGCTTTGATAGACGATGCGTTGCCAACCTGTTTGGACTAGCTCATTTTAAATTTCAGAAGAAGGTTGGGGTAGCCAGTAAATGAAAATGGGTGCCATGAAGGGGGCAGAACCATGGGGAGCATAAAAAAGGTAAAGGGACCCCTGACCATTAGGTCCAGTCGTGGCTGACTCTGGGGTTGTGGCGCTCATCTCGCTTTATTGGCTGAAGGAGCCGGCGTACAGCTTCTGGGTCATGTGGCCAGCATGACTAAGCTGCTTCTGGCAAACCAGAGCTGCACACAGAAATGAAGTTTAACTTCCCGCCGGAGCGGTACCTATTTATCTACTTGCACTTTGACGTGCTTTTGAACTTCTAGGTTGGCAGTAGCTGGGACTGAGCAACGGGAGCTCACCCCGTTGTGGGGATTCGAACCGCTGACCTTCTGATCAGCAAGTCCTAGGCTCTGTGGTTTAACCCACAGTGTACTGCAGGATAATTGTGTGCAGGAAGTTTGAGGGACAACTTGAAAAGTGTTTTTCACACAGAATCTCTGCAGCAAACCTCTTTAACAAAACAGTTCTCTCTCCATCTCTCTCTCTCTCCCCACACACACTTTAATCAGGGGGCTAAATGACATCTTCATGGTTTCTCCTGTTCAGCCAGTCAGGTTCTCCTCCGCTCTCTTCTGAATGAACCTGCCTTTTCATTCAACTGACAAAATGAGTTCTGACCCATGAAATGTTACATTAAAGTATATTTCTTAGTCTGTTATACTGCTACAAGATTAACATGTATGGAATTAACCCTGCTTATATAAACAGTGGAGAACCTGAGGCCCACCAAATAGTGTTGTACCACAACTCCCATCACTTCCAGCCAGCATGGCCAATGGGAAGTTGTAGTTCAGCAGCATCTGGATGTGCACAGGCTCCCATCCCTGATGCAGCCACTTGGAATTTCTGGGGGACAAAATAACCGATTATTTGGGGAAAGGGATATTTTTGATAGGATTAGTAGAACATCTCCAAGGGCTTGTAAACATCTTGAGACATGTTTCTCAAATCTGATCACATATATGTCAGGGAACTGCCATCAGTACGGGAGGGGGAGAGCAAAAGCCAGAGGGATTCCAGAGAGTGTCCAGGGATGGGGAGGAGCAGCCCATCTTCTGGGGAAGAGAATCAGCGTAGCACCAGTGGAGAAGGGGGGCAGCTGGGGGAAGTGGCGAGGCGGTCTCATGACTCCTTGCCTGGGACCAGCGGGGAGAGTAGGGGTCCTCCATTGCCCATGCTCTCCCTGTGCAGAAGGCTTCCGTGCAGAGAGGGTAGGCAGAGACTAGGCGTCAAAGAACTTCTTTGCTGGAAGAAGTTTAAGAAATGCCCACTCACGAATTCTGCCAGCGATTGAGTCAGCCATGGGTGAGTGGCTGTCCGGACAGAAAGAGGTTCACTTTGGCAATCCAGCCAGGTGTTTGCACCCAGCCGGGGAGATAGGTACCTGCTTACGCATGAGCAACCCCTAGAACCATTACAACAATCCGTGAGTCCCTGACATTGCTTGTGCGCAGCCCCGGGGAGGCAGCACGATGAGCCAAACAGGGCCAGCTGGAGAGACAGAACAAGAAGCCATGGTGCGAGGTCTGGTCGAGAGGAATTGAGACCTGGAGGCACATGTCGCTACCCTGTCAGCACAGCTGGAGGAGAGGCAGGCTCAGGATGCACTGGTCAGAGCCACCCCGATAGGGAGGAAGGTCCTGGGGCTGGTAAAGAAGTTTGGAGGAAAGCCCCAAGACTACAATGCTTTCCGAACGGAAATTCAATACGCTTTGGAATTGCAGAAAAATGAATTTGCTGATGACGCGGAGAGGGTGGCGTACATTGTTGGACATCTGCAGGATGGGGCGTGCGAATGGATCAGGCCCTTGATGGCAACGGGGAATGATGCATTGAAAGATCTTAAATTTTTTTACCAGGCAATGGACGCGATGTTCTCCAGCGAGATTGAGCAAAGCGTGACATGGAGGGAGCTGATGGGGTTCAAGCAGGGGAGCCTGTCCGTCAGAAGCTACTGGTCGCATTTTGCGATGTTAGTGCACAAGCTCGGGTGGAACCTGGACTCTGAACCAGTACAAATGCTGTTTGAGGCAGGTTTGGATCCCGAAGTGAAAGACAAGGTGTCCAGAGCGCCCTGCCCACGGTCGATGGATGAGCTCACAAAGACTGTGCTTGCGATTGGCGTACGCCAGGAAGCACGGGCTCAGGAAAAGCGGGAGATAAGGGGGGAACGTTTCCATGGCAAACGCATTCCTGAAATGCCGAGGGAGGCTTCCCAGGCGGGAGAGCCGATGGAAATTCATGGAACGCGAGAGAGAGAGAGGTTTCAAACGCTAGTGAAGGCCGGAAAAGGGAGGGGAAGGAGTGGAAAACTACCAAGAAGTGTTTCCTCTGTCAGCGGTTAGGACATTTTGCAAAGGTCTGTCCCCAACGAAAGGCCTGGCAAGGCATGATGGGGGCTGCAGGCCACGATGAGAAGGGGGAGGAGGGGCCGGTGCAGGGAAACGAGAAAACCTGGCTGCCAACCAGCAGGGGCAGCAGCCAGGCCAGCAACCAATAGAAGTGCCCCGGCCTGACCCTCCCAAGGCAGCTATAGCCATTGAAGTGGTGCTAGAACTCCCAAATGGGCACCCAGTCAAGGTGGATGGGCTGCTGGATTCTGGCAGCTCGTGTAATTTCTTCAGTAGAGACTTCGCTCTGGAGCACCAGCTGTTGCCACTAGATTTTCCCTTGCAGGTGACCACCATTGATGTCAGGGAACTACTGGGAGGGGAAGTGACACACCAGACACCGCCAATGCGGATGAGTGTTTCCAGGCACACGGAAACCATGGCCTTTCACGTGGCCACGCTGACGGGACCCCCAATAATACTAGGAATGAGCTGGCTGGCGCTACATGACCCAGTGGTGTCATGGCATCAGCGGTCGCTCACCTTTGGGTCAGCTTACTGTTTAGAACACTGCCTGGGAGGAAAGGAACCAAGAATGACTGTGGCCAGGGTGGCTGGGGCGGCCCTGGAGAAAAAGGGACGGGTGCCACCGCAATATGCAGATTTGAAGGAGGTGTTTAGCGAGAGAGAGGCGGATAGACTGCCCTCCCACAGACCATATGACTGCCAAATCAACCTGCTTCCGGGGGCCCAGTTACCGGTGGGTAAGCTGTACGCCATGTCCGACCGGGAGATGGAGGAGTTGAGGCAGTTTATTGACAAGAACTTGAAAAGGGGCTTCATAAGGGAATCAAAGGCGGTGGGGGGGGAGTCCAGTGTTCTTTGTGGGCAAAAAATCAACTAATCAGCCCAGACCTGTGGTGGATTACCGCCATTTGAATTTGGTGTTAGAACCCGTGACTTTCCCAATGCCCAGAATCGACGATATTCTGACACGTGTGAGGCAGGGAAAGATTTTTACCAAGCTGGACCTAAGGGGGGCATACAATCTGATTAGAATACGGGAGGGGGACGAATGGAAAACGACCATGTTCACCCACCTGGGGGCTTTTGAGTATTTAGTTATGCCATTTGGATTACAATCGGGGTCCGCCTGCTTTCAATCCTTCATGCACCATGTGCTGGGGCCACTGCTGTACAAGAATTGCGTGGCCTTTTTGGATGATGTCTTAATATATTCGGAGAATGAAGCGCAACACGTCAAGGACGTCGGAGGTGCTACAGAGATTGAAGAAGCATCAGTTGTGGGTCAAGCTGGAAAAATGCCAATTCCACGCCCGGGAGGTCGAGTTCCTAGGATACAGGTTGTCAGACAAGGGACTGGCCATGGATCCAGGCAAGGTGAAGGCAGTGCTGGAATGGAAGGCCCCCAAAAACCGAAAGGATGTGCAGAGGTTCCTAGGCTTCAGCAACTTCTACAGGAATTTCATAAGGAACTTTGCCCACTTGACAGCATCCATTACGGATTGTTTTAGTAGTAAAAAAAAGTTCGCATGGACAGAGGAGGCGCAGCAATCCTTTGAGAAACTGAAGAAGGCGTTCGCCTCGGAAGAGCAGCTCCTGCACGTGGATCCAGAGAAGCCCATGAGACTGGAGATGGACGTGTCCGACTGTGCCATTGGAGCAGTATTGTTGCAACCCGGGTCCAAGGAGAACTGGAGACCGTGCGCCTTTTTCTCCTGGAAGCTGAGTAAGTTGGAGCAAAACTACACAGTGTATGACCGAGAACTGCTTGCAATTTACTCGGCATTTCGTCAATGGAGACACCTCTTGATAGGGGCGCGGCACAAGATCCAGGTCCGAACTGACCACAAGAATTTGGAATACTGGTAGACCGCGCGAGTGCTTAACCAGAGACAGATCAGATGGTCCCAGAAGTTCGCCAAGTTTTTCTTTGAGATACAATACGTGTGTGTGAGGGGGGAAATGTTAGGGCGGATGCACTCTCCAGAAAACTGGAATACATGGAGGGGGAAGGGCCTCCGGAGGCCAGGCACGTGTTCCCCGAGGACCGTTGGGTGTGTGGGGGGACGTTGGTAGGTAAACAAGAGCTAGCAGGGCTCACCCGAGATGATGAGTTTGCTCAGACTAAAATCAGGGAGCTCAGAGGTGAAAAGGGAGACAATGGGGGTTTTCGGAAAAGGAAGGGCTACTGTACTACAAGGGGGTGCTGTATGTACCAGGAGAGACGTTGAGGGGCAAAATACTGAGGCAGCTCCATGACAATCCAACAGCTGGGCACTTTGGACAGCACAAGAGCATGCTACTAGTTACCAGGCAATTCTGGTGGCCAAAGGTGAGGGAGGATGTACGAGAATATGTACGAGGGTGTGACCAGTGCCAGAGGGCAAAGGGGGAAAGGACCACCCCCACAGGGTTACTGGAACCCTTACCAACACCGGAAAGGCCCTGGGAGGTGGTGTCCATTGATTTTATGACAGATCTGCCCAAGTCAAGGGGGAGGACAGCGGTCATGGTGGTGGTCGATCTGCTGACTAAAATGTGCCATTTCGTAGCGTGTTCGCACTCAGTGTCGGCAGAGGAGACAGCCAGGCTGTTTGTGGATCACGTTTTCAGGCTGCATGGCACCCCATTGAGGGTAATCTCAGATCGCGGAAAACAATTTACTTCCCGGTTCTGGCGGAGGCTCATGAGCTTGCTGCAGGTCGAGGTGAGCTTCTCGACGGCACGGCACCCAGAAACTGTGAAGATCTGATAAGATCTTAATTGCACTGGCCATCTAATTGCTTTATGGCCCCAATTAGCCCCAGTGGTCCGGCACGCTCCCAGCCAAGCTGCGCAGACCTTTTCTTCTCCGGTTTCGTCTAGCAGAGTAAAAACACAGCGGATCAAAACTGTCGCAGTCTGCTTCAGATCCAAACACACCAAGCACTGTGTGTTCATCAGTTCTTTATTGCAGCAAATATTTACAGCTCAGCATTTCCCAACTTCTCCTGGACTGCTAGCATTCATGGCTTCCGTCCGTCTCTCTCAGAGACACAGAGAGAACAACAAACTCCTCCCTCCTTTCCCACGTCAGAATGGGAGGCACACTCAGAACAAACATTAACCCAGTAAGTTCTGAACCCCAACACCCCCTCTTGCCTCCATTCCTGACAAGACCTGTGGATGTACCTTTGCAGACCTCTGTGAGATCAATCCCTTCCCCAATGCCTTGCGCCCTCTCCTGGCGTTCCTGTCAGGCATCTGTGGAACATCCTCACAACTCTCAGATTCGCACTGTGCGAAACTTACCCACGCACCTGTGGCCTGATACCTCTCAGGTGGAATTCCCTTCGTTGTGCGACTGGACCTCCTGGGCACAAACTCAGGCACTGCCTCTGACTCACTGTGGTCAGCAGGTGTGTCCTCTGCATCCTGGGATTCCCCCTCTGACTTAACACGTCTTCGAACCCTTGGAATTACTCTCACAGGAGAACTAGGCTCACTCTTGGGCTCCCTTTTTACAACTTGCGGAGATGCCCCATCCTGCTCCTGACTTTGGTCAGTGAGCTGATCGTCATCAGCAGACTCAGCCCCTGGCTCTCCTTCCTCCTCATCAGAACCTTCCTGCTCTGAATCGGAAAGACATTCTGAAAGAATATCGCGTCTGGCAGGGGTCTTTGACCTTTCCTCCTGCTTACAGAACTCAGCGTGTTTACTGATCAGCAACTTACTCTGATCACCTGACGGATATGCAAACCTCCATGCACGAGCCGTTGGCTCATACCCACAGAAGATCATTTTCTGGAACTTGGGTTCACCTGGCCCTCGCAAAGCTTCAGGCACTGGCAGCGAGGCCGTTGATCCGAACTCACGGAGGAAGTGAACCTGTGGCTTCCTCCCGTGAAGCATGAAAAACGGTGTGTCTCCTACCACTGAATTGTAGGACCTATTCCAGGTGAAGCTCACATATTTAACTGCCTCCATCCAAAACTTCGGAGATAACCCAGAGTCTGACAGCATCACCTGTGCAGCTTTAACCAGAGCCTCACTTCTGAGCTCTGCCACCCCCCTCTGTTGAGGAGAAGTCACTGTGTGACTTATCCCTTTCTTGTGAAAGAACTTCTGCAAAGCAGACCCAGTAAACTGTGAACCTCTGTCACTAGCAATTTCCCTGACTCTGGTGGAGAACATTAGTTCCACCTCCTCAATCCAACGACTAATCAGCTGTGCAGCATCTTCCTTGGATTTAAGACCATGTGTCCAGGTGTTCTGCGAAAAATCATCCTGCAGTGTCAGCAGAAACCTGGCCCCTCCCAAACTTGGTTCCTTCATGGGACCCAACAGATCTATGTGCACAAGATCAAAAGGTTTTGTGGTTACCCTCTCCACCCTGGGGTAACTGCACCCTCTTACCTTTGCCTGTCTGCAAGCCTGACAATCTAGGACTCTTGCACATTCTGCAATTCTACAGCCTTTGGAAACCTCAGGTAGCACCTGTAGTTCTTCAAGACAGGCATGGGCTGTCTTCTTATGCCACACACACGAACATGAAACATGAGTGGGAACTGTAGCACGCAGGGCTTGTGCTTTCTCAACCTTCCTCTCACCCTCCAGGGACGTTTTAAGAATGAAGAGATCATTCTGCCCCTTTGCAACTCTGACCAGTTGCTTCCCTCCTTTGGAGATTGTACAAACATCGTGTTCAAAGCAAACCTTAAACCCCTTTTTCAACAAATAAGGCACAGATAAAATACAGTGTTGCACTCCTGGCACAATGCAAACTTCCATCTGCTCCTGCAAAACAGAAAACAACACATTTACAATTTTATTCACATTTTTCTTTTCCCCACTTGCAAACTGAACAGTTTTCCCAGCCGGAATTGCCTTGCAATTCCACATCTCGACTGCAGGGGTCTCTGGGATCAGGTGGCAGTTCGCTCCTGAGTCGATTAGAAAACGAAAATTAGTGTGTCTCTCAGAGCTGTCCTCAAACAAAGCCATACTGGCAACAAACGTATCGCTGCCCCCTGTCTTTGGGCTTCTGCAGCAGTTCTGTCTGGTTGTCTTGGCAACCAACTCCCCCTTGCTCAGGACCTTGGCAGCTTCCGTAGAAGTAGCCTCCTCCGTTGCCTTGGAGACCGGCCTGGCCTCTGCGTTCCCACGCGACTCTTTAGGCCTTATCTTCACTTTGTCCAGGTGGCTGACCTTGAAGCGTCTAGCTCTCCGCCGCTTTCCAGCCTTTGCATGACGACGATCCCCAGTGGAAAAATACTGCCCAGGGCTCCTTTCAGCTGGCCTGGCCCCCCTTCTTCCGGAAGAGCACTCTGTGCCAGCCCTGCCCTCGCTGAAACTGCGTTCCACTTCAGCACTCACAGTGGAAAACTTTTGAAACTTGCCTTTGGATTTCTCAGCCCCCCCGACTTGCACCTCAGGGACTGGGGCTTCAGCCATTTCCAGGCTCTGCATGGCTCCTCCAGGGCCCTGGCCTCCTGCTGAAGTTCCACACAAATGGGCAGGCCGAAAGAGCAAACGGTATACTCCAGCAGTACCTACGCTGCTATGTAGGCAGAACGAGAGGCAGAACGATTGGGTAGAGAAATTGTCTTTGGCTGAATTTGCGTACAACAACGTGTCCACGGGAATGAGCCCTTTCATGGCCAATTATGGGTGTCACCCCAGGGCCTTCCCAGGGAGGGGGGAGGAAGGATGGAGTGTACCTGTGGCCGAGCAATTTGCCGAAGAAATGGAGGCCTTACACCAGCAACTCAGGCTGAACTTGGAGAGGGCTAAGGAAGTTTAGAAGAGGCAGGCAGACAGGCACCGTCGGGAGGGGGAGGCCATACGGGTAAGAGACCGGGTGTGGTTGTCGTCCCAAGGGTTGCCCCTAAAGGGAGGGTGCAAGAAGTTGCAGCCTAGGCGACTGGGGTCTTTTGAGGTAATACAGCAGGTCAACCCAGTGGCATTCAAACTCAAGTTGCCCGACAGCATGAAGATACATCCGGTGTTCCATAGGTCCCTACTTTCACAGTACAGGGAGGGGCAGAAATTCCCAGGAAGGGAGGAAGGGGTTACCACCCATCCGCGGGTAGAGGAGAGGGAACTCTGTAACGAAGCCACGGAAATACTCGATTTGAGGTGGCGGGGTCACCAGGTAGAGTACTTGGTAGCCTGGGAGGGAGAACCCAGGTCGGAAAACACTTGGGTCCCTGCGGAATCAATCACGGACGGGTATCTGGTGGAAGAGTTTCATAGTTTGTTCCCGGATAGACCTAAACCACTAGCTAGATTCTGGGAGGAAGAATTCAGAACCACAGACGACGAAGGGGACTTTGTGGGGTTTCCTGCCTCCGAGGAGGAGGAGGGGGAGGTGTCCGAGGGAGAAGAATCAAACTGGGAGGCTCGACTAGCTGGAAGAGATACGAGGGGATGGGAGGCCGGTTTTGAATCCTCAGAAGATGATGACAGTTATTTCAGGGGGTTTCCCGCATCGTCGGTCGATGAGAGAGAGGAGGAGATATCGGAAGATCGTGCCGGGGGTGAGGGGGGTCCTGAGGAGGGGGTGGATGTCAGGGAACTGCCATCAGTACGGGAGGGGGAGAGCAAAAGCCAGAGGGATTCCAGAGAGCGTCCAGGGATCAGGAGGAGCAGCCCATCTTCTGGGGAAGAGAATCAGCGTAGCACCAGTGGAGAAGAGGGGGCAGCTGGGGGAAGTGGCGAGGTGGTCTCATGACTCCTTGCCTGGGACCAGCGGGGAGAGTAGGGGTCCTCCGTTGCCCACGCCCTCCCTGCGCAGAAGACTTCCACGCAGAGAGGGTAGGTGGAGACTAGGTGTCAAGGAACTTCTTTGCTGGAAGAAGTTTAAGAAACGCCCACTGACGGATTCTGCCAGCGATTGAGTCAGCCACGGGTGAGTGGCTGTCCGGACAGAAAGAGGTTCACTTTGGCAACCCAGCCAGGTGTTTGCATCCAGCCGGGGAGATAGGTACCTGCTTACGCATGAGCAACCCCTAGAACCATTACAATATATTACCATGATTTAATTAAAGTAAGTATTTAAGAAATATTTCTAATGTGGCTTGCTTTAATGTCTACTGACAACTACAAAGTAGGTGATTTATATCTAGAAAGCGATGCCAGTTGTAATTTCTTCCTTCTCTAATAACATATTGTCCACACGTTTAATAATCTAAGGCTAAGTAGGTTAAACTATGTTGCAATATATATAATTATAAACACCACACAAACAGTAGCAAACAAACTTGCTGTTGGGCAATGTTCTTTGAAGTGCCATATCCATGTCCATAGCTGCCTTCGTTGTTTTTCTTCTGCTGAGTTTCAGGGAATCTCCCATTCAACTAGTTCTCTGGTTCTTTCTATCTCTGAACTTTTTTTTTTGGTAACTTTTTTAAAGGAATCTTTCAAGGTACCCTATTTTTATGGCAGGAAAACAAATGTCTCTTGCCATTTTGCTTTTAATAGTAGCTATAAAAATAATTCACATTTAAATAAACCACTTGGCTGACATCTAGCATGCTATGCTTTTAAGTTTGCACAAATCAAAATTGAGAAGAGTGCTGCTTCTTTTTTCTTCTTCTTTTAAAATTTTTTTTATTTATACCCTGGCCTCCCCAGCGAAGACCAGGCTCAGGGCGGCTAACACCCGATATAAAAACAAATTGATTGAAATACAACTTAAAAACAAGATTAAAATACAACATTAAAACATTAAAATACAGCCTCATTTCAATGGAAATTCAAATCCACAGGAGGAGAAAGGAAAAAAGAAGAGGGGGAGGGAATCAAATTGATTCCAAGCTGAAGGCCAGGCGGAACAACTCTGTCTTACAGGCCCAGCAGAAAGAAATCAGATCCTGCAGGGCCCTGGTCTCATGAGACAGAGCGTTCCACCAGGCTGGAGCCAGTGTTGAAAAGGCCCTGGCTCTGGTTGAGGCTAATCTGTCTTCCTTAGGGTCCGGGACCTCTAGGGTGTTGCTATTTATGGACTTTAAGGTCCTCCGTGGGGCATACCGGGAGAAGCAGTCCCATAGGTACGAGGGTCCTAGGCCATGAAGGGCTTTAAAGGTCAAAACCAGCACCTTAAATCTGACCCTGTACTCCACCGGGAGCCAGTACAACTGGAAAAGCACTGGGTGAATATGCTCCCATGGCAGAGACCCTGTGAGGAGCCTCTCTGCAGCATTCCGCACCCACTGGAGTTTCTGGAACAGCTTCAAGGGCAGTCCCATGTAGAGTGAATTACAGTGGTCAAGCCTGGAGGTGACCGTTGCATGGATCACTATGGCCAGGTCGGGGCGGGAAAGTTAAGGGACCAACTGCTTGATGCGGCGAAGGTGGAAAAATGTTGATTTGCAGTACTAACTTGTACTTGTGAATTCAGATCCAAGAATTCAATTTTCTGTGGGATTGTTTGTAATAGATCCTTTTGTTTATTTTGAATTGTAGGTTCAGGTTTTGACCTGTAAAATGCTTCTGGAAAGTGAGTTGATAGGATGATCACTTTTTAGAACAATGCACTGTTAATCCATGAATGGGTAAATTCCAAAGGCTTTGAGTCCTGGTTTAAACCCTGGGGGTCTTGGTCTTTCTTATAGAGGTCTTTTGCCCTCTATAGGCATGATGTCACCACACATAAACCATGTGGTCAGTGTCAAATTTAAGCACCACTGGTTCATAGTCTTGCCATCTTGATATGACAGCAGTCTGCGTCCCCTGGTATGCTTGCATACTGGAGTCTATGATAAGCACCTTTTAAAACATGCTGACCATGTTTTGGAACCATGTTTTTGAGATGCTCACCATTTAGACCATCTTTTGGAAACAAAATATACATTTAAAATTCCTCTGTACTAATATCAAGTTAGTCAATGGTTTTGTGCATGTGGCTTTTCTAGATTCTCTGAATTTATCTTATTCTTACAAGACAGGGCAGTAAGATGGTTTATGCATTCGCTATTATCTTGAAGACTGAAATATCTATACCCTGCCTTTCTATCACAAACGTATCCCTTGTGGCTCACAATATTTAGCAAGACAAAATGCTAAAATGGTATATTTTATGCTATACATTATGTGTTATTTTCACTGGATTGAAGGGTAGTGTATGAATGTTTTAACTAACAAATAAACACAAGGTAATATTTAACCCAGCTTCTCCAGTCACAGAATATAACCTGAGATAGTGGTTGGCATAAACTAAATCTTGAGTCACTGCTTTTTAGAACCCCAAGCTGAAACCTCCATTGCTTTTTCTTTTCCTCCTAAGGAACATGTACCAATCCATACATAACTATGGTGATAGGAGAAAGAAGCTTTAAATAGTGATTAAAATGTCTGTTATATTTAGTGGTGACACCTCGTAAGGTGCCACAGATTTGCTTTTGTTTTATTTTGGAATAACCCAACATTCTCCCTGCAAGAAGAGCTTTAGGGCCTATGACTGTGAAGCTTTATTTGCTCCTGTATAGGTATAACATTTATTTTTATTTCCCTGTGTATTTAAATCAAGTTCTTTACTCGTTAGTGTGCCATGCCATATGGTACAGAGCTGTATGCCAGTTGATAAAAATATTCTGGGAACATAGGAAACTAGCAGTCGGTTCAAGAAGGGTGATGCCTCTTGACCAAATGCTTGTGGGCTTTTTGCATTATTTTTAGCACTTGTGTGCATTTTGGAGCAGCAAAGGTTTGTCCAAGAGGACATCCTGTGTCTCATGATTTCCTTAAACACATTCCTTTAATATTTCTTCCTCCCTAAAAATGCAAAGTAAATGCATTTACAAGCCATATTATAATGAAATTTATTTGCAAAGGAAAATAATAATCTCTGTCTTGATGTATCCTGTGTGCTCTACTAGTCTTGTCATTCTTCCGTAATTACTCATTTTTGTCAGTGGTGCATTTTTATTCCAAAACAAGGTACAAGTTGTGACAAAGAAAATAATTAGCCTGTTCTTCCCAGTCTCTGGTCCCAGGGGAGAGAGGGGAAACCCACAAAGTGTCAATCAGTGAGGTGCCGCAAAATTTTCTTCTTGTCTCAGATGCATTAGGCCCAGACCCACAAACTACAGGGGGGTTTATGATCTGATGAAGTTACAGAGCCTGACACTGAGTCTACTAGGCTTCCCATATATTTTTAAGGCTAATCAGGAGAAGCCATGCTTGCATGCAGATTTGCATGCAAGCATGCAAATTGTCCATGGCCACTTCTCATGCTTCACAAAGTTGTTTGGTTGAAGAGCCCTTGTTATTTCCCGCAGCTAGCATGATAGGTAGGCTGTACATTCTTACTTTCCTGTGAAATTAAAACAAGCCAGTGAGGTATAGTGGTTAGTCAAAATAGGACCAGGGAAATCTAGCTTTCAATCCCCAGTCAGCCATGAAGTTCACTGGTTGGCTTAGTCTGAGAGCCTGCATTTGGCCCAAATGTACATCATGGGGCACTTCGGCTGCTCTCTGAGCTTCTTGTAGGGTAAGGTTTGGTATAAATAATTTTATAATTATTTTAAGACTTTCATTTGTATTTTTATATTTATTTAGATATGGATGCACATAGAAATACTCAAGTTCATGTTGCCCTCTATGTTGAAAGTCTGACATGAGTTAAATAAAAACCTATTGATGCTAGTACAGTCTTATGAACACTGCTGATACTGGTGATGGCAGAAATATATATAATAATAATTTTGACTCTGCTCTCTGGAAGGTGTATGCCCTGTTCATTCTCTTCAGTATTTAATGGCCTCCATAATATTTTCATTCAACCCATGAACCCATCAGCAATTTGTTTTTACAGGTTAATATACTTACAAATGATTTTCTAATAGAATATCCTCATCAGAGGGCAGATTTATTAACACTCCTCCTCTTTTGATTGTCTTTTTTAATCCCAGCTCCATGTATAATTTACTTCTTCCTTGGTGAGTGCTTAGTCTGAAGAAGGCTGTCTTGCTGAAATACTTGAGCTTAGACAAATTTGTCTTATTCTCCTGGGCAAGATATGTTGGCTCTAAGCACCAATTCTTTCTGAGGTGAACATTAATTTTAATTGAAATCTTAGTGAGGTTAAAACAGAAGTGAATGGGTTAAGAGCAAGAGCCAGGTTCAATACGAGTTTCAACAAGAAATTGTCTTCGGTGAATTCCCTCACACTGAGGTCCATCTCTGAGAGCCTTCTGGTGGTTCCCTCACTGAGAGAAGCAAAGCTATAGGGAACCAGGCAGAAGGCCTTCTCGGTAGTGGCACCCACCCTGTGGAACGCCCTCCCATCAGATGTCAAAGAGATAAACAACTATTCAGAAGACATCTGAAAGCAGCCCTGTTCAGGGAAGTTTTTAATGTGTGACATTTTAATGTATTTTTAATCTTTGTTGGAAGCTGCCCAGAGTGGCTGGGGAAACTCAGCCAGATGGGCGGGGTACAAATAAATCATCATCATCATCATCATCATCAGTGCCTATGCAGGATAAGATTCTCTTTGAATGGGTTTTAACACTAGTTGCAGTCATACTGTAAGTGGATATTCTTCCTTGGGACCAGATCTGTGAGTGTGTGGAACCAATCTTTTTCTCTATGCTTCAAGTCAGAGCTTTCCAAACTGTGTGTCATGACATATTTAGTGTGTCGGCTGCAGTGTGTAAGTGTGTTGTGCAAATGCTCCTTATGCTCCTCCTGGGGCTGGAAAGGCGTAGGTTTAACCTCTGGTTTGTGGGTAAAACTGAATTACTGCGTTGCGAAACGATGCATGTCTAACAAGTGTGTCACCAACATGAAAAGTTTGGAAAGCTCTGCTTTAAGTGCTCGATACTGTGTTTGTTCTCCGAGCTGCCTTGAGCAGGGGAAATATATTTTAAGGCAGTACAGTGGTACCTCGGGTTACATACGCTTCAGGTTACAGACTCTGCTAACCCAGAAATAGTACCTCGGGTTAAGAACTTTGCTTCAGGATGAGAGCAGAAATCGCATGGCGGCAGCAGGAGGCCCCATTAGCTAATGTGGTGCTTCAGGTTAGGAACAGTTTCAGGTTAAGAACGGACCTCCGGAACGAATTAAATACTTAACCTGAGGTACCACTGTATATAAATAAATGCCACTAACAACAATAATAAGGCCGGTCCTGTAACTCTGTCCCTAAACCTTTCTAGCTCATTCATGGTGATGTTTTAGAAGAGCTGGGAACATGGCTGTAGCTCAGTGTCAGAATATCTGCTTGGCATGCAGAAGATGACTGCTGCCAGTCAGTGGAGACAATACTAAGCTAACTAGACCAATGGCCCGGCTCAGTATAAAGCAATTCCCTGTGTTCACTTTCTGTCATTCCTAAACAGAACTAGAAAAGACGCTGAATCTGAAATACTGGAAAACCACTGCCAATCGGTGTAGAGATTACTGAGCTAGAGAGACCAATGGTCTGGATTAGTAGAAGACAATTTCCTATTTCAAATCAGACAGCAATTGCTTGGACAAGACCTGTGAAACTGGTTCCTCCATGATGGTGCCAGGCTTTCAAACATTACTACAACACTGAGGTAATAAAAGAACAGGCTCCAACAGGAGAAGGAAGAAGATTCCCTGTTACTGCTGTCTAGTGAATTTTCCTTTATGTGCACTCTGGATAATTTATCCATATGTATTACAATTTAATTTGTATAGAAATGCTGCACGTTTTCTGGCGTATAAAAAACAGTTATTGCAAAGGAAGCATAGTGTGTGTTGATCTAGTGAGCATGGCTGTCTGGTTTTGCTTAAAGTACAAAATGAGAAGGGAAACAAACAATAGACAACATATTAACACATTTTAAATCATCTTGGAGTACGAACCCTGGGTGGTAGTTTTGGGAGATTTAAACCACAGAGCCTCTTGGGATTGCCGATCAGAAGGTTGGCTGTTCGAATCCCCATGATGGAGTGCCCTGCTCCTGCCAACCTAGCAATTTGAAAGCACATCAAAGTGCAAGTAGATAAATAGGTACCGCTCCAGTGGGAAAGTAAACGGCATTTCCGTGCGATGCTCTGGTTCTCCAGAAAGTGGCTTAGTCATGCTGGCCACATGACCCGGAAGCTGTAGGCCAGCTCCTTCGGCCAGTAAAGCGAGATGAACGCCGCAACCCCAAAGTCGTCCGTGACTGGACCTAACGGTCAGGGGTATTTGCAAAACCAATTTGGTGTTTCGCAACTTTCCGACTAGTTGCAGGACCTTAGCCAGACCTAGCAAAGTACATGCAGAATCCACGGAAGCAATTGGCAACTTGGCTGAAGACAGAATAGATGAAGCAGGAACCAGGAACTTGTAGTTAGGTGTTTATTATATACAGTGGACTATTTACAGGAACAGAACATGGATCTTATGCTAGCTCTCTCTGACACGACTCACAACTCCTACACTGACACACTGTACCACTGAACTCAGAACTCTCAGTTAGTAGGCCATTATCATTCCCTTGAGAGAGCTTGACCAATCAGGGAACTGTCTCCATGTCTATGTTATCTCCAGGCAGACTTACTCCTTCAAATTGCCTTCTAGCTGTCTGCCAAACCTTAATTGACTGTGTGAGTAGCTGCACGTACACAGTTTCCCAACAAGGGGTCCTTCTACCCTTTACCTTTACCTTTAGGTAGAATCACACCTGGCACCCATGACAAGTCCTTTGCTGTCTTGAATCCAGGGTGTGTATGCACCATACATTTAAAGTGTGTGCACGCGCGCGCACACACACACACATCCAGTTTTGGGAATCATAATTGAGAGGAGCTTAAGTTACACATAGGGGAGGGGGACTACGCTGGGGACTATCCCCCAGTGAACTTGGCATTATTGGTGCCGTACATATATTGAAAATAATGAAAACAATGAAAACAATAAACCTTTGCTTCTCCTGTTCCTTCTGCTGCTATACATTTTTGTACTTCACTCCTTGTCACTTTGTTGGATGAGGTGGGGGAAATGTATGCTTGCTGCTCCAAACTACTTCTGATACGCTTTCAGGCTTTTCAGAACCTTGTCATTTTACTTTTGGTTTAAGTCATGCTTCCAGCCCAAAAAGCAAATGCCAAGCCACTTGGCATACTCTGGAGGAGAGGTTTGCAGGGCAATCAGCTGCATTGCCCATATAATATTTTGGTGGATTCTTTGTAGAAAGATGCAATTGTATTAGGCCTCCTCTGAGGCATGCAGAAACAAGGCTCAAAGTGCACGTGGTTGGATTATACTGTGCACTCAGCACAGCCAAGAAGTCATTGTGAAAGGTTTCCCCCCTTTATTTCTGTCCTTGGATCCCCACACATTCATAAGATCTGATCTTGCAGTTAATTATATCTTGGATTTGTGGGACTTTAAAAGAGCATAATGATGAACCAGCTTCTGCCTCTGGGGAACATGTTTCCATATATCTGAAGTTTTACTGTAATTACTTTTGATATTCCAGCTCATGACAAAAGCAAAAGTGCCTTCTCCTTTATGTCCTCTTCTTGATCCAATAAGATATTTAATTTTAGTAGATCATTTGGGTTCTCAGCATTGGCATTAGATAGCCATGGACATCAGCCCAACACATTTCTCTTGGGGTTGCTGTTTAAAGCTATTATCTAGAAAATATATCTCTCTGAAGGCTGGAAAGGGCAATTTATCCCACATGGTGGATTCAAATATTTGCCATTATCTGCATCTTACTTGCTACTCCTTCCCAGATTATTTACAATTCTGTGGCATAACACTGGTTATTAAATGCATGGTGATAATTTTAGAAAAGAAGCTACATGAATTTAAATCTGATTTCCACACTGAAGTAAATCTGTTCAAATTATGTTCATTTGGGGGCTTTAAGAAATTGAATTTAAAAGTGTTTTCTGGCTTCAGATGTCTTTCATTTATTCCTCATAACAAAAATGGAAGGCTAGCTTATAGTGTGTTCTTGCATGTACATACATAAACACACATATAGACCCAGTTCAGATGTAATTTTATGATTTGCTCAAGCAAATCTCTCTTCTCATGCCCAGGATTGCAAACCAGGTTTGCAGGGAACAGACGAACTACAGTTTGCTATTCTAGATGCCATGGGAAGTTATGGTTTAACAAACCATGAAGTCTCCCTTGGGTGTATGAAGGAAGGAAGAGAACAGGGAACAAGAATGAACAGTTTTATTTAAATGTAATTGATGAAACATTTGCATTTTGGAGGCTAAATAAATCAGCTAAAGTATTTGATTATTTAATAGTCCTAGTGTGAATTCATGGACATTTCTAGCAGATCCTTCCTCAGAATCAGGAGGATGATGGAAAGCCCAACATGGGCCATCTAACCAAGTATGGAGTTGGACTTGGGACTTATGATGGAGCCTGGACACGGCAGTTAGAGATAGATATTGAAGGTCCAAGGCTGGAACTGAAGGAAAAGAGCAGTCTTCAAAGTTGGAAAGGCAAGGGCCAGGCCAAGGGATTTGAGATGAGAACAGGGTATTCATTCAAGATCAATTATAAGCCTCAAGCAGAAAGTTCAGAAGAAGAAAACGGAGTTTGAATTAGAAGAAGCATTGGTTGTGAGGCAGACAGAGGTAAGTGTTTCTGTCTCTTTCCCTCATAGTGTTTTGATGATCAGCAGAAATGTCAAGAAAGATTAGCCAATCCAAGACAAGAGTAGGAGCAACACCTATGGTTGTTCTTGGAAGCAAAGCCAAAAATGGTAGAGGCCCATGCTGGTTTGGCTGCTATGCAACCAAGGGAAGGGGAATCAGTGGGTCCTTAGATTGGCCCTGTACTGCTTTGGTGCCTGGCAAAATGCAGGAACCTCATCACCTCAACCTTCCTTCCAGCCTTGAAGCTGGGGAGGGGAAACAGGAAGCTGCCTTATACAGAATTGGACCGTTGGTCCATCATGCCCAGTATTGTCTACACTGGCTGGTAGTGACTCTCTAGGATTTCAAACATGGAGCTGTCAGAGATTAAATCTGGGACCATCTGCATGCAATGCGGATGCCCTATTGAGCTATGCCCTTTTCCTAAAAGGCTGGGGATTATATAAGAACTGCCAGGCTGACACATGTCACACTTGCAGCTCCAGGCTTGGGAGGAATGCCGTGGGTTATCATGGCATTAGAGGATGGTGGCACATGGTCCTGACAAATAAAAAAGTGAAAGGTTGCACAGGAGCAACATAGAGTGCCAGGAACTCTACAAACCTTTCTGTGTTAGGTCAAGCGAGTCTCTGCTCAGGTTAAGGATTTCTATATTGGAGTGTTTCGAGTAGCAGTAAGCAGCATGGTGCCTGGGAGTTCTGAGGGGCAAGTAGAGCAGAAAGATGATCTTGGTACTTGAGACAGTAAAAAATAAGTTGGGGGGGGGAGTCTGGAAAACACAATTAGAGAAATAGTTATTTTCTTGTGCACACATTGTTCCATTCACTTAAATTGTGTTTCTGGTTGGTATCCAAGGTGCATTTCCTGGACAGTAAAAGTCCTCTTTGTATCATATGGTAGAGGAAGCTCCAAGCCCATGGAATCTTTTTGGGTAGAATGTGAGAATGGGTCAGAAGAACAATGTAACCATCTAGGAAACACCATTGCCACTGTATTTCTGTGTAGCAAGTTTTTTACACTTATGTGAGATGTGTAAAAGTTTCAGCTGAAAGGATGGAAACTGTTTCAGGCAATCTTGTTTTCTTATTCAAGTTTGCAAAAACAAAACAAACCCCCCTGAAAAACTCACTCACAAACAAATCTCTAACACAGCTATTTTTGTGGATTCCCCTAAGGATAAAAAGTCACACAGTGAATATCTTGCAAACATAATTGCTTTTTGATTTGTAACAGCCGCTGCAAACAAAAGGATATTTTACATTACAAATTCTGGGCAGGCAGTCAGATTTTGAACTTTGGAACAACACAGTCTCTCTAACCACTTTCTCCAGAGGACTGTTACAGCAACAGTTGCTTTTAAAGCATATAGCAACTTGCACAAGTGAGGAATTTTGAGGGGTTTCATCCAACTACTTGGAGAAATTGTATTGGCCAGGAGTTTAAATCTTTTCCCCTCTTCTCCAAGAAATTGACCCCCATGCCACCTGCAAATCCAAACCTACACTGCGTGGCACTGAGACCTGTTGAAGAAGACATGGAAACAATAGAATGATGGTGAGTCTCAAATTGACTTTTGCTGGAAGAGAGCATTGCATCCCAGCTGGCTATATGTGCTGCAGCAATTAATTGTGAACAGTACAGAGAATCTTGATAGCATGTCTCTTATCTAGACCTCCCAAAAAAACCCTGGTCTTGGTGAAAATCAGACAAATGCTAGATGCTTTTAAACTGTCTACATAAAATGCTTTAGGTTATTAAGACCACACCATCCCCTTCAAGTGGCCACCTGTGATTTCCAATTGGCAGGGTAATTCATAAAACTTTCAGAATGTTTTTGTTTTGTTTTGTTTAAAGATGTGCTCCCTGATACTCTGTTTGAATCTGACACATTTAGTTATTGCTTTGAAACCTTTCAATATCCTTTCCTCAATTGCGGCTAGAACTAGTGTGATGATGGGTGCAGGAACTGCTGGACCAGTCTGCAGCTGCCCAATGTGATGGATCACTGAATTGCAGCTGGCAACTTGAAGAACTTACTGGGTTCACTCTCCCCAGGCTGGCCAATTGATTCTTCTGGGCAGGACAGAGTATATACGGGGCTTCATGTTCTACCTGAGCTTTGCTTAAGCAGCTCATTGAGCTCTCATATGTTCTTGCATCCTTGCTTATTCCTTAGTCAGATTTTTTATGCTGGACCCTGCTTTGTGGTTTGTCCTTGACTTTCATTGACTTGGCAATGATTTTCCCTTGGCTCACCTGGGACTGCTGCCCATAAGGTAAAGGTAAAGGGACCCAGGTCCAGTCGTGGCCGACTCTGGGGTTGCAGCGCTCATCTCACTTTATTGGCCGAGGGAGCCGCCGTACAGCTTCTGGGTCATGTGGCCAGCATGACTAAGCCGCTTCTGGCGAACCAGATCACCCCATAAAGTTTAGCAATTGTAGTGTGTGATATGACGTCATCACACTGTCTGTTTCCCTGCCTCCTTCCCCCTATACAGTAGCCAGTGATGTGGAGCAAGAACCCGGATGTTGCACATTTCCCTTACTAAGCTAGATTGGAGTTGGACAGAGACAGGGGAAACAATCTGCAGCTACCATTTCCTGCAGCACCCCCACAGTGGTGTTGTGTTCAATTGCACCCTGTGTTTCCTACCTTGTCTTCTCTTACAGCCTTGGCGCAAGTAAAAGATTTTGTATCTCTCCCTCTGTTTTCCTCCCTGGCGCAATACTGGGACAGCTTCCTTCTGTCTGTTTGTACCGCTGTGTCTTGGGTCACCTCCAGGTTGATTGTATTTTGCAGGAGGGATTCAAGGAGATATCAGAAACTTAAGTTTCTGAAATTAAAGTGAATTAAAGCACTTAGTTACTTTAATGTAACAAATCTACTTAAAACCAACAAACAAACCAGACCTTTTGTGGTTAGGAGAGTGCTGGCAAAATGCACTGGAAAGTGCATAATGGGAAGACATATAAGCACTGCACAAGCAAATTGGGATGGATGCTTCTTGTTGTTGTTTGTTTTGTTAAATAGCATACCACCCTTCATTTGAAAATCTCGAGGCTGTTCACAATATAAAAATACAAGATAAAATACATAATAAAACAAAAGCAAAGCAAAACAATAACTCCTCTCCCACAAATACATTTAAAATGATACAGGACATTAATCAGCCAAAGGTCTGGTTGAAGAGGAATATTTTTCCTGCTCCCTAAACGTGTATAATGAAGCCACTAGGCGAGCCACACTCCAGACCTCTTGGGAAGGAGGCACACAAAGAAGGGCCTCAGAAGATGATAGCAGGGTCTGGGTTGGTTCATATGGGGAGAGGCAATCGAGGTATTGTTGTTCTGAGCTACTTAAGTCAGTATAGGTCAAAACTAGCACCTTGAATTGGGCCTGGAAACTAATTGGCAGCCAGTGCACCTCACCTTCCCAAGATATCCCTTGTTTTTTGTTGTCAGTAGCTAACCACTCTTCCCATTCCTTCCTTGTTCACCCACTGCAGGGATATGGCCCTCCAGATGTTGTTGTACTCCCATTCCCATTAATCCCAGCCACCATGGCCAATGTTGAAGGATGTTGGGTACTGTAGTTCGGCTTCTGGAGAGCCATAAACTCTATCCCTGACCTAAGGCAATCTGCTGTTCCTATGAATGACCACACCATTTCTTTGTCCTATACAATGTACCTAGCACATTCTTAAAGGTAAAGGTAAAGGGACCCCTGACCATTAGGTCCAGTCATGACTGACTCTGGGGTTGCGGCGCTCATCTCGCTTTACTGGCCAAGGGAGCCAGCGTACAGCTTCTGGGTCATGTGGCCAGCATGACTAAGCCACTTCTGGCGAACCAGAGCAGCGCATGGAAATGCCGTTTACCTTCCCACCAGAGCGGTACCTATTTATTTACTTGCACTTTGATGTGCTTTCAAACTGCTAGGTTGGCAGGAGCAGGGACCGAGCAATGGGAGCTCACCCCGTTGTGGGGATTCGAACCGCTGACCTTCTGATCGGCAGGTCCTAGGCTCTGTGGTTTAACCCACAGCGCCACCCGCGTCCCTAGCATTCTTAGCACCAAATAAATGGTGAGCAGAGCAGTGGCAGCTGTTTCTTGAATGAACGGCAGGGGGCAGATCATACAGAAATCCTCCTCCTTGGAATTGCCCTGTCTCCACCAGGCTTGAGGACTTGAGGTCTATTTTGTCATATTACAGTCTTCTAAATCAGCAGCTATAATTTAAAAGGACATTGTCAATCCCTTTGAGGAGCTTAATGTCCATTTTGGAGCAATTGGAGGATATGAGTTATGACTATGGGAATTTAATTTCTGTATTTACATTGTAAAACCCACAGCATAAAAGAAAAACCCACCCTGAACTGCAGCTATCGAGTAGCGTGAAAATTATTATCTCTCTGCTGAATTTTGTAACGTGCCATCATTCTTCCTGCTCTGAACTCCTATATCATTAATGGGTTGGAGTTGTATTCTGGAAAGTCATGATTGTTTGTTTAAATCTTAGGCAGAATAGGAGAAACTGTTTATGACCACTTGATCACCAGCCTGCCTATACATCCACGCTTGCATAGACGCATGTAAATTCACGGGTCTATTTTGAACTGAAGGAAGTCACTGTCTTTTTAATACGTACCTGCCTCCTGTAGTAATTGAAACAGTGTTTGTATTTCAGCTGGACAGAATACTTAACAGGTTCTGAATACAGGCTCAAATCACTGTCACATGTGATTAACTCAACAGGGGGGGGGAATGGTGGAGGTTTAAAGGAGTATTCTTCTTAATTCCCCTACTTTCTCTCTTCCTCCAAATACATGAGAAATCAAAAGGAGACTGCTTTTTAAAGGACTCTCGTCTTACCCATGCCAACAGATCTAAAGAACCTTGTTTTTCTAAAGAAAAGTTTTTTGTGATTTGGGGCCTGGCTTTCTGCTGGTAAGCAGTACTCAGTAATTAAATAATAAAAAAAATACTTATGAATGTGTTTGTGGCAGGGGGTGGGGTAAAGGAGTTTATTGGTTTGTGGTGGTGGTTTTTTCCTTGTTCTTATTATGTATTTTGAGTTTTTATCTTGTATGTTTATGTTGTGAACTGCCCTGAGATCTACGGATAAAGGGAGGTATACAAATCTAATCAATCAATCAATAAAAATAAGGAATCACAACTTTTATGAAATTAATTATTCATATGTCTATGTCTTCCAAGGTTCTATAATGGATATTACCAATTACTAGGAAAACTTTTTTATAAAGAAGCTGGATTTTTAGATTGCAAAATTTACCTGTTAATTTTCAATAATTAAGGAAAAGCGATACTTTTCAGAAATAGGGTAACATATAAGCACATCAAATTTTACAAGGAATGGAAATTTGACACAGATTATTACCAGTGCTACTATCTCAGCTTCTCTGTGAATATTCAGTGAATACTTCTGCGCAGGATTAGCCCCCTATGGCATAGAAGGTTTTGGTGCTAGAGGGTCACATGGATGAGTTGTTGAAAGGACAGGGTTTGGGGGTACTGAAAAGGCATGAGATTGGTAGGCAAGGCTTCAGACTCTTCTCTGGGAAGGAATGATTTCTAATTGGGACTGCAGAACAAGGGAATATTTAACCTTATCTTCCAAGCTGCAGTTTCTGCAAAGAAAAAAAACCCTCCCTGTCTTGAAATAAGTGGTGGGGGGTGGGGAAGCTCCAATTGGCACCAATGGGAGCTCCCTGCCCCATTGCTAATTGCAATGCAGATATGCCCTTTTTGGGGTCAGAAATCACAGCTGAGGAGAGAAGGGTAAAACCTTCCCTCATGCTGCAGTCACAATTCAAAATCACTCACACAGGCACACACACTTATTAAGTAAAGCAGAATGTCCTTTGATCAGTCATTCTTTTTTGACCTGAAAAGGGGATTTATGTGGCTGTTCTGTGAGGGGCAACTTGGCCTTTGCTGTAGCTCATCTCTACTCCCTTGTTAGGGGTGGAGTCACCTGTCTTGGCTGCGACTGCTGTTGCTTTGACTTGACAGCAACAGGAGGTGGCAGTGTCCCCCGAGAGAATCTGGAACCAGAGGTGGAGAAGGCAGTCCTATGGGAGCAGGTAACAAAGGTGGAAAATCTTGGCCCCAGAGGATGCTGTGCAAGACTTCTCTGTACAAGAAAAAGAAATAGGTCAAAAGAGCTGAAGGGGTGAGAGACAGAGGGTGGGAAGCTGATAGACTTAGTGGGTCTGAATGTTCCATGTCTGGAGAAGCACAGAATCATCAGAAACTAACAGAAGAACTATCAACTATCAGTCTTTTTAGGGAAATGAAGAAAGGGATTCAAGATTGTCAGGAGTTGCAGAATGAGGATGAAGAAAACTGCTGGCTGCATGACATCACTCCATTTCTTACAAGCAAGCCTTGAAGCCCTCTTTTTCAGAAAAGGGAACATATGGCTGCTTATGAACGAGAGCTTCCCCCAATCCCTGGAAAGATGATGACATAGGCTTGTTCAGATGTTACAGTGAACATAGTTGTGTCTATGCATGTACAAGGGTTTATGTGAAAAAGGGCACAGATATTAGGGTTGCCATACATCCGGAATTTCCCAGATATTTCCGGAATACTGCAGCCACAAGCAGTGTCCAGGCAGAAATTGGCTAAATGTCTGGGAAAATCCAGACGTATGGAAGCCCATGACGGCAGTGTCATTTTTGCTGATTCTCCAACAGGAGTAGCTCAAAAACTTTTCTGTCTGGATTTTGAAATATGGCAACCCTCACACATACTGATTTCTACAGCTCACCTGTTGTGCACACAAATTGTACACTTGTTGAATGTGAACAGCCCACACCTTTTACTCCTGCAGTATCTGTCCTGCAGAACTTTGTGGGTTCAATTAAAGCATGATGTATTATTTCCTTAAGAAAAATTAAGAGGCATTGGACATGGAATGCACATTTGCAATGAAGGTAAATGGCATGTCTTGTTATACTCATTTTTTAAAAAATGAAATGGCAGGGTTTTCTTTTCCTAAACACAAGGTGGCTGAAATCAATGAATATTTTTCTCCAAGTATTTTACTTCCTAATAAATTTTCTAAGAATTTGAGCACACTTAAAAGGAAGTGGCTCATCTGATTTCATTGAAGCTACTTCCTCATAAGTGTACTTTAACTTCGTATGTGCCTTATTAGTTGTACTTATTAGTCACTCCCCCCTCCCCCCAAAAGAAACTAAAACTACAAAAAATGCACATTTAAAGCCAAGTATAAAACAATCTAAAATACGTAAGTAAAAAATATTTTTAAAAGATATAACCCCACACACTAAAAGATAAGCATTATTAGGAAGTAAGGTCCATGGAAGGAAGGCTCCCTGATTTCAGTAGAACTAAATTGGTTAGGAAAGAATTCCTTTTAATATGATTCTGTTTTATGTGCTTTTTTTAGCCTTAATAGGATAATGCATATCAGAAAGTGTAAGAAATTTTGCAATAAAAGGCAAGTATATTTTCCACTGATGTGCACAGTCTGTGCTGAACCCCCCCCCCCCCGCCACCCATCCAGACTGGGAGTAGGAGCTGGTATGGGTGAAAGACCTTCCCTGTTGGTATTTAAAGGCCATTTCAGATCCCCGTAAATGAGAACAATGTCTGTCTCTCTGTCTCTCATTCTGTCTGGCTGCTGTGTATGCAATAATATTGGAGAAAGAAGTCTGAGGTGCGGAAAGTAGCCAGGGATCCAAACAACTTTCCTCTTGCTACCCCCAAACTACTTCTAAACTGGGCAGCTGCATGCAGTCTTTCTCATCCTGACAGATCCTGTTTTCTCCTGGCAGCAGAGGGCAGTGTGGAAATAACTCTGGGCTAGCAATACCCATGTTTCAAGAGCTGATGGGATATGGGACCAATGTTTGTAGTGCCTTCTTGCTTGTTGGTTCTCTTGTCGGCGGGTGTTTGTTTGGGTGCCAGCTACTTCATCCCTTGCTAGTGAAGTGGAACTATTCCTTTGCTGTTGAATGAACTGGGAAAAGAGAGGACATTGGACTGACAAAGGTGGGCGTCCTCTGAATTCACATCCCCTCTCAGTAGATACTGGACGGGCAGCCCCCATCACAGCAGAAAGAATTCTGTAGAGCAGCAGTGGGAAGAATCTTGCTTGGAAGACATGTTTCTATTTAGCCAACTTGTGTAACAGTCGAGTCAGTTAAATGCAAATCTATAAAAGATGATAAGTAGACCCAGCTTCCTTTTAATAGGCAACACACAAGCAGGGCAGTTGAAGCCAAGACAAATTTTTCCTTGTCAGCGTCACTATTTTGCAGTTGAACATTGTGGTTGTATGTTTTAGGCAGGACGTCTTTGTGTGCAGTGTGCTCACAACACTACCTCGGCTACTCAAGGCGTTATCATTAAGATGCTAAAAAGGGTTATTGGTTGATGCTAAAAATGCATTTAAAAATTCTGTTCGCATACAGTGGCTTCTTTTTTTAAAAAAAAAACAGGTTGCGTTATAACAAAATTCTTTATTCAGTGTATAAAGGGTTTTGTTACAACATGACCTTTTTAAGAAAACTAAAACTAAAAAAAACCCCCACTGTGATGTCACTGTGTATGAGCAGAATTTTAACATGCATTTTTTATTTTTTGCATCAAAAATGCTCTTTTTCTCAGCTTTGTGATACAATGTCTTGAATAGTTGACTCTGGGGTTTTCACTAAACTGCCCATGAATGCTGAAACCATCTGTTTTTCTGGACGTTTGTCAGGGTGAGTGTGGCAGAGGCAGCTGTCTGAAAAGGGACGCTTTGGATGATGAACCAGACCATTGTTTCGGAGCAATTCTCTTGCATTCAGAGGCTCTACCCAAGCGTGCTATGGAGCAATCAAAATCAAACTATTGTTTGTACCGATCATACCAAACTGAAAAGAAGGTGGTGGGATGACCCCATTGTCGATGCAAAGTCTTGTTCAGAGCATCTGTATCCTGGCCAAGATGTAACCGCAGCAGGAAACACACTTGGAAGCTAGAGGGCTCATACACCCTCCGGGGGGGGGGGGGGGGAGAGAAAAAAGATCATGCCAGACTAAGCTCTAGCTCGAAGCAAAAAATCTGAAGATGCAGGTCTGCTGGCATTGCCAGCAGTTTCCCTTTGCAAAAATTGTTGACATTAGCACTTATTAATCAATTAAAGCGGATTGGTTTTGCTAAATGCAAACTGGAATTGCTATAAGCAGGATAATTACTAAATATATTTGCTTGGACTTCTAAATGTCAGCGAAGTGGAGGGTGGTGGGGTTTCTTTTGGTTTTTTTGCAGCATTGGAAAATGACATTTTTTTATTGCTCATTAAGAATCATTCACTCCAGTTTCATGCACAATTTAAAGATTTCATAATTTATTTATGATAGAAACAGTGACCGAATCAAAACATATTGTCATGTTCGTTGCTCTATTAAATATGGCTTTTATAAATAAATAAAAATCCATGAAAGATCATCTTCAGCTTATTCATTGAAGGTTATAGATTTTAGTTTAGAATATAGCTGCACTTCATCCATTAACATCTAAGCTTTTTCAGCTGGCCTTGTCACTTCATTGCTTGCATACTAATATCTCCTCATATAAAATTTAATCTGTCGAACTAAATGAAGACATTAGTGGCTGAAAGACATCTTTCATTAAGCAATTAACAAATCTTTCTAACAAATCTACAAAAGCATATGTGTTTATATTTAATAAGTATTTGTATGATCAGGCAATTACTATACATGAGGACATCTTGTTTTTATTTAGTTCTGAATATTTCATATTTTAAGCTCCAATTAAAATGGCAGTAGTGACTTGGTAACTATAACTATACCATAAAAATCAACAAATTTCATTGGAATGGATTAAGTTACCAGTCGTCTTCCAAACCAAAAATCAAAATAATCATGCAATTCTGACCCCAAGTTGTAACTTAGTTGTTTTCTCACAGATTTCCACTACCAGACTTTATTTGTTGTTGAATGAAAATCCAAAGGCAGAAATGAGTGCAACAAACCTGACTCCAGTTGTAGTTAGGTAATGTATCCCGGCAATTTACACTGTGGTATGCATGAGGTTAAATTAACCAATAATCTTTTAGTAACCAAATTGTAGCAGACTGTTCGCCACACTGTACCCAGTTCTGCTAAGTTAGGGGAAAGCACATGGCAAATTATTATTTGAATGGTAGCATCTCAGAATGCAGATAATGGATGGTATGTTCAAGTGACCATCAGGAACTGTGCATCACATGGCCTAGATCGGCTGTATCTTACCAGCAATAAAGAACTGAAAGCTAAACAATAAAAGTGCAGCAGTAAAAAATTAAAGTATTAACAACTTTGTGTTGGTAACACTAAATAAGGAAGGTGGGATGTACTAAAATGATGACCATCTGCAGACTAACATGGCATTAAAATAGCTTTGCTAATGCTTTCTGCCTTGTCTAGTCTGTTTATATCAGTTTCTGTAGGGAGAGTGTCATGATTTGCAGATTTGTTTGGGTTATCCTTTTATCTGTTGCCATTGGTTGTACTTCGTTTTCCCACCAGCATCGTCTGTTACCAGTGGGACTCCCAGCTGATGAGATACTTGATAATGTCACTGATAATATTTTAGTTCTTCATATGAGATATAAAGGTAAAGGTACCCCTGCCCGTACGGGCCAGTCTTGACAGACTCTGGGGTTGTGCGCCCATCTCACTTAAGAGGCCAGGGGCCAGCGCTGTCCGGAGACACTTCCGGGTCACGTGGCCAGCGTGACATCGCTGCTCTGGCCAGAGCCAGAGCCAGAGCCAGAGCCGCACACGGAAACGCCGTTTACCTTCCCGCTGGTAAGCGGTCCCTATTTATCTACTTGCACCCGGAGGTGCTTTCAAACTGCTAGGTTGGCAGGCGCTGGGACCGAGCAGCGGGAGCGCACCCCGCCGCAGGGATTCGAACCGCCGACCTTTCGATCGGCAAGCCCTAGGCGCTGAGGCTTTAACCCACAGCGCCACCTGCGTCCCTCATATGAGATATAAAGGTAAAGGTAAAGGTACCCCTGCCCGTACGGGCCAGTCTTGACAGACTCTGGGGTTGTGCGCCCATCTCACTTAAGAGGCCAGGGGCCAGCGCTGTCCGGAGACACTTCCGGGTCACGTGGCCAGCGTGACATCGCTGCTCTGGCGAGCCAGAGCCGCACACGGAAACGCCGTTTACCTTCCCGCTGGTAAGCGGTCCCTATTTATCTACTTGCACCCGGAGGTGCTTTCGAACTGCTAGGTTGGCAGGCGCTGGGACCGAGCAGCGGGAGCGCACCCCGCCGCAGGGATTCGAACCGCCGACCTTTCGATCGGCAAGCCCTAGGCACTGAGGCTTTAACCCACAGCGCCACCTGCGTCCCATTATGAGATATAGGAACATATAAAACTGCCTTGTATCCAGTCAGCCCATTGGTACATTAAGCTCATCATAGTCTACACTTAGGACGCAGGTGGCGCTGTGGGTTAAACCACAGAGCCTAGGACTTGCCGATCAGAAGGTCGGTGGTTCAAATCCCTGTGATGGGGTGAGCTCCCGTTGCGCGGTCCCTGCTCCTGCCCACCTAGCAGTTCGAAAGCACGTCAAAGTGCAAGTAGATAAATAGGTACCACTCTGGCGGGAAGGTAAACGGCATTTCCATGCACTTCTCTGGTTCGCCAGAAGTGGCTTAGTCATGCTGGCCACATGACCCAGAAGCTGTACGCTGGCTCCCTCGGCCAGTAAAGTGAGATGAGCGCCACAACCCCAGAGTCGTCCATGACTGGACCTAATGGTCAGGGGTCCCTTTACCTTTAGTCTACACTTGCCCCCAATGGCACTTCAAGGTTTCACATGGGGGGGTATTCCCACTGCTACCTCGAGATGCCAGGGATTCAACCTCTGACTTGGACCTAGAGAAAAAGCTGGGATATAAGTACAGCCAATCAATCAAATAATTGGAGCATTCCTAGCTGAGATGTTCCATTCTCCCACCCCTTGTATCCAGGGGCGGAGCAAGGTGGGTGTGGTCTGCCCTGGGTGTCACCTCCAAGGGTGTGTGTGACAAACTGCTGTGCAGCACTCAATGTCTGTGAGAGACATCGTGGCTTTCGGTCCGCCCGCCAGCTCCCCCTCAGATATAGGGCAGCAGGCAGACTTCCTCATCGCAAAAAAAGCTCAATAACTCTGGCTTCCCCCAGAATTTGAAATAAAGTCACACCATTTTTGCTGGCAATAATAATAATAATTCAATGTGTGTGTGTGGGGTGTGTGACAATAAATTTTCTGCACTGGGTACCACCTGACCTTGCTACGCCACTGTGTATGTCCCCCACCTTTCCTGCCAATTTTAACATCATTAGTGCATTACCTAGGGAATTTTCTTGTCCACTGTCAAAAATTCCCTTCAGCAACCCCTTCCCCTATCCGACCTGCCCCCGCCCCCAGTCTAAAGAGTGCATTTTGGAAGTGCTAATATCCCTTAAGAAAAAGGAAACTTGGAGAATAATGGCTCTGTACTTAAAAATAAGAAAAATATCTGGTTACAACTTTAACCAAAAGTGGATGAACACTTACAGTATTCTTGTTTTGTTTAAATGCATTTTATTGTACATTATATCTTGTAAGTTGCAGTTTCTGTAATTTGCTTTGGGATTCTTTCTGACAGTGGTGCATGAATTGAATGCACTGAAATTGAATTGTAAATTGAAATTAAATTGAAATTATGGTAGGAAAATATGCACCAGAAGTCTAGTGAAACCAGCCACCATATTTCTAGGAGATCTCCAGTTTTGGCTTTAGAAAAGCAAATGAAGCTAACAGTCTGGTGCAGAGAGAACAGCCCAGAACCAGCCAAGTTGGAGAGGGTGCCAGTCCTCTATCCCTTTATCTGTATATTACTCTAGTAACCACACTGTCCCATCTGTCTGCAGTCACTGCCTGGAAGAAGCATCAGCAGCTTCAGAAAGTCAGGTGAAGCAGTACTTATGCACGCATGGCTTAGAAAACAGGCAGATGCAAGTCAAGAACCATGCCCTTTCTCACACTCAGGGGTGAGGGACTCTTTTTACCCCAGGGGCTATATCTTTTGCTGCTCAACCTTCTGAGGGTTGTATACCAGCAGGTACAGCAAGAGATGTGACAAAAGTTAGCCCTGCAGTAGTTAGAGGTTTTTAGATAGAGATACATGCATATAGCTCCATTCTTCATCCAAACAATCAAGAGAAGAAGAGGAGTTTGGATTTGATATCCTGCTTTATCACTACCCTAAGGAGTCTCAAAGTGGCTAACATTCTCCTTTCCCTTCCTCCCCCACAACAAACACTCTGTGAGGTGAGTGGGGCTGAGAGACTTCAAAGAAGTGTGACTGGCCCAAGGTCACCCAGCAGCTGCATGTGGAGGAGCGGAGACGCGAACCCAGTTCACCAGATTACGAGTCCACCACTCTTAACCACTACACCACACTGGCAGTATTTCAGTTAAAGAACACATTCCAGCCAAGCAAAAACTCTTGAGGAGGGCATAGAGTATGACCAGTGAGAGGTGTGACCTACAAAGGGGGTGTGGTCTGAGAAGAGTCCCACAGGCTACATAGAGAGGCCCAGAGGTCCACATTTGGCCCCAGGTCCTGAGGTTTCCCCAGGCCTGCTTCATCTAGAGAGACTTCTCTTGCAGCCTACATCATGGCTGCATGTTGCACATGCACGAACACATATCCTGGCATCTTCATAAATTGGACGTTGAAGCCATTGTTTGTAGGGGGCTTGCAAATAATGTTTTTGAGAGGGCCTAATTTGCATTTGCTTGCTTGTTTTTATTAATATTTTTATTGAAAGAATTACAATTATAAAGTAAGGGTGGAAAAGAACAAAGATGCGCACACACACACACACACACACACACACACACAAAATATACTCCCATACATTCTTACATAAACTGATATAGTGTTATTATCCTAATACATATATAGATGTTAATAGTCTACTATATTCTGTATAAACTCATTCCAGATGTATAAACACATCTCTTGCTCATACCCTGGCATTGCTCAGATTTCCTGGAATGCTTCCTAGTCAGTGGGATATGATTTAGACTCATGAAGAAGCGCTGCTCTTTGAAAAACATATCCAGGCAAAGTAGAATAACATCTAGGGCCTTGATGATATTGGCACACGTAAGAAGGTAAACACATTTGATATTAACTAACATGCAGTTCATTTTACATAGACCAAATACATTTGCAATGTTATATCTGCAAAGATTTCCAGTGTTTCTGAACTGAGAACTTAATTCTTAACAAAGTTGAATAGCAATCACGTTTAAGAATATTTTTGATATGAAGAGAAAAACTGTTACTTGAAGAGTAAAATGGTAAAGGGACCCCTGACCATTAGGTCCAGTCGTGACCTACTCTGGGGTTGTGGCGCTCATCTTGCTTTATTGGCCGAGGGAGCTGGCGTACAGCTTCCGGGTCATGTGGCCAGCATGACTAAGCCGCTTCTGGTGTACCAGAGCAGCGCACGGAAACGCCATTTACCTTCCCGCTGGAGCGGTACCTATTTATCTACTTGCAGTTTGATGTGCTTTTGAACTGCTAGGTTGGCAGGAGCAGGAACCGAGCAATGGGAGCTCACCCCATCATGGGGATTCGAACCACTGACCTTCTGATCGGCAAGTCCTAGGCTCTGTGGTTTAACCTGCAGTATCCCAGCACATTTTAAGGTACAATGGATGTCCTGTCAGAAATTTATGATACACAATGGAAAGTACAAATGGAAAGTGGGGGTGGCCAACAGATAGGACCTGATATGAAATGAAGCTTCCCAAAATAAGCATTAGTGTGTTGATTGTCTGGAAAGTGGAATAGCTCAAAATTAATCTGTATCTCTTAAATGCTCTAGTCAGTATACCAAGAAGGAAATGCCTGTAGCCACCAAGCTAATAATCAGGAATGAGGTCTTCCCCAAAGTTTGGATGTGTCTAGCAGAGGTAGGCAAGTGACTCATGGGGGAAAAGACCTACAGCTATGGAGTTATTTAAATTCAGCCACCAAGGATTTCTCTCCACTTACAAAAGATTTGTTGTTTTTGTATCCAATATGCAAGTGAAGATTCTAACATTCTCAACCACTTCTAAACTGGCCAACACAATAGTAGCTTTACCTCATGGCATTCTTACTCAGCCTAAATAAGAGTAACAATAGTAGGCAATTGATCTTAGTAAAGAAGATAACACAGTAGGACGGAAGGGTCCCAGTAGTACTGGAACAAGAGCACAGCACATTTTCTGGGGTTAGCACCCATGTCCCATTATATCCACAAATCTACTCGGCCCTTGCATACAAGAGATAGCTCAGTAAGCATAGAAGTGGGGAGTGAGTAGCACTTCCCATTTCACCTCTAGTGGTGAAATGTGATGCGCCGTCCCTGAAACAAGTTGTGGTGAAGCAAAAATGAGAAGCGTATGGCCCCACAGATGTTTTGGGACTCCAAACTCCATCAGCCCCAGCCAGCATGGATAATAATGGTCAGGAATGATGGGAGTTGTAATCCAATAACATCTGGAGGCCCATCTGGAGGGTCCTTGGGTTCTAGGACTACTTCCTTTGTAGAATGTCTATTACATGCCATGTGTTGTCTCACATATTGCTACAACTAGACACACTCCTTGCTGTCTCAAATAGCATAACAACAACAGCATGAATGTAACAAGATATAAAATCAACTAAGAGAGCTTAGTTTTAGAATGTCGCTACTATACACAATTGCATTATTTATTTCACATGAGGCAGAAGGAAGTAAAAATAATTTTAATGAGGTAAAAACATAAAACAAGCCTTCCTGATCAGGCCAGTAGTCCATCTAGTTCAACATCCTTTTCTCACACAGGCCAACTAGATATATGCCTGTGAGGAACCTGCAAGCAGGACACAGCACAAGCAAAGTCCCCTCTGCCAACTATGTTTTCCAGCAACTGTTATTCAGAGGCATTACTGCCTCTGACCTTGGAGGATAGCATAGCCATCATGGCTAATGTCTCCTGATATCCTTATCGTCCATGAATTTCTCTTTTAAAGCCATCTAAGTTGGTGGCCCTCACTGCTTCCTTTTGTCTCTTCTTTTCTCCCACCTCTCCTTTTAGTCACCAGGTTTGGGAGCTGCAACAGTGGCATTCTTCCATATCAATCAGAGGGTACCAAAAGCAGATGCACAGTGCCTTTCAGGGGCTGAGTGTTTCCCAAAGCAACTCTAATTGTGAGTCAGAAATAACCATAACCAAAACATTATCTGCTGTTTCAAAGGGGAGACACTGATATGCAGCAAATAATTGAGAAACTGACTCGTTGAGCAATTAAATTAGAAAAGTTCTTCAATCAATGTGGCAGTGTATTTAACTGCATTCGTATTTTCCCTCCTGTCTGCAGTGATCTAGTCAATCCAAGTGACAAGCAAAACTGACCAGCTCTAGCTCTAGCTGCCTCCACAGAATGAACCGCATCTGTCTTTGAAAAAATAGGTTAACTTTAGGATTTCCTTCTGCAATCACAGCAAAAATAGTTTCCTAAGAGGTCTCTGAACTTGTTACACTTGTTAGTGCCATCATTGAGGGTATACTACATTTTGCCCCCCAATACTAGACAAACTGGCAATGGCTAAATTGTTTATTTCTGTATTTACAGCATTACAATCCTGTCAAGGGCAAAACAATTTTATTTCTGCAAGCATAAAAAACAACAACCACATTTCTGATAAAATCAACAGTCCAACAGGCATGTATTATGAAGTTAATAGTCTGTCAAGACATTAACAATGTTGATTCCTGAAGAGAAGTCGAGAATTTTTAAAAGACAAAACGGTGTTTATCAGATGGGACAGATTGCTGCTTGTCTGACCGACTTAGTTTGTGTGACAGAGCTATGAGCTGCCTTTGGGTTCACAAGTCCTTCAAAACCAAAGATTCATGCTAATAGAAAGCTTTTCAGTGGAAAGCTCCCAACAATCTGAATTAAAGTTTTATTTATTGGCTTTGACCATCTACTTCTGTTATCAACCATAAGGGCCCGCACACTTCATCAACTCTCAACAATAGCTGCAAGCTTGGACAATCTGTCTTGTGTCTTCATTGGAGTAAAACTTCAATGGAGCAGCATCGATTAAAGAGCAACCCACGCATAAAATGGAAACTCATTAAAATGGACTTTTTCAAAAGGGGGGAAAACCTCCGTTCCAATTGAATTGAACTGTTTTTATTTAGGAGATGAAAGGTCCATTACCCCGCTATACATTCATGTGGTCTTGGCTTAAGTGCTTTCTATTTGATTTCAAACTTTGGTTCCTTCCCATGTCTTTTTGAGGCTTTCAGAGCACAATGAGAATTCAATCCTTACTGCAGACAGTGTAAACCTTATAACAACAACTCAGGGACCTTTTATGTTTATCATTTTGGCGACATCTCTTTTATCTGGGTGACTGGGGAAAGAACAACGGGGCTGCTTTCACATGTATTTGTGCAGATTTTTAAACATTCTTCCAAATTAGATGGATGCCCTCTAAATAGTAGAGGAAGCTAAACATAACCCAGGTGTAGTCATTTGCATTATAGATGGAAGACTGCATAAGCGGTAGACGTCAAGATAGCTTTTCTGAAGTGTTTATATGCAAACTGACTTGCAGCTTACTGCCTGAAAACCTCACCTTGAACTTATTATGAGGGCAATAATAATATAAAAACCACACTTGGTAACCTGCGCTACATGGAAACTTTTATTTAACACACAGCATGCCTGTAAGTGTGCAATCTACAAAGCATGATCAAAGCTAAGTAATAATATTCCAATTGCCTTCGAAGGAGATGATTGAACACTAAATGAAATGAACTATATTCTCAGTTACATACATATACTGAATGTCAAGGGAAATTTGTTTAACACTGTGCAGCTACAAAGAAATATTCACTGAGTCTGCTACTAAAGAGCCTGACAGTGGAGGAAAATGAATCCAAAAACATTATTTAAAAATCATTACATCATGTCCTTATGTGTTCAGATGCCTTTCAATATACAGACTCTTAAGTCCACTTCTAGTAGATTGTAAGCAATTACAATCTTTTTCAAAGTCTTGCTTTCAAACCTCATTATATAAAAAATATACTCAGCCCAAACACACTATTAGGCAACAGGATCAGTTCCCTGCAATGCTATAAAATGACTTCATCAAGAATTCAGAACCAAACTGGTTTGCTAACCAGCCGGCTGTGTAACATTGCCATTGACTTTGAAGACACAAAACTGTTATAATACAGCAAATTCAACTTTTTGACAACTTCCAAGGCCAAAATAAAATACTGTACTCTGTACAACACACATTTTCAAAAGTAAATAGATCTGGAAGGTTAATAGGATATTCCAATTCTATTTTAATATAAATCTATATATTATTTCCTAAAAAGGAACAAGAGTCAATAAAAAAGTAAACACTCCAGGAACTGCTTACCACTCCCCTGTGTGGTGGCAAAAAGTGTCACTACTGCTTCTCAGAAAAAATATATATTCCAAACTGACTCCACCCAGACTTTTCATTGGCTCCTTCTGGGCAGGAAGGTGTAGAAGATGCCTTCCTGACTCAATGGAACTTTGCTTAAGCATCAATGTCTTCTAGCATGTCTTGTGTTTCTGACCTTGCTCTTCAGTCCTGACTCCTGACTTGTTATACTCGTCCAGCTTTCTGGTTCGCCATCTGACTCTGAATATGATTCTGACTTCTGGCTTAGTATTACTGATCCTACCTTCTGGTTTTCCCAGGATTCCCAGGATTCCCTTGGATTCTGGATTCTGATTGCCCTCAGATCCTGACTCCAAGTTCCAGGCTCTTGATTCTTTCCAAACTATTACCCAGTGGAATGATTCCTTCTCACGATCTGGACACTAAGCTTCTGTTACTGCAGTCCAAGATTTTCTTCTTCAACGGCTATGTTGTTCAAGCCCAGTTTGTGGTCAGCTAAATTGTGATTGTAGGATTATCAAGCTTTTGGCTGCTTCTCAGTTTCTCTTACCTGTATTAAAACAACTGTAAACCTGCCAGCAGTCTAGCCTTGTACAGTCTCAGCCATAAAATGGTACTCTAGAGTGTAGAGGTAGAAGTAGGAGACAGAAAAAGCCCTGGTTTAGATATTTCTAACTTTATCAAAGAGGGTGGGGGGTACTCAGGATTTCATGTATGTGGAGGAAAGAGTTTCATCATAGCCCATAGCCAGCGTGGGAGCAAGCATGTAAGAGAGAATCTTCCGTCAACAGTTAGAAGAAAATGGTTCAGATATGCAAAAACAAAACAGGATTGCACATCACTTGCCCCATGGGACCTATTACTATGACGAATGTAACTCAGCTTGTTCGGGGTGTCACAGAGGGCCAGGGAAAATTCCATGATTACAAAAGCACATCACAATCAGGGGACTTGCCTCTAGGTCTCTGGACAGCCCAGGCTGTATATTGTGTTCCATTCATAAATGTAGCCCAGCAGCAAAGTTTGGGTGTTATCATGAGATATTTTGGAAATGTATAAAATAGGGAGTTCCCAATAGACTCCTTTAATTGGATTACTACTCATTTAAGGTACTATTTCATGAGTACCTTTCAGATACTTAGTACAGGTAGAATGAACAGGGAAAAGGTGGCAAGATTAGTATCCCAGTAAACTGGGGATGGAGCAAAAAATAATTCAGGCACTGAGGTCAAGAAAGAAAGTTATAGATTTGGGATTCAGTCTGGATGATATCCATGGATCCCTTCCAAACCTGTGATCCTGTGTAGGTGAGGGTAGAATATATAAGAGGAAATAATTCAAAGCAGTTCCTTTGTTAAATACTGCCATTTATGTTGCCCTTACTGAGTTGATAGTGACATCACCTTGTGAGGTAATAGAGTGTTAGCTAATACTGGGAATTAGAGACACAGGGGCATGTCTTACTCTGTGCTGGACCTAAAGCCGAGTTTGCGACTTTCCTAAAAACCACATAGGGAGGCAAGATCTGCTGGAATGTTAATGCAGTGAGCCCCCTAATCTTATGCTCTGTCTACATTGCTCTTCATTCCAGAGGAACCAAACCCTGAATAAGTACTAGAATCGCAAATGTTTTTATTGCTCAGAGACTGGTGAGTGGGTGTGCAACAATGTTGTTGTTGTTGTTGTTGTTGCTGCTAGTAATAATACTGTCTTTTTCCCTAATGGGACTTAAGGTGGTTTACAGATCAAAATGGAGGGCACCATGTTGGCTATCACTCTCCTAATGGATAACCATTATTTCTATTAATACTTTCTACAGAAGGAAACTTTAACAACTCTTGTTTCCAAAACCAAACCAACCAGAAGTGTCACTTAATTCTGAATTCCTAGGTGCGTTCCAGGTACTGATCCTCACTTGATGACAGCTTCCAACAAGTATGTGTGAGAAATCATCTATCTTTATCAAATTCTGCTTTGGAAAAATAAGTTTTTCCATTGTGAAGCAAACACTTCATTGTGCAAATTTTACCCAGCCACACTTATTCATTGGCAGCAGTGGTAAGAAAAAAGTGTTTCTACAGACTATTTACAGTATAGCAAAAACATTTAGTACCAGTAGCTTAATCAAATGTAAGAACATCAGACAGATAGGGTGTTTTTTTAATTGTCTCATTTAGTTTTGAAACATAAGGCCCTGTTCACTTCATTTAAGTCTCACAATGAAGGGAAGCCTGATCAATCTGTCTTGTGTCTTCTTAGGGCGAGACTGCAATTGAGTGGAAGCAACAGATGAACAAAGCCCACATTCAAATCTGTAGCTCATTAAAATATGTTAAAAACGGGGTTAAATCTCAATTGTAAGTGAACAGTGGTTGGCTCCTTTCAGCTACATACATTTGATTAATAAACCATACATTCATTAGCTCTGAACCAGTAGTCTTCCAAGTTAAATTTGAATAAATAGCTCTACTGTTTAGACCTTTAACTAGCCTTGAAAAATGTTTAAGCAGGGAAAGTTTTCTCCTTTGGTTGTTTTGGAGAACCCCCCCCCCCCCCGCCGCCGCCGCCCATACTGATGACAAGGAACTCATGGGGAAAAAATGTCAAAATGTCAATTCCTTTTTGTGACTCTTTCTGTGGGCATACAACAGAATTTAGATGATAGATAGATGATAAATAGATATAGATGATAGATAGATAGATGATAGATAGATAGATAGATAGATAGATAGAAGATAGATAGATAATGATGATAGATAGATGATAGATAGATGATAGATAGATAGATAGAAGATAGATAGATAGATAGATAGATAGATAGATAGATAATGATGATAGATAGATGATAGATAGATGATAGATAGATAGATAGATAGATAATGATGATAGATAGATATATAGACAGTGTTTTTAAAATGCATTCAGTATCAACTATTCCACAAAAACACTGTCTGTGAGGAGTGACTGTAGCCTGCTTGTTAGTGAGGGCCTAATCACATGTAGGAGATTAAGGTGAAACAGAAAAGCATGTTGCTTGGAGAGCTGTCTATAAGCCAAGGATGAAAAGACACAGAACAGGGATAGTCAATGTGGTACTCTCCAGATGCTAATGGACTATAGTTCCCATCCCTGACCATTGGTCATGCTGGCTGGGGCTGGGTGCTCATGTAAAGCACCATGTTGGCCATCCTTGAAGAAGTAGAGGAAGGTTCTCCTGTGCTTTTCTTTGAACCCAAAGAAGCATGGAGACAAGGATGAGTTTGTCAGAAGTGGTATATGTGCAACTTCCGGACCAACCTGAAGGGTCGCCCCATATGTAATGCTTTACATTGCTGAAGCTTCTAATGCATTGCTTGCTGCAGCCAGGGTACCCCTGCCCACAAATAGATCTAGCCATAGCCAGGAAATGGTGCTCTTAGCCAGTCAGGCTGCCAGTGACGATGTTGGGCAAAGGATCTCTCTCCCTACCCCAAGTAGGCACCTGCTCCTCCATGGAGAGTGCATCCCTATCTAGAAAGGGCAAATTAAAATACAGTGGTACCTCGGGTTACATACGCTTCAGGTTACAGACGCTTCAGGCTACAGACTCCGCTAACCCAGAAATAGTACCTCGGGTTAAGAACTTTGCTTCAGGATGAGAACAGAAATCGTGCTCCAGTGGCGCAGCGGCAGCAGGAGACCCCATTGCTTCAGGTTAAGAACAGTTTCAGGTTAAGAACGGACCTCCAGAACAAATTAAGTACTTAACCTGAGGTACCACTGTACAGCTCAATTCCTGGACCCAGGAAACACATCCACAAGGCCTTTGTCTCCTCAGAACACAACCTCAGAGGAATTGTGCATAATTACATAAAATGCCAATGAACACTCATTATTTGAGAATATGCTGGGTAACCCCAAAGAGACCTGGCGCAAAAAAAAAAAAGCTCTCTGCCCTCCTTAGGGCCTAACTTGTGCAATTTCAACCAGCCTGCTTCCAATGGTGTAGTGTTGAAATTGTGCAAGTCAAATGTGCATAATGTGAGGGATTTTTTTGTGCTTGCAAATGAAAGGAAATAATCTGAGTTTCCCCCCTCTTTTATAAACACAAAAGACTATATTTTGCTTTTTCTGAAAATAATAATCATTTTGTTTAGAAATCCTTTCAGGAGCCACGGCATTCTTCTGATCACTCTGAAAACACTCTGTTGGTGTGTTTAGACTGTGATAGCCCACCCCACCCCTGTGTACAGTATTGCTTTTCTCCTACTCAGCTCTTATTGATGCCAAATGTGGGTCAAAAAGGTAAGACTGGTCCTCCTTTGTACCCAAGCAATGGAATAACGAAGACATCTGTTTTCATATGGTTCTTGACACAGACCACCAGAAATTTGGTGTCATGCCGTCCAACCTTGTACATCACTGCAGAACAGCACCAGATTTTCTGATTGATTCTGACAAGTCACTGACAGTTTTTGAGGTGAAATGCATACATGACAAAGGGCAAGCAGAGGCTGCATATGTCAGCCACAACTCAGCCTGGTTGCAAAACTGCATATTGCCTGTCTATACTTACCCCTCTTTGCCTGTTTCACCTTTTCCCTATGATCTCCAACCATACACTCTCTTTTGCCCCCAGAATTTCCATGATAGGAGATGCGTGATAATTATTTGGGGAGAAACTCAGTGCTGCAGAATTAATTCTTTGTATGAATTCATTATTATGCCCATGAGGAATACTTGATATACTTGAGTCATGGAATTGTCGGGAAACATTTGGCTGTGTTTTCATATGATTCGAGGCTACAGAACTGCGGAGTTTTGTTGTTATCCCCATTTTAACTATGCAGCACCAACTGGTTCCAATTTTCCTAGCAGAAAGTGCCTGGGATCCCAACTGCTGATGTAAAGGGGTTAACTTGGGGTATGTTTCAGTAAAATATAGACATAGATACATCGCCTGACTTCACAAGGATTTACCAGCTTCAAAACAACAGTTCATAGGGTTAGATATGTATTTTGTTCTCTTCCATAAAGCAGATGCTATTTTGCAATTCAGTAACCTGCCAACGGGTGGCACTGTGAGTAAAACCTCAGTGCCTAGGACTTGCTGATCGCATGGTCGGCAGTTCGAATCTCTGCGGCGGGGTGAGCTCCCGTCTTTCGGTCCCAGCTCCTGCCCACCTAGTAGTTCGAAAGCACCCTTAAGTGCAAGTAGATAAATAGGTACCGCTTTATAGCGGGAAGGTAAATGGCGTTTCCGTGTGCTGCGCTGGTGCTGGCTCGCCAGCTGCAGCTTTGTCACGCTGGCCACGTGACCCGGAAGTGTCTTTGGACACGACTGGCCCGTACGGGCTGGGGTACCTTTACCTTTAACCTGCCAACCTAGCAGTTCGAAAGCACGTCAAAGTGCAAGTAGATAAATAGGTACCGCTCCGGCGGGAAGGTAAACGGCATTTCCGTGCGCTGATCTGGTTCGCCAGAAGTGGCTTAGTCATGCTGGCCACATGACCCGGAGGCTGTACGCCGGCTCCCTCGGCCGATAAAGCGAGATGAGCGCCGCAACCTCAGAGTCGGTCACGACTGGACCTAATGGTCAGGGGTCCCTTTACCCCTTTACCTTTAACCTGTCATTTGTGGTAAATCTTATAAGCCTTTAGAGGCAAAATAGGCCCACTGGAGCCTGCCATCCATTAATACCAATAGCCTTGCCCTCTTTGGCTAAGCAGTAAGAGCTAAATGGTAAGAACTGTTCTGCAGTGGACCAGACTGCCTTGAAACATTATGAGCTTTCCTTTGCTGGAGCTAGGCAGCAAAGATAGGCAGTCATCTGTCAAGGATACTGGGTTCCAGGATTCCTGCAGTGATCAGGGGCCGGACTAGAGGATCTCAAAGGAACCCTCCCAAAGTCTATCATCCTAGGTTTTATCACAGGTAAACAGGGACTTGTGGCCACTGGGGTATTTTAGAAAAGCAGGGAGAAATACAGGACTGTGCCTAAAGTAGCAATGCAATCCTAGGCATGTTTTCTCATAAGTCAAATGTTCTTAGTCCCACGCTGTCTGCCTAATTGTACATTTTGCTTGATTATTTAAACCCCTTGTAGCCAGGCACATCTCCCGCTGCTGTTCTTTGCTTTTGTAAGTAATATCCCCAGTGCTTGTTTCCTCTTTTTCTTTGCCTTTGTAAGTAATACTCCCAGTGCATAATTTGTAGAAAAATAAATACCAGGATTCAAGTCTGTGAGGAAACACAATCCTTCCTGTAAGTTTTTAACTTCTAGGGGCTATTTTAGTTGCCTAGTAATAAGTGGAATGCACTCTGTATCAGCTCTGAGATATGCTCATTTCTTCCCTCCTTCGTGTATTTATATGTTCCCAGGGTTGACACATATTGAGACCTGAATATGCCATCACAACCTTTGCTGTTATCTCTTCTCCTGTATGCATGACACGCTTTTGTGGCACTCTACATTGTAGCAGTACAAATTACAACAACAACAACAACTAATAATAATAATAATAATATTTTTTTAAAAAACAGTTTTGCAGCCTAATTAATCTGGAGCGCATGCTCAGAAGGAAATCCCATTGAGTTTATTGGGGATTAAAAGGTAAAGGGACCCCTGACCATTAGGTCCAGTCGTGGCCAACTCTGGGGTTGCAGTGTTCATCTTGCTTTATTGGCCAAGGGAGCCGGCGTACAGCTGGTCTTGTGGCCAGCATGACTAAGCCACTTCTGGTGAACCAGAGCAGCACACGGAAATGCCGTTTACCTTCCCGCAGGAGCAGTACCTATTTATCTACTTGCATTTTGACGTGCTTTCGAACTGCTAGGTTGGCAGGAGCAGGGACTGAGCAACGGGAGCTCACCCCGTCGCGGGGATTCAAACCGCCAACCTTCTGATCAGCAAGTCCTAGGCTCTGTGGTTTAACCCGCAGCGCCACCCGCATCCCATTGGGGATTAGTCCCTAGTTAATAGTCATAGGATTACAACCTATATGGGTTTTAATCATTTTAATAATTAATCACTCAACTGTCATGCATTCTTCTTTTTGATCATTTTGGGAGCATATAATCCTTTGTGGTGAAATAGGTAAAATTTACCTCTGGGTAAAATAGTAGCTTCTCCCATTGTTGTTTTAAATTTGTTATGTGCAGCTTTGCCAACGTTCCAACCAAAATCAATGAAATAAAAATGAGAGAGCAAGAAGCATTGCAACTCCTTAAGCAACTGTTGCAGAACCAGCCACTGACATGACCATGATTTACCAGCCTAAGAATGAGCTAGATACCTGCACATTCCCTGCATATCTCTTCCCTTACATGCCCAGCTTTGGTGCTCTTCTAACCTGAATTGTAAAACTACAGTTGAATGAGGTGCATACTGTGAAACTGTGGTTTAATCACTGCTTACAAACCCAAGCATGCAAGGACCTGGTTCAGATGCAACAATCTTGAGTGATAAAACCTCCATTAATCTCAAGATTTGTTGTCATCAATTTACACCACATTTATTTTTATTCAGATGAATAAAGGGACCTGGGTGACGGAAACTATCATTCACAACATTTGTATACTTCTCCTCCTATCTTTTAACTTACTATGTAGCAGTTTTACCTGTAGCTACTTTGTATAACTTTTTGTTTATGTTTTCAAGGGATTCTTTTACAACTTTTGTTTCGTTCATTTGGCACTTTTGTCTGCTTACATTTACTTTCTTTATCCCTTTGTGTATTTCTGCAGTCTTTTGAGGAGTGCTCCAAGCTGCTCTGCCCCAGGCCTTAAAAGTAATGCAAAATGCTTTTTGCTTTCCCTCCTGAAACTGAATCTATCAGTTGGGGTGGGGGAGGAAGCATAATTTCTAAGACGGAGTTTGTTTTCCTTTGCTCTCAATTTGGAGAGCAAAACTGCACCACACTTTTGAGGTTTATTTTACAAGCTAAATGAGAAGCAGCAACACAAGGAGAAATCACATATTCATCTCCCAGGAATAAACAAGAGCATTAATATCCTCTTAGCCGTGACCTCTTCAAAGCAGTGTTTCAGTTCAGGGAGTGACAGTTGGAGTGATTAGAGTCAGGCAGGCAACCTTTTTTTGGCACCACCTCACTTGGTTTCGATTCATTTGGAAGAGACGTTATTGGCACGGCAAGTGGAAACAAGTGTTGCTAGACAGGTGACAGACTCCTGACTAATCTTTTTGGGGCAGCGTTTGAGGTGCAGGGTTACACTTCCATCATACTGTCTTAGCACCCAGGTTCCCTAAATCAGGGACGGGGAGTGTGTGTGGCCCTCCAGATGTTGCTTGATTACAGCTTCCAAATCCCTGACCCTTGGCTGTGCTGGCTGGGACTGATGGGAGTTGGGAGTCCAACAATACATGGAAGGTCACAGATTTCACTAAACTCATTCATGGTACTAAACTCATTTGCAGTCCATATTTGGCAATTTCCTTTATCGGCAGTGCTCTCTTTCCCTTTCCTGGTGGCAGTGTTATCTATCCCAAAAAAAGTCATGTCATATCCTCCAACATTCCTCAGATGAAAATAGGGACGTTTTTGACTCCCCTCCAACTGACCCTCCTTGACCCCCATCCCATTTTTATCTTCCTCTCCCCTGCACAGAGCATTTCCTATCAGAAGAAGAGTGAGTGGCTTCAGCACTAGGTAAAGGTAAAGGACCCCTGGATGGTTAAGTCCAGTCAAAGGCGACTGGGGCACTTATCTTGCTTCAAGGCAAGGGAGCCAGTGTTTGTCCACAGACAGCTTTCCGGGTCATGTGGCCAGCATGACTAAACCACTTCTGGTGCAACGGAACACCATGATGGAAACCAGAGCTCATGAAAATGCCACTTACCTTCCGCCGCAGCCGTACCTATTTATCTGCTTGCACTGGCATGCTTTCAAACTGCTAGGTTGACAGGAGCTGGGTCAGAGCAACGGGAGCTCACCCCGTCACGGGGATTCGAACCGCCAACCATCTGATCGGCAAGCCCAAGAGGCTCAGTGGTTTAGACCACAGTGCCACCCGCATCCACTACACCAACAGGACACAGTACACATGCTCTCCGCCATCCTGAGAACACTCCTTAATTCCAATTTTATTTTATGCTTTGGTAGAGTTACAAAAAGAAAAAAACACAGACCAATAAATAAATTTTAGAAAGGGGCAAGATTAGACATGGACAAACATAGCATTTAAAAAAACCAAAACCAAAAACCAAGATTTCTTGTGCTCCCCTCTACTCACCCTTTCTTCTCGCCCAGGGTAGCCCTTTCCTCTGCTTGCCCCTCAGAGCTGGCACATCACACAGGGCTGGGCCTCAACAGCCATAGCCTCTCTTCCTCCTCACCTGCTCTCCAGCAGCTGCTCCAAGCTGCCCAAGGGAGGAGACTGGCAGTGGCAGCCTCTTCTGCCATGGAGAGGCAATGTGATGCTCCCTCACAGCCGCCACTCAAGACAAGCACTGGCTCATCTTGCTCTCCAAGCTCGACCGTGAGGTAAATAGAGACAATAGGGATCAAGTTAGAAGCTGGGATGGCTTTAAGAAATCTAGGACTGAAAAACTGGGACACTTGGAGGGTATGTCATGTGTCAATGTAAGATAAAAAATGCTTCCATACATATGTTTTAACAAGTGAAGATGTATGCACTTGCACTCCAATTGTTTCTGCCACTTTCATTGCACAAAATAGCAGACTCTAAGCCATGCCCACTTGTCTGCATAGGGCATCAGGTGTGGGGTTTCTGGGCACTGCCAGCCAGGTGATCACCAAACCCCTGGAAAACGCTGTGCCTTTGCCTATGTGTTTTGATTTCAAGCTGCACTGGGCCAATGCAGCGAGGTTTGCTGGCACTGCCAACCAGCTGATCACCAGTCCTTGCAAAACCCTGTGCCTTTTCCAGTGGCGTAGCGTGGGTTATCAGCACCCGGGGTTATCAGCACCCCTAACCCGTGGATTTGCGCCCCCTAACCCATGGATTTCCCTAACCCCCAGATGTTGCACCCAGTGCGGCTGGCCCCCCCTGCACCCCCCACGCTACGCCACTGGCCTTTTCCCCACATGGTTTGATTTCAGACTGCATGGTCAAAGGAAAACTGGGTTGGCCAGTGAACAGTGTTTGGTGGCCAAAGGATCTGACCTGTCCACTGCAAAATTCTTCATTTTGGATTAGCAAACTGCAGTACTATGTTTGTAGAGTTTGTCCCATTTTTCACATAGCAAAAGCTCAAAGATCAAGTGACTGTCAGGAGTGGTGTCATCTGGTGAGTCTTGATCAAGGCATTTGTCATTCTCCTCAATGATTTGAGTTTATTTAATTTTTCTTTGAATAAAGCACATAATGTCCATTTTACTACTCTCTCACAATAAGACTAACCTTTAGGATACTTTTGATATTAGGCAAGAGTAAGCTTAAGAGGAACTGTAAATGAATTGCATCTAAACCCCAGTTTATTTCTAAACACTTTACCCCGCTTCAAATAATGGCCTTCTAGCCAGAGGCAAACTGCAATCTGGCAGGCACACAAGGCCCTGAAGACTCTACCCAAACAGGAAAGGGCTCGATAGCTCATTTGAAAGCTTCAGAGTGGCTTGAAATCCTCACTCCTCTGAGAATATGTTTGCTTGAAAGGTTTGCTTCTCAATACAATGAGGGGGCAAAAAGGATTAGACAGGCATTTTACACTTTGATGCCTAATTTATTAATTTTGTGGTCATTGAAAAAGTTTGGGCTCTTCTATCTGTATATCTCCAAAACCTATGAATGAAACTTCATTTTGGTGTTTTCTTCAGAATGTCTTTGTATTTGTTTTGGCTCACCTACCTTTTTTGGGTGTGTGTGTTTTATTTCTTTGTTTTTGTTTTAAAGAAAGTTTGTCTAGCCATTGTAACCAAGAAATAAATTATCTAGTGTTGCTAGCCTGCTTCAGGTGTAATAATCTCCCAAATGAGTAACATTATGTGGAGAAAAGTAGGGATAAACACATGCCCTCTGCAATCTGGAGGGTAAACATTTGAAGCAGGGATGCTGCTGTACTTATGGAGGGTCCCTGTACAAATTAAAACCCCAAAGTATCAGGGTTGTAAATCACATAGAAGGCTACAAGGATTATGGTAGGAGGGTGAGACTGAGCACATTTATTCCCAGTTCCCCCACATGATGCTATTTGTTCAGCACATTGAATTACCTGAAGAGGGCTAAAGCGGAGTTTGAATCTGTATCTGCAGCTATCGTCTCTACTGGTTTTGTGCAAAGAAGACAACTAAATTGTTGTGGAGCGTGCTAAGAGTTGTTGTTGTTGTTGTTTTATCATATATTAAATTTATATACAGTCATACCTTGGAAGCCAGATGCCATGTGAGTTGAACATTTTGGTTCCCGAACACCGCAAACCTGGAAATGAGTGTTCCAGTTTATGAACATTCTTTGGAAGCTGAACGTCCGACGTGGCTCCCATGGCTTCTATTGCTTGCAGGAAGCTCCTGCAGCCAATCAGAAGCCACAGCTTGTTTGTGAAACATTTTTGGAAGTTGAATGGACTTCCAGAATGGATTCCATTCGACAACCTAGGTACGCCTGTACTGCCCTTCATCCAAAGATTTCAGGGTGGTTCACAAGTTTCTCTGTCGTGCTTGTGCTAAATATGACATAAACCAGAAGTTTACTTTTTGTGGATGGAGCACTTCTGAATTGCATTTGATGTTCAAACCACATTAACCCCAAGTAATCTGGTATCAAAATCACCAAGGACAAGAGAGTTATGCTAAAGGTATTGGAGGAATATGCACATTTTTAGAACTGGTGGTATAGTGACTATAGACAAGACCTGTAGCTGGGAGACCTAGAACTAAATCAGGGATGGGAAACCATTGGCCTTCACAGCCTTCTTCTGAAACCGTCACAACTGTGACAATACATCACATTGATTTTCTTGGGCTTTGTTGCCTGTGTAGCTCTGTGTTGGATTATGGTCAAAATATTCCAATGGCACGATAGGGCCTTCTCAGTAGTGGTGCCCTAGATGTGGAATCAGAGGTACAGCTGGCAACAAAGTGGTTTAGCTCTCAGCACCAGCTGAAAACATCTCTCTTCCTCAAGGCCATTCATGGAGGTGAGAATTGATATATTCAGCGTTTTGTTTTGTTTATAAAGGAGCAAACTGAGTGTTAAGTGTTCTGTGCATGTGGTTTTAATTGTTATAATATTGTGCATATTGCATTATTATTTTTTGACTCACACTGAGATCACTTGCAATGATTTAAATTCCAGAAATAATGAAAATAAATAAATAGGAATGTTCTGCCTGTGATAATGCTAAAGGTTAAGTCAATGTTAATGATGTAGAGGCTTCAGATTCTGCAAGTAATTTAATTTGAGTAGATGAAAAAGAGGGTTTTTTCTAAACATAGGAAAACTGCTATATGGCTCTAGATTACCTTCTGTTGTGAAGTATTGTTTGGGGTGTGGTGGAGGAGTCAAGAGCTCAAATTATTTGCATACTCATGCATTTTTTTCTTATATTCGACAAAATGCAGTTGTTTGGCATCTCCCTTCTAGCTTGCAGCTACTCTGCAGAATGCCCTTGACCTCAAATATGAAGTTTATAGCCAGCACAAGCATATTCTTGGCTTGAGTATGATTTGCCCTAGTCCACTCCCAAAGCATGTTTTAAGATGGCAGGGTGTCCATGGGTTTAAGAAGAACAATGTGAGATGAAAGGGTTTATTTTCTATGTAAAAAATAAATAAATAGAGCTTGTCACAAAAAGTACAGCCTATGCATCAAATTGGATAAAGTAAAAGCATTAATTCTTTAAGCATATTTTATGCTTTTGCTCTAGTACTCTGATTAATTCACATCTATGTAAGTTTGACACAGGGCTACTTCAGTGTGGTTTGTGACGCTTGGGATACTTCGGATACCTCAGAATCTATGGTTTGCTTTATTTTTTCTTTTACAACTGTGAAGAAACATAACCCACCATTTTATGTTCTGTACTACATTGTACAGTGGTTCCTTTCCATTTCAGAAGTTGTTACAACCAGGAGGTTAAAATGAGCATAGGAGGGTCAAATGTTCTGCCCAGGATTTTGACACTGAAGGGGGAAATGAATCCTAAAGACTAAAAGGAAGGGGTAGGAAGAACCCTCCCCCCCCACCCCAGGAAGAAAGAAACCCAGACCAAACTCTTTTGTCGTTCTGATTGGCCACAATGTTGAAAGAGCAGTGGATGAGGGGGGGGGGAGAGAGAGAAAGAGGTGAAGCTGGCAAATATAGCATAGAGATGGAGTATGACTACTGCTGGAGAAAGAACAGCTGAAATCAGAAACCAGAGGACTACAGTAGATCCAGACTCTAGGAATGGAAAGTGAGGGCTGCTAGTCTAAGATAAACTATCTTAGACTATGTTTAGCAGAATACCTTTTCCTCGGTTGTTTCCATCTTCTTTCCTGGTTAACTATTCAAACTGTTTTATAATTAGGTTGTCTCTCCCTACCCAGCGGTGTAGCATGGGTTGTCAGCACCCAGGGCAAGGCAAGTAATTTGCGCCCCTAACCCCTAACCTGCCGCCGCTGCCAGCTTCTTCTTGCTGCTGCCTGGGCTGGGGTATTTACGGTAAGGTAGCCACGGCGGCGGCGGCAGATCCGTGTCAGGTGATCTGAGGCGAGTTGCTGCTGGCGCTGCCGCACAAACGACGCCGCTTGCCCGGAGGAGGAGGAGGGCAGAGAGGCGAGGAAAATGCAACATGGCCCAGCAGCTGCAGCAGCAGCGGCAGCAGCGGGGCTGTGAGGAGGGGCTGCCTGGTGCGCCCTCCACGGCCCTGACGCGCGGGGACTGCGGCGAGCGCTGAGAGCCACTGCCTGCCGGATGCCTTCAGCCCGGACGCGCGCACAGCTCGTCGGTTCCGCGAGACATGGGGCTCTGCTACAGCCTGCGCCCGAGGCTCTTCGGCGACTCCGGAGGCGGCGAGCGCGCCCCCCCAGATGTTGCGCCCGGTGCGGCCGGCCCCCCCTGCACCCCCATGCTACGCCACTGTCCCTACCCACAAAATCTTCACTGGCTATTTGGTTGCTAGGCAAGCAATGTTTAGCAAGGCGTATGTTTCTTAATGCAGCTGTTTTCATTTTAATCTGATTTTGATGAGAGTTTTGCAGTTAAGATTTTGTACGTTTCATATTTGTTGCCCACCCAAGTTTCCAAGATGGGCTTTAAATCAAAATTGGCAACTATTGTACTAGTTCCGCATGCAAAGTATTAAGCTGGGGGTGTACCCAAACTTACTTATCTAATATGAGAAGGCTGGTCCTTGCATTACTACTATTACAGAGTCTCACCTTGTGGCTGAGCTTCATTGAGAGAGCAGCAGGACTTATGATGCAGCAAGTAATATGGATGTCAGTAGAGTTAGAAAGAAATGCTGCAGCCAGAAAATACTGCAACTCCCTCTTGCATTTTGAATAAGCAATTTTCCAGTCTGTTGTCTTCTGTCAAATGTGATGTTCTGAAGCATTTAAGCAAAGTTAATATTGCCATTGAGCTATAAATTGGGGTGGTGAAAGCTTCATAATGAAACTTCCACCCAAGCAGAATCAACCAATGTTGAAGCTTCAGTATAAACTAAAATCTGGTCCAGCTCTTGAACCTGCCAGTGGCACTGAGCTGATATCCAAATCTGGTAATTTATTTGAATTTAGACACAGAGCAGGAATGGGCACCCTGTTCGACTCCAACTCCCATCATCTCTGACCATTGTTTATGCTGGCTGGGGCTGATGGGAGTCAGATTCCAACAACGTTTGGAAGGACACCGCTTCCCTATTCATGATCTAGAGCATGCTTTTTTCTGTTCAAAGTCAAAAACTACTGTGTGTGTGGAAACTAAAATACAATTTTTGTGTACAGATAGAAACTATGGTCTGTAGTCTAAGAGCTAATTCGCTAAACAAGTTAAAGTGATATATATATTATCATATCAAATGATTCACAATGTAAGAATTAAAAAGTACTTATTTCCACAGTCATGGTTTGTATATCAGGGATTCCGGTGGCGCTGTGATCTAAACCACTGAGCCTCTTGGGCTTGCCGATCAGAAGGTTGGCGGTTCGAATTCCCATAACGGGGTGAGCTCCCGTTGCTCTGTCCCAGCTTCTGCCAAGCTAGCAGCTCAAAAGCACACCAGTGCAAGTAGATAAAAAGTTACCGCTGTGGCAGGAAGTTCAATGGCGTTTCCGTGTGCTCTGCTTTCCACCACGGTGTTCCATTGCTCCAGAAGCAGTTTAGTCATGCTGGCCACATGACCTGGAAAGCTGTCTGTGGACAAACACCAACTGCCTCAGCCTGAAAGCGAGATGAGTGCCGCAACCCCATAGTCACCTTTGACTGGATTAACCGTTCAGAGGTCCTTTACTTTTACCTTTGTATATGGTTATTGCTGTTTCCACATGATCGTTGCCAGTGTAGTGTGGTACCAAAGTACATTTAGGTGAATGAGCTCTGTGCACTTTGGCAACAGTTCCCATTGATAGAAAAACACAGTAGCACAAATTGACAGTGTCTTCAAGGCATTCTGGGTCAGCCAATGTTGGCAGCACATGTCATGGTAGTTCCACCATGGTAGTTTAGGGTGCTGATGGCCTGGAGGAAGGCATTTTCTGTGTCCCTCCCCACAAAGATTATCTGCCTCTGCAGCTTTTAGCAAATGTTGAAGACACATTACTTTATCCTGGCCTTCAACACGTGAGATGTATGTTTTGGGGACCCACCCTATTCCTGTGACTGTAATTTGTTTTAAATGTTTTCAATTCTGAATTTTAAATAGTTGTAACCCACTCTGGGACCTGCTGCTGTTGTGTGGGTAATAAATAAATATAATCCTCATTATCATCATAATGGCATTATGCAGATGCAAATAACACTGCCCTAAATCTGTTTGGCAGTGCAGTAGCTCATAGCTTAGCTTTGCCTCAGATTTGGGTGGTAGGTTTTACATTGAGGCCCCATGAGTCTTGCCACTGCTGGAAACAGACTTGGAAGGTTACATGTGTTACCTTCTGCAGCATTTCAGATGCCTCTTTTTCATTCTACAGCATATGTAAAGATCTAAGCAATGGCATATCTCCATGTATTTGTCTGCTGTAGGCTCCTTGATCCCCATAGGTCAAATGTTTATCATATAGACTCCAAATAAGAGCTTTCAAATGGTGTCATTTACCGTATTTTTCACTCTATAAGACACACTTTCCCCCTAAACAGTAAGGGGAAATGTGTGTGCGTCTTATGGAGCAAATGCAGGCTGCATAGCTATCCCTGAAGCCAGGAGAGCAAGAGGGATCGGTGCGCACTTATCCTTCTTGCTCTCCTGGCTTCAGGGATAGCCGTGTGAAGCCTCTTCAGGGAATGGGAGGAACACTCTCCCTGCTCTGAAGAGGCTTGGCATGGCTATCCCAGAAACCAGAACAGCAAGAGGGATCGCTGCTTTCGCTGCGCAGTGATCCCTCTTCCTGTTTGTACTTTGCTTCGCTGGAGAGGCGCTGCGCAGCTTTCCCTCTCTGCGCAGCACCTCTTCAGTGCGTCTTATGGTCGGGTGCGTCTTATAGAGCAAAAAATATGGCATGTGTTCTAAAATGTAATTCTGAAATCATCAGAAAGCTATAGTACATGGTTTGGTATTGGTGATAACCATTTTGTTTCTAAAAAGTCTTTTTATATAGCACTTTCTAAACAACAAAATAGGGATAAAAAGGTAGGACATTGCTGTTCCAAATTGTTTGTCCATCTATCCCAGTATTGTCTACTGGCCACAACTCTCCAGGGTCTCAGCCACAGGGTATTTTTCATCACCTGCTGCCTGAACCTTTCAACTTGGGATGCCAGTCATTGAACCTGGGGTCCTCTGTCTGCAAGAAATGTACTCCACCACTGAACCTTTAATTGTTACTCCCTCAGAAACTCTGGAAATCTTAAAAGGTAACTTTGCTTTTAAAGTGTCTTGGCTAAAAAAAAAAAAAAAAAAAAAAGGAAATTTGTGTGATGGCAGTAACAGAGCAGCTGTCACTCTTTCATAATGAATTTGCCACACCTAATTTCTAAGCCCACTTTTAAAAACCAAAACAGCATTTCATCTGGTCTGGGTACAATAGTGGGAGAGGGGCCCAAAATTTCCTGAAAGACTGAATTGCATTCTAAAGATCTGAGAGAGAATTTCTCACGCATGGTATGTAAAGCCCATCTCCAGACATTGTGACACTCACTGCTGTAGACAGTGTTTGCCATCCATAAATTTACAGCTTATTCTGCCCTATTCATAACTTGACTGGGTTTTTTTTGTTAAGCAAAAATAAATAAATAGATAGATAAAGATATAGGTGTATAAAATATATCCGGTTACAGGTTGTGTTCTATTTAGTCCTTGATTGAAACGTATTGCTCCTCAGTATCTTTTAGCTATGAAAATTATAATATGGAACAGAGATTAGAATGAAATTATCATGGCTTGAAGCCATTTGCTCAGTGGTGGCAGCCACATAAACCTGGGCCCTGAGAATGATGATAATACATTAGGTTCTGCATGCCTGATATTATTGCTGTACATTATGTATGTTTCATTTATACTATTTCGCATACACCAGCAATGCTGACAGATAGGTAATTACTCTCTGCGCCAATGAACACTTATCAGCACTGCCGCTGTTTATTGCTGGAATGAAGTGCGCTTGTCAGTCAAGGTCACTTGTTTGTGTGTCCTCTTTAATAGTTCTTTCACAGTTGTTGAACTTTGCATACAGTTCTTATGGCAGGGTTTCCTTTACTCCATAATGTGTTGCTTGTGTTATCAAAGTCACTTATATTTATCACTTTAATTGATAAACAACTGGGTTGCAGGAAGCATAACTAAAGATGTGGAAAAGCATATTTTGCTAGTCAGCTGATCCCAGCAGGCACCTAGTAATGAATGACTTGAAGGTGGAGGTGTTCAGGATAGACCTTCCTTCGTAGATGGTGATATATGCCGCAAGCCTAAGTGGAATTCTTTGCAAGAAAGCAACGCCTTCATTCCATAGCAGTGGGCACCAGTCCAGTTTTTCAAAGAAACCATAGAGTTAATATTGTGTGCTTTGGGGAAAGATAGTCACTAATCTGAATAGGATGGCTATTGTTTTCATCCTAGGGCATTTCTGTAATAGGAACCATCCCTTTTAAAATAAGGTTTACACATCTCAAATTAATATTGTAGGAAGCCATTATTAATGCATTAATGATAGTATTTTATTTCTCACGGATAATCATTCGGTGCCAGATCAGTGACTCTTCTCCTTTAAACATGTCAAGGTTTTTTCCCTCTCTTTCTTTTGACGTCAAAGCAATCAGAAAGGCATTATGTCAAGCTTGTAATTTCATGGTTGCAAAAGAGAGTGAAATTCTTAAGCATTTTCCCTCCCTCCCTTTTGCTTCACTGCCCGCCTAGCCCCCGTCCACAAACTGAAGCTTTATTAGAAAATCTGGAACAACCTTTAGGATATAATTTATCCAGTAAAGATAGCTGTAGCTATTTCCTTAAGCCTGTAATCAGCCTGAGTTTGTATGTCGTGAGATTTATACTGCAGTTGCTGGTGACCAAGAGGAAAGGGGAAGCTTAAGATAATTTATGAAGATCATATTGTGTGTGTGTGTGTGTGTGTGTGTGTGTGTGTGTGTGTGTGTGTGTTGGAGTGTGTGCGTATTTACTTTTCTACCATGGTGGCATTTAAGTGTTGTGTGTGTGCATGTGTACCATGAAAGACAGATTTTCTTCAGGCATTAAGGAAAAATGCACTAGATTGTTAAAATAAACACTGCTTTTGTCTAGAATAACACACAGCTCAACACTATAGCTCCTCATGTCTCTTATAAATAGCTATGGGGATCTGGTTCTGCAAAAGTATATAATTTAATTATTAAAGGATTTTGACAATTGACAAGGTGCATGGTGTCCATGAATGTTTCGGTTAATTTGATTACAGCCATAGAGAAAGAATTTAACTTGTGCTGAGAACAGTAGATCTTGTATCTTAATATTGTGATTTGAGTACATTTGAATTTTAGCCCTGGATTTGAAAGCAATGAATGTGGATGTTGACAAGCAACCTGTCCGTTTTCAGTGGGGCTTGAGTGGGCGGCCCCATGGAAATGAATGGTACCTGCAGAGCAACGGTACATGACTGTTTGCACCCCCTATGGATAGTTTCTGATGTCTGAGTCAAGAGTCTTGTTTTTAACATGCTGGCTCTTCTGAATCTCTCCTACCTATCGTACCTTCCCTATTTTCAAATCTATGCCTTGCCTTGGTTCTTAGTTACTAGAACGTTACAAAGGAAGGGTTTTGATCTCATGTAGGTAGCGTAGCATTAATTACCCTGACACTAATTAAACTGCATCAAACAAATACCACCGTGTTCCTCAGGGGGACAACAGAAGGCAGTTTAAAATAATTACTGGAGCTTCATGCATGTGTGAAGTTTTCATTACTCTTAGGACACGAGCAAAAGAGATTTCATATCATTAAAAATCCCCCCTCCCTCCGTTCCTTTAGTGTTTTGGAAAAAATAAGGCTTAAAATTTCCTTGGAGCATATTGATGTCTAAATAGTAGCAGTTTCAGTTCCTGCATACAGTATCTTTCTCTAAGAAACGCAAGTCTGGGAAGCGGGAACAGGTGTTCTTGTCCGCATTCTGGTATGCTTATGTATTAGCTTATGTTTGTCAGACCATTTCATTAACCACCCACTGCTATCACATATACATATACTTTGTTCTTTCTGAACCATGAAATGAAATGCATATATCTTCACTAATGCTTGCTATCAATGTAAATGAGAAAAGGAGGCTTATTACCAATCTCTGCTGCTGTGAAGCACATACCTCTGTACAGTTACAGGTAATAAACATCTTTTCATAAGTAGGAAGCAAGATATATTGAGCTCTGCATACAGTAAAACAGTGGTCCTTCCAAGCATACTCAAGGATCAACAGACAGCAATGCTTGCACATGTTACACATTCAACGGGGCACCCAAAAAGCATTTTTTTAAACAACAACAACAGCTTGGAACCATATATTTCACACTGTATTGAATCCCATGAAACTTTTCTGGCTAATGGGTCCCATATTTCAGATGGCAATTAGGAAACGTGTGTGCCATTGGCTCTCTGCAGACTTCCTATTCCCCAAGAGGCCTCTCAAGTCTTCTGGCTTCCACGTTCCTCCCACCTCCTTCTTCCCCTCCTCTTTCATCCTTCCCCCCCCTTTCACTCATGTTCTCCTTCTTCCCTCCCCAACTTAAGTCCCCTCCCTCTCTTTTGCAATGATATGTAGAGCGAATTAAAGGCTCCTGCTTTAAATCTGAGTTTGAAACCATGATTAGAAGTAGGTTTCCATCTCCATTTTAAAACCTGTGTTTGAGAGTCACTTTTCCAACCATAGGTTCAAACTCTTGTCTGAAACAGACTATGGCTAGTTGGCCTCTGACACAAGGCTCGCATAATGATAACCTTCATTCTCTCTGAAAGGGGAATTAAAAGGAAGGAGGGGGAAGAGCATGTAAGAAGACAAAGGAGGATCAAAAACAGCTGGAGAACCAGGCCACGTACATGCAAACAGCTGTGCAAGTGGCTATTTAAGGTTTAGAGAATTATTCTTTGGGGCAAGGGATTTTCTTCAGTGTTTCTTGGGAAGTGTTCTCCTACAGCTCACCTAAAGGAAATCATTTGATAAAGAGACTGATTTCTTGAAAACAGGCATTTTGTGTTGGGTTTTTAGTTTTTTTTAGAGAATGCAAGCCGTTTCCCCAGTCTTAGCTGTGGTTAAGTCTACACTGTCCCATAGGCACTATAATAGTCTTGGTTCTGCAATTTTCTTTCTTTCTTATTTTATTTAATGAAATTTATACAATCTTTGATTTTTAAAAAACAAACCCAAAAGTGATTTACAAGGTGGTTTATTGTTTATTTTCTGTATTGTTATAAGCAAGCAGAGTTCTGTGAAACCATGATTAAAAACATGTCCCAAGCTCTTCTGGATCCCAAAGGTTATTTGGGATATATAAAAAACTATACAGTATATATATATATATATATATATATATATATATATATAACCCTTAAGAGATAGTTAAACTGCTTATTGCGGGATGGAATACAAAAGTGGTCTTTTGCTTTCACACTAGGGCTATTCAAAACCTCTCCACCCATTTATTTGCCACCCTCATTTGTTCCTGAAGCTCACAAGGCTTTCCAGATCAGCACAAAATAAATAAAAAATAAAAATAATAAAAAATTCCTTCCAGTAGCACCTTAGAGACCAACTAAGTTAGTTATTGGTATGAGCTTTTGTGTGCATGCACACTTCTTCAGATACCATGCACACAAAAGCTCATACCCATAACTAACTTAGTTGGTCTCTAAGGTGCTACTGGAAGGAATTTTTAAAAATTTATTTTATTTTGTTTCGACTACGGCAGACCAACACGGCTACCTACCTGTAACCCGATCAGCACAGCTACTTGGAGATGCAAATCAACAGATTATGAAGGAGCATGTTGAGATGTTGGCAGGGAACTCTTTAAATCACAGCCTGCATTCATCAGAGAAGACCCAGCTACAAAATAAAAGGCTTCAAATTTTGATAACAAATCTTAGGGCCAGGGCTGGATTTAAGTTTGATGAGGCCCTAAGCTACTGAAGGTAATGGGGCCCTTTATATGTCCAGCTGTCCTTGTTAACAACAAATTGTCGCTGTTTTTTGTGTTGAATATATGCTATATGGTAATTTATGGACCTAAAGCCATTTGTACATGTTGCCATGCAACCAATCCATGCAGAATGTAGGCACCCTATATATAGAAATGAGCAAACCAGTGATATTTTAGGGAGGAGGCTAGCAGGCGGGGCCCATTACTTACATCATGGGAGCCTACACAACACAAAACACTGTTGCTGTATTCAGGTTTTCTTTTATTTGTTTATTATCTTATATTTTGGAAATGTACATCCAGGGGTTTTTTCATTTAAATTTTTTGGGGGACCCAAGAGAGTGGGGCCCTAAGCTATAGCTTGTTCAGCTTATATGTAAATCCGGTACTCCTTAGGGCTGAACAAAAATGATCTAGCTTTTCTCATGCCCATTGGTAACTACTAAAATTGGGGAGGGGTGATATTTCTGCTATTTTTCAGGAAGAGAGGAAAAAAATGTAGGAGAAACCAGGAGTTTCACATGGGGTAGTGTTAATATAGGCTATCCTAATGGCCACACACACTACTGAATTCTTTGGGAATGATGCTGTGTCATCATTGAGCATTGTTCCAAGGGAAATTGTGGAGAAGTAGGCAACCAGAAAGAACTTTTCCTGTCACTGATGCTTCGGCAGAACTAGGAGCGGTATTTAAGGGGGGGGGTGAGTGAGAATAATTTTACTCCCCCTTTTTCAACCCTTTACCATTTTGAGGCAAAGGTTCTCATCCATGTATGTGTGATATAAATTCTGGATTAAAAGGAAAAGAGGATTCCTTAAATCAGGGATGGGAAACCTTGTAGTTATCAGGATGTTGCTGAACTCCAAGGTGTCATCATCCTTGACCATTGGCTATGTTGGCTGGAGCTTGAGGTTATCCAAGTCCTCCAACATTTGGAGGCCCAAAGGTTTTAGATTAACTCAAAGGAACAGCTACTCCCACATGCATCATCTTCAGAAGCCGCTTTCTTCATTGTGAGCTGAGGCAGCTGATGATGGGAGAGAGGGCTTTCCCACCGACCTGTGGAACTCTTTCTCCAGAAGCACTTGCTTGGCACATAATCTTACGTCTGTTTGCCATCAAGCCAAAACCTCATTGTTCTTTCAGGCTTTATGATGTTTTCATCAGCTCTCAGTTTGATTAATGCTGTAGCCTATTTTCTGTGTTAAGCTACTATATTGCTGTTGCTTTATTTTATGATTGTGAGTTAATTGCAAGTTCTAATTGAACTGAATTTTAACGGGATATTAAATATGAAGGGCTGCACATTTTAAGAGAGCGCTGTCTGAAGAAACAAATGGAACGCCCTGATCCTGCCCAGTCTCTGAAGTTCAATGGTCCTGTGCCATGCTAACACATAGTTGAGAGCTCTTCAGGAAACTTTGTTTTAAATAAATAAACAGGACCAAAAATAATTTGGGAATGCTATAATTTAAAGAAAAATATCTGTAATGTGTCCTGCTAATATCAAAAGATTGCTCAGTTAGTTTCCTTAAATAGAGCACTGGGGAAATTGACACATTGAGAGCAAACCTGTAGAAGGGATTCTGAGAATCCAGCTAACACACAGGCTAGAGAGTTTCTGTTTCTTTATAGACAGATGGTTTGTCCTATTTTAAACTGATAGATACTTCATACATTTCTTTTGGATGTCACTGATTTAACTGCCAGACAGTATCTACTTGTAAAATTTTTGTTATTCCTAGATTATATCAAATGTATTTTTGGCACATATGGGATATCATACTGTATGTGAAGTTAATTTTTTCCTTACACTTAGCTCATACTTGAAAAAGTGTTTATATAATATTTTTTTAAAACTGTCTAAAATGAACAGTTCATTTTCCCCCTTCTTCTTTTGACATGATGTTGACAGAAGTCGCTTTGATGTAGTTTAGAGTCATGAATTTTCTATCTGTTCTGTTTTTCCTGGGGCTCCATCTATTCAGACATCCTGATCTGTCATTTTGCAACACTTTGTGAAATGCTTGACAGAGAGTAGTTTTGACAAGTGCTGGACATCAGCAGCAATTCAGAATAAGCAGTGTATATTTCTCCAGGTAAAGTGACAAAACGTCTAAAAGCGTAAGAAGAGCTGCACAGTCTTCCATCACATTTAATGTTACAAAGCAAAACCTTTTCTGTTTTCTATATTTGTTCAAGCAATTTGTAGCAGTTAGTTTTTGAGAGAATGTCAGAACCTGAGTTCAGAAAGGTCAAAATTAAATATAAAAATTAAGTTTGAATGCACTAAAAACTAGCAGAAACCTTTTTGAAATAGAATGAAGATCTAAAATATGTGAGGCAACCCAAAAACTTTTATTGGCAGGCAGAATTTCTTATTTTATGCACTTCATCAGGACCTGCTGAAAGTTAAGATTGGTTTTATATATCATTCAACAATTATCAGAGTATTATTTTGTTTTAATGTTGACTATCGGTAGATACCCACTTACTAATTATAGTGATTTGCAATTATGTAGTGTCTGTTGCTTTACATGGTTTTCAATATTGAAAATGTAAAACATTTTTGTATAATTAATTTGCATCTGTATTCACTCAAGAAACAGCTGTTGAAAGTTGAGGGGGATGTAAAATGGCACAGCCTCGAGATGTCCGTGTTCATTCAGCTAACTCCTTTTTGATGTGATACCTACTGGCAGAGTTGTGTGGTGAATTCAACTTCTTTGACAGCCATCAGCCCCACTGACCAGTAGTTTCAGGTTTTGTAGTTAGGAAAGAGAAAAAGGGGGAAAATATTTCCATAATTTAGGTTTAGGTTTTTTTTTTCTTTCATCTGCCAGATCGAAAGGCCCTGCCAACAGCTATCTAAATCAACACCATGCCAACATATTCTGTAGTCCGAAGGTCACTCAAACATCTGGCCCCGCAATCTTGTTCTTTAAGGTTTGTCACTGGGCAGCATCTGTTTATAGATGCTTTCTCAATCTCTCTTTGATCACTTTGACAGCAAAAAGAAGCTTCTATCATTCTTGATGTGTTAAGGAAAAATATTTGGAGCATGGACCGTTTAAAACCGACCATGATTTCTGAGAAGCAGTGTTATCTCTGTTGTAAATTATAAATCTTTCAGTGCTACCTATTGCTGCAAATTAATTTAGATATTACCAGTATTGTAGCATGGGTGTGAGGGTGTTTAGGAAAGCAATTGCTTTTTTAGAAAAGAGTGCAGATGGCCCTTTTGCTATGGCTTTCTGATGTATAGTCAGAATGCAAGAGATATCAAAATGAAAGAAACCTTGCTCAGCTAAGGACGGTCAAAGCTGTTGTTGTTTTTTTAAAGAGAATTTGCAAACTAGACTGTTCATGCTGGCATAGGTCACATCATTATCCCCTTCTTAAATATGGAAGCCTGCTTCTGAAAGGACAGTTGATACTGAAAATGTGCCAGTGGGGTGCTTAATCACTTGCCCCTGAGTGGAGTTAGTGGGCCAGGGATGTTAGCCAACCATCTCACAGAGGGACAGTATAGGTCTGCAAGCAGTCTGGAAAGTGCAATAGGACTCAAGATAACAAGCTCTCTTCCTTTGGAGTGATGCTGGCCTTGTTGAATATGGTCAAAAGAAGAAAGCTTGAGCTAACCAGGAGGTGAGATTTTTGTGAAAGAATTAGGGGCTCAGTTGAGTTCTGGGACCCAAAATGAATTCCTAGGCCCAGAATGTACTCAGCTGCCCACCCCACCCCCCTTCTTAACTTCTAACAGTATGTCTTTGGCACCTGGCTCTAGTTGGTGTATCGAACGAGATCCAACAACCCTGGCCACAGGATCACGGGGTCATTCATATCCTTACCTGATACAAGTCACCTCTCTTGGTTGATTACTGGTTTAGTAGAGTTTGGGATATAGCTCTCTCTGAGCAACTCACATATCAAATAAAAGCAGGGATGATCTAAATCAGATCATTATTAAGTTTGTGAAGAAGATATATTTTAGAATGACATAACTGTAGGCCACTTTGATCGTGAATGGAGACTATACATCAATAGCATTATTTTAGTTCTCTAGTTTGCATTGTTTCTGGCAAGCCAGTTGTGGCTCTATCCATAAGCTGACTAACTAGTAATTCCAGCTGGAATTAAATTATCCCCATTTTCTTTTTGTTCCTTTCTTTTTAAAATATTTTATTAATTATCCAAAAACAACAAAAATTACAAAATCCATATTCAAACATAGAAAAAAATAGAGTTGACTTCCCCCTATTCCCTTCCCTGGTTCCATTGTTTATCATCATACCGCATGTCCATTTTAAATTACAAAATCATTAAAATTACTTATTGTCCAGTCATAATGTCTTTACAAGTATTTTAATGTGTGACATTTTAATGTATTTTTAATATTTGTTGGAAGCCACCCAGAGCATCTGGGGAAACCCACCCAGATGGGTGGTGTACAAATAAATTATTATTATTATTATTATTATTATTATTATTACTATTAAACATGCTAATGTATTAACCCGTGTACATTGCTTCTGTATATATGCTATAAAATCCTTCCAATCTTCTTTAAATTATCCCCATTTTCATGCAATTGAACGAAGCATGCAGCCTGTGGAACAGATGTTCTTCATCCTTGCAGTTGATTGGAAAAATTGAGATGATGGTGCAAGAACTGATTATTTAGCACCTGCCTCAGGCTCAAGGCTAGCTTAGCATGCCATCATGTATCTATAAAACTATTACATAAAGTCATAATTTGCATTTTCTGGCTCCTCACACATTTTGTCCAAAGTGGTTCATGTCGTAGGTTTCTTTTCACCTTTCATCTCCACTCTTTGACTGTTAATTGAGCATGCATCCACCATCAATGAAGATAGTACCTCTTGTTGGTAATTTAGGGAGGATACCTATGCTCCCAGAAAGAGGTTGTTGAATCCTGCAGACTCCCCCTTTCTACAGATCAAGTAGGAAATCTGTGGGCAGAGGAGGAGGCCTGACTCTAGAGGCCTCTTCACTGCAGCAGCAGGAAGTTCAGTCGCCATCAGTGCTCTGAAAAATGGTGTTGGGTAGATCAGGGGAGGCCTCAAATCCTGAGGATCTATTGCCTTCCCATTTGCCAAGAAAGGAGACAAATTGCACCAGCCCTGGAAATCGGTCTTTGGCCTCCCATTGAAACCTATGGGAAGGGAATGAGCCGTGTAGACACTCATAGCAGAGACCTTGTCATCCATTTGGAAAAGCCTGTTAGAACAGAAATGTCTTCAATTGTTTCTGGGGAATGCAGATAATGGTGCCTGTCAAATCTCAGCAAGAATGCTATTCCAAAGAACAGGGGCAGCTATGCTAAAACCCCTGCTCCAAGTTGCTGTGGAACAGGCTTCTGAGATCTTTGGAGCTTAAGAAGGTCTCTTGCAGACCACAGTGACCTATTGGATATATAAAGTATAAGGCGGTCTTTCAAGTAACCTGGTTTTCCTGAGCAGCATAGGACCTTGTATATTAGAACCAATACAGTGGTACCTCTAGTTATGTACTTAATTCATTCTGGAGGTCCATTCTTAACCTGAAACTGTTCTTAACCTGAAGCACCACTTTAGCTAATGGGGCCTCCTGCTGCCGCTGCACCGCCGGAGCACGATTTCTGTTTTTATCCTGAAGCAAAGTTCTTAACCCGAGGTACTATTTCTGGGTTAGCGGAGTCTGTAACCTGAAGTGTATGTAACCTGAAGCATATGTAACCCGAGATACCACTGTATCTGTATATCCATATTTTCTGAACACACTTAACATGTTTGTCTTTTCCTATGGGATTAATTACAAATCATGCAAGAGTGCAGACTAAAAATAAAGTGGCTGTGGGTGGAAATCAAAAAATGAGTACAGAACTTTTTAAAGTGGCACCAGAGGGCAATTGGGAAAGTAAAGGTTCAGTAAGTGAATAGTGAGAAAACTGAAAAAAGCATCCTTGGAAATGCATCTTGTTGCACACATAGAGTTAGACTCTCAAATGTGTGTGTGTGTGTGTGTGTGTGTGTGTGTGTGTGTGTGTATAGCCCTTCTGCATAACCAGAATAAATGTTCCTAGATTAGAAAAACAGGCGCTAGATGAATGAAGGTGCTGCTGTGTTTCACAGACTATAATAAAGGGGTGGTTTCAGATCTGAGGGGCACCCTCAAAATGTGCCCTTGGACAAGCCCCTTTCTAAGTTAGCAGGCCCCTACCCCTCAAACCTATTTGAACAATGGGAAGTGAGCATTTTAATTTCCAGTTGTGATATGGAACAACACTCCATCCAGAGGCATAGCTGGAAATTTAAAAAGCCGCCTGTCATTGCCGCCCTCTGGAAAATTGTATGAATTAAATAATCATATGTTCTATCAACCACAACCCAGGCAGGTATTAACATGCATAGATGCAACATTGCTGATTGGGCACTCACTTTTATTGGGACTATTTTCTGACTGAAGTATTTTACGATAATAAATTGCTGACTTTTTTAAACTAATGAACTGATAAATCAACTAAATTTAAATAACTTTTCATATTACCAAAAGCTAATGCTCATTGTTAGTGCAATAGGAAATGATTAATGATTAAAAATGGCCTAACACACCAAAACAAAAATGGGCTAGAATAAAATAAAATAAGTGTGTGCTTAATTCTCAGGTTAAACCAGTTGAATTTGCAGTCCTATTTCTTTTCTTTTCTTTCTTTCTTTCTTTCTTTCTTTCTTTCTTTCTTTCTTTTGACTAATACCTTAACTGTAAGATGCTGAGGTAAGGGCTGGAATATGAATCTAAATAATAAATAATTACAGATGCAAATATTCATATTTATTTAGGATATCATTTCCCACCCTTTCTTCCATCATGGAACTAAAGGTGGTTAATGCATGGGGTCTCCCATGCAGGTACAGAGCATGCCATACTTAACTGCAGCAAATTGACTGCCTGTTTATCCTCAGACCATGTCTTGAGACACGGCAAGAAAATGAAATCCCCTGTTCCTAATATAGCACAAACTATCACACATGCCATTTTCTGCTATATTAGTTGGAGGTGCAGTGCTTGCGCTATTCAGTAGGATTTTGGGTGCGCAACTTGTTGCATTGTTTGTAGCTTTTATTACCATCTGTGTGATGCTGCTGGCCCTTGATGCATATATATAGATAATTATCAGTTGCTAATTATTAAGTTAATCACACTTATCCCCACTGAAATCAATTAGCCATGATTTCACACTGAAGTGTGACTAATTTAGGTTAACTCCAACTCAATGAATGCAACTTACACTTTTCCCCCCAATGCTCTTTGTTATTATTATTGGATTGCCCATTTCTCTTAGCCTCATGTTTGTCTCGAGATTCCCCCTTCCCCCTCCTCCCCAACTCATTTCTTCTAATACAACTAGCCAAGACACATGCTAAAATTAACCAATAGATGGGAGATTATCACTTCTGAGGTACAAGTGATCAAGTAAGCTGCTTTCTAGGGTCTTGTCAAAATATCAGGTGTTAACCAGTGTGTCTTCCTCCCCCCTTTTAAGAAACACATTTATTCATTAAAACATTTATATACCATCCTTCATCCTACTTGAATTTCAGGGAGATGCATAACAAAAATATATCTCATAATATCAAATGATTGAAAATATTGTTTTCTACTGATCCAAAAGACAAGACCTGAACCAATGGTTTCAAATTACAAGAACGGAGATTCTGAATAAAGATTAGGGAGAACTTTCTGCTCTCAGCATGGGCATAGCCATTATTTTTGTTGAGGAGGGGCAGGACTTTGATGGTGGGGCAGGACTTTTGTGTGTGGGGAGAACCAATGTGATTAGTCAGTTAGTCAAGTATTTCTGTTGTTCTACAGTGGTACCTTGGTTCTCAAACTTAATCGTTCCAGAAGTCTGTTCCAAAACCAAGGCGAGCTTTCCCATAGAAAGTAATGCAAAACGGATTCATCCATTCCAGACTTTCAAAAACAACCCTTAAAACAGAAATTTAACATGAATTTTACTATCTAACAAGACCATTGATCCATAAAATGAAAGGCAATAAGCAGTGTACTGTACTATGAAATAAATAAGACAGTATTGTAGGTGATAAAAATTTAAATTAATTTTTTTTCTTACCTGCACTGATGACAGTCATTCTTTGGATGGGGGGCTTTTATCCATTTCTGCAGTCACACAATCAATCAATCAATCAATCAATCAGCAGCTGAACTGGTGAGGCATCTAATCATAGCCTGCATTTTTATTAAGGCTTGATCAGGGCCTGTATTTTAAAAAGAGCTTAAAGATTTTCAAATGTTCATGCCAGGCAGAAGACCAGCTGCCTAAGAACCTTGGCAAGATGTTTATTCTCCTGGACAAGGGGCCCCCCTGATTTATAGCAGAAAACAATTCTCAAAGTCGTAAAAAGGGAATTACAGGCTGACAGCCAAGGTTACACTGACCCTACATATTACAGAAGATAAAAAAGAGATAAACATAATTAAGAGTTGATAAATAGTAAAATAAAACCATGTGCCTCCCATTAAACTTGAGCCATATTTTCCTAAGGTTGAAAGGTCAAGAGCAGTGAAAAAGGCAACTGGCTTGGCTGGAGAAGATAGGTTTCTTCCTATCTTATTTTGAGGCTGGAAACTGTTCCTTCCTTTTTTACTTTGAAAAGGTTTATTCTTCTAAAAAGCTATCTATGTTATGTATTAAATATATTGGCTTAAATGTAATTATGAAAAGGAATTAGAAGCTAAGAAATGTTAAATCCTTATGCTAGATTCTTATTTCATATAGTTGGAAGAGATCACAGGGGCCATCAGCCATCAGCCCAGCCCCCCTGCCAAGCAGGAAACATCATTAGAGCACACATATGGTTGTCAGGCCTTTGTTTAAAGACCTCCAAGAGAAGGAGATATTTCAGTGATGATGTGAACTCAAGATCCTTGACATCTGTTTAAGATAAAAATTTAAGATTAACCATCTGTTTTGGAGGGCAATAGGGCGAGGTGAGCTGGTAATTAAGGTTCCTTGTTGAGACACATGTAAGATATATTACTACTTATTTGTCATTTATAGATAGAAGAATATATAGCTTTTTGTTTCCCATAAAAGGGCAAGAGGAAATGGGTGTATCTTTTGTGATTGGTTCTAGCAAACAGCCAATAGGAATTTCAACCAGGCTGATTGGACAGAGGCAGCCACAGGAGGAGCAAGGGGGCTGGATTAAGGAAATATAAGTGCTGGCCAGAATTGCAGGAGGGCAGGCCAGAGCTTGGTAACCATATACCACTGTGCCTCTCATTTATTTGTCTGACAAATAAATTATTATTTTAATTTCTCTATTGCTGCGTTGAATATTTCATTCCAGCTAAGCGTTAACCACAAGCAGGGTGCTACACTGGGTTTCACACAGCCACAAAAACAAATTACAGTGGTACCTCTGGTTGCAGACACAATCCGTTCCGGGGTGCTGTTTGCACCCCAAAAAGTCCACAACCAGAGCGAGGCTTCTGTGCACGTGTGAAGCACAATAGAGTGCTTCTGAGCATGTGCAAACCACACAGAACACTTCTGCGCGTGCGGCAAAACCAGGAAGTAAACACTTCCGGGTTTGCCACATTCTTAACCTGAAAAATGCAACATGAAGCGGTCGCAAAAAAGAGGTATGACTGTAACGGAAAAAGCCTCAAAAACAAAAATGCAAAATAAATAACAAAAACAAAAGCGCCAAACTGAATCCATTCCGGAAGTCCATTTGACTTCTGAAATGTTCAAAAACCAAGGCACCGCTTCAGTGGCGTAGTGTGGGTTGTCAGCACCCGGGGCAAGGCAAGTAATTTGCGCCCCCTAACCCGTGGATTTGCGCCCCCTAACTCGTGGATTTGCGCCCCCTAACCCCCAGATGTTGCGCCTGGTGCGGCCGGCCCCCCTGCACCCCCCACGCTACGCCACTGCACAGCTTCTGATTGGTGCAGGTGCCCCAGAAACAATAGCTGACAACCGCATCGGATGTTTGGCTTCCGAAAAGCGTTTGAAAACTGGAACGCTTACTTCTGGGTTTTCAGCATTTGAAAAGAAAGGCGTTTGAGTACCAAGGTGTTGGAGAACCGAGGTGCTACTGTACTTGATCCGGGGGGGGGGGAGCTGCCCCCGCCTGCCCCCTAGGCTATACCCATGGTTGAGAGCTGTTTGGCAGTGGAACAGACTCCTTTGGGCCCTCCTTCACCGGAAGTTTTTAAACAGAGGCTGAATGGCCATCTGTCAGGGATTCTTCAGCTGTGATTTCTGCGTTGCAGGGGGTTGAATTCTTGGGGTCCCTTCCATCTCTACAGTTCTATGATACACACTAGCAGATAGGAAAGGAAACATAACATAAATAATACCATGTCCTTTTTGACTACTGCATAACAGATACATTTCAGAAAATACAAAGCATTGTCCACAGTTTAAAAATACATTCTCTTCAGTGTCCATGCTTCCAAAATATCATATTAAAAAACAAAAGGCTCTGCACCATGTTTCTATAGTGTACCTTTCTGGGGCATAAAGCCTCTGGGTTCATTGTACACATTACAGTCCCAAGTGTTCAATAATGTTAGAAGCCCTCGGGACTCTTTCTGCATGTCATGTTGAAGCTGTTTAAATATTATGATCGTGAGTGAAGATATGCAAACTGTTCTGACATGTTCGCATTAGCTTTTGCTATACATCTGTACCAGTGCATTGCTCCCACCCCAAACATACCCCTTTTAAAAGAGAGGAAAAAATACTCTAGATTGCTAGATTTATGTTTGCATCATTTTTTGATGAGGAGAGGAAATGCCTTGCTTGCCTCCTGAACTGGAATTCTACACAAGAGTGCTCTTTTCCACCAGCTCTTTTCAACCTGTGTGATGCCAGTGCCACTTTGTAAAATGAAAAAGATATTCTCCAGGGAAATGCCTTCTGACTGACTCTTTTTCAGGCCCTTTGCATTCTTGTTTTTCCTCCTGAAAACTATTCAGAGATATCACTGGTCCCCATCAGGGTGGCATCTCCATGGTGGGCTGTTTCAATTATTTTTCATACTGCAAAAGTTATGTTAAGAGCAGATGTCAATCATCACTCGCCACGAATGGATTTGCTAGATTTAGGACAGGCAAGAGAATGAAGGTTAAGAACAAGCCACAACGGAGATTATTATAAGTAATGAACTTGTGTGTGTGTGTGTGTGTGTGTGTGAGAGAGAGAGAGAGAGAGATAATGTGTGTATATGTATTGTAGACAATTTGCAGACAGATCTGGATTAATGTTTATCCCAAACAAGAGATTACTATATGTCTGTTTCTGGCTGTAAACAGACATTATTAAACAGAAGGTTTATGTTCATGAATGGCAACTACAGGTGTTGTGCATTTATGATGTATTATATTCTATGAGAAGAATTCACCTGTTCAATTCCTGCTCTGAGAATTACCGTATTTTTCACTCTGTAAGATGCACCAGACCACAAGACATACCTAGTTATTGGAGGAGGAAAACAAGAAAGAAATTATTTGAATCTCAGAAGCCAGAACAGCAAGAGGGATTGCTGCGCAGTGAAAGCAGCAATCCCTCTTGTTGTTCTGGCTTCTGGGATAGCTGCGCATCCTGCATTCGCTCCATAAGACGCACTCACATTTCCCCTTACTTTTTAGGAGGGAAAAAGTGAGTCTTATAGAGCAAAAAATACAGCGGAAAACACCTTTTCCGCTGTGATGAAACGTAAGTAAGAAAGATAGCAGAGTCTTTCCTGTTTGGAGATACCAGAGATTGAACCTGAGACCTTCTGCATGCAAATAGATTCTTTCCTGCCAAGCTATGGCTCATCTACACAGATCAAATAAATAGTTTCCATAAAGCTCTAAAATCTTTAATGAAACTATTTGCCTGGACAGCCCTGAGCTATAAATACTTCAGCATCTTAGACATGCATCAAAGCAACTGGAAAATTGGCTAGTCACCTGCATTGGAGGGAGTTGCACTCTAAATTTGCAGGTTGGACTAAATGACCCTCAGGGTCCCTTCCAACTCTACAATTCTATGAATCTAGGTACTTATGTGCTAGATGCATAGTTGTCGTCAGCGAGGCCCAAGTGAGCTGTGTGATTAGGAGTGTCTTTTACCAGCTGATATGGCAGATACGGACATATCTGGATCAGGATACCTTAAAGACTTCCTGAGCTTTTCTATCCCAGCTTGATCACTGAGATCATCTGGAAGAGGGCTGTCAGTTGTCTCCTGTGTTACAGAGACCCGGCTGGCCTTAAGCAGATGTCCAGCATTTAGTGTCACCAGTCCCAAGCCATGGAACACTTTTCCAGCAAATAATCACCAAGCATCTTCACTTTTGACTTTCTTGAAGACTTCTCTATGCCAACAGGCCTAGACAGCTGTTTACAGCCTTTTGACTCATGAGCCAGCCATTTTAATGATTTTTATATTTTATTTTATTTTATGTATACTGTTGCACACTGCCCTGCTGTTTTAGGAGAGGTCAGTACAGTATATAAATACTTCTGTAAATAAATAAATGTAGCATATCAATTCTGAGAAGGAAATACATGCATGTTTATATTGTACTAAATATTGTAAGCCCTGTCTCTATCTCTGTTACAGCCTTCCCCTCCAGTCTGGTAACCTTTCGATTTTGCTAGACTACAATTGCCATCATCCCTGGCTATTGGCCATGCTGGCTGGGGCTGATGGGCAATGGAGTTTGAAGCATCTGGAGGATTACTGTATTGAGTAGTGACTTCTATACTTGCATCGTGATAAAAAACCTACTCTGTAATAGATCAATAAAATATAGTTCTGCAGAGGAATTTCCCAGATTGCTTTATGGTGCAAGTATGTACCTAACCTGCTGATCCACTCTGGCCAGCGACTGAAATAGATCAATTCATCCTGCTTATTAACCTTTATAAGGTGCTGGGGGGGGGGTATTGTTCTGGAATTTTTTGTTCTTGTTTTTATTATGTATTTTGTGTTTTTATCTTGTATTTTTATGCTGTGAACTGCTCTGAGATATTTGGCTGAAGAGTGGTATACAATTTTTTATAAATTTAATACCTGGGAGTAATTCCCACACAATACAGTAAGACTTACATCTGAGTAGAAGCAAGCATTGCATTGCAAGGCTGAAACTCTAAACACATTTACTAGGGAAAAGTCCCCATTAAATACTGTGGCACTTATTTGAGAGTAAATATGCATAGGCTAGCATTGCCTGTTTTAGAAATGTTCTATTCAATGCTCCCTGGGAATAAATTATTGCACCTGGTACATGTTGTGGCTGTTTCTTCAGAGTATTTTCCCATTATAGAACCAACACCTTCACAACGTTAACAAAAACATAGGCCAGCAGATGTTGTCAGCCAAGCTCTTAAATTCTAAATTAAATACATGGATTTTGTGTTATACTTTAAAAGAAGTATAAGAATAATAGGAGGCCATAAGAAACTCAATCCAGATGTGTTTTATAAGTTTTGTACAGTGAAACATCTAATTCTAGCGCGCACACTTGAAGGCTAATATATTAATATATTATTGATATAGTAGCATGCCATATCGGCTCAGTTGGCAGGGAGCCATAAGTCATCAAAATGACCTCTATCCTCCTAAGCAAAGACAGAAATGAAGATGCATTTCTGTTATCAGTCTATTATGGGTCATAAGCGGTACCAGTATTGTACTTTCCTCTTGAAATATGCAAAGCCTTGTCATAGTATTGCTCCACCTAATAGTGAATCTTGGTCGGTGAGTGCTGCCAGGATTGTAGCAAAAAATGGAGCTTCAGTGGTACCTCAGGTTACATACACTTCAGGTTACATACGCTTCAGCTTACAGACTCCGCTAACCCAGAAATAGTGCTTCAGGTTAAGAACTTTGCTTCAGAATGAGAACAGAAATCATGCGGTGGTGGTGCGGCAGCAGCGGGAGGGCCCATTAGCTAAAGTGGTGCTTCAGGTTAAGAGCAGTTTCAGGTTAAGTACGGACCTCCGGAACGAATTAAGTACTTAACCTGAGGTACTGTACTAGAAATAAGAGAGGGATATCAGCATGCACAAGAGAACCCCAAAGATTTTAGAGGAGGAAACTATTGAAGAAAAGAAGGCCCATGAGGACCTAGTCTGGACAATGGCCACAGAGTGCTGTGTGTCTGTGTGTAGTGGGATACAGTAACAGGGAAGGGAAGTGGGGGGGGGGGGATGGAGTGTCCTGGGAGAGGGTATGACTTACTGGATGTGAGCACTGAAAGTGAGTCCAACACACTACCATATTTTGTTGCAGGCCCTCCTTGTTTTACAGTATTAAGCTTCTCGCTGCTGAGCTAAACTTGTCTGAAGCAAACGATGACCCCCACGCCTTTGCAATGGCAAGATGTCTCCCCGATGTGATCTTCCAGACTTGGAGCATTAAGTTAATTTCCTCCTGGATTTCTGAGCTGTGTCTTTTCTACCCGGTGGAAAGCCCGTGAAGAATACAGCTTTTGACCGGATGACAGAGCAGGGAGGTTGAAACGAGGTGCATTAAATTAGAATATGACAAACCGCCAATCTAAATGGATTTGTCACAATGTTACTTGAGCAATGTATTGTCCGAAAGCGAATGTTGGCTACTGGCGCACCCCCAAAAGGAATAACAGGTATACCATCTGAATAGGTTAGTAGCTGTGAGACACTAATTGTAGGTCGGATGTGGGCTGCCATAACGCGGCAGAGATGATTCCATCTATTCTCTGCTTTTTCTCTCGATTTTGTCATTTCACGGAGAATTAACCATTAGCAAGTTTTCTGTGTCCAGGGCAATATTTGTGCCAAATCAACAGACAGTAACTGCTAGAGATTTTCTAGTATACTAGCTCTATAAACTCAGAGTGTCAAAAACAACAAAACAGCTTGTTTTTCTCCTGCATCTGCTAGTCAACAGTCAGCTTTAATGCACAGCCACCCAAATGAAAAATATTCTGAGGTACTCCCTAAAGGTTTGGTGAGCCAAACTTGGCAGTTAGTTTACCAGTTCTTGTGTTCTCCCTCCACAACCCTTTGAAACCTTATTCTTAATATTTAGTCTTCATCTGTAATGTATAAGACCTAGGTCTGTGTAACAGAATTTGCTCACTTTTATCTCAATAGCTGTGTCTCTCCCACTTCTGTTCTCCCGTTCCATCTTTCCCATCTCTCAAGACTATATATTGTAACCTTATTGGGGCAGAGCTGTTCTCCGTTTCATTGTGAAAATCCAGTACACTGACAGTTATATATTAATAAAATATTTAGGGCAGCAATGTTTAAATCAATAGCTTGATTTGAGTTATTGATTCATTTAGCCATTTTGCTCAACCAGAAAGCTGCCCCAAATTAATTGGGTAACAGATTTTGGTTTAAATTCTATTTTTACTACAAGTACTGACTGAAACTCTAATTGTGAAATGCCATCTTAAAAGAGGATTGTGTAAACAAGAAATCTACAAAGTACATTTTCCTTAGAACTATTGTGTTTCTCATATGCAAATTTATGCAGAATTAATCTATTAAATCATTTTTGGTTTAGTTAATTGATCACCAAAGTTTTTAAAATAGAAATAATATTGGGTTTCATCTTTCACTTATATGGTTCAATCACCAGGGTTTTTTAAACTAAATAATAGCAATAGTAAGTAAAAATCTGTCATTTTATGAGAGGCTATGATAGGGTTAATCCAGCCACATAAATTTTCGTGCCATGTGTGGTAGTAGTAATGCTTGTGATCCCTTGATTTTTTATTAGATTCAAGCTAGTAAATATCTTGCGATTAAATTGAGTTGCTCTGTATGTAGTGTAAGTCACTTTTCCAGATGGGACTATGGTATCAGAGGTTTTTTAATGCATTATATATATGTTTTAATCCTTTCTATAAAAGACTTGGCATTTTTGTAAAAAATCAGTTTCAGGAAGTTAAGCAGGGCTACTCAGGAGACAAATGTTGCTTGCATTGTGAACTCGTTAATGACTCGGGATTGTTGGCTATTGTGTTATTTAGCTATTATGTTTCTATTTTAATTGTATTCAAGTTGGATATTTGTTTTAATCCCATTGAAATTTATATGTTCAGATATTTTAAAAAACTAACATGTATGGTTTGTATGTCTATGCAGATAAAAAATTATCAAGAATTAAAAAATTATTTGCATATTTTACTTTAACTTGGAAAGTTGCTTAGATTTTTAAAAGGAGCTGTGGGATAATTGCAGTTATATTTCCCACAAACCCCCTTGAATTGGTCCCCTAGAGAATCAAGCTCTCTCTTCTTCCAATGTTTACTTTACACTGAAGTTAATCGACCCAATCCATGGATTTATGACACTCTTAGAAGCTTTGATGGCTATGCAACTCCCACAATCACATGGGAATTCCTCTGTGGGGCTGCCCCATACAGGCTTCTTCCTTGCATGTATAGGACTTCTCCTGTGCACACCTGGAAACACAAAGAGCTTTGGACTAGATCCTCCACACCCAACTCAGAAAATTATGAAATGTTAATCTCCTTAGGCAAATGAATTAACGATGCTTTCTATGTATCTATTTATTTTACAGGAGGCCAGGAGAGGCACCCTTAATAAATGGCTGGATTCCTTTCCTGGGAGAAGCCCTGAATTTTAGAAACGACCCTACCAAGTTTTTGTTATCTTTGCAACAGAAATACGGAGATGTTTTTACCGTCCACCTTGCTGGTGAGAAACACATTTAGTTCTTTAAGAGTGTGTGAAGATATGCTTAAGTACGTGAGAAACTTGGGTGTAATCACCTTGTTGAGATGCCAGTCTCCTCAATGAGGAGAATCTTTCCTCAGTGCTCTTTCAAGAGGCAGGTGAAGATGTACTTCTTCCACTAGGCCAGGGGTGTCCAAATTTTTTCAAAGAGGGCCAGATTTGAACATGCGTGAGGGCCGACTAAAGTTGTTGACCTTTTCTTAGGATTGAAGTTGCTGGGATTTTTCTCCAAAGTTGCTGAGTTTTTTTTAGGATTTTAACCCAAGAAATAAACTGAACTGCCACAGGGGCCAGATTAAACCAAATGGAGGGCCAGATTAGGCCGGCCTTTGGACATACCTGCACTAGTGCAGAACATATTAGGATATGCAAAACTAACTGTATAGTTGGGTATTTGCACGTATATACCACATATGCATAAAATGTATAGATACACAATATATTTTGTATACTTGGTCTACCAAACATGAATTATCTGTATTTTCTTTACATTCTGCTCTCTGTTAAAGTGATAAATTACATCATCTACAGCAGAAAATGCTATGTCATATTTAGACAATGACTTTTTTTTAAAAAAAGCAAAATGTCTTTCTGTCTAATTTTTTACAGTGGAGTTGACAGTAGCACAGAAAAGTGACTGACACATTAATTCATTGTTTCATTAGAATGAGAACAGCGAAACTACTTCTCCAATGACCCATAGCTCTGAACACACATCTTCATAAATGCAGAGTAACAGGAGCTGCTCCTATCTCTCCTTTCTCTGTAATCTTTACTTTGTACACAATTCTGTAGTTACATACCATCATGCATCAAAGTTACACAGGTTTTACTGTCTAAGCGAGGGTGCACCTAGTTTTGCAAACTGGGACTTTGCTTTTTTATTATTTCTAAAGATCAGAGCTGCAATCCAAAAAAAAAAAAAAAAACCTGCTTAAATTTACTGACAACAATGGAATTTAAGCATCCTAACATTGCACAGGGTTGCAGCTGAAGTGCTTATCACACAGGGAACACAGAACTCTGTATACAGGTGTACAGCATGCATCATAAAATAAGCAGTCTACTAATCCAGTGCTTTGATTTGGTGGGCACAAAATGATGGTGGTGGGGAATTTAGTGATTTAGAGGAAGCAGGCTTTGTGGATAGAAGGGGAAGGCAGCTATGGTCCCTTGGGTGCTCCACATCTGTTCTCCTGTGGAGAGATTGTGGGGAGGAAAAGGGGGCAGGAAATGTTGGGGACAAAAGCAACAACAAAATCTGCAAAATATAAGCCAAAGTTCAGCTTGTCAGATTTTCATCAGGTTGCTAAATAAACACTCCAGGAAGGTATCTAATGTAAGAATTGACATCCGGACAAAACAAAAACATTTTGTACTTCTGAACATATTTTAATAAACTATTTTAAATTAATTTTAATTGCAAATTATAAAATGTAGGTCAGTAAATTTGTTTTATAAACTCAATTCCACCTCCCCAAATCCCCAAGAGTAGCCATTCCTTTTTAATATAGGCAAGTGAGAGAAAGAAATGATGTAAACATACTATAGGTGTGACAGCATCCTCCTTTTTTTTGTATAGTTATACTTTCAAACATAATTATTTAATATCTCATTGTTAAACCAAGTCACTTTTTAAAGTGTTGCATTATGATGCCATGAGATAGTAAGCAGAGTAGACTGAGTTATAGATAGTATTGTTTCTCAGGAACGTCAGAGTTTTTATTACTTTGTGACATTTCCTGGTTTTTGTTAATACTGAATATCTGCAGCTTATAAAGGAGAAAGAGAAGCAAATCTACTGCTGTAATAAGCACTGTGCATCCTGACCCCCAATACCAATATACACAGCATCTCGTGATGTCTTTTTGAATTGGCAAAATTGACATATACAGAACGATCAAATAATCTACAGCAGTACTGATGTGTATGCTCTATCATTACTTTCTCTGCTTGGTGTGTAGCTAAAGGTCCTGTCAAAAAATACTGCCAATATATATTGTTCTAATTATTGGTTCCCGGAGTAGTTCATTTGGAAAATGTGGAACGATGCTTGGAGTTTCTGGCGTTGCCCTGGACTGGTAACATGATTTCACTGATTGTACTTTCCCGTGTGATGAGCAAATGATTGTCATCCCGAAAAGTTCCAAGGGACATGGATGTCATCTTAATAAAGAAATTAAAAAGCACATCTTTCCACAAGAAACAATGTAAATTCCTGACCTGTCGCAGAAAATAGTTCTCTAATTGGTTTTGTGTGGTGGTGCAGCAGAATCATTTTCCCCAAACGTCATTCCAACGAATCGCTACTGTACATCATTGTCAGCAGTTCAGCAAAATCTTCCTAATAAGACCACTATTACATAAATGTGATCATCTTCCCTATCTCCCCTCCAAAAAACCCCTGTCATTTCTATACAATGGTACTTAAAGACTCAACCTGTACTTCTTGATCCTCCAGGTAGATGACAGCTCTGCAGATCTTAAAAGTTTGCTCTGTTTGTCATAAAGCCATGTCTGCCTCTATCGAAATGCTGCAAAGAACCTCAAAGCGGAAGACATGTTAATCTGTCATAAGAAAAGCAACCAAGATCCCCATAGGTGCCAAATCCCTGGGGCCCTAGGTGCCCGAGCACCCACAAAATTCCCCTTGAAGGGGCCGGGCACCCACAAATTTTGGTGCCAGGGCCATGCATGCTGCATGACACCCACAGCACCGGGCACCCACAGTCACGGGGCCAAGCTGGCATTCCTGAAGAGTCCTGTGGTTTGTTTAAAGAGTAACAAATATATGTTGGCACAAGCATTCATGAACTGGAGCCCATTTTCTCAGATGCAGTATTTGTGATGAACCTATAGCATATTTTGCATAAATCAAACCTTTCATTACAGCCTTGACAAAAGTGTGCTTTGTCCGCTGATATTTTTAAAACACCTTTGCTGTTGTATCTGCCTGAAGCAGGGTTGGCCCAGTCATGAGGGATGTGTGTGTGAGTGCCTCAGGTGGCAGGATCCACAGGGTCAGCAGCTCCCAACATAGATATTTATTCCCTGCTTGTTCCTGATGTAGATCTTCACCCAGCCCTTGTTTGCTGGGGGGATGCCATTTTGAGCAGGATGCCATTTTGTAGTTCATCCTCTGAGTGTTTGTCCTTCTTCCCTTGAAGTGTAACTCTTTCTGCAACCATGGAGACTTTACTTCCAAGTTTAGCGTGCTTTGTGCCAGGGAACAGGTCCTATCAAGTGCTTCAGGAATAGGCCAGCTTGAATTTGAGCACACTGGCATAATTTGCTTGTGGATCAGTCTATTTAAAACAGTAGTTGCTAAAACATTTAAAACAGTAAAACCCCCATCAGTGTATATAATATTACTTGATCATGCTGTAGCCCATGCCAAACATTCCATTATATCTAGACTCTGTTGGGAAAGATTGAGGGCACAAGGAGAAGGGGACAACAGAGGACAAGATGGTTGTACAGTGTTCTCGAAGCTACTAACATGGGTTTGACCAAACAGCAGGAGGCAGTGGAAGACAGGAGTTCCTGGTGTGCTCTGGTCCATGGGATCACGAAGAGTCGGACACAACTAAATAACAACAACAACAACAACAACAACAACATCTATCATCTATATCTATCTATCTATCTATCATCTATCTATCTATCATCTATCAGTCTATCTAGTTACAGGTAGGAAGCCGTGTAGGACCCCAGTCAAGCTTGCTAAAATTTATCACTTGCCTGATAATAAACGTTGGAAATGTAAAGAAACTGAGGGTACATTCTTTCACCTTTGGTGGACGTGCCCAAGGATTAAGGCTTTCTGGGAGATGATATATAATGAACTGAAAAAGGTATTTAAATATACCTTCCTTAAGAAACCCAGAGGCCTTTCTCCTGGGCATAGTCGGCCAACTGGTGTTAAAGAAAGATAGAACGTTTTTTATGTATGCAACAACAGCAGCAATAATACTTATCGCAAAGCATTGGAAGACACAAGATTTGCCCACCTTGGAAGAATGGCAGATGCAAGTAATAGACTACATGAAGATGGCAGAAATGACTGGCAGAATCCGAGACCTGGGAGAAGAAGCGGTGGAAGAGGACTGGAAGAAGTTTAAAGACTACTTGCAGAAACACTGTAAAATTTATGAATGTTAAAATGATGTTGGTATTAAAAAACAATATGGCATTAGTGATACAGGTTTAAAAGTTATGTAAAAATGTAAATTGAAGAAGGGTGAAAGACTAAAGTTATATTATGTCAAAAGTAAACAATATGTTAAAGGCGTTTAAACATAAGGAGGAAAGATTGGAGACATAATAGAATGACTTTAATAATTAGAAATGAGTTATGAAAGAGGGTAAGGATTTGCTGTATCTGATTGGGTAAAGAGGAACACAAAAAAGGGAGGCGTGAGGAAGTCAAGAAAGAAAGTTTTGCAAGTATGAATTTAAAGGTTGGAGTTTTTATTTTAAATTTTTTCTTTTTGATGGATGGAAGTTGTTTTTTTTTACATCTTGGTTTTCTTATCTGTTTTATATGTATTTTTGACTGTCTTTGTTTTTCTTTATTTCTGTGGTTGTTATGTGTTTCTTCTTTCTGTAAAACCTAATAAATATATTATTAAAAAAAAGGAAGCCGTGTTGGTCTGCCGTAGTTGAAACAAATTTTAAAAATTCCTTCCAGTAGCACCTTAGAGACCAACTAAGTTTGTTATTGGTATGAGCTTTCGTGTGCATGTGCACTTCTTCAGATACACTGAAACAGAAGTCACCAGACCCTTATATATAGTGAGAGGGTGGGGAGGGGTATTACTCAGAAGGGTGGTGGGAATGGGTGATTGGCTGATAGGTGTGGTAAACCTGTTGACAACTGTTAACGACTGCAATTGGTCTTACAGGAAAAAGCAAGGGTTAAGATGGCTAAAAATAGCTTTATCATGTATAAATGTCTCTATTCAGACCAGGTCTCTCCATGGTTTTAAGTTTGGTAAAGGTAAAGGGACCCCTGACCATTAGGTCCAGTCATGGCCGACTCTGGGGTTGCGGTGCTCATCTCGCTTTATTGGCCGAGGGAGCCGGCGTACAGCTTCCGAGTCATGTGGCCAGCATGACTAAGCTGCTTCTGGCGAACCAGAGCAGCACACGGAAATGCCGTTTACCTTCCTGCAGGAGCAGTACCTATTTATCTACTTGCACTCTGACATGCTTTCAAACTGCTAGGTTGGCAGGAGCAGGGACCGAGCAACGGGAGCTCACCCCATCACGGGGATTCTAACTGCCGACCTTCTGATCGGCAAGTCCTAGGCTCTGTGGTTTAACCCACAGTGCCACCTGCGTCCCTTAAGTTTGGTAAAGGTAAAGGTAAAGGTACCCCTGCCCGTACGGGCCAGTCTTGACAGACTCTGGGGTTGTGTGCCCATCTCACTTAAGAGGCCAGGGGCCAGCGCTGTCCGGAGACACTTCCGGGTCACGTGGCCAGCGTGACATCGCTGCTCTGGCGAGCCAGAGCCGCACACGGAAACGCCGTTTACCTTCCCGCTGGTAAGCGGTCCCTATTTATCTACTTGCACCCGGAGGTGCTTTCGAACTGCTAGGTTGGCAGGCGCTGGGACCGAGCAGCGGGAGCGCACCCCGCCGCAGGGATTCGAACCGCCGACCTTTCGATCGGCAAGTCCTAGGCGCTGAGGCTTTAACCCACAGCGCCACCTGCGTCCCAGGTAATAAGTTGGTAATAAGTTGCAATTCAGCAACTTCTCTTTCCAGTCTATTTCTGAAATTCTTTTGTAATAAGACAGCTACTTTGAGATCTTGTATAGAATGTCCTGGGAGACTGAAGTATTCTCCTACTGGTTTCTCTGTCTTGTGATTCCTGATGTGAGTTTTATGTCCACTTATCCTTTGGCGTAAGGTTTTGCCTGTTTGTCCAATATAGAGAGCTGAAGGGCACTGTTGGCATTTGATGGCATACACAATGTTAGAAGATGAGCAATTAAATAGCCCTGAAATGGTATGTTTGGTGTTGTTGGGGCCAGTAATGGTGTTGTCCAGGTGTATGTGGCAGCAATGTTGGCATCTGGGTTTATTGCAGGCTCTGGTACCAGTGTCTATCTATCATCTATATAGCTACAGCTATATGCTATATGCAGTGTTGCTGCACGACTTCCAAAATGACAGGATTCTCCAGTGACTTCATTCTTCCTATCTTGCACGCTATGCTTTTTTGCTACAAAGCTACAATACAAACTAGCGGTTGTGAAGTCTTTGTAATAGAAACTGTAGCAGAAGTCGGAGGTTTGGGAGCAAATGAGCAGTGTCAATAAACAGAAACAAACAAACAAGAAAACACACCACAAAACCCCTTAAGAACCATTTATTCTCCAGGATTAGAAGTGGCTTTTCTTTTCTTTTCTTACTTCTTTTCATGCAATTAAATAGAAGAGCTGACTCTGCTTATTAGGCAGTAAGGAGTTTCTACGTGGCTGTCCCATACAGACATGTCTATTCATATTCCACTGGGGAGAAGAGATTTTAGCATCAGCAGACATTGCCAGACTCGTAAGGGGAACTTCATTAAACTGTCACTGTGGACCTAGTATAAATGGATCTAATACAGAAAGCAGGCTGCTTTTTGGAAGACTTGTGCTCTGATCCCTTGAACTCCTTGGCAGATGTGGGAACCTGCTCCCACAACCAGTCAGATGGATACTCTGGCTTGTGAGCTTGCGGTGATGGATTTTGGAATTTTAAAGCACAAAATAGAGCTCTTCTGAGGTATTTGTGGCTGAGACTGGACTGGCCAAGTGTCAGGATGAGTTTGAAAGGAATGGGCTTATTTTCAAGTAAATGTAGAAAGAGAATCTATTTTCATCTATGTATGTTTACTGTTGGGGAGTAGAACAAAGTCTTTGCAGCCAACAGAAATAAGCACAGCTAAGTTATGTTTGTGTGAGCTTTTTATTGCCTGGGCTCATTTTTATGTTACTTCTTTTTAGGTGAATCAGCATGAGCTATGGAAAATGCATGTATAACTGTATTATAATGCTTTAAAAATTGTTAAAGTTAAATTATTTTTAATTAAATTATTTTTAATTAAATTATTTGGAGTAGAATAAATACAGTATCTAGTGTCTGCTGCAACAGGTTTTTATGTGTAAATAAAAGCAATAATGAGATTATTGTGATGCCCACTCAATTCTGTAATGCAAAGCAGAATGGTCAGGTTGACATAAAGGACTGTTTTAAACAGGCTGATTTTCCCAGTCCAGAATGTGTTGGCTTCAATCCTGAGAGCCAGGCAGGACTTACAGAGTTCAGTGGGCATTATTATTCACATGCTCAGTCCAGCAGGCCTTGCGCCTAACATGTCTTGTGCTTTCAAATTTAGGGCTGGGGTAACGTGAAGTTTGCTTCTTTGCGGCAGGTAGTGTCAAAACAAATACAATTATAAACCATATGGGTATGATTCTGATCAAAGCATTTAAATGAACTGAAATGAATTGACCATGCAGCAATATCCTGGACATATTTACACAGGAGTATGTAGGACTGTAGCCTTACCCTTTTCATGAAATTGGTTTATAATAAAGGATTTGATCTGTGGAACTTTGTGCAGAGAGATTGTCCCCAGATGCTATGCTTGTGCGTTGTATTCTCTTTTCCCCCATTCTTCCTTTAAAGTAATGATTGGGAAATGGTTTTTAGTGGGTGCTTTGTTATTGTAAATTAACTAAATTTGATTCAGCATGCAATTACTTTTCCATATTAAATTTATATGCAAACTGCATTTTTTCAATTTATTTCTTCCATTTCAGTCACTGTGTTGACTTCAGCAGTGACTTTGCAAAATCGGGGGTTCACTTTTTGGCATGTGATAACCAGAAACGCAGCAGAGTAATTGAGGTGTTGATGTCCTGACACTTTATTTGTCAGGATTGTATTGCATGCTTTTGAATGTACTTGCAATGAACAAGTGTTTATAAAGATACTGTAAGCTCTGTCCTAAACAAATTTACTTGGAACCTGTTTCAGATATTTCCTAGGGGAGTACAGTTTAGGGGCTCATATTAATATCATATAGGACCTTATTCCAAGCAAGTCATTCAAAACAGGGGTGATACTAGAATAGTTGCCCATCCTGGAAAGATTATTCACTTGAAATTATGTTGATATTTAAATATATAAGAATTGGGAATTGTTTTGCAAAATGTTGGAGTGAAGATCACAAAAAAGCAGCTCATATTTTTTTTTCATCTGAAAATAGCAGATGGTGGACAGATGGTTTAAATTAATATTAATTAATTTTTAAAGAAATCTTAAATTGTTTACCCTGAATGCTCAAAGTTGGGAAGCTAGCTGACATCTTCAGGTTAATAGCATTCAAAATCAGCTTGTTAAATACCAGAGCAGAATGTAGTATTTTCAGTCTCTTGATCACAACTTTAATGCCTATAATAAAAAGCGACTCCAGGATGAATTCATTGTAAAAGATTGGGTTGGAGCCAGGAAAAAAAATAATGCTCAAGTCTCTCAAGAGTTTTGGGCAAAACTCTGAAGATGTTTCTTCTTCATTTTTTTTCTGAATACAAACTGTTCAGAGTATTTATTTATTTTTATTGTTCAGATGCACTGAGATGGTATTTGAAAGGTTGTTTGTACCAGTTTGAGTCATTTTACACAACAGAATTACTGGGCAGGATCCCAGGGTTGCACTTCAGGAGGAAAGGGGATAAATTGTAGAATACAGGGGTTCTCTTTTTGCACCTCTCATCTTATGTCTGGAAACTGTAGTGGTGTCCCAATATCCTGTGCTAAATCTTCTACCAACCCCAACCAGAACCTTTATTATTTTAAGATAGAAATAATTACACTGTTCAGAGAAAATCAGCAAGAAAACAAGGTATGGAGGGGGAGGCAATAAATTGTGTTGCTGGGAACTATCTGTTTGAAGGCACACAGTACTTGCTGAGGGCTATTTACTTAGAAATAAGAATTTAGCACTTACTAACTGGCAGAACCAGTTAGGGACATGGGTGGCGCTGTGTGTTAAACCACAGACCCTAGGACTTGCCAATCAGAAGGTTGGCGGTTCAAATCCCCACAACGGGGTGAGCTCCCGTTGCTCAGTCCCTGCTCCTGCCCACCTAGCAGTTCGAAAGCACATCAAAGTGCAAGTAGATAAATAGGTCCTGCTCCGGTGGGAAGGTAAATGGTATTTCCGTGCACTGCTGTGGTTCGCCAGAAGCAGCTTAGTCATGCTGGCCACATGACCCAGAAGCTGTACCAATAAAGCGAGATGAGCGCCGCAACCCCAGAGTCGGTCACGACTGGACCTAATGGTCAGGGGTCCCTTTACCTTTTTAACTGGCAGAACAGTCTAAACCTCATTTATGCCATGTAGCACTCTCTCTGGGTATATTTTGGCGAATTACCTTTTTATTTGAGATTTTGTAAATAAATAAAAAAAGCTAAACAACTTTTTTGTCCTGATTTTCACTTTTTGAAATATTCCAAACCTAATGGACACCACCACAAAGATGAGGTAGACAGAGGACCTGTATATTCAGCAGTAGCATTTAGAGCATCTTTCTCTGAACTTTAAAATCATTTTAACAATAAAGGCTTCAGGGGCTTAGATTGTTGAATGCTTGTTTTTATTTGTGATTTGTTTTTGTTTTTTAATTCCCTATATGTGGAAAGCTATTGTGTCCACAGAATAAGTCTATCTTTCTATGAAGATGAATGGTCAGGCATGCAATTTCCCCTTTCTCAGTCTGAAGGTATTAATTGACTCCAAGTGTGTGTGTATGAGTAGAATCAATAACTAGCATCAACCAGCTACAATGATCATGAGATTCCTAGAATTTTGAGCCTGATTGATTATAATTTAGGCTCTAATCTCATGCAATCCATTGAACATCCTCCTTAATACATAGAACTGCCCTCCAGGTGTTGTTGGACTAGAACTCCCATAATCCTTGACCAACGGCCATGTTGTCTGGATTGATGGAAGTCCAGGTTCCCCATCTTTGCTCAAACCAACCTTACTGGGTAATAAACCTTATTGGTGTAAATAGGGTTTAGGATTGACATGTCTAGTCAATAAATCATAGATGTGTTAGAATTCTCCATACAGGTTATATTGTTTAATAAAAATAAAGAATTGTATAAAAAGAACCTGGAACAACCATTCATAGCTTGTCAGCAGGCGCTTGTCAGCAGGCGCAACATGCAAGTAATGAAGTTTTGAGGCCTATAGCTGACATGTGAAAACAGAACTTTAGAAGATTTTCTAAAAGTACATGTGACTGAGTACAAGCATTATAATAATGCTTTCCTTAATACTAGTATGACTATTATTTGTGCATAGACATTTCACTGTCATGAGTGGTTAGCTCACCATATCATCCAGGCTAATTAGCTAAATGGAAATATTTACTGCGGCAAATTGTATGGTGATTTTTTTTTTTTTTACTGCTGAGGAATACTTAAATGCTTAAAATGCATTTGTTTTCAGCCACAGTTTATAGTTTGTCGCATTAGTTTGTTGATTAGGCATCCATTTGTATATACTGTTTTATTTATTATTGGATGTAAGCCTCTGTATTAATTCCTGTATTTTATTTGAGTGCCCTGTATCTGTGGCGCATATCTTGCAAATTATCTCACTTCTCACACGTGGAAGATAGTGATTATTCCACCACTGCCACATAGGCAAATACTCAAACAAGAATTGTTGCCTTAAACTGTCACACTGAGTTTAACCATTCTCTCTCTCTCTCTCTCTCTCTCTCTCTCATTCAGGCAAATATATTACATTCATAATGAACCCCCTGCAGTTTGTTTATGTGACCAAAAACAAAAAATATCTCCAATTTAAAGAACTTGCTGATCAGATATCGACCAAGGCATTTGACCATCCAAGCACCCTCAATCATAATCTCCCAGACATGCATGAGAATGTGCACAAGGCTTATCAGTATCTTCTGGGCAGGCCATTGGACGTGCTGTCTGACAGCATGATGGGAAACCTCCAGGGTCTATTTGAGAAGATGTGCTCACAAGCAACAGACTGGGAAATGGGGAACATGAACAAGTTCTGCTTCTCCTTAATATTCGAAGCCAGCTTTTTAACACTGCACGGAAAGGATCCCAGTGCAGTTGACTACAGCATTGTGAAAGCAATTGGAGACAAGTTTAATAAGTTTGATGCCAGCTTTTCCTATTTAGCTGCCAGTGTACCCATTGAATTATTAGGCGCGGTCAAGAGTATCCGGAAAGAACTTATCAGTGTGTTTTTACCTGAAAACATGTCAAGATGGTTGGGGGCTTCAGAAGTGGTCCAATTCAGAAAAGATTTATTTGATATGTATGAAGTACTCAGCGATCGCGACAAAGCAGGTAGCAAACTTTTTAATGATTGCTTGTCTAGAATCAGATAATTTACTAGAGACCTTTGAAATAAAATGGCAAAATGGCGACCTTGAACATTTTTAATGTTTTTTCTAATTGGCTAATGATAAAATGTTTTACTCTTAAACAACCCTGTATGATAATTGATTCTCTCTCTTTCTTTCTCTCTCTCTTTTTGGCTGAGGTGGTAAAACAAGATACTTAATGGTGATAATGAGAGAGATTATAACTCAGCTGCATTTCCTCCCTTTATTTCGCCCCCACCCTGAAATTACATTTCAAACTATTCTCATTAAGCAGAAAATTAGACTTCAGAAGCCTATTGGTCCTCATTAGCATTCACTGATCCTTGGCTGGGTCTGTGTCCTAACATCTTTTAATTAGCACACTGCAAATCTAATCAGTGTAATAAACGCTATTAATCTTCCTTTTCACTTATTTTCTCCCAGCACATCATTTTGCCTTCATGTGGGCCTCTGTAGGAAACACTATTCCAGCCATATTCTGGGCCATGTATTATCTTCTGCGGCACCCAGAAGCTCTTGCAGTGGTGCGTGACGAAATTGACCATTTGCTGCAGTCAACAGGTCAAGAAAGGAAGCCTGGAAACTGCATCCACCTCACCAGAGAACAATTGGACAACCTGGTCTACCTAGGTAATTTATTTTATCCCTCCTGAAGAAAAGTAGGTATTTCCTGTAAACTCCGTTTATCACTCATTCTATTTAGTGAGAAGGTGGAGAACACAGCTGCTTAATTGACATAATAACAACCATTTACATCAATTATGAATTATGTAGTTTATAGCTGGAGATACACTTGCTGCATGTAAACATAAAAATCCCAGGTAATTAACTAGGCAAGGTATGGAAAAGGCTGAATCAAAGCTTTGCAGTTATTTACCAAAAGTTTATGCACATGAAGTTTGATTCTAAACATCTGCTGAAGTGGTAATGCATTTCAGAGACATCAGTGCTATACTGGGAAGACAAATTGAAAAGAAGTATTTGGAACGATCAATTTAGCCCAAAAATATAATTACATTTTATGATGATAGCTTTTAAGGCATAAAAGAAAGTGTGTTTTCTAACTGAGCCACAGACTGGCAGCCCGCAAGCTTAGCAGAAAGAGAAGGAAATATCTTCAGGACAAAAATAACTATTTACAAACATTAGGTGTGTGCAGAGTGTGAGGAAACTTGACTAGCCTCCCATTTTTTAAAGTATGGTACTTGGAGGGGAAGGGTTTTTGTTTTGATTTTTGCTTAGTAGCTTTTCTAGATAGAAATGGATTATGTACAATCCTCATCTGTCTTTAAGCAATAAATAATTAGCATGAAATGTGATGCAATGGAAATATTTTATATATATATATATATATATATATATATATATATATATATATATAAAATCACACACTGCACGTGAAAACCCATGTTTAGGATGCACAAAACTAGGTCAGGAGGTCTGTTTAGGGAAGTTTTTAATGTGTGACATTTTAATGCATCTTTAATCTTTGTTAGAAGCCACCCAGAGTGGCTGGGGAAGCCCAGCCAGATGGGCGGGGTACAAATAATAAATTATTATTATTATTAGTAGTAGTAGTAGTAGTAGTAAGGAGGTGTGTTTTTTTGTCAGGTCACTTTTCAATGACTAATTCCTGTCACCTCTTGCAGGGGCGGAGGAAGGGGTGTGCGGTGGGTGTGGACCACCCTGGTTGTCACCACTGAGGAGGGTGACAAAATATCAGGTGGCACTCACAGCAGGGCCTGCAGCGTGCCCAAGCCACGCGTCTCTCCTGGGCACTTGGGTGCACACAGGCTCCGCACTGCCCAAACGGTCCGCCCGCTGCCTCCCCCCCAGCTGTAGGACAGTTGAGTGGGAGGAGACTCCGGAGGCCCCACGTTGCGCCCCGCCCTCATCCTGCCCCTATGGGCAGCTTGGCCTGCTCCTGGACATGCCGCGCCAGGCGCCCAAGCAGCTTCCTCCGCCGCTGACCTCTTGCATTCTGAAGTAGTGCAGTCCCATTCCAAGTATTTGAATTGGTTCAAAGAACCAATTGCAGGTAAGTAGTGTACGAATATGCTTTGTGTTGTAGCCGTGGGATCAACCAAGGTCATGGGTACTTTGCTGACTCCACAACTCAGTGCCGCCTCTGGACTGAGACAACTTAGCAACAAGTTTACATCTTTCTCACTCATTCTATGCTTTTCTTTATGAATTAGCTCATTTGCTTTATTTTTAGGAGTTAATCAGTTTGTTTATTTATTTGAGTAAGCCTGTTAAATATATATACTAAACAGGCTAACTCTAATAAATAAATAGTTTGTGCTTTCTATTACAATGCAAATAAGATTTGATTTAATGGCTCTAATATAATATTTTATGCACTTGATGAGAAGTGCTGTTCAAAACATGCCCTCAAGGAATGATTTTCCCACAGTGTATTGGCCCTGAAATAAATAAACAAACGCTTCTACTTTGCTTCTGGTAAAGATGGGGAATGCTATCCCAGCTATTACTTAAGTATTTGACTAGCTAAAGATAAAATATACTTTATATGGGGGCTTACATAAAATTATTTTGAGCAAGTTCATAGGATTATAAGAAATCTGCTAATGAAGGCTAAATCCAGAGTGTAATCACCCTATACAGTGGTACCTCGGGTTACAGATGCTTCAGGATACATATGCTTCAGGTTACAGACTCCGCTAACCCAGAAATATTACCTCGGGTTAAGAACTTTGCTTCAGGATGAGAATAGAAATCGCGCGGCAGCAGCGGGAAGCCTCATTAGCTAAAGTGGTACTTCAGGTTAAGAACAGTTTCAGGTTAAGAACGGACCTCCAGAACGAATTAAGTTCTTAACCCGAGGTACCACTGTATTTATAAGAGGAGATGAGTGAAAAATGTGAGAGGAAGCAATGAGACTGGGCGGTGATACATCATCGGGCAAGTGATCTAATACTTTTACTCATCAGGACTTGTAATATACCCTCTCTATATTCAAAGACCTTTGGTATCAAATAAAACATAACTGTTGGGACATGCAAATAGCTGTGTAAGGGTATGTGTCTTAAGATGAGTGCAGTTGTATAACACCAATCTTGCTTCTCTAGCTTAATGAGTGATAGTCCTCTGTGCTCCACAGTATAGCTACAGTCAGGAGCAAGGTTCCTGATCATACAAATAGAGTCAGGTTTGCTTTGTTTGCAGAAGAACTTGTAGAGACCTCAGGTATTGCTGCCTAAATCATTTTGCAAGACGCTCAATGCACAAATTCCCCTTTACCAGACGTTCCCAGGGCAGGTCACAACAATGACATATACAATGAAAAATCACCTACAACCATAAAACAAGAAAAGTGTAAAAACCATTAAAAGCAGCTTAAAGCAATTCCATATAGAATCCCATATAAAACATGTCTGTTTCAAACTTTTTAATGGTTTAAATTTTATAGTTTTATGTTTTAATTGCTGTAAACCACTTTGATATTTTTTTAAAGGACACAGCGGTATCCAAATATTTTTTTATAAATAAACAGTAAAACAGTACAGATTATCATTTGTCATTGTTTTTCACAATTCATATACCACTTAATTACGACCATCTCTTAAGTGGTGTACAAGTAACCATTTATAAAAACAGAAACACCGTACAACTCTTCAGTCAAAGCTTTTCCTCTATCAGAACAATCCTCCTTACATACATGTTCCTGTCTGTATATATAAAAAATCCAAACAGCATTTTTGCCCTTTGTTTTTGGTTTTCCATGCTGTGATTCCTTCATCTCCATTCCGTCCCTCTAGACATAACAGTCTATGACTAAAAAGATGGTGAATCCATGCTCACCACTGAACTGTGGGGAGCACTGTGTGTCAACTACCAAATCACCACATGGGTGATGTTGAAAGCTAGTAAAAAACAAAACAAAAAAGCAGTTTTCTGTTGATTATTTACTCCCAAGTGTTTCTAAATTGCTTGAGAGCCACTACAGAATTACTGCATTTTTTGCTCTATAAGACTCACTTTTTCCCTCCTAAAAAGTAAAGGGAAATGTGTGTGCATCTTATGGAACGAATGCAGGCTGCGCAGCTATCCCAGAAGCCAGAACAGCAAGAGGGATTGCTGCTTTCACTGCGCAGCGATTCCTCTTGCTCTTCTAGCTTCTGAAATTCAGAATATTTTTTTCTTGTTTTCCTCCTCCAATAACTAGGTGTGTCTTGTGGTCTGGTGTGTCTTATAGAGCGAAAAATACGGGTACTTTTTAATACAAATAATATATATTCTTGAAGCAGATCAGGAGAAATATTTCAGATGCTGGTAACCTTCTTTCTTAGGAATCGCTGTAGCCAGCTTTATCACAGAATTAAAAGTGTCAGGAAAATATTACTTCACCAGATCCCATTTGCTAGCTTACATTTCTTCCCTCAGGGATCTCCATAACTCTCCAATCAACTTTTTTGGTGCTACATGTTCTTTTGCAAAGAAATCAGACAATGACTTTTGCATTCCCAGTGACATGTATTATTGGCCACTATGACTTGCTGCAGAGCTTTAATTTAGAAACTGATACACAGAAATTGTCTTTTTTTTTTTTTTTTTTTTACAACTACCACCAAGATTTAAGGAAGCAAAACAGATTAAACAGTTATGCCTCATCACTGTGCCTTTAGCTTGGGTCATGTTTTATTTGCATAAATTTTAATTGCTGCATACATTCCTATTGTGAATTATTCTTTCCCTGGAGCATTATTGCGTTCCAGGCATTTCCAACAAAAAAAGAGAACTACTTCAATAATGACTTTATTTTCAGCAAGATGTAGCAGAGCAAAAACCAGCCGGTATGTCAGGGTGCAAACACTTCCAAAAGACTGAACGGACATGTTATGGGGATATATCTGTATGCTATAATGTACTTAGGGTTTTCCCGTTCTCAGCTACAGAATCACTTCTTTCTCTAGACATTATGTAGTCACATCACCCTGGATGAACAAAATACCTATCTAGAATATCTGCACACCCTGACAACTTTTTTTCTTCCATGCCACTCCTGATACGTATACGGTCCTCCTATTTACCTGCAGAATGCTTAGTATAAAATTAACTATCCATTATGTACTGTAAGGTTTATTATTGTTATTATTAAACAGTTACAGATCTAGATCATGTTTAATTAAAATTAACTTGCTTACAAAAGCCAAATGCACTAATGATTCACAATGACCTTTTATTACCTGCAGTCCCTTGTTTTGGCTGGATGATTGACAGCTTGCTGTTTGGCTACCGTGTTGTATTTCAGCTGACAAGACTTTTCATTTTAACTCAATTTGCCTGCCTATCACAAGCTGGTGGCAGGCCAGGCGCAAGTCGCCCAGCTTTGCCTCAGCAGCTTGCTCTATTTCTCATTAGTACGCATTTATTCAGTGGAAATTGGAAGACAAATGCTTGAAGGCATGTGAACTAAGTATAGCAAATTAGGTTTAAAGACTGAATATTTATAAGTATATTGAAACGGCTTCAACTTTTAAAAAAAGATCCAGGGTGAAATTGAAAGAGTATATAAGAGTGAGCGGAGTTTGGGGAGAGATTCAAGTGGGAAAAATCCAAAAATCCTGTGAGGTGCCTGTGGTCTCTCGATGCATAGAAAATGTTGACTTTCCTGAAAACCCCTTTTTGTGAGCATTGAAAGTTTCGGCATCTTGTGTGTGCGCACGTGTAGGAAGGGGGAAAAACGAGGGTCATGTTCATTTGCTGCTTGGTTATCCCTTGGTATGCTTTAAATTGCCTTGTTTGTTCGGCACTAGCACAGAAACAGATGTTGCTCTACCGCGCTGGATAATTTACTGTACCTCATGGTGCAGAATGGAAGACCTCCCCAGCTACCCAGCTGGTCTGACAGGAGCACTGGCTTGTGGCTACTGAAGTATGACAATAGCAAGTACAGACTGCAGTTTTATCATCCAGTTGTCATTCTTCTTGATGTGGATTTTGGGCATCCGTACAGAGGCTATCGGGGAAGGGGTTTTATTGGGGGGGGGTGAAACGTTGAAACAAACGTCCTTTTTGTTTGTTTATTTTAATGGTAGGCTGCCGCAGAGCCACACAGGCTCCATCCTCCTTTGTTGATCATAATGTGACTCATTACTTTTGTCATCTAAGGATTATCGGCATGATCGCTCAGAGCTAGAGCCAAGCTCGCCTTCCCCCACATAGCTGGTCCTGGAAGGTAAAACAGATTTGTCATTTATGATCTGACCACTAAGCCACACTCTGAGCTCCATTATTGTGATTAGCTCCCGCATCGGATGTGCTTGCCCAATTGTCATTTGCGATACTGCAATGGGCAACACGACTTGCCATACTTCCTGGGAGCATGTCGGCCAATCTGACATGGCTGTGTTGCTCGTGCTACTCAGCATAAACCTATTTTAGTGGCGGCACTTTCGCTGTGTTTTGCTCGTTCGCTGCTGCTACGGCTGTTGTTGTCACCACTGTGCTTTCTTCATTCCCCTCCCACCGGTTTGGATCCATCAGCGCACAATGGTGTTACGTATGTCAGCTACCATTTCCACACTGCCGACTTAAAAGGGTGTTATTTGGCTTCGCATTTCCTCGGCGGGAGGCAGCCGAGGAGTGGAATCTGGACCTTTTTTCCTTTGTACTGCGTAAAGTTTTTTGTTGCCAGAGTGCTGCCAGTTGAAATCTATCGTGTCAGGTGCCTTGTGGCTATCTACAGTAGAGGCCGTGTTCTGGAACCAGAGTTCTTTTCTGGCTTCGTCACCAACAAGCCGATTTGACTCTCCCTGATTATAGTAACGAAGGCAGTCCAAAAGAATATGCACAGCCTCACAGTACGTCACATTGAATCACGGCGCTGGCCACACAGAGCTGACCGCAGCCTCATTTCTTTAGACAAATGCACGCTTAAGGAAAAAACTCCTGCGAGAAAGCATCCAAGGCCACTTTATTTGCTATGCGCCCTGCAACAGATTTAATTTTTAGTGAAAGAACATTTGTTATTATCTTTTTCAGATGTTTCCATGCTGGGGATGCTACTCTCTCTAGTAAACTAGCTGTTGGGGTCTACCATCTCTAGTAAGCTAAGTGAGGGGATAGGTCACAGGGCTTCACATACCACTTAGGTTTCTCATATATTCCAAATAAAAAAATGAAAGCAACCATCTATTGAATCTTTGGTGAGAGGGAAGCTCTGCTTTGGGGCTTTTGATAGGTTTTTTTTTTTTTTTTTTTTTTTTTTTGTAAATATAAATTTTCACACTGATGACTTGAAGGAGTCATGCCGCCTATTACGGCGCCCAGCCTTGCTGGTGGAAAGATAGTCAGTTTTGATTATAAAGTCAGAGATGCAGGCCCAGACAGCAGCTACATGCTGGTATGCATGCTATCAGAATGATTTATGCAAATTATGCATATTATTCCCAAAGGAATTCCTCCTCAAACTGCCAGGATAAATTGCCGGAAATTAGCCATAAAATCTGTCGTGCTAGGAGCAAGAGGTGAAGGCCACTGGGAAAGCAAGGACATTTGCCTTCTAGAGCCTTCCAAGTTAAGGTGGGCTTCTGGAAAAAGGTTTGGGATTTGTGTCAAAACGTTGTGCTGTATATGGGCTTCCCCCCATTAACTTGTCAAAGCTCCACACCTAATTTGAATTTGCTCAGCCAGCAGTAGATATTATGAAGCGTTCCTTAATTCCCAATATTCTTGCCTCGCATATGACTGTAGGGTTATTCAAGTAGATGGTTTTGTAATGCATGGCTGCAGTCTTGCATGGTTGTGTGTTTTTTTTTAAAAAAAAGAACAGGCAGAACAGAGCCATTGAAGCTATGCCTGGTATTTGTTCCCAATCCCTGAAATGTATGGAAATGCATAAAAGCATTCATCTCTTTTGATTGTGGCGTTTTCAACATGATGCCCAAATAATGGTTTTTCCACCCAAAACCCACTGCACTGCCTAGAGCCTAGCTAAATTCATTGACTCTATCGGGAAAGATTATATTTAAAAGTTCAGAAGTGCTTAGCTTCTTCTCTAGCCCTCTGGGAAAGTTTATTACCTCTTTTTAACACACACACACACACACACACACACACACACACTCTGCTTTCTTTGCCAGCCTGCTCTAGTAGACCTGTCGAATTTTGGCAGCTGTAGCAGCTTATAACTTCCAATCTCCTTCTATATCTTTAATGCTTTGGGGTTCTTTCTCTCTCCCCCACCCCCAAATTCCCCTTTATTTATATTCAGAAAGTGCTATCAACGAGAGTTTCCGATTTTGCTCATCTTCCACAAACATCCGCATCGCCAGCGAAGATTTTATTCTCAAGCTTGAAGGGAACCAGGAAGTCAGCTTGAGAAAAGGAGATTTGGTAGCAATTTATCCTCCAATTCTGCACATGGACCCCGAGGTCTACGAAGATCCCAAGGTAAACATTCAGCTGCTATTAGACATACCACTTCAGGCACATTTCAGCAGCCAGGCATTTTGTAATATAGAGAGCTTTAAAAAAGAAGAAGAAAAGCGGGGTGGGGGGGGTGGAGAGTGCTGTTCCTTCTTGTGGAACAAATCTTCCTACTTTCAGATCTTTTCAAGGTGCCTTCAGGTCAAAGGATTCTTGGCCTGGAGAGAGAAATATGGTGATGAGGGTGACTGCTACCCCTTTGAGAGAAACTGACAATTGTGCCTTGACTACCATAAACTTGAGGCTAAATGTAGGCTTTGTTTGGAAGTGGATCATTGGATGCCCAAAGAAGGCTGGATAATAGAAGGTGGCTTAAAGAGCAAATAATGTGGGCCATTTAGCTAAGTGCCCCCAAAGCATCATTGACTCTCTAAAGCCCCTATAATAGCGGTGTCTTCTTGAGCCTTATGCTTTTTCACCTCTCTTTATAGGGATTGGCCCTTTAGTGGTCAATTAGTATGGCGTTGTGAACTCAAGATTGTAAAGCTGTTGCTCGGCAGTGAAGCTTTGAGGGTAATTGTGTCATCTCCTTGTATTTTTCCCCCATCTGAAGCAAAAGTTAATGAATATCAAAGGCTGGAAATTAATCCACCCTAGCTGAGCCTTAATACAGCTCCAGAAGTTCATCACCTGCATGCAAATTGCATAGTCATGTTCCCTAGATTTTGACTGAGAAATTCTTGTTAGTTGGAGGAAGATGGCCACAAGCAAACAAAGATTTATGTATTTATTAAACAAACAAAGCCATGAAATGACTACTGTGGATTTACATATGTCATGTATGACTCTGAAGAGCTTTTCTCCTTTATGATACATAAAATAACTGATTATATACACTATACTAACATGTAAAACCCTAAACAACTTGGCACCAGGTTACTTGAAAGACTGCCTGTCACTGTATAGACTTGTAAAATCACTTGGATTATCTGGGGAAATTTTACTTGTGGCATCACACAGAATATCACAGGTCTTTGATCTGAAAACAAGCATTGTAAGTTATTTCAAAATGTTTTTAATGTGTTTTAATATGGTAACTAAATTATTATTATTTTCCACCATTGTTCCTGCTTAAACTCAGAAGGCAGAAAAAGCCCTTCTTACATTTGTACTACTGCCTCTGTGTGGCTTTTTGACTGAGTCTGCAATCACACTAGTTATGGCATATGAGCATAGCATTACTTAACACTTATTTATTTATTTCATAAAATTAAGACACAGCTTAACTGTAAAAACAAAAACCACCTTGAACTGGTATACAAAGAAAATCAAACAATAAAATTACCAGGAAAAAAAGAACACTTTGAGACATTCAAATGTTAAAATCAGCAATAAAATAAAAACAGATACTGTAATAAAATGCATCCACCTTCTACATGTCTGGGGAGGCTTGTCTACACAAAAATGTTGTCAGCAGGTACCAAAAACAGTACAGCCATACCTTGGAAGTCAAACAGAATCTGTTCCAGAAATCCGTTCAACTTCCACAACATTCGGAAACCAAAGCGTGGCTTCTGATTGGCTGCAGGAAGCCAATAGTTTGCAAACCAGAACACTCATTTCCGGGTTTGCGGCGTTTGGGAGCCAAGGTACGACTGTACAGTGAAGGCACCTGCTTGGCATCAATAGGCAGAGTTTCAGAGTACATTCTGCGACACTAAATGATCCATTTTGTCCAAGCAACAGACCTTATAACAAAACAGTCAACTTTATTCAAACAGCAGCAGTGCCGGATTTACATATAAGCTAAACAAGCTATAGCTTAGGGCCCCACTCTCTTGGGGACTCCCAAAAAAATTAAAGGGGAAAAAACTGGATCTACATTTCCAAAATAGAAGATAAAAAACAAATAAAATAAAACCTACATACAGCAACAGTGGTTTGTGTTGTGTAGGCCCCTATGATGTAAGTAATGGGCCCCACCTGCTTTGATAAAATACATATTTTGTTATGTGCAAATGGCTTTAGATACTTATTAGGTCCATAAATTACCATACAGCATATATTCAGCACAAAAAAGTGACAATTTGTTGTTGACAAAGGACAGCTGGACATATAAAGGACCCCATTACCTTCAGTAGCTTAGGACCTCATCAAACCTAAATCCAGCCCTGCACAGCAGGTATAAGGTAGGGTTACCAGATGTCCCCGGTTCCCGGGGACAGTTGCCGGATTTGCAAATCTGTCGCTGGGAAACATGGCAGCAGCTGCTTCAGTAGCCTGGAGCCAACTTCTGGATAAACCCACAAAGCTAGCTGTGAGTACAATTGAAATGGATAATAAATAAACAAATATTGTGCTTATTGCAATTGTAATTTGACTTTCCTCAGTAAAGAAGCACTTCCTTGACAGAGGAAGTCTGCATCTTCCAGAACATCTTGAAGGATATGCATTGTTTACATTTTTTAAAAAAAAATCTCTCAAAGCTTCTACTGTAAGAGCCACTATGATGGGGTACACCATTGCCACTTCTGCTTAAGTTGAATTTGTGTATCATCAATCAAATTTGAATTATTCTTTAATTCTTTAATTGCTTTAAATTAGGTTCCAGAAAACAAGACAAATGAAGATCAGACTAGAGCCATTGAGTATTTGCAGGCTTTAGGCTCCAATAGAGGGAAATATGGTGCTTCAATCTGGGCTATTACTTTTATATATATTTACAGCAGCTCATTTTTCACACAAACTGGCACTGACATAAGGAGCTAGAGAAGTCAACTTCCTTCTGTGTCCTGTCTCTGATAATTTGTGATTACCACTTTGCTTGCTGATTATTTAACATGAAAGTTACTTAGTTCTCCACTAAAGAGGTACTAGCCTTTACTTAATTTGGGCAAAAGTCTCAGAGTTCCTTATGCTCAATGTTATTCCACCCCAATCCTTAATTGTTGGGCCTTTTTTTCTAATTTTGCAGTAACTACTTTTCTAATTTAAAATTAACTAACTTGGATTGTTGAGGGGAAATAAGTCCCCACTTTGGATTTTCCTAGCTACTTCACAGAGAGACACTTCAAGACTCACAATACACCCTTTTCACACAAAAATTCTTGTCTGTGGACACATGTGTGTTTACAGGGTTGCACAGCTATTGTAATTGTTTTCCATTACTTCTTTGGGTATTATGTTCCATCGTTTCATGTAAAATGAATTCTAATTAGTGACATGAAGTAGAGTCAATTCTCCTTTTTTATAAGTTTTGGAATACTAATCATAGTTTTTAGTTCTGGAAAGGATCTGACAAAACCAGGATCATCACAGTTCAATAGCCTTTTTGCCCAACATCGTTTGTCATGAATGGACTAATGCAGCCTATAAATAGTGTACTAGGGCTGCAGTCCTATACACACATTCCTGAAAGTCCTATTCAGCTTAATTGTGGAACGATATGCATAGGGTTGTGTTGGAAAAATGAAAGGATGTAGCCAGTGGCAGAGGAAGGCAGGTGCAGGAAGTTGCGGGCCATGCCGGATGTCATCACTGGGTGGGGGTGTGTGTGACAAAATGAGTTGTTTTTTTAAAAATGGGCTCATGAAACTTTTTAGTTCAGTCAACAAATGTAACGAAACGCGGCTGGCACTGGGCACCACACCACAGGAGCCTACACTTACCACGGGGCCTGCAGCTTGCCTGAGCCATGCATCTCTCCTGGGAGTGACGTCGTGGCTTGGGCGCATGCAGGCTCTGTGCTGCCTGAAACAGCAGTGTGGGGCTTGCATTTGCCCACCGCCTCTCCCTGAGCCACCCTACAGCTGAGGGGGAGGTGGCAGAGAGGTTCCACACAGCAGGCCCCACCCCAATGGGCGGCTTGCCCCGTCCCCGGCTACAGGGCACGTGCGCTGCACTGGGCACCTGAGTGGCTAGTTATGCCACTGGATGTAGCTTGTCATCAACTGTTTGTGTGCACTCAACTCAAGATCAGAAGGAGCAAAGTCAGTAAGAGTCAACTTGTGTTGACCGCATTCTGGGAAACAAAAGCGCATGAGTTGAGTCTAAGATATGTGGGGAAAGTAATATGGCAAAATGTGCAGCCTCTGGATGTGATTCCAGAGTTGAACTCATAGCTGTCTCCCCAGAGCATTTTCACAGTGCTTAAGACAGAGGTACCACCTGGCCTTCTAAAAGTAGCACATATAGAAAATAAATCCACTGCTTATTCTTTTTTGCTTTTCAGATCAATCTTGACATCGTTGTAATCACTATATTTATACAACTATATTAATGCTCACATTCTCTATTTTTCAGAAGTATAAATTTGATCGTTATGTAGAGGATGGCAAGAAGAAAACCACCTTCTACAAACAGGGAAGGAAGCTGAAATACTTTCTGATGCCTTTTGGCTCTGGAATCAGCAAGTGTCCTGGCAGGTTCTTTGCAATGAATGAAATTAAGCTGTTTTTGGTTTTATTGTTGACATATTTTGATGTGGAAATAACAGAAGAAAAGCAAGTTGGACAAGACAAGAGTAGAATAGGTCTTGGTATACTCATGCCAGACACTGACATTGCCTTTCGTTACAAACTAAGAAATTAATACTCTAATACAGTTTCCAACATTACAAATAACTTACTCAGGTTTTGTTCTGTCTTTTTGCACTATGGTTGCCATATCTTTCTGGTGTCCTTACAATTGTGGATGAGGGAGGCTTGCCAGATTTTGATAATATTTTTTTCATATTGCTGCCATTTTAAGTTAAACTTTTGATGGGATGGGTGAAATATTCTATTTCTACAAGTTTTCTATCTGCATCAGTGCCCTCAGTGTGGCTACTTTTTTTGTAGTACAGCTCCTAATGTACATGCTGTATGGAAGTGCAGGAGATCAGAAGGCACAGTTATTGAATTGTGTGGTGTAGCTGCTTGGGCTGGCAAAGTACCTTTGTCTGCCTCTTCCACAAAAGTCTCTCTTATTTTGGCACTAAGACTGTCAAAGTGCAAGTAGATAAATAGGTTCCGCTCCGGCAGGAAGGTAAACGGCGTTTCCGTGCGCTGCTCTGGTTCGCCAGAAGCTGCTTAGTCCTGCTGGCCACATGACCCGGAAGCTGTACGCCGGCTCCCTCGGCCAATAAAGCGAGATGAGCGCCGCAACCCCAGAGTCGGTCACGACTGGACCTAATGGTCAGGGGTCCCTTTACCTTTACTATTTTCCGTAAGAACACTACTCAACATCAACAAAACTTGCTTCTAATGCCCATTCAGTCCTTTTCCACAAATTCATCAAAGAATCAAATTCACATAGAATCTCATTTGGGATTTTGAGCACTTTTCTAGTTGGAAATTAATATAGTGGAGGGACTGAGGGTTTCGTTTTGCTTTACTCTAAATATTTGGGGGCAGTGTTTATATATATATATATATATATGATTGTCCAACTCATTCATAACATTTCTCTTTGTAAATGCATAACCAGAACATAAAAATATTGATTGTGTGAAACTAAAAAAATGATTGTGATACCCCGCCCTTATGGAAACAGAACTATACTAAGTGCATATCCACTAAATTTAAACTCAGAACTGATTCATCATAGTGCCTTCACAGACATTTGGTGCAGGACACACACAGTTCTTACTATGCAGACCTTCTCTTCCCCCTTTAACCTGCCCATTCAATGCAGCTACATCAGCTTGCAGGAGGAGCTAGGTTTTAACTTGGAACCATCTCCAACAACTCTTCCTTGTGGGGAGTAACATTAGAAACTGTTGTCTAAAAAACAATCTTCAGCACAAGATTGGGGAACTTCTGAATTGATGGAAAATCTATCTGTGGCTTTTGAGACGCTTGCACTTTGAAATAGGCTTTGCTTTTTTCATATAACTTTCTTGATCATATTAGACACTGATGGTGTTGTAAGTCTATGGACAAATAAGTTCTACCACTACATATCCAATAATAGCTCACATCTGTTTCACCCTACTATGTTGAGCACAGACACTGTTGTGTCAGTGTGGGCTGTAAGATGTCTCTTACTAGAGTTATGATCAATCCTTCTTTGGCATCCTTTTTGTTAGCAACTGTGAAAAATGAAAGCAGGTATTTGTTTTCAGCACAACCCATATTTTGATTCATGCTGTGCTTTTAGGATTTTGAATTTTAAATATCACGAGTTGGAATATAATATGATAGGATGTTATGGCACTTTGTCAAAGGCAAAGCATACATCAGATTAATCACAGCTCTGAAGCTGAAGTGCCTCTGTGGGAACCAATAGGAGAGCATTTGTAAATGTGCAAATGAAAACTAGAGAAGAGATCTCTCAAAGCACAATTGGCTGCTAGGTGCCCAGCTGCCATTCAAACCCTCTCTGCGCATAGAACATACTGGGAAGTGCTAGACAGAGCCCCAACCCTACAGAATAGACTCATCAGATCTCAAAATAGATTTTGCTGAAGTGCTTATGGCTGAGTCTTATATTTTTATAACTGCTACCACTTTACCAGCTCATGAATTACTAAGTTTGTGGAAATTCCTTCAGCAACTTTTCTCTGTAACTTAAATTCCAGGACTGGTCTTCTGGTTTTTTTCCATGGCAGCCAGTTCATGGCAAGAGCCTGTCAGAATGAAGGGGTGGTATGGGAGAGGAGTTTCATGACAGGAGATTTGGGGGGGGGGGGGTTCCCTACTCCCTGGCATATGTGTTCTCTTAAGGATACAGGAACACATTCCAGGTGAACATCAGCCAGCCTTACAGAGCAATGAAGCTAAATGACAGAAATGTATTATTATGAACATTCCCTCGAGCATTCACAAAAATCAAGAAGTCCACTGTAAGGTAAAGTAAAACTTTTTGAAACAGTAAGCATGTACAGATGCTAACAAAACAGTTGTCCTAAAATTTTTCATAGGCAATATAACTGTAAGCACCTCGACTCTGGAGACCCACTGTGTTTAACAGGACTTACTCCCAGATATGTGAGCATAGGATTACAGCCCAAACTTATTTTGGAATATTCGCTTGGCCTTATGAAACTGAGAAGCACAAAATGCAGAGTACGTATTAAGTAATTTATTTCAGTAGGAGAATGTAGGAAATAAATGCTTTGCCTTGTTTTCATTGGACTCAATAGTGCCTTCCTTTGACTGCATCTTCCTAGAGTTTTATGTGTTTATGTTTGCCACATCCCTACCAGGATATTCTTACAAACTGACATAAGTTGTATCAAATCTTCATATCAATCAATGATCTACTATTTTTTCTACTAATAAAGTATCTCTGACCTCATAAAAGTTTGCCTCGTTATTATTAACTGTTGTGCCATTAATAGACCCCATCACAAACCGGCATTTCTAAACAATACCATTTGATTTTACTTTTCATTTATATCATGACATTTCTGACGAACTAGGCTGAAACTGACATACACATCTGAGATGCTAATTATCTATTTTAAAATGCCAGCTAACTGATCGATTCCTCCATACCACTATTAACGTGTCAATATATAGGCAGATAGCAGGAAATATAACCAGTTTCTGGAGGCAGTGGTGATGGTGATCATACTCTAGCACATGGTTTCCCAAACTTGGGTCTCCAGCTGTATTTGGACTACAGTTCCCACCATCCCTGACCACTGTTCCTGCTAGTGAGAAAGATGGGAGTTGTAGTCCGAAAATGGCTGGAGACCATCATTTTGCAGTATGTTTGTGAATTACCCTGAGAATATGATGTAAGGAGGAGACTGAAAAAACTGATATGCCCTTGGATGAGAAAAAAGTACTCCGTTTGGGTGGAGGAGCAGGTTCAAAGGCTGCTGGCTGAGCTATCTTCCACTTAGAGAAATCTCAGTATGTCCTTCTGCCTTCTGCCTTCCAGGGATCACTTCAATATAAAGGTAATCTTTCTGCATCCTTTACCTGTGGACATTTTGCTGTTGATGGTACATGTGTTACATTCTGCCATATAAGTCAGTAAAATGAAAAAATAACATTTACTTGCAGTTCTTATAAGTATACATATATACCTGTACAATCCACAAACTAATTCAGTTGGGAATAGTTCTGATTCCAGCCTGCTTAATCCCATTGACTTTAATAGACTGATTACTTCAATCCAAGTAGCCTCATACAATAAATGGTGAGAATCCAGCTATTGATGAGCCATTCCATAATCTCTCCATTGCCTGTAATCTTGTGACCTCCGTAATAAAATATACCCTTTACTGATCAAGACACGCAGGACTAGATATCACTTAGCCATTTAAAAATACACCATTTGTGCATGCCTGGTGAGTTGACAGAAAAATTATTTGGTGGCCAAACAGCATGCATAACTTTGCAACATTTAATAAATGGACTTACATTTTGAAAATCATTTAGTACTAAGCAAGTCATTAAGCTACCACTGTAACTTTATACTAAAACATGAAATAAGCTGCACATTTTGGTCCTATTCACACAATCAAGGTATTTTGGTCCTAATCAAACAGCCAAGATCCTAATCATACAGCCAAGGCAGAAATAAACATAATAGTAATTTCCCTGTATGATATCCATAGCTAATATTTGCCTTGACATTATGTATACAAAGTATAGTAAATTATATGATATGTGCAAGATAGCTTTACTTTCATTCACTGAAACTAAAGGTCTAAATAGGTTACAATACTACAAATAAAATATTGACACTGGGTGCATTTATATTTAAGAGTTGGAAGTTTCCTAGTTATAGCATATTTCCCTCAAAATGATGGCTTTACATAAGCATCCGTCAAATGTGTTATACAAGCAGGTAAATCATTTTTTCACTTTTTAAAGGCTTTATAATTTCTAGCTTACCATTTATTCTATGCCAGGAATGACTGGGTAAAAATATGGTGGAGGCAATGTGGTCATAATTAGGCAATCATATTAAAACAATTCTATCAATATTTTACTATGGATCACATCTTTCATTGTGAAGTCTCTGTATGTTCAAACATTAATCTGGTCTCTATGATAGCAGATCTATTTGTGCCTGCATATTTTGTAGTTCCTAAAAATTAAACTTCATTTCTAACTTGTAGTGCAAGTACATGAAAGAAATGTATTTTGAAACCACAGTTCTAAATTAGAATGTCAAACTATTTTAAAATGGGTGTAGATGCTTAGCCTCCTTACTGGAACAGGGGTAAGAAAGCCCATGCTGTCAGATACAGATTAGTAAGTATATTATACCACTATGGGTGATATATTTTCAGCACTTGCTCTTATCACTTCACCAAATAATTGCTGTTTTAATCTCAAGTAGACAGGAAGTCAATACTTTTGTTATTTCTTGCCTTATGAACTACCCTAATACCCACACAACACCATCAATTTGCCCACAGTTAATTCCTAAAAGTGACTTATATACGGAACCGACATGTATGATTTGTTTAAAATGTAAAGTGAAAGTGTCTTAGTAACCTTTATGAGAGTTTCAGCAATGCTTCCCTGTCTCCTTTTTTAGAGGAAATGTCATAACTTGCAATGCAACATTCTGATAAATTTACTCTCAATTCTAGGAACTAATAGTTAAAAGATAATTTACTCCTAGAAATTTCTGGGTAGCAAAACAGCACTTGCATCTCAAGGTATAGCATCTTTTCCAGTTATATAAGCTAATTGTGGTTCTAGTTTTCTCCAACACTTTGCGTATTGTTGTATACTGCAATATTAAGATACATTGCCAGTCATTCCAAAACATACCACTTTTATTTAGTAGCATGGAATAATTTTAACAGACTTGACCTTCCGGAATGTTATCCCTGAATTCCTAAAATATAAAAACTGACATGAATGAGGAGTGGGTGAGTTAAAAAGACAATAGTAGGAAATACTTCCCCTGCCCCACCAAAAGGACCCTATTGTCATAACCCTAATAACAAAATAGCTCTTAAGTGCTTGATCCTTTCTTAATATTTGGTTGACAGGTGACTAGCAAATCTACAGCCCAATTCTATGTCCTTTTCCTCAGAAGTAAATCCTATGGAGCTCAATGTGTCTGGCTCTCCAGCGAGCGAGCACAGAATTGCAGCCTCCAACTTGCTTAATTTTTGTGACCTTTTAAGAAATGTGTTTTTAAACATTTTAAACAATTACATGAGACATGCTTCCCTTTCAGCTAAACCATTTCCCCCTGTCATCTACCATTTCAAATTATTCACACATCTTAGTTCTTATATGTGTGTGTGTGTATATGAATTTTAAAATGCAGCAATAAAAGTGCTTGGAACACATCATAAATTTACTTGCTATTTTACTGCACAGCTCTGAATCGTGGTGAGCCGACAAGGGCAACCGTAGGGCTATTGCGGGGAGGGGGGGATTTAACTCCTTCCAAGGCAGGGCGTTTATAAGGAAAGCTAAGCCCATTAGGAGACGCTTGCTCCTAATGGCACTTTGCAATTGAGCTGATCTCTGGTAAATTGTTATGGAGAGGTAACCCCTGCCAGCTGGCTTACACTTCACCACCTCTTCCTTTACTACCACCCTAACCAAGTTCAGTTGCGGTCCTTAGCCTGAACCTGGTTACTAGTCGTCCTGATTTCAGTAACGTCACGATTCTAAGACTCTGGCTTTTGGCAGCGAGCGTCAATGGAGTTTGCAAAACAATGCAAGAACTAAGGCTGTGGGGACAAGAAAGTAAAGTAAAATATACAGTGACCAGTTCCAACCCACCGAAGTAAAGGAGGGCGTAGCTGGCCTGGACTGGGAAGCTAGTGTGGCTCCTTCAGTGTTGGGGTTTCCTTTCCTTTAGGTTTAGACATGAATTCCATTGGAATCAGCTGTGCTTAATCCGGTGCAAGGAACTTGGGGATCGTCGCGGGGCGGGGGGAGTCGGTGTCCCACGTTTTAAGCCTGCTAGAGCAGAGTTATTTATTAGAGGACGGGGCCGGAGAGAGAAGGAAATACACCCATCGTTGCAAGAACGAAAATGTTATCCCCTGCGCTTTGCAAAGTGGGAGCTGAACGCGAAGCCTAGAGGGGGAAAGTTCGGAAGAGCAACGGCAACGAAGAGAGCTACCCTTTTGGCCTGGCCATTGCTAGGCTGGCAAGTCTGGTAGGCGGCGCGGGAAAGAAAAGGAAAAACGCACCGCTCAGCTATCCCGCCCAAGCGGATAATAAAGGACAAGCCGCGCGCCAAGGAGACGGGAGCGAAAGGGTGGCTCCGCGAGCCTTCCAA